>NC_140587.1:706994877-709394877 GCF_964204655.1 Triturus cristatus | reverse complement strand
TTTGAACATCTATTTACGGGACTGCGAGGACCAGGGTGCATCCTTCATTCCTGATCACCTGCACCTGGTTCCACTTCCCGCTCCTCCCCCGGCCTATATAACTTTTACCCGGTCTCGCGATAGCGGGACGCGTGCGGGGCGCAGTCCGGGGCTAAGCCCGGGCCAAGGGCGGGCCCGTCTGAGCCCGTCCGAGATCGTTTGAGAACGGAACGGGACCCTCTACTAACATCCATTGACTAAATTCATTTGCCTTGTTATAGTATATAGGCTGCGGTCAATTGCCTGCAAGTCAGCGGGATATCTGCTGACCGAGGTTATCAGTTTATATATCAAGTAAAGGATAAAATGGCCAAAAGGGACGGCATTACTATGCAATCTACAGGGGGCGCACTAATGGGAACTTTAGATAACTTCCTGGTGCGAGTACAGTCAGCGCTTGCCAAAGACATTGAATTAACAGAGAAAAGATTATCTTTAGACATTTTGTGTGACAAGAGGTCCTCCTTGGGAAATATGGCCAACGTAAGATCGCCACCATGCTGCCAACCAGTCAGGTCAGATTCTTTGGGCTCTACATCCTTGCTGATCGAGGATAAAAATGATGAAATATTGATATGCTCTCCTTCCTTGACTGGCACGTCGGATGAAATTGTCGACGTTACGAATATTGATAATGTGGTTTTAATGACCAAGCCTGTGTCAAGTATTAAGACTCGTTCAGCCAGTAATGTAAAAGTGGTTTCCGCCCAACAATAATTAGCCCCTACCCTGAAAAAAAATTGCAGGGGAAACAAAAAGACAGCCGCTGGCAAGAATGTAAAGTTAGGCCCCGTCCCTGTTTCTGCTGCAAAGAAGAACTTAGCCCCATGCCCTAAAACCTCTGATGTAAGGCCAAATCAAACACCATCTTCGGGGTCAACATGTATGGAAGCAATTGATACACCGTCATTTTGGAGTAAATTGGAAAGTACAGTTAAAAAATTATGTGACCCGATTTATAAAAGGTTGGGCTCTATTGAAAGTAGGCTTGTATGCATGGAACTGTCACTTGCCTCGGCTCAACCACGGGGTGGCAGACTGGCCCAGGGTCAGCAAAAAGAGTGTCTTAGTGTTATGGGTCTATCTACTGAGACTATTACCACTACTAACAAATCAGCAAGCGGCACTGCGAAAAATAATCTTCCTACTCCCCAGGAACCCCATCCCCCCTTAGTTATTGAAAGTCGGGTTAGAGATGATCATCTTCCCACCCGAGTCGAAACCAATAGAGGTGGGGTAGGTAGTGTCAGTAAAGATAAGCAGCCCCCATCTGCCCAAACCTCAGTGCAGTCCTCGCCTGGCTTAACTGATCTACACCTCCCACCCGAAGCAGCTCCTTACGTGGTGATCTTAACAGGGGTCCCACCGTTGGAGAATGGAGCAAGGGAATCTTATTGGGACCTAAAGAATAAATGTACATTTTGGTTAAACGTTAAGCGACCACTACCGCCCCATATGTGTGCGGAAATTTTATTCGCTAGAAGAGTAAATTGGGTGGGTAAGAGACCTAAAATGCTAAAGGGGGATTGTATAGTCATTAATTTTAGAGACAGGCGTTGTGTGGAACACATCTGCTCTTGGCCGCAGAATGACCATCTATCCCTAATAAACACAATGCCACTGTCTTATTTCTATGCACCCATGTCTCTGCCCTTAGGTGGGCTTATACCTGGAAATCCCTTGTCAAAAGGTAGTACCCTTGAGGATATAAGATCTATCAATAGATTTGATGTACTATCTGGGCTAGCGGATTGTGACTGACTGACTAGTGCCAGAGGACATTCTAATTGCGACATGTTATATACAGTTCTATTGGCAGGGGATAATTATGTAGAGTCTTATGTAGCTTTCGAAACAGAAGAAGGCCTAAAGAAACGAGAACAGCCTAGAACTGTGGGTGAAGGTATGGTTGACATGCTCCCTGCTCAAATAAATCCTATTGGGGACAGGGATCGAGACCAACAAGTAGTGCATCAAATGGAAACCCCAAGTATCAAGGATCTACCATGCTCTTTACCAGATGTAGTCCCTTCCCAAATATCAGTCTTTGGGAGCATTGCAGTGGAAACTAGTCTAATGGGGCATGTATCGTTTTTATCTTGGAATGTGGCGGGCGTGGGATCAAAACTATCGTCCCCAGCCTGGGCAGACTTCATTTGCAAGCATGATATCTGTCTTTTTCAGGAGACATGGTCGCTAGAGCCTGTATTTATGTTGGGCTACTTGAATTTTTTTGTCCCAGCGGGAAAAAGGCCTAAGGGTCGGCCAGTAGGAGGCCTGGTCATCTGGGTGAAACAAAGCTTGGAGTGTAATATCCAACCTATTTTAACCCAGAATGACGATATTCTAGGTATTAGGTTGACTTGCCCGCTAAAATTCAAGATCGATATATACAATGTATATGCTAGGGGCTTACCAGGCGGAAAAAAATCTGAGGTGATATCAGTGTTGAGCACTCTAGTGGAATCTAGCCCTGATGATGTGCTCCCATTGATTGCCGGAGATTTTAACACGACTTTTGAGCCATTAGGGCCTCAAGATATGCTTTTAACTGAGGAAGAGGACCTAAGATGGGGTGTCCCACAGCTCGAGACAAAGATAGTAAGTAAGTGGACTGAGGCAGCTCTGTACATGAAAGGGTTCTGCCTAGGCAACCAATTGAGGGCGGCCAATGGCAGAACCGCATCTGATAGGACATGTACCAAGACGTTCAACAATGGTATCAGGGCAAGTAATATAGATTATATCTTGGTCCACCTGGAGATGTGGCATACCCTCGTGGATATGGAGGTTAAGATACGGATCGAAAGCGACCATAATCCACTAGTTGCTACTTTTAATTTTGGGACGGGATATAATAGGGACCGAGTTGCAGAAATGATAGGTCCAGCTGATGCTCTAGCAAATGATGAACGCCACCTTAAGTGGAATAATATAGTAGAGCACCCTGATCTTATAGACCGCATTGAGATCTATGTCGAAGAGGCTCTGATGTCGATAAGGGCGGTGGGTCATAATAGCCATCCCTTAGCCGCTTTTGGTAATATACATGAAAAACTATTTGCCAAACTCAAATCCTGTTTCTGTAGGCCTTTCTTGGGAAAACAAGCTGCGAGAATTAAACAGGAGGATTGGTATAATGCCTCCTGTAAACAAGCCCATAGAAATCTGGGACTTGCACTTAAAACAAAAGAACCAACTAAGATTAAAATAGCCCGTAGTTTTTATAGAAAGGCCCAATGGAAAGCAAAAAAGGAATGGGAGGAGTGTGAGTGGCAAGACTTAAAAGCAGCATGTACAGATAAAAACCAGAAAAAATTCTGGAACATCTTTAAATGGAAGAAGGGCGAAATTACTGACAGCCCCCATAACTACGTTCCCCAGAGTTCCTGGGTAAAAAGTTTTAAGCCGCAATACTCAAAAGGTGATGTGGATGTTAGTACGTTTCTCCAGGAGAGGTTGTTCTACAACAGTCCTGTGTTCAGTACAGAGGAGGTTGGCATCGCACTTGACATGGTCACCCAGGGTCGTGCTCCTGGCATGGATTGTATTCCGGCCGATCTATTCCTGCATGACAGACAAAGATGGAGTTCATACATTACACACTTAGCCAAAGCAATAGCGCAGGGAATGCCGATCCCCCATTCTTGGAAAGGTGCTGAGATTGTCCCGATATACAAGAAAGGGGACAAATCGCTGGCCAGCAACTATAGACCCATTAGTTTGATTGATGCTATGCAAAAAATCATGGGACGTCTGGTCCTGGGCAGGATCCAGACCTGGATGGAGGCTAGTAACGTTCTAAGTCCCCTCCAGGCTGGTTTTCGCCCAAAAACCAGCACCATAGATCAGATCTTTAGGTTCATTGTCCTCTACTGGAGGACGGTGGTCTTAGAAAGAGGGGTTTTGTATGCCGTGTTTGTCGATCTGCGGGCGGCCTTTGATTTGGTTCCACGTAGCAAGCTCTGGCAGGTATTGGAGGGGCTGGGGATGGCGCCGGAGTTGCTGGCATTAATCGTCCGCCTACATGAGGACAATTTTGCTCGGGTCCGATGGGGTCGTCAGGGTGAGGTAACGGAGTGCTTCCCCGTGGAGCGGGGAGTCCGGCAGGGATGTGTTTTGGCACCGACCCTGTTCTCGCTCTTCGTGAACGGGGTAGCCGAGTTCCTCGCCCGGGTCCCCTCGGATGCACCGGCTATGGTTGGTACTCGAATCCCAGTCCTCATGTTCGCCGACGATACGTTGCTGATTTCTAAAACTCCGAGTGGCCTGCAGCTCACCCTCCGACGCTTCGAAGAGTTTTGCTTGCTGCGTGGACTGGAAATAAACGTTTCCAAGACCAAGTTTATGGTTCTCAATGGCCCTAACCCGTGTAGATCTTACAAACCCTTTAATGGTGTAATCTCTTTGAACGGCTCGCCCTTGGAGCAGGTCGATGCATTTACTTACTTAGGAGTCACGTTGCAGAAGAACATGTATTGGAACAGCCATTTAGATTTATCCATCTTGAAGTTCCAGCAACAGGCAGGCATCCTCCTGAAGAGATTTAAATCCTCAAAAACACAGCCAATAGGCCCACTCCTTGAAATCTATTCAATGAAGGTCCGAAGCTCATCTCTATATGGGTCAGAGTTATGGGGGTATGGCAATAATCAAAACCGTCTGAATGTTATGGAGAGTGCGTTTATTCGAAAAGTTGTTGGCGTGCCTCAAAGCACTCCTTTATTACCTCTTTTTTGGGACCTTGGTTTGAAAACCTTACAAGATACCGCTAATTTGCGGCCATTGTTGTATTGGCGTAGGGTCTGGTCGACTGAGGAGCTCAAACACTATGCCCGGGGCTTAAAGGAAATAATGGAGAAAGATATCTCTCGTAAAATAGACTGGCTGAGGTCTATCAAATTATTACTCTATAGACTAGGATTGAATAAGTTATGGGATGACCCCCAAAATGCGGTCTTCCCTTCAAAAGAATATTTGAAAAACATGTACTGGGAAATGATCGCTATGGAAGTAGCTTCCAAAGGGAGTACATCGCAACTAACAGCCAGATTTCTAGAATTTAAGGCCTACCCTAGACTTGAACTATACTGGGGATTGATCGAAATTCCATCCGATCGTAAATTCTATTTCCAGTTCAGGATAGGTACCCTTCCCATTCGTATATTTACATCAAAATGGACAAAAGGATCAACGGACAAATGTCCCAATTGTAGAGATATGCCCGAATCCTTGAGTCACTTTTTGTTCTTTTGTCCCCTTTACGTGCTTCCACGTAGAAAATGGGTGTTACCCGTTTGTCGGTTTATAGGCACCAGAAAGCACGAGGAGGCATTAAGAATTTTGTGTACAGACCCAAGCCCGATTATTGCAATAGCAATGGCTAAATTTATAAAGTGGGCTTGGATAATACGGTCCAGGCAGAACCTTACGAAAGTATTTAATGAATAGGTACCCAAATGTAATCATTTAATTCTTATATTCATTTTTTTTATTCACTAATTCATTATTATATATATAGATATCTTGACTATCATACCTTGTTGCCCGACAGATTTATGATGAAGAGCACTAAACACTGATATCTAGATATGAAATGTGTCTAGCTGAATGTATATACAAGTCTTAATATTGTTTATTTTAAATTGTGATTAGTGTAACCTCCGTCCTGATTCTTTGCTGAAAACTGATATTGTTTGAACTTCTGTTGATATTGACGGCTGATGTATGTTACTTTTATGACTTAATTGTCGAAATAAAGTTTTTGAAATTGCAAATTGCCTAGTTATTGTGACCCAAAACTAGGGACCCATGGAGCTGTACCTGGCTAAACTGTCCCAGTTCGCAGTGGGTGATCTTAGGGTACAGTGTAGGCTTAGGTGGCTGCCTGCTTCCAACAAGATTAAGAAGACAGCATTGCTTAAGTCCCTAACGGCCTGGGCTGGGGTAGCTGAGGAGACGCAAGGGGGGGGGGTGGGTGGAGGGTGAGTCCCCCAACCTCACCCCAGAGGGAGGTGAGGATGATGCCTCTTCCATTTTTTCTATTGTTAGCCATATGATTCCAGGTGGTGGGAGGGGGGAAGGGTCCCTTACTCAGGTACCACTACTGTCCCTTGCAGAGAGACAGCGTCAGGATCAATTAGAGCTGATTGCCTTGGAGAAGGAGAAATTCGAACTGGCTAAGAGAAGATGGGAGAGGGAGGAGGAGGAGAGGAATGGTGGCAGCGAAAGTGAAGATGTTGAGATGTCCAGGGGTGGTAGATTTGAACCTAAACTTCCCAAGGGCATAGTACCTAAGTACACTGAGGGGGATGACATTGACAAGTGGCTAGCAGCTTTTGAGAGGGCCCTTAAAATGAGTAGGTTCCACTCTAGGTATTGGGGTGCACTCCTGTGGGAGTTGATTCCAGTAGCTGGGAGGGATAGGCTCCTGACCCTGAAGGGAGAAGATGCAGAATCATACCAGCAGATGAAGGCATGCTTAGTCAAGAGATTTGGTCTGACTCCAGAGCAGTACAGGGTGAAGTTTAGAGGCACCCAGAAATTAAGTTCAAAGTCTTGGGTAGACTTTGTGGACATTTCAGTGAAGGCACTGGAAGGCTGGATTGTTGGTAACACAGTTGGCTCATATGAGAGATTGTATAATTTGTTATTGAAAGAACATATTGTGACTCATTGCGCAGAAGAGAAGTTACGCCAGTATCTAGTGGACTCTAAACTGACAGACCCCAGAGAGCTGGGAGAAGCAGCTGATGAGTGGGTGAGAACCCGGGTTTCCATTCAGCACCAGGGGGGTGACCAGAAGAAAGGAGGACAGGTCCCTCCCCAGGGGAAAGCCCAGGGAAAGGAAGGTCAAAACCAAGAGTCCTCCAAAGACCCACAAAAACCTGCACAAGGAGGGGGGGCCCCCGAGCCAACCCAAATTCAACGGGAGGGGGTATCAGGGAAAGAATGGTAGGTTCTTTGATCCCTCAAAGGTGGGTAAGTGCTTTGACTGTAACCAGCCAGGGCACAAACAGGGAGATGCTGTCTGCGCCAAGAAGCTCCCCCCTAAGGGGCCATCCACAGGGATTGCCAGTGTCAGTGTAGGGGTGGAGAGTGGTGCCCCAGAGAGGGGTAGTCAGGTGGTGGAAGCAACCTTAGTGTCCCTGGGTGGGGTGAATATTGCAACCCTTGCTGCCTTACCTCCAAACATGGATGTTGTAATTTGCTTGTATATGTGGTTTATGTTGGAAGCTTGGGGTTGTCCTGGTGACAGAATGCAGATCTCATGGTTCTGTAAGAGATCGGCATTCTGGCAAAGGAGGCGTTGAAGATATGACCTGCTGAAGAGTTCTGTCGGTGGTTGTACAAATAAAGCCTTTCTACCTCATCTTAGAAAGTACTTTGGATTTATTACAGGTGACGAGCGACAAGCGACGAGCGACTACTGACTATCTTGATGGGGGACAAGCCACAACCACCGATTCCCCTACGAACCCATTTGGATTTGAATTGGATTTTACATTGCAGATTTTAAAGACGACTTGAGGAACGGAACGGGCACAATTTCAACTGTGTGTTATTCAACTCAAGATCGTGAAACATTTCAATTTTCGAAGTAAGTAAGTAGTTCAAAGACTTGGGTAACCGTTGCCTACTTACTTTGATTCAAACTGCTCGCGAGCACCAACGCGCGCGTTGTTTCCTTCGAATGCATCGTTCTTTCGCGCATCGTTCCTTCGCGCTCGCAGTTAGACGCTGACGCTGACGTAGCGTCACGTTATTTGAGCGGCCATTTTGGATTGGGATAAAACGCTGAGTTCGCGTTTTGTATTTCTTTTTGGATACATTCATCTCAACCTCACGAACAACCCAAATTGGTTGCGAATTAAGCAATAAAGGTGAGACATTGAACCTAGACTTATTAATCGCCTTTATTCTTTTTTTTTTTTTTGGTTTTTGGAAAAACTTTTGGACTATGGCTACCTCCACTAGCATGTCACAACCCCCAGCATTTTTGTCAGAGAAGGGAGAACCTCTCCTTCCCTGGAAACGATGGAGAAACTTATTTGATTCATATCTAGTGGCTATTGGGGGGGAAAAATTTTCTGCTGTTAGGAAACAAGCCATACTTTTACATAATTTAGGAGTTGAGGGAAGAAATACATATGACAGCATGGATCCTTTGACTATTGGCAGTGGAGATGGAGAACCATCAGATGTGTATGAAATGTCTATGTTGATGCTGGAACAATATTTTGGACCGCGTATTAATGTTGTTTTAGAGTGTCACAGATTCTTCACAAGGGTTCAAGGTCCTACAGAAAGGGTTGGCACGTACGTTGCTGCTTTGAAAACATTGGCACGCACATGTGATTTTGCTGATTTATCAGATTCATTGGTAAGAGACCAGCTTGTAAGATGTACCAATAGTTCAAGGGAGCAAGGGAAGTTACTTTCTAAGAATCCCTCATTGACTGAAGCTGTTGCGATAGTAGAAGGAATAGAAAACACTTCCTCTTGGGTGAAAGAGATTAGGAAGGACCAAGTGGACAGTAACCCATCTCATGGTGAGAATGCGAAGGAAGATAAGACTAACGTCCACTCCATGTCTGAGTGTGATGATGAGAATGATTTTTCAGAAGAGATTGCTAAAGTGTCGTTGGGATCAAAGAATAAAAGTGCCTGGCGAAACACTCAATCACGCTTCACAAATAATAAGGACAAGGATTTTCAAGCACGTAGTGAGCGTGATCCTCGTCAACAACGAATTTTTGAGCGAGAGAAAAGTGATGTTGATGTTAAGAGAGTACGTTGTTTTAGGTGTGGGAGTTTTTCTCATTCCTCGAGTTTTCCCAACTGTTATGCTAAAGACGCAATTTGTTTGAACTGTGGGGTTAAGGGACATTATGCCAGGGTTTGCAAGTCTGCTAAAAAGAACCACAATGTTGAGAAATCATCTGACACAATCCGTACACTTGTCATATCTAATCTATCAGTAATAGAAGGGGAGGTGGATTCTGGAAAAGTCATTATGCCTTTTTGTGATATTACTGATCGAACAACGGAACTTCGACTCTTATGAAGTCTCGAGGGCAGGCTACCAATAACAAGACAGGTGACCATCCTAAGTGCCCCTTTCTTCACCTGCCACCCCAAGCAACCCCATATACTATTATCTTGGCAAACGTGCCCATATTACCACAAAACACACAAGAGCACTGGACGTCCCTTAAGAACAAAGCCCTGCACTATTTGAACAAAATGACAAATATTGGCAATAGGCTATACAGGGACTTCAAAATGGTTAGAAGGATTGATTGGGTTGGTCACTCTGAAAAATCTATCGCTGGGGATTGTGTGGTTCTAAGTTTTGGGTCACCTGAACTGGTTTATGATATCCTTGATTCCGTTGGATATGCACCAAGCGATTGGTCATCAATCTGTGTATTGCCATTAGGGTACTTTTACAAACAGGACATAGGAAGACAACAAAGAAGCGACCTAACCCTTAGGGGAGCCACATCAGGCCCCGAGCAACGTTTCGAATCCAACAATCGCTTTGAGGCACTGTCTTCCCTCGAAGATATAGATTGACAAAGAACGGGTGGTTCAGGAGTTCATATGGAAGGTGTAAATAACACCACCGTAGAGGCTCGAATAAGCAACCAACCTCTACGCTCAAAGCCTGACGATCAATCTAGGGCAATCCATTTATCGCAAACAAGCCCTGATAGACACCCCGTTGTGCATCCAATTGCTGCCGGGAACTCGACTAACTTGGTCCCAAGAGATTCCATGGCCATTGCCTCCTGGAACATTGCCGGCCTGGAATCTAAGGTTGCCATAGCTGACTGGGTATCCTTAGTTAATGAAGTGGACATGTGGGCTTTCCAGGAAACATGGGCCGTGGAGAATATATATAATGTTGGATACTTGAATTTCTCAAGACCCGCGAGAAAGGGGCCCAGGGGTAGACCGGTAGGGGGCCTGACGTTTTGGGTCAGGCAAACCCATGGGGTTTCTATCGAAGAAATCCCTATTGACAACCCGGATATCCTGGCAATTAAACTTAAATTCCAGAACGGGCCAACACTATCCTTAGTTAATGTATATGCCAGGGGACAAGCGGGTGGTAAGAGCTCCCAGACCATTACAGTACTGGAATCCCTTTTTGCGGAAGGCTCCATCAAAAACAATCTGATCATCCTGGGGGACTTCAATACAAGTTTTGAACCCCTGGATGGTGATGATGGTAGGCTGAGCGAGGAGGAGGATGCCCTTTGGGGCGTCCCCCTGCTAACCTCCCAACCTATAAAGAAATGGACAGAGGCAGCGCTACAGCTTAAGGGGATGTGTCTGGAACGGGGTCTCAGGGCAGTGAATGGCAGAACAAAATCTGATGCCCAGGGAGCACCGACCTTTAATAATGGTCGAACGAAAAGCAGAATTGACCACATCTTAGTTAACTTGGAAATCTGGCACATCGTGTCTGACATGGTCATACAAATTCGGCCTGAAAGTGATCACAATCCACTGATCCTGACAATGGATATCCAGGGATATGCTCAACAGATTAGAGAGAATCCAACAAAAAGTGGTGTTCCATTAATAATTGGTAATGACTTTAGGCGGGTCAAATGGGATAAGGTGGCACTGGACGAGTCCAAGGTGCTAGGAGTTAGGGCTTTGATAACAAGTGCATTGGGTGAAATAAACACCTGTAACACACAAGAGTCCCTCAATGACAAATTGCCACAGATCCACTCGGACCTTATAAATAGGCTTAAGATCTACTTTATTAACACAAAACCCATGGGGAGTAATAAGAAACACGAGCCCATTTCATGGTATAACGTTCACTGTAGGTCCACCCATAAAGCCCTCTTGTCTGCAATTAAATCTAGGTCCTATGTATTGATCAAGCAGGCACGGATAAAGTTTAAATCCACCCTAAAACAAGCAAAAAAAGAGTGGGATGAGGGTCGCTGGAAGGACCTGCTGGAAGCCTGTAAAGGCAGGAACATGTCCCATTTTTGGGACCTAATAAGGCGGGGAGATGGACAAAGGCCTCTAGTCCCAAACAACAATGTGGAACCAGATTGCTGGGTTGCCCATTTCGAGGCACAATATCAACAGGGCTCAGTACGAACCCCTAGTCCCGCTATTCCACAAATAAATATAGAGGTCCCATTAAGATTTAGCACCAAGGAGATCGAAGCGGTTCTGAAAAACATACCAAGTGGCAAAGCCCCCGGTCCAGACTGCATTCCAGCAGACCTGTTCAGACAGGATAATGATCTTTGGGTCCCCTATATTACCAACCTAATGAATTCTCTGGCTGGGGGAACTCCTTTCCCCGAATCCTGGTCCGGCGCCGAAATAATACCGATCTTTAAAAAAGGAGACCGCGCTGCACCAGGAAATTACAGGCCAATTAGCCTTATTGACGCATTGCAAAAAATCATTGCTCGTGTCATTTTAGGTAGAATACATAGCTGGATTGATAACAAGATTTTATCTATTCTCCAAGTTGGGTTCCGGGCACGCATGGGGACATTGGACCAGGTTTTTAAATTTGTTTTAATTTACTGGAAGGAGGTCCTGTTGGGCAAGGGCCTCATTTTTGCAGCTTTTGTGGACCTAAAATCCGCATTCGATCTTGTCCCAAGACCAAAATTATGGGAAGTTTTATTAAGGTTAGGGATGCCCAGGGAGTTAGTTGACTTTGTGGTTAAGCTCCACAGTTCTAATTATGCCCAGGTCCGGTGGGGGAAACCAGGTGAAGTCACTAAAAGATTTAAGGTCGAGAAGGGAGTCCGACAGGGGTGTGTCCTGGCCCCTTCACTGTTTTCGTTGTTTATCAATGGGGTAGTACACTACTTTGAGGACCACCCCACTGACGCACCTAAATTGGATGGACAAAGGGTACCTCTACTCATGTTCGCTGATGACACCCTGATATTATCCAAAACTCGTCAGGGATTACAACGGGCGTTATCTCGTTTTGAGGCTTTTTGCAGCGAACATGAGTTAGAGATTAATGTGGACAAAACAAAATTTATGGTCCTCCATGGGGCAGGTGATGTTTCGGCTAAAGTCTCTATGGGGGGGAAGCCACTAGAACAGGCCAAGGTCTTTACATACTTGGGCATTACCATTGGCGAAAAATGAGCTGGGCCCCCCAGATGAAGCTCTTGGCCTTGAAACACTCACAGCTGGCGGGAGCTCTATTAAGAGAACACAGGTTATCTCTCAGCAAACCTATAGCCCCAGTAATCAAGTTGTACTCAACGAAAATAGCTCCAGCCGTTCTTTACGGTGCAGAAATCTGGGGCAATTGTAACTTGTCCGACCTAATACTGGCCCAGAATAAATTCTTTAGATCACTAGTTGGCCTCCCACAATCGACCCCACGAATTCCCCTACTGTTTGATCTTGGCTGTAATCCCATTGAGGATGTCGTTAAGCTAAAAATGTTGTATTTCTGGAGAAGGTTGTGGTCTAACCAGGAATTAGTCCACTTTTCCAAGGCTCTTCTTGAAGTAAGGGGGTTGGATTATTATAATAAGATTTCATGGCTAAAAACCATTAAAAACCTCCTTATTGACATGGGCATGAGAGACCTCTGGTTTTCCCCGGAATCTACTGTTATTCCAACAAAAACAGATTTAAGAGTGGCTTTCTGGTGTTTGGTCAAATCAAGAAGGCATACCACACTACTGGACTCTCCTTTGACCAGAGCCTTTTTGGACTTTAAAGATGAACCTTCTCTTGAAGCTTATTGGGACTTGATTACCAAGCCTAGAGATCGTAGGCTGTTTCACCAGTTCAGGGTGGAAACGCTCCCTTTAAGGGATTTTACCAGAAAATGGAAAACAGGCTTTAGGAGACAGGTGTCCGTTCTGCCCTGAACATACTGAAAATATAAGCCACCTCCTCTACGTTTGCCCAGCTTATCAATTACCTAGAAACACATGGCTTAAACCTTTGTGTTGCTCACTGGGTACAGCCTCTGCCCTGATTGCTAAAAGGTTGTTAAAAATTGGTGACAAAGATTTAACCATCATTGGAGTAGCCAAATTCCTTAGTTGGTCCTGGGCTATCAGGGAAAGGAGCGGAGGATCGTAGCTCAACATAGTTTCCTTCCATTTTACTTATAAGCTGATTTTATGACCATTTTATATTTTAATTAACTGTGTTTATCACATTGTAAATATGATGTTATTAATCTTGATCGTTCTATTTTAAATTGCCTTGTATAGCATGTCTTTTAAGATGAATAATCATAAATAAAGACTTTCTGAATGATGATGAATGATATTACTGTCAATAACGATAATTTCACTGTCATGGCAGACTCTGGTTCGCCATTCACCTTAATAGGTAATAAGATCTGGGATGAAGTGGTTGGGTTGGAGAACGTGAAGCTACAGTTTCCGGATATTGCTCCTTTTAGCTATGGGGGTTCCCGAGTAGACATTTTAGGATATACAACTGCTAAGATCATATTTAAGCAGAAGGAAATAACTGGAACGGTGTATATTGCTGTGAGGGGTGATAATCTTCTTGGGTGGAGGCATCAACGTGAATTGGGAATAATTTTGAATCCCAATGCCACCAATCCAAGGAACCAGGTTATGTTGATGGGTGAGTTGTGTGAATGTGCATGTGAGAAAGTTTCAGCAATTGATGGAGGGGATGTCAATGAGGAGTTGGTCAAGGAATTTTCAGATGTGTTTGCTGATGTTTTAGGTTGTTTGAGTGGTTTTGAGCATCGAATCATTTTAAAGAATGGGGCAAAACCTTGTGTACATAAGGTACGCAGGGTACCGTATCTGATGATAGAACCGTTGAGACTGGAACTGAAGAGATTGCTGGATTTAGAAGTAATTGAAGAGATTGAGGCATCGGAGTGGTTATCTCCGGTAGTTTTGGCGCCCAAGGATGGGGGGTCTTCAGTGAGGATGTGTGTGGACTTGCGCGGATTAAATGAATGGATCTGGGTGGATCGACAACCTTTGCCGAACATTTCGGAGTGTATCAGTTTGTTGAAGGGGGCTAGGATTTTCAGTGTGTTGGATTTGTCGTCCGCATACCATCAGATCAAACTTCACGAGGGCTCAAGACACCTAACATCTTTTGTTACACCCTTGGGGGCTTACCGGTTTCTACGGATGCCTTTTGGGTTGGCTTCGGCAGCGGCCTGTTTCCAGAGAATTATGAAGATGGTGTTAGGAGATATTCCAAATGTCTTATTTTTCCAAGACGACATTCTAGTCTATGGAAAATGTGAGAGTGAGCATGAAAAGGTGTTGAGATTAGTGTTGTGTAAATTGAGAGAGAGAGGACTCACCCTTAAAAAGGATAAATGCAAAGTAGGATTAAAATCCATAACGTATTTAGGCCATGTCATTTCTGGTGATGGGATACAGCCAAAGCTTAAGTTAGCTGAAAGTATTATGGAAGCTCCTGCTCCAGGAAATAAAGAGCAGGTCAGATCTTTTCTTGGGATGGCGAAGTTTTACTCCAAGTTTGTGAGGGGGTTTGCCAGTGTAGTTGAACCGATCAGGACGCTGTTGAGGAAGGGTGCACATTTTGATTGGACGCCGGAATGTGTCAAAGCTTTTGAATTGATTAAATCAGAGATTGGAGCAATGCCGACTTTGGGTCATTTCGATGTAAGATTGAAGACCATTTTGACAACTGATGCCAGTCTTAAAGGTTTGGGAGCAGTGCTTTCGCAGGTGGAAAATGGGGAGGAGAAAGTGGTGGCTTTTGCTTCCAGGGCTCTTAGGGATGCAGAA
This sequence comes from Triturus cristatus, assembly GCF_964204655.1. Taxonomy (NCBI): domain Eukaryota; kingdom Metazoa; phylum Chordata; class Amphibia; order Caudata; family Salamandridae; genus Triturus; species Triturus cristatus. Next base: position 709,380,049 of record NC_140587.1, on the reverse strand, counting down.
GCAAACTATTCCTGTATTGAGCGAGAGGCGTTGAGTGTATATTGGGCGATACACCATTTTAAGTTCTATCTGTGGGGGATTCCGTTTGAGGTAAAATGTGATCATCGTCCTCTTGTTCAGATATACTCAAGCCATCATGGTGATCACTTAACTCCTAGACTCAAGAGGGGGAGTGAAGGGTTACAGGAATTCAATTTCCGACTTCATTATATTTCGGGACTAAACAACAATTCAGCTGATTGTTTGTCTCGGTTACCGGTAGGTGAGGATGAGGTTTGTGAGGAACCGGTGTTTGTGAATTGGGTGATGGAAGGGACGCTCTCTGAAGAAGAGTGGTTGTCAAGTGCTGCTCAAGACGAAGTTTTTGTGCTTTTGAAAGGGATTATAGCTAAGGGTTGGCCTAACTTTCAAAGTCTGGATCCTGTGTTGAAACCATTTTGGTGTGTAAGAGATGATTTGTCTTTTTGTGGAAGCAAGTTATTGAGGGGTGATAGGTTGGTTCCGCCAGTTATCCTTAGGGATAAAGTTGTAAATTTGGCTCACGAAGGGCATCTTGGTAGGAGCCTCACGAAAGCAAGGGCCAGAGAAAGGTACTGGTGGCCAGGGATGGATAAGATGGTGGAGTCTGTAGTGAAGGATTGCCATTTGTGTGCTATCAACGACAAGTCTCATGTGACTAATCAGGTCCCTCTATCGCCGGTGGAGGTGCCGGATGTTGTTTGGACTAAGTTGGGATTAGATATTGTGGGTCCTTTGGAATTGATGCCTTTTCAAGAGAGGTTTGTGGTACTGTTGGTGGATTACACTTCTAAGTGGGTGATTACTAAGTGCATGGGTACGGTTAATTCTAAGGCGGTGATTGAGTTCTTGAAGGATGTTTTTGTTTCAGAAGGTGTACCCAAGTTTCTGGTAACGGATAATGGGGTGCAATTTGTGTCACAAGAGATGCATGATTTTCTTGATGGTCTGGGCATAGTGCATCAGAAGACTGCGTTATATTCTCCGCAAGCCAATGGTCTCACGGAAAGGATGAATAGGGTGGTCAAGAGTTGTGTCCAGAGAGCAGTGGATACTAGAGTGCCTTTGAGGGAGGTGTTGAGGGAGACTTGGTGGGCGCATCGTACAGCTCCCAATGTGATTTCTCAGAAATCTCCTTTTGAGGCGCTAAGAGGAAGATTGGCAATTTCTAAATTGAACCCTGTTTGGCTTCCAAAGTGGGAGAGCAAGGGTGTTAGTGAAGATGTGAAGAAGTCTAGACTTGTGGAGTATCAGAGAAGATACAAAGTGCGTTATGATGAGAAAAGAGCTGTGAAGAGGAGGGTGTGGAATGCTGGTGATAAGGTTTGGGTGAAGAAAGTGAGACATTGTCATAAAGGATTATCTAATCTTTCAGGCCCTTTTGTCATCACAAATACTAGGAAAAATGTTGTAACCTTGGACAATGGCTGTACATGGAGTATGTCTAGGTTGGTTAAGTTTGTTGGGGTGGAGCGTGGTGCAGCCAACGTTCCTGATAATGTTCCTGATGGTGTTCTGAATGGAAGGAATGGAGGTGTTGCAAAGTCCAACAGACAGAGATTCATTCCCTCTAAGTTTGGGGATTATATTTTGTATTAGTACTAATATTTATTAGTACTTAGAGTTAGTTATGTGTGAAGAATTTAGTTAGGTTGCTTTTCTCCTTATGTAGTTGTATCATATGCTCCAAAGATGCTGTTATATTAATTTCTTGTTTGAATTTCTTTATTTTGATGTAAAGGGGATGTGTTGTAATTTGCTTGTATATGTGCTTTATGTTGGAAGCTTGGGGTTGTCCTGGTGACAGAATGCAGATCTCATGGTTCTGTAAGAGATCGGCATTCTGGCAAAGGAGGCGTTGAAGATATGACCTGCTGAAGAGTTCTGTCGGTGGTTGTACAAATAAAGCCTTTCTACCTCATCTTAGAAAGTACTTTGGATTTATTAATGGACAAGTACAGGCAGAGGCCTAAAGTGAATGGGACTGAGGTTGAGGCTATCCGAGACACTGGGGCTAGTGTAACTATAGTCCTGGATGAACTGGTGCCTCCAGAGAGGTTGCTACCTGGTGAGTTTCACCAGGTGACATATGCAGACAGCACTACCAAACTCCATCCTATGGCTGTGGTGGATTTGGAATGGGGAGGTGTGACAGGCCCTATGAAGGTAGCTGTGTCAAAGGTGCTCCCAGTCCAGTATTTACTGGGCAATGATCTTGAAGCCTCTCAGTGGTCAGAGGTGGAGAGAGGACTCCATATGAAAATACTGGAGCTCCCTGAGTGGGTATGTGCTGTGACTAGGTCACAGACCAGCCAGAAGGGAGGGGCTGGACACTTGGACCCTGGGACAAAGGGCCAGGAATCCAAGGACAAGGGCACTGGGCCTGGTGAGCCAGCCCAGGGAACTCCAGAGGTGCAGGACGAATCTAACCCTGATGGGGAGGGTCTTGCCTCTGAGGGAGGGACTCCATCCCCGCCAGAGCTGTCAGATTTGGCAGAACTGACCGGAGCAGATGGACCCTCCAGAGAGAAGTTCAGTCAGGGACAGCGTGAATGTCCCACCCTTGAGAGCTTGAGGCGGACTGCTTCTAAGCAAGAGGTGGGGGATGACAGTGAGTTTCACAAACTCTACTGGGAAGATGGACTGCCTTATACTGAGGCCAGAAACCTTAAGGAGGGGGCCACCAGGAGGTTGGTGGTGTCCCAGAAGTACAGAGAGGTCATCCTGACTTTGGGTCATGATATCCCCTTGGCAGGACATTTGGGACAGACAAAGACATGGAACCGGTTGATGAACCATTTCTACTGGCCCCTTATGTCTGAAAAGGTAAAGGAGTTTTGCAGCTCCTGTGTCACCTGTCAGGCCAGTGGCAAGGCAGGGGGCAAGACAAAGGCTCCCCTAATACCACTGCCAGTGGTTGGGGTTCCTTTTGAAAGGGTGGGGATGGACATTGTTGGTCCCCTGGACCCACCTACTGCATCAGGGAATAGGTATATCTTAGTGGTAGTTGACCAAGCCACTAGATACCCTGAAGCCATACCTCTTAGAACCATTGATGCTCCTGCTGTGGCCAGAGCACTGCTTGGTGTGTTCACCAGAGTGGGTTTTCCAAAAGAGGTGGAGTCAGATAGGGGCACAAACTTCCTGTCCAGCTATCTGACTGCTATGTGGGATGAGTGTGGTGTCAACTACAAGTTCACCACCCCCTATCACCCACAAGGAAATGGTCTTGTTGAGCGATTCAAAAAACCCCTGAAGGGCATGATCAATGGGTTGTCAGAGAAACTCAGGAGGAGATGGGATGTTCTCCTCCCATGCTTACTGTTTGCCTACAGGGAGGTGCCACAGAAAGGGGTTGGTTTCAGTCCCTTTGAGTTGGTGTTTGGACACCCTGTGAGGGGGCCATTGAGCCTGCTAAGAGTCTTTAGAGAAGCCTCTTAAGGAAGCAAAGGACAATGTGCTTGATTATGTGCTAGGCCTGAGATCTAGAATGGCAGAGTACATGTACAATGCAAACAGGAAACTGGAGGCAAGCCAGGAGCTCATGAAGCACTGGTATGATCAAAAGGCTACTATGCCTGAGTATACTCCAGGACAATTGGTGTGGGTGTTGGAGCCTGTGGCTCCCAGGGCCCTCCATGACAAGTGGAGTGGGCCCTATCCAATCTTAGAAAAGAAGGGTGAGGTTACTTATTTGGTTGACCTTGGCACCCCCAGGAACCCTCACAGGGTCCTGCATGTGAATAGATTAAAACCCCACCATGACAGGGCAGACATGACCATGTTACTGGTCACTGATGAGGGTGTGGAGGAGGAAACTGAGCCTGTGCCCGACCTCCTCTCCACTAATGTGCAAGATGGGTCAGTGGAGGGAGTTGTACTCTCTCCCAAATTGACAGACCAGCAGCACAGAGACTGTAAGCAGGTGCTGTAGCAGTTTGCTGGCCTGTTCTCTTTGACCCCAGGCATCACTGAGTGGTGTGTGCACCACATTGACACTGGTGACAGCCTACCTGTCAAAAATAAACTGTACAGGTTGTCTGACCATGTCAGAGCCAGCATTAAAGCGGAGGTTTCTAAGATGCTGGAACTGGGGGTAATTGAACCGTCTGAGAGTCCATGGGCCAGTCCAGTGGTGCTGGTACCTAAGCCTAATCCTCAGGGGGGACCCAAGGAGTTAAGGTTCTGTGTGGACTACAGAGGTTTGAATGCAGTCACAAAGACTGACGCTCACCCTATACCTAGAGCTGATGAGCTCATTGATAGGTTAGGGGCTGCTAAGTACCTGAGTACTTTTGATTTGACTTCAGGTTACTGGCAGATTGCCCTCACTGATGGTGCAAAGGAGAGGTCAGCATTCTCCACACCAGAGGGACATTATCAGTTCAAGGTAATGCCCTTTGGATTAAAGAATGCACCTGCCACCTTCCAAAGGTTGATGAACAGGGTCTTGTCTGGGTTGGAACAGTTCAGTGCAGCTTACCTAAGGGAAGTGCTTCAGGCCATGCAGGAAGCAGGCCTGACTATTAAGGCAAGCAATTGCCAAATAGGGCAGAGTTCTGTGGGTTACCTGGGCCACCTGGTAGGTGGGGGCCATGTACAGTCTCTCCAAGCCAAAATCCAAACTATTTTGGATTGGACAGCTCCTGTTACCCATACTCAGGTCAGGGCATTCCTTGGACTGACAGGGTATTATAGAAGGTTTGTTCAAAATTATGGGACCATTGTGGGGCCCCTAACAGAACTGACTTCTAAAAAGAGGCCCAAAAAGGTGATTTGGACCCCAGAGTGTCAGAAGGCTTTTGACACTCTGAAATCTGCTATTTGTTCAGCACCAGTGTTACTGGCCCCTGACTACACAAAAGAATTTGTAGTTCAGACTGATGCTTCAGAGCAAGGGATTGGGGCAGTTTTGTCACAGCTAAATGAAGGGGGCCTTGATCAGCCGGTTGCCTTTATTAGCAGGAGGCTTCTTCCCAGAGAGCAGAGGTGGAGTGCCATTGAGAGAGAGGCTTTGCTGTGGTGTGGTCACTGAAAAAGTTGAGACCATATTTGTTTGGGACTCACTTTCGTGTTCAAACTGACCACTGACCTCTCAGGTGGCTCATGCAGATGAGAGGGGAGAATCCCAAGCTGTTAAGGTGGTCCATTTCCCTACAGGGAATGGACTTTACAGTGGAACACAGACCTGGGGTTGCCCATGCGAATGCAGATGGACTTTCCAGGTTTTTCCACTTAGCTGATGAGGACTACCAGGGTGTAGGTTAGTAACCCATCACCTTTCGTTTGGGGGGGGGGGGGGCTATGTTGCAAAGTCATCCTGTGCCCTGGGCACCCCCCAACTTTTTGCTGACTGGAACTGGTGGTAACTGACTCTGACTGACCCCGGGCTCTGCCTAACCAGGCCCAGGGCCAGTGCCAAGCTGAAAGGAACACATTAGAATACAGTTAAAACACCCAGCATACACTAGGGTACACTATGGTATGGTGGGGTACCCCTGTAAATGGCATGACCTACGCCATAAGCCCCTAGTATATAACAGGGCAGGGGATTGAAACTACCTAGAAGTCCCCAGTACCCTGGGGTATGGCAGTTTAGAGGCCAGCAGCTTTTTCTGCACTAGCATGTGTGCAGTACTGAAGCCTGAGGTCAGTTTAAAAGCAGCACTGGGTGCCAGGACTGCTTTGAAACAGTAAACTGCTGGTCAAATTCGACTTTGAGACTAGAAACACAGAAAAAGGAGAATCTGCAATATTTCTACAGATTCAGAACCCCTAAAGTCTCCCCTACTTGCACGAGGGGTGGGGGTCCTATAGAAATTAGGGAAATACTTATAAAATATATTTTTATAAGCCCTGGTGCTAGAAGACTGGCCCAAGTCATTTTCCCCATTGCAAACCCCATGGCCCATAGGTTAACATGGTAGGAAGTTAATGATTAATAAATATTGATAGGAGAGGACTAGTCGGAGCATTCAAAGACTTCCCAGAATGGTAGTAGTAAATCCAACAATATTATATTGTTGAATTTCTCCTAAAGTGTACATACAAGAAGTTATAATACTTTCTTGTTTTTAAGTCCAAATTCAGCCTTCCAGTGGTCTGCCCTGATTGGTCAGAGTTAAGTGGATTAGCCAGGCTGCTTTGAAGAGGTGATAAAGAACCACTCTGCTGGGAGGGCAGTGTGCTGGTCTATAGGTATGCCAGGCCAGGAGGTGGAGTCGTAAACTATGCTCTTCAAAGGCAGAGGGGAGGCCTGGGTTTCAGTTTCACTCTGACACTCTTGACCAGGAGTCAGGGCTAGGCTTAAGGAAGGTATGTGCAGATGGTAGGGGGAGAGTCCATGGAAATAAGCCATCCCAGGGGGTGTGTTTAGCGAGCTCTTACCTCCTTGCTGGAAAATCAGCCATTATGGATTTGGAAGAATGATGCACTCTGGGACAACAAAATGCCACACTCTGCAGGATGTGGTCATCACTATGAGGCGTTACCCTGCTTTCATTGGTCAGAGGTGACCTGTGGCTTGGCCCAGAGAATTTTGAATAAGTATCTGAGAGGGGCAGAGCCCTCCAGATCTGCTGCTTGAAACTTACTGAAGCAAGACGTGCCCTGCTGCGAAGTTCTGCTGTGCAAAGACTTCTAAGGCCTGACCTCTGAAAACTGCACCATCTGAAAACTGCAGCCCTGTGGATTACCTTGCTGCAAAAGGACTAAGAAGTAGACTCCCTGCAAGCTACAGGTTAACAGAGCTCACCTGGACATCCCCACAAAGAATCCCCAGCCTGGAGTACCAGTGGATTTGAAAGGGTTTTGTTCAAGTGGATTGCGGAATTGAAGTTTCACACTTTCAAGGACCCTCTCGGAGATTCCAGAACCTTGGACTGTATGTTGGATGCTTTGGGACCTGCAAGCAGAACTTCAGGAAGGAGTTCTAACTGGACCCGCCTGCTGGAGAAGGCGGCACTGCACAGTGGTGAGATATTCTCCATACAGAACAGTTTCTAAAGGTGTGTCCCTGTCAGAGAAAACAAAATGACTAAAAGGGGCACTGTTGGTTTCTAAGCACTATAAAGTGACTAATCTTTAAAAATTCATATATCTGGTTCCCTACAGTGGATTATTTTCGTTTTGGTGTCATTAAAAAGATAAAAATATTACATATTTTTATAAATTGGTGTTGGATTTTTATTTTGTGTTGTGTCTTAATTATTTACTGAAATGGTGTTTTTGAATGCTTTACATACCTGTCTTTGAAGTTAAGCCTGTCTGCTCGCAGCCACGTTACCAAGGGTTGAGCATAGGAATAATTTTCTAAGACCTATGCTGGGTCCTATCATGTGTTAGTGGCCTTATTACCAGTGGCAGACCTACATTTGCCCCTACCAATAACCCACTTTCCAACAAAAAGCAATTAGGGAGGCTAAATGTGCTGCTCAAAACAAAAAGTGGTCCCTATTGCTTTTTTACTGTAGTTCAAATAATGCAAAGCAATTTTTGAGCTTTTTGGATAATATATTCATCGGTAACAAACGTGCAAATAATTTAAATGTTACTGAGAAAGATTGGATAGATTATCTTATTAAATTGCATGGCAATGATAGATTAGAAGATGTATTTACTGAGGAGTCTAGCGTTTTTATGAAGGAAGATCCTGGAATTATCCTCAATGATAAGCAATTATGTATTTATTATGAAGTTTAAACAAGATGTTGCCCCTGGTCCATATGGTCTGCCCGTAGCAGTTTTTTAAAATAAGTTGTGTTTGCAGCACAACTAATGAGGAATAGAATATTATTGCAGAGTTTTTATCTTGCTATGTAGGCGAGATTGTCCTTTTGTCACAACTACTTTTTGACCTAGTGTTAGACCCTGTCGCATTCTGCATTAGATAGATGTTGGCTCGAATTGAGATTGTTGATCAGGAGTGTAATACATTATGTACTGATGATATGTTGCTTTTTTTAACAAACCCAGAGAATAGTAGATACTGTTTTAGGTTTCACTGATATCTTGGGACAAAAAATATATTGGGGATATTCAGTAAAATTATCTATTTTGATCAACTGCTCCCCAGTAAAGTCGACCTGAGCTGAAACCCAGGGAACTACATGGGACAGGCTGGCTTCTTTATCTCTTACAGGGAAATACTGCTGATGGAACAGGATTCCATGAACTAAAAAACCCACGAGGGATCACATGGCAGCTGAAGGGCGAACAACATAACAGAAATGGGAGGCACAGCCGTGCAGAGACTTCTTCTGACATTGGCACAGATGCCCACGTTCGAAATTAGTTCACCGAAGACCATTGAGTCACCACTCCCATGACTTTAGATATTAACATCAGAACACTTGGAGAGGATATTGGGTAGGGACCAGTGTAATGCATACTTTGGGGCTATTCACCCACTTTATCTTAGTGAGCTACATTTGCTGTAGCAGAGGGCATGCGGTCTTTCCCTCCATTAAGTAGCGACTATTCGAAAGCTACTACTGATTCAGGTGTAGCACCGCCTATTCGAATTTCCACATCAACATTCTCTGGCAATGCATAGGGTGAGATGGCATAGATAGTAGGCTTGCAAGAAACACACCTCAGTAAATTAGAGGGCGCAAACTTCCTAAAAAGCAGAGGGATCAATTATACATCACTATATTGTGTGCTTATGCAGGAGGGGCATTAAATAGGATAGGCCCCGGGGTTCCCTTCTAAAACGAGACTGAGTAGGATGATTGTGATGGAAGTTTTGTTATGACTGGTGGAGTATTGAAGGGGGAGCTTGTGTTTCTGATTATGCTTCTACACATCCTATACACTGTTCTTTAAACATTTGACAAGCTCATTTGGAACTCCAAAATAGTGAGACAGGGATATTAACAGTGCAGTTCATTACAGTGAAACATGTCCTTCCAACTGACGATGCAAGTCGCTTGAAAACAATTTGAAGGCCTGGGAAATTGAGTGCCATACTGGAGGTTGTTTGCACTGTGGCTAGATGTGCATCCAAGGGTCAAGGAATACTTACATCACTCAACAATCCATGATTTGCACACTTGGCTTGACATGTTTGTAGGCACAACTCATATTAAGAAACCGATACATAACGTGAAATACCTCAAGTTCACACGATCAGACTGCAATCTTTGTTGTTAAGACTACATTAAGGGAGGGGAGACTGAGTACAATATTACCTTTGTGACATTTGCAAGCCCTCCAGATTGCCACATTTTGGAATCCAATAAGGAAGGTAATTGTGCTTCACTCTCGAGATAATAGGGACAGTATGGGAGACACTGCTACTGAATGGGAGGCCTTCCAGGTACTCATCAAAGGTATATGTATTAAATCATTATATGGGGCCAAATGGGTGCCTGTAGCTCGTTTCAAGTGCTAATCAAACAATATATTAACTTCACATCCATGAGAATTACAATCATCTCGACACCAACGGTCATGCCTTGTAGCCAGAACAAATAATATCTTTCCTGGCAGAGATTTGCACCTCCACACTGACGGAAGCACAGGCAGAGGCCCTGAAAGCATTGCTGAACTTGTCAGAGTTCTAGGCAGTCATTAAACCAGTGTCAGGAGGTAATACACCTGGATCTAAAGGGCTACCAACAGGGTTTTACACCATATTTGGTGATTCTCTTGATCTTAGACTGCATATGGTATGAGCCTGCCAGAGAGGTTGGTACCATTCCTCCCTTTACAAGCTAAGCAAAACAAATGAGGTTGGTTAAGTCAATGAGGGCCAATTGGATGTACCATCATAGTGTTCACGGTCATTAGTTGAAAAAATTATAGCACACAAGTTGTTTCCCATATTTCCAATATTAATGCACCACAATGGCTTTATCCCTGGTTGCACCGCCTCCTTAAACTTATGCAGGCTACTCCACTTGATGAGTCAGATAATTAATAACGGTACTGGGAGTGGCGTCACTCAACATGGAGAAAGCCTTCAATAATCTTGGGTGGAAGTATCAGTTTGCAATGCTAAGGAAAACGGCCTTTGGAGTTGATACTGTTCGAAATCTCACTACTGTATTCAGAACCAATATCAAGGGTCCTGACAATCTCAATACAGTGGCCAGAACGAAGATGAACCAGGCAGAAGTGCCATTTGTCACCTATTCTCTTTGCTTTGGCAATAGCCTGTTAACTTGCTCTATCCGAATGAATGGTAATGCTAATCTCAGATGAGCATCACAGTTTGATGATGACCTATTACTTTACATACACAACATCAGAAGCAAACTGAGACTCTGATGGACAAGCTTGAAGGGATCAGCATTTTATCAGGCTTATGCCTTGATTGAGCGAAATCCTTCTTCTTCCCTATGAGGCCGTTGAAAGCCCAATCAATGTTACCCTGCTCCCCACTGTACTGGAGTGCGATGGGAATGGAGTATATTTCAGTACCTTGGATAGCAAGCTTACCATACCAATGCAGGCATAATTTAATGCAACATAATCAAGCCCATGTCATCATTGCATAACCCAACCACCTTTTGGCAATGATTACCTCTATTAGTCATGAGAGGGGAGGCCTTATCAAGAATGATTGTTCTACTAAGATTACTTTATCTATAGCCAATAGACTGCTTCAACACCCTCCGCATGCTCCGCAAGATCTAAAGATGGATCCTGACAGATACAAGAAAGACAGTCACCCAGGCCCTCGTCAGCAGCAGACTCGACTACGGAAACGCCCTCTACGCAGGAGCCCCGACCAAGCTCATCAAACGACTGCAACGCATCCAAAACGCCTCGGCACGACTGATCCTCGACGTACCACGCCACTGCCACATCACCCCCCACCTGAGGGACCTGCACTGGCTCCCCGTCAGCAAGAGGATTTCCTTCAAGCTCCTCATCCACGCACACAAGGCACTCCACAAGACCGGTTCAGCCTACCTCAACAGATGGCTTTCCTTCTACATTCCCAACCGCCAGCTCCGCTCCGCCGACCTCTCTCGCCACCGTCCCGCGCATCTGAAGAACAACCACTGGGGGGGTTCCTTCTCCCACCTCGCCGCCAAGACATGGAACACCCTCCCACTGAGCCTACGACAGACCCGAGACCTGCTGACCTTCAGGAGGATGCTCAAGACCTGACTGATCGATCAGTAGCACCCCCCGCGCCTTGAGACCCTCGTGGGTAAGTGCATTTTACAAATGATTGATTGATTGATTGATTGAATAGACCAAAGATATTGCTTATAGACTTAAATTATATGCTTATTGATTTATTATAGGAAAATTTGTAGAAGGTGAGTAGTGCTTAAAAATCTAGTGTTGCTGATCTCAGCGCTGGTCCTGTGGCCCAAAACAGACACTATATCATTTAGCCGCCTAATTTCAGTGGTCAACCAAATTGCTATCGGTTTGTGGATCTGATACAGCCCTTCACACTTGTGAATGTCATTCTTCACGATAGAGCAGTGCCTCTGATTCGTCCTCAGATAGACAAGACTGCCCACCACTGTCGGCGTAGATGCATAAAGTGCAACCGCATAACATCTACCTAGGCTCCTAACCATTTGCTCTGCTGTCTGCTTACGTTTACAGGCCTTAACAAAATGTTTAACACGCAGCACTTGTAAGGAGTATGATTTATATGATGTTAATGTGTTATACTCATTTGATGATCTCAGGCCGTTCTACACAATTTATTCAGATGATTTTTATTGTGTGACTCAATTGTAGGTGCGGCAGCAACGAAAACAAACCACAAACCCATAACACTTTGAATGCACTGATGACACACCGGAGTAGGAAGATGGTGACTATCCTATACAGATGAATGTTGAGGTTATCCAAAGTGCATTGATGAGGGTCGGAGCGAGAGCAATGCAAATATAAGCAGAGAGCTTTCAGGCATCGATTGGAGTAAGACCATAGAATACTCGTGCCATGTATCTCAGAACTTCTTATTGAATTTGTTCAATTTAATTATTATGAACCAAATGATTTAATGTCTAAACGGCTAAGCAAGACGTATCACAGCATAATTGACACCTGCCACAGGTGTGGAGCAAGGGAGTGTGCTATCTATCACATGTTCGAGAACTACTTTCAGATCACGAAAAATTGGGACGCCATGGTAAACATTGTATTCAAACGCATATCTAAAGTGTTGACATGTACCGCCAACTCTTGCCTGCTGGCACAGTTGCCCACATCAGGGAAGCTTGGAGCAAACAGTAAGCTTGCAGATTTAGCCTTTATCCTTGCCAAAAGACAGAGAGCTATACCATTGAAATTCTCCTAAGCTCCAAGCATATCGATAGGCGAGTCTGGGTTAACTTTGTGGGTCCAGGCTAAAAATGAGTCAATTTGCCAACACTGGCCCTGAAAGCCAAACCTTGTTGGTTTGGGCGGTTGCGGTCTTCCCTATTTGCAGATTGTCTTTAAGGAGCAAAGAAATACTTATGAGTGGGTTTGACTTGCACTGAATAGGAAATGACGGGAGACCTATTCCCTGTAGTCATTAAGGAGGTTCATTAATGGTACCTTGTGTAGCTCATCAGTACACGGCCTTAGAAGATGTTTAGTTTCCCAGATGTTAATGCAGAAGTCACCATTTAAGAAACGCCCACAGGAAGTACGATATGGTTTTTGTACTGTACAGGCTTATCACCCAGATAATTAAGTTTATTTTTTAACCTGTTTTTGCGTTTTAAATATATTCTGTTTCTTTCTCTCGGTGTTGGATATCGTGTTAGCAATTGATGTTTTAGTATCGACCATTTAACTCTATAATTTGAACGAATATTCATGCTAAGAACAAAATCCATACAAATAATTTAGGGAAAAATTATATATGTTCACACGGACCGATTCTTTTAGGTCTATTAGGTTCATGATTAACTTTGCAGCCAAGGATAGTTTGGTTACCTGATTTTAAATACAAGTTGCAATACAGGTTATAAATACCATGTGGAGGCAATCCTGTGCTCTTCAATTAGGGTAGTTTAATTGGTTCCTCTCTCTACCCTCCCGAGTTTCTTCCCAGATTGTTGTCAAGACGATGGCATTCCTTTCACCAATCCGGTAATGCATTATGGTTATGGGAATAGTCACAAAATGTATCTGCGTCATTGTGATCCTCCATTTATTTGCGATTAACCACAACATAAGGTGACTTTTGTGAGTTATGTGCTGTGTTACCGTCGTTTCCAAGAAGTTTCCAAGAAACATGTCACAAGAGCGCTGGTGATTGCTAATAAAGTTATTTTGAGACAGAGGAACGGTTCTACGGCTCCAAATACTGATGAATACATTGAGGAAATTGCTGTGTTGTGTGGATGAGAGAGTCTACGTGCTTTACGACATAATCAGACAAATGCTTTTCAAAATTGGGGAACTTTAAATGACTTCTAACAGTAATTCGCAAACTATTCTGCAGTGAGCGTGCTTTCCATATTTTCTGAACCTTTATGTGTGCATAATAGCTAACTATGAATCTGTTCTATTTTGTGTATTACATTTATGGCAAATTTCAATAAGATTATATTTCATTAGATTGCTCTTAGTTACTTTTTCGGTTATGGGTGTAAAGGCACATCCTACTACAATATTCAATAACATTTTATTTACGAAAAATATAAATTTTACAGACAGCAAAAAGAGGTCTTGTGAAATAATCTATTACTTCGAGATATGACACATTTTTCAGGAGCATGTTTGCTCTGCAGCAGGAAGCACACCAAGATGCCTACCAGAAACGGAATGCCAGTAGAAGAACTGGTTGCACAGCACAAAGGTGAGTGGATCACAGGAGAAAATTCGCCTATTCAAGGAATCATTTCACTGCTGGCTCTCTGGCTCACTTTCCCTAGAACTAGAGACGCATCAAGACTGAACTAGAAACTTAGGAGTCTCAGCGCTCCAAGAGCAAGGTGGATGGAGAGCAGAGTTTATTGGCCAAAAGGAAGTTTTACGTTTCTTTCGGAAGGGTAGATGACTAGGTCCAGAGGATGGAGACTAAGACGAAATATATTCCAGAGGCCAGGCGCGCAACACCTATTGGACTCACAGGGCTTCAGCCCCCCCCGTCGTGTGTGGCAGCCCGGGATGAGACACCTTCCCGGGCAAAAAAGCAGCCGCACCCGAGCACTTCACAGGTCTTTAAAAGACCATTTACATGTTAATAGGCCTCGCTGTTGTTTCACCCCTTCTAAGAGCCCCTGCAGCTCCACTCTGCCTATTGCTTAAAGTTCAGCCCCCCCCGAAATTTTTGCTCAGCCCCCCCCGAAATTTTTGCTCAGCCCCCCCCGAAATTTGGCTCTAGTTGCGCCTCTGCCAGAGGGTGAAGGATCTGTTAGAGAAGAAGCGGAGTCTGTTCTGGATATGCAAATGTCTAGGGAAAAACAGGGTCCAAGAGGAGGAGTTCAATCAGCAAGGTGGGCTGCAGGATCGAAGAGGAGATCTAAGATAGATGAATAACAGACACCTAAGGTTTATGCGTAGATTACATACAATACCTTACCAGAAAATTGCAATGCTGGAACGACAGTAAAGGTATTCATACTTGAACATTTTACAGAACAAGAACATGCTGAAAAGTGGGAACGAATGGTAGGTTTATTGAAGAGAGGAGGCAAGAGGAATGTGGAGAATGTTTCAATCGGAACATGCTAAGAACACAAAATTAGCAGAGTAGGAATCAGAGAGGATGTAGGAATCAGAGAGGATGGGTGAGAGTACTATACAAAAGAAAAGACAGAATATATAGTGTGAGTTTTCCTCCATTCTTCTCTCCCATATCTCATTCCCACTAAAGATCGTATAAGGATTCCTTCTCTGGAATTAGCAAACTATCCCCTGGATTGAGTTGTGGGTTAATATCCACTGCCTATACAAAATCCGAATTCCGTAAATGTGGACATGGCCCCTTCGGATTCTATTAAAAAATTTACTTTAAATTCCTTTCAAATTATTGCTTGATTGCTCTCACAGATCTCCATGAAACAGATCTATAGACCGATTTCTTGAACACAGTTATTAGAATTGATTACTATGCAGTGTATATAACACTATTACCAGACAGGATTTAGGGAAGAGGGATGCATTGTCTACAATATGATGACCCTCTCAATGACAGGGAAAGAGTGAAAAAGAATGAAAACACCCTCATAATATGTATTTGTTGACTTTCCTACTACTGTCCATTTTTTGACTAATGCAGTACAGTGGTGGAAACTCTAGGTTTACAGGACACAGATTGGTCTACAAGCAGTTACCCATGACCTAACATGGATTCCCAAACAAGGTATATGAGAGTGAAGAACAGCTGCCAAAGAAAATAAAAACAGTAAGTATTGTCAAACAAGGATGCGTGTTTACCTCACTCCTCTTCAGTTTATACTTGGTGGATATCCCTTCCTTGCTCGGAGTTGTATTTATCTGTCACTCCCTTCAAACTTACTATTATAGTCATACAGCTTTATGTATAAGAAGCTTGGTAGGTGTGAAATTCGACAATATGAAATACAAATGGGCAAATGTCTATTTGATTAAAACCACTATAAAAACCAACAAATATCTGCACTGAGGTTCCAAGACAATGTGTAGAAGAGTGGTGCCTACTTGTACCTTGATCTTTTAAATATAGTAACTTGATGTTGGGTGCCTTTGATGGTTTGAATTGGGTTTCTTGCTCTACCATATGCAGTGAGTCCCACTGCACACCAAAAGGATTAGTCTGTCCTCAACTGCTAAACCATGCCCTGTTTGCTTGAGTCAAGTAACAGTGCTAGGCATAATTCTGCTTTGTTGTGCGTCACCACTGAGTTCAAGCTTACTTCCTTAGGCAAAACAAACAATGAAGCCATTTCAAGACAACACGCTTCACTTAAATTGCACCTGATCTGAAGAAACAAGCTTTCAGTGGTGTCAATCAGACATCCTAGCCAAGGACTTTGGTTCCCACCGAGCATGATATAATCTAAGTACCTTCACTTAACTCTTACTCCAGTCACTGCGGGGAAAAAAAACCATAGTCATCTTTGCCCTTCTACGACAAGCCAGTTATACCATCAAGAAGAGAAACACACACACACAGTATACACTTTAGCACAAGTTTTTAAGGATCCTACATTCTACCAGTAAAAAGAGGAAGAAATCGCTCTTTTTGAAGAAATAAAACATAAGCTGCAATTGTCATTGATCATTTCGGCTATTTAATAATAAATATTACAATATTTGACATAAAACTACTTGAATAAAAGACGTTCCCTTTTAAATATGTGTTTAGCAGCTGCTGAATAGTCAGTGATGCACAAGGCACGCCTCATGTTCTAGACATCATTTTTATTGATATACAGTACAAAACATTCTGTTCACCACTCGTACCATGGACTGCATAGTAAGAATTTATTTTGCCACTATTTACAATAAAAGTTTTTTTTGTAGTGCAAAAACATGTAATAATGATCTAGACGCAGCACTTCAGGCATATCCCCACACCACTTTGTTTGAGACCAGCTTATGCAATTTGGCTATATCTTGGGCCGCCAACCACCAATGAACTGCAAGATCTTCTTAACCTGCAGTTTGCTCAATTTGAAGTCCTCTGAAAGGATCTCTTCTGTAAGCTGAAGTAATAAGTTTCCATCTATCTTTTCAGTCACAAAGAGGGACAAGACATCTTCTGGTAGCCCAATGAACCGTAGAGATTTAGACACCTCTTCGATCGACAACCCAGAGAGATCCGAAGGAGGCTGCCATGGAGAGCCATCCCCACAAGATCGAGGTGCTAGCTGCATGTGGAGAGGCGAAGAGAAGGGATAAGAAATTGAGAAAATGTCCTGCCTATCCTTTGTTCCTAAATAATGTTCTTCAGAGAGATCAGGTGAACCCATTTGAGCCCCCTCCTCAGCCCCATCTATTTTCATGTGTATAGACAACAGTTCAAGAGGGCACTTCTCATCGTGTGACTTTGGTGTGCGAGGGGGTAAGGCAGGGCAGGACTGGCTTTGCATTGTGCTGGTTTCAACGGGCATCTTCTCACCAGAGCATTCCAAGGAGTAGCTGGCTGACTTTGGACATCCAGCGGGTAAGCTATTAAATTCCTTTGCTATAAGCTGCGGACACCCTGCCGAGAGTTCGCATGCACTGAAGTCAAAAGGTGCAGGTAAGTTCCTCTTTGGTGTGCTGGGCGTCTTTTGTCGTGGATAGCTGTAATAACTTCGGCACTGGTCCAGCATAAAATCATTCCTATTTAGGCCCTCGGTTACCTCACAAAAACGATTTGGCCACGACAGCCTAGTAGGTAGGACATCAGAAGGCGGACTGCCAAAAGGGGACTTGCTCTCCTGCTCTGCGGACTCGGTTTTCATCCAGTTGCATGGATAGCAAGAAACAGGGGCCTTCTCAGATGGTTCAGACACGTTGTCACTCTCAGTTACACCACTACAAATGGAGAAACCAACAAAATATACATTTCAGTAAAACATAAAACAAGTACACCAATCAACCTACAAAAACATTACAACCCCTAACCAATAAATTGTTAAGCTTTAACGTTGATATTACCAGTATGCCAGAGAGTGCAAAGTGAAGTAAATATTACCTCAAAAATAAAAATAAGTTACAACTCTCATGTATTTTATTCTCCCACACAGAATTGCAAATGACAAACCATAACGTAAAAACATACCCCATGTTATGTTTCTGTACTTTCGATATTTTCTCCTGTCTAAAGTTTGACAAGTAATATTTATTGTAATGATACATCACATTAATCATCAGGATCAAAACTATTTTCCCAAATATGCTCAGACACAATGAATGAAAGATAAAATGGGAGTTTGTTGGCTAATTACCAAAATACAATTTAACCAATTCAAGAGTTATTTTTCAGAGGAATGGCGTGTTATTCGCCTTCATGTTAACATTCTTTGCTGCCGTCAATTAAAAGGTAAAGCTATGCAGAACTAAATGATGCACGAAGACTTCTGAAACTGCGAAAATGTGTACGTCTAATTACTATGCTCTTTTTGTGCACATATGTAACTCAACAGAGTGCATAGTATTATCGAAATGTGCAATATTAAATCTAATATTCCTTCAAACAATATTCCCTTTGTGATTACAATATGCAGTGAATGAAAGCACATTGGGTATAAATTCATGCTCAAGCTGGAATTAATCGGTTTTACACGTTTTCGAGTTTTATATATTTCCCAACATGGTCGTTTTGTTATAGCCATTGCAGGTTTTTCTACTCATGATGGCTCTCTGCCCCAGTATCAGCATACATTCTGCCTGGCTTCAGTTGATACAAACACTAGTGGTGTTTCCCCACAATTTAGAAAGCAGTTAAACTGAGGGATAGCAATGGCAGAGGTCAGCATGGGGTATTACTATCATCAAAGGTTCCACCAGGAACTCATGGCCTGCCACGAGAGGGTCTGACGCGCCATGAATCCCCTCAAATCCTCATTCTGCTACGCTGACATGAATATTGACCATCTGAGAAGGACTCTCGGTTATTTTCTAGGTCCGACAAACAGCTAGTTCCTTAGCATTCCCCTACCTAGGATGCACTTGCAACTCTCGGGCACAGGTAATTCCTAAGTACTGTGCAACAGGTGCGGGAGGATCCCAGAAACACTCGGAACTCGGGTTGGACATGCACCTAAGGAAGAGTAATCCTGAGGCATACGTGTAGGGTGACTGATGCCTTCCTGCCGTAACCATAGAAACTTTGGGTATACCACGTGAAATGCTGTGCACGCCTAGCTGGTCTACGGGAAAGAAACCCTGAAACCCATGTATAGGGTAATGGCAGCAAATGTCGGCCGACATGCCTCCGAAATCTTCCCTACCTGTCCATCACTGACAGAAATAGGTAGTATCACTGCCAGGTTCGAACATGACGTTTTCCTGGTAGCCCCGTAGGACAGTGAGTGGGAAAATCCCCATTTGTGCCCCACCTGTAGAGTGGGTGGGAACACGGTGGCAGGAGTTTACTGAGATGAAGCAGTAGCCTCTATCACTCAAAATCTAAATAGCGGCCAGGTTCTGATGGAAAGAGGAGGAGTTTCAGAACTTGACCTGAACTTAAAAATTTCAATTATTTAATTCACCAAGCAATTGAAAAGACGTTTTAGAGAAAAAAATTACAATGCATTAACATACTAGTTGCCACATTCTTTCCTTGGGTTCCCTTCTCATCTATGTTGTGTCTACATCTGTCTGTAATAGCACAAAGACCAGTGGTTCACTGTGGACTTATGTTGATAATTAATACTGAATTCATGGATGTGTGTAGGTCATCCAGGCTTGGACTGAAGCCAACATGCAAGTACAGCCGAACCAACAAATTAATAAATACATTCAGGATGCACCACTAAATGACGAATCACCAAGTGTCTTGGTGATATTATGAAACTGAGTGCAAAATTAGTCTTGGTGCCTAATAGTGTGGCACTTGCTATTGTCTGGCGACATTTTGTGACAAACATAAAAATCCTTGATAATCAAGTCTCATTAACAATTTGCATGATAAAGTAACTGTGGCATGTAATGACAGTAGATCTTAGAAGGAAGCCGAGCCAAGAATGCGCACAGTGAAGCACATATAATACGATGACAAGTTATGAAGCTGGAAGAAACCTTCGCAGTGCCGGAATGAAATGCAATTGAATTAATCAGTTTCCTTCAGCACTTTAAGTTAGAGTTAATCAAAAATATAGCTTAATCCTAACAATTGCTTCTTGGGCTATTTGAAATGGTAGATGAGGGCAAAGATGGAACCAACTTAGGGTTCAGATTTGGAAGGGCAGGGGTGAACGGCTACGATTGCAGCGGCCCTTATCTGTCTTTGATGATGCGTATCGCTGACAAATAGCACCTACTTGTTTTTGTCTCATGCCCACCGCTATATCCCTAGACAGCTGTGCAAATCTCTCAGATCTGTTGTTTTTGCCATCTCTATGTACCGATTCCAACTCCCGCCTCCCACCGGCATGTTCCTTGGTACCACCTACTTATTTTTTTTGTGTATCGCTTCCTGCCTCTCATGCACAGATAGGCTATTTATAGACTTTCTGGCTAGAGATGCTTCATAATTAACTACACACAAAATTAATACAAATGATTTAATATTCTGTTAATAACAGGTATTACTAATACCAAAGTACATGTGTTCTAATTGATCAAAGGGAAGGCATGTGAGAACTTGTCGGGATTCAAAGAAGTATTGTTAATGCGGTGATCTGATGACCTGGGAGGCGTCCACGAGATTGTCTGTGTGGTTATTTTAAAGGCATAATTTCCAAAAACAGCCCTTTCTTCCTACTACTCTTTCCAAGAGATGGGAAGCATGTGATTTTCTACTCTGTTATCGTAAAAAATGTCCTACTAGGGAACACAAGATCACTGGACAATGACAAAGATTTGTGTCTGTTCCTAGAGGCACTAACGGTGCAGCTAGGGTACAGAGATCATCAACTCTGGGAAACTAGGGTGCGTAAAAAGATGGTTCAACTAAGTTTCAGAGATTCGCACTAGGCTTGTGCGAAATATTCTGACAAAAAGTGTAAGATCCAACCATGGAGCCATTTCACGCAAGAGATTTGTCACGGATTCCATGAAACTGTTCCCCCTTGATAACTTTCGCATTATTCTGAAACATGAAACCATGAACAAACTTTGATGTTTCATGCCGTGATGTGTTTCATTATGTGACGTTTTCTTTCCTGTCTGTATTTTCTTGTATTTCACATTACTCAGAAACAAAATGCCATGCGATCAGCGGCTGCTTTGCTATTGTATTCCGTGAAACAAATTAAAATTAGGCCTGGGCGGTGCTCCGTTTGTGAAGCTGGAGCACGCGGAGTGCAGAAAACTCCGCTCCGCATAGTGTAGCTGAGTTTTTTCCCCGCTTGCGCTCGCCAGCGGTAAGTTGGCGAGCGCACGCTGCTGCTCGGATGGAATTTTACTCGAGAGGCAGAAAGATCAGAGCGAACGGCAGTTTGCACTGTACTCCTCCACTTGCGGAACTCTGCAGAGTTTTTTTGTACGCGGAACACCGCGAACCCCGCCCAGGCCTGATTAAAATGCAGCTCCATTTGGAAAACAGAAGCCTCTATAATTTCTCTAAGCAACAGTTAAGCACATTGTGTTAATATTGTCGCTAAAGTTTCTTGGTGTGACTTCGATATAGTCAACATTCTGCCATAGAATCAATCATTGGGCCACAAAAATGGACTCATCGGAAGGGTGTGTTACATAAAATGTTTCCGCCAAATACTGCAAAGATCATTTGGGGTTCCCTTCCCCAGCTATGGATGTTGACTCTAAAGTGGAGGAATCGGAAAACCAAAAGTGCCAAAACAAACTGCGGGCCACTGGTTTAAAAAGGTATGCCATCCTAGAAGATGAGGAGTTCTCAGGAGCGGAGAAGATTCTTATGGGTTTGGGACTGGTCCTGGGTAGGACAGCTACTGCTCAGAATTGGAGATTTTCAACTGCACTCAGCGTCACGGAATCAAAAATAAGTCTAGATGCATGTTGTATCCTTGAACTCACATTAAACGAAGCCAGAGGATGCCCCCAGAAGCACAAGAAAATCTGCATAAAATGAACTGAATGCTGGATGGGGTCAGGAGTAAACCTTGACAAGATAAGTAGTTCTGGAGGGGGGATGGCATGGACACGTGCATATGTCCTAATGCTGTAACTCATAAGGGGTGGTGGAAGGCAGACAGGGTTTATCCCGATTGTAATTAAGTTATGCTTGTCAAATCACAAGAATCAGTGGCATATAATGGTGTGGTTTTGCATATGGTTTTCTTTCGTTCCATGTATATGCACAGAAAATGAAAATAAAAACTACTTTTAAAAATGTAAAATTAATTCTAACGAATTGCTGATCTCTAACCTGGAGCTTACTTGATTGGAACCAATTTACGTTGTTTATCCAGCAATCACTTGTTCCACTGCTGCAACCTTCGTAATAAGAATACGGAAGACAATCTGTTTGCCTGCTGGGGACCAGGCCAACGGAAAGCAATCCAAACACTGTTGGAAAGGGACCTGACATTCTGTTCAAGGTACAAAATGCAGCCCTGTTTATATGCATCGACATCAGGATCATCGATCAAGACCCCCCAGGACTACGCCATGGGCAGTGACTCTGAAGCATAACCTTAGTACTCTTATTCTGCAGGCCCTTTCACCACACAGTTCATATTGGTATAAGGATCAATAATTGGTTACGTGATAGCAGTCAGGTGTAAATGGCAAAAGGAAAACCACCAAACCAGGAGGAAGTTTCAGGTGGAGAACCGTGGAGATTACCACTGAGGCCAGTAGGATTTAACTTACTTCTGAAAGACCTCATAAATAACAATGTTTTGTAAAACGGACTGTCCAAAAAGAAAACTGCAAAATAACATAAAACATAAAAAAGACATAATTAATTTTTCCAGACACTGCAAGAAGGACTTGGAAGAAAAAACATGTATGGAATATAATTCAGCTAAATGTCAAAGCATGCAACAAGACTGAAGAAACTAAAATGGTACTACAAGGGGGTGCATGTAAGCCACCCATGAAGACAGCGTCTTATTTGAGCTGCTCTTGCTGTCTAGCCTGTAACCTTCATTTATCTGAATAGCCTGTTCTGGGGAGCCACTAAAATTTGGACCCAGACATGGTGAATCGGTTGCCCTGATAGCAGTGCTTCAGGGGATTGCGAACTGGAACGACTGTTGTTGCTTATATCCAGGCATGGCCCACTGTTGGTACAGTGTCATGGAGTGCTTTTGGAGCTGAGGTTCACTTATGTCACTAGGTAAGGCTGAGGTGTCTGACTCACTAAGCTTCACTCACCTCCAGCCTCTGATCTATTTTGGCACCAGTAGCCACTGTACTATGGTCGCTTACGATGACCATGTGGCTGGGTCAGCTGTGGTCTGGTGATCGGTTTCACTGGTGTCAGGTGGTCCAGGTATTGTGGAAATTATCACAGCCCTGATCTTGGTGTCTACTCTTTCTGTTGTTACCTTCGCAAGGTGGAGTATGTATGTATGCAGTATCTGTCGCATGAACCAAGCCA
Source organism: Triturus cristatus (assembly GCF_964204655.1). Lineage (NCBI taxonomy): Eukaryota > Metazoa > Chordata > Amphibia > Caudata > Salamandridae > Triturus > Triturus cristatus. The sequence goes on along the minus strand of NC_140587.1, from coordinate 709,356,954 downwards.
AAATTCACCGGAGCACTGTGCACAGGCACAGACAAGTATAAAGTCAAAGAGTAATAGGAGAGGAAGGTTCTTTGTGCATTGTGATTTAGTGTACTTCAAAGAGGTGAGTCTGCAACTCTTTCTTAAATTGGAGCAGTGTTGGGCAGCCTTGAGGGATACGGCAATAATGTTCCAGATCCTGGGTGCAAAGATAGAAAACGCCTGTAGTCTTGCTTTTTTTTTTTTTACGCTTCTTAGTCTGCAGTCTGTGCTGGCTATGGGTGTGCTGAAAACCATCAGCGATGGTGAGCTTGTCTGCAAGATAAGCAGGGCTGCTGGTCATAATGGCTTTGTAAATTATGCAGCTAATTTTGGAGAAGGTTGGGACAGCAAGGGGAGGCAATGGAGTTTCATCAGGATGAAGCTGATGCAATCATAGTTATTCAGGCCCCAAGTGAGACATGCAGTGACGTGTACAATGCCTCTAAGAGGTGCCAGTGTGGAGTCTGGGAGGTCATGGAGAAGAGCACTACCACCATCCAGATGCAAGAGTGTGAGGACTTGAACAGCAGCTCCGAAGTCGCTTTTTGGAAGAAACTGCGTGACTTTCTTTGGAAGAGCATTCTAGTACCAGGCCGTCTTTGTTTTTTGGGCAAAGTGTTTCTTGAGGGCCGGCGAGGTTGGTTTTCAGGGTGAACCCAAGTGACTTGGCATTCAGTGAGAGCTGGGGTTCGAAGCAGCAAGGTTCTTGTAATTGAGACAGGTTTGTACTATATCTTATTTGTTGTTCTTGGTGACTAACATGAATCCTGCCTCGGCCGGATTGAGCTTCAGGCAGGTGCTGGGCATCCAGGTTGGAATGATATGCAAGCAGTGTTTGAGGTGCTAGATGAATGAAGCAGAGGAGACTATCAGAGTTTTGGAACACTGGCATTTTAACAACTGCTGATAGCTTTATTGACGGGCATTGTCTACAATCTGTAAGGTAGCGATCTCTGTGCTGCAGAAAGATCTGAAGCATACAGGTAGTCGTGCAGGATATGGTTAGCACTGATGTGATCTTGGAGTTCAACACAGACTGCTTGTTGTGCTGCCTGCTGGTGCTAAAGACAACACTACTTTAGTAGTTGCATTCGACTTTGTTACCACTGCAACTCCAACCTTCAAATAGTGACACATAGACCCCACATTGTTATATTCACCCATTTCAGAGAGTCCATCAAAACTGTGGTGCACTATTCTCCATCATTGGGTCCAGGGAGCCCTGTGTAGGTGCAGAACTCAGGTAAATATCCTGGTTACACTGAAGAGGTGAATTTTATGTGTACCCTACATATGAGCGCTCCTTTACACCCCATACAGTAGGCATCAGCAAATTCATGACTTTGTGACCTCTGAAGACCTGCCACGATGCTACTGAATTGTGGAATGTTGTCCGTACAGGCTATTTATCCTTTCAAGGCTTTATATCCAGGCAATGCTTTGTGAGATGCGAGTGACTGTGCCTACTTTTTATCGCAAGATGCCTCTTCGTCATTAGGATCAGTGATTTACCAGTTGGAAATCTCCTGTAACTTTGAGATTCAGCACCAATGTCAGTAAGACCAGAGTCTTGAAATCTAACTTACTTTTTTGATGGAAGAAAGGAATGAAAAGGATACAGGGGTTGGGATGTTCAAGCATAAAGTGTTAAAAAATTGAGGTAAGATCACTCTTCCCAGTACAGTACACCATCCTTCACCTCTAATATTAGCTCCTTTCCTTTGTATCTTGTGAAAAAGGAGGGGGAAGGAGGAGTTAGTTAGCCATTCCCATCCCATCTTTCCGCCTATCCTACTCTTTTTCCATGGCCACACATGAAAGATACAAATATGGAAACAAGAAGAGGACAGGCTGGGAGAAGAGACCACTATTTACACCCCTCCCCCATTACTTTGTGGCAGGGAAGGGGAGGGAATATATAAGGGTGGGTGAGAGGCGCAAACAAATACTTCCATCATCCAGTATACTCTCACTTCCCTGGTACCCCAATTACAAAGGCAAATATTTGAGATGGGGAAGACCTCAAATCTCTTTATCATACACAATGTGTGTGAGGCGGGGGTGAAAATGCAAATTGACGGGACAGTTATGACTGGTACCTGGGTTAAGCCTCGAGAGGGCAAGTGACATTTTGTCACACCCATACTAGAAATGGTTCAATAGGTGGTTCATGTGAGGGAAATGTAGCACCTCTTTGCTGGTGGCTTACTAGAAAGCAGCCTAAAGCTGTGATGCCCGAGATCCAGACATGCCTTACGTGGGAACTACAACCTGCCCCGGAGAAGATCTTTACCAAAATCTACACTGTCCCGAGCAAGTAAACCTGAGTTTCTCAATGGAAACTTGGAGGAGAACGAAGATGTTGGAAGAAATAATTGCTTTTAGCCACTCCCCAAGAAACCCTGCCACCAAGGACATCTCGTAAAAATGGGACCAGCTAATGCATATTACAGTACAATTTTCCAAATATATTTATCAGTAGAGTAATAGGTTTAAAGTTCATTCTAAACGGGAGTTAATGGCAAATTACAATTCTGCCTGGTCTTCTATAATATGCACAAGCAACATTTCTGCAAAGAAGCTAATCATAAACAATCATAACAGTTTGTTTTGATACAGTGCATTTCTGAGAGCTTTCTAGTCCTCTTAATGAAGGAAGGTTAAGTTGGCCTTAAGTCATTTGGCTGCCACATGCATCAGGTATTTGCTTATAAAAAGTTGAGTACCCAGTATTAATTTAAGTAGATGCACGGCGGAAAAATATTTGTGCCACAGAAAAGCAACGCCTGTCTGAAAAAATGTGCTGCACAAGAAAACAAAAAGCCATCGAAAACATTTTGATAGGAAAAATAAAATCAAATGTAAGTAAGGTACCAAGACCTACTGTCACTCTTTCCTTGCCAGTTAAGAGCACCTGAGCATGACAAAAATAAATTACCATTTGAATTAATAGGACTTATTACATGCCTGGCTGCCTCCATCATACGCAACGATATCTACAATGTATATTTGAGTTTTGCTGAAGTATTTCAGATTGTTGCTAAAAATAATTTGATGCTTAATATTACTTCTCAGTACACCAGCCTGTCATAGGTGCTGAAATTGGCCAAGGAGTGTGGCAAGGGCACGGTGCCATGTTGGCACCTCCTACCTGTACTGGTTTGGAACTGGGCATGTGAAAATAAAGCTGCTTCTAGGGCAGAAAAAACAGCAGCACAATTTAACATTTATTCAATTGATGGCGCTCTGGATAACAGGCTACTTGTCAAACAGTGTTGTGATGAAGGAGCAGGTTTACTCCGGGAAGTGTGGCAGCACAAGGGTGGTTATGCATGGGTTGGGGAGTACAGCTGGCCCTTCCAGTTCTAACGCTGCTTGGAGCAGCTGAAAAAAGGCTTTGGCAACCAAAGCAAACCAGTGAAAATTCCAGTGTGCCTCCTAGACATTCCAGCATTGTAAATAGAACTTTATCCTCCCTCCTCCCTTCCAAATTATGAAGCCAAAAAGGGATGTATGAGAAAGTGGATCCATGGACTGGAGTAAAAGGACATCCTTCATTTACCATCCACAATTCTTCCCTTCCAGCCACAACCTGTAGATGGTCTGTTCAGCACCTCCCACCACCATTCCCAGCTTCACCATGACAGGAAGTCCATCGTTGCCTGCATTAGAAGCAGGGCCTGTGTAAATTTCAATGAGTAAACATAAATGTGTCAATGTTATGACAGAAAAAAAGACAACTTGACACTCCTTACTTCCTCTGGAAAACACCCCCTCCGCTCCCAATCCTCTTGGGATATTTTTTTAAAAACATGCCCTGACAAGTAGCCAATCCTTAAAGAATATGATGGGCCATAAATCAATGTTAGTCAATGAAATCCCATGCATTCTGGTGAGATAGAAAATAAACCCCTTCCACCTCAGGACAGTTTCCCTTTATAATATCTGCTGTCCTCACAGAAGATGCAATCCAAAGCAGTCAATTGAAGGAGGAAGGCCAATGAAATGACTCTACTTCTTTATTGCAATTTTGTTGCCGGAACGTTGCGACATTACAAAAGGCACAGGTAAAATCTGCGTATGGACCCGAGTTATTAAAGCTGGTTCGACAATGCTACTGCAGGCAGCTGCAGGGGGGCATCACAGCACTTGGCCAGACGAGGGGGTCCGAATGTAACAACTAGCCTCAAAAACACCTTGTTGCCAGGGTTGTCCAAACTGAAAATTGTAACTTCCTTGCTCCAATACATTTAAACACTTCCTGTACATCCAAGCCCTCAAAGGAAAGGGAAATACCTGGCTAGTAGCACAGTCCTGCTCTTCCATTTCAGTCCTCCATGAAAGGTAAAGCAGTGGATGTGTGCTTGCTTCTTTACTATTTACTGGCTCTCTTGAGTCAAGTGGGTGGACGTGCAGAGAAAGGCTGCCGCAGACACGCGGGCGATAAAAAGCATTTCCTTGCATAGACCTTAAGGGAGACGTGCAGTAAATTGAAAATCAAGTACCTAATTTGCAGATGTAGGACAGTCACCTTATCCCCTGCCAACATGATTCCTAGCCTTGGAAGAACAACAGATCATGCATGAAACCACCAGTAGGCGGTGGGTGACTCAACATCTTCCCGCTAACAAGGCTCATTAATTCACAGCTACGCAATTAGGCTTTTGTGCACTAAATATGTTGACTTAAAATGTTGCTTCACAATTTTTTTAGTCTGACTGTGGAGAGCTGTAATAAATGCTAAGTGTCTATAGTAAAACGTAGAGGGATCAGCAATAGGAGATATTTGCCCCCTTTCTGCACTGAACCTTGCTAAAAAGGCGTCCAAAGCCAAGTCGGGCTTCTAATTGGTAGAGGTGAAATGAAGCAGGTGTACATTTGTGTGTGTCCTTCTGTTCTGTGAAGACATACCTGCACCCGCAGCACCTCCTCACTTACTCCCACGAGGAAATTATGAGTAGCAGGAGGAACTTGGGGCCAGATGTACCCCCGTTTTTAGCAGTCGCAAGTGGAAAATTGGGACATTTGTGACCGCTGAGATGGGTTGTAGCATGTACAAACCCTATTTTGCAAGTCAGTAACCTATTACCGACTCGCAAAATAGGGTTTGCGAGTCGCTATTATGAAGGGGTGTGCCAAGGGCATCCCTTCCTAATAGCGAGTCGCAGTGGGATGTACGATTAATTAGTGACCACAAATGTAGTTGGAAATCAATCGCAGTTACCACCAATACTAAACTGGTGGTAAGCCAGACGCAAACAGGAAGGGGTCCCCTTTGTTTTTGGCAGAGAAAATATTTTTTAAGAGCAGGCATTGGTTTCACTGACCTCCCCCCTCATCTTGGGACGACTCATGGTGGCCTGCTACGCTAGGAACACCCCCCACACCCACTGACCACGCACAAAACCTCAGCATCATACTGGAGTGCTCGCCCACTATGAACCGCCAGATCAACGCCATTTTCTCATAAAACCTCCGCATGCTTTGCCTGCTTCGTAAGACCTTCAGGTGATCCCCACTGAATCCAGAAAGACGGTCACCCACGCACTCATCAGCAGCAGACTCGACTATGGCAACGCTCTCTATGCCGGAGTCACCCAAAAAGTCCTCAGGAGACTACAGAATGTTCAAAATGCCGCAGTCAGACTGGTCCTCAACATCTGCCACCGCAGCCACATCACCGAACACCTGCAAGAACTCCACTGGCTCACAGTCAACAAAAGACTCACTTCCAAGCTCCTCACATACGCCTACAAAGCCCTTAATGACGCAGGACCCGCATATCTGAACCGCAGCCTCTCATTCCACATACCCACCAGACACCTACGCTCCACCTAATTGGCCCTGGCCACCATGCCGTGAATCTGCAAGAACAGGACCGGAGGAAGATCCTTCTCCTACCTCTCCACCAAGACCTGTTGCTGACCCAATTCAGGAAGGATCTCAACACTTGGCTCAGTGACTGAACCCCAGTGCCCAGACAGATCTGCAGCTCCCCTATCACTTTCAGCACCTTGAGACCCTCAAGTGAGTAGTCGTGCTTTACAAACCCAGAATGATTGATTGCCTGCCCATAAAAAATGAAAAGAAAACTTTTCATTTTTTAAATTTAAATCCATCCTGTTTTCCTTTAAGGAAAACGGGCTGCATTTGAAATAAAGCGTTGCTTAATTTAAAAAAAACTACGCAAACAAATGATGGACGAAATGCTGAATAAATCATACATTCACTCCCAGTCAAGAGATCTGGGTTAAATCCATTGTTCTTTTGCTCACCATGCCACCCCAGTTTATAACCAGCTATATGGAAATCAGACTTAACCCTGTCCCTCATGGGACTAGACGAGCCCGAACTGCCGAGCCAGGTCCTCCCTGGACCGGAAACAAGCCTCCTGGGACCGGTTTCGGGGTATTACGCCTCATCAGCCAGTCTATCGTGAATCCAGTGGCACAGTGAGCAAGGGACCCACGTCTGGGCATACTCATCCCACTTAGGGCGAAAAGTGCTATGCAAACAAATGGACGGAATGCTGAGTAAAGGACCGGAGGAAGATCCTTCTACTACCTCACCACCAAGACCTGGAACACCCTACCTCTCCACCTTAGGCAATCGCAGTCGCTGACCCAATTCAGAAAGGTTCTCAAGACCTGGCTTTTTTGATTCAACCCCAGCACCCAGACAGATCAGCAGCCCCCGCTCAGCGCCTTGAGACCCACACGGGTGAGTAGTCGTGCTTTACAAATCCACGATTGATCAATTGATTGCCTGCCAGCCCATAAGAAATTAAAGGAAACTTTTCATTGTTTTCTTTTAAACCCATCCTGTTTTCCTTTAAGGAAAATAGTCTGCATTTGAAATAAACAGTCTCTTAATTTAAAAAGCATTTGCAATGGAATAGGTCTTGCATCAGTTAGAGTTAGAGTTATTGGCATTGTAATTACAATTTTGCACTTATCTGAAAATGAAACGCTCCGGTTGCGTTACCGACATGCGCCAAGGAGAGCTAACAACTGGTATACCACAGCATAGACGCTATGATCTAGAGGATAAAGCGCAGCAGGTTGTGAAAGTGGAATTGAAATAAAGCTACAAACCAATCTCGCATACTACAATGAACACAGGTGTCAGGTGATCGTGCAAGCTGTCTTATCTGGCACAGTTAATATAGGTGTAACATCACAACGTTTTCAGTCAGCCACAGGTTCTCTTACACATAGGAGATGAGATGAAATTGGCAGGGTTGACTACATTATGCGAGAAGAAAAGGAAAATTCTGCAGGAGATGATGGTTATGAGGCAAGTGTGGCAAATGTATAATTCTGTGGGAAATGCCGCGTTCACGGTAGGAAGCCAAGTTGGAAAATGTGCGGTATTGGGCGTGATGGTTCGGCATGTGTCATGGGACGTGCTGTTGCATTGCCTGTCGCTGTGGTTATGAGTGCTAGTGACTCGCTGGCAACAGGTCCTTGTACTGTTGCTTGCCTTTGCACTAGCGAGGGAATGCTTTCCCTTCACATATGAAATGCAGCGGTTCCTGTACTAGTGAGGGCCCGATTTCCCTGCACTTGGGAAATGCCATCTTTCTGTGCAATTGTGGTATGCGCTGTCTCTGCGCCTGTCCGATGCTAGCATGCGAGTTGCTGGTTTCGCGACACTTGTGAGATGCTAGCTTCGCGGCACTTTTGAGATGCTAGCTTTGCGGCTCTTGTGAGATGCTGGCTTCACGGCATTTGCGGGATGCTAGCTTCGTGACATTTGTGAGTTGCTGGCTTTGCGACACTTGTGAGTTGCTGGCTTCACGGCACTTGTGAGTTGCTGGCTTCACGGCACTTGTGAGTTGCTAGCTCTGCGGCACCTGTTAAATGCTGGCTTCGCGGCAGCTGTGAGATGCTAGCTTCGCGGCACTTGTGAGATGCTAGCTTCGCGGCACTTGTGAGATGCTAGCTTCGTGGCACTTGTGAGATGCTAGCTTCGTGGCACTTGTGAGATGCTAGCTTCGTGGCACTTGTGAGATGCTAGCTTCGTGGCACTTGTGAGATGCTAGCTTCACAGCACTTGTGAGATGCTAGCTTCGCAGCACTTGTGAGATGCTAGCTTCGCGGCACTTGTGAGATCCTGGCTTCGCAGCACTTGTGAGATGCTGGCTTCGCAGCACTTGTTAGATGCTGGCTTCGCAGCACTTGTGAGATGCTGGCTTCGCAGCACTTGTGAGATGCTGGCTTCGCAGCACTTGTGAGATGCTGGCTTCGCAGCACTTGTGGGATGCTGGCTTCGCAGCACTTGTGGGATGCTGGCTTCGCAGCACTTGTGGGATGCTGGCTTCGCAGCACTTGTGGGATGCTGGCTTCGCAGCACTTGTGGGATGCTGGCTTCGCAGCACTTGTGGGATGCTGGCTTCGCAGCACTTGTGGGATGCTGGCTTCGCAGCACTTGTAGGATGCTGGCTTCGCAGCACTTGTAGGATGCTGGCTTCGCAGCACTTGTGGGATGCTGGCTTCGCAGCACTTGTGGGATGCTGGCTTCGCAGCACTTGTGGGATGCTGGCTTTGCGGCACTTGTAGGTTGCTGGCTTCGCAACACTTGCGAGATGCTCTCTAGTTCTGCACCTGCTGCTGGTTGTCCTTGCACCCCTGAATCTCGGCTTTCAATCGACTTGTGAGAAGAGGTGTGTGTCTGACTTGCCGGCTGTTTCGGAACCCATGACATGCTGGCTGTGCATGTGACATGTCGACTGTCCCTGTAAAATGCTGTCTCTGCACCCGTGACATGCTGGCTGTGCGTGTGACATGTCGACTGTCCCTGTAAAATGCTGTCCCTGCACCCGTGATACGCTGGCTGCGCTCTTGACATGTTGACTGTCTCTGTGACATGTTGACTGCTGCCCCTGCACGAGTGCAGTAGTGCTGATATTAAGAATAAATAGGCTGGAGGATTTCTGGGGTGCAGGAATGGAGTGCACTTTACGTGAGGGGGTGCATGACCTCTGTGCTGTGGATAGTGTAGGGGGAGGGGTGTGCACGGACAGTCCCGAAATCTCACGTCACGTGGCGCGTTTCATTTCCAGGGTGCGGCGCCGCTGAAGAGGGGTGCCGAGGCAGCCCTCGAGTTCCCACAGACCCGTGAAAGACATCATGCTAATGACCGCTTCATGGACTCGACATATATGTGTGGGACCGTGGAAACACATAGCACAAAAGCATCTCCGAGCCACATCCTGTCTCTGCATCGGTGTGCGCACGTACCTGCGAACATGCGCAGACGTTCGCAATTACAACGCTGTGTAACGTGCAGCCCCAAATTGAAACATGAAAGCATATAACGCCGTGCAAAATCTCCAGTCCGGGTGGGCGAGGCAAAAGGGAGACAGGGAGGGAACAAAGAAGCCTCACTTGCAATGAAAAGCGAGCGTTTCTGACACGCGCCAATCAAAAGCATGGGTGGAGCTTCCACCCCACTTCCAAAGAAACCCGACAGAAAACAGACGACAAAAGATCTCGCAAGCGTGCAGCGCATGCGCTGAAACGCTAGGCGAGACCTAAAAAGCAAACACAGGTCCTTGTACTGTTGCTTGCCTTTGCACTAGCGAGGGAATGCTTTCCCTTCACATATGAAATGCAGCGGTTCCTGTACTAGTGAGGGCCCGATTTCCCTGCACTTGGGAAATGCCATCTTTCTCTGCAATTGTGGTATGCGCGGTCTCTGCGCCTGTCCGATGCTAGCATGTGAGTTGCTGGTTTCGCGACACTTGTGAGATGCTGGCTTCGCGGCACTTTTGAGATGCTAGCTTTGCGGCTCTTGTGAGATGCTGGCTTCACGGCATTTGCGGGATGCTAGCTTCGTGACATTTGTGAGTTGCTGGCTTTGTGACACTTGTGAGTTGCTGGCTTCACGGCACTTGTGAGTTGCTGGCTTCATGGCACTTGTGAGTTGCTATCTCTGCGGCACCTGTAAAATGCTGGCTTCGCGGCAGCTGTGAGATGCTAGCTTCGCGGCACTTGTGAGATGCTAGCTTCGCGGCACTTGTGAGATGCTAGCTTGTGGCACTTGGGAGATGCTAGCTTCACAGCACTTGTGAGATGCTAGCTTCGCAGCACTTGTGAGATGCTAGCTTCGCAGCACTTGTGAGATGCTGACTTCGCAGCACTTGTGGGATGCTGGCTTCGCAGCACTTGTGGGATGCTGGCTTCGCAGCACTTGTGGGATGCTGGCTTCGCAGCACTTGTGGGATGCTGGCTTCGCAGCACTTGTGGGATGCTGGCTTCGCAGCACTTGTGGGATGCTGGCTTTGCGGCACTTTTAGGTTGCTGGCTTCGCGACACTTGCGAGATGCTCTCTAGTTCTGCACCTGCTGCTGGTTGTCCTTGCACCCCTGAATCTCGGCTTTCAATCGACTTGTGAGAAGAGGTGTGTGTCTGACTTGCCGGCTGTTTCGGAACCCATGACATGCTGGCTGTGCATGTGACATGTCGACTGTCCCTGTAAAATGCTGTCTCTGCACCCGTGACATGCTGGCTGTGCGTGTGACATGTCGACTGTCCCTGTAAAATGCTGTCCCTGCACCCGTGATACGCTGGCTGCGCTCTTGACATGTTGACTGTCTCTGTGACATGTTGACTGCTGCCCCTGCACGAGTGCAGTAGTGCTGATATTAAGAATAAACAGGCTGGAGGATTTCTGGGGTGCAGGAATGGAGTGCACTTTGCGTGAGGGGGTGCATGACCTCTGTGCTGTGGATAGTGTAGGGGGAGGGGTGTGCACGGACAGACCCGAAATCTCACGTCACGTGGCGTGTTTCATTTCCAGGGTGCGGCGCCGCTGAAGAGGGGTGCCGAGGCAGCCCTCGAGTTCCCACAGACCCGTGAAAGACATCATGCTAATGACCGCTTCATGGACTCGACATATATGTGTGGGACCGTGGAAACACATAGCACAAAAGCATCTCCGAGCCACATCCTGTCTCTGCATCGGTGTGCGCACGTACCTGCGAACATGCGCAGACGTTCGCAATTACAACGCTGTGTAACGTGCAGCCCCAAATTGAAACATGAAAGCATATAACGCCGTGCAAAATCTCCAGTCCGGGTGGGCGAGGCAAAAGGGAGACAGGGAGGGAACAAAGAAGCCTCACTTGCAATGAAAAGCGAGCATTTCTGACACGCGCCAATCAAAAGCATGGGTGGAGCTTCCACCCCACTTCCAAAGAAACCCGACAGAAAACAGACGACAAAAGATCTCGCAAGCGTGCAGCGCATGCGCTGAAACGCTAGGCGAGACCTAAAAAGCAAACACAGACATGGTGGACTGCTGTCCTCAACATGCCACCATCCCTGTGATTGTAGTGCATTCCCAATGGGTTGCAAATTGCGACCTGCCTAATGAATATTGATGAGGCAGGTCATTTGTGACCCCAGTGATAATAGCTAAATGTGTCTGAGACACATTAGTACATTCTGTTTTATGAGTAGCAACAAATCGCAATTTGCAAACCGCAAAACGGAATGGTTGTACATCTTGCCCTTGATGAATGTACACAGATAGCAATTAGGGTCCCAAAATACCATTTTACCAATTTGTTAGGTAAATTTTATAGGCATTAAAAAAGCCACTTCAGAACCCCACCCCTCTCCTTCTGCCCTTGGGGTCTATGTCACAGAGGAACAGGCGGGTTATTATTGAACTGTTTTAAGTCATATCCTATGATATGCTTTATTTACCAGTGGCTTGTGGGAATGAAGAAACTAAGTCCAAGGTGGTGTAGCCAACTGTAGGACTTGCAACAAAGTGCCACAAAACTGTGAATGGATTGAACTAAACAAGTCGAATTATGTATACGACCTGGTGATGCGCACTATTTATGGGAATTGGCTGAAGATCCACCGCACAATGTATTTTATGTACGGACTGTTACAAGCTGATGAATTAGCAGATCTGTGCCGCTCTAGAATTGTTGCATTTGCCGCAATTCCCGTACGGAGGAATATAATACATAACAGCATGGATAACGTAGTGCCAACAAAAATCCAATTTTATCTTTACCGTCCTACAATGACTACTGGCAGACAAAGTAAACCGATGTATTCTCTTATGCCGCCAGAGATGGTAATTGGACTTACATGCACAACACTGATAAGACAACACCTAAAAAAAATCAGTATACAATTACTCACAAGAACTTACATGCTGTGCAGCCCTGAAGAGTAATAGGACAGGGTAGGGCTAGGAGAGCGGGTCTGCTGCCGGGCTGTTTTTACCGTGGTGGGAAGAGTGGATGGGCTGGTGGAGCCAGGCTTTGAACTTCGTGGTGGTACAGGAGGGGCATTGAGTAGCCTGCATTCTTCTTTTACCTGTGTGGATATGAAACACAGCATGTTTGGTGTTTAAGTATTAGGTTCCCTCCTTTCCGGTTTGCATCTAGTCAAAAAAGTACTCTCAAGATTTTTGTAAACTTAGTCACACATGAGAAACTACCATAAAAAGTAATGAATATAAAGTGGGAAATTTGCGTCACTGCCGTTGGATTATATGGACATGGATTTACAGATACGTTTCCTGTATCCCTGGTACTCGTTACAGAAAATGTACAGAAATGGTAAACAAGGCATGACCAAACACATACAACCTTGCTTCATCAGATAAACTTAACAAGGAAACTCTGATGTAATTCTACCAAGTTAAGAACATCTGAAAAACATAAGAGTACATATATGGGGGTGATTTACTGGAATTGTCGTCAGTGCATGAGTAAAACGATTTTTTTAGCCTGCCAGATGTTTTCCTCTCTTTGCTTTAAAATAAAACACAACACGCAAGTCATTGCCGAAAAATGGGTTCATCTTAAATCCAGCGTGGGCACCTTAAAAAAAGGGACAAACTTAATGTGATAGTAAATTGGTTACTTAAAATCCTATTAAATATATTCCATGTTTTCCAGTTTGGGCTAGTAGATTAAAACACAACATAATCAGTGTAAATATGGTGCTCACAAGATATAAATCACCCATTCATCCTACTGAGGTATATGGAATTAGACAGTTTCATTGGGAAGACTAATTGAACTCGATGTAAAGTTAATAGCTTACACTTACATTTGAAAAGTCAGACACGTCTTTAAAGAAGGCAGCCATTGACAGTCAACAACTAACTCTTTTGGATTTCAGCACTTACTTTGACACCCCTGTGATATTGGTTGCATTCATCACCGCAAGAATGGCTGCTACCTGCTTCCACCCCCTCAATAATAGGAGGATCAAACCGTATAACTCCTTGCGGTGAAAGGTTTCACTGCATCATGTGGCGTATCTATATACATTTGTTTAGATTTAATTGAGTACAGACGTATGTTAACCATAACCACTGCTGAGAAGAGGCAGTTCCAAGGAAACTTCTAAATGTTAAAGAGTTATTGACAGTGCTTACATCAAAATGGCAGACTGGCCTCAGCCACACAATCGCTTCTCACATTTGACTCCGGTCCTTCTAAAAGAACAATAGAAAATAATAAGATATCCTAATTATTTGAAAGCCTGCCATACACTTCCATTGTTTTCAAATAATGTATTTGTTAATGACAGGCCCCAATGACATCAATTACAATTTGATCTTCCCTACTGCACTTTCCCTGAAGTGTTTAACAGTGTTTAGTTGAAAGATTTTTACTATTTCTTTTACCTTGCATTTTTTTTTTTACAATTATTGACCCTTACACCATCATCACCTCCCTAGGATTAAATATTGGCTTTTGTCCTTGCTACTGAAAAGAGAGGCAGGGATATGAATAAGGAGGTCCAACTTGTAAGTGTTTCCACCTACTAAGTGTACATTTGGGACTGCACACTAAATGTGTTCCTATAATTTGTTTTGTGTTCATATTCACCAGAAACAGTCACTATTTGTCTTTAAGAAAAATTGTGAAATAATAGGCCTTCTGTTAACTACTCCAGGGGTTTGCTTTCACTTCACTGTTGTTGGTGCCAAGATGTGGGCAAGTCTGCAGCGAGTGCGATAATTATATAAATAAATGACATTTTTAGGAGATTATCGGCTTGCCTCTCGGGATCCTTCCTGCAAATGGTGTTGTGGGAGCTCATCTAAAGCAAGTCTTTCATTATCCTTCATGCCAGGTTTCACAACAAAGTATTTTACGTATGTAAAATCAACCTGGTGTGGCACTTGTATGGACCTCCGCCCTCAACATTTTTTTTTTTTAAAGCAATCGTACATGCCTTCCCTCTGGTACAGTGGCCATTTAAACTTAAGCTGCAGGATGATTTGATAGAGCAACCCAAACGGATATTCTTTGAGGAAGAGCAACAAGGGATTTACAGACTAGCAACATACAAAAAGGAATTAACAATGACATCCCATGGGCAAGTGTAAACAGATATTACAAATATGACACAAGCTTAGGCACATTAGTGTATCTACTACAGTTAGGAACAGCATGGGGCATCATATATCACATGCTTTCTGGGGTCCACTACGCCCCAGAAGAACACGTATGAGAATTAGTATGTGTGTGAATAATGACCTCTGACAAGCCTCTAAAGCACAGCTAAGTACTTGTAGGAAATTAGGTTACTGATTAAGGGGAGGTGAAACCCTACTCAAGCAGCAACCACAATTCTAGTCAGGGTAAAACACAAGACAACCCGAAATTAACCTGTGCTTAACCCTCTGGTAGCTTGGCACAAAAGCAGTCAACCTCAACTTAGAGGAAATGTGTAAAGTAGTTATGCAGCACAAAAACAGTAATAAAGTGAAAACAACACAAGAAAAATCATACACCAATTGAGAAAAATAGAGTAAAATTGAATACATTATTTGACAACAAAAGAACAAAAAATTCATTTAGTAGGACCGTAGATGTGCAATTTTAAAGAATTAGGTCAAAATAGTGCTTAAAAGCACAAAGCTCCAAATGGGGTTATCTGGTCAACCAGACCAGGACAAAGTAACAAGCTTAGGTTGACGGTGATGGAGCGGGCTGGATATGGGGACCAAGTTAGGCCTGCTGCACAAGATACCATGGAACCCTCTATCCATTGAGAACACTGCAGCAATAATGAAGACAGTCCACTCAGGGGCTCCCAGAGATCCCGGCCCCCACCATATTCTACAACCTGGGAAGAGCCACAATCAGAACTACACTCTCTTCCACCATCAACACCTCCATCAAGAAAGCCACCTTCCCAGAAAACTGGAAACACACCGAAGTCCCCGCCCTCCTCAAAAAACCCTCAGCAACTACCGACACATCTCGCTGCTCCCCATCTCAGCCAAAGTCATCAACAGACCATCAACAGACAACTCTCTGGCCACCTAGAATGCCACAAACTCCTGGACATATATTTAGAGTTTACAAGAGCGACCCTTGTGTCCCTGTGAACCGGGTAAGTACAATGTACTGTAAAACAACGTTCACAAGGAACTCATTTACAAATTTTTCAATAATGTACAATCTCAATGATTGCCTTGAAATTAATCTCATACCAGGAAGTCAAGAAATAGAAAAACACAATTATTTCAAAAAAGAACAAATCATTAATCAACACAGTAAGTCTACACAAAACCCTTTTGCACTACTGAAATCTAGTAAGCCTCAGCCGAGGTCTTTATTTATTAACCACTTTTTTGTATCACAAATAAAAACACATTTTATATATACACAAAATCTCTCTTATATTTACAGTGAATCGTGAGCCCCAGTGAAACAAACCATAACCTCATACAATGTGACAAAACAAAAAGGATTGGTGAAAGGTTATTGGAAAAAATATATATAAGGACAGTTTATATACAATATACAGTGATTCAGTCTAGGCTGTCTCTTATTTTGTTGTCGACGGCGTTTCGACCCACTTTGAAATACCGGGTCTCATCAGGACTGTGATTCTAGGGGCGGTTTAAAACATACAGTCGTCCGTATAGGATCCAGTATGTATAGAGATGAGAAGGATGACAGTTGCATCCAAACTTAGGTTCTTTTCTATCCTCCAAAGATAAGAGGCAGTATTGCACCGGATATATTGGGAGATTTGGAGTGCTGTTATGACACTTATATTCAGTGTCAGAGGAACTCATATACTCAATAACGGTTCTTCTGTATATTCAATAAGGCAGTGCTCACCCATTAATAGCACCGTGGTCGATAAGTGTTCTCCACGCAGTGTGCTCAGCTGAATTAATCGAGCCAGAATTTGTAAATGAGTTCCTTGTGAACGTTGTTTTACAGTACAACAAACTCCTGGACGACACACAATGTGGATTCTAAAACAACCACAGCATTGATACCGCCCTCATCACCACCACAGGCGACATACACACCATCTTTAACCAGGGACAGAACGCCACCCTCATCCTCCTCAACATCTCTGCTACTTTCGACACTGTTCCCCCACCACACACATCTCTAGACTACACCCAGAGGGAATACTAGACCAGCACCCAAATGTATAGCTTTCTTCCTCTTCCTCTTCCTCTCCGGATGGACATGACGGATCAAGCTCTCACTTTTCACTTCAGACCCCAAGTATCTAATCTGCGGAGTCCCGCAGGAATCACACTCTTCAACATGTACATGCCTCTTCTAACAAATATCATCAGATCCCATGGAATCAACATAATTTCCTATGCCGGCGACACCCAGCTCATTTATTCCCTTTCAGACGACACCATCACCACCAAGACAAACTTCAAACAATGAATGACCAGTGTGGCCAACTGTATGAAAGAAAACTGCTCAAGCTCAACACCAACAAAACTGAAGAGCAGATCTTCAGGGATAAGAGCTTACCCCAAGAGTCCACCTGGTGGCCAGCTGATCTTGGACCCACACTCAACCCAACCAACCATGCTAGGAACCTATGCCTCATTTGGACATCAAATCCCAGTCCAAGATCAATGCTATCACCCCCTCATGCTTCCACATCCTCCGCATGTTACGCAAAATCTTCAAGTGCCTTCCACTAGACAACAGATGTACCATCATGCAGGCCCTAATCACAAGCAGATTGGACTACAGCAACGCACTGTATGCCGGCATAACTACCCATCTCCTTCACAGACTTCAAACATTCCAAAATGCTGTCCCAGACTCGTCCTCCCGCGTCAAACCCACACCACTCCTCAGGGAGATCTCCACTGGCTCCCCTTCCAGAAGTGCTGCTAGATCAAACTTCTCACACACGCATGAAAGTCACTACACAATACAGGAGTTGCATACCTCAATCACCGGCTTCACTTTCACCATCCCACCACACAGCTTTGCTCCCCATCAATCTCACTCGAATACACACCCTGCATTCACAGAAGCAGAATGGGAGGTCAATCATTCTCCTACCAAGTTGCCAAATCCTGGAACGTCCTCCCCAATCACATCAGATACTTACAGTTAATTTAAAATGGCAAGGTGTACCAGTGTCAGAAAGGTGAGACCAGTACATAATGATTTATTGTATCACAGGAACAGTTGGTTATTTGTTCGGAGTGATAGGGCGGTTCATATTCTACTGGTCTCACCTTTCTGACACTGGTACACCTTGCCATTTGACATTAGCGGAGAAGTACCTTTCGTCAGACACCTTGGAAGAAAGATATGGGTGCTTCACAGTTTTTAATGCGATCAAACTCTTTTTCACTTTGCACATGTTGGTGGTTCCATCTGATTCTAGTTGAACTCTAGGACTTATGATATCCCATGATATTTCCTGCAACCTTGAGAAAGCCCTGGGCTAATGGACCAAAAAAGGGGGCGAAACATGCTTCGGATTTTACCCTAAACGTAACACGGACAGACAAGCCAAATCTAAATGCCGCAATTCTGGCTCAACTACATAGTTATTAATGTCTCTTGTGGGACATTGATGACAAAGAATGTTGCTTTATTGATGTTCAGTTTAATACAAGAGCCTTGAGAAAGCCCCAGGTTAATGGGCCAATAAGGGGACGAAACACGTGTTGGGTGCTCTAACAATCACCAACTTGAAATGATGGAAATCTTTGATGGAGAACAAAATAATAGATAACACATAAGAACCACTACTCACATTTACTACAGTGTATTACACTTGTACAATTGAATAAGAAAAAATCTCAATTTAAACAGGAGGACACACTCACTTTTCAAAACTTACTCTAAACCAGCCGTCTCAAGACAGCTGGGTTACAGCTTTCAAAGTGCACGTCTGGTTGGCTGTCCCAAGATGGCTGGACAAATAGACATGCACACTTTGAAAAGTGCACAAACAGTTACCCTCCTCCCTGTCACTATAATTCAGCAGAAGCACCGCCCCTGTCCTGATGCTCGCTTCAGGGCAGCAGGGTGAAAAATAAAATGGTAATGTATTACCATTTTATTTTTCATCTTTGTGGGTAACTTAAGTAGTGCAATGCTCCTCCGCTCCAACTGAGGAGCCGCCCCTGCCAGATTATTAAAGTGCATATAAATAAAGGAGTAAAATACAAGTTTGAAAGTGTTAAAACGTTCTGTAAATGTGAAGGAATTTGACATTTGAGACTAAAATGTAACTTAGTATCTTCTGATTGATTTGCGGGAGAAGTGTAACAAATGGACTGCAGTGTAGATGATGGGTAGCTTTAATTGTATTTATATTTAGAAAAGCTCCAACCTTCTGATTAAAATTCAAATGCTGTTTTTTATATTTGTTTGTGAATTTAATAAAATATCTCATTGTGTATTTGCCTGATGTTTGTTTTCATAGTTTTGTGTACGGTTTTGAGGTTCAAATCATCGAAATTGCTAATGCAGGGGCCTTGGATTCCAATAATTATTCAGTGGGGGTCCCCAGATTCCAGTAACGCTTAGGTGGGGGTCCACATAAGTCAAAAGGTTAAGAGCTACTGCTTTAGGGATCTCTTTCCCAGAAATCAAAGCACAGCATATGAAACAATCATTGGATGCCCTCGCATTAGTAATGGACATGATACTAGCTCTCGAAAGTCTATAGAGAAATTAAATAGTCAATACAATATATGCATATTTGGCCACAAAAGAGGACTCATAGCTGGAAAACAGTTTTTTTGTGAAAATTAATTTCCGACTAATTCAAGTTAAAATTCGTGTATCTCTTTCTGGTAAGGAAAAGCTGTTGAATGTTCACCTAGTCTCAGAGGAAGCCAAACCAACCTGTAGGAACGGATTTCAAGGTGATGAAGGAAAAGAGATAATTAATGTTTGTTTTTATTCTCATTTATATGCCTGAAAATAAGTTGTGGCAAATCATGGGGCATGGCGAGGCCTTGTGTCAAAAATGGGTGCCTATCTATGAGCCTACTTTGGCATTTACATGCTGTACGGCCCCGTGGTAGAGAGTTCCTGCGATGTGAGCGGTCTTTAATAATGGGGATCTATGAGGGAACATGACAAATAGGAGGAGCTATCACTTCTGAGTATTATAACAACAAAGAATCCTACTAGGGAATCAACCAATTAGAAAAGCTTGGCAGGAGAATTGACCGTCTATGCATTTGTTTCCAGCACAGATTCGAATACCCTCAAATTACAAAACATTTCTTGGGGTATATTGCCTTTGAAAGTAGAGCAGCAAGTTATGCTACCTCTCATGCTGCTGGCAGGATTGTGGGATCGGATAAAGACGACAAAGATGAGTTCTGTCAGACTGCAGCAAGACAGAATGAAAAGCCAGTTCTAAGGATGGGAAACACTATGAATGTATTTTTAATGATTGTTGTCTATTTGTGCATGCAAATTTAAATAGTAAAGGTGAGACACCGGTGCCAGACATTGTACATTTTTAAATTGGAGCTTCCTAAATTATCAAAACTGAACAAAAAAATATTTGGAAGCCTTATTTTATAGGATGAATTAACATAAGTTTACCTGATTTCCAGCAGGCTTCTATTAGTAGTTTTGGGGAACAAATCGTTTCTCCTTTGAGCGTGGAGCTACTGTAATTTGTTTCAAAGAGTTAATCACGGTTAAGTTTGTAGATTTATCATCTCCAGAACATGGAAGGAGCCCACCTCCACATCCAACTATAAACCTTGATCCTGGATTAATTGATACTGAAGTCCATGAACCCTAGTATTTGCAATATCCCAGCTGGAGTTATAGTGTGTTCTGTAGGTGATCGAAAAGGGAAACAGTTGAATAGGTAAGTACTCTTTTCCTTTTACGGCTGCAGGGTTTCAGTATTCCACTATTTCAACCGGATCCCACTAGCAGTGTTAAATTAAATCATCAGCAAGGGAGCTATGGATACTCAAGGACAACAAGGACAGGCTCTGTAGCTCTGGCTTGGATAGTAAAAGAAAGCCATATTTGGGGTTCAGTGGGACCCGTACATTCATGTGTCCCGGTGCAACTGCTGCACTAATAATAGTTACAACATTGCGCTGTTCTACTGGAGTAACATTGCCGTTTCCTACTTATCCTGAACAAAACCTCCCATTATACATTCAGACTGTTTTAATATGCGCAGGCGCCAGCAGCCTGGACGCGTCTGACGGGTGGGTGAAGACGCACTGAAAGGAGAAGGATGGGTGAATGGATACCTTCTCAACTCTGAGATTTAGTCTATTTTAAAGACGTACTACATGCTCAACGTCACAATCTAGTCCAACAGCAGGTTGACGCTCACTCTCAAAGTAACGGATTGCTTCCGGTTTTCAATGAGTCAGTTCGTGTTTTCAAATTCAGAGCACTCAGTGGACACTAGGGAGTCAGTCTGACATTTAATGATCCGCAATAAAATCCTATACAAGTTTTGTGAAAAGCTCTTATCATATGCAGTAGTGCACAGTGAAACCACATTAACAGCACCGCCTTTATTTTTATTATGTGGCAAACCCATTAATGAGGCTAGCAGGGAGGATTCTGTTCTCATCACTGTCAACAGATGACACTCACTTTGTGCAGTGACTCGGTGCAACCTTTGGGTAAACTGTTCTAATTAATGGAAGAACTGCCTGATCGATACTGGAGTAGGCTATAAACAATACTGATGAGCCATTAAAGAGTTTTTTGGGTAGTTTAGTCATTACGCAAAACTTTACTCTTAACACACTAGAGAGTACACCTGACCGTTATCTTTTAATCTCTGAGACCGTTTATGTAAAGTGAGTGAATTCAACTCTCAAAACAAGCATCAAATGCTGTACAGTAGGTGAATATAAAGGAAGCTTCAATGGGACCTGGAAAACTACATAGACTGCTGGAGATGCTGGTACCTTTTACTAGTCCAATGCACACAATATTGTGGTGTTCCAGATACAGGTATAAGCTTTCAGGACCTCCGAGGACTCTTCCTCAGATATGAATTAGTTTACAAAAGCATGACATTTACATCAGCAACAATAGGAGATGGGGCACCTCTGTTCCCTCTAGGAGTATGATAACCATTTTGGCTTAAGACCATACCAGACATTTAGGTAATTTTAAAACTAACTAATCACACCATTTTAACACTTCTATCTTATGTTTGTGAAAGTACTATTTAAGCCAAACGAAAAAACAAATAGCTACTCATCGATCCAGAAATACTCTGCTTTAGAACCAGGGCTGCTTCACGTGCCCTAGCGCAGCTTACCATTGATTTGTGAAGACTGCACTAGATCGTTATGTCGCACAAACATTAAACAGCCTAACACTTAGATGAAATATTCGAATAGCCAAGAAGCATACGCGCTTAGAAGCGTTCCACTGGTCCTCAATATTTTTTAGGCAGACTGGACCGGACCATATCGATGGGCGGTATGGTATCCCTGAAACAAATTCAGCCCGATATCAAGCGAGAACATTACTGTTCCTCTACAGCACTACTCTTGTGAGAGACGTACTGGCACATTGGGCAATCTCCAGTTTTTCCTCTAGGCCTGCAAATTTCTTCTTGGGACGATATGTGTAAATGAAAGTTTACAGAACTAGAGCTGCTTCATGTGATCCACCGATGTACATTTGGGGTGTGACAAAATACCATTTTCTTCATGAGACACTTGTATTGAAAAGTCTGGTGCTGCTTCGTAGTACTGTATGAAGACCAACTTTCATACAAAAACCTATTTAGCATATGTGATAGGAAGGGTTACCCAAGGTCTGTTAGGTAAAAGTTTGACACTTTAATATATTACTAATACAGATAAAGAATGTGCAAAACTATATCCCATTGCATGGTGCACTGAATATAACTGATGGTCCTTTGACTCCGACAACAATAGACTCTTCCCAACCTATGAGACTGCATTTGTCACATTGTGCAAAGTGTTCTTTTCTTCTGAGTTAAACAGGAAATATTGTCAGTCAAACAAAAGATAATTTTTGCAACTAAGGGATGCATGGTGACGGTGGTGTTGTGAAGAGTGGTTGTGGGCCAGCAAGCAGATACTTTATAGAAGCTGGAGAAGTTAAAGTTTGTGAGATGATAATAAATGAAAAAGACAAATAGCCCGTATTTGTATAGGTCAGTTTAAAGGTGTTCCATAGTGGTCACACATAGCTCGGTTGCCATGGTTTTCACTGAGATGTCATTAATGAACTTAAGAAATATTTTAAGAAAAATCTACGAAGTTCTGAGCCACATTTTTATGAACCTAATTAATAATGATATATCTAGAGCTATAGGTGAAAAGAAAATAGTCCTACGCGATTCAGCAACAGTTTTTGCACACCTAAACTGATCTAAATTTTCATTTGCATGCATTGATTCTGAATTCCTGATTAACCAGAATCTGGTTCTGGGGAAGATTTACAGCTCCAAATAGGACTTATTAATGTAAAAAAAATATTCTGCCAGCACAGCAAATTTGAGTGTAGGTTTGGTGTGGGAAAGGAGCTGTAAGATGGTGGTAATAAAAATTGCATCAATACCTGCAACCTGTAGGACATTCTGCATGGAGCTTCCCACTGTAAAAACAGGAACCATAAGTGCATTTTCAAGGCAAGAACTCAAAGACCCCCAAATTTCATAGGATGCAGAGTAAAAGGTTTACACGCAAAGAAAAATATCTTCCTCACGATATCAAAAACTGTACAATACACTGTGTCCACAAAACTAATTTATGCAGATTGTTCACTATGCAGACAATCTTCTATAACAAACAGAGCGGGAGGAGTGTGCATGGAAATGTATAATTAGCATAGATTTCCATGCATGTTCTACAGGATTTTGTCAATCCCAGAAAAGGTGGTAATGTATGTAGATCATAGTTGAATGTCTATGATTTAGTTTGTAATCTACTATTTTTCTCTGAATTGAGCTGCATATTTTGTTTTCCATTAGAAAGAGCTAGTCTTTGAATGATACCAAATTACACCATCCGAAAACATGGCAGACAGTGACTTCCAAAAAGATAGGGAGTCGGTGTCTTCAAAAGAGGGATTTGCTCTTCATGGTGCCCATTTAGGTCAAGCATTGGCACAATTTCATACCAGTGCTAAATTTGGGGGAAAAAAGGGGTGCTGGGGCCCTTGTCAGGAGGCCACTGTAGCTTGCATAACCCATTGCCCTTGTCAGCGCTGCCAATGACAGTACCGACACAACTACTATGACACTCCTTCAAGTGTGGCAATTCAGACTATTCCAGCCCCCCCCCCCCCCCCCAAAGTTAGAAGAATGGCTTGGGGGGCATGTATTAGTCATTTTAAGGTATAGTGAATTGACAAACAACTGTTGTTGCGCTTGTCTCTAAATTAAATAAACAGCCATATGTGGCCCACCACGATGAGCACCGGTGTTGACACTGGAAACCACCGGCTCAAATTAAGCACCATGACAGGTACGGTCTTTAATCAAAGCAAAATGCGCACCTCATGCAAATGTAGGGTGCAATGATCATGTCCACAACTGCTACAAACTCACTAGTAACCTGTTGCTATAGCCCATATCAAAGGCCCTCACAAATGAATATGTCGTAATATGATTGAACTAACCCATCTTTATAATCTCGGATATACATTCAGAGTTGGCTTGAAGGTCTAATGGTCAACTTCTAATTTTGTAATACTATTGTTCTGCACTCGTGCTTTTGTTCAACCCGGGCATTTGCACCATCTCTCACGGGATATACTTATGTATCTATAGGGGATATAACTACTGGCAGAAATCGATGTTTGCAAGAACACAAACACACACACATACTTTTTTTGCCTGTGCCACAATAATTAGGTGATTATAAAGAGATCATAGAATTATTATAATCAAATGCATTCAGCTTGCCAGTGAAAAAAGACAGATGCGTATTACAGTTTACAACAAGATGCTCCATGGTAAACCCTTTGCCAAATGCTTTTATGTTTTTTGTAAAAGAATTTAAGAATTTTAAAGACTATATTTAATAACAATCTTTATTTGTGAGCATCCTCGATTGTGTGGGATTTCAGCACCAGAGGCGTGATCATTATATCAGATCATGATATTATATCATATGTACTGTACCCATGTTAACATACTCAATAGTCAAGTCAAGACAGCTGGTCCCAAAGTTAGATGCTTGTTAGAAACGTTCAGCCAGACTCATCGCTGGTTCTTTATGCAGCAGTGAAGTAAGATTACAACAAGCATTGAGTAACTTACTGTCACCAAATTCAAATAATTGCAACAGCTTTTACCACTGTCTCATTCTGACAGAAATCTTAAAACAGCATAACTTTACATACAAACACAGACAATTCACAATGGCGGTTCTCACTGTGAAGATGTAGTTAGGAGCATATTTTCATAGGAAATGGATTTCTTGGTTTGCTAATAACTTTTTAAGTGTTTGACGAATCTTCATACAACTTTCCCAAAAAAGATTCATCCACATCAGCCCCCTTCTGGGAATATTAAGGGAGATCTGTCATGCGGGGGCTGAGAAAAAGAGGGAACGGGAGTGAATCCAAAAATGCATTTTGCCCATGCAATTTTCAATAGGAAATTGATCAGTGATACAGGAACTACTACTGAATGGAATTATACCAAATTTGGCAGAAAGCTAGATCTTCACCCAGAAAGCATACTTTTTGTGATTTGGATGTAAATGTGTTCAGTAGTGCTTGAGACATTAAGGTTAAAAAATGTATACATATATATAGAAACGTGGTAGTACCGAGGCTCTGGGAGAGCAAAAGATTACATTTAATTGGCTGCCTCAAATCAACAAATATATAGTCATTTTAGGACTCGGTCCCATTGTCCTGAATTTCTTTTACAAAAAACATAAGGGGGTAGGGTAGGGATACTCTGACCCCCTTGATCTGGGGGAGGTTCCAAAAGGGACCCCACTCTAGGGACAAAAACATATTTGTTAACATTTTACAGCAGATTCACTGTAAAATAATACAAAAAAAGCAGGTTCCCACTCTCTTTAAATAAAATTACCCCCCGGGGTGGGCCAGGGACCGGTTGGAGGGGGGGGGGGTGGGGGGGACAGCACTTAAAAAGCAAATCATTTGGGAGAAGACATGCTTGTATGGGCCCCAGGGACGCCAACCCTGGGGCCGAAAACCATTTTATTTATTGGGGAAGGGGTCTGTGTGTGGTCATCCTCCCCAAGCCATTTATAGGCCACTGGGATCTCAGCTACCAAGGACCTGGGCAAGTATAGCACCAGCTTCGGGCTGTAGCAGAAATGCAAAGGTCTACTTTACTTCCCTGTCTGTGAGCAGGAAAAAGTGCTTGCACCCGCTGCCTGAGCTGCCAAGTTGAAACTGCTCCAGCAGGACGGGAGAACTTATGTTATTACTGGCGTCTACCAGCATACAGGATGGGTGCTGGCTGGGGAGCCAGCAGGGGCAGTGGGGTCTTTGGCTCCCCCTGCGGCACCCAACATTTAAAAAAGATGTTTTTATTTATTTTAAGAGTTTTATATAGCGCTAGCTTGACCCGTAGGTATCCGAGAGCTTTACATACACACTGTAAAGAAAAACAGACGGAAATTGCATTACAAAGTAGGCAGGAAGTAAGGAAGGAAAACCAGGGATAGAAAAAATACAGCATGAAAGATAAGGTGGGTAACACAGTCCGGTCACCAACTATCCTTGAATGTCAACAGAGGAGTAGACTCGGATATTGAAGTCTAGGTTAGTTGACATTGGTCAGGAAAGTATTTGTTAACGAGATGGATTTTCAGGACCCTTTTGAAAGAGGAGAAAGAGGGGTTGCATCTGAGGACTCTAGGGAGAGCATTCCACATCCTGGGAGCGTTGCCAGAGAATGATCGGTATTGTGTGGTTTTCTTTTTCAGTTTCGGAGGAATAAGAAGGAGTGAGTTGGAGCTTCTCAGCATTCTGGATTGACCTGCTCTTACCAGTTTGTTGTTCAGGTGGTTAGGGGCCGGAGAGTGAAGGGTTTTGTGCGTGATGCAGACCAGTTTGTAAATACACCTCCCTTCCATGGGGAGCCAGTTGAGGGAGTTGAGAGCTGGAGTGATGTGTTCAAATCTTTTTACTCCAGATACGAGTCGAGCGGCCATGTTCAACACTGCCCTTAGAGGGGCTAGGTGAGCTTTTGGAGTCCCTGTTAGGATGGCGTTCCCGTAGTCGGTTTTAGAGAGAACTAGGGATTGGACTACTGTCTTGAGGTCATCATAGGGAAGAAAAGGTTTCAATTTCTTGAGGTGAGAGAAAAGAGCACTTTTTGCAGAGTTTTTGATGTGGGCCTCCATAGATAAGTTCTTGTCAAGGGTGATGCCTAGGGACTTAACTGAGTCGGCTAGGACGATGGGGCAGTTTAGGGCGACCAGATTCTTGAGCCACTCTTGGATTGGACGATGGTTGCTTTTTGGAGAGAATAGGATTAGTTGTGTTTTATCTGGGTTGAGCTTTAAGTGGTTAGTGTTGAACCAAGTTTGGATCTCGGTTAGAGAGGCATTGAGATGTTGGATGTCGCTGGGAGACTTGATTTTGAAATAGATTTGGGAGTCATCAGCGTTAAGGTGGTAATTCACTTCAGCTTTTTTCAAGATGATTGTGAGAGGCTCCATGAAAAGATTGAAGAGGGCCGGGGAGAGGATCGAGCCTTGCGGGACCCCAAGTGTGACTTTTGTTGGCTTCGAGAGACAGGAGTTGATTTTAATTTGTTGTGAGCGGTGTTGAAGGAAGGAGGTGAACCATTTTAGTACTGTGCTATTGATGCCAGAGCGCTTCAACAAGGTCTCCAGAAGCGCTGGATGATTTACTGTGTCGAATGCCGCAGATAGGTCAATAAGGATAAGTAGACAGGCATCACCTTCATCTAAAGCCTTGTGAATATCATCAGAGACGTTGAGCATAGCTGTTTCCGTGCTACAGCCTTTCCTGAATCCTGATTGAAAGGTGTCGAGGAGGTTGAACTCATCAATGTGTCTGTTGAGTTGGTGGAGAACGCATTTCTGTAATGTTTTTGCAAGGAATGGGAGGTTGGAGATAGGTCTGAGGTTGTTGAGATCATTAGGGTCGGCCCCTGTTTTTTTGAGAATGGGTGTGATTTGTCCAAGTTGAAGGGAGTCTGGGACACAGCCTGAGGTGAGAGAGGCATTGATGATTTTTGTCTAGAGAGGGGAAATGGCGTGGTTAAGTTCTTTTATGATTGTGGATGGGATGGGGTCCATAGTGTGGGAGGAAGGTTTTAGGTTAGAAATTATACTAAAAACCTCATTTTCCGACATTGGCTCAAAGTCGGACCAATGCGCATTGTTTTTTAGCTGGAGGCAAACCTGATTGTCCTTGGTAAGAACTCTTTCTGAATGATCAGGGGTGGTTAGAGTGAGGCAGGTTAAGAGGGAAGGAGGGTTAGAGGTTTGGATGAAGGATTGATCAATTTTCGAGACTTTATTAGTGAAGAAGGGGGCAATTTCTTCACAACGCTCATTGGTGGCTTTGATTTCTTGAGAGGGAGTGCAGTTAGTTTGGCTTTTGACAATGTTGAAGAGTTCTCTCGGTCTGTTTTTCGCAAGATCTAGTTGGCTGCGGAAGAAAGACACCTTTTCACTGAAAATGTGTTTTTTGTATGCTTGCCGAGCAGATCTAAGTTGCGCTAGGTGTAAGGTAGAGGGGCTTAGTCTCCAAGACCTTTCCGTTTGTCTGAGTTGACGCCTTTCCTCATTCAGATCCACCTTAAACCAGGGTTTAGATTTGGTTTGTCTTAATTGTTTGAGTTTGAGAGGAGCTACTTGGTCTAGAACCTCTGTCATTTTTGAGTTAAAATGTGTAGTGAGGTCAACAGCCGTCGATGATGAGGGTTGGAGTTGAAGATGGGCATGAATCCTGGATTCAAGTTCGGATTAAGGGATAGCTTTGATATTTCTGGTCCAGTGTTTAGGTTTGTCATCACGAATAGGTTGGTGGAAGACAAGTGCATCAATCTTGAACAGAATGAGGTGGTGGTCGGACCAGTCAGTAGGAGAAATCGCTCTCAGAGAGACCAGATCATTGTTGGTAATGATCGCATCCAGTGTTGCACCTTTGATGCGAGTTGGTTTATTGCAGAGTTGTTTGAGGTTATATATTTCAAGTAGGTTGGATAGGTTCTGGGCAGTGGAGTTTTCTGGGTCGTTCCAGAGGATATTGAGGTCACCCAGGAACACGTCTTTAGTGTCTGTCATGGAGAACCGTGATATTAGGTATGTTAGTTCTTCGGGGAAAAGGGTACGCTCTCCAGGAGGATGGTAGATGGTGTGGAATTTGATGGGTGAGGTGCCCTTGGCAGAGAGTTCGACACCCAGGTATTCAAACGATAGGTATTCTGCAGGTTTAAGTTTGGTAATCTGTATTCCTGCCTTGTGGATGATGGCTAGTCCTCCCCCCGTTTTGTCAAGAATGGGGGTGGAGTGGACATTGAGCCAGGATTCAGTGAGGAAAGCGATGTCAATTTTTTCAGCGAGTAGAGCTTCAGTAATGTCTGTGGAGTGTTGTACTGCTGATCTGCAGATGAAGAGCATGCAAGAGAGAGGACGGGGAGCCTCGATGATGGGGGGAGTAAGGTGGATAGAGGAGTATTGAGCAGGAGGTCTAGGCGAGTGGACATTTTTAAGGATTCTGTTAGTGCCGATAATAACAGGGATGGGGAAAGGGCTGACTTCTGGTTCAAAGCGAGGTAAGAGTCGTTGATCTCATCAGGTTTAGGTATCGAAAAGGGTTGGCGATCCTGGTTGGGTCGAGGTGCCTGCCTCGCTGACTGACTGGAGGGACGAGGGGTGCACTGTGGGGCCAAGGGAGCGGTATTGAGTGGGGTGGGAGGAAATCTACCCGGGGAGAGGGAGCACGGTGGCTTGGTCCTGTTGAGAAGATCTTGTTGTAAGTATAGGAAATCAGCAGCAAGGGAGTTAATTTTCAGCTCCATTCTGTTCAGTTGCTGAGCTATTGAGCTGGAAAAGTTTAAGGTTTTAGGCAGGGGCCGAGAAGGAAGTGGGTCTTTGGAGGGAGAGTGGATATGGGTGGGGGATTGGACGGAATCTGTTGGATTAGGAGAGGGGAGAGGTTGGACGCGGGGAGCCGGATTAGTAATGCTCCCATTCAAGGAGTTCAAAGGAGGAGTAGAGGGTCTACTGTCCAAGTGAGGAGGGAGAGAAATTCTAGGTAAGAAGTCAAAGTTCCGGGGAATGTCAATGAGATTAGCGGTGGAGGCAGGTTGTGTAAGTGGGTGTGCGACGACGGAGTGGGAGCGTGTAGTGATAATAGGGGGGAGCAAGTTTATAGGATTGGTGACAACGGTGGCCATGGGGATGTCACGGGGGTTGTCCAGTGAGGTAATCGGTGGAGACCGGTTGTGTCTGTGGATGTGGGACATCGGAGGGGGAGTGTGCAGTGGTAGTAGGGGGGGAGAGTGACCACAGGATTGGAGAGGACGTTGGACATGGGGGAAGTAAGGGTTGGGGGAAAAGGGTCTGTGTTGGAGGAAGAGGTAGTTTGTGAGGGAGGGTACAGATTATCAGGGGTCGAGCGGAGAGTGCCTGTGGGGATTTCGGTCGCGGGCAGGCAGAGGTTAGAGTCCGAGCTGTCAAGATCTAGATCGGTCTTGTGGTGTTTGTTAATTGTGAGTTTGTTGCTCCTGGTGTGCTCAGTAGATGTAATAGTTGTGGGTGTTTGGCGGCGGAGAGTAATGATAGGGGTAGTGTGATTATAGTGAGTGATGGTGGATGACCATGAGTTGAAGAGAGGTTCTTCAGGGCAGGGAGATTGGATCAGTTCCACGTTATTAGTAAGGGTGAAGGTGGGTTGGGGAGAAATGGTTTGATGGCTCCTTTGAGTTAACGAGGAAAGAAGTGTGGGGAAGTGGCGGTCAAAAGTGGTGAGGTGCTGGTCAGTGGCCTGTATGAGAACGGTTCCAGTTCTGTAGATGGAGATGGTGAGTCCCCCTTTGAAGGTCGGGGAGATGGTAGTGGAGATTTTTTCACCATAGGGAATGATTACTGACTTGGCAACTTGAAGGTGAAGAGAGAAGGTGGTTTTCCATTTAGCCGGGCGATTTGTGTAGAAAATGAAGTTAGTTTTCGTGTTGCCGTTGGACGCTGTGTGGTAGTTATCTACAATGAGTGTTTCCGGGTGTTGTTTTAGAGTACTATGCTTGAAGTTCTTTTTTGCATTACTGGTCAATTTGTCTGGGTAGTTAATGGACCAGGAGTTGGGTCCGTAGCGCACAAGATTTGAGTTCCGGGTGGGATAAGGTGGGCGCATGGTTGAACAGTAGAAATTCCGAGATACAATCAGAACTCAGGCCAATGAAGAAATGCAGAGGCACAGTCCGGAATCAAGTATAAGGCAGGGTGGTAGTTACCATACAATTATATGCAGTATATACACTAAACTTTAAAGTGCCATATTAACTGCAGTATAAAACATTTATAGCAGTGTATCTCCTAAATCACAAGAGGTCAGGGCCCCACTAAAGATGTTTTTAAAGTATCTGCTGTGAGTTCAGGGGGGTGAGGGTGCAGTGCAGGCCTCAGCCCCTCAAGCCTGGGCGAGAACCTCAAGCGAACTCCAGGTCCGCACCTGGACCAAGTCTCGTCGGACACTCCAGCCAGCCGAGCCCTCACCCATCGGCAGTGCCACCTGGGCCACGCTCTAAAACAAAGGCCCAGCCTCACCTTGAGTCGCAGTCACCACCATCGATCCAGGGATGCGGCGAAAACCAACGACCTGCCGGGGCACTCACAGAGGAAGGAAAATGTCCAGCTCCTATTGGCACCCAGGATGGATACTGGCTTGGGAACTGGCTGGAGTTGTGGGGTCCTTAGGGCTCCCCAGCCGTTCCCAACACTTACAAACGTTGTGGGTGCCACAAATAGGACCAGGGCACCCAAGGGCAAGAAAGAAAAAAAAGCCTGTGTTCTGCTGACAACAGGATTGGTGCTGCTGGGAGCCAGCAGGAGCCAGCAGGAGCCACAGGGTTTTTTGGACTTCCTCTGTAACCACCAACTATACAATGGGACAAACGTAAAATAATTTTCAAAAACAAGCATTGGCAAAGTCAATAGGTTCCGTGTATGCAAGACAGTGGGGGAAGAGTGGGGGTGAGGAAACAACCAACAAACAAAAGACAGCAAGAAAAAGGCGGGACAAGGGGAACCAACAACGGACTGCAGGAGGAGGGTGGGGCAGTGGGAAACCAACAACGGACAGCGGAAGGAGGGCTAGGGCAGTGGGCAACCAACAACGGTCAAAGAGAGGAATGGGTAGAGGAAGAAACAACGATAGCGGGAGAAGAAACAAAAATAGTAGGAGCAGAGAGCGCAAGAGGAACACGAGGGGGAAAGCAACAGGAGGGAGGGGCAGTAACGGCTGGGGGAGGGTGGCAGACTGCAGGGCCATGCACTGTCGTAGGAGTGTATGTTAAATATAAAACAAATTAAAAACTGCAGGAGTCTTCGGCCAGTGGAAGGATACTGGCAACAGGCAGGAAGCTGAACTTGGTCTGTACAGCACGGCAGGGACAAACATGAAGCCCTAAGAGAAAGCTGAAGGCAAGGAGGCGGTGCTGACCAATAAGATGCATGGAAGCCAACCAATGGAAAGTAATGGTAAGTAATCGATGAGCTCCAAGCCCCTGTTTTAAGCTTTGTTTGTTTACCAGAGACTAGCAAGCACAGCGCAATCACTGTGCAGGCAAAACCTAAACATTTATAATAAATGAGCTGTAGGAGCTGCACATTTTGGAGCCGCTCATGATTCACTGCTCCCACCCAGGAGCGCCTGATAATGCCCCATTGGCATATTTTTTCTTGTTTTGTGCTGCCCCAATCTGGCCAGAGGCACCCTCAACATGTTACAAAAGTGTTCTGGGGGCTGCAGGGAGCACAGCAGCCCCCCACGATTCTTTTAATGAAACTGTAGGTTCTTCTGGGTCATTAAATGCATGACCCCATGAGAGCTTACCATTATTTTTAAAGCACTCCAAGTTGGAGCTGTATGCTCTTCAGCTGGAGAGCGAGAACCTCTTGTGGCTGGTTCTATGGCTGCATTTATGCAACCTGAAGAGTGTTAAATAGAGACTTGTATACATGTTTAAGGTTGTTCGGACTAAAAATGCTTTATTTTAAATATTTTTTAGAAAATTATTATGCACAGGCGTGTATGTGTTTATAAAGATTACTTTGGAATATGGTTTACTGATCAATTATTGTGGTGCCTTTTAAACAAAACCAGGTTTGCTTTATATAGGCTAATATGTTGACCCCTTCCTAAAGCCAATAATCCATATTGTTACATTTTGGAATTCTGATTCTTTGACAAAGCCTGTAGGTCTCCCTTACTTAAAATTACAACTCTTTATATTTTTAATTTGTGTTAAAACAAAACTCAGAAATTCAATGAAAAACAAAAAAGGATGCCGGATGAGGAGTAAACCTATCCAAGCAGGAAGTTACGTTTGTGTTTTCTGCCCACAACACCGTGTCCCAGGGAATGAGGCTCCTGGGACACTAGCTCAGATTGAGCCCTGGGGGGTGGGGTGGCCGAGGCCTTTCTATGGATCGGGGATAGGACTCTACTCCCCAAGTAAAACCTCAGGCCCCACAGGACGTAGTCATGTAATGGCTCATGGAGAAGAGGTGCATGTCTCCCTCCCCATAAATTAAAAGCCAGAAACAGCCCAAGTCCCGGGGGAAGGGTCATTGAATGGCTCAAGAAGTGGCAGATAGGATGGTCAGGTCAGCAAAACAGACATGAAGAACAGGAGGGGTGATGCAAGCTTATCAAAGAGGGCAGGGGCAGTACTACGGAGGACAGGGACAGCAAACTGGCCATGCAGGGAATTGGGGAGGGGCAGGGTAAGCACAACAGACTGCATAGGATAGGAGGGATTGTGAGGGGCAACAAGCTGACCGTGGAGGAGCAGGGGCAGAAAGTCGAGCACAGAGGCTCAATGGTGTGGGGGAAGGAACAGTACACAGAGAACAAAATGCAGGTGGGATGGGAGCAGGGGCAGCAAGCTGAGCAAGAACAACAAGCGGAAAGGGCAGGCATGTGGGGTGTCAGGGGCAGCACCCTGAAAACGGAGGGGAGGAGCAACAAGCTGAGCACAGAAGGCAGGCAGGAGGGGAATAGAGGCGAGAATGGATAACAGAGCAGACAGGAGGGGAGCAGGGGCGACAAGCTGATCACTTAGCGGCAGAGACGGCAAGCTGAGAACAGAAGGCAGGCGGGCAATGCAAGGAGTATGGAATGCAGAAAGGAGGAAGGGAGGGACAGCAAGCTGACCATGAATGACAGGCAGAAGGGGACAGGGCAGCACACGGATAACATAAGGCAGGTGAGAGAGGCAGTGGCCCAGCAGCAGATTCATGGCTGGGGTAAACAGGAGATCATGCCAGCCATGTACCAGTGTCCGCCATGCCCAGCAGGTACATCGTGCTATGTGGATTTCATATACTGTCTTTGGGTGTTTAATGTACAGTTCAGTCAGCAGCAGGGCTTCAGCAACTTGGTCTTTTTTGATCACCAAGTGTTGCAGTCAGGGCTTGCAGTCTCGCCTATGGGCTGCGTATTCAGCCTGCGCCAGTAGATAGTACATGTGGAGGTCCGGGAGCCCAAATCCTCCCCTCTTCAAGGGTAATGCAAAGGTCTCCCACCTCACCCTGGGCTCCATCACCACACGCCCAACTAGGACTGCTAAGTATAGTCTTCAAGGTCTCGAAGAATTGAGTGGAATTAGAATGTTCTCAAATGAATAAAGGCAACTTGACAATACAACCATCTTTATAATGGCTATAGGGCCTGCCACTGAAAGCAGTAGTTCAATCCACTGGTCTACATTGCATCTTAATTGAAGACCAGGCCATAGTTATCACGTATCTGTGTATCAGTATTACAATACTCAAATATTTGATGGAGGTCTGTGCCCACCCTTGTGTACTGTGGCTAGTGAGAGGGAGCAATTCTGATCTGTACCAGTTAATGGAGAGTCCAGACATACTTCTATACTGAGGTAGTCTGCTTGCAAAAGCCCTTACCGGCATCTTCTAGTCCAAATTCAAAAGTGATAAGAGTCTGTACGATTGACATTTAGTGGGGGTCTTTACCAAGGTTTATTAATATTGTAACTATCGCTACTCTGGAGGAAGGGGGCACATGCCCCCTTGTCCATACCCCAAGCAGGTGGGGAGACAGACTCTGCTTGTACTGCTCGGAAAAATCTGCTGTGAGATCATCTGAGTGGAGGGATTTGATGCTATGACACTGATAATCTACTCTACTAAAAGAGGTGTTATTAAGGGATCCCTTATTTCATCTCCCACCCAGGCCAGTGCCACATCTTACAAATAGTTAGTATTTCAGGCTTAATGGGGCTACTAAAAGTGTAAAGTGCAGTGTACTAGTCTATAAATTCCTTCAAAATCTCCTCTTGTTGTGGCCCAGTTACCATCTTGATAATCTGGTCTATCAAGTCTGGTGATTATAGGTGGGTACTGGCTAGCTGCCCTGATTACTTTGGCGAGTGTTCTACCTGGACGTTCCCCATATCAGTGGACAAGGTGCATTTCTAGAAATGTATGACCTTGTACTACACCCATTATCTGTTTTCTAAGATAAGGGCATTTATTTGGACAGTGTATCATTATTCGGGTCAATTGTTTCTTTGGACATGTGTATTTAATGCTTATTTTCAAAAGTTAGATTGCCCCACCCACCCATATCCATTCAAACGAAACCTACAGCACATCCTTGAGCATAGCAACACAGCCAAGAGTAAACAATAAACAATCATTCCACATCACTTAACAGCTGTTGGGAATTTCGATCCAGTTCAGCAAGGGCAGACAGATCTCGCTGAAGTCAGTTTATTTTTTTATTTTTAAAGAATCGATGGGCCTCATTTGGCTTACAGAAAAAAATAGGTGAAGCCTTTCGCCATCACCGAACGCCCATTTTACCTCCTGCACAGACACAGCGAAGTCAGGAAAGAAAAGAGTCTAGCACCGTGATACTCTAGATTGTCGTGATCTCTTGCAAGCCAGAGTAACTGATCTCTGTCCCTATAATTGAGGAGTTTGGCTATTATAGGGCAGGCTGGGGCACCCAGTGGAACTCTTGCAGAAAGGACCTGTGGCTCTCTCCACCACAAAGCACTGTGAAAAGGATTCTCCACCAAATAATTCTATGAGCAGGGTCCTAACAAAAAGTCTTTGCTCTGTAGACTAGGTGGGTTCGCCAATGCCTATAAAATGAATATTATTGCGCCAGTAGCACGCTTTCAAGTTCTCAGCCTTCGTCTTGATAGGTGCTATGTCCTTCTCCAGTTTAGTCAGAGTGTTTTTCGATGCTTTGTGGTTGTTCCCCAAGTCAGGGATGTGCTTGATTCAAGAGGTTTCGTTTGCCTATCTAGGCAAGCATTCATTAGGTGAAGACATTGCAACATCGAAATGGTTTTGCCTTTGATCACCATAAGGTCCTCCTATAATCCCAGGAGTATATAGCCTTTTTGTCATCTATTGGGGTGACATTCTATTTCTGCGGGGTTAGAGTCCCCTGATATTTCCTCCTACAAGTTTGTCTGTTTGGGGCTTTTTTTTTTTAAATGTAAGTTTTGTTTGGCACAGATTGTGTTTCCCCATTGTGTCAGTCATCGGGCGGTTGCGAACAGGAGAGATATGCAGAGGCAGGGAAGACCAATTTCCTTTGGGGACCGGTGAAAGGGTGTCACCTCGGCTCTCCCATTCCGCAAAAACAGTGCAAATTGATAACAGCTAATGCTGGGTTTTAAGCGTGGCGGCAGCAGCTGAAGGCAGGGCCAGATGGGAACAACAACAAGGTCCGTACGCTGCAGCTGCATGCTTCATGAATTTCTATATGGCAGTTGCACCTTGAAGTGTAGTACGCTATTTATTTTCATTATTAGGTATTGGGGGAGCATGATTCTAGTGGTCATGCAGCCCCCCCCCCCCCCAATAATTATAATAAATAGCGTACTCCACTCTGTGCATCTGCATAGATGCTTTATGCTATGCGTTTCATTCATGTTGTTTAGGTATAAAAACAGATATTTAAGCAAACCCAGAGCATAATCCAATTGCATAGACCTTCAGCATGAAGCAGCGAAGATGAAGAGGTTGAGGAGCAAGAAGAATCTCAGAGGAATCTCCTCTGTACTGTGGTAACAACGTAGCATTTGACCTTTGCACTGAAGTAAAAATTTACTGTATCTGTGTTTATTCATATATTTACTTCAAGTAAGATGTTTTATTGAGCCACGTTTATTCTCATCGGAATATTATATTTATAAAAAATGCTTAACGGATAACTGTGTGATACGCGCCTATATTGCCAACGAGGAGTTCTGATGACATCACAAAACACGACGCCAAAGGAAGAGTGGCTTATAAATGTCACCTGTACGCCAAGATGGGAATATAGGACCATATTGCACATTACTTGCTATGTATTTTTTATATTACATGATTTATTGCCTGATTTTAGCTCTTTATAATGATTTAGAGTATTTGAGCATCCACTTCAGTTTCACTTTTAGTATTCATTGTTTGCTTGACTTTGCAAATATAGCTGCTTTTTAAAAAAAAATGTAAATGTGTTTTTGTTTGAAAGGAAACAAATACACTGCTAATATCTAAAATGTGCTTCCAGGAAATAATTTGCATCATTATCAATCAAATTTTAAATGTAAAGCAGAATTGGGAAGAAATTAAACACCTATATTCTAAAATATTTTTTTTTTGTAGTACGATGACACAATAGAATAGGTTTAACAAGACTGAAAATAGGAAAATGTGATGCATTGTGGAACAGTGTATTTAGCATTTTGCTAACAGAGTTCTGTGTTTGCAATGTTTTTCCACACACTTGAGAAGATTAATTGGTAGATGTATGCATCAAGGATTGGCCTGCAAGGGCTATTTTCCAGGGTTTGCTGATTAATGCTCCGAGAGCAGCACTATCATTGTGAAAGCCTTTTTCCCCCAAGCACTTAGAGAAAGAAGAAATGCTGTGTTAAGCACCCCTTTAACTTTTTTTAAATTCGTTGGGAAGCTAAATTGCTTGCAAATGAAGTCAGCCCTGTCAAATACAGAAATGATTTCCCCTTGAGGACCTCTTGTCAGTGAAATTTAAACTGTGAAACAACTGGCAAAAATTCAATAAACGTTGAAATATAAATATATATATATATATATATATGTTTACTGAAAAAAATGAAGGTTAACCTAACGTTATAATTAGGTGAAATAAAAAGATCTGATTTTTTTTTCAAAAAGACTCAAATTCATTAAAAACGTTAAAGTTATGTTATTTACTTAAAATAACCACGGTATGACAGTGCGAATGATCATACTACCTGCAGCGTTCATACTGTGGTGAAAACTTACAGATAACCCATTTTCTGAAGCAAAATAGGCATATGTACATAGGTTAATGCCTGGTGCTGTGCAAACGGTCTTCTATGTCATGTAGGAAATTTCAAGCTGTGACGATGGATAGCTCAAGCCTGCTTACAATGCTTAGTAGGTAGAACGTAGAATCTTTGCCATGTCGGAAACTTTTTCCGCAGAGACAAAAACTTGAGTGGAACATGCCGAGTGTAAGTCGTCAACTGTTACCTGCACACAGAGTTACTCTTCAGTACAAACATTTAGAACATATTTAATACCTCTACACTCGGGGGCGTGGCTAAGCCGCTGAGCGAGATGGCCACCGCTTAGCGTAGCTCCGCCGAACCCTCTCACTCCCGCACATCCATTACACATATCCGGAACTTTCACCTGGATTATTTAATGAGGAGGTGTCTGAAGCGAGATCCCGAAACAGCGAGCACTGAGGAGTGTAACGGCCGAGATCTGGCTGTGTTCGTAACTGGGCCTGGACAGGGCAGGGAGACCGGGACCTCGCGTGGCGGCTGCGGCCCAAAGTACGGTGCGGCCAAATGCATCCTGAGACAGCGAACATCTCATCAGTGGCCGCGCACCATGCGACCGGCGGCAAAGGGAGTGAGACGTCTTCGGGAATACCAAGGTAGGCGCATGTGGGACCAGTGCCTGGAAGTGATTGAGCGCTGAAACTCGACAGCGGAGAGTGCCCTTCTCCGGTACTGGACGTATTGGCAAAGTGACTGTTTGGCCTGCCCCACCAACCCGACTCGCAGTGATCCGCTGATTCTCTCTCCCCCGTGTCGCGCGCAGGCGGCCGGTGAGGCACTGCGGACGGGGGGAGTCATATGGCTGCAGAGACTGATATCCCGCAAAAAGTAAAACACTCACGAGGCATCCCTTGTCGGACCGGCAAACTGCTGGAGACCTGCTGTGGCCGTAGAGCCCCCCCCCCCCCACCTGTGGAGGTTGTGGCAAGGACGTCCTGTCTCTGCCTGATGCAGCCTCATAGTGAACACCAGTGCTGAATTGACATCTGGGGCGCCCGTGGAATCCTATTGTCTGTAACCCGCACACCAACATAGCCTCAGTGAGCGCTAAAGTAGCCTCGAGATCCTCAGTACACAGCTGCAGGGGCTTTTGGGCCCACCCCCCTCCTTCTGACTTTGAACTGGAACTCTGTTTGGCTTGTGTGAACCCGAAGGGCGCCTGCGTCGCAATAACGTACGAATTTTAGGAGTACCGGAAAAATCAGAAGGACAGGCTACGGATCTCTTTGTAGAGGACCTCATCCTTAAGCACCTACAACCTAAGGGACTAGGGAAATTCTTTGTTATTGAAAGGGCCCACAGGGTCCCCGGGGGTTGACCGAAGCCGGGGGCCGCCACCGCCTGATCCTTGCAAGATTCCTCAACTTCAGGGATCGCGACATTATACTCCAGCACGCCAGGACGGGACCGCCCTTGAAGTACGAGAATGCAGAGGTGTCATTTTTCCCAGATTTTACACAACTAGTTCAGAAGCAATGTCGCTCCTTTCTGGGGATCAAAAAGGTGCTGAGGGATAAAGGCTATAGACACGCCATGCTGTTCCCAGCCAGACTCCGGGTTGAGGCAGATGACAGAGCCTGGTTCTTCGAACATCCAGAATCGGCGGCGGAATGGCTGGAGTCTTGCTGACCGGCGATCCACTTGGAACTGTGGTAAAACTAGGGGGGAGGATTAAGGGAGTTCCTAAATGTTGGGGGTGCAGCTCTGTTTAGTCTTTGCACAGGATTGGTCCGATGGGGGACCGAGACTTGCTTTCTGGCCACAATCATGAATCAGCTGCTCCCTTCTGGACCCTTCTCAGCATTCATAGTAGAGTGAAATTTTGAATTATCCATACCAGGTGCTGTGACGGTATCTTTAGACAAAGGGGATGAGGGGGAGGGCACCACGCACCCTGTTTTTCTACTTTTAGTCTGTTTTAGGGGCGACAGGCACTCTGCAAGTTGGAATATGGGCAATTTGACGCCCAGAGTGCAGGGGAGCAGGGGGTGAGTTGGGAGGGTATGTTTCGGTTAATTGAAATCTTTTTGTGTTTTGGATTAGTGCATTTAATCACGCAGGGTGATGGCATGGAGCGGGAGCAACGCATGAAAGTAATTCTAAATGGGTGTGCAGTGGGAAGTAGGGGGTTAGAGTCCTTAGTTGGAATATCAACGGGCTTGGTAACAAGATTAAAAGGAGTATGGTACATCTCTATATTAAAAAACACGCCCCAGACATTATCCTGCTCCAAGAAACACATCTGATTGGAAACACGTGTCAGGAGATGAATAGGGGGGATACAAGTTGGTCGCACACGCTGGCTTCACCTCGGGTTCCAGAGGAGTGGGTATATTAATTAAGAAATCGTTCCCCCTAACTGTGCAGTCCATCTGGTCTGATAACCCAGGCAGATATGTGGGGCTCTCGGGGCAATGGGAGGGACGCAACATTACATGCATCTCGATCTATGTTCCCCCGGGACTTCAGAATGAGATGTACAAGGGTTTGGGGACAGTACTGCTATCCTTTCCACCGGCCTTCTTATTATGGGGGGAGATTTTAATGCAGTGATGTCTGGCGCCCTGGATCGTTACCCCCCGCGAGACATTAGGTCTGCACAACGATGGCTACCTAACTTTGTTGAGGCCATGGGACTGGTGGATGGATGGAGGATGCACAACCCAGACAGAACCCACTACACTTTTCACTCTATTGCCCATCGTAGTCTATCTCGTATTGACTATGTTTTAGTCCCGGCAATACAGGTAGGAGACATCCGAGAGATACGATACCTGGGTAGGGGCATATCGGACCACTCTCCAGTCTGGATGCATATGGTTGTTGGCTATGCAAATGCAGGTAGAATTGCTCCCATTAATCCGTGGTACTTACGTGACCCCGACATTCGTAAGAAGATTGTCCGGTCCACTGATCATTATTGTTCGGGAAATGTGGGAACGGTGCCATCTGCCCAAACACTGTGGGAGGCATATAAGACGGTTATTCGTGGAGAAGCCATCTCCCTCATAACGGGTAGGAAAAGAGACACGCAAGCAGAATTAGCGAGAGTGGAAGATGAAGTGCTTCAATTAGAGGAAGAGCTGGAACTTATGGTGATGCCCGAGAAGGTCCATCTACTGAATCTAAAACAGGATGAATTCAAGGGCCTAGTGACAGATAGGGCTAGAGCATTGGGGAGGGAAACACAAAGTAGGTTATACGAACATGGGGACAAAGCAAGAAAGTTGAAAGCATGGCTGGACCGGAAAAAGGGTGAGGCACGACTGGTGCCCGAGCTGGATGGGGAGGGTGGCGACCCGATCACTGACCCACAACATATAGCCGATCGCTTTGCGCAGTATTACCAAAGGGTCTATAGTACGGAGGGGCGCTACACGGAGGATGACAACAAAGCCCTGCTTCGAGATATTGCACTTCCCACCCTGACCGATGAGAACCGTGATTATCTTGAGTCTGATCTCTCGACAGACGAAGTGGCACAGGCGATAAGAGCGACCAAATCTGAAAAGGCTTCGGGCCCCAATGGTATACCGATTGAGCTTTACAAGCTGCGACCAGATAAAATAGCTCCCCACATTCGCTCAATGTTCATTGATAGTAGAGAGAAAGGCACGCTTCCCATAGATCAGAGAATAGCCAACCTTGTGGCTATACATAAAGAGGGTAAACCCAAAAACAGCTGCACGTCGTATAGACCGATATCGCTATTAAACGCGGAACCCAAGATTCTAGCAAAAATATTAGCTATACGCCTTGTTAAAGTGATAGGCACCTTGGTCCATCCGGATCAATCTGGCTTTATGCCACACTGTAACAGCCTTAAATCTGTGAAAGCTACATGGTGTGTTAGGCAGAGCTAAAACCATCTTAGAGCCCACGGTCTTGGTGTCACTGGATGCCACCATGGCGTTTGACATGGTGGAGTGGCCATATCTCTTTGCAGTGTTAGACAAGATGGGTTTTGGGCAACATTTTGTTAATTGGCTCCGACTGCTGTACTCCAAGCCCCTGGCCCAGGTTGTTGTAAACAATCTTAAGTCGGCGACATTTGAACTCAGCCGTGGAATGCGTCAGGGATGCCCATTATCGCCGCTACTTTTTGCCTTGGCATTGGAGCCATTGGCAGCATGGATTCGCAGAGATCAGATGATCCGCGGGATGCGCTGGTCTCCGGAGTGGGAAGACAGGATTTCATTGTATGCAGATGATGTCCTGCTGTATCTCACTTCCCCGAGAGCCTCTCTGATAAGCGTATTAGATATCCTCGCAATCTTCTGCAGATACTCCGGGTTTACCATAAATTGGTCTAAATCCGTGATGTATGTGCTGCAGAGAAAACCACCAGTTGTTCCCAAAGGCTGTCTGATTCAGACAGCTTTGGATTGCTTCCGTTATCTCGGTATATTTATCACATTGGATCCGGCGCTTCGCTTTACCCGAAATCTCCTTCAACCAATCCAGAGATTAAAAAGTGATGTTAGCCACTGGAAGTCCCTGTCTCTTTCATTATTGGGCAAAGCAGTTCTATTCAAAATGATGCCTCTGCCCCATTTTCTCTATGCTCTTCAAAACGCCATGGACCCAGTTCCCAAGTCGTATTTTAAGGAGGAGGAAACCCTGCAACGTTCTCTTTTATGGGACGAAAAGCCTTGGATTGCCCTAGTTAAACTCACCCTCAACTGGTACGATGGCGTTATCAGTCTACCGGACATCAGGAAATATTATTGCACAGCCCATCTGTCCGCAATAAACCAAGGAATGTGTGGTCGCCCACATGATCCAGGCTACGCCATGGATCGATGGCTCCTCCCCGGTGGAGACTATCTCAGAGCTCTATACTCTAAACCTCGGAAATATCCCCTCACAGGCCCGACTATGCACTCAGTCCACATATGGCACGAGGTCAACAAACACTTGGGATGGCACCGTAGGCTCACACTGGCACTCCTCTATGGCGACTATGGGACTTAATTGCCATCTCCCAAGTCAAGGACCTCTGGGTCAAGGGCGAGGTTCTTCCCTTCGCCTCCCTTCAGCAATAATTTAGCTTGGTAAACTACGAGTACTATAGGTATTTGCAGGTCCGGCACTCACTCCAGGCCCATATACCTAGTAAATCCTCCCTCCCAGAGGCATCTCCCCTTGAAGATAGGATACTGGACGGGCATCTTCCCGAGAAGGCGATCTCCCTGATCTACAAGAAATTAATAAATAATATGGAAGACCCGCTCCAA
Organism: Triturus cristatus; assembly: GCF_964204655.1. Taxonomy (NCBI): domain Eukaryota; kingdom Metazoa; phylum Chordata; class Amphibia; order Caudata; family Salamandridae; genus Triturus; species Triturus cristatus. The sequence continues at coordinate 709,313,900 of NC_140587.1, read as the reverse complement.
CCCCTTAGAGATAAATGGGTTGTTGATGGCCTAGAATTGGAGGACGAGGACTGGCAGGAGGCGATCTCCTCCCCTAGGGAAGTCGCGATCCAGGCAAGGTTGCGCCTGGTGCAATTAAAAATCCTGCATAGAACTTACATCACCTGGCCGAGGCTGGGCCATATGGGTAGAACTGATTGTGGAGAGTGTAGGCGTAGCTGTGGGGAGATAGGCACATTTATGCACATTATATGGGAAAAAATATAGACGTACTGGCATGCTCTACATGACACTCTCCGGGAAGTGCTTGGAGTTAACTTGCAGCCTGAGGCACGTAGGTGCCTCCTAAACATCTGGGAGCCCACAGACCTCACATCTGTACGAAACAATGGGCGACCCTGGCTTTTATGGTGACTAAAAGGAATATAGCGCAAACTTGGGGGGCACATAGACCCCCGGAAATGGTTAAATGGAAGGAGGATTTAGATTGGTGCATGTTCCGGGAAAAATCTGTCTATGTTGCCAGGGGGTGCCCAGGGAAATGGAGTAAGGTCTGGGGGCCATGGAACACATATGGAGGCGATATTTGCACCCCACCAATTTCCCAAACTGATGAAGAGACTATTGAAACCCCTTAACACTCACATATTACTTACAGTGATTGGCACCTATGTAACCCGTGTCTAACTTTTGAAGGATGTATGCTATACTGCTCATGCCAATTGATGCTCTGTATTGCTGCTAGTTTGTTAATTAACAGATATATATAGAAAAAAATACCTCGACTCCAATGATGCATTAGGAGCACATGCATTTTGTACACACACTCTTTAGTTGGACACAGGCTGTACAAAATTAAGTAGGAATGCAATATGGTAGTTATCCACTACGATGTCAACTATAAAGCATACTAACACACTCACTGGATGATGTCATCACAAATGTCATCAATTATGTCATTTGAGATGTCATCAGCAATGTCATAAATGATGCCATAGAACATGTCAAGAATTAAATAATATATGAGGTCATAAGCAGTACATGGCAGGGGCACACGTTATAGTTAGTTGTACTAACTGGTAAATTTCTGCGTTGTGTTTTTTTTTAATTCAAACCGTTAATGTTGTCGCTGACATATTCACCTAACTATGACGTTACTTTAACCTTTGGTCTTTTCAGTGAGAAAAAAAAAAAAATATATATATATATATATATATATATATATATATATATATATATATATAAAAAAAAAATCGATTGCAGTAAGTATATCCTCCAGGAAAAAAAAAAATCATGAATTTCAAAGTAGGGAATCAACTTCTTCCCTTTTTACCGGAATTTGAAACCGAGTTGCATTCTGCAGCACCAGAAAAGGAGTCTCTAAGCATCATCTTGTCAGCTGTCTAAAACACATTGACCGATTTACATAAAACATGGAGCAAACACGTGCTGTTTGACAGTAAATTCCAGACCCAGGAATTATCAGACTACGCACGAAGCCTGGTGACTAAACTATAATTGTTAGTAGGCCTGAACGGGCAGAATTAAAAACCACTCTAAAAGCCTCCAAGGATGCAAACATCTGAATCAAATAGCAAAGTGGAGTAAAAAGATAATAGGCCACAGGGAAGGAAGGACGTCTGCCGGCTCCCGATGAATCACTAACGTTTCTGTCATCTGTGCACATAAATACTTCTCAGCTGCACATCTCGCCAGCCAATTCCGCCTCATTATTCGTAAATTCTGTAAATGCTAAAGTGTTTTCTCAGAAAGTCTGTGATTTCGCCTCTACCAGTTGAATATAAATGCATGTAAGTAAGCAAGAAGCAATCTGTATCATAGATCCTAAAAATAACGCGCACTATTTAAAAAGCTAATTAGTCACATATCTAGGAAGTCGTGGCTTGTATACCTCTTCAAATGATATGCAGCTTCAAGGACATGCCTGTTAAGGTCAGGCTTCTACGGCATTGTACTCTGCTCTGTAGCCTTCTTGTGAATATTCTCCTAGTATGTGATATAAGTTGGAATGGGAGTTTCCATTGCCTTCGGGACTATGTAAACTACATTGAAAATCAATAAACACTATTAAAAATAAATGTTGGAATGGGAGTGTAAGAATTCTGCTAAAAGGCTTTTGGAGTCATAGCCAGGGAATAGCGCTGAGCAAGGAACAACAAATTCTGGCGAGGTGTTACATTTGTATTTCTATCCGACTAAAGCTTATTGAAGAAATCATCTTGTAGTAACCTACGCTTCTTGGACACTACGACATACCAATGACAATGCCTGCTTTTGGAGAAAATACTAAGGCTAGCTGGAAGACATTAAAAAAAAACTGGTGACAATGGGCAATCCGATAAATTGGTACAAGCTGACTAAAGTGAACCCCGCCAAGTGCCACATATCACCTGGCAGCTACATGAAGTAGCAGACGACCACTCTAAAAAGAAGCGTGAAGAAGTGCTGCTGAGTTCAGTGCTGTTGTCCTGTCTGAAACAGAGAACTAGAAGTGATCCTGGGTAATCTACTTGAAGCCCAAAGGAGAAGTACCCTAAAACATAGGCCTAGGGGACCATTCATTAATGCGTCAGTCTCGAGCTGCTGGGTGATGACCCAGTGAGTGGATGGTTCCATCTTTAAGGACAATCGTGAGTGGTTCCCTGTTTTAAGTTCTATGTTAACTGGTGAGCGGGTTCTGTATGGTCAGAAGGGATCTGACTGGCCGGAATATCACAGCCAGTGCAGTGTGGGCAGTACAGTGACAGGAACACTTGAGCGCAGTGCCTGACTTTAAAATCGGCATAGAACTTTGCAGTGGGTAGGAAGCTCCTTTTCAATTGTGTAGTAGACCCGTGGGCACACTAAGTCGACTTAAGTGTGCATAATACCCATGGGGAATCATCTCAGGAACTACCTTTCCAATTGTGGTACTGCCAGGGTTGTAACTGTAATACAGCGCAGCCTAGAGTGAGCAACGTAAAACATAATAGAAAGCCTCACCTCGTTTAGGTCTGTTCTGCAGGTATGTGATTGACCAGAGATTCATGCGATGTCTCTTCTTTGTGTGGTTGCTTTGGCGCACTGGCTTCTACCCCTGATCCAAGATGGCAGCCAGCCCAACACAGAGTTGTGCTTTCTACAACAGCATTACAAAGCAGATACAGCCAAGTACCACTTCTACCAAAAGACTCTGTCTCCTTCTAGTTGAGCATAACATGGGTAAGCCTCCTAACTATTCACACTACCACCTAGTGCCCAGGTTACAGAACCTCAGGTGTCTCTCCCCACTAGACACAATGTAATCAGCAATACCAACCAGCAGATCAGCAGTCATAGTCATTACAGACTGGAGCCGATCAACCATTACCTCATCCAATATGGAGGGCTCATAAGTAATTAACGTGCCACCATGTTTTCCATCCAACTCGGGCATCTTTTACAAAATGGGAAGAGTAGATAGATATCTTTGAAAACTATTTAAAGGCATAAGATGGAGTTAACTTTTCATCAAACAGAAAGGCAGTTATTGTGGTGCTTTAGGAAAATAGGGTCAGTATGTTTTTAAATATCTGCTATGGAACTGCAGAGGGGTAGTCACAGCAGACACAAAGAAACTAAATTGAGACCTGAAGAAAGTTTTGCACAGTCAGTCAATGCAGCAATGATACACTACAAATCCTACAAGCAGTACAAAAATTAGATGACACGGTGGACACGTTTGTGGCAAGAGTAAGGGAACTATCAGGCGTCAGATTGGTAAAATGATGGACGGCTTGATTAAAAACCAGTTAATTGTACAACGTCACAGCAAACAGATGCAAGACAAATTATGGGAGGCAAACCATCATAAAGAGCCCATTGTCATAGCAAAAGCGGTCAATGAGTCACATTTATGCATGAAGGTAATGGAGAACATGGAGGGAAGAAGAATCCTGGAGGTAGCAGCAAAAGAGAACATAGCTAGTGATGTTAATGTGATAGATAGGAGACCGAGTGCAAGTGACAAGGGGGGGGGGGGGGGGGGGAAGAGTTAGGAAACAACAAAGAGAAAAATACTCAAAGCAAGGGTAAAGAAAGCCTGTGCCATAAGTGTGGAATGAGCTATCAAAGAATGAGACTTTAAAAAAACTTTTTATTGTGGCGAAAAAGAGCTGGAAATGCAGCGGGAGGAGTCACTTTGTCCATATGTGCAAGGATGCGAGCAGGAATGGAGTAGGGATGGTTAGTAGTCAGGGTGAAGAACTAGAGAGCAGTGCTTAATTTGAGCTGGTGTTTACAGTTGGGACCCACCAGCACTAATTTTTGGGTTCCAGCATTTATTTTTCCTCAGAAGACTTTGACACAGAGCAGAGAAAAGAAAAAACACAAAACAGAGAATGAAGGATGAAGAGAAAGAGGGAAAACCAGTGACAAAGAAAGAAAGCAGAGATGAAATAGAACCTGAAATTGATAAAAAGGCAGAGTGTCCAATGACGGATTAGAGGGGCATGAATTTGAATCAAGACTACGCAGCCTTGGCATTCAGGTGGGAGTCGTGTCTACTTGGTCTCTTGGCTGCCCCTGCTGAGCTTGAACTCGGGTCCCCTACCGTGGTGCTGTGGTTGCTGCTCCTGGCGTTCCCTCCCTCCCGCCGCCGCGTTAGTCATCGCGTGGCTGCAGTGAGGAGGGAGGAGAAAACTACATTTCCCAGGCTTCCCGGCTCCCAACATCCCGGAAGCAGCCTCACCATCGCCCGCGCCCGGAGGCGTTTTAAATCAGGACCTACTCTCGGCGGAGTGGGTGTCGTGTCTACTTGGTCTCTTGGCTGCCCCTGCTGAGCTTGAACTCGGGTCCCCTACCGTGGTGCTGTGGTTGCTGCTCCTGGCGTTCCCTGCCTCCCGCCGCCGCGTTAGTCATCGCGTGGCCGCAGTGAGGAGGGAGGAGAAAACTACATTTCCCAGGCTTCCCGGCTCCCAACATCCCGGAAGCAGCCTCACCATCGCCCGCGCCCGGAGGCGTTTTAAATCAGGACCTACTCTCGGCGGAGTGGGTGTCGTGTCTACTTGGTCTCTTGGCTGCCCCTGCTGAGCTTGAACTCGGGTCCCCTACCGTGGTGCTGTGGTTGCTGCTCCTGGCATTCCCTGCCTCCCGCCGCCGCGTTAGTCATCGCGTGGCCGCAGTGAGGAGGGAGGAGAAAACTACATTTCCCAGGCTCCCCGGCTCCCAACATCCCGGAAGCAGCCTCACCATCGCCCGCGCCCGGAGGCGTTTTAAATCAGGACCTACTCCCCGCGTCACGGGCTCGCGCGCGGGCTAAGCCCGGGCAAAGGGCGGGCCGTCTGTGGCCGTCCGGGGCTGGTCGTGGCTGGGCTGGGGGGGCCCCCCCTCTAAGCAGCGAGTGCTGGTAAGTGGCAATATACATAACATAATGAGTAAGTGTGTGATTACCACATCCACTACCGCCCCTATTGCCCCCGCTTTTGGGAGTCTCAACACGCTCACCTCTTCATTCGAGAACATGTTGGAGGACGCTGTAAACAGGGTTAATAAAGAAATTGAGAACACTGAGAGGAGACTTTCCATGGGTTATATACCCCCACACCAACCATCGCCAGAGGGCCCATGTGAAAACGGGCCTGTGGCCCCATCTCCATTATTTCCTACTGTAGTAATCAACAAACCAGTATATCCTGAAACCATACCAGAGGCTCTTACGACCACCGATGCTGTAATTACCATCCCTGACTCCCAGCAAAGCCCTAATGCTGTAAGTAACAACAACTCAGCAATAACATCAGAAAAGACTGTGGGGGAGAAAAGGAAGAGGGGTCCCGGTAAACCCACTAGAAGTAAGAGGAAACAGCCCCCTTGTAACAAATCCCAACCGACGCCAATGAGCATGTGGTCACGAGGCGCAGACGATCCCGGTAGGGCACCTACTGACTGCAACGCGCTCTTAGCAATCAGCACTTTGGACCCCACTATAGTGGAAACGGCTCGTACCTCTGCTCTTACACAAACTGAGTCCGTACCAAGGGATGGTCTACAAGGAAGACCGAACTGAAATTTTATTGACACTATAGTGGATTCTACCTTTAATCGACTGAAGGATGTAATGGTAAACCAGTTTAATGTCATTTTCAAAAGACTCGATAGACTGGAAAGCTTGGTGAAAAACGAGGAAACAAATAGAAAAGGGATTATGACCATAGAACAAACTAGGGGCGACAAGTTATTAAAAGACTTGGACACTATCTATAAAAGAATTACAGAGGGTATCAGTAATAGCGTTTCGTTTGGACCAACTAGCATGCGTGAAGAATGTACAGGGGGGGTTAATTTAAATCCATTACCAACTAACTCGATGCATAGTTCTGCGCCTAGTATGTTGCTACCACAAAAGGCACACACTGTGAACAACCCTTTCGGTAATTTGACACCTCCACCTATCGCACCAACTGTAACACCCATGTTAGGCCCTGCGAAACCAGCCTCTGAGACAACTAATAGACCCGTCGCAACTCCTCAGGCTAAGAAATGTGCGGAAGCTATCCTTCAGTTGCCCCCAGAAGCTTGTCCTTATGTAATAATATTAGCTGGCGTACCCCCCTTAGACATAATCAGACTGAGTCTTGGGATGAGCTCAAAAATAAATGTATGGACTGGCTGTGTAAACATAAGGGTGTAGGGTGGGAGATCGCGAATGATATCCTAATGGTCCGCAGGGCGGCCTGGGTGGGACCCTCCACCAAACACATCACGGGCGATTGTATAGTTGTATCCTTAAGGTTTCCTTCAGTGGCAAAATGGCTGTTGAATGCCCCATTTGATCCGTTCATTAGTCCTACAAATATTATGCTTGTACCATTGGGTTTCTTCTATAGACCTCGACCATGGTCATACAATAATGCCACTCTGATACCCCAGTTATCTAATAGGTTCAGCACCCTATCTGACCTGGAGAACCAGGATTGACCAACGAATAGATCCATCAATATTGAAACACTACAACTAAGCCCTCAGTATGATAATCCAGACATAGTTGAATAAAGCTCTATCGATAACCCCCAGGGATTACGGCAGGTAGAATCAACACCGGTCACTCCTTTTGTGACAACTGCTTCAAGACTCCATGAACAAAACCTGAATATACTTAGCTGGAACATCGCAGGCTTAAAAGCCAAAATGACCACAAATGAATGGGTTAACATGGTCAGTCGATTCAACATTTTGATGTTTCAAGAAACCTGGTGCACTAGGGTCTATTACTTGAGGGATTTACATGCCACAATAAAATTGTACCCACTCCTGATTCTGGCAGACCAAGTGGGGGTTTATCTATATGGATAAAAATCACTGAAGGCAATAGTATAAAACCTATAGAGACTAATAACGATAATGTCCAGGCTTTGATTTATACGCATGGAATTACGGTTTGCCTAATAAACTTTTATAATAACGATTTTATATCACTGCCTAATAAAAATTTTATTAGGTTATTTGAACTTATCGATAATTTAGTGCATGAAGAAAAATATGGTTAATTAGACGGTATCTGTCTGGGAGAAGATTTTAATGCCCACCTGTATAATAGTACAGATACATCTGCCATAAGAAGTGTTGGGAAAACCCCCTGTAAAAGAGGTGATGAACTGTATAATTATCTATCCTCTCACGACCTAGTCGATGTAATGGCAAAAGTTGGTCATGATCCAGATAACCCCCCACTGCCTACTTATAGAGGTCATGGCTGTTCATCTACCATTGACTACATCTTCATTTCAGCTTCCCTCGAAACATTTTTAGTAAAGGCCGAAGTTTTAGGCACTAGTTATAGCGACCGAAACCCAATCTCTACCACTATTAGATTTTTTAATAAATTTAGGAAAGGTAAAGAAATAGGGGCAAAAGATCTGACGCCATCCACTGACAAGTTGAAATTGTATTGTCCCGTATCATAAAATCTTACCGTCCACTTATAGAGACGTGTCTGTCTAGTATATGTCCTGGAACTGACATTATCCAGGCTTTTACCAGGTTATGTGCCGGAATAAAGCAAGAAATCTCGAAACCTGTCACGATTCAGGGCAAGAACCCTAGATGGTTTGACAGCACCTGCTCCAGGGCCAATAGGGCCCTACGTGATGCACTAAAAGCCGAACCAAGGGACACGGCATTAGTTAAACTTTTGAGAGAGCGTTATAAGAAGGCTACCAAAACACGCGCGGAGGCGGTGTTAAAGGAACGGTGGGATTCCCTTGCCTGCGCTGCAGCTCTCAAAGATGTAACGGGGTTCTGGAGAGAGGTGAAAGCATTCAGATCCACAGGATCGAATATCACTCCAATAAGTTGTAATATACCAAGCAACGTATGGGAGGAGCATTTCTCAAAAATTTACTCAGCCAAAACAGCAAGGACCGACAGTCTCCCCTCACCCTCCAACTTAACTATATTATTATCCGAAGTTGAAGATGCTATACATGAAAGTGCAGGGAATAAAGCCCCAGGCCCAGATGGCTTGTCAATTGATCTTATCAAATCTGAACCCGATCTCTGGTCCCCTCTTTTATGTAATGTTTTTAATAATTTGATTAACACCTCAATCCCAGAAACTTGGACTACAAGCATAATAGTACCCATTTTCAAGAAAGGGGACAGATCCAACCCTGGCTGCTATCGCCCAATATCCTTGATCGATAACACCTTGAAGATCTTGGGCCGGGTCGTTTTTAACAAAATCAGGAATTGGGCAGAAGAGAAACAAATCTTAAACTGCTGTCAATTGGGCTTTAGGAGCCACGTTGGAACTGTCGAACAGTGTCTACATCTAAACCTTATATTGGGGAAATACATAGTAGCAAAAAAAGTACCCTTATATTTGGGTTTTATGGACCTAACATCAGCGTTCGATTTTGTCAATCGCTCACGTTTATGGGAGATTCTTTTAAACTATGGGGTGGACGATGCACTCGTGCACTTTTTAGCATATTTCCACAGAGACCTGAAAGCACGGGTGAGGATTAATAATGAAGGTGAGGTTTCCAGGGACATTTTAATTGGCAGGGGGGGTCAGACAAGGGTGCGTCCTGGCCCCCCTGCTTTTCATCCTTTATATCAATGAATTGAATAATTCTCTGAACGAATTGACTAGTGACGTACCAAAAATAAATGGTCAATTGTACCCCGCACTTTTATATGCTGACGATGCGGTCCTCATGGGTCGCACACCGAAAACATTATGCATTTTAATTTCAGGCTTTGTATCTTTTATGGAAGAGTTGGGACTATGTACCAATTTTAACAAATCCTTCATAATGTCATGTGGACCCAAAAAATACTGTACAAAGAACATAAGGATCGGAACCGATCTTTTAAAAAGCACCAGCACCTTCCCTTATCTAGGCCTAGTTTTTTCTGACACGGGCTCATGGCAACCGCATGTAGCCAGAGGCAGGAATAAACTTGGCATGGCAATCAATTCTATAATCAGCCTGCGACAACCCAAAAAGGCAGAAGTAGTGACCCCATTACTGCAAATCTACAGAACCCAATGTCTGCCTACCGCGACCTATGGTTCTGAAGTCTGGGGGTTCGTGGACTGTAGTGGCATACAAATGGAAGAAAACAGATTTTGCAGAAGGTTACTTAGGGGACAAATTACATCACCCACTTTTTTATGCCACAAAGAATTGAATTTACACTATGTAGAAGACTTCATTAAATCTCGTCCTGCCTTATTTTGGTTGAAGATATGGCGCAATCCAGCTGCTATTTTAACCCAACGAATCATAACTGACTGCCTCAGATGCGATAGGGGTAAATGTATACCTTGGCTTAACGCTGTACATAAAAGCTTAGCCAGCATTCATTTAGAACATACTTTTTTTCTTCCCTCTGCCGCCGAAAACATAATTTTAAAAACAGCGAGGGACGCATTATACGACCTATACCGTACTGACAGAGTAAAGACTGAGCTTAGTAAGCCATCCATTATTAGATATATGTCTATCCCGAGGACAGCAGGTATTAACCACTCAAAACCACAGGAGTATCTAAGGAAAAACATCGGGAGATGGAATAGGTGCCTGCTCTTCAGACTTAGGGACAACAGTGTAAAATATCTTCTCTGCTTCCCGATTGGCTTTAATAAAAATCTGGAGGAGACAGTCTGCCCATGTGGTGATGGTTGCAAACAAACTCTACCACACTTCTTGTTCTCCTGTGGATTTTACGTAAGGTACACAAAACAATATCTAATCCCTTATTTCAAGGCAAATGGGATGACTAACCACAACTCTGCATATCAAGAAATATTGCAACTAGGTTGCGAGGACATGATCTACCGTGTTAGCTCCTTTTTACTAGCAGCTGTTAAATCTCGAGCCTCAATGCTCACCCCCTGATAAACGCTATTAACCCGCAAAACTTTTATTTGATCATGGCCACCTAAGATATGTTTATTTTGTATAGCCGGTTGCCACAAATTGTCTATTTGCAATAGGTTTATGTTTACATGTTTGCTATTTTTGCACAGTAATGTTGGGGATACTCTTATGGCTTACACAAGGTACATCATTGCCCAACTGCAATTTATTAATATTGGCATACACAGGGCTTTCGCAGTACCCAACAGTTTGTAATACACGACAAACTTGCTTTCTACATAGTCGAATGTTTACAAATTGCCTATTTTGCACAGTGCGTAAAAGTTTACATTTTGCGCCTTTGCACAGTAAGGCTGTCGATCCTTGTACGAATCATTGGTCAAACCCACTCTTATTTTAAACTGTATTTTTAAGCCATGCATAGGTTTCATGACAATCATTATATAAATTTACTATCTGTTCTTACTTCTAACTATTTTCATGCTTGAGAGAAGATTGCGTGTTACATGTATATCAATAGTGATGTTGTACTTTTATCGATCAATACTATATGCGAATAAAGAAAATTGATTGATTGATTGATTGACATTCAGGATGCCTGACATTCAATAGCACCTGCAGCGAGCTTTTGAGCAAACCTTTGGGCTCTGGCACTTATTCATTTACTAATTAAGCACTACCAGAGGGGGTACTGAATGCAGAAGGCTATGTGGAAAGAGAGGGGAAGAAGAAAGAGCGGGGTGCTGAGTTTAAAGTTAAAGAGCACAAAATAACCTTGATGGAAGATTCGGGGTCCATGTAACCATCAACCCTGAAACCATGCTTAGGGAGAAGTGGCCCAAGATCAAGCTGAAGCCTAAAGACAAAGATCCCAAAAGTTATCAATGGTGACATTGGTGTGTTAGAATTCAGTAGTTCTGTATTATGGCATGTTTACATGGCTAGGAGAGACCTCCAATATCAGGATGGGTAAACCAATATAACCTGCATATAACCATCAATCCCAGGGCACCAAGTTAATGTGATGGTTCTACAGGATGCAAATCTGGAGAAGATCCTGAGTTACCCTAAGTCTCTGTTTGAGATAAATTGGGAATGATCAAAGGCTGTGTTACCAAAATAATCTTGAATTAGTGTACAAAACTGGTTCCACACAGAACCAGGTGAGTGCCTATCATAGTGAGGGAGGAGGTGAAATGCATGCTGACGAAGATGGTTTAGGAAGGCATTTTTCAGCCAGCTGAGTGGCTATCGTCAGTGCTCATCATGAAAGAGGTATAGTTCTGTGTGGATCTACGATGTCTTGAACTAGACTGGAGTGTTGGACAATTTTCCTCTTTTGAATATCAATAAGATTCTGCTGGTAGTGAAGGGTGGTAAGCATTGATCAAAGTTGTATTTGATGAGTGCCTACTAACAAATTAAATTGCATTAAGAATCAAATGAATTCGTCTTTATTACGATGAAATGGGTGTTCCAGTTCACTCACCTAACTTTCTGCATTCCTTCTGTAGCAAGTGTATCAAAATGCATGATGCACTAAATAATTTTCTATCTGGGATAGGTTATATTTTTTTATAAGCACGTATCAGTGGTTGGCAGGACTAATGAAGAGCAGAAAATTGCATTAAAGCAAGTGCTAGGGCAAGCAAGTTTTGGGGAAAATAAGAATGAACATATGCAAAGACAAGTATACATTATTGGTGAAGAAGATTAACTATTTCAGCTGAGGGAGTAAGGCCAAAAGCAGATTTGGTGAGTGCCATTAGGGAAGCCCCACGCCTGTGAACAAGAAACAGTTGAGTTCCTTCATGAGACTTATCAAGTATTACACAAAATGTATTAAGAATATCGCAGACAAAACAGAAAATCTACACAGCATATTAAGGAATGATTAAACATTTGAGTGGGGAAAAGGCCCAGGGCAAGACTCTCAAAGGAATTAAGGAGTTCATCATCAATGCCAACAGATTAACACCATTTGATGTAAAGAAGGCCATGGTGGCTACTGTGGACGCATGGGAGTACTTCTTTCACAATATTATGGAAAAAGAGGGACAATAGTAGCTTTTGCTTTCTAGTCTTTGAACAAATCTGAAATGAACTGTTAGATCATCGAGTAGGAGAAATTAGTGGTTGCTTGGGGCGCAGAATAATATCTCATGTGCATTAAGTTGATGTTGGACACTGAATACAAGCCTCTAATGAGAAATGCCTTATGGAAGGTCAATTCATGTTTTCCCCAAATTAGCAAGATTAGCTGCTCGACTGTAGGACTACAACTACGTGATGTGATTGTGTCAAAGAATAACGCTGAATATATTGCAATTCAAAATATAGCAAAAAATACTGAGGACAAAAATATTGACTTTACATACTTACTAAAGTACAAAGATATCGAAAACAAAAATAAAGACCAAAATATCATTAAAAAAATGTATGAATGGCAAATTTTAAATATTAAATATATTGACTGTAGAAAAGTATTACATTTTAAAATATACAACTATAAAAAATAAAAAGTTTATAACTTACAAACTTAAATAAAATATATATATTTTAAAATAAATGGAAATAAACACTGAAATAAACTTTTAAAAAACAACTAAAATAAAAATAATGAACAAATACAAACACTAGATATTAATTATGAAAAAAATAAACGATAAAATATTAAAACTAAATAAATACTTTATTACAAATAAGATTGCTCCAAAAAATACATATTAAACAAATAAATAAAATAACTTTTAAAATAAAATATCATAAATACGTCAATTACTCTTTTTTAAATCACATAAAAAAATTGTAGATTCTGAATGGTCAAATTCACTATTCCCAGTCGAACCTCAGCAACCATAGGGACATTTTTAGATTTTGGGGGAGTCATATTTAGTACTCCAGCTCTAACCTGATCAAGAGTAGAGAAAGTGTTAGGCTTTGAAGGGGCCAAATGTTCTATTCACACACTAACATAACCAACAGTATTAAAAACGTGTTTGACTTTGCAGGGTCAGATTTATTATTCATAATCCACCCTCAACAATAGTAGGGAAGTATTGGAATTTGGAGGGGTGCGATTTACTGTTCCCAATACAACGTATGCAACAGCATGAAAAATGTTGGACTTTGGAGAGGTCATATCTACTATACACTTTCCAATGTAACCAACAGTTGGGAAAGTGTTAGAATTGAAAGGGTCAAGTTTACTATTCCCACTCCACCGTAAGCAACAGCAGGAAAAGCAATGGACTTTGGAGCAGGCATATGTACTATTTCCAGTGTAACTCAAACAAAAGAAGGGAAAGTATTGGACTTTGTAAAGCTCAGATCTACTATTCCCAGTCCTAAATTAAACAAAAAAAATTAAAACAATGAAACTTAGACTAAATAAATATATTTCAACATATATAAAACTGTTTTTCACTTTGTATAAGTAAAAATCTAAAATTACTAAATTAACAACAACAATTTAACTAAAATTATAATAAAAATGGTACCAATTAAAAGAATAAAAAACAGATTTCAAAGACTTCACACTCTATTACCCTAAAAATTTAACAACAATTAATTAAAATATAAAAATTTGCAATAAATACATATTAAAAATAATAATATAAAATGAAATTACGTAGAAAATCTGAAACAAAATACAATTAATTTATATAACTTACTGCCATTACCTAAATGACCAATTAACAACTATCGGACACCTATATTAGTCATATTGAAGTAATCTCCTCTGCCTAAAAACTTTGGTTGATCTAACATAAAGCTAGCGTTTAATGCAAGGAAGAGTTCATTTCCTTGTTTCAAACAACACAGTTCAATTATGTGACAAGTCAACCAAATGTAACTACGCAAGTCTGTAAGAGTGTATGTTACATTTTTCAAATGATATAGAAAATTAGTGGCGGCCGGCATGACTCATGGGTGGCAGGGTATGCGGGTGTGGGGAGGTAACGTGGGAGGGTCGCACATATTAAAAAATAAAATAAACTTACATTGCCCCCGGGTCCCTCGTCTCTGCTCCTGCTCTCCTCATGGGACTCGAGGAACAGGCAGCAGGCCCTACTGACCAATCACAATGCTGTAATGAAGCATTGTGATTGGTAAGCACCCAGGCTCCCCTGACAAATCACAATGCTGCAGTGAAGTGTGGTGACTGGTTTTGAGCATCCTGGTTCCATGCTCAACCAGGGAATGGGGGCCTGGGCTTGCTCTCCATGCAGGCTGTAATGCAGCCTGTATGGAGAACGGGGAAAGTGCGCATGACAGGTTTGGGTGGTCCAAGAGGGCCGACCAAACAGTCATTGCGTACTTAGGGGTGGGCAAACCACTACTCCTCTACCCTGCTCTGAGAGCAGAGCAGTCTCGCCCAACCGCAAAGCAGGACAAAGCATAAAATGATAATAACTCTAAGTTATTATAATTTTATGTTTCTTCTTCGCACTGCTTAAAAGAAGTGGGGTGATGCCCCTTCGCCATAGTGAGGAGCCGCCACTGTAGAACAGTCATCCCAATAGTTTTCTTCAATTTCCATCCTTTTTAAAACATTAGGCAGTTTCCCTATGTTTAAGCAATTTGGGTAAAAAAAGAAATGCAGCTCTCTTGCAAATTAAAATAAATTGCTCAACCGACTCACTAGCTAAATCAACCTTTATGGTGACTCTCCCACTGGTACGCTGTATGCTCCTTCTCACGGTCATCCTAGAGGTAAAATCGCTACCTAATGACAGGACGAAAAGGTTCTTCAATAGCTGTTAATTTAAAGTTTTCAGGTGCTGGTGTTGCACAATCATGTCTGCATTATAGGTGGGATGCTACCTTCTCTACGCATAACAGTGCTCTGGGGAATTTCCCTTTTGAAAAAAGTATCAAATAGGTTTGTGCATTTGGTCATCTGCTGAGGAGATTGGACGAATGGACTGATAATAGCACAGAGCCTATGGACTCAGGACTACAGGGTTATCATGCAAGTAAATATTTCCTATTCACACCTTTGAAGGTAGATTTCACAGAAATTGAGAATTCCTCTGACAGGCTAGACACAGAATGGCCTGTGGGTTCCAAGTACAGTACAGCACTGAGTGCTGTACAGGGCTTTAAGTGGGATTCAGAAACTAGGGAGTCTCTCAAAGGGGCACGGCTGATATAATTAAAGGCGTAGCTTAAAAACACAAAAGCAAAAAATCTGTACTTAGCATAGTGTACCGCCTGGCCGGTATTTTGCTGCTTCTGTCATTGCATACAGATATATAATACAACAAGTAACTACACCTGAAACAAGCCAATACTATTGGCTTTGTCAATGGTTGTTAGTTGTAATTAGATTAATCAGAAAGAACTATGGATCAGATACAATCTAAATGAATGCCAAAGAACTACTACTGAACGTATCAGGGGAAGAACCTAGGCATTAATGCATTTGGGTGACCCTAGGCGGTGGGAATGGCTAAGAGAAATATTGCCCGGTGTGGGTGAACCCGGAGCCTCCGCCAGAGGGGGAATAGATGTCAGATATTGACTAGTGTCGAAATGCGGAACAAGTGATATATCAGGGAAGGGAGTGCCCAAAAGTGTGAGGGGCCTGAAAGGAGTTTAGAGGGGATTAGTGTCTTGATTGTTCTTGAGGGATGACTAGCACATGGGCATTTTGTAATTGGATTGTGTGCCTGAGGTGATTCAGTAATATTGGGATAAAATGTGATGGTGTTTTATGGACGCTTCCGGATTGTTAGGTCACCATGTAAGTAACTGAAAATCTATGCTTTACCCATGCAAGCTGTATGATGCAAATAAATAAAGAGATATTAAAAAAAAGAAAGAACTATGGCTTTGTTGTACATAATATGAAATGCTTCAGTTCTGAAATGAGGAGGTTGTGAAGGAACTAGAACGAGTACATCAGAGGCTTTTGAGCAGTGGTACTGCTACAGAGTTAAGATTTTTTTTTTTTATCCTGAGGGTAAGGGCAAAAATGGAGAGACCGATAGGGACCAGTCTCAGCACATACTTTTTAGAGCTGCTGGCACTGAGCACCGGCAGGACCCGGCCCACTTAAAGCTGTGGTGCTGCATAACATTATCTGTTGGGCAATAGAGAGGCAATAGTGTGCTTAGAAACCACTCAGTCGGCATCACTGCTTCAAAAAAGTCATTAATATTTGACCAACAGAGCACAGGTCCCTGGATCTTTCAAAATAAAGTATGCAGAGTTAGTTATGTCTCCTTTGCCCAGAAACCATAAATGAGGAGAAACTGTTCAAAGAATACCCTCCTCATTAACATGGATCTCTGAGTGGACCTTTCAGGCAAAGGCAGGATAAGGTTTTGAAGACTTTATTTAGCACTTTCAGCCATAAAGGGACTTTTGTGTGCAGCAAGTACAAGGGTCAGCCTTAAGATGGCATGTGTTCCCCGAACCACCATGTCGGTATTGAATGGTGTCAAAAGTTCTGAGGCACACAGGGCTTGCACCTGGTCTTTGTTATTTCCACTATGAAGAATTCTTCTATCATATAGGTCTTAAGTGACATGAAACCTCTGGCCCAAATGGCTTATAAATCAACCTAGCCGTGAGAATGCTCAGGTCCATGAAAATCACCAGATTTGAAGAGAACAGATGTATTGAAACCACCAGGCAGTTATTAACAGTCTCACTGGTCATAGAGAAGGACTCCCCACATGCCTGTGTTGTTCATGTGCGTCTTTTCTGGTCTGGATTTCAGCTATGGTTGGAAGGCTTTCAATGCTACAAGGACTGACTTCAACCCAAACATGTTTAGGTAAAGATGAAACTTGCACAACTTGTATTTCTACAAAATTATTTTAAATCACCAGGTATAGAGACTCCCGCTTTCACTGGTAATGCACAAGGGCATAGGCTCCACTGTTAGATTATTTTACCGGCCGGAGGTTGTGGATGGAGATAGAACAGAGAAGTGACAGAAGTTGACCATGAGAGAGAATGCTGAAAAGAAAAGTAAAGCAAAGCACCAGCAACAGCCGAAGGCTTTGAGGGAGGTGGGCGGGTGCATGTGAATCTACAGCACTACATGCCACGAACAGATGCTTACTTGATACCTTTGTGGCATGTGTAGCTGAAGATACACATGATCTACATAGACTCTAAAGCAGTTGTTAGCCAGAGGATATTGCAGAGGATTTAAAAAGTGTATGCAGTACAGCTTGGCCAACTTGAGCTTGGTGACATGCTAGAACATCCATACAGTAGTGTCTGGTAAATGCGGGTGGTGTGGACTAGGTAGCTGCCTTACAGACGGCAACTGTGAGGATATCACCGAAAAAGGTCATGGAGGCTGCTTTCTTGCATGTAGAATGTGGCATGGTTGAGCAGGAAGCTCTCTTTTGGCTTTGCCGCAGCAGGTCAGAATGCACTTGACTAGCCAGCAAGCGATCCCTGCTTTTGAAATAGCACTGACTGTGTGGTTTAGTGTAGGCGACAAATAACTATTGCGCTTAACAAAATGGTTTTGTCCTGTCTATGCAGTACATGAGAGCCCTCTTACCATTTAATGTGTGAAGGGCTCTCTCTGCCATAGAGTCTGGGTGTGGGAAGAACACGGGGAGTTCATTTGTCTGGTTCAGGTGGAAAGGGGAAACCACCTTGGATAGAAACATGGGGTTAGTAAAAAGTAGCCTAAAAGCGTGGAACTTAAAAACTGGCTCTTCTAGCGTGACAGCTTGGCTCTAGCTCACACTCCTGACAGGAGCGATTGCAATTAGAAAAGTACATTCCATGAGAGAAATTGGAGACGGCACTTATGAAGGGGCTCATGAGCCTAGTGAGAACAATATAGAGATTCCAGGACGGGACTGGGAGCAACCTGTGGAGATGACCCTCTTAAGTCACTTCATAAAGGCCTTAACGACTGGCCCTCTAAATAATGAAGAGTGCTCCCTGTTCTGTAGATATGATGCAACAGCAGCCAAATGCAAACAAATGGAAGTGTAAGCGAGATCTGTGCGTTGCAAGTGGAAAAAGTAGCAGAAAATGTCTTGTACACATAGCTTGAGTTGATCGATGAGTTTGGGTAGGCAGTGGTGGACAAACCTTTTTCACTTTTTCGAATAGCAGGCTCAACATGTGGGATGACCTCTTTGAGAATGGACATAATCAATCAATCAATCAATCAATCAATCAATCACAGACATTTATATAGCGCGCTACCTACCCGGAGGGTCTCAAGGCGCTAGGGGGGGGGGGGGAGGGCGGGGGGGGGGAGTGCCGCTACTGCTCGAATAGCCAGGTCTTGAGCTTGTTCCTGAAGGAGAGGTGGTCTTGGGTCAGGCGCAGGTCGGGAGGGAGGGAGTTCCAAGTCTTGGCGGCCAGGTAGGAGAAGGATCTTCCTCCTGTTGTCGTTCTTCGGATACGGGGGACGGCGGCGAGGGCGTCGCTGGCTGATCGGAGATGACGTTTGGGAGCGTAGAAGTTGATGCGGTTGTTGAGGTAGCTCGGGCCTTGATCGTGTAGGGCTTTGTGTGCGTGGGTGAGGAGGCGGAAGGTGATTCTTTTGTTGACGGGGAGCCAATGCAGGTCTTTCAGATGTCCGGAGATGTGGCTGTGACGTGGGATGTCGAGGATGAGTCTGGCTGAGGCGTTCTGGATCCGCTGGAGTCTCTTCTGGAGCTTGGCGGTGGTTCCGGCGTAGAGGGCGTTGCCGTAGTCCAGTCGGCTGGTGACGAGGGCCTGGGTGACCGTCTTCCTGGTCTCGGTGGGGATCCACCGGAAGATCTTCCGTAGCATGCGCAGGATGTAGAAGCATGACGAGGAGACGGCGTTGACTTGTCTGGTCATGGAGAGGGAGGAGTCCAGGATGAAGCCCAGGTTGCGTGCGTGGTCTGTCGGTTTGGGTGCGCAGCCCAGGGCGGGGGGCCACCAGGAGTCGTCCCAGGCGGAGGGCGAGGAGCCCAGGATGAGGACTTCTGTCTTGTCTGAGTTCAGTTTCAGGCGGCTGGTCGTCATCCACTCGGCTACGTCTTTCATCCCTTCGTGAAGGTTGGCTCTGGCGGCGGCGGGGTCGTTGGTCAGGGAGAGGATCAGCTGGGTGTCGTCGGCGTAGGAGATGATGTTGAGGTTGTGTTGGCGTGCGATAGCCGCGAGGGGACTCATGTAGACGTTGAAGAGGGTGGGGCTCAGCGAGGATCCTTGAGGGACGCCGCAGATGACTTCGGTGGCCTCTGACTTGTACGGTGGTAGACGGACTCTCTGTGTTCTTCCGTCGAGGAAGGAGATGATCCATTCCAGTGCCTTCTCCTGGATTCCGACGTTGCTGAGGCGCTGCACTAGGGTGCGGTGGCAGACAGTGTCGAATGCCGCGGAGAGGTCTAGGAGGATGAGGGCCGCTGTTTCTCCGTTGTCCATCAGGGCTCGGATGTCATCGGTGGCAGCGATGAGGGCGGTTTCGGTGCTGTGGTTGGCTCGGAAGCCAGACTGGGAGGGGTCGAGGGATCCATTCGTCTCGAGGAAGGCGGCCAGCTGCTTGTTGACGGTCTTCTCTATGACTTTGGCTGGGAACGGGAGGAGCGAGATGGGGCGGTAATTCTTGAGTTCGGTGGGGTCCGCTGTAGGTTTCTTTAGAAGGGCGCTGAGTTCGGCGTGCTTCCAGCTCTCCGGGAAGGTGGCGGTGTCGAAGGAGGTGTTGATGATGTCCCGTAGGTGGGGTGCGATGACCGCGTCGGCCTTGTTGAAGACGTGGTGAGGGCAGGGGTCGGTCGGAGATCCGGAGTGGATGGAGTTCATCATGCGAATGGTGTCTTCGGTGCTGATCGGAGTCCAGGCGCGGAGGGTGGTGGTGGGGGGCGGTGGTTCGGTTGTGGCGTGCGTCGGTTGAGTGCTGAAGCTGTTGTGTATGTCCGCGATCTTGTTGTGGAAGTAGGAGGCGAGGGAATTGCAGAGGTCTTGCGATGGGGTGATGTCGTTGTTTCCGGCGTTGGGGTTGGAGAGCTCTTTGACGATGTTGAAGAGTTCCTTGCAGTTGTGTGCGTTGTTGTCCAGCCGGTCCTTGAATGCAGTTTTCTTGGTGGCGCGGATCAGTTGGTGGTGCTTCCGGGTGGCCAGCTTGAGGGCGGTCGTGTTGTCCGGTGTTGGTTCTCTTCTCCAGGCTTTCTCGAGGGCTCGGCAGTTCTTCTTGGAGCTCTTGAGTTCGTCGGTGAACCATGGGGCCTTCTTGCTGCCGGGTCTGCTAGGCGGGGTCCTCAGTGGGGCGAGTTCGTCCGCGCAGTTGTTGATCCACTTCGTGAGGTGTCGGCGGCCTGGCTGGGGTTCGCTGAGCTGGCGGGGGGGTGCTGGCTCAGGGAAGCGGCGAGCTGGTCGGCTGACATACGCACAGCATGCAGATTAAGGTAGCTAAACTCTAGGACCTCAGGAGCCAAATTGCTAGGTTGAGCTTCTTGGGTCAGGGAGCCTGACTGTGCCCTGGTGTTGAGTGAGAAGATCAAGCCATATGGAAGCTTCTTGTGAGGGGCTACAGACAACTCTAGAAGGGTTGTGAACCAGTGTTGTCTGGCAAAGTCATTACCCACTCCCAGAAGGTACTCAGCTAGCAGATGTACCTTGTGGTGTATCGCCCACTGCCAAATGTTCTGCACCAGCGCTGAGAGTTGTGGGGAATTCTTGCCAAAGGTAGTACATGGCAGTCATGTTGTCTGTTTTGACCAGGACTGTCTTCTGATGGACGTGGCAAAAGAAAGCTTTGAGAGCCAGTTGGACTGCCAGTAGTCCAGATAAATGATGTGAGAGGTTTGTTGAAGGGGAGTCCACATGCCTTCAATGGTCATATCTTTGAAATGCGCCCCTCACCCTGTGAGAGGTGTCTGGGCTGATGGTCACCTGGGAAACTGAGTTTAGGAAGGGCCTGTCTTACCACAGATTGTTGCTGTTCCACTACTGTTGAGAGCGATTGGTGCTGGCCCAAACTAACACTAGATCCTCCAAAAGACCCTCTGCTTGTGACCATTGTGCCAGTACACACTTTTGAAGCAGACGCATATGTAAGCAGCCATGGGGAACTATGGCAATGCATTAGGCCATCATGCCAAGGAACTACAATACTGTCCTGACCGTTAGCGGGCAATCTGGCTGGAGGCTACAGGAGTAGAAAGCTTGAATCCATGCAGGGCTGGGATGAGCCTTTCCAGTAACTGAATTTAGGAATGCCCTTAAGAAGGGTTGAATCTGAAGGAGGTGAAGGTGGGACTTGCCCACAAGATTGTGGAGAAGATCTATGGTGATCTGGGTGTGGGCCAAGCACTGCTGTCTACTAGCACTCTTGATCTGCAAGTCGTTGAAGTACGTAAACACGTGGATGCCACTCACCCAAAGATGAGTGGCTACCACTTCAAGGCATTTGGTAAAGACTTTGGGAGCAGTAGTTACCCCAAATGGCAGAACCTTGAATTGAAAATGCTGGCCACTTAACACAAACCTGAGGTATCATTGGTGCCCTGGGTGGATCGTGGTGTGGAAATAGGCATCCTTCAGGTCGAGAGGGGACATGAAGTAGCCTTGTTGCAGCAGAGGAATAACGTCCTGGAACGTGACCACGTGGAAGTGCTCTGACAGGGTGTACTTGTTGAGGGAATTGAGGTGGGGTATGGGCCTGAGTGACCCGTCTTTCTTGGGGATGAGAAAGTATAGGGAGTACACCCCTTTTCCACGCTGTTGTGGAGAAACAGGCTTTGAGTAATAGCACATCCTCTTCATCCTGGAGGAGGAGCTGGTGTTCTGTGGAGAGGAAGTGTTTGTGGGGAGGGGTGTTTGGGGGTGGAGCAGTGAGTTTTAGGCAGCAGCCCAGTTGTACAATGGACTAAACCCATTGTTCTGAGGTGATGTTGTGCCATTGTACAAGAAACTGCTGCAAACGTCCCCCAACAGGTGTAATGTGGTCGGGTGAAGGGTGAGGGAATCCTTGCTTGGCAGGAGTGCTTCTCTTTGCTGCACCACCTCTACCTCTGGGGTTATTTCCCCTCTATGCACCAGTGGATTAACCCTGGAAGGTTTGCTGCTGTTGCCGTTGCCTCTGGTAAGAGGTGAAAGCTTTTGGAAAGGTGGCCTTGGTGCCATCATGGAAATGTGAGCCACAAAAAGAGCTGCGGGTGATGGGGACTGAAGAGCCCCCATTCACTTGGCCATGTCCATGTCCTTTTTGATTTTCTCCAGCATCTGAGAAACCGAGGGGCAAAGAAGTGTTCCCCATCAAAAGGCAAGTTGATAAGATGCTGCTGGGTTTCTGGCTTAGAACCAAGAATGAGAGTGCTAAAGCAGTGTAAAAGTTGTGTTGGAGATGATCTTGCCCCCTGCTATGATCGCTTCCGCCCTTTACCTGTGCTGATCCGATAGGTGTTTGATAAGGGCTCCCATCTTGTTCCACTGTGCTCGGTCATACCTAGAGAGTAGGCCGACTGAGTTGCAAATTGAGAGGCAGATTAAGTGGCCACTCGTTTGCCCGCTGCATCTACCTTTTTACTTTCTTTGTCAAGGGACTGGGATTCCCCAGTAGCCTGGGCATTCACAACCAGAGATTCTGGTGGAAGCTGTCCTCTGATGTAAGGCAGGTCCAAAGTGGAGGTCATATATTTTTTGTCAACCCCGGGCGTAGCTATTCAGGCCATAACAGGGTCTTTAATCCTGAGTGGATTTTAATATACCCTTAACCATGGTTAAGTATGGTGTTGAGCGCTGAGTGTGTGAGTGCTTCAACTAGGAAGTCGTCCTCCTCTTAGAAAGTGTGTAAGCCCATCTTATGAAAGGTGGCTCCCTCTGAATCACCTCATGATACGAGGTGGTATCATCTGGTGGAAAAGGCTTGTCTGGGTAAAGGTCAGGATCGTTGATACCTGGTGGGACAACAAGGATCATCCTGGGGCTCCGGGTCATATGGGGCATCATATGAATCAGTGGGATCTCAGGGACTACCCTCCCGATAGGACGAATATGCGGATTCCTCTGGCAAGGATGGCGAAGGTGGCCTATGTGGTGGAGGGGGGAGTAGGGGCTTTAGGTGGAGGGGTGGGTGCTTTGGGTGGAGGAGGAGGAATTTTAGGAGGAGGAGGAATGCAAGACTATAGGGCTAGTGCCCATGTCTCGCTGCTTCCTCAGCTTGAGAGGTGGTGGTGGCTTCAGCGCAAGCTGCTCCTCGAAGGTAAGCTTTCTTTTGCGAGGAAGAGTATCCTGCACCCTTGGCAGAAATCTTGCCCGTTTGCGGGTAAATTAATTGTTTCTTCTGCTTCCTGCTGAGCTCCTCTTGAAGGCACAGAAAAATGGGGATGGCAAAATCCTCGGAGCTCGCTAGGGAATGCGCTATGAATGGATGAGTGCGGCAACAGCTGTTTCGGCATCAGAGCAGGTCTGGGTGTTGACTGTTGCTTCGGTTACGAATAGCCCATCTGCTTTGACACTGAGGAACTGGAAGGCACTGAGGGCACAGCCGGCACCGAGGAAGACGAGGTCTTTAATGGCTTTTTCAGCACTGTAATCGGAGTCGGCGTCAGCTCTGAAGCCTTGTGTTTGTGCTGCCCTTGGCTAGGATGCAGTGGGGGCCCGGGAGGCTGTTGATCTAATACCGGGCTTGATGTTAGACCCCCTCAGGGGCGGTGGTCGACCGATTGTTTTTCTAAGTGTGACAGTACTCATAGTTGACATCTTCGGATGTTTGCCTGGGCAGGGGTGGGAAAGGCCACTAGTTGGTCGGTGGAGGCATCCGCTTCCTATTCAACATCCTCCACAAGAATGTTGGAGTTATTCTCATCACAGCGCTGCACCGTCTTGCATCAAGCAAAGTGCCAATCACTTTGGTATCTGAGGGTCTTCTTGGAACAGAACTGGAAGCAGGCAGACCGGAAGGTCGCGTCATGCTCCAGCGCCAAGCAGAGGTTACAGACCAACTTATAATCTTTCCACAAGTACTTCGAGTGGCACCCTGGAAAGTTCTGGAAAGGGATCCTTTCGATTATGGCCTGCACATTCTCGAGAGGGTGACCGAGGACAAGGGCCCAAGTGAGGGCATTGAAGATATCCCTGGAGCGGAACCAACTAATCTGGACAGAGTCGAAGAGACTATTGCAAATGCAATTATTTTTAGTCAACAGGAGTGGAGGCGCCAGAAGTGCCCGACTTGGAGCGCCAAGCGTTATCTCCGGAGCTTCAGCAACACACGTCCGAACCTGACTGAGGAGAAAAGCAAACAATGGTGGCAATGTCCATGGACATTACCAGCCATTCTTCGTGACTCGAAAGACTTGTTTGAAGAAAAACAAATTGTACACATCAGAGCCCAACACCAGATGTCAGGAGTAAACAGAGCATGTGCATGTGTCACGGACAAATTGTTTTGTATTCAAAGACAGTCTTGGACTATAAGACAGATACAGTAGATAGAACCATGTTCCACCACAGAGATTGATCATTGTTCCTATAGTTTACAGAAGCAACAAAGAATTCATATTTTGAGCACCCTTTAACTTCATTAAACCAATGATCTAGTTCTGATGGCTCTCGACTAAGCCGATCCCCTACATAGTTTGGATGCTGCTGAGCTGACAGTAATGGATTCGCAATCAAATCCAACTGTGTCTACTTTTAAAATAAGGATTGATGGCCTACAAAAAAAACTATGATCAAGATGGGTTTGTGCATTCCAATGGAGAAAACATCCCGGTACGCTGCAAATAACACACAGCAAAGACTATTTAATATTTAGGTAAAACACCACATTGTATCCTACATCGGAAACAGTAGAGCACAACATATCTAAACATGAGAATGTTATGCTACGATGCCAAAATACACAGCTCTCCAAGTAACTTCAAGACATTTGCCCTGCTTTGGCAGGCTCTATCACATCACGCACCCTTTCAGAGATGGACAGAATCAATTAACCCATCTGAGGAGAGGGAGTGACTGGAACAATGTTTGAACGATTCACACGGACACTCTCCCAACAAAAGACAATGGGAAACAAAAGACCATGCCACCCAAACAGACCTCAAATAACATTCTGATGACAATATCCTGGTTCTCTCATTAAATGCAACATGGAATCATAGACTCTTTAAAATTACGTTTTTGATACTCCCATTCCTGCTTTTCTGTAAGGCGTCTGTGGTGACTGGTTGTGGGGAACAAGGTACAGTGACTATTTTATGAAGAAGGTCTGTTTTCAAAGTAAATTATGCAAGCTACAGATATTACAGCCTGCCCAATTAAGGACTATCTTATTCCAATAGAGGCTTGGAAAATGTACGAATAATTCTTTGGATGCAGATGAGCTGATACAAAATTTATAGTAAATCAGACAAACCTTTTTCAGAGATACTTATACAGTTATAAAGAACTGTGTGACTGTGAACCAAAATTACACAGGTGACACATCGGAAAGCACCAATTAATGGGAGGTGCGGATCCTACTGAGAACACTGCATTGTAATGGTAAGACGTGCAACTGTAAATTTATATACGGTCAGATAAGTGATCAATTTTGTTTCTATTACTGACTTTACGAGTGAAACATTTCAGGACATAGCAGAATATGGGAATAGTTTCTTCAGTCAAATAAAATGTGCCAGACTTTCATTTTCCATGATATTTTATGAGCGAAGAAATACACTCCTGGGTTTCCAGTAAGGAATTGTACTGATTATCCAACCAGCAGCATTCATTTTAATACACCCCAGTTGTGCAACATAAGTCTGTTCCTACAAGCCCTTCTGATCAATATCGCTTACAAGCACCTAGTTATTGCAGCTCTGCAGCAGGTGAACCAACCTTTTTATGATCAATTTGGTGAAATCATGTTTTCATTCTTCCATCGTCTCTTCGCACTTAAAAATACATTTCCTTCTACAAAACAAACCTTGTCGATCGCAAAAAATATATGTTGTTATTCAACCAAGTAAATCCTTCTTCCCCTGGCTATGTAGCAACTGTCAAATACATACACAGAAGTGATGCAAGTAGGAAATATTTACCAACAATATGCTAGATAAGGCATGTGTATGAATTGAAAGACTGATGCAGGCAGGTGTGTGTCACCTGCATGACGTTCTAATCATTGGAAGGCAGGCTAAGCTTTATATATTTCTATGGGACGATTAACTGAACAACTAAATTGGATAATACGAAAATCAGTAATTCACATTGCTAGTAAATGGCACAATCTGTGATAGCCAGCACAATCTTAAAAGAAATCACTATTTAAGTCGCATTTATTAAAAGAGAAACCTCTTTTTTCAATGTGAGGCAAATCACAGCACTTCATAACCTCGGCGGCATAGTAAGTACTACAAAAATCATGAGGTTAGCCCACCAAGAAATGCGTTTTAGGCCCCATAGGTGGTATGTGCAGCGCTATATACATAATAACACAAAAAAGATACAAAACTGTAAATATCAAGCGCTATTATTACCATAACTCCTTTTTTGTGGACCGTAAATGTCTCAAAATGGCAGACTCCATTTAAAATATATGTTAATTCAGACATTCTACTTCCATCTCTGAGGACTAGAGGACACACAAGTTCAACAGTAACCTAGGTCTGTCGGTTTTCTTCAGGGTTTGTTATGAACAGAAATAGGATGATGGAAGTACAGAATAAGCATAGGTAATGCCAACACGTCTCACCTACGAGTGAGCTAGTGTCTTTTAGTCATGTTGCACAGCAGCATGGCTGATATGTAGCATGGCTGAAAATAAAAATAAAATAAAAGGTATGACGCTTTTTCTTATTGCTGGCAGGACGGGAGGCAACAGCTAAGGAGGGATTATCGGGAGAGGCACAAACAATGGAGGGTGTGGAGGAAAAGTGATATGCAGGGCGGGAGAACACAAAGGGGGAGGGACAGCTAGACAGTACTAGGAGTTGTAAGCAACACGGAGGGAGGGTGTGTTAGAGGGCAACATGAACGACAAAATGTGAGAGGGCATGCGCCAAGCAACGTCGGAAAGAGGGAGGGCGGTTGGGCCAAGCAACGTCGGAAAGAGGGGGGGGGCGGGTGGGCCAAGCAACGCCGGAAAGAGGGGGGGCGGGTGGGCCAAGCAACGTCGGAAAGAGGGGGGGGGGCGGGTGGGCAAGCAACGTCGGAAAGAGGGAGGGAGGGTGGGGCAAGCAACGTCGGAAAGAGGGAGGGAGGGTGGGGCAAGCAACGTCGGAAAGAGGGAGGGAGGGTGGGGCAAGCAACGTCGGAAAGAGGGAGGGAGGGTGGGCCAAGCAACGTCGGAAAGAGGGAGGGAGGGTGGGCCAAGCAACGTCGGAAAGAGGGAGGGAGGGTGGGCCAAGCAACGTCGGAAAGAGGGAGGGAGGGTGGGCCAAGCAACGTCGGAAAGAGGGAGGGAGGGTGGGCCAAGCAACGTCGGAAAGAGGGAGGGAGGGTGGGCCAAGCAACGTCGGAAAGAGGGAGGGAGGGTGGGCCAAGCAACGTCGGAAAGAGGGAGGAAGGGTGGGCCAAGCAACGTCGGAAAGAGGGAGGGAGGGTGGGCCAAGCAACGTCGGAAAGAGGGAGGGAGGGTGGGCCAAGCAACGTCGGAAAGAGGGAGGGAGGGTGGGCCAAGCAACGTCGGAAAGAGGGAGGGAGGGTGGGCCAAGCAACGTCAGAAAGAGGGGTGGGCGGGTGGGCCAAGCAACGTCGGAAAGAGGGGTGGGCGGGTGGGGCAAGCAACGTCGGAAAGAGGGAGGGCGGGTGGGGCAAGCAACGTCGGAAAGAGGGAGGGCGGGTGGGGCAAGCAACGTCGGAAAGAGGGAGGGCGGGTGGGGCAAGCAACGTCGGAAAGAGGGAGGGCGGGTGGGGCAAGCAACGTCGGAAAGAGGGAGGGCGGGTGGGGCAAGCAACGTCGGAAAGAGGGAGGGCGGGTGGGGCAAGCAACGTCGGAAAGAGGGAGGGCGGGTGGGGCAAGCAACGTCGGAAAGAGGGAGGGCGGGTGGGGCAAGCAACGTCCGAAAGAGGGAGGGCGGGTGGGGCAAGCAACGTCCGAAAGAGGGAGGGCGGGTGGGGCAAGCAACGTCGGAAAGAGGGAGGGCGGGTGGGGCAAGCAACGTCGGAAAGAGGGAGGGCGGGTGGGGCAAGCAACGTCGGAAAGAGGGAGGGCGGGTGGGGCAAGCAACGTCGGAAAGAGGGAGGGCGGGTGGGGCAAGCAACGTCGGAAAGAGGGAGGGCGGGTGGGGCAAGCAACGTCGGAAAGAGGGAGGGCGGGTGGGGCAAGCAACGTCGGAAAGAGGGAGGGCGGGTGGGGCAAGCAATGTCGGAAAGAGGGAGGGCGGGTGGGGCAAGCAATGTCGGAAAGAGGGAGGGCGGGTGGGGCAAGCAACGTCGGAAAGTTCAAGCAACATCAGAGAGAGGCGGGTGAGGCAAGGAACACCGTAAAGAGGGAGGGTGAGGGCAAGCAACAACAGAAAGAGGGAGTTTGGGGGGCAAGCAACAACAGAAAGTTCATGCAACGAAAGAGAGGGATTGGGCAAGCAACACCAGAAAGAGGGAGGGTGGGGGCAAGCAACAATGGAAAGAAGATCGTGTAGGGGCAAGCAACAATGGGAAAAGAGAGGGTGGAGAGGGCAAGCGACAAATGAAAGTTCAAGCAACAACTAAAAGAAAGAGGGTAGGGAGCAAGCAAAAACAAGGGCCACAACAGATTATGGACAAGCAATACGGATGAAGGACTGCAGGCGAGTGGGAGCAGGCAACACTGCAGTGTGACGAAAGAACACAAAGTCAGGAAAAGTACACAAGGGAGCAAGCTGAAAAAGACGCACTCTTGTTGAATGCTTAAACATAAAAATAGTAGTGTCTAAAAAAATGAGCAGTGAAAGACACATGTTCATGGCGACCATGCAGCAAGAGAAGGACAAATACACAAAGAGGAAGGAAGCCTACGAAAGCTGAGTAACAAGAAGAAAGCAAATGAGTGATAATAGAGCCATTCAAAGGTAAGCAATGGGTAGCCTCTACGCCCAGTGTTAAGAGAACAAAAGTTCTCGAAGAGACAACGAATGCACGGTCTAGTTGATACCTAAAAATGATGTTTGGAAGTTAGTTACTTACAGCTTCTGATTTAGGAGGCACTGGAGGTGGAGGCAGAGGAGCATCTGCCGACACCGTTGTTGCGACAGCTTCAGGAGAAGAAAAGAGAGACATGGCACACTTGGCCTGAACGGGTTTTCGGAAATGGTCACATTTGCTACGCTCGCTGAGTGAGCGTGTTAGGGGCAGCCCACCATGTCTGCCCAGAGCCCACTGATCCATCCATAGCTCTTCGTATGCAATTTCTGCCTTGAGTGGCAGGCGCTTTATTTCTTCGCTCACTTCTGGAAAAATATAATCGCTTTTGTTGTCAGTGGACTCCAGGTACTGTGGAGAGTCTTGGGGATACGTGGACCAGTCGCCACACAAGTCCCTGCACCCCTGCAGATTCACTTCACTGTTTCCATGCAAGTTGTTTCCGTAAACACAGACTGAAAGCCTGTGGAAGGACTGCGTCAATTCGTCGCGTGCATAGCTGAGGGAGTTGGGCACGTGGCTGTGCCCAGGACACCGGCTTTTCTTAGGGCTCTTCGAATCCTCATTCCAGTCAACCTTCACATCTCTCACAGCACGAGAATATTCATCAATGTCAAACTGCTCTTCACAGATGTCCTGCCAGTGCTGCGTCAGGCTCTCGGGCCACGTCTCTCCTTTCAAGACACTCTCTGGAAGGCTAAACTTTGGAACTGATAAATGAAGCGGAAAATGCATTGGGATAATTTTGTTGGTGCGCAGCACGCAGCAGACCACCACAGTTTTAGTCTGAATGTTGACAAATTTGTATCGATGGCCCTCGCGGATGAAGTGTAAGTCATAGGGGTTTCTTGGCGGGGCACTGGGTACAGTCACATTTACGGGCAGTCTAGTTTTCTCCACAATGTTGCGGATGGTGTGCTCACCCTCTTGCATTTGGAGTTCAAGGGGACTGCGTGTGCTAAATCTCCCTTTGCACTGGAAAGGAAGGCTAATGCTTTCATTAGTCCTGTGGTTCATACAGATGAGGCATGGCATTTTGCCTTTACCCAACTTCGTAATGGAATTCAGCTTGCCAATTCTCTTGAAGATGGTGTTCAACCTAGACTTTTCCTTTGATGTTTTGGCATACAGGATTTCAGCTTGCCCCATCAACGTGAGCTCGTCGCCCGTACAAAGGGTGATGTTGTACACTTCAGTGTCTTCATTTGATTCACCCGCAGCAACCTGAAATACATTTAAAAATACAAGTTAACAACTTACTGATATGTATATAAAAACAATAGCAAGTAGTCGGGTAGAAATACATGTAAGCAATAATTCTGAATTTACGTTACAAACTATGGTCTGGGTCCTTCTCCAATTTAAATGCATAGAAAGTGTTGCTTAAAAATAAAAAAAAGGTACATCAAGCAGAATTTACTTCCAATCACCATCATGTGAGTAGTTACAAAGTGGTCATTTTCATAGGACAAAAACGAGTATCTTTGTCAACCTTATTTGTGAAAAACACAGTGGGCCCAGCCATAAGCTGTAGTTGAGCTGAAACAACTCCCTTTAACAGCAGCCTGGTGACATTGTGGGATACAAATGTGCTGATGTCCATGATTTACCAGTATTAGCTGCTGAACCCACATGCCTTGGGAAAAGAAGAGGCCATATGAATTCCCCCCCTTCACTTCCCTATGGGCAGAGGAAACTAGTACTGCCAGTGTGGTGCCGTCTGAGTAAACCGGCTGAATGGGTGGGGGGGGGGGGGGGGGGGAGGAGGTAGTTTTGGCACCGGAGTTTCAGGCGAGGTTAGACTAACCATAATCAGTATTTGGAGAAGTGCGGACATGAAAGATAAGGCAGCCGGGGATGCCTAGAGGCGAAACAGTGACAACACAGATCTGCCTCTCAGAGGACAGAGTCGGGAGAGGAGATGCCAGGTGTAGAGCAGACCATAAGGAAATTGGAAGCCTGGTGCTGTACCTGGCAATGAATATGTAGGCGTTGCTTGGTCCACACTTTGGCATTATATTCATGACCTATTGTGAGATGATCAGAGTGGGTCTAAAATGGCTGTTTAGGTGGCGGAGAAGCCACCGACGGCTCTATTTAATGAAAGAGTAGCAAAGATGGAATGAGATCTTTTTGCTGTCATGGGACGTAGGATAAATAGCACACGTAGCAATAAACTGGGAGCCAGATTAATTTACATGATGCCCCAAAGAAGCAAAAACGAAATTATCAACACAGGTCAGTGAGCAGTAATAGGTATAAAAGCACAAATATGACACTAAAACAGCAAATTAGCCAGATTACATATTCCTATGCAAAGCAGGTGTAATAAAATGCCTAATTTAACTCAAAACAAAGTTAACTACAGCCATGGTGAACCTCAGCGAAGAACTGAATCTCACTTGTTGAGACAAAAAGGTAGGAACAATCATTTGGAGAAATGCTCCAAACCAAGAAAGACTTGGGGTCTTTCTTCAGTGAATGGCCACTCTTTGCGGATAAAAGCGTTCAGAACATCAAAGAAATGGTCGCAAAGAAGTAGGAACCCAACATCCAAAGTAATTCACAACCATGCACCTTCTCTTGCAACAATTGTATACACTGCAATAATATCATGCCAAGAGTGGCAACAAGATCAAGCTTAAGTATAACGGTGACCTTAATACCAAAAACTGCATTTATTCACTAAAATGCCAGCGCAGGTTGTTGTATTTTGGCAAAATTGAGAGGTAAATTCACTAACAACCCCACTGTGCAAACGCTGACCGGGAGTGACACGGGCAGGAGAGGACTCCAATTCCCAGCCGCCCTTGCGCCTCTGGACGTGCTTAAAGCGCCATCGTAGACCCGCGGCGGGTGTAGCCGCTAAGGACCCCACTGTGCAAACGCTGACCGGGAGTGACACGGGCAGGAGAGGACTCCAATTCCCAGCCGCCCCAGCGCCCCTGGATGCTCATAAGGCGCCATTGTAGACCCACGGCTCGGGACGTGCCCGGGCCAAGGGCGGGCCCTTCCACGCCCGTCAGAGGCTGGGCTGGACCTTCTCTCTGAAAATCGGCAAATTTACAAAAGGTACTGGCTATACTCATCGTTTTATTTTTTTTATCATCCACTATTTTCATATTATTTGCTCTAAGATAAAGGCAATTAAACTGGGCAGGAACTGCTAATTATACGATGAGGAAGTGTAGGGGCCGAAATGACCTTTTGGGAGAGGGAATCGTGGGAACACTTGATTCGTTCCTAACTGGTGCAACGTCTGTCTTAGCACACAAAACTGAGATCACAGAACGTCGACTATCCTTGAAGCCGGTCCTCCAAACAAGCCCCGCTCTGATGGCTAAGACACCTCTCCCTACCCCAATACAACCCACACTGCAAACTCAGGTGGAGGAGCCAGGAGAAGGGGGAGCACTGCCCAATCAACCTGCATTGATAACAAAGACCGGATTATCCACCAGGGGTGTAGGGGGTAAAAAGGTCGTGGGAACCAACTTGGAAAAATTAGTTAAGAGAAAAAGAGGGGCTGGCCCACAGAACCACAAACCGGTGAAGGCGCCCAGACAAGCTAAAGTAAGAGGGAACTGTGATGAGGAGGAATCTGTACAAAATATGCAAGAAGGAGAACGTATCTCGGTAACTCCTATAGTATCTGTTGGCCCCTTGACTAATGAGGATAAGTGGCAGAGACTGGAGACCTTAGTAGCCACAATGCTGAATCCCATTATTGCCACTCTGACCCGGATGGAAGGAAAGCTAGTGGACCTATAAACAAAGATGGAAAAAAAACAACACGCACTAGGGACATTGGTGCTCCCATTAAATATAGGGCCACTGGGGACTGACTTAAGTGTAAGAGGAAGGTCGGACCAAGAGACTCAACCTCAAAATACTTTAAATAGCTCAGATGAGAGGGGGACTAATACAAACATCGAGCCCCCATTTATTAACCTCAGCACTGCCCCACCCGGGATCCCGAAGTTGCATTCGAGAGCCGCTTTGAGTAAAGCCAGCAATAGTCAATTATACCGGCAACAGATAAGTGGTATGGACAATGTAACAAACCACCTAATACCACCCTCTAACACAGCTGCTACCTCCCGAAGAGGAATGATGCACGGCATAGGGACATGGCCAGGTAACCAAATAGATCTCCAAAGAGAGGAAAGGGTGAATGTCGGGCCACTACTGAATCGAATACAGACTTTACATCTTCCCCCGGCAGCCGCACCCCTGGTATTGGTTCTAGGAATACACCCTAGTTGACCGAGGGTCAACCAGAATCTACAAGACAATTGATGTGTAAAGCATTACATTGGCTGACAGAAAAATTAAATGGGGGTGGTGGGGGGGGGGGGGGGAGAGAGATGGGAATCTTTCAAGCCGGTTGATTATGGCCAGAAGGGCAGTGTGGGTGGGCCCAGCAAGAAAAGAAATGGTGGGAGATTTAATAATGAATTCATAGATATATTTTGGAGTATCTAGGCAAGGTCACCCTAAAGCATTCTGAAATTGTTGTGTTACCGCTAATGTATTTTTATAAGCCATTTTTCCTGCTATCCCAAAGAAGCTATTTACCTCAGAGGGAGAATCATACTTGGAAGACCCCAGGGGGTTCTTCTATGGTGCAAAGCTTAACTCTCGAGAACCGATTTGCCCCACTGACTGAACTGGAAGCGTGTGATTGACTGCATCCATCCCCGCAAAACTCTGAAACCAACTGTGAGAACCAGGGTAACTTGGCCAGCCCTATTGAAATAATTTCTCACTTACCCGAGCCACAGAGGGGAGTTACCAAAACGGTCCTCAAGATATCCTCATGGAATGTGGCTGGCATTTCCAAAAAATTAAGGGAGGAGAATTGGCTGAAAATATGGCAAGGGCACAACATTGCATGCTTTCAGGAGACATGGTCCACAGACCCAATTTATGTAAATGGGTATTTTTCTTATCAAACCTCGGCTAAACCTTCATCTTCAGGAAGGGCTAAGGGGGGCATTTTGACTTTGACTTTTGACTTTGATCCCATACAATTTCCCAGGGAAAGTAATAAAATGTGAATCTCCAAATGCAAACTCACATTAGAGATATACCAAGAAGGTAGATGGCTTTTAATTAATACTTATAACAATGAGTTTGTCCCAACTAGACATGCTATTGTTGGTGAGGTTGAAAAGGCTTTAGAACACTCCATAGGCAATAGAGGGAACTGTGCTTTTAATATTGTTTGGTTGGGAGACCTTAACATATTTCCCTGCAAATATAATGTAGCGCCTATATGTGGCTTAGAGTATTTGGGTGGCAACATTTTAAACCACTTTGTACACAACGAATATGGTAATTGTTTAAATAAGATGTTAACATCGCGAAATATGGTAATGACAGGCGATCTAGAACTACCATCAGGTAATATGCCAGGAACCTTCCAAAGAAATGGCCTAGAGTCACCTATTGACTATATGTTGGTTACTGCCTCTATTAGCTCTAGAGCCAGCAGGTCGCCAAATCAATTTACAACCTTTAGCGATCATTTCATTCCATCATTACTGATACAAGTATCTATAGGGGAATCCCTACATATTCAAAATGTTGACACCCCAATAGTGGCAAGGAGGATTGGCATACAATTAAAATGGGCCTATGTTGATGAACCTAAACTGACGGCAGAAATTATGTCAACCACACTGAGTAAGATAGTAATTTGCCTAGACCCAGAGGCTGAAGCAGGAGAAACTGTGAAGGCCTTTAGTGATCTCCTAAAGAGGGTAAAACTGGCTCTTACACGAACAAAAGAAACTAACAAGAGGTATAGGGGCTGGTTTGACTCCCCTTGTACATTAGCAAGGAGAGCCTTGCTGCATGCCTTGAAAGGCAGACACAGAATCCCAGAAGAAATCAGGGGACTGCAGGCTACATATAAACTCACTAGGAGAAATAGAGAGAAGCCAATAAAATAAGAAATTTAGGAGGATCTCAACAGAGCAGCAGAAATGGGCAAACCCCGTGACTTCTGGAGGATAGTAAATGCACCACACTTTAAAAATCCTGTAGATCCCACATTAGATAACGTGGATGAGAAAGCATGGATAGCCCATTTTGAGAACATCTTTGCTTTAACCCCTTCAGTGCCCCGCCCTTTCCCCCTCCTGTGCCGGGCCTTTCATTAGCGGGCGGGGTCCATGACGAGATAGTCTCGTCATGGGCACAGCGCAACCGTGCTCCATGACGAGACTATCTCATCATGGGCATTGAAGAGGTTAAGTAGAGATCTCCAAACATCATCTGTCAATATAGAAACAAGCCATCAGGCTCCCCCCTCCTTGTCACTCATAGAAGTAAGGAAAAGCTTGATGTCATGCAGCTCAGGTAAGGCCCCAGGACCGAACGGTGTCCCAATAGATTTTTTTCAAGGAACACCGGAGCTATGAGCACCCCTACTAACGAATGTTATGAATAGTATAGTCCGAATAGGTCCCCCACAGTCCTGGTCCGCAGGTGTCATCGTCCCTATTTATAAAAAAGGGGACACGGCCGATCCAAAAATCTATAGGCCAATTTCGCTGCTGGACACGACAGCAACACTCATGGGCCGGCTCCTCCTTCCTAAGTTAGAGGGATTGGCCAAGGAAAACAACATCTTACTCCAGGCCCAATATGGATTCCAGCAGGGAAGGGGGACCATAGACCAGTGCTTCAATCTGGCACTTATAACAGAAAAATATACCAGGATGAAGGAGGGGAAAATATACATGGCTTTCATGGACCTCTTGGCAGCATTCGACTGTGTGGTCCATGAAAAGCTATGACTATAATGGGGGTTGACACAGCTATATTAAATTTTATTGGACCGTTGTACTCCAATGCCACGGCTTCGGTCAGATATACTAAAAACGGGGACTGTGCACGCTCATTTAAAATTGCCAGAGGAGTAAGGCAGAGATGTGTCCTTGCTCCATTTCTCTTCTCCATTTACACAAATGGAGTAGAAAATGCTCTCATTAAGATTACAAGAGACGTTCCCATATTTAACTCGAAACTCCTACCTATCCTGGCATATGCAGATGATGCAGTGTTGACCAGGACAGGGTGCGGCCTTCAACACCGGATATCCTTGTATGTATCCTTCATGGACTCCATAGGTCTGAGGGTAAATTACACTAAGTCCTTTGCAGTTATAGTGGGTGCAAGGAAAAGAGATAGAACTCCCTACTTACATGTGGAGAAGGAGAGAATAGAGGTGGTTAACTCCTTCCCCTAGTTGGGGGTTCTCTTTGACAAGGATTTATCGTGGTCAAAGTTAGTGGAAGGAAGAAAGGGTGTAATGGAAAGAAGCCTTTCTGCTGTAAAATCATTCGCTAAACAATTAGGTGCTAGACCTCTCCTACCGATAAGAAATATTTATCAGGCCAAAGTTAAGGCAGCAGTAACCTATGGGGCTGGAGTGTGGGGCACAGTAGATATGGGTGCACTCCAATCTACTGAAAATAAGTTTTTTAAATCCTTAGTGGGCCTCCCCGTTTCTGCCTCTAACTATATTTTACACTTAGAACTGAGCCTCCCTTACATCTCAGATACAATACAACTGGCCCCCATCCTCCTGTGGCACTCAATCTGACGGAGGGATACCGTGCAGTTGACGCAAACAATAATAAAGAATTGTTTGCACATGGATAATTGCAGGATGTCCAGATGGTTGGGTTTTGTAGAAACACTCGAATAAAATTGGCCTTTCTCAACAGTTTAAAGATCCATCTTAATGTAGAAAGGTTTCAAAGCAAAAGATTAAAAGTGTGTTTCTGAAGATGGTGGATTATGAGAGAAGGGAAAACCATAGAGAGAAGGATGCAGTTGTAACCTTTCACTCAAACCCTCCAGTCACAGAGAGAGGATTTTTTTATTTGGCAGATGTCACTAACGCACAACATAGATTTATACTCCTGAGGTTTCGACTGAACATGATCCCACTCATGTTAGGTTACCCTGACAAAACATAGAAACATGCTGATCTAATTTTATGCCCATGTGACAAACTGTCAAAACAAACTGGTTTGCATTTAGTCTTATTCTGAAGGCTATACGAGAAGGAAAGGAATGACTACCTAAAACCGCTATTAAGGAAAATGAATTTTAACCAATGCCGGGTAGCATTATATTTTTTTTAAATTTGATCTGACCCCTTGATATGTTTTTGTTAGCTTCGTTCCTATGGGCCTGCTTGAAAAAAAGAGGGAGATATCATCAATCACAGGGTTTGCTACTTGATAATTATTTCAGACTATTGAAGACCTGGTAGGGTGATGACTGGTTTCAAAATATGAAAAAGCATTGGCTGCTTTAATTTTAAATTATGGATGGATAATTGCTTACATTGATAATGAATATTGAAAATATATATTTTTTTAATCGTGTTCTTTTATTATCATTCTGTATTTGATCGAATAAAGAATATGACTGTGAGAGGAAAATCAAAGTGTGCACTACTGAACATAAAAGTGACACACATGAAGCCAACATCAAATCGCCTGTGGCAGTGCACATTTTCAAAATCATAAGCATAATGTCTCGTTGTCGTGATTCCAAATATTAGAAGCTTTAGAAGAAAGAAAAAGTGAAAGTTGTTACAAAGAGGTATTCGATGTATGAAAAACCTTGATACCTTGCAACGGAATTGTTTAAATGATCGTTAGAAATGTGTTCTTTTTTGACAATGCATTACTGCTGCTCGATACATATTCGGTAACATGCATACGTTTGTTATTCTTCAATGTGAGTCAGGTATTGGCACAGCAGTGTATTTCCATACTTCGATCCCCAGTTTCTCTTTTTGTTCTTTTTCTCTTTATCATTTTCATACCAGCACAGAAGGGTTGCTTACATTCTCTGTCATTTACAGGCACGCTAAACCGGACTAGCTAAGTTTTTTAGTACAGTTATCATGAGACCTTTAATCTGACTCCAACTATAGAACTATATTTGCCTGATCACTGAATTTAGCACATTAAAAGGGCAGCCATATTTAATAAACTTTACAGGTCTTTTCAAACATGTATTAAACGCGCAAATGAGTCAGGGCATGATATTATAAAGATGCTACACAGAGCCCCAAACACATATTCAAACCTCAATCGACAACAGGAGGAAGTTTTGATATTCCAACCGCACTGCAGGAGTCTGAAGACACATGGGACACTTGGTAACCCACACTTTTATTTATGTACAAATAGCGTCAAATACTGATTCATTCAATGTATCATTAGTGGTCTTCGATGGCTGTATCCCAGAGCTGGAAATTAGTTGGTTTGCACTGGATCCTGGATCCACAGCTGTGTGTGGCCAGATCAGGGATCCGGCCGAGAGAGGGAAATACGCTGAATTCATCCTGGTGTCACTTTCAGACAGTGGGACACAATTCAGCAGGGCCCACGCGTTACCTGCATTCTGTTAGAAACAGCAACCTTATTCTCAATTCCAGCTGGGCACAAACAAAGGCCTGATTTAAAGGGCCATCAGTTCTTCTTTATGAGTAATTACACTAATTATGATTTAAATGTCACATACTCATTTATTTTGTATTTAGTTCTTTTTTAGCCCTACTCATCACTGTGTATGTAGGGTGTCCGAGCGCTTTACATCACACACAGAGACAAAATAAATCATACAAGTGTGTAAATAAATGGACAGCAATTGTTAATACAATGCAGGTTATAAGATGTAGGAATCACTTATCGTCCATACGTTGTAGAGATTTTATATGTTATGAGTGAACGGTTGGGAGAAACACAAAGTCAGGATACAAAAACGTAATGCAGTGATTGGGGGTGTCTGTACAAACAAGATTTATTAATTCCCAGAGGAGCTCTTCTTTGCAATCTAAGAATAACAACAGAGTGAGGAAAAAAACGAATAAGGATCTAAACCCAGGACTTACAGTCTGCTTTCAGCTCTTGGATGCCGATAAGTAGATCAGTGTGCTATATTAGAAGAATTGCAACTTATGACCTGGAGGTAACAAGATGAGCTCGGTGTCAAAAGCAGTAGTCCACTTACATATCTACATAAAATACAAATCTGTGCTCTGCATGTTCCACAATGTGCTTTGGAGCAAGCACATTAACCCTCTATGCTACTTGGAGTCAAAACTATAAATGGACAAAACACAGAACTCGCCCAGAACTGCATTAACTACCAGTTATCTTACCTTAAATGTGAGAGGCGCACAAAGATCTCTACAGCAGGTGTCTTAACCCTGCAAGATATTTTAAAATGCAGCCTTAGTGACCAATTAAGTAAGCTAGATCATTGTTACTGTCACCTTTGTCCTTGTTGCCAATTTCTTTGCAGCAGATTTGTTTTAATACATATATACGTTGACTGCCAGACTCTGCTTTTCAAACTCCGCCCCTCATGGCCCTACTCCCTTTCCTCTGCTACACTTTGACCCCCAGCATAAGGGTTCCCAGAGTAAATGTTTTCCAACTCCAGAACTGCTGTATACATTTTTCCAACATTGTAGCACATACTCATCATTAGATCACGGTCCAAAGGTCATATTTCAGGAGCTTTTAGCAGCTTATTAATTGAAAGTCAGCACATCACAAGATGGTGGCTCTGGTCGCTAGGACTTTAACACACAGTCCAGGACACGTGACAACTCATGTTGGGTGCCGGGCAGGGCTTTTGGTGGGTCGGTCCTGCCGGTGCTCAGCACAGGCAGTTCTGAAAAGCAAGCGCTGAGACAAGTCCCTATTGGGCTCTCCATTTTTCCCCACAAACTCAAGGTGAAAAAAAAAATGTACTCTGCAGCGGTGCCACTCTTCACAGCCTTTGAGATAACTGCAAAGAGACTTGTTATAGTTCTTACACAGCCACCTCATTTCAAAGCTGAAGCATTTTCAATATTCTATACAAGGAAGCCATAGTTCTTGCTTATGTACATATGCAACTAACAGCCATTGACCAAGCCAATAGTCCTGACTTGTTGTAGGTGTATTGTTACTTGTATTATGTATCTGAATGCAATGACAGAAGCAGCAAAATACCAGTCGGGCCGCACACTATGCTAAGCAAAGATTTTTAGCTTGGGCGTTGCAAGCCACGCCCTTAACTGCTCCGACCACGTCTCTTTGAGAGACCCCCCCATTTTTTTCATCCCACTTAAAGCCCTGGTGCCGTGTATGCTGCAGGACCGATATACAAATTCTACCCCCTCAAACACCTGATGGAAATCGGGAGACATTATGCTATTTCCCCCAGAGTCGCGTGAGTTTCTAGATACGCACACACTTGGTCATTTTTTTTAAATCTTGTTTGTATTCCTGAAGTGATTCAGTTTATTGGCTTCGGTACACTGAACACACGATGCTGCAGCTTAGTAGGTCAGCATCATTGACCATAATGACGTTGTTTTCAGAATGGAACACTCAGCTAGAGCAAAGTCGATTCAATCAGAACGCCAATGGCCTGCATTTCAGTTTCAGTTCCAACATAAGCAAGGCTGCTTCAGCAGCCCAATTAGAATGCATGTAGTTGTAGTAAACATTACGCACCAGGTATTAAATATTGCGGCGAACCACAGGCAGTGACGTGAAAGATATCTTAACAAATTATTTTTCTATCATGTGGAAGATGACGATGAAGAAAGACTGATAAGTGACTTTCCAGTAGGTTAATGGTTGAGGATTAGATGTAATATTCTATACATGTTAATGTATCAGGTGCCACACTAGCATTCCAAAATGTTCATTACATAATTGGTAACAGCTGTGCAGCTGAAGGTGTCCATAAGGAAAATGTTTTTTTTTTTTTTTTTAAATCGCTAATAACTGTACAAACCTTTTTAATAAAAATATGTCTTCATGAAAGTGCAGGTCCCATCTGGGACCACATTCAAACCTAATACACATGGCACATCTGCACAAATACATGCAATAGTAGTCATGCAGAAACATCAAGCTCAAAACAACAATGCCCATTGGTGTATGTTGTCTAAAAAACGTGAAAAAGTCATTCACTGCCCAACAAAATCATAAGACTATGGAAACAGGAAACATCTTACACCAATACCTACAACGTAAGGGTGTATACCTTTAACATGAGAATGTAAAATACACACAAGTACACAGAACACATCAATATATCTCCCATTGCATGTATGGCATTTGTAAGATATGCCGCTAGACCTCACCGAAATTGCTTTCAAAGTTAGAAATGTGGCATAACAATGGGAGTGGTCTGTCAGGGTGAAGCTATTCAAACGTACACACCCACTATTTATGAGAGGTGTGTTGATGGGAGGGGATATATGCTTTTGCTTAGATAATGGGCACCACCCTGTCCCCCAAGTCTAAACTTAAAGGAAATTCACAAATGCTTTGTAACACACATCTGTTCCCCCCAGGCAGTCCTAAGTAAAATGTGAAAATTGGCGGAGTAATTGTGAGTGGCATTATGTGAGGGAACTCCAATCACCTCTCTTTTCACAGGGTGGATGTGGCAGAGATTGTTGTGTAAACATTTTGGTATTAGAGAAAAATGTTTACTTGGTTTTATATTTTCCAATTTCAATAACCTACATTTCAACCGAGGTATGTATCAGTGCTTGCCAGGTTTTGAGAATTATACGATGAGGTATACCTTAAGAAATGACTTAGATGTAACGTACAACATTCATAAGTTACACCATTTTTGTAAACTGGTTGCCTAATTCATATATTTAAGGCACTTAGGTTTGCAAACCTCAATTGCATATTTGAAATCTGACTAGAAATAGAGATGGCTATTTTTGCACCGTTTACATGTTAGCAACTTGCGGCCTTTCGTTCCCCAATCTCACTACTGACAAAAATAAAGATGCCTTCTAGGAGTGGGTTGATTACACGCCACAGCCCCACAAGGGAAAACAGTTTTTTTTCCCTGCAGAAAGCAACACACAGAAAGGTCCAGGAAACAGGGGACATAGCCTCAGAAACTGATAGGGGATTACATAACGAGCAGATGGAATAGCTAAAGGCCAAGCAATAAACTCAACTGAATGTGTGAAGTGTCAGAGGTAGTGGTTATTGTGTACAGGGCCAGAGGTACTGACCAAGGGCGATAGCACCAGTGCCTTCAGTCGCAGGCTGGGACATAGTAGCACTATAAATACAAATCACATGTTCCCACTGCAGCAAGCAGGATTCAATTCTATGACTGTCTGGCTAAACACAAAGGCATTGCTCATGATTGCATTAACCAACTGAGCTTTCATAATGTAATAGAGTGTTTTTCCCTAAGATTACATTAACTTGCATCTTTTTTCTAATTAAAGGGTGTTTTTTATTTCATGTGAATTTACCTGATGGTGAAAGGTTAACGAAATAGTTGCATAATATTCTGTCGTTTTTAGCCACATCTCTGGCCCCAACCCCACTGAACTCCGGATCACAGATCCTATCATTTTTTTCACACACTTCAAGGGCTGGACTTAGCCAGAGGAGGTCCTAAACAAGAAGATTAGACACTATTTAAACAAATTACCATTTTCTACACCAAATCTAACTGTGAAGGATACACTCATTCTAAAATAAGTGCAAAAAATGTATGCCCGTTTTAAATAAAAGCGTTCCTTCTCAAATGAAACAAACATATGTCATACTACGATAATCCAATTTTAAACCTCCTGTAAATTCTAAAGTTGACATTTGGATACTGGCCTAGGAATGCGTCTGATGGGCGGTCTCTTGTAAAGCTCGTTTTTTTAGTTTTAGAAACCAGGTGCTCAGCAAGTTAAAAGGTACTATGAATAAGAATCCAGGCTTATTTCGGGGACAAAACAAAATCAGAATCGAGGAGCTACCGATGGAGTCTCACTTCCTTTGGAGACATAGCATCACAAACATGAAGAACTGAAAAAAGAATCTGAGTGGCCTGAATAGTTTTTAAAGAGTTGAAATGTCTTGCAAAATATCAGATACTAGACCATGCAGTATTAATTTACACAAAACGAATTTATATTCCATGAACACATATAGAGAAACATAAGCACCTTTTTAATCAAACCCACTTGGCTGTTGCATGGTTACATACTTTTTCAAAAGGATATGGTCCCCAATGACTTCAATTCTTTTGTAGCTTGGCTTGCTCCACCGATGAATATTCAACTACATGTGGACGTTACACAATTAGCCATAGATCGCACTGCTTCTGTTATCAGCACCAAAGAGCTGGGTGAATGAACAGTGGCAGCTACCTGCGTTTTTAGCCTCTTTTCGACTTTGTACAGATTAAAAATTCAATAATAAAATGTACTTATTTTCACATGAATGTTCAGGGTGCCTTTCTAACACAGCCACATACATATATGGCCTTGTTTTAAAACTTGCTTGGATGTGTTCCCAACTCGTAAACTGCTTTTGAATTTGCTTTCCACGAAAATAGTTCTCACAATTTAAAAATTAAATGTTCTGTCCCATTTTGGGAAGCAACTTCAAGACCTGCTCACTGTTCTACGTCTCTCTATATTTTGCACCAGTACTAGAAGTCCTGAGTTTGCCATATTTATAACAGCAATTAGTACTTGCCCAGTCAATAGTGAGCGGATTTTTGGTGGTTCGCAAAAGCCCAAGCAATAAATACAAAAATTACTTTAAAATCTGTATTTATCTTGTCAGTTGCTGCGCTTCAAAGAAAGATGTCAAATGTCAAACTAGGTCTTCTGACAGATTGCAGCTTATATTTTTAACATTGGGATTAGTGTTTACAAATACCAACTGCTCTCACTTTGCAGTCAGAGAAAGAGAAGTAAAGTG
Organism: Triturus cristatus; assembly: GCF_964204655.1. Taxonomy (NCBI): domain Eukaryota; kingdom Metazoa; phylum Chordata; class Amphibia; order Caudata; family Salamandridae; genus Triturus; species Triturus cristatus. The sequence continues at coordinate 709,269,760 of NC_140587.1, read as the reverse complement.
AATTATGAGTCAGTATGCTGGGGTATAGGGAGTGTGAAAGCTAAGGCTGTAGGGTGTCAGTTTTTGTACCATACAACGAAATGCAAATACCTGTAAATGAACACTTTCAGAAGTTAGGAAAGCAAAAAGGAGGCTTTTTTTGTAATTCTGAATTGTAATGAAAGAACAGATTTTAATAGGATCAAAACAAATCAAGACCCCTTGGTGATGATCGAATGATAAATATTTACTGAACACAGATTTCCAAACATTATCATTTGAATGCAAGATAGTTTTAGCAGTAAAACGTATGTCTGTGCAAACGTTGTGGCCATGTCAACGGAAAACGTGCGGTCCGTAAATGATAGTTAACTACCGCACGATGCTTTAGTTACATTAAAAAAATTGCACACCTCATGTCCATTAAAGCTAGGAGGATTGCGAAATGTTGTCACTCTAAAAATTGGATCATGGCTCCAAAAAGTTTGGGAAGCACTGCTCTGCTCCTTAACCCCTTCTGTGCCACGCCCTTTCCCCCTCCTGTGCCGGGCGTTTTATTAGTGGGTGGGGTTCATGACGAGATAGTCTCGTCATGGGCACAGCGCGACCGTGCTCCATGATGAGACTATCTCGTCATGGGCACTGAAGAGGTTAAACTTTCAGGGCCATACAAACAAGCAAGGATTTTGTGGCAAAAAATATTTTTTTCCAAAATATCCTAATATTTCGTGGTGGCGTCTGGAAACTGTTTATTTTAAGTCTGAGCAGTCATCATTTATTTTATTGCAACCCTAAAAATACACATTTCCCAGTTTGCCAAACCCCTCGATCACATTTTAACTTGTAGCCACCTCGCCCAACTGAAAACACTGTATTAAGTTCTACATGCTACATTTAAAGTGCAACGTTCTACATCTTCTGACACTCTTTTGGTTGAATACTCAGCTGATAACACTTATTTTTTTTCTGCAAATACCTATAGATTTTATTCTATTTTTTTCTATGGCCATTTTGAACACCCATATCAAATGTTCTGGTACGCAAAAAAAAAAAAAAAAGGATATATATATATATATATAGATATCTATCTTTAGGCTGTTTTGTCACTTTTGTCAGCGGATAGCTGTTTCCTAAAGAGTTTTCAAACAATGTTCAATGTTTGTATTCAGTGGCGTAGCTAGGGTGTAGAATTTTGGGCCAAGTCCAACCTCAATTACCAAATATCCACCCACCATTGACCCCTGTTGAGCGTTAAGCAGCCAGTTCAACGAAGACACGGGGTGGAAGAGAGGCATTGATACGTTTTGCAGTGTTTTACAACAGAGACTTTTCTGCATCCACTGCATGTTTCGTAGACCTATTAATGTGTATGAAAGAATTCAGTTACACATATTCTGGGATCATGTAGAAATGAAAAGAAGGACTCTGCAGGGGCGTGTGTTCACTGTGCTGAGCCGCCCCAAGGGCCATTTCACCTTTTCTCTCCCGTTCTCATCAAGTCAACAAAATATTTTAGATTGTTCTAGTCTAAGAACACATGGCTGCAGCTTTAAGTTTGCAAACCACCTATACTTTGCTTCTTCTTAACTATGCATGCATACTTGCTGTTTTACTACTTTTACCCACATAGAAATAATACTTTGATTTCGAAAATGACTGCATTGCAGATTTCCAGTTTAGAATGGTTGAGTGACTGGCAGGTGAGTGTAAAGACACATTTCCTTCATTTCTCATACAAATCCATGTAATGCTGGCATTTGTGTGTGGGAAGTCTCTAGTATCTCTCTGCTTAGTCTCTAACAATTTTAATAGGTCCTGAATGAAAATGGTGCTTTATTATGTCTCTTCTGATCTGATAGCAGCACAGCTCGAATCTTATCTGTTTTTGGTGCAAATTAAAGTTGAATTGGATAATCAGAGGGAATAGAAGCGACAGAAATGCACAGTGGCAGTGCTGCAAGGTTACCAAGGCAACCTCGTGCCATCCAGTGTTTGGTAACTCTTGATAATGCTCCCATGCTATCACTATATCTGTAAATAGCTGCTCGCGTTATGACGTGGGTCTGGCTTTTTGTATTGAGGGTGAAAATAAACATGGACTTGAGAGTTTCAGTTTACAATTTTCATTAACTATTACAGATCAAAATGCGCCAGTGCGATTAAGTGTCTCCCAACTTGTGTGACAATTTCATTCAGTGCTGAATTTCTAGCCAAAAGATCTTTGCATTATGGGACTTGTACTGCAGGCTTTAATGCTAAGAATTCCGAAGTGCAATTGGATAAAAACTCAAGTCTGGTTGAGGTTGTCTCACAATTTCCCTATAAATTGCTCAGGAGACTAGTGTCGTAGAACTGGAGGTCTTAGGCATGGAGTGTCCATTAAGTGTTTTATTTGTGCTATTCAAAAACTAACTTTTTACCACCATCTGATGTCAAGGCCAGCTTCTGAAGTTGTACACTAGTAGTTTGCATTTTAATTAGATTGAACCTCCACTGTAGCATCTTTTGTAACCTCCCTTGGTACTAGCCCCTTCACACGTTTAACGAGCATTAACAAGCATTGGCATAGCCAATAGGTCTCACCTTTGGGACCTTATAAGTGTTTAGTTAGTGACGATTAAGTGCTTTGGGATGGGTGAAGCATGTAGGTGAAAGGGGGAGAATAGTGTGCAAATTGAGAGCTTAACAGGAAAAGGGTGGGGATGAGATATGTCTTAAGGGCTACAGCTGCCGCTTTTGGAACTGGGTTGGAGTCCCGACGTTGTTTTAGCACCCTGTGATCCTGGGCAAGTCACAATCTCCCTGCGCCTAAAGCAAAGTTAACTTGCCCTTGTATAATACAAGTGTTGATCTTGTAAAACGCTCCAAATCCTTCTGGTTGAGTTCAGGCTATATAAAAACTGAGAGAAAGTAGTAAACATCACCAGAAAACGGACTGAAAACACAGAATAGTTTGACATACACATGTCACTTGCCTTGAAACGCCGGCTTTCTAATTAGGTACCTGTATGTGACTTAAAATGAATGGGACAAGAAAGAGAGCAAAAGAAATTAAAGAGAGAAAAGAGAAGAGAGCGAGGCAGGCATGGAGCAAGGGAGGGAAGAAAAGGGGAGAGGACAAAGAATAGTTGAGCAAGGAAGAGATGAGACAGACTGGGAATGAGAAAAAATAGGGGAAGGTGAGAATAAAAGAGTGAGGCATAGCAACAATTGATTGAAAAATGAGAAGAGGCCAAAAAGGAAGAAAGAGAGAAGAGTGTGCAGAGGAAGACGGGAGCGAGATAAGAAGAGAAAAGTTTAAAGAGAGGTATAGGAGAAGAGAAAAGAGATTAAGAGTGAGGGAGGAAGAAACGGAGAGAAGGAGGCATGGAGCAAGAGGGAGGATTAGAGAGCGACTACAAAGAGTGAGACAGAGCGAGAAACCAGAGAGAGAGTGGGGAATGCCCGGGTCGTAAAACCAATGAACCCTGCATATTTTAATCTAAGCAATTTTCTTCAAGCGTATTATTTTTTTGCACATCACATTGTCAGTCATATTGTCGGCACACAAAAGCGTCTCTGTTCCCGTTTTAAAAGCTGTTTTTTCACGAATTCCAAGACATCCCTTCCTTGACAATATGGAGAGACCATGATTGGGGCGATAGGGGAAGTGGCAGTTTTTGGGAGGCGCATAATTGCACAGTATTGTTGGCCCGGCTGCCCATTCCTCCGCAGATTTGGCATAGTGGGAGGTTGACAAGAATTGGAGCAGTTTTGCCTTGCTCTAATGGTTTGTCCAGAGCAGTGATTCATGTTTTCCCCTAAAGGCTGCCCATCATTAGCATGAACTCTGGGAGATCGCACACCGACCTCAGACTCCCCGCAGGAGAAGCCTGAATAAGCTCCCGAAAAATGACCGCAAAGGCGCTTTGGCTCCTGCTTTGGGCCATGGAGATGTGTAGAGCGGAGGCGCGAGGGAGAGGTACGCGACGTGAACTGCACCAGCACGGCCCGTTTCCGAATTCCTGTGTGACACTGTACCTAATGCTGTATTACCGCTGTGAATATTAATTTATTAAGCTGTTTAGGAATAGGCATTTTAAACATGGACAGCTAAAATACTGGGTTTTTATAGGGGTTATGTTAAAAAAAAAAAAAAAAAAGCTGTACTCCACAAGACCAGAGCGATGTATTCACTTATGTATGTATTTATTTTAAGAATTTTATAAAGCGCGCTAGTTTGTGGTAAAGAACCACTTCATAAACCTGACCTGGAAAATGTGTTTACATTGTGTATTATCAGGCTTTGTGAAGCTTATCGCTCTGGTCTGTTTCATTTGCAGACTGGAGAAGGCTGAAACTCTTCCGTGCAGTAAGGGAGGGGGAGGAGCCGGTGAGAGAGGGGGAGAAAAGCAGGCCATGCGAGGAATGCTAGAAACCAGGATAGCCGCTGTGCGCGTGCACGACATTGCGAACGCAAGCTGGAGGCCTGAAAAAAGCCACTAGGTTAGCACTTCCAAAACCCGCTTACTAAAACTCTCGCCAGAGCAGTGCTATAAGCGCTGGCTCGGGCGAGACCTAAAAATGCAATAGGTCTCACCTTTTAATAAGTTAAAGCCATTTGCTTTGCTATACAATACCATTAGCAAAGCAAATAGCTTTCACTTAATCAAAGGCGAGACCTATTGCATTTTCAATGCTTGTTTTGGTTGGTCACCTCTGGCCATCTCTTGACTCCTCACTCGCACTCCCTCCCTCCTCCTGTCACACTCAAATGCAGCGTCCATCCATGTTGTTATTTGGAGGTGGAACATTTAGGACCTATTCTACAGGCCTCTGGCCTGCTGAAGAACTTCATGGGATCCCGGGGGTAAGTTAAGATTAAACAAACATCTGCAATGAAATAGATTTCGCATGACTAAGTTTGACCTATTGGCGTTGCAAATAATAATGCAACGCCAGTAGCTCAAACACTCAGTAATACGAGAGCAACTGCATTGCAAATGCTAGTTACATTTGAGAAAGGAAGTAGAGGCCATGTTATGCATGGCACACCCATTACTCCTTTGACTTGTGTAGAATGTGAAAGTAGGGGCAGATCATTTTTGGAGAGACATACATAACATACAATTATAGATGGGTAAAAAGTGATATTACAGGGCCGTTTTTCAGCTTTAGGTTCAGAGTGACATCATAGCTTGAAGTTCGCACTTGCTATGTTTGAAGTCACTCAGATCACCTCGGTGAAAAACATCCCCGAAATTCAGTTATCCATCTATAATTCCACCGGTTCCAAATAAAGAAGGGTTTGTTTGAGTTCTCAGCAGTCAGGTTTCTATTACTAAATTGTTGGGCATGCACCCATGTTGTGTTCTAGAATCAACTTTCTACTTTACTCTAAAGTTTAGCCTCTTTCTGTTACATTTATCCATTAACAATGACGTGTTCTGGCTATATTTACTGGACTTTAAGTTGCCACATTCTGTTTTGTTTTCAGAAGGAAAGCTAGTGGCATGTCTCTCACCTTTTACACGGAGGCACAGCAGACATCCGCTCATACGCCTAGTGCAGGAGAGCTGCGCGGAAATCGCTGTCGTTCTGCATTTCCTTGGCAAACTAACCTCTGGAGGGTCTAATTAGGGCTTGCTCAGCCAAAGCGGTGTCAGAGACTCTAACCAGCCCTAGGTCAGGTCTGCCGCCTTTGATTTGTGAGCTAGTCCCTCGGATTTCTCTCCATCCCCTGCTTTCCCCGCCTCTGCATTGCATCACAATGCGTTTCCTTTACACAATGTGGGTGCTCGCCGCTTGCACACCCAACTCTCACATCCCAATCCGTCATTTGCTGTCTTCTGGGATGTCATTCGCATTCAGGAGTCTTAATTTTGCCGGAATAGTGATTTGTTATGAAATGTCGAAAACCTTTACCTTTGTTGCATGCTTTTCAGTCTGACAACGCTTCAGCTCCTAGTCTGCGATATGCAAAAACCCTTTCCCATATCCTGACAATTCTGCTTCGAAGTTTAAAGTTGCAGATCTGCACATATTTTATGCACCAAACCGACAAAGGATGGCATGGCGGGGTCGGTGAGTACCAGTGCAGCGTGAATAAAACAGTGCTACCTTGATCAACTTTGAATGCAGCAACTTTGGGTGAATAAGTTGCGCTGCTGAAGCGGCATTTTCATTGCTTTGACAACTAAACAAAAGCTTCTCAAGATGGCGTCGGACTGTCCACAGTCAGACGGACACGCGCTTGCTGTCTGCTATGGACAAATGGCAAGAGCAGCCATGTTTGTCCATGCAGACGCGTGCACGCAAGCCCTTCGCAGAATCTATTCCAAAAGGTACACGCAATAGCGAGGGCAGAGCATGCGCTGCTTTCGCTAGGCGAGACCTAAAAAGGGGGCATCAGAGTGGGTTGTTATCACACCAGCTAAGACATCACCCTGACTAAGAGTTCACCAGTCCGTAGAAGCGGTCACACACATTACCTGCCGGTTTCTATCTGCTTAACTCTGAATATGCGCCTGGGCTGTAAGCTGTCAGGACACCATACGGTCTAGGTGCTAAATTACTGGCCCGGGAACCCAGAGTTACCGCTTTGGCCATTGACTACATTGTGGGTAATCAAAACGTACGATTTTACCCAGGACTTTTCTGGAGAATTTTCATAAATCTTACTAACTGCATTTTAAACGATTATGTTCAAATCTCGATGCTGGATGTGTATTATCTAGCATAGTAAGTGCAATGGAGTTAATTATTTTTTTTAAATAAATTCGTTAGGTGCTTATAAGGTAAATAACAAACGTGGCGTAAACACATTCATAGGAAGGACAACATTTGTCAAGTATTTTGTCATAAAAGGACATCGACGCTTAGATGGTCATTCAGCAAACGGTATAAAAAATAGGGTGAGACTGACGGGATGCATTCTACGTAGAATACAGACAGTTTTAACTTTCATGACAATGTGCGCGTAAAGTTCGGCAACACCACCACAGTACGAAACCCCTCCCTCCCACGTCAGTAGCCCTGAGTGCTGCTGCTTTGGGTTTGAATCAGACACTATCTTGGCTCTAGCGTTTGCTTGATCTACACGCCCATAGATGAACATCATTGGAACAGGCCATTTCTGCAGTTAAAATAATTGATTGCATTCTACATTAACGACGGAGCAATTACACCCTCCAGATTTAAAATCCATTCTGAAATACTTCACGATCAGGCAGCAACCGTCGTTTAGCTAAGAAAACCGTCAGAGTGCCCTTGGACACGAGCCCTCTCCACGCACCTTATGATGGCAAGCAAGGTTTTTCGGCGCCTGTGGAGGTGACACAATGGACACAGGGCAGAGATTTCCTGTTGAGTTCGAAAAGCGCGACTTTGAAAAACGGCAAGAAATAATTTTCTGAAGTCGCGCTGCAGAACGTGTATGTAACCTAGAGTTTGGGGCTCCCATTTCGGCTTTGGTACCTAATCAAATATTTTATTATTGTGGAAAAAAACTCCATCATACTGTGTCTGAATTTACAGACATGTGTAATGTACGTAAATAAAAAAAAGCGAATATGTGTTCTACAAATTAAAACCAATGTGTACTGTCATTGGATTACCTTATTTATTATCCACATCACTCATTTTTGTAATCATTTTAAATACTGTCTTTTTACCTAGCAGAGCGTTTATGGTAGAAATGGTTGCTTTATAAAAAAAAATCACAAGCACAACTATAGACACACACACAATGTATACATATTATTTGATAACACTAGACCTGCCAAACGGGAAACGAATTTGACTGAGTGAGAGAGGATGAGGGGTCTGAAGGGGAAGGCCTGGGAAAAGGGGTGGGGCAGGACATAGCCAATGCCTAAGCAGCCATGGAGGGGCCAGGCTAGGGAGTGCCTCAGGAGACCCTCAGGTGCCCCCTCCCCCAAAAATAATACACAAAGGTTCTTTAAGTACCCTCCCAGGTCCATGGGGAGGTTGCAAAACATGTAATGGATCGTGACTGTGAATAGCCGTAAAGTCACTCTCTGTAGGGGTTTCTATCACACCTTGTGGTTACCATGTGATATTGGCTCTCTAATAGAAGCCCATGTAAAGTTCTACAACATCATGCCATCCACGGTGGCAACGTGTGTTAGCAGGTCTAGAACGGTCTTTTCTTACTTTTCTTGCTGCGTCTGGTTACTTGATGGTACCGTGTGCGGTCCAGTATTACCATTGTGAAGTACTATGATGCTTTTGGCCATGACAGCACTAAGGGAAACTCTTAAGTAAAATACATACTTGAGTGACAGTTGGCTTAAATGGAAGGGAAAGGGGTCTATGAGAGTTAGGGGACCCCCAACTCTCATAAACCTTGGACCACCTTCAGGAACTCTGCATTCACTAGCCAGTCAACCAAGTATGTAAATACATGCCATGAACACCAGTATCTTCATAAAGAAGCATTACATTGTTTTCAGTCCAAACAGGAAGACTGCAATCTGCACAGTTTGGACCCCACTGTGAACAACAAGTAATGACTCGGGTGGGGGAGAATTTGAAGATGGAAATAGGCATCCTTGAGAACCAGGGACACCAATCAGCCTCCAAGTTCAAAGCTAAAAGGACCTGGCTCAAGAACAATTGTCTATGGTCCCTGCTTACAGTACAACAAGGACTTCTGCCTCCAAGACCAAGGCACGAGTCGATCTGAAGGAAGGCGAGGCTTGGTGCGGAGGATTGGGACAGAAAGGTGTATCCTGATGGGCCAGGTGGGTGAACCAGTGGTCTATTGTGGTCATCTCTCTATTGGTGACAAAATGTGATCCAGCCCCCATCAACACCAGAAGATAGCATTGCGGTACGGAGGAGTCTGAGGGGTTTAGATGCAGCAGAGTCCATAGAGGACAGGGAAGGCTGGACCCGCTGCTGTTCCCAATTCCTTCTGGATCCACCCAAGCCTCAAAAGCAGCGATACATCTGATGGATGTCATTTCAAGGACTGCACAAATCGAAAGTACCCACACAATGTCTGGAACTGTTGGTGGAAATAGGGGCTGGGCCCATGGCTCGGATTGTAGCCCTTCTATTCTTGAAATGTTCCAAGGAAGAGTTGGCTTTCTCGATGTACAGCCATTCTTGGTCATAGAGCATGTCCATGAGTGTAGCCTGAACATTACCTGTACAGCCACTGGAATTCATTCAAGCATGGCCCTAAATAAGACAATGGTCTCTGCACAGTCAAAGCCTTATTTAAGATCTGTTTTGAAACATCCAGATCATCACTCGCCATCCTGGTTAGAGAATAGCCTCTTCATATGGTCCGGCAGGCTGACAATTTTAAGTTTAGCCAGTTTCCATATCGCATGGACACATTGTCCGATAAGGGAGGTGGCATTAGCTGTGCTTACAGCCAAACAGGAGGCAAATATGTAGCGATCCAAGACATTAAGGTTTTTTTAGAAACAAATGATGCCCAGAGGGGCAGTCTTAAAGGTGATTGAGTTGTTTTGAGGATGGTGGCGATAGTGAGTAGAAGCGCAGGCTACCAGAAGCAGGTCTTTGGTGTCTGGCGATCTACCTAAGGGCTGTTGGGGACATTATAGGTTCTAGGAGAGCTTTGTTGAATGGAAGCAAGGGCTCGGAAGAAAGTATAGAGAGTTGCTAGATTTCCATCAGAATATTAGACTTCACTTCCACAGAAGGAAACTTAATTTCAAGGTTCTCTGTTGCATTCTGAACAACTGCTGTGAAAGATGAAAGCTACTCCGAGGCAGGGCAAGAAGGGTAGGAAATATCACTTTCTCCTGAATTATCTAGACCACTGGCATTTTGAAAGTCCAAATAAATGTCTTCAGTGGCATCAGTATTATAAAGATGAGCAAGGTGATCAGCTTCTAAGTCAACATCCTTCGTGAGTGCATAATCCTAAACACCCCAAGCGAAGGCATCAGGATGGAAATTCTCCACCAAACAAGCATACTTTTTAGTTATGGAGAGGTAGTCACATATTAGTTCCTTGCTGAAATGAGATATTGCCTTCTTGCCACACGGATGATATTTTTATTAACTGGGGATTTGTCTAAAATCAAGCAAGAGGCCAGTGCTGGTTAATGACATTCAGAATCATAAAGACAGAACCTGCTCTAAACCGGGACAAACATCATGAGCATACCCCAAACCACATTTTGGTTCTAATCCTTAAGTACCAGCTATTCAATGCTGTACGCACTGGGTGCTCCAATCCCTACTTTAAAAAGATTTCTCAAATGTGTCTGCCCCCGTACACATTTGAGAAATCTTTTTAAAATAAGGATAGGAGCACCCAGTGCATACAGCATTGAATAGCTGGAACTTAAGGATTAGAACCAAAATGTGGTTTGCGGCATGCTCATGATGTTTGTTCCGGTTTAGAGCAGGTTCTGTGTTTATGATTATAGAGTTTGAGTGGAGGGCGACCTGCGCTATATCCCTCTGTAGCTTCTTTTGTGAAGGATAATGACATTCAGACTCAAAATGGACCTGGGATCAGGACCGCCACCTCAAGGAAGAAGAGAACGTCTCCTTCCTGTGGCTTCTTTTTTCAGGGGTGCTCTCTTAGGACAGCATTCCCAGGAAGGTAACTTATCTTTGGGAGTGGAAGTCTGCTTGGAAGTCTCCCTGAGAGTTCTAGTAAAAATAACTTTGCTTGCCACTCCATGACTGACTTTGTGTACAGGGAGGAGCGAGGTTGTCAGGCTGCAGACTTGTGTCTTGACCTCAGACACCACATTCAGTTGCATTTGGGGTCCTAAAGGGACATCTTCTTGTGGCACCATTTACACGGCTTGTAGTCAGAAGTCTTTTGAGGAGATATTTGACCTTGTCGTTGTTGAAAGATAAGCAATTTGTAAGTAAAACATCTAAAGAGCACTCCAGATGAGGCACGTAAAACAAGAACTAGTGTCAGCATGCTCATTGGCACCTAGTATACTGTGGGGACCGACTGATGAAAGCACAGTCGCGGCTGCAGCCGTGTGGTGCCACCTTGCGGCGCTGGAGAGTCACTGTTGGGTGGGGGAGGGGGGGGGGAGTTTTCTGGATCAGTAAGAGCCCTAGAAATAGTATTACTAAGTTGAGGAATCTGCGGGAAGATGTATCTATCAGAATGTTTAACTGACAGTTCAGGATCGTCAAACTGTAACTTTGGTCGGGCAGAGCGAGTTAGACGTCCTGTCATCCACAGTTGGAAAGGGTCTTGAACTGTATCACTAAGGACCTTGAACCTGCAGGCACACAGTCATGCAGCCTCATCTGCTTTCATTCTAAAACAGCCATCTCCATCAGCTTTATGCTTCAGAAAGTTTCTGCACTTCTCAAAAGAGACTGAACATTACACATTTTCCAAGAGGCAAATCGTTCTCCAATCCCAACTGATAAAGACCTCAAGATCTGGTGACCAGAAAACATTGTTACAACGCCAGCACTTCATCCAGACATACTATTGAGGGATTATCCAGGCCCTCTCTTAGGCCCTTGGTGTACTTAGCTATGAAAGTGTCTATCTTTGTGTTTACTTCATGTGTCACCAATTTATTTCCTGATGGCTGACCTTGGCAACTTTCCACTTCATCGGTTGCTCAACACTCTGTTCAGAACAGTTCTGACATTACTGCAGACACATGAAGTCGCTCTGCTCCAATGACTCAGGATTGCCTCATCTTGTCTAGGTCAAACAGAGGATCAGTGCCCTCAGTCCTGCTTCCTGGCCACCCAGGTCATGACACTGGAGGTCCGCTGCAAGTCTACACCTTTCAGGCTAAGTACCACAGCTTTGAACATAGTTAAAGCCAGGGTTCAAATTACATCAATTTTCTTCAGTCTTCATCTGACTTGGACTAGGCCTTAGAAAATAATTATTCTTCCCACCTGGGACATTTATTTGCCCATTTCTGCTGGGGCCATGGATGAGTATCTTCCCAGATAGATATTATGGAGTGTGATTGGTGTCCATGTTTAAGATGACTTTGACCAGTTTTTAAAAGTTATCTGTCCTCCTTACTTTTGTCTAGGTTCCTGGTTATTTAGGAACAGCTTGTCCATGGTCCACTTGTGCAAGGAGAGTTTTCCCTTGTTCGGTGCACCTGAGGCAATGTGCGCCCCATTCCCTCATTGCTGTCAGGGACATTCACTAGTAAGAGCAATGGGCCTGGCCAGAGCATCTATACTGGCTCATTTTTTAGGTCGAGCTTTCGAGACCTCTTGTATATACTTTAGTATATACTTCTTGTGGGCTTACAGCCCACCCACTGTTTTTCATTTGTTTGTTTCAGTTTCTTTTAAAAAACCTTGCTTGCTAGTTGTCAATCCTTCTCTTTGTCCCTCCTTTTTGTCTTTCTGTTTTCTCCCACCAATGCATGGACCAAGTACTGTATCATTACGCTTTGGTTGTTTATCTGTTATATCGGGACTAATTTAACAAATAAAACTTAACTTACCGGGTCCGGCGCCGCCTCCGCTCCAGGCCAGGTCCTGCTGCTGGAACAGGAAGAAGGCAGCCTCACTACCCTCCCCTACGCCAATCACTACGCTGCAATAGCAGTATTGTGATTGGTGCAGACAGTGCCCAACCAGGCGCCTGTAGGGAGGCTATTTTCTCTATTTAGGCTGAAAAAATGCAGAGTGCGCATGACTGGTTTGGTCTACCCCAGAGGGCCGAACAAACAGTCAGGGCCCACAGCATTGGGCAAGCCACTCCTCCCCGACCCGCCCACCCGCCCCCAACAAGGCATACCGTACTGCTTTCTCGCAACGAGAGAAGCAGAAACATAAAATGGTATTCAAAATACCATTTTATGTTTCTGCTTCTCGCACTGCGAGAAAGCAGTGGGGCGACGCTCCTCCACCCTAATGGAGGAGCCCCCCCTGAACGGTGACATCGTTCACCAAGATACATTTAACAATACAGAAAATTCACCTCTTTTACATGTTTAATCCATTCTTAGCAACTCAACCTTGTCGTAAAAATTGTTTGGACACATACACTAGCACTTTAAGCCCAATGTAAAATCTGATAGAATGCCACATTCAACGATACTCTTTCAGAAACTCGGAAGCTGTAAAGTGCAGACCACAGAGGGCCGCTGGTGACATTTCCATCTGTTGTGGTTTGTTTTCTCTTGTCATGTGGAACTCTTTCTTAATATTGTACCTTAAAAAGAAAATTAGAATATAGAAGGAAATGGACACTTCGGTCCTTCCATGGAAAAAAAAAACCCAGGAAAATTTAGTTTTCCTGTATTTTTTTCAATAGCATATGGGTGTGAGAAAGATAACTAACCAATCCCTTATGGTTCAATTTTTTAAAAATGAGTGCAGGCAATTAGACACACACACCCACCTACAACCAGAGGCCGGTGAGGAAACAACTTGTACCAACTATGAAGTACCCCTTCCAATATGCCCCATCCCATCACGTCTTGCGTTTCAAAGATGTAATACGAGGTATGCAATGCATAGTTAATGTCTCAAACTCCCCAGTATGCTGTCCCCATCCATCATGGACCCAAAATGTCTCAGCTAGTCCTGTTTAATTACTGCCGGGTTTGCTGTGATTAGTCAAATCACTTCTATCTGCTACCATTAATAGTTTAAGATATTTAGGACATAATTGCTCTTTAAATTCTTGTGCCAGAAATGCTATGCAGGGTGCCAATACTTCCCCGAAATGTTCTTCTCTTTGGCTCGGTACTTCTAAGAGTTTTCCATGCCTAGCAGTTCCCATATCTTGTAAAGCCATATGTGATGTTCTTGTACTTTCCATACGTCCCACAGAGTTGTGATTTTGAAGGGGAGTACAGTGTGAGTGCTGACCAATTCTTGAAAGCTCTTTAAAATAACCTACAAGATCAGCTATCGTAGTGTGCAAGTCAACGGAGAACGCTTTTATAACTCTTAGTACAGCAACTAATTGTAGTAGAACATGGCATATAAGGAGGGCATTTGTTATCTGCTTTATGTCGAGCATTGTTGACCCGGTATCTAAAAATGTGAGCCTACCCTAAACCACTAGTTATCATACGTTTTTATCCACCAGTAATACAAATTTGATTATAATTAATATACTATGTTGATGGTATTAAGAGTCCCTAATGAGCAATATTATTATTATTCTTATTTAATGAGACTATTCTTGAATGGAGGTAAGAAGGGTGCAGCAGACAGAAGATATCCCTGATCTTTTATTACTGAAAACATCTTATGGAGAACAGATATTGTTGATTAATTGAGTAATGGTCGACTGAGCATAGTTAATAATAAAATGAAATTATATTCTTACTTGAACAGATAGCAGCAGAATGTGCAAACAAGTCATCTAAAGCATGTCATATTTAATGAGAGGACACTAAAATATGAAGAACGACAAGTAGCCACAACCACATAATTACACTCTACTCAATGCCACATAAATACACCCCACATAAAACCACTCTATGCCACACAGCAACAATCTACATAAATAAATTAATCACCATGCCACATAATTCCAATCAACATACTTTCACTCAACGCCACACAATTCAGCTCCACACATTTCCATTTCACACCACATAATTGGACAACAAACAACATAATTCAACTCAACAACACAATTACACAACACACCACAAACATCCAAACCACAACAAAAAAATCCACATCATGCCACAAAATTCAGCAGCATGCCACATAATTCAACTCCACTACATATCACTCCACAAGGCAAATTACCAATCCACAAAATTCCACTCTATGACACACAAGCCCACTCCACATAAATCCAGCACACTCAACACCACATAATTACTATCCACATAATTCCACTGCACACCGTGGCACCCAATTCCACTACACTGATGCCAGAGATGATGTTTCTACGGAATATAATATATGGATTATTTAAGAAAGTTAAAGGATCCATTTTTATCAGATAATGTGAGTGCACTTACATATAGGATCCCGTTGCCTTTACCAGAATTCAGTAGCTCGAAGTAACATTAGCTTTATTTTCTAGTTTTATGTGGCAATCTATCAAATGTATCTACCAGCATTTGATAAGCTATCTGTGTTCTGCTGCGGGAAATGCACTGAATAGCTTAGCTGTCACTTGGAAGGGAATACAATAGCTAAATACAGAACTTACATGGACACAGTGTCAATAATTGTATATAATTAAGATTGGTGCATAAGTAATTTACAACTAATTTACAGATGTAGAAAGCACTGCCTAAAAATAACTGACTCCTTGAAAGCAGCAGTGCACAACTACCCATACAACACTAGGGGAGAATATAATTGTGTCCCATATACTGATGATAAAATATTTAAAACAAATACTAGTTTATGTAAAGCAAAATAGAAAAAAACAGAAAAGCAAAGGGTAAAAGTGTTTTAATAAGCCATTTAATTAAAAGAAATCAAGAATGATTCTATCAGTCACGGATATAAAAGTGCTGATGATGCTCATGTGAAAGTCATCTAAAACAGTGAGAGAATCCATTAGATGTCTTATTCAGATTCTCTTCTTGACCCATCATCATACACAAACAAAACACATGCACTACAAAAAAGTGGGCATCCACCACTCTTGGAATCTGAGTGTCGGAAAGACGGAGGCTTTCCGACACTCATTGTCAGTTTCAATTCCGACCGGCTGATTATGTTACAGCCGGTCAGAATTGAAACCAGCTGTTTATTCTGGCTGGCTTACGACAGGCTCCAGGAGTCCATCTGTCATTCGGAAACCGGCCCGTAATCCAAATGGAAGGCGTTTCCTCCTTCTGGATTACGATGCACAGCTTCCGACAGGTGTTTCTATGCCAGCCCTTCCGACATGGAAACCCTGTTGGAAAGTTTGTTTGGGGGCCCCTAGCAGGGCCCCCTTCTGTTTTCAGCCACCAGTTGTGGGCCTCCCCGAATTTAGCCTAGATATAAAAAGAGATAAATTACTTAAGTCAAGAAAAAAAAAAACACTTCAACATTAAACCTGAAGAATTCCGTGCATGTGGAGATGCCAACCAAGTTAAATCTGAAGCTCCATGCATCTGGCATTCCTACAATCTGACTGCGTTGAAAAGAAGACTGTTAATCACGAGTCAACAAGAACAGAGACCGCCACAAAAGTAACTGCAGCTCCTCTCTGCCAATATGTGCTGCCCCTCTGAACATGTTAGTTCTATTATTCGATTAATTATGGACCACTCAAAAGATGGAAAAACTATGGGCTCCCACAGACAACCTTTGGATTTACTCAAGGAAATTAAGGACAGGTGGAGAAAACACTGGTGTCAAGTAAATTAAAGAAGAAACGTTTTGTTTTGAGGGACTATTTTCCAAATGTGAAAATACATACGCTAAGATTTAAAAGAGTGGAGACTTTGAAGGGGCAGCTTTCTATTTTCATACGCTCAATACTGTGCAAACAAAACAAATGGCATTTAATTTATACTTGCAAAATGGACAAATCACTTTGGCATTGATTAACAAACAAAACCTATTCCCTCTTGTATTTCCTTAGTTCCACTCTATTGCACATGACCACACTTATCCCTCATCAGTTGTTGCCCATGCTCCCCCACCGCCCCTCCCACCCATGAGCATTAAGCACAGTTTTGAGGTTCAGAGGGGGAGATATTTAACTTACAAACTAATGGTTAACTATACCCAGGACTATGTCGCTCCTCGCAATGACACGCACCACAATTCTGTTGGCAGCCCTGGGGAAAGCAGGAGAGAGCAGACAGCTAGGAGATGAAAGCCAGCATGTGAACCAGAAAAAACAGAAATAGTAGCAGAGAGGAATGCAGTGTGAGAGAGAAAAAAGGCAAGTACAATGACAGCACTAGGAGACAGCTAAGAGCTCCTTAGCCTGTGGGTATAGACAAGCTAATTCCCACTAAGTGGAACTGAATAATAATATAGCTCTTAAGTGTTTTGGGGACCCTTATAATAAATCGGGGCTCAAAATATATTTACAATGTAGAAATAAACATGTCAGTAAGTCTTTGGGACTTAAGGGGATATTGCCTCGTTTGCATATATTATCGCAGAGTTCATTTGCGGGCATCTATGCTTCCTAGGAATGTGCCAAGAATAATACAATTATTACTCAACTCTCCATCTCAAAATCTCCCGGAAGCTACTGTTACTAACTTTCTCCATCATTAAACTCTGAGAGTTTAATGATGGAGAAAGTCAGAGTGTGCCTTTAAGTGAAGTATAGTACTACTTAGAAACGGACGACAGTATTGTGAAAACAAAATGGACGCAGAGTGAGTGAAACACGGTAAGTGATTGGTCGGCCTTGGATCCACTGGAAATAACGGGCAGGCCAGGTGAGTTTTCTGGAGCGCTGCTCTCTTTTTTTTCTTTCATAAAGTTGAAATGCAACCTTTCCAGATAAAGTGGCGCGGTCCGAGATCATAAAAGCTTCTGCTTGGGTGCACGACAGCAGCACGTCAGGATGTGTTGTTTGCTACATCAGATGCAGGACTATAACTTTTCATGCAGCAGGAGCTGAGATCAGCATTAAAGTTAGCAATTAGAAGATGCATAAATTATGAAGCCAGCTTACTAACCAATTATGAGACTGTCTGCAACAAAATGAGCGCCCCATAAATAACTGACCTTCCCATGTCATCAACCGTAGAGAAATTCGGCCTCGCTTGTAAAGACGCCATTGATTTTTGCCCTGTCTTTCAGAGGCAAGTGACAATGGAAGCAGTGTAAGTGCCCTGGTATGCTGGGCTGGCTACTGTTTCAGTGTTTCCTGAGAGGAAGCCATTCAAGTTCTGTGTTATCTAAACAGCCCTTATCATTTCCGGCAGCACAATGAAGGAAGCTCTTCCGAGTTTTATTGTACACATTAGTCTTTCAGCATTGGTACCAAGTCATGAGGCAGCATTTTTAAATACTTATCAAGATGTCGCTCACAGTGATACACCCCTCCTGTTGTCACGGTTTAATTGCAATTAATACTCTCACTGGTGCCTCCCTGCAGCTTAAATGTAGGTCTGTGAAAAGAACAACACATTACTTCTAGAATGTGGTAAAGCAATCCACAAAATTCAATAACATGCCCATGGATGGAGTTAGCAGGGTTTTAAGATCATTTAGGAGTAGGAGATAAAAGTAAACAAGCACTGGCAAAGTTAATCGGTCTGGAGTTGGCTCACAGTCGTTTGGCTTTTCAGATGCTTCCTTTGTTATGTTATGGTTCTTATAAAACTTTATTGTTGCGGGGGGCCTGCCTAGCCCTCGCCAATATAAAACAAGCATTGGAAAAGCCAATGAGTCTCACCCTTGCAAGAGTTTTTATTTTATATTTTGTCTGTTCTACAGTAGTGTGTTTATAGTGAGTATAGATTATGTGTGTTTTTGTTAGTAAAATAGACTTTAATGTCTACTGCCTATTTGATGCATGTTAGATGTTATGAGTTTGTAAAGAAATTGAGCATTTCAAGGGCTGTTGAAATCAGATTAACTTTAGTATTTAAAAAGCAGTATGCTATAGTGTTTTTAGGTCTCGCCTAGGCAACGCGCATGCGCTGCTCTAGGAGGGCCTTTAGCCATCGGTCTTCACTTTTTCAAGCACTGCACTCGTGCTTGCGGCGGCATCCACCTTGCGGGAGCGAGCAGCGGAGCGGCCACGTTAATTACAAACATATGGCCGCTGCTCGCTCCCGCAAGGTGGATGCCGCCACAAGTGCAGTGCTTGAAAAGTGAAGACACTGAAGATTGCTTGTTTTCTGTTTCCTTGGGAAGGCTCTCCTCTCACACAGCACACGCTCCTTCTGCTTCATCTTCTCTCCTACCCTTTTATCTAGCTCTCCCCCACCAGTCTGTGCCGTCATTAGGGACAGGAGGTGGACAGTAGATGCGGGGCGTCACACTGAATGTTAGTTAGGATATTCTCAGATAGCATGTTATGCATGTGTAAACAAACTTTGTTGTATGCCGTGCCCCTTTTAACTACACGCCATTTTCATTTTTGCCATAGCTGGTTTTATTATTTGAATTTGGAGGCTGCTGCCTTTTAACTAAATGCCCGCTTTCATATTCAATCGTGGGTTCTCATTTTTTTTTTTTTTTTTAATCTTGAGGCTATGTTTCTTTTAACTACATTCCCTCTTACTGCAGCTCACTTCACTCTTCCTTCCCCTGCACGAAGGTTCTTGCAACATCACCATCTCAGTGCCACACTATTCAGTCACTGAATATGTATGTGGCAGCTATTGGTCGCATATTGCACCAGTAGCGCCCCATTAGAAACATTCTCTCTTGGTCTGGCGAAAAAAAGTTTGTCTGCCCAGCCCACTGCAGCTGAAAGTGTCCAGGTGCACCATGGGCCTGCCATGGACTTAGGGCGCCTTAGCAGTCTGCTCAAGGGGCGACTGTACCAACCTAGCGGCATCTGTTGAGGTTCTCGTCATCCTTGTGGCAGAAGACAAGGAGCGCATGTGTGCAACAGACCAGAGGAAAAGGCCTGCCTAGGAACTAACTGTCCACTATTTAACTGGTGCAGTTTAATGTTTATTCCTTACGCTAAAGTGTACTGACACTGCTTTGGTACCAAAAAATGATTACAATCAAGGGTAGCTTTTTTTCATGGGTGAACTGCGCTAGGTCCTTGTCTGACTGGGCTCCAGTTCTTCTTCAATAACTGATGTTCTCTTTTTTTCTCTTTTAATATACTGCAGGCACGGTGTACTCCTGCAGTCGGCCACCCGGTCAACCCTTACCTCCCTCCTAACATGAAGTACTCAAGCCACTTGCTTGGAGTATTAAGAGTAACAAGCTGGAAAGCACAGCACAGAGGGCACACCACTTTTATACTTCGAGGAACTCTTTTTGCAATTTTTTATGTAGCATGAACTAGCTTAGGTACACTACGCGACTTGTCCAGAATCACAGGGTTTTGAGCTGATGCCGTGACTTATTACACTCACCCTCCTTTTCTCTCATCCTGTTTTCCACACTCAACCAATAAGCAAAACAAATCACTGGTTTTCTAGATGTTCTGGCTCTCCAGCTTTTCCACTTTTCTGTTGCCTGTTTGCCTATGTTTGTCTGCTATTTATCTTTAGGCTGTCTGCTCTTTTTCAATGTTTCTTTCTATGTATTCTCTCTCGTGGCGTTCTTCTTCCTCTGTTAACTTCTGAGTCTTATTTCTTTGTGCATTCGTTTACTTCTTTTTTGTATCTTGTTCTATGAACTGTGCCTCACGTTTTGCCTTTTTCTGGCCTCTCCTCAGCTGTTGTTCTTGGTATATCCCTGTCCCCTCTATCTAACTCTGTCTGTGGCTGTTACAGTGTGTGTGTTTGTGTGTCTGCCTTGCTCTCTAGTTCTCTTGCCATGTTCTTCTGTTGTTCCCCTCTGACATTTTCGTTTATTGGCTGGAGAGGCCCAGACATTAACGGGCCCCTGAAAGTGCCAACTAAACATATTCAAAGGAAAGCTAAAAAATGTCTTGAGCAAGGAGCGATGTCACCAAGTTAAACTCATTTTAGGCCTAATGGAGCCTTAAGGCAGGTTTGGAATTTGTATTTCTGCTTTGGGGTGCCTGCTTCTCAACATCATCATAACCTACAAACACTCAGGTCTTATCTAATTTGGGCTGATACTAACCTTTTCCGTAAGCCTGAATTTTTTCAATATTCTGTTGCACATAAAATGTTGTCACATCTTTTATGGTTACCTCAGGGAGCCGCTTTATGCAAGGACCTGCCACCCTGTTGTAATAATAACACTGATCTCTTATTCTGAATGTGAGTCTTTTTTCCTGTGATAAGGGTTTTTAGTGAAATATGGAAGTGCAGGGACTCACTTTACAAAGCACCCGTTTGCTCCTGAGAAATGCCACAGCTTGCAGCAGTGCTGAGAAGTGCTCCAAATAAAAGAAGTGCAGGGACTCGAAAGCAGAGAGGAACTGCCCATTATAGCACTGCCTTTGATTGCTTGTAACATCCTATATAGAGATGCTCGATGCACGCATTGATTTACCCCAAACGTTGATGTTTTTTATTGGCTAATGTAATATTACAGACAATGTGCTGCATGGCTATACACATAGGGTCCCAAAGGCGAGACCTATTGGCTATGCCAATACTTGTTTGTATTGTATTAAGGGGGGGCTGGTGTTGCTTAAAGTGTTGCTTATTACGTGTTTGGGGAAGAGGTGTGGCCCAGCGGCCAGGGCGACTGACGCCGGACGCTGGGGATCACGGTTCGATCCCCAGCACCGGCGGCAGGTCAGCCCAGCACAATGTGACTCTGGGCAATAGCTCGCTTAATCTTCCCGACAGCCCCCAGCGCCGGGATGCCTACGGGTAGCTGTGCGCTTTACAAATACTGGATTTTTTTTTGTGTGCGGTGGTGTAGATTTATTTAGCGTGGAGAGGAGTAGAGTGGGGTATATTGTTGGTGGTTGTATTTGGGGCTAGTGAGTCAGAATGGATTGAGGTAGTTTCTAGTGTTGTGCAGATTCATTTTAGAAGCAAGGGTTGTGTGAATTGTTATGAGTGGTGTAGAATGTGGTGGTGTGTGGTAATTGGTGCAGGTGTGTGTTATATTGGTTTGGGGTTGATTATAGTGGAGTGATCTATTAGTGAAGAGGTGAGGATTGTGGTTGTTGAGTGTTATTTCCTTATTATTGTGATTGTGATGGCCATTGTTAGTTATTAGGTTATGCGCGTAATAGGTAGTTTGTTAGTAACTTGTTCATGCATCTTGACGTAAAATGCTGGCAACATTGGGCCAGAGACCTTACAAAATAGATCAAAGTTTCTAAATGGGCAGTAAGACTATTGCTTCTGAAGAGCTGATAATATTAGGGCACAGTCAGTGAGTTGGAAGACAGTGTATTTCTGAAGAGTGAATAGGGGTGGGGCAGGGACGGTCACTCGTAAGTCAGTTTGCTGCTTCTGAGTTAGCGTCACACGTTTGATGCATTTTTACAAAGATTTTACAATATTTTAAAAGCAATATAGCAATGATTGATTTTAGATAACCTAATTTATCAAAGCGCTCCCGTCAGGTGAGCGCGTCTTGATGTAAAATGTTCGCAACATTGGGGCAGAGTCAGAGACCTTAAAAAAAAGTTCAAAGTTTCTAAATGACCGGTAAGACTGGGGCAGAGTTGGTTACGTAGCAGACAGTCTATTGCTTCATAAGTGCCAATAATATTAGGGCACAGTCAGTGATTTGGGACACAGTGTGTTTCTGAAGCACCTGTAGGGCTGGGACAGAGTTGGGTACTCGTAAGACAGCTGTGTGCTTATGAGTTAGTGTCACTAATTTAACAAAGAGCTCACGTCAGGTGAGCACATTTTGTTGAAAATTCACGTCTGACTCATCTTTACAAAGCTTTAACAATATCATTTTAAAGGCAATATGGCAAGCCTTGATGTTACATAACCTAATTTAAAATAGAGTTCCTAGGTGAGTGCGTTTTGATCAAAAAGAAAACAACACAATGAAGGAAGAAAAGGCTACATTCCTAAAACACAGAAAGCACGGTGGAGGAATTTTTAGACAGCTTTTTCATTTTTAGTTTTAAAACAAGGCAACAAAGCTTGCTGTTAATTTCTATAATTTAAGAAAAGGCTCACGTCAGGTGAACACGTTTTGTTCCAAAAACGAGTTCAATGCAATTTTGCTAAGATATTTAAAATTACTTTGATAAACAATACGGCGATGCTTGATGTTACCTGAAGGCCTGTCGGTTGAGCGAGTTTAAAACAAAAAATAAACAACAACATGACAGAGGAAGGAAAGGCTACATTTCTAAAACACGATCAGAAGCAAACCAACAAAATTGTACGCCGAAACTAACCTAAATGCACACAGAACTGAAAGGCTACAAGTAATAGGGGCATGCTCCCTAGGTGGGAGCAACACACAACAAGCATTTGCAATGCAATAGGTCTTGCATTTGCGAGAGTTGGAGCTATTAGCAGTGTAAATGACAATGTCTTTTACGTAAGTGCTGTGCAGTGAAGTGCATTGGCCTTTGGGACCTTAAAAGTATTTAACATTGCAATATATTTTCCTGGGTGCTGTGCCGCCAGGGATTGAATAGCTATACAATTACTATACACTGGGACATACAGTATATGTATTCCCCACAGGTATAAATGAAGACAATGTCGCGCATAAACATACAAGTGGAGCAACATAAAATTAAACACTAAACACTAAGGGGCTTATTTAAAATCCCCTGAGCCAAAGGTACAACACTTTTTTCCAAGTTAAAAGTGACGCACCTGCGGCGTAAAAATCTTGTAAATAAGCCCCCTAGTATATGCACTTTTGGTTTTACGTTGGTAATTTTCGGGGGTAGTGGAGTGAGCTAGAGTTGATGGGTCAGTGAGGGCTTTATTTTACCAGCACCGACAGTTAGCAAGCCCAGTCAGCCGGTGTACAGCGCACAGAAGTCAACAGTGCAAGGTGGAAATCAGCAGAATATGGCGATTGTTTTATCACGGTGTTGGAAGCCAACACAAGCAGATATGGGTGACAAGACATGAATGTGACAAAATCAGAAATAAAAGGGGTTGTGTACAACCAAATGAGAAAGGAATGCATACATAAAGCAGCACAAAACACGGAATACAAATTATGATGACAACTGCAGCCAACCCGTACCTCTTACCGCCTCGGGCGTTTGATCTGACCAGCGGCGGTGGCCTCAGTGCAAGTTCGTACCTCATCCACCTGCACAATACATTTAAAAGTGCCCGCCTGTACCGGCGCCAGGCTGGCCGCTCGGTGAAGTGAAATGTCGCCGGCTGCAGGCTGTCATTATTTCTTTCAGCCATGCTATGGCAGATGTAATAACAATGTCGTTGTTGGCGCTGATGGCAAGCGCTACAGTGAACTCCCAATTCAATACACATGTACAGTGTCAGCAGAGGTCCAGTTGTTCTCACAATGCACACAACACTTTTACACTGCCAAAATCAGCCACACGAGAAATCCGGAAGTCACATACATAGTACCCCCAGGGGCACCCCGCTTTCCCCCCTCCCCCAAATTAGGTTACCCAAAGAAAACACAAGAAACAGTTGTAAGTGGGTAACAAATGCTGCAGGTTTTATTACATAATTCCAGGATATGTAATAGGTGGGTTATCTTACGGGCGATCCAAGGGCAGGCGGCCATCTACTTCACCTGCCCGCCTGATGAGCCGGGCAGCACGGGAACGACCCGCAAGTGCTGCCCCCCAAGTGATTCTTTTTTACGATCACGTGCCGTTGAAATTCTACTCACACCCCCCCCTCTCGGGGCGGAGCGTCGCATAGCAAGCCCCCGGTTGTTCAGGCCCACAACCGCCCGCAGGCCTAGCGGGGCGCCGACCGGCTTCCGGGACCTCTCTGGAGGCTCCTCGTTTTGGCTCAGGCACCACGTGGTGCCGCGCAGAGGTACCCTTTGTACCGGCCTGCTTCCAGATCGCCCTGTAACTCCGCCACAGCCCTGGAGGCGGCTAACCGTCGCAGCCAGGGCCCCCCACCAACCCGCTATAGTCTTACCTGCACCTCTCCTATCTAGGGCTTCCTGCAACTAGCTGGAAGGGAACCATCCCTGCAGACAGAAGGGTTTGACATTCTGCCACCTCATGACAGTTTGACAGTGCTCGCGGGACTCAAACCCTGTGAGATCCCTTATAACCACAGGCCCAAGACATACCAGTGAGCTATAGCTCCTGGAGTTGTAGATGGCCCCATCTATGTCCCCAATCCCTAGACGCTATCCCAATCGGATAGGGTCTGTTGAAATAGAGGGGCCTGTGAAGATGTGCGATAACTATTCGCCCCCCAGCGGGAAGGTTACACCTATTCACAATCCTGGGCCTGCCCGCTTTGACTATTATGACGAGAAGGGTTACTTAACATTTGTACAGTCCCCTCAGATAGTTAACCTGGGGCACGGGAGTGCACCTCACTGCCAGCGCGTGACCATGGGCAAGGGGCGACTCTTGCCCCTGCCCACCATCCCTTATACCTTATAGGAATTATGCCCCTACGGATCCCTCAGTGATGATCCCTTAGGCATACCAGCTTCGGGAATCTGTTTGGCTTAAGCGTTGCGCGCTGTCATAATGTCCCCTTGTGTTTGCCCCGCTGACACCCCAGATATTGGGACAGCAGCACCCATAGCGCGGTAAAAGTGTCCGTAAACCAGGATCCCAGTCTCCTGCAGCTGCCGTACGCGACCAGTGATTCCGGTGGGGAGTGCCACCAACCGCAATGGTCCTCCAAGCATTACGGAAAGCCCATTTTTACCTGGGCCTCTCTCCAATTGATGGTGATTACACACAGCTGAAGGCCAGAGGCCCGCCTAAGGAGCCTATTCACTTGTTTTGCTACCCGGCTCCCTTGTGGGAGGGCCACAGAGTTAGGGCAACGCGTGTGCTCCCAGGGCACGGTGCTGCTGGAAAGCAGATATCTGATACTCACACGCTGGCACCTTATCTGTTGCTAAATGCCCTACTGCAGGAAGTTTCCCAAGAACCGTAGACTTCGCGGTCCCACCTAACTTGATCCCATCACCTGGGGGGAACCCAGTGGTGGCAGGACCTGCATGGTAACTCCATCCCGGCGTAGCTATCGCTTATTTGTGCCGCCGAAGCAGGCAATGCCCCCTTAGTCTCAAGTTCTACCCCTAGAGGATAACCTTGGGAGCAGACAAGTCTGTGGGAACCAACCGGAAACTTTGGTGCAAATACCGGCCCTATTCTGAACGTAGCGAATGCTGCACGGTCAATAATGCCCTGATGCCCTGGGGCTCTACGTGGTCTTTACCAAACTTTGAACGACCGCACACTTGCTATATAACAACCATACCACCCACCAGCCGGGTGGAAGGTCTTCATTGAAGCAACCCGAAATCTGTCTTTGGTTGCAGGGGAATGCCCCCCAAAGTACATCTGGACCTATTCCTATATGGTTCCTTCAGCTACTCCTCCTGCAGGCCTAACTCTTGGTTATGGTGCCCAGCTCAGTGTTCTGCAGGCCAGTCGGCTTAACCATGAACTATCGGTCGATTTGAGACAGAGGTAAACCACGGGTTGCAATCCGCTCGCGAGCGGCGCACCCGCAACCACTTGGACAATCACGCCGGTAACCTTGTGCCGTGATTTAGGCCCTAGTGATGCGCTATGTGGTGACCACTTATTCTTTTGCCGCTATGTCAGTGCGTCCCCGAATTCAATGCGATTGGGGCGCTGAGCTGCACCCATATCTAACCCATCTAGTGGCTCAATCCAGACTTCCTTTAGCATTAGATAATAACTACCATTCTATCTCGGTTGCGTTGCCCTGCCCGACTAGGCACCCACCCGGGTGTCTAGGTTACAGTTAGATATGTGTGAGTTCCCCATATCAGTGACCGTTGAAGGCGGCCCACATAAGCATGTTGGCGGGGCCAAGTTGCGGGCTTAAGCATACCTCTTTTAGACTGTCGGCAGCGACCCGTGCTTAACTGTTACTAACATGGCAATGACAGTTCTACGTTAGGACTATCCCCACACTGGTCCGCCCTGCCCAAGGACTGATGCACCTGGGAGGGCGAGGCCGTAAGCAATGGGGGTGGGTAACCAGACAACAACAATGACAAGCGACCCAAGCCCCCTTTCGGCAAAAGGTTGGAGACGAGCGACACGTGGTCACGTGTGGTCAGGATCGGACTGCGCGACCCTTACTGTAATTAGCCCTTATATGTCGCGCGCACTCGACCCGAAGGTAATGGCGCGCCGTTCATGAGCACCGTATATACATACATCATCAGGCACGTGGATAATAATTATCTGGCCAGAGTCACCGCGTGACCCGCCCGAAGGTGTTGGGAGTGCAGAACATGAGCCCCGTATTTACATACCTTATTCGGGCACGGTCGATTAGTGATTAGCTCAAACCGTACTGCGCACCAAATAATTAGAGCGCCGGACACAAGCACCGACCAAATAACCCGTTCAGGTGCAGGAGGAATCGTAATGCCCGGGATCGCCTAATGCGCGCGAATGTGGGCACGAGCAACTTCTTGTGAGTAATACATGTACCTGTATCATGTGTCTGCATCATAGGAAGCCAGCCACCACCTGTTGCCTATTTATCTAGAGCGCGCTCGACCGGAAGGTATTGGTGCAAATTTTGTGAACAATGCCTGCACTTGTATCAAGTATCTGCCTTATAGGAAGCCAGCACATACATGTTGCATATTTGTGTCGCGCAAACTCAACGCCAAAGGTATTGAAGCGCTGTATATGAGCCCCGTACTTACACAAGCCGGCACGGGGAGAATAGGGGATTCGTACCATATAACACGATCGCCGTGCCCGGCCACACGAGCACCGCACCAGATTAACCCTTGAGGAGCGGGGGGGATTAGTAATACCCGTAATCGCGTGATGTGGACAGTGCCTGTCTTGGTATCATGTGTCCGCCTTATAGGAAGCCTGCAATTACATGATGAATGGTTATATCGCGCGAACTTGACCGGAAGGCATTGGAGCACTTTAACATGAGCACCGTATTTATATTACCTCTTCAGGCAGGGGGTGTTTACGACATTCATACCATATTACCCACTCCCCGACCGAACCGCGCGAGTCCCGCACCAGATTCTCCATTGAGGTGCGGGGGGGTTTATTAATGCCAGTAATCACGTATGTGAAAATTGCATGCACTTGTATTATTTATCTGCCTTATAGGAAGCCAGCAATACATGTTGCATAATTATATAGCGCAAGCTGAAGGTGTTGGAGCGCCTTACCTGAGCACCCTATTTACATTACACATTCAAGCACGGGGAGCTTACAAGATTCGTATCATACTAAACGATCCCCGTGCCAGGTCCATTGTGCCTGCCGCACGCAGCCCACTGCATGCCCCCCCACCCTCAACGGCAGCGTAACCGACGGGAGGGGGGCGATAACCTTAACCAGGGAGCGCCACATGTGTTGCACCTCCCGCGATCAGCGGGGACCCAGGCAGCTCCCAGCCGTGCAGTGCTGGTGTTTTGGGGCCGTGAACCCACGCTAGTCTCCTACGTGCTCGAGTATATGGAGCAAAATCTTGCGAGCAATGCATGCACTGGTATCATGGATCTGCCTATATAGGCAGCCCGCAATTACATGTTGCATATTTATATAGCGCGAGATCGACCTGAAGGTATTGGAGCGCTTTACACGAGTGCCCTATTTACGTTACACATCCAGGCACTGGGCG
Organism: Triturus cristatus; assembly: GCF_964204655.1. Lineage (NCBI taxonomy): Eukaryota > Metazoa > Chordata > Amphibia > Caudata > Salamandridae > Triturus > Triturus cristatus. The sequence continues at coordinate 709,241,567 of NC_140587.1, read as the reverse complement.
CGTAATTCAAAATACAATATTACGTGATCGAGTGTACCAGATAACACGAGCACCGCACCCGATTATCCAGTGAGGTGCGGGGGGTATAGTAATGGCCGAATGCGGACGCAACCCCGCGGGCCGGAACTGGTTACCCTAAACCAACAGCCAACTCACAGGTTACAACGCCTACCCCTTGCCCCCGCTCGCCCCAGCCGCGTGGAATACCGAAATTCCTTCAAACCTGTACTGTGCGCGAAAACCCTAAAGCGCCGGGCACTAGCACCGCCCATTCCGGAGCAGGGGGTGTCATACTGGCCGAAATCACCGAGGATGGGGCGCACCACGAATGCAGATAGGCATAAAAGGATGGGCATGGCCCCCATGCGGACCACCCTGATTCATTTGCTTTTTATGGGAATGGTCAAAAAATGATCGAATAAACTATAACTACTACTTCTACTAGTCCCTTTGCAGGCTGACTCGTCAACAGTCTGCATTAAATCACAAAGTAGAGACTGTTGATTTCACCCACGACTGAAAAAAGGAACATCTTAGCGTCCAACCATCACATCATAAAAAGTTGAATATTATGCATGTGCAGATGCAGATTTAAAGTGTATTGGGTTCCGAGTTGACAAGAAAGATTACAGCGATGTCACCTTCTATGCAGGCAATCCTTGGTCACCCCCTTTGCACAGCCCTTTCAGCGCCTTATATGTTTGATGGTATTAGTGTTTGAACACTACGCCCTCTAGCTACCAGGTTTGCATTTTGACGTTTTAGTTCGGTCTTTACAAAGGATATATGCCAAATAATCACTATTTATTAACTACATCTTTTATCGATTCGTAACTTTCGGTAAAGCTGAACTCCTCTCCACGGGGCACCCTTGAAGAAGCTACATACCCAGCTCTACAACCCTAGCCAGTAAAGCCCATGCGAGGACACATGGATAAGCACTATCTCCAAATGAGTGAATATTCTGGCCTGACGTCATTTCCTGACAATCCATTGAGTGCATTTCATTGCGGGGAAAAAGTATCGGACAGGTGGATAGCAGTGGCGGTAAATACTACTTCACTGAATATAACAAGATCTAATGTTCTGTCTGATATCCCACAGTGTGCCGTTCTGTGCGCCATCTGTTACCGACGCCGGTAATCTGTCTCTTTCTGTTGGAGAGCAGACAACAGTGCCGGCGATGCTGAGACGCGTTCATCTCATTATGTGGGATCAAGCCCTGCTTGCACATATGCTCCCAAGCCTTACCGCTAATGAGGCGGCTACCGGGATAGCAGGAAGGCGGGCGTCTATTTTTAACTCGGGGTTGTCTAGCAAATGGGATGAAAGAGTTGATCCGATTGATGGGAAAGCTTAAACATTTCTTCGGGCTCCTGACATGAGATCTTATAAGGCAGTGAGTGGGGGTGGGCTCAGGCGCTTGGAGGAACATCGGGTATCATAGCGAGGCGGAGCACAGTTGCGGACACCATTCCTTTTATATCCGGCACAGGGAGATTAAGTGATTTGCCCAGGATCACTGGGTTGTACAGCGCCATTGCCGAGGCTTGCAACCGGGTCCCCCCATTCTATAATGACCGCCTGAGCCCGTAGGCCAACTACACGATTCACCCCGTCACATGATTCACCCCGCCGAGTGGGCCCCTACGGGGGCCGCGGTCAGCGGCAAAGCTGCTGGTTGCCGTCGCTATGCACTATGCGCGTCATTCTTTTTAAGCCGCTAACACCTTGCATCCTGTGACATGTTGTTTTATGTCGCAGGAAAGTGTTTGCACGGCTGAAAGTTAGTTCTAAAACCCCTTTCAGGGCACAGAAAGATTAAGCAACCGACCTCGGGCGCGTTTACATGAGCCCGTATTAGTATTACGCCCGGCACGGGGAGCTCAGTAGCCACTTACCCTCTTGAATGTCCCACATCTTGAGCACCATGCTCCCCCCCCCCACATCGAGGCATTGGAGCGCTTTACATAGGCACCGCGTGTACATTGCGATTGAGAACCAAGGCCGACAATACTCCCCGACGTTATTAACAATTAATTGATTCCAGGGCACTTGGGGCAATGTTAAGACAGTGGCCTTGTACCGTGATCGCAGTGCGTCTACGCGCTGTGTCCGATATGACGCTGCAAAAGGTGCTTTTGTGAAAGAGGCAGAGCGGATAACCTCAAACGCATCGCAACCGCCCACTTTCGCTACGACAAACCCGGCAACTGAGCCCGCACACTTGCGACCTCGCCCCCGACACAGTTAATAAGAATGCGCCATGTGGAGCGCTGGACCACAGCATTCTACTCGCCCCACACCCATTATGCAAAATGAACATTGATAAATATGCATTTTGTTTTTCAAGTTGGTCCGAAACCGGGGATCGAACAAGGGACTTAAGTTCGTTAGGCCAACGCTCTCCCTATTGACCTACTTCAGCCAATTCAATTTAATATTTGTTTTTTCCCGCCTGCGCCGATGTTCGAAACCTGGTCTCCCAGGCCGAACGCGAGTGCATCCACCGACGGCGAAAACCAACCGCGCGCTCTTAGGCCCAAAGAAACCCCACCTCCCCAAAACCCCCAAGCCCCCATCTTGCCTCCCCTCCGCCCGTGGCGATCCTCGCCACAGGGCCCCGTCGACCTGGTACTGCCCAGGGACAGGGCCGGGGCAGAGTGGGTGCTGCAAGACTTACCAGAACCAAGCGTGCTAAAGACGAAGTTCAGGTGCCGTGGGAGCCGGAGGAGCACGTAGACGGCGCGGACGACGGACCGATACGAGGTAAGGGAAAGGCGAGGTGGGCGACAAAGAGGTCGCCAGTGAGGGTGGGGGAAGGCTAAATAGCCTCCCCCTCACACCTGGGCCCGGAAGTGACGCGCATTGCGCGTCACTTCCGGCCCTGACACGAAGGGGGGCACCAGTACGAGTCCCTGCCCCCCGCCCCCCCCGAAGGAGGGAGTGGGGAGGGGTGACCGGGGCCCCGGGGCCACTAAGGCGCCGACCGCCGAGTGGCCCCCTGCGGGGGCCGCGGTCAGCGGCAAACATTTACTGCACGCTTAAAAGTCTCTCAGGCACAGGATTCAGGCTACGGCAACATTTTCAAATCTACACAGTCCTTGGAGGTTATTAATGTTAGTGTCTACGTTAGATGGCGGCTGCGCAACCCTGTGAATTAATGAAAGCGGACGCCGAGCTGTAACGTGAAAGCGGCACCCGCGTAAATAAAAGTTAGTTGCAATGTGAAGCAGGACCACATCCTGAGCCAATCACATCCAGCCTGGCCCTGGCGAGGGTGGGAGGGCATATGGAGGCAGAAAGGGCACTGAAAACTCATTGGACGTGGGGAAAGATGGCGGCTGCCGCAACCCAGTGAAGGAAAGCGGTGCTCGTGTAAATGAAAGTTTGGCGCACGGCCGACATGATGAAACATTATTACAATGGTGGCACTTGCGCTTTAGATTTAAACATGTAAAGCTAAAGCGTGGTGCCGCGATTGCTTCAAAAGTAAAGCAATAGAAAAAAAATGTACTTTTTTTTCTATTTCTTTACTTTTGAAGCAATGGAGGCACCACACTTTAGCTTTACATGTTTAAATATAAAGCGCAAGTGCCACCATTGTAAGCTAAGTAAAAAATAAACAGAAAAAAAGGCATGCGTATGAAGGAGCGGGCCCTGCCGTAATTACTTCTTAGCAATGGCTCTGCTGGGTGAAGCGTGAAAGTGTATCTGCACAAGGAACAGTTTAAGGAATGTAGCGGCTGGTGGCACATGAAGAGAATATGCTCATTTAGTGCTGCTGCCTGATGCGCGCGAACGTGCCGGCTTGTGTAATGGCATACGGAGAAAAGCGTGGGTAGGTACGAGAATCCTTGCTGAAAGTTCCTTGTCATAACAGTGATGTAGGATGGGAACACACACCCCGTTTCTACCAGTTTTGCACATAGCTAATTAGATTTTAAAAAGTTCCCTTAAACAACACATCATGAATTGCAGCGAAAGAAAATGGAAGTTAGGCGGTGCTGCTCTGTCAAAAACGGAAGTGACGTTCCGTTCTGTGAACCACTTAGGATGCTGCAACCAAGACAGACACTGCAGTGAACCCATCCCAAGCATCAGGCAGGATTTCACCCCGTACAGTGTTTACTTCAGGTCTTCCAGACAGCGCATGGACGCTGCCTTGGCTCGACCTAAAAAGGAGAGACAAAGAAGACAGATTAACCAGATGGAAACACGCCTTTTTGAAGGACATGCGAAGTAAAGAATCAAAAGCGATGGGCGGGCTGTAACCCACAGAGTGGATTCCGCATGTCTCAAGGAGACAGCACATGTGCTGCATAGGCAAGACCTAAAAAAAAATCACTGGCAAAAACATTTTTGTGTATTAGGAACAGTGCTTAAATTGAGCCGGTGAAGGCCACCGGCACTCATTTTTGGGGGTCCAGCACTTATTCTCCTGATAGTACATTTCCCAAGAGCAAAAGAAGGAAAAAAAAAACATAGGGGAAACAAGGAGGAAGAGAAAGACGGAAACCCCATCGCAAAGTGGAATGCAGGAGCCTTCGAGAGTAAGCTGACGGGAGAGGGTGCATCTTTTTTGTGGATTAAAAAGGCCTGAGGTGAACTGAAGTCCAAGCACTCTTGGTATTCCACGCACCAACATTTAAATACAGCGTCTGCATGCTGCCGAGTAGCGCTTCGGGCACCGGTACTCTTTCTTTTACAAATTAAACTCTGAACACGTCGCCACAGTATACATGGCACTGAAGGGAGCTTTTGTATGCGAGGATGTGCTCCTTGTGAAAGAGCAAAATGTCAGCACTCACAGTGAAACCAGCAAATGGCTGATGTCGGCTGACGCATTGCCCCATGCTGTATGCTGTAGTGGGTGGAAGCAAATGTGAAGGACACAACAACAGACTAATGGATGAAGAGGGCTAGCTGAAAGCCTCTAAATGTTAGTTAATTATACATACAATTTTAACAAAAATCTAAAACGCCAGACCATGAAAAGGTTGAAAAAGTCAACAAGAAGAGGGAGGAAAATGGCCTGAATTAAACCACATTTTCAAGAAATGTAGTTTGGTTAGCACTTTTCTCTGCAAACAAATTGCTTTCCACATGGAGAAACAATGGAAATCTTTAAACGAGTCCATACAAATGTTCTCCATACCTAGTCCATGAGGACACGCTAAATAAAGAAGTGCTTATTGAAAGAGTAAGATTTGCCGAAAAATCAATTCCAGGGTTATCCCAGGAGACTTTTAGCATTCTCAATAAGAGGTAATCAACACTAAGTGTCAGTGTGAGCTTACAGTGCATGCCCAAATGCTTATATTACAATTTTACACTTTGCAAACCCCATTTGCATCCTAAATCATCAAACGTGTATCTCTTCTAAATGACATCGAATTTTGACACTGGTTGGTGCTAATGCTCTGCGGCAACTAAATAATGTAGTCAGAAATTCTATGCTCTCTTTTCACCTAGATGGCAATCATCTTCTCTTTTTACCCAGGGCTGTTAAAATAGGATTGAGGTTAGAACGTTCGAAGGTCCAATGCCTTTCTCTGCTAAAAACTGGATCACTAATGGCGGTTTCAGCTCACTGAGTTGTGAGCGAAAGCAGCACTAGCTCTTGTGCATACCATCTTTTGGCCTACGTGATTGTGCTGGCCTGCACAGGCCTTCTTGTGCTTCAAGCCCACATGGAAATGAACACGAGCAGAGCTAAACAGCCTGAAGAGGCTAGCTAGATCCTGTGGGAGTACCTACCATCTGGCAAATGGATTCAACAAAAGGGGTGTGGCCCAAGAGGAGGCATTCCATGTGGTGAAGTTGGTCTACTCTGACTTCAAAGAGAACAATTTGGGAGTACGCCAACATAAAAGCAGCACTAACTGAAACGTAACCTTGAGACCTGCTTGAGATCAGAGCAACAAGTAAACATTTAAAAAGGTGACCATGTTTCCCAAAAATCGATCAGGAGGCTGCAACTGACAATTCAATCAGAGTAATGTTTGCACATTTCTGCAAACCGAAAACCTCACCAGCAGATGAGATTAACAGGATTTCAATAAGGGTAACAATTAAAAACAACAAATACAAGTGCAAATTCTCAAACAAGAACAAAAGGGCATCTAACAAAGTTATATCTTCGCCCACCCCACTGTTCCTTTGGAAACTTTATAAATACACCTCAACAAAATAATTCCATAAACATTTTGTACCACAGAAAAACAGCATCTTCACTAAGTTTCAGCTAGTTTATGTTCACTTTCTGAACAGGAGGCGAGCTCTCTACTCTAGCTGGTGAACTCCAACTTTTCCAACTCTACTGATATGTAGTAGGATACTTATTTTGTGGAAACATTGCAACAAATTCCACTGATTCATCTGCCTGCTATTGTAAGTGCTGTAAACTGGCCTTATTGAGAGAGCTAGTACATAAGTTCATTTTCTGATGAAGTTATGTGTTAATGAGGGGCTTCTTTCATGCTCCATGGTCACTCATTGGTATCAATCCATTTATTTTTGATGGTGCTATTATGGACAGAAGCCACGCTGTCATTGCTTCGAATCTGAGAAACACGTTGTGAGAAATGACGCACTATGATATCATCAGGCCAAAGGTGATATGATGTCATATGAAGTGATGTCATTATGGCAAGTAATCTTTGTCCAGGAGCATAGGCCATCTATCCTATAGTAATCACCTAAACTAAACTAACTGCTGCAGCAAAATCCGTACTTCACACTGCAGATTATAGCATTGAATGGCCAGGATGAAAGTATCAAACCAAACACATTACAAGGGCAAAGTGCAGCTTTGTTCATTAAAAACTGTTTGCATTTCATTCCAGGCTAACACAGATACTGTGTTGTTCGCACATAAGCGGGAATAGACTGTTGGACAGGGGTGGGCTATTCTGGAGTAAAGTGTGCAGAAAAAGAGGGGTCGGCATTGAAAAGCATTGTGTGCAGACTTCCAATTAGGAAACCCTGTGAAATTCCTCATAAAGCCGAGAAGAGGCGTTAGTGAAGTTTGCCTGTGATCCCTTCCGCCAGGAAGCTTTGCTGAAGGGCTGTGCTTGAAACCAGGTGTTAATTCAAGTGCTTTGCTCAGTCAAAAAAAGTTAGTGTTAGACCTTCAAAAACACACAGGCTCAGTTCACAAGGTCCAGGGGGAAGTTACTATTCCCATGAACAGAAAGAACTGAACAACAAAGTGACCAGATAATCCAGGCAGCTATCACAGAGTATTCAAAAAGCCACAGTAAATGCTTCTCACTCTGGTCATACGAAAAACAGAACCGCCCGCCATGGCGATCTGAAGAAATGGTCCTTTAATAACAGGCCTTAGTCACAGCATTCACTGTTAACTCATAGTGCAACAGATCTGAACATCTGGAAAAGTCAAAGGCTGGAGTGCCATTTACAGAGGCTGTCTAATCTTAAAAGTGTATTTATGATATACGTAATCCATAATTTCTGACCTGATGCAACATTTTTCATGTGCTCCAAAAGAACAGGCGGGAATGAACTTTGATTCAGCATTATTAATGTCAAGTCAAGAAAAGCTTTATTTCGATTGCCTTTTTACAATCATAAAAAGCACAAGTAAAATGCAAAGATTTCATCAAAATTTACATCAGGGTTTAAAAAAGGTATCCATTAAAACACAAGACTTTTAGACCTAAAATATATTTCATGATATTAATAAGAATAGTTGGACATTGAGAATGACAGTACATCTCCACAATGTCGCCCCTTGAGTCAAGATACTCTTCCTTTGACTAAGGACTTGCTTAAAAAATATGGATATCCTCCAGGCTAAATGTTCATTTTCTACAAGCTGGAGCTTGATAAAAGCCGGACGGCATTGCCTCAGTCCCCACTTTTTTTTAAAGTGGAACTATCCAGGCCCTTGACTCAATGTAAAATCTACAAAATAAGACTAGATGGAATGAGGATTGAGCCGATTGGTTGTCACAAGGACATAATTGTAATTCACTTGTCCAATCATTCACTATTGGAAAATAGACAAATCTGTGTATGGTCACTAATCTGAATCTAATTAATAGGAGCCTATCAAAAACTACAGGTACAGATATTAGGTATGGCTGTAAACTAAAAGTAGGGAGGACAATCTGGTGTTGCTGGACACTTGGCTTCTTAATTTCCCCTGATAATCTTAACATATCCAGAAATTGGAGCGCATCCTTTCTTAGGCTTTTTCTAGTAACCAGCATGAGCGAGTTCGGGTTGGTAAAATATTCCGGATGTCCCAATTCTTTCATAAACTCTTTCACAAACTTGACCCATGGAATCTTTTGTGCACCTTCCAGCATCAGGCTGTCCTGTAGAATCTCCCTGTTTAATTTGGTCTCCTCTCTTGTCCAGATCCTATGCCAAAGGAGAATAGGCTCTAATTTGCTAATGTCGGATATGTATGGGAGGCCCAGCTCAGCGTGACAGACATAAGTGGAGGTAGTCGTAGAAGCGGACATTAATGTCAAAATTGCCATTTCCTGGAAGGCTCACCACTTATTCCTTTCAAAACGTAGGACACGAGATGTGTCAAGAAAAGGAATTAAGTGACAGCACAGAGCTATCATAACCAAGGTACAGGAATGAGCTATTCACTGCTTTTTTTGCTGCATACTTTACCACCTGCTGCATAAACATTGATCTTTAATAATAATTGGTTCTTGCATAAACCGATTCAGGATACTGGATAATGCTAAAAACAGAAAACAACGCAGGTCACGACCATTAAAAAAAATTACTTATTGCCTTTGACCCCCTTGAGTGGTATATACCAGAAGAATGTTACATACTAGAACAATGGTCTTAAATCTTCATAAAGTAGTAACATTGTATAAACCAGCCAGACCCGTGGGATCATCAAAGGCTCACACGCTCATCCAATCCAGATACAAACTGCAGAAACATGGAGGCAGATCCCTCGATGTCCTAGGGTCAAAACTCTGGAATGCCTTTGAACTCTCCTTGACAGCTCTAACAGCATCCTTGGATTCCAGAATCTCCTGTACCAATGACTTAACGAACATACATACATAAATACAAAAGGCAATTGGAAAGAATTGTTATCTTCTCAGAATTTAATCTGTAATAAGTTATAAAAATGGACTCAGGCTCTATTGAATGTTGTTAGCACGTAAATAATCTGGGATCGGTTTTCAACTTTGCTCTTCAACCTTAAAGAAGTGGAAGTCACCGTCTGAGAAAACCATGTTGGCTACAAGAATTAGAGATTCTTCTGTTGAATTTGAAGGGTGTCATTTTTCATCATAAAAGGGATATTATGTCTTTAAATGTCATGTATGTTGGAGAACGGTTGCAATATGGACTTTGCAGAGAACATTAAACGTCCTACATCTTTTGGAATTGATGTGTTGTATTTAACATTAGAAACAGATGTGGATTACTAGGAAGTAACAGTGAAAACTTGAAGTTTGCTCTCCAGTGCCCAAAGTATTGTGTGGTACTATGCAACTGTAAATTATCTATCAGTTTGGTTGAGTAGTTACGTGGGTTGTAGCGATGCAGGTTATGTCTCTTTATTAAACCCAATAACTCAAAACATTTTCTCACAAGAATCAAGATAAAGGATGTCACACTTACTTGCTGGAATGAAAGTATTTCAAACGGTTATATCTATTATTATAAAGACAAATGTATACTGAGGTTATGAGGACTGAATTTGAGTACCACAGCAGTTTCAAAAGTGAAACTGTTTTCTGTAAATTTCTAAGCAGGTAAAACATACTTTGTTGCACACTTGTCTAGAAATCCTGTCAACAGCATTGCCGGCACATATTAAAGGGATTAAATAGTGAATGTTTCAGACATAAATCGAGCCCCCTGCATAGATCTCCAGCCATTTGAAGGCTACACATTAATCCCAGCACAATTAGACTACTCAAGGAGCAAAATACACAGCAGACGGACTAAGCATGGACATAAGTTAATTTGATAAAATACTACAGTTGGATTTCCCCCCAAAAAAATCCAGTGAGCAAATCAAGTGTTCTGCAGATGTCTATCCTTTTAAGGGGTCATTTTCTTTGAAAAAAAAAAACTGGAGAACTCCTAATGAGTCACAGCTTCAGCTCAATGGTCCTCAGAATTGTGTGAATAATCAAACAGTGGCTCTCTTGCTTTTCAGACTTAATTGTTTTCAATGTCTCCATTTGAAACCTGTTTGTGGCCATTTCAATTACCAGCCCTCAAAAGCAATCATTATACACTCTTTCACAGGCTGTCTAAAGTAAATTACATATATTACTAACATCCTTCAAGGTAGCCATTACCAATGTGACTTGTAATTAGATTTTGTGTGTGTGAATGCAATGCTTATTAAAGGAGCAAACAATTAAAATGAAAGGTGCTGGTTCATGCTTAGAAGAAATTAGACACAGGGCAAGGTCTGCTTACCCACATTCAGCAGCGGAAATATGCTTAAAGCTGCCCTGAAAGCTAATCTCTGTTCAGTCAGAACTAGGCGTAAGTAAACACTTTTTTTCACAGAATGTTAGTAAAATTCTTAGATAACGATGACATTTCACTTCTGGTGGACGCCGGCAAACATAATGTAATTATGCAAATCCACCCACAAAATTCCTGCATGTGCGGATTGTGCATGTTTCACGCTTTACTGGAATGTTTTATAAAAAAAAAACTAGTCAAGACAACATGATTCAGCTACGCTATGGCTGAAGGGAGTCTTCATGTTGTACGTCAGTTGCTATGTCCATTTATTTCCCAGTCTCTGCTGAAATTGCCAATAATGGTCTGAGCACAGTCGGGGCCGGTGTGAGTAGCTGTTCCTTATACTTCATATTATCCAACATACAATATGGTTACAAAACAAACTGTTAAAGCACAATTTTGTGCTGAGGGCTATATTTCAATTAAATGGAAGCTTGCCATGGCACAGGACATCAAGAAATATCAATGGCAATGTACGGTATTCGAGAAACCACTCTAGAGGCGCTGATGAAATAGCTACCCTACTCAGACAAGGAAATCCTTCATTTAGGCCCTGGAAATTAATCACAAACAGCATCCATTCTTTTGCTAAAATACCCTTCTTGGAGAAGTCTTTCCCGTATGACTACTTACACAAGCATGAGAGTTATATGCTTGAATGTGTAGACTGTAAGCAGAATCCAGGATCCCAATTGTGAGGAATGTCCCTTTTTGCGTGGTCATACAATTTTTATGCTCAATTTGATTGCTGGCTTTTAGACTCTGCACACAGAGGCACTTGCGGTCCAGTTATGTTACCTGTGGACTGCAGCAGGGTAGCGTGTGCAGTATTTAAAAATGGGACATGTAGATATGTAATGCTACCACCTCACCAACAATGACAAGGCCCCAAAAGATATTTTCACTGAGAAAACTGGAAGACAGAATATCACAAGTTTGGGACCAGTTAGAAAACTAATTCAGCCACCCTTTTTTGATACTGATGAAAAGCTCAATTAAGTTGTTTTTAATAAATATTTAGGGAAACAAACTTTTAGAAAGTTACCTTTTTCCTACCTGAAGCTCAAGGAGGCTAATTTACATTAGCTCTCCAGCAGCTGTCAGTCAGGTGCTTGACCTTAATGAGGTGTGAAATTTCTCCCAGGAGCTACACAATAAACCACTTTCATTTAAAGGTCAACCTGAATGTGCAGATAGGCCCCCACTGAGCACAGTTACACCTTCAGGGTGGGAGCTACTGTCCCTTCTGTTGGCACACGAGTGTTCGACTCATGTCTGACAGGTCTGTCTGATGCACTACAAAACGTTTGCGCCTTGGAAGGAATCAAACAGAACCAGAATACAATTCTTGTGTTTGCCCTGTCTGGTTGCTGAAGGACCCTGCTTTTGTCCTACCAGACTTCTGTCTCCTGTTTTGTTATGGGTTTTTCTTCTTTTTTTTTTTAAAGTGATAAAGTGCCTTTCTGAAGAGGGACTCAGAAACGTATTCAAACTTTTTGACTTCCAGACTTTTACCGGGACCAATACACTTGGTTTATCATCCGACCCGGGATTTATTGCGGTCAACCTCAAATCACACTCAGACCCCTGCCTACAGCTTCTTTAGACTATCAACAATGCTTAGCACTTATTGGCACTATGTTCATATCTCCCCTGATTGAATGTTTGCCATGTGGTGTGATGTTGATTATTAAATGTTTTTTTTTTAGTTTTATAAATTGGAGTGGAATTTGTAGTGCATTTTGTCTTTGACTTTTTAACTGTTTTGGAACTTCAAAACTGTTCTAGAACGCCTGCCTGCTCTGTGCCATAGCTACCAAGGGTTGAGCTCAGGTTTACATTTCTGAAACCTTTCACTGGATATAACAGATTATTTACTTTATTACTTATGGTGGACTTCCCTCCACTCAAGTTGTATGGGTTGAGAGAGGCACAGAGACTCTTCCAACCAGAACACTGCTCAGGTCAGAGAGTACGAGTCAGAGTGAATGTGTGTGTGATTAGCCTCACTTCTTAGAGAATGCAGAGAAGGAACTCTCTTTAATTGTCTTCGGAGGATCAAAGGATTTGACAGACATATGCAACAGTTAAACCTATTGAACAACACACTATAAAAGTAGAGGCATCACAAGCTTAGCCCACCAAATGACATATTAGTGCTCAAGTTGAGGTCAAATGTATTTATAATAGACTGAATGCTGCAATTGCTGTATAAACACAAATAATTTCCTTATTACGGGTGACCTGTGGTACACCATGTTGCCTGTAATAACGAAATGACATAGCTGCTCAACTTTAATAACTTGTTACAGTTGACTTCTTATGTCACAATGCCTGCTGCCAGAGCCAGAAGTCACAGGGAAAAGACAGAACATGGAGCAAAATTAAAGCTGCACTTTGAAAAAATGAAAACAAAAGGTGTTTTTTCTTCTTCTGCTCTGTTTTGCTATTTAGATTAACAGTGATGAGCAGAAATTTGATAATTGTGGCATTATGTGCAGTCCGTGGGTCACGATAGAAAAGGTATGCTCTCTGCGTGCTTCCACACGTTTCGAGCTACTCCTTTTTTCTTTTAATCTGACTTGTACTAAATGGATTCTGATTTTTTTTTAAACAGATACATAGCTGCTTTTTGGGTGTATTTAATTTTGCACTAGCGAGTCTACTTTTATTCTTCATGTTTGTAAACATGCTAACTCTTTCATATGAAAAAGCAACACACCAGTTTGTGGGAAAGGTGATGGTGTGACCATTTGTTATAAGGAATAAAGTACCCCTGCTGTACATTATGAGGACATTTCAAGTTTTGTTGGAGTTTCATAACCTTATAAAAGAACTCAGCCTTTGGCCTCGTTCCTCTATATGGTCACTTAACTCCTCGTTGACTTGCAACAACCTTATAATGTAAGTAGGAGGTGCTTTATCCCATACATTACAGGGGATTTCTACCATCGCTAATTGCCTCGTATAATGAAATGTCGTAGCTGCTCAACTTTAATAACATACTACAGTTGAGTTCTGATGTCATAATGGATCCTGCCAGCAGCCCACAGGCAAGGCAGGTCACAGAGCTTATCTGCAACTGTATTCTAAACAACTACTTTGCATTTTAATTTTATGGTCTTTTTTTCTACATGAACAGTTCTAAGTTGCAATATCCATGACCTTACACAGGAACTCAGCCTTCAGCCTCGTTCCCTCATATGGTCACAGAACTCCTCAGTGACTTCCTCATAATATATTTCGGGGAACACTTTATACCATATACTACTTAATGCCTTGTGGCCTTTCTAGTCATCTATAATAACGCAATAGCGTAGCTGCTCAAATGTAATAAGTTGTTAGTGCTGAGTTCTGACATCACAATTCCTGCTCCCACATCCCGCAGCCAGGGTGCAAGGCAAGTCATGGAACATAATAACAGTCGCAGTTTAAACATGGAACCATGAACCGGCTTTTTCTTCTTAATACCCTTTTCTAAAAAGAACAAGTGATCAGATGAAAGGAAATATTTATGGCAACATGTTTATTTTTTCCATCTTTGCAGGAAAGATAGAATCTCAGCATGTGTCACCACAATCTGAGCCACAGCATTTTTAGCCTGCCTCACGTTAAACTGATTTTAATATATTTTTTCAAAAACGACTAACTTTATTTTGGAGCTTTTAATTTCACAGTACATGTTCTACTTTTATTCTTCTTGAAGGCAATAGAAATAAAACATCAAGGATTTAAGTGGTATGTGGGAAGGCTGATATGACCGGATATTGGAAGGAATAATGTATCCCACTTGGCTTGGTTATCCTATATGGCCACAAAACGCCCCAGTGACTTGCAATATATTTATAATGTACAGAAGGGGGTACTTTATCCCATATATATTCTCAGTTCAGAGGTTAGAATCGTTATATGAACTATTGCTCCACAGAAATAATACAATGGGATGTACGGTTTCCAAAAATATGTTGCCTTCTTGAAGTGAAAACTATGCTGAAATTATTTTGTTCTGTTTCATAGTTGTTGTGATTGAACATTACCTTTCCATTCTATTTCCTGTAATGTTACCTGGTAACTCCAGTATTCTATTTAGAATACTGGGTTTTGGTAGAGTCGGTTGAAGCCTGACCTGCGTCTGGTCTGGTGGTTCTTACCTTTGGCTCAATAAACCTTACCTTGGATCATCACCTGTGTGAGGAACTGCGTTTATTTTAACATTGGCGACGAGGATGGGATGTCTGTCGGAGATAAAGTCTTGGTCAGAAGGCCAGGTCTGCTAAAAAAGGGGCGTTCCAGGGTTATGGGTCCTTTTGAGATTGTTGAAGTAAGGAAGAATGTTGTACGACTCAATTCTGGTAATGTTTGGAGTATGTCCAGATTGGTTAAGTGGAATGGTGGTAATTCCAGATCTTTTAAAACTACCTATGGTCATTCTTTACCGAATTTGTCCAGTGATCAAGTTCCTGGTCCTGTTGCTCAATCTAATAATGTTCTTGGTGGGACTCGGGTTAAGGGACACCCCATAAAAAGTTTTGGGGGACACATTATTAGAAGATCAAGGTTTCCTCCTGTTTGGCACCATGATTATCTTATGAAATAGTTCCCACTTTTGAGAAAACAATCTTTGTCTTTGTTTCAAGTTTCCTATGTGAATTTGCTTGAATTAACATAAATTCAATTCTAATTTTCATATCAATGTATATGTTTGCTTATGCAATGTTTTTATGTTGTGTATCTTCTTCTGTTATTGTATTTTCCCTTTATGGGAGGGAGATGTGTTGTGATTGAACATTACCTTTCCATTCTATTTCCTGTAATGTTACCTGAAAACTCCAGTATTCTATTTAGAATACTGGGTTTTGGTAGAGTCGGTTGAAGCCTGACCTGCGTCTGGACTGGTGGTTCTTACCTTTGGCTTAATAAACCTTACCTTGGATCATCACCTGTGTGAGGAACTGCGTTTATTTTAACAATAGTGTTAACAGTATCACCTCGTCAACCCTTCCTTATACCAGTCCTTAAGCAGTGAGGCTCGTCCAACTCCTTCTAGGCACCACCTGACCCAGCTAAACCAAACAAATATCTCTGTACCTTCCTCCTCTGTGATCTGCCTCAGCCCCTCCTCTCACAAGGGGGCTATAAATGAGGCATGACCACAGAACTGCACGTCTCTTGTCTGCTCTTGAAGACACATCCTTTCGGTCTCGGCAGGCCGAGGCTTCCTACCAGACTTAATTCTTCCACTGTTTGGGGTGTTTTTTCTTATAGAAGGGATGCTTTGCCTTGGCTGGAGTTTTTGGATTCTTCCTGGTTGTTCACATGGAACTGCTAAGAATACTCAATTCAATTCAATTCAAATGATCTTTATTCGGATATAAACAGACATCCATAAAAGTACATACAAAATACAACAAACATTCTTAAACACAGTCAAATAAGTGCAGATTCAAAACTCAAATACTGTAAAAATAGTTCTAAATCAAACATATCAGAGACTTCCAGAAAATACATCTATTAAAAGCATTAAAAACCATCCCAATGAATAATAAAACATATTTTAAAAGAACAACGTGTCTAAGGTACATCAATGTGCAAATATGCAGTGTGCAAACAATAAAACAACCTAAGTCATTGATAAAAACTAATCTTAAAAACAGCATATCTGAAGGTACACCCAATGAACAAAAGTGCGATGGATAAAATAATAAACAGGCTTTCAAACCAAGTTCATTAAGGTGAGTGGACAACCAATAAATAAAACACAATAAATTAACTTGGCAGAATAATCAACACACTTCAAGTCATAATCATTGAGGCACGAGAATACTGTATGGGTGCTGGCCAGGCAGCTGAGCAGTGATAGCTACTGGTATCTACTGAGTAGCACTGCCTGGCTTCTTGCTCTCTGCCTGGAAGTGGGCAGGGCACGTCTGTGTTGCTATGGTGGTGGCAGGCTTCCCTTCTTGTCTGCTTGCTCCTGCTATTCGTTTCAGGAGAAGGTAAGTCCAGGTGGGCCAGAAAGTGTGTGGTCTTTCCATAGTACTCCTCTACCACCTCCTTCCCCCCCGCCCATCCTGGTGGTGAGTTTGAATTCTGAGTTGGCGGAGCGGTTTGTCTTCTCACTGGGACAGCATAGAGTTTTGGCCTATACTTGACCATCCCTAATGTTGAGATGAGTGTGTGAGAAACTTTCTTGTTTTTTTTTTTCTGGCAGCATAGCTCACTCTGCTGCTTTCATCCTGTTCCTGTCTGAGGACCCCCTGTAGGTTTCAGCCTTTAAACTCCTCTTTGAGGGTAGGGGTGCAGTTGCTCAGCAGGTTGTATACATCTCCTGTAGTCAAGCTGTGTCACTCCAAAGTTCACTTCAAAGCATGGAGCTTGTTGTTTTCTCTAAGATTACACATTTGTGCCCGTTCTTTGGGGCATATTCTTTTTTGGGGTGTTTCCCCTTTCTAAATTCGGATGTGTGGGGCCTCGTAGGTATGTTGTGTGTGAAATCTTTGTGGCACCAATTTAATTTTAGCAGAGGGGAGGGTGATCTATCGGTTCCCGCATTCTTCTGGCTGATGGTACTCTTTTTCAGGGGTAGAACTTTGTTCCATGCTTATCTTGGGAGCTTTTCATCTGTTCAAACTACTTCGGACTGTTTGCAGGCTCTGGCTCTAGGCTGAAGGACTGCTTCACTGATTAAGCCTGTCCCTAGCTATATGTTTAAGTTCAGTTCTGGGCTTGGACTAAATCATGTTGGGCTAAGGGGCTGGGTGGTTCCATTACACGTGGGAAGGTTCGCCTGCAGTCTCCCAAGCCCATTTTTACCCCGGGGTGGCCTGTTGAATGGGGAGTACTAGCTGTGAGGGTACTGCTCCTTGATGTGCCTACACTTTCTATATCTGAGCCTGGTTCCTGATGTGATCCACGATAGGCCTAAGGTATTGTTTTAGTAGTACCTCTTTGATTGGTTCTTAGTTTTCCTCTTCTTCTGGTTCAGATCAAATAGACTGTCCCCGTGTCCTACCATCCTCTCAGCATTGTCCTTTGTCACCTCTTCACCTCCCTTGCTTGAGGGAGTTGGAGTGGGCTATTCACTGTGCTCCTTGAGTTCCTTGGATACTTTGGGATCTGCTCTCTTTGAGCATTTCTCCTAAGTGCCTGAGTATCTGGTAGGTATGTTACGCCTGTTGACTTTATATGGTCCTGAACTACTACTGGGGTGTGTGACTGTGGCTGGATTTCTGTTACTATTCACCGTTTTGATAGAAGCCTTTACATGTGTTTTCCGTGTCCCTTTTTCAGGGGTATTAAGTATTTTGAGATGTTGGCCATAGTTTTCTACTGGGTAATTTTTCTACTCAATATGATCTGAATTTGACATTATGTAGGGATTCCTTGCCTCGTTTCTTTCCTCCAGTCTTGATTGTAAGGTGGCCCTTGGATAGCCACCCCCACTCTCCATTTATTCTCCCAGTTGGTCTTTGAGGCTTTAGGTGCGGTGACAAGGCCATAACTCTATTTGGTTATGCTTCCCCGTTGAGTGGTGGAATTTAGGGTAGCTTTTAGGCCTCTGTTCCTAGCACGGCTTGTTGAGCTCTGCTTTAGCTTACAGTTGTTGATGTTGCTTCCTGTTGATGATGTTGGCTCATCAGTGCGTAACCATTGCAGTGTGTCCTGCTGTCCCCTATGTTTGTCTAGAAGGGGTGGAGGAGTCTAGTTACCTTTTATGACTTTCTTCGCTTGCTAATGAAGTGCCTTCTCCTGTTTCCTCTCCTTGTTCAAGTGGATTTATGGTAGACACTAGCTGTATTTCTCTTGGTCTCTCGAACTTGCTTACTGGAATTCCTTGTCTGCTGTTGCTATGTTACGGCTTGGATTGGTAGGCATGTTCTGTGTCCTATTTCCTTTGTTGCTTTCTGGATGGTGCCCTGGTGCAGCTTTTTGTTTTGCTTCCAGTTCTGCTACTATGCACTTTTAGGGATGAGTTTCCTCCCTACAGAAGGGGTCTCAATTTGGGCATGTTGGTTTCTGCATGTTTTGTCACCTCTGAATTGATTACAGCAGTGGCTTAGTAGTGTATATTTTGGTGTGTTCCTCTTCATAGTCTCTGAGGGTATTGTCACACACCCTGCACCTTGTTTTAGGTCTCTGTATCTTGTGAGTGCTTCCTGTGTGCCTCTGCCCAATTGGTTTGGGTAATGCCTTTGGTGCTGTTCTTCTCTTGAATGCCTTCTTTCATCTCATCTGGGTCAAGTTGTGAATCTTTCAGTCTTGATTGCTTTTTAGGTCTGTGGTGTGGTAGAGCTTAGTTTGCTCCCCGTCTCGTTTGTTTGGGGGGTAATCAATCTGGTTGACTACTGCTCCTGTTCAACTCTCACTTTTGTGAGATGTGCGTGTTGGTTGATCTGTGGTACGCTAATTGCTGTGCATGCACTCTTTTCGTCCTGCTACATTTCCTCAGTTGCAGCAGTGTTACTTCTGGGTGCATCTTGAATTGCCTGTAGTTTCATTGTGGATTGGGGCAGGAGCTTACTATCTGGCATACCCTCCCTCTGAAAAGACCAAATTACTTACCAGGAGTCTTCATTACTCCAGTTACACTTCCTCATCCCACTACTTACTGCCCACCTTCCCTGCAACTTGTCATAACCTCAATCCTGAGTGATCAGAGAAGACAAAGTTCTGTGGCCAATTCTTTTATGGTCCTCTTGTGAGGGTAGAAGCTGTGGGGGACTATGGAGAAGTACACAGACACTTTCTTTGCGTTAGCTGTGTCATGTGGAGACCGAGGGCAGGGGACTGGTTTCGCTGTGTAAGTGTTAGTTCAAGGAAGGGTAATCAGAGTGATGAAGATTGAATCCAATACCAAAGGTGCTGTGTGGGTGGGTCTATAATTGCAAACATCTTTAAGAGATGTATATTCTTGGTTGAAAATGTCCATTGAAGTGACTCTGCATTATGCTGCAGGCATTATTATAACCATTTTCTTGGGTCAGCTGAACCTAAGAAGTGAAAATGCTTCGCTGAGAATGTTCATGCACACACACTACTTTGTTTTCGGACACTAAAGTGATAATTGTCTGCAAAGACAGTGGTAAGATTCTATTATTTAGGATTGTCCCTTTCCCCCTCGCTTCAAAAATACTGGGTCAAAAACCATAAATTGGTTACATGTTCTAGAAGTCAATTAAACCGATGCAAATTCTTACTGAATCACCGACTTCCTATCAGTAATCTTTGTTTATGGGTATTCAAAGAGGTTATGCAAATGAGTAATGATTAAAGAATATTGTATTTCCAAAGGCCCAAAAGAGAACCTATTTCCATAGTAGACCTATTAAATCGTGAATCAAAATCAAGACGGCCAGGAGGGTGCTAGAGGGCACGCTGCGAGATTGCTGCTTCCTGAGGCTGCTCCGCAGGGCCGGGGACATTATCCAAATATAAAGCACTTTTGCGGGCAGTATGACAAAAAAAAACATTGCCCAATACGTTGGAATACTCACGCAGCAGCTGGGCGAGATTAAAACCGGCGGCTGAGGTCCCAGCGGTGAGAAAATTGATGGTGAGGGGGAGGCGTGGAGAGTCTACCCGGCGACCTTAAGATGGCGGTGGTATATGCATTTTGCAGACGGAGCGGGTGAGGATATCTGCGCTGCATACCTGCTCACTATACGGCCAGAGACAGGCCGCACAACTGCAACGTACCGGCACTCATGACTGCCGCTAGTTGAGAGCTGGGCACCCCCTGTGAACCGCCCATCCACACAGAAGACAACGAGATACAGCATCTCACAAAATGGCGGATCCGGGCCGCGGAGGGGCTTCCCGTGCATTGCACCTGTGATCTATGAGGGCAGACAACATGGCCTGCGGCGTGATACCGCTACTGATAAGGCAAGTGATCAAAACTCCTTGAGGAGTGCCCTGTGATGTAATATACTGCTGCCGCGCATCTTGTCACCCGCGTACCTACAGCGTGGAACACCATAATAGGCACCGACTCAGGGGTCATATACACCGAGGCTCTCCAGCTACTGCTTGGTTGCCCTGAGATATATATGTGAACTCATCGCCTGCATTGCCAACACAGCCCGATATAACAAAGCTGAATGTTGCTGGTGCGTGTGCTTTGGAAGCGCGCACATGTCAGACTAGCTGACGGCTGCGGCGGACGGCATCGTGGGCTGGGGGTAACTGCATCCAACGCTGGCCGGCATCTATCGTTCCTCTATCCTGTTTCCGTAACCCCAAGTGATACACCGTGAAAAAATATCGGCGACCTCAGCAGGGGTCCTACAGAGGGATCCTATTGACACCTGTGAGAGGGGGGTGGACCACTGACCAAACTAGGCAACTTGAGGGGCACTGAGGTGTGA
Source organism: Triturus cristatus (assembly GCF_964204655.1). Taxonomy (NCBI): domain Eukaryota; kingdom Metazoa; phylum Chordata; class Amphibia; order Caudata; family Salamandridae; genus Triturus; species Triturus cristatus. The sequence continues at coordinate 709,220,700 of NC_140587.1, read as the reverse complement.
CACACACATCCCGCCCTACCTCCAGACCGTCTCTAACTGGCAGCATATGCCTGATGAGAAGGACATACATATCAATGCTGTAAATACCTGAGGATTGTCCAGCCATTCCACATATTAGCGGCCTATCATTGCACCAATGATGCAATAAGGATTACGTGACTTCCTCCGGAATCTGGTGCGGTTGATTATTCTGCCTCTGAGCTACAGCATCGCAACAAAGCTACTGCCCATTACACCATAGATCCAACTACACGGTGTAAGTGTACATAGATCTTTGACACCAAATATTCCTCCTCTCCTACTGATATAATGGGAAAGTCAGATAAACAGCAACCGAAACTATACGCTACACTACACTACATGCAACCCTAAAGGCGCAACCGCACATTCGGACACTGAATTAGAAACAGAGCAAAAAACAAGCAAAGCCATGGAAACCACCCTCCAAGCTATACAGCAAAGCCTCCAGGCTATTAATGGGAAGTTGGACTCACTCACCCAAAGAGTGGATAATATATCCGCTAAATTGGATAAGAAAGGTGAGCGTCTTGACGCAGCAGAAGACGGCATAACTGCAGTAGAAGATGAATCACACAGTACGACACGTAAATGCGCAGACATGGAGAAGATTCTGGAGGTCATAAGAAAACAAGGCCGAAGATTTGGAGGCGAGGTCACGCCGCAACATCGTTCGTATTGTGGGAATTCCAGAGAGCACAAACACGGGAAGGATGGAAACGTACGTGGAAGATAGTCCATACACAAGGTAGTGGTGGATAATGAGTCGCACAATCACATGAGCGATTTGAATCAGATAATGGGGCAGTTCAATACAATAGGTATATCCAACTGTGAGACACTCTATAAGGAAGGTGCTAATCGAGGTCAGGTATCCCACTACCAAGGATATCGATTAAACAGGTCACACATGGCCCGTAATAGAAGCAAAAAGGAAGACCCCGGCACTCTTCAACTAATTTATAAACAATACACATTCGTTAGAAATTAATCACATACGCAGTATGTTCCAAGTCATAGAGAGAAGAACCAATTCACATGAGGAATATCAGGAAACAAACAAATGTATGCTGTGAGTTTAGTTTAATGATTTTTAAACACAAAGCACTTCATCTAGCATATTGCATCATATATCGAACAAAACATCGGACAGAGAAGAATATCTTCTTCGTTAGTATGTATGTCCCAAATCTTGCAGTTCTTGTAAATGCTAAGGTTTGACACGTAGAGTATTCTCTCTGAAACAGCCAACGCGCGTTTCGTCACCACCGTGACTTCCTCAAGGCTGTAAGGTAATGGTAAAACAAACATTGAAGTGTCCTGAAATTAATGCCCAAGCTGCTGTAACAGCCCTTTATAAACGAATTTTTTAAAATTCAAATAATATTAAGAGCACTATACGTCATTGACAAAAAGACTGATTAAAAACGAGTCCTATATACACTGTCACCCTCAATATGTGAACCAAAAAGTGAATAAGAAAGACATGCAAAGAAAAGGAGTAATGTGAGAAGCATAGAACAAACTCCAGATTTAGAAGAAACAATCATACCACATAGTGACACAGTCAGACTGACTGGAAAAGTGTTCATGGCTACGCCAGAAAGATTGGAAACCGGTGAGAAAAAGAGGATCTATGAGTCCGTGTCCACTTCCTGAATAAGTTAAAGAAAGACGGCTCCAATTTAAAGGAACCAAGAAAGAAAAAGAGAATTGTAAATCAAATTCTTGTATATTGTTACATCACCTTCAGTTATGATGGTTGCATAAATGTTAGCAATGGCTATAGTAGGCCCGATCCCCTAGATATCTCCGAGGTCCCCAGAAAGTAACTCGATGAATCCAGATATTCACTATCTCTTAGGGTTGCAAAAATCGTAGCTGGAGAAGGAAAGAAAGCGCACCAGTCCTTGCAAGATTAGATAATTCTGTCGAGAACGCATTAATAATTATAGAGCTCAGGTCAGTGCATTCTACTGCCTATACCCATAACCGGACAGCCAGACATTCACCTTTGTTTAGCTTCAAGTATGAGGTAGAGCGTATTGTGTTGTAATGGGGCCGTTTAAAACCTCCAAAATCCTGTTGAGTATAGAGATCCAGTAAACCAAACGTGGTATAGTGCGGTTTGGCAAAGACTGCATATGAGACAGATAGAAAACACAATTGTAAAATAATTTCTAGACAATCATTTTAAAGATTGTCAGACCTAGTAGAACGTGAACACATCATATAAGTGTGACTTACGTACACATTAGAGATTAAGAACACAGGTTCTTAGATCCAGAAGTGATAGATGTCTCTTGTCATTTGAGCCAAGTTAAAATACATCTATGAAAAACAGAGAGTATGCACATTAAATGCATACAACGAGAAACTAATTTAATTAAAAGATGAATTTCCTCATATTCATATATCAATTTTGGAATAGCAAAAATGACTAAGTCTAGTAAAAGAGCACTTACGCAGTCACCAGCAAGCTACATAGGCTCTGCTATTCTTCAAATATCCCGTAAATTCTGCTAAGGAGCCATGATAAGGTCCTAAAGTATAGGGAAAATATGTCAAATTTTTTTTTATATATCACAGTCATTTATCTTACCTGTCCAAAGTTAGACTGATGTTAGCAAATTAGAGTCATTTGACAAATAGAGAAAATAGATATTACATCTTTGGCCAACCTTGGTGCTACGCTATCCAGTTAAAATGTTTTAAGGCAGAAGGTCTATGCTTGTGGGTATAGCTACTATTAATCGTCAACGCGGACCTCCCGTCACACACCACACTATCCACTACATTTGCCTTCAATCTTAGAATACTATCATTAAAAGTTTGAGCCATTTTTCAAACAAAGACAAAAGAGTGATACATCTTTTGCCACTCTTGTTGCTACGCAGACCATTTAAAACGTTTAGAGCAGAATATTTCTGCTAGCGAGTGTAGCAGCTGATTGTAAGTCAACGCGGACCTCCCGCCCCACGCCACACTACCCACTACAAATACCTTCGGTCTTGGAAAGTTGTCGTCCTAGGAATCCTCCGGTCCGTAGCCGTCCTGCATCAGGTAGTCCCGCCCGAGGTCTGGTTTATAAACCAATTCGGTCCCGGAAGTGTTCCTAGCTCTGTGCACGTACATTCAAAGACGGACTAAAGTTCGTCGGTGCGGGCGCCATGTTAGAGTAGGGGAATTAGAAAGAAATGAGATTCGTTTGTTAAGGTCACCACTGACCCGATATTTTACATCATGGGATGTCCCAAGAAGTGGTGAGAAAGAGAGGTGAAGTGTTCCTTACATTGTGCCGAGCGAACAAATACTTACATTAGAAGACGGGTTGTCGTTTTTTGGTACGGGCGCCATATTGGAATAAGGGAATTTAGAGAAATTCGTTTAGTAGTTGGTGAGCCATATATTAAGGTCACCACTGACCCGATATATAAATAGAGGAAATGAAAGAGATGTGGTGCATGAGATTGATAATAGCATAAACATATACGCTTTTAATGTCACTACATAAATGAAGTTTCAAAAGATAGAAAAGCGGAAGGAGAGGGGAGTGCACAAAGATTGGGAGGGGAGTGCAAATAGACCCCCATCCGCCTTGATTTAAGAGTTCAAAGGACCAGTCTATCGTTTTTGCATCTGTACATTTTCCGAAATAGCCATTAGAAGAGTGCTGTACACAAAGAGCAGGGCAGTCATTACAATCCATTTAGTAACGGTTTTGAGTAATTATGGTGGTCATCCAATACAACATGGCACATAACAAGTTCAGAGGGGGGCATAATCAGACCCCCATCCACCTTAATTTCAGAGTTCAATAGGCCATTCTGTCAATAAACATCTATACATTTTCTGGTAGGGCCATTTAGGGAATACTGTAGATGAGAAACAAAGCAATTATCACAGTTCATATAGTAACAGTATTGACTAATTCAAGGTAACTTCTCCAATGCCTATACAATTTTCTGGTAGGGCCGTTTAGGGAGTGCTATCAATGGAGAACAAAACAGTTGTCATAGTTCATGTAGTAACAGTATTGACTACTTCAAGGTAACCATCCAGTACATCACAGTACATGAGTGTGGGTGGGAGACTCAATTAATTGGGCAAACCCACCCACACCAGGCGTGTTCTACTTAAAAAACGCTAATGTCATCATTGCATATGGAATTATCTACATTTGGTCTCCGTTAGTGTATCAACATGGGCAAAAGACATCTTAGGCGCAATTCTACTGAAACATAATTGTACATCATGGGATCACATTGCACATCACAGTAACCCTCTTGATTTTGAACCCACAGTATAGAGACAGATTATAGTGTTCTTTCTTGAGCAGAGAGTCCATCTGTGACATTAGCTAGCGATACAAGTGATCACTCAGACAGGAAAACATGTAGTTCCTTATCAAAGTTTAGGCCCTGTTCTACCGCTCTTAATTTAATGATCCATTGTGTCTCCGTTCTCCGGACGTGGAAGACATGCTACGTGATGTATTTGGAACCAACAGTTTCTCCACGGTACTAATCATTGAGCGAGCTCATAGATCGCTGGCACCCAAACCTCCACCGGGCGCCCCGCCGCGACCCATAATCGCCCGGGTCCTCAATTACAGAGACCGCGACACAATCTTACGGATGGCTAGAGTGAAACAACAAATCACCTACCAAGGCAACAACCTGGCCTTTTACCCGGACTTCACAATGGCGGTTCAGACAGCACGCAAACATTTTAACCCTGCAAAAAAGAAGCTCCGGGAACTGGGCATCGAGTATGCGATGTTGTACCCAGCCAGACTGCGGGTGAACTGTGATGGGCGAGTGACAATACTGCAGACACCAAAGGCTGCGCAGGAATTCATAAAAAAGTCAGTCACCAAAGAGGTGGACCAGGACTATGATTAAGACACGAACAACTATGAAACCTTCCTCGAATTATCTCCACCAACAGCACTGCAGCGGATGCAGATGACACGGGAGACGAGCAAAAACAACAGCCCATGCTGTACAAACTCTGGACAATATATCGCATATCCCAACCGGGCCACGCTTATAAAACCACCCTGACGATCATGTATTGCACCTCTAGATCCTGGAACGGTGGTGGACCTCTCGAAATCACATCCTGTCAGCGGAGGCATACACCAATCTGGACGGCGGACGGAGCTGGGCGTGTGCTGGCCTCCACTGGCGGTAAGATGTAAAGCACACATCCATAAACCCAACCCCAATGTGAGGCACTACAATTAGACTTACAGATAAACTCAGCTCAGTAATTAGTCGCTAGCCCTTAGTCTCATAGCTGGTGACCTCCTGCTGGACAATACTATTGGACTTGTATGCTAGCTGGTAGTTGTAAGGTATATGCAAGAGATGCCGAAATAAGTCCTCATACCTCTGACGGAGGGGGACCTAGATGGACATATATAGTGTGTAATGTTTTACGAATTCCCCTACAGTCTAACTGGCACAATACAATGCAATGATATGGGATGTATAGGAGTCCATAAATATGAGCTACCCTGCATAACTACAAGAGGCTAGGTAAATGATATTTTTAGCAAACTGGGCACAATCCCTCTGTCAAAATGTGCACCCGAACTAATTACGTAATACCCGACCACATCCACTTCGTTGAATAGTGATACGCGCACTCGGCGGATCCCCCCAGGAGGGAGCTCCCCAACACAGTTCTAGTTATGTTGAAACTGTTGAAAGGGGTATGTCTTTGGCGTGATTGGGATGCCAAAGTGGGCGGGGGGGATGGGACTGGGGTTTGTTTTACAGACTACCATCTTTGAACTGCAATGCAGCCATTCAAGCTAGTGCTAACCATTCATCTATCACCATACATTTGATAGCTACAACACGTGCTCATGTTGTGTGCAGTAAACAAGACCACGCCACAAGCATAGCTCAAACCAACGACCATAGATAGATTACAACCAGCACATATTAATTTACTAACATGGAACGTCAGGGGGCTCAATAACCCGAAAAAGATACTCCAGATTTTTGCCTATCTAGACAGACTCCACGTAGATATAGCCCTCCTGCGGGAATCTCATCTGGCCCCTTCCCATAAATGTACTATAGGGAGCAGGTGGGCGGAAACGATACTGAGTTCCACATACTCTTCTTACTCTAGAGGCGTGATAATATTAGTGAAGAAGGGGACGCAATTTCACAGACAACACCATGTCGGACAACTTGGGTCGGTATATTATTATTACTGGACACATTACAGGGCAGCGCATAAGCTTAATAAATACATATTACGAATGTGGACGATCCAGAATTTTACAAATCAATTTGGCGTAAACTGGATCATTTACCTGAAATGGCCTAGTTATGGGGTGGAGATCTAAACCTCTCCTTACATGAACAGTTGGACAGGTCAGGCTCCTCCAGAGAACCACATAAACAAGCGATGAATGTGGTGCGAGACATTATGACCGAATCTAAGCTGGTAGATATCTGGAGGATGCATTATCCTCATCACATGGAGGCCACGCATTCCTCTGGGATCCACAATAGCTGGTCCCATATCGATTACTGGCTGGAGACAGAGGAGGTTGCCTCTTGGACATGAAGCATACGACACTTGCCCAAAACCCTTTCTGACCACAAGACAGTGCTTTTGACCATCGAACTTCCCCATTACACACCTCCACCATACATGTGACGATTCAATGCCAAAGCACTACTAGACTCCACATACACTGACACCATTGGACAGGCCATTACTACTTTACATTCAATCAGACATCCACCGACAATCCCACTTTACTGTGGGAAGCCTTTAAAGCTACCATACGAGGATTCTGTATTAGCACCAATGCTGGGATTCTAAAAGACATCTGTGCCCAACTCACCCAACGGGAGAACACATTAGGCGCTTTGGATCGTGAATACGAACACACACATACCATGACTATCCTAAGTGACATTAGAAAGGTTATGTCAGAATATCAGGAATTTGCAGATGATGAACTAAAATATATATCAAAACGTCAAACTACACGCACATATGGTGAAGGGGGCAGACCAGGTAGAGTATTGGCAAATAAAATCTGCTCAGGATATAAACCACAAATGGTTCTTTCAATAAAACATGATAGTGGCACACCCCGCTATGACACAACGAGCATACTACGGGCATTTATGGACTCATATGGCGATCTTTATGCATCACGAGATACTACCACACAGCCTGAGATTATGTCATATTTGGAAGATGTGGCGATAGCCTGGCTGTCGGATGCCCAGAGGGAGTATCTCTCACAACCAGTAACGGTAGAAGAAGTCTCTGAGGTGATCAAATCACTTCCCAATGGTAAGGCACTGGGCCCGGATGGCTTTACCAGCGAATTTTATAAAGCGTATATCGAACAGCTTGCACCCCACCTTGTGGAAATGTATGGGGACGCCCATAGCAAGTGGATTCTACCCCCCCACACTGAGAGAAGCCATGCTCATTGCCCTACTGAAACCCAATAAGGACCCTGAGCAGTGTGAATCATACAGGCCATTGTCTTTAATAAATACCGATACTAAAATCCTGGCCAAACTACTTGCAAAACGCCTACAACCACTAATGACCAACATCGTCCTTCCAGACCAATTGGGTTTTATACCCGGTCGATCAACTACTCACAACACTAAAACGTTGTTTGCACTATCCCACTATCTGGCCCCGGACACTCAAGCAGCTGCAGTCCTTTTAGATGCAGCAAAAGTATTCGACTTGATCGAATGGAAATATCAACTCCATATTGCAAAAAATGGGATTCCCCCCAATCTTCCTACAATGGATTCAAATATTAGATACAAAACCCACAGCGCGAATAAGAGTTTATAACTATGTATCCGACGCTATACCAATCGAAAGAGGCACATGACAGGGATGCCCCCTGTCCCCTTTACTTTTTGCAATAGCCCTGGAGCCACTGGCGTGCAAAATACGACAAGGGCATAAATATGCAGCTCTGCAATTTCCGCAAAGGCCAATCAATAGCTCATTATATGCAGACAATATGGTACTATATATACAAGACCCGGCTACGAATCTTTCCCCTCTACTAAGAGAATATATTCAATTCGGTCATCACTCCGGCCTCTAAATTAATTGGTCTAAATCCATCATTATCCCATTAACAGACACCACACAACCACATCCAGCAGAGGTTCCACTTGAATGGCAGACAGACCCAGTCAAATATCTTGGTATATAGTAACATCGCGATCCAGAAACAGTTATTCGCACAAACTACGGGACAGCAATTAGTAAGCTTGAAGAAAAGGTAGAGCGCTGGATACAACTACCCTTATCATTGGCAAACCGTCTGGCCATTGTCAAGATGGTCGTCCTGCCTAAACTACTTTACCTCTTTAATAATATCCCCATCACCCCGCCGAAAGCTGTATTCCAAAGACTGAATACTATGGTAACTAGGCTTATATGGGCGGGTAAACAAGCACGCATTGAGCTGCGTGCCCTTACATTACCGTTCTCCAAAGGAGGTTTTAAGGTCCCAGATTTTCTCCTCTATTATCTATGTGCTCAAGCACAATATGTGCATTATTGGTATCACCTCGTCCCCTACCTACCCCATATAGCAACTGAAGACGGGGATGCACATCCCATCCCACTAAATGCTATTATAACACACCGACGTGACTCACTTCACCCTCACGAAATTAACACCATCGATACTACTAATGCAGCTTGGCGGAGGATGGGGAAGCTGGCAAATAAACTGCCACTTTACGCACCAGCGCTGCCCTTACAATTTCACCCAGAGTTATCGGTCACCCAAGGAAAAAGTAGGAGCAGATCTATTATGACAAGTGGGTATAGATAAAATGGGAGACGTATGCTAACAGCACTTTTATAGGACCTAAAGAACTACTGTACATTAGCAATCAGACGTTACTTTTTCAGTTTACGTATCACATATTGCAGGGAACCACTAAGAAACTCTATCCCACCTATACCAACGAACCGCCACAACTAAACACCCTGTAAATGATTATAACCACACCGCACAATACTCATATGGTGACACGACTATATACACAACTTCAAGGCAACATTGATGACAATACACACAAAGCATTGGAGCGATGGAACAACACGCTTGATACTCACCTCACAGAGGAGGATTGGGCGATCTGCTGCATCATAACTAGTATGCTCACTCAGAATGGCAATCTGCGCCTTTTACACTATAAATACCTGCATCAAACATATCATACCCCTGCTCAACTATACAAATATGGGTTCCGCTCAGATGCACGGTGTCAACGGTGTGGTGCAGATAATGCCAATTTTATTCATCCTGCCTGGCACTGTACGTTAATTAGAACATACTGAACGGGGGTCGTGCAGCTACTGAGTGAAATGGTGGGAGCTTCTATTGATTGTATGATTTGAACATGTCTGTTGGGCCTAATCAATAATGTACGAGCTACCAAACGTAAATTTTGCATGATATCACTGCTTCTGGCTAAACGTAGAATTTCATTGTGCTGGGGTAGCAGGGACGCACCAAGAACCAAACAATGGATTAAGGATATGGCTTATTGTAGAGATACCCTAAAAACATATGAGGAAGAGCTACCCACAGGATCCAAACCAAGAGACTATTGGATGTATTTGGTTGACTATCTCCAAGCAAACCAAACTGTTTAACTGTAAATTGATGTATAAAACGAAATAGTATGGTTGATGGTAATGTTGACACTCTGCAATGTACTGTATGGTAAATCTATCTATCCTGTAGTCTGTATGTTGATTTTCTGTTTCGAACATTGTATGCCTTTAATAAAATGCTTATAAATAAAACTAAAAAAGATAAAAATCAAGACAGCCAGTCGTAGATCTGAGCTGAGCTGTCTGGCAGAATTTATCAACATTTCCAACACTGTGGCCTGCGTATAGTAACCCGATAGAGACATTACTTAGGCTTGTCTTCCCTAGATCTTCAGGGAGCCTTTATTAGGTGGAAACCATATCCTGCAAAGTTTTACCTCACTCTTTTGCATGCTCTCTCCTCGAGCCTTATGGCCAGCCCACTGGAGTGCAGGGGATATGGTCTTGTCCGCTGGATTTGCAACTACAACCACTTAACCCTGACTTATAGGTAAAAACAGTCCTCAAGTTACCAATGCAAAGACCAAGGGAGACTATAGGGAAAATAAGGCAACATCATCCACTTGTTTTATCTGCTTTTACTTATATCTACCCGAAGAGGATTATTTTTTTTTTTTTTAAATGTTTACTACACAATTTGTCTGACAGGCTTTCTTAATCCTGATCAGGTTACACCTGTCAATGAAACGCTAAAATGCATATTTTAACTTCAAAATAAGTGCTTCACATGCTAGTGAGCTCCTTATAGAGTCAGGGTTTGGCAGGACTCCAGAGTACTGTACCCTGGTCTTCACATTTCTGACAGATTTAATTACAGGCTGTTAAATCAGGTGGCTGGTGAGCATACTATTCTCTGCAAGAAAACGCTGTTGATTTCCGTGGCATAAAAACATTTTTCAGCTTTGAAATTCCGCAGCTGAAACAGGTGTTCCAATGCCAGTTTTTTTTTTCTCCCAATTGCAATGTTATGGTATGCTAGAAAGCAAAAACAATCAACAAGCTTCGGTTTCGAATGGCAGTGGTTTCCCACGCATCAATGCAGCCTCTGCGATCATTGTATGTCAATTAGGGGTGGGCGGAATTTGCGGAATTAACCTTCGCAAATTATCGCGAGAATGTTTAAAATTATCGCAAACAAGCAGAAATATCGCAAAGATGCGGAAGTTTTTTTCCGGCATGTTCGCGAGATTTTCTGCATGGTTGCGGGTCGCCAACTTACCCATGTGGTTGCTTGCGGGCGCGGCCATCTTGTTTTGAGTTGTTCTCGCGGTGCATGATCGCGAGAAGAAAGACGTGATCGCGCGACGCATGACGTCACTGCGGGCGCGAACTGTCGCGAGACAGCGCAAATGGCTAAAAACAATACAACATCTCATGGAGAACGCGACCGGATCAAGAAAACTTGTCGGCGAACGCAGGGATTCAGGTAAGGCGATCGCGCGCGCGCGAGAATGTATCATTTTACAGCGCGAGCAAGAAACAAATTATCGCCAAGCTGCGGAAACCGGAATTTTTGACATTTTCGCGCTCTCCGCGGAACGCAAAAATGTCAAATTATCGCAATTTCCGCGAACGGAACGAAATTTTTGCCCAGGCCTAATGTCAATGCATGTATCGCCTAGAAGCGATCCAGTTAAAACCTGCATCGGCTTGGTATAGCACTGATAAGCAGTTTATGCTTTTCTATCTATCCCATACCTTTAAAGGGAGGGGCAAGACCGCATAATACACCCTTCCCGCTACCAGGGCATATCATTTGGACCTTAGCCGCCTTCCAGATCTCACGTAGCCATGCTCATTTCTTGAGTTCAACAAGTCCAAAAAAAAAGGTCAGAATAATCCCATAGCATAATGTGGTGTCACTCCAATGGACAATTTCAACCAAAGCTATACATCTCTTAAAGATGTGTCCCAACATTGGAAAATCCACAGAACGCCCCTGGTTTGGATTCAGTGCATATTTCTCGCAGCGTCAGAAAAAACAAACATCTTTGTACTTGGCATGTACTCAATAGCTGACATGCCTGTCACACAACCTGCATCCCTGCTAAGAACAGGCTAATCTTGACCAAGCTAACCTAGCGCAACAGACTCCTTTAAGCTCTTCCCTCTAGTCTTTATAATTATGTTAACATAGCAGTCACAGTTACCACCAAACTGTGTTCATCCTTCCCAGATCCACATCCACCTTCTCTTAAATACATCTGGGAAGCTGGCTCACAGTGTACCTAGGTGATTATTCAAGATCTTTATTGGAGGATTAAAATGTGCCCATGGCCTAACCCACCCATTTTCTAACATAGAAGCCAGCCACCCTGGGTGCTAGCTCAACAAGGAAGGACTGAGGTATTTTGCCTGCATGGCACTTTCAACATGCAATCACTCACCCCTTCATCTAAATTCTCTTACCTTCCTGAGCACTTTTGAAATATCCCATGAACGCAACTTCCTTCAACTACGAGTGTTGCCATCTCCACAATCCTCGTGTTAAAGTCACATAAGCACACAGCATGATAATCACAATTTTTATTCAAATCAGGCCATCTTGGCCCGTGATTTCGAAGAGGATATTTTTGTGGAGTTGATTTTCCCAAGAGACATTTCATTTAAAGCTTTATAAGACCTTGTTTCAGGTGCGAGTGTAGTCTATTGCGTTTACTGGGTGTTTTGGAGGATTTGTATTCAAATTCAACAAAAGTGTCTGGGGTGTTCTGTATAATGCTCCTCAAGATTGCTACAATGCTATTATTCTTTGACGTGTTACCATGGATACCAACTTAATGAGGATTGAAACTTTTCGTAAGCAAATAATAAATCTTGGTTATCAGTGCTTTACATGGAAATACAGAAGTGCAGGTACTCACTATTTAGAGTACCAGTTTGCTCGCAAGAAGTGCCGGTGCTCGCCCGTTAAATGTATAGTAGTAGTGCTAAGAAGTGCAGGTACTCTCTCTCTCAAATTAAAGAAGTGCATGTACTCGGTACCGTAACGTAGCTGTCCATTTGAAACACTGATGGTAATAACCGCCCAAGTCAGGTCTTTGGGCTTCTCTCTGACTCCAAAATTAGCATAACGGCTGCACAGAAAGCAGACCTACTAACAATGCTAGAAAACATCAGGGTTGGCTCTCTTTAAGCATCATGCGATGGCAGTGGAAGTTCCCCTTCAATATGAAATCTACTTTTTTTCAAGTCATTCAACATGAGTGTCAGTAGGAGCACGTCCACGGGTTTAGGCTGGACAGAACTCGGAGGCAAGTCTCAGGGCTACTATCAGACAGTGGGAAGAGATTTGCCTGACACAGCAACAACAACCCTTCTTCCCAGTTAAATGTATTCAATTTATATGTATGTATATTGTCCACATACAACTGTGAATTACAAATATGCTGATTTGTTTTTTGTAAGAGGCATATACCTACCGGCTTTGACTGAAAAACAAAGCCAGCCAACGCCATGCTACTAAAGATACTGAGAAACAAGGAAACCCACTCTGGAAACAGATTTTTTTTAATGCACCATCCGTAGTCAGAAGATACCTTTCGCTGAGCTAATGAACCCCAACCATAAAAACATACATTTTTCAACACAATTGAAATGTACAGCTTGCTAGACTGCTGAATGAAACAAGACTTGAGGCAAACACACAATATATTGGGTACTGTAAGAACCAAAAATAGCATGCTTAAAGATGCTAAACTTTGTAGCTATAATCCTTATAAAAAGGCTACGTTAACTGGTGTATTTATATCTTGCATACAGTACAATGGGATGGCACTCACCACTAGTTGGCAACAGTGTATAGAATAAATACATAAAATATTGATTAATCCATGCAGTTGTGCTCAAGATGGAGTACCCTAAAGGTGATACAGTTTTCAATGTGGGTACTAAGAGCGATCCTGTTCCACTGGTTGCCCATTTTTTGAAAATGTGTGTGTTGGTTATTTTTTTTTTAGAACATTTCCTACACCCTAAGGTTGTGTCAAAAGGACGAGGGGTTTCAGGAGAGGGTAAGAGGAGAGCAGAGGATTAGACAGGGGAATACAACAGCCCACCAAATAGAGTGACAGTTAGTTGCGGTGGAAGGCGTTAGAAGCTTGTGTTGTGGTTCAGCAGTGGGGAGAGCAAGAGATTGTAGAAGGCAGCAAGAGAGCGAAGGAGGCAGAAGGGAAATTAATATCTATTTTTGCTTTCACAGATGGCCCAAAAACTGACAGCATCACTGTGCACCATAAAACACAAGGCTTGCCTTGCATGAGCGAATAACTAATTATGGCAGTGAATAATGCGTTTATAGCGGAAATGACAAGAACAAGAGATCGAGCTGGACATGCCTTTAGTCATTACTGAAAAATTCGCAATTTCAGTATGTATCTAATCCCCATAAAACAAAAAACAAAACATGCACCAAACGTGTTCACATAGTGGCATGAGAACGAACCAAAAGAGGTCCTAATTCGTTCACGTAAGTGCTTTGGAATTTGGAAAAAGCGAGCCCGGCTGCCTCGCTCGCGACAGCCCCCTCCTCCCACACACATTTCTGCTCCACACGGACGCCTCGCCGCGTAATCACCGGGAGACGGCCGATAAATATTTGCTCTTCGCGACTACCTTGACGTTGAACGTGATGTTCTCCATGACGTGAACCCGCTCCGGAAACGCCTTGGCCACTTCCTCCACGCTGTTGAAATACTGCACTGGCTCCTTAATGTCCCGGTCCTGCTCCAGCAGCTTGAACTGCCCTGAAAACAAGAAAAGGACAGTGAGAGCTCTGACGAGCAGGGCAGCGCGCGCGCCAGCGTCTCTGCCACGGACCTGCCGCGTTTATGAACTGTTCACGCGACCGTGCATGCTTCTGTCACAAGTGTAGAGCCAGCAGGGCCACAAAAAAGAGTTCTGTTTGTTAATTATTTATTTCACCTTCTAGATACACTACTTAGTTAATTCGTGCTACGCTTCGTTTCTAGTTATACAGTAAAACGATTTCCCAAACAAAGAAATGGCCTATTCTTTAATTATTCCAAGGTGATAATTACCAGTTAGACCTTTTAAAAAAGCATATTAATTTCAGTTATGGTGTATTTTAAATAGAAACCAGGCCATTTCTGGCGTCACAGATCTGCGCCCCAGCCATGTGTCGAATAGTTCATGTAGGATGCTTAGACAGGCAAATGCAGTATTCATTAATGAAAAGTGAGCACCAATACAGAGTGTTATATAGCATGTGTGCAATGAGCAACTGTCACTAGTGCATACATGACAACATTTAGGAACAGAGGAGATTAAAAAAAAATATCGTAGCAAATTAATTTTCAACTTGACTTGCATTGAAGTGGAGGATTTTCCAATAAGTACAAATTTGAAATAAACCTTTTTAAATGTTTTAAAATTAGTTTTAATCAAGAGTATTCTGCCTAAATTTGTAGTGTTGGCATGTATGCAGGGGCGGCACAGTAGAACTCTGTCTGTAGTGGCTATAGGCGGACCGGTCAGTGTGGCTGGAAAGGTGTGCGGTTATGGTGAGGCCTATGTAAGAAGAGTTGTGCGAAGTGTACAAGGTCCTCATACAGGGTATGTCATAGCAAGTGAAGTTTACACCACTGTATTGTAGCAAATTTTGATTATGGTATGCAAGTGAAAGGGTGAGTATCATGCAATATTTGTATTTCGTGTTAGATTGAAAAACAGGCGCCTAGGGATGTGCTATTTTCTACTTCTTAGGGTCCTGTGAGGTTCAGAGGGGGCAGACGAGTGCCAAAATACATGGGTTTATGTCGTCCACCCCGAAGCAGTGTAACAATGGAAATACACAGACACCAAAGTAAAGGGTTTATTGTGTCCCAGAGAAGTGATGAAAATGGAGCCCGGCAGCTGGTATGGACGTTCAGTAACCAAAGTTAGGGAGGCATCAATTTGTCAACTGGCGGAGGCTCAAGAAATGATTACGGACCATGAATGACTCTGTTCTGGCCTTGGGACCTTCAAGACTCTTACCTGGAACCTGTGTTTCATGCCCTAGGTCGGAGGAAGGATTAGGTATGGGTGGTGAGTGGAAACAAGTACAACATAAAATACACCTAGCAGAATCCTGGATCAGAACCAAAGTCCACTGTTGCAATCGGCCAACTTCAAGGCACAAGTAAAATGTTCTAAGGTGCTAACTAAGACATTTAACCTTCACATGGAGAGTGCCGCTATATTGTTATTGCAGCCTCACTTACCCCTTCGCTGTGGCGCGAATTCCGCCGCAGCGCTGGGGGGGTGAGCGTGGCGCCGCCATGCTCATGACGGAACCACGCCGTCATGAGTCACGGGCGAGCTGTGCTCATGACGGCGTGGTTCCGTCACGACTCCGCCCACTCTCTATTTCGCCCGCACAGGCGGGAAATTAGTGCCGCGTGGGAGGAGCGGCCGCGGCATGACGGAACCACGCCGTCATGAGCACACGCCGCCCGTGGCTCATGACGGCGTGGTTCCGTCAAGAGCATGCAAGGGGTTAATTATGTAGTCAACACAGGGAGAATTTGTCAACAAGCCTTTAACTATATACAATAAGAAAACTACAGCACACAAGAGTAACATAACATTAGGATATGGGTCACATACAAACTTAACTATTCCACTTGGTGAGCATGAGAGTGGATATTAAGCTGGTCAAGAACACTTACAACCTCGAGGAAGAATTTAACATCCATAGGGAAAATATGCGTGGCACAAATTCCCACTAGGGATAAAGCATTGCTGAACAAACCAAGTGCCCAAGACACAAACTCACATACTATGGTGTAATATGAATAATGAAGGTATGCTTCATGCTGCACAGGGAATTGATTGCAAGACTGACAGATTCAGTGATGAAAAAGTTCCAGACTGGCTCAATTTGCTAATTTTTTTAGGTTGTTTTTATAGAATATAATGTTGACGTGATCATTGAACCTTGTGCCTGTGGAACTGTATCCAAGCAACTTGGTAACCACATTACTATATGTAATAGAGTGTAATGTATGATAGGAAATAAAAATAATAAAAACATGTTTAAAACAAATCAGGTGCCCATGAGGGCCAGTAATTCCTAACCCAGAGGGTATAATTCTTTAGGCAAAGGAAACATAGTAAAATTATCTATACATGTGTAGTATACCTCCGCTATCCTTCTCATTTCAAATAACTGACTATTATCCACCAATCAAAATACCTTCATATTTCACTATACTAATTCACCACTAATCCTTTATGGGTTTCCGGAGTAGCGTGCTACTCACCTAAACAAAAGTGCTTCATCAACCCATCAGAGGTAACAAGCGCTATATAAATACAAACCTTTTTTCCTTCCACTATCCTTCTGAATGCAAATAACTGACTAACCAATCCACCACTTAAACACTTTCATATTTCACTATACTAATTCAACACTAATCCTTTATGGGTTCCGGAGCAGTGTGCTACTCGCCGAAAAAGCGCTTCGATGCCTCATCAGGGACAGTAAGCGCTATATAAATGCAATTACAATACAATACAATACAAGCTACAGAGCACACTAGGAACATAGCTGTTCCCAAGTTAATTTCAGATTGCCCAGGGACCTTGGCAAAACGCAAGGGATGTTCTGCTCTCTCTCTCACTCACTCCTTGTCATTTCTTTAGTATCTGATGTGTTTGAAGTGCCACGTTCATAAGACAAGATGGGGGGAAAAGTACGGCAGCGCAGCATCGAGGTTTAAAAACTGAAGGAGCAAATAGAAAGCAAAACAAAAAATTGAACCAAGTATGTAAGGACTGTCAATTAAACACTGTGTGGAAACGGGTAATATTTTACTTAGCATAAGCAACAGCCATTTTGGCTGTGGTATCTATTTTGTTTCCTTCGTAATTCTTCCGTCCTCTGCAACTGGTCCTTTTCACTCTGCTTGTGTTATCTATTTTAGTTGACATCCTGACATGGCTAAGCAATGTACGTGCTGGGGTTTTGTAGCTGCCAGTGCACCTGGTCTCAGATGTTAAATGTCGACCATTTACTGCTGCCATAAGCATTCCTGCACCCCTCCCACTTTGCTGACCACGTAGTCATCCATCTGCCCTTGTTTGCTGATAGCTATTTCTAAACTTGTTTCCATTTCTGTTCACATGCTTACATTGCAACAAAATGGTATAACAGGGACGATGGTTTGTGAATTCAGTGTACTACCTCCTGAAGCACTTGAGAGTGTTGTGTGGACGTGGTCCCACTCATGAGTGATTAATAAACTTGTTATTTTATTTCAACTCCAGTGCCGATCTCTATTTTGTTAGACTTTGGACCCGTGGACAAGAGGGTGACCCTGCACCAGTGTGCCCACTTTTAGGCACATTTCCACAACTGGGAAAGTCAATAGGTCTTGCTTTTGGGAACTACTGGCTTTGCAATATGTTACTGTATACATTGCATATTTTACGTAAGTAAAGACTTTGAATTTGTTAACATTTGTAAAGCCTGAATGCTTTGTTGCACTTTTGTATTGAAATCGACTCCACCAAGTACTGGCAAAGCCAAGAGGTCTTTGCTCTAAAAAGTTGAGTTATTGGGTTTCCAATGCTTGTAAGGTACATGTGAGTAGAGTCTCATGGAGGTACCAGGGTGAATGCGGATTGTAGGAGTGTGTCAAAAAGGGGACACAATTGAGAACTCTTGAGATGAGGCTGAAGGCACTGTGAGTCAGTGGCCCATAACATGGTTCAGATTACATGCTCATCCAATCCTTGGCCTCTCTCCTGTGCACACAAAGTGATGGACACATAAGTATCATTTGTAATTACCATTCTAATTATTTACAACAAAATCACTTTGTTACTAATTTATATCCAACTGCTAACAAGCACTCACAAATACAACACATCTGGCTTGGTTCAGGCATGTTTGTTATTGTGTGATATGTTTGGATGTGTGATATGTTTGAATTCAATAGCAGAAAACTCAAAAAGAGGCATGTAAAAAAGCTGGTCAGGCAGCATGCTGTGTACAACACAGGATTGTAGTTCACGTTTAAACCATGCATCTAACTACTTAGCCCTTTAAGTTGAATAAAAAGAAAAACCTGTGGTCCACAACAGGAGTTTGCCTACAAACAGCTAAAAGATGCCTCTCGGCAAGACCTAAAAATTGTGATGTTGTACAACCGTGGAGTCAAATCTAAAAGATGTGGAGCAATGAGAAGGAGCAACTGCTTTGCTCCTCAGTGGCCGTCATTCTACAGCATCTCTGGGAGGGCAGGAGCACAGCTGGTGTTACATGCCAGGGGGGAATGGTGCATTTCAGTAAAAGAAAGCAGAGGGCCCAACCTCCTACACTGCCAACTCAGGATGTGATAGTAGGCCCTGGGCCTCTTGGTGCAACAGCACCTTTTAGAAGTGGAACTGCCCAATTTGTTCCCAGCAAAATTGATCCAAAAACTGTGTGGGTCATTTGCTCCTTGGCAAAGATGATCCAAATATCCTCAGCTTCCCTGGGAGCGAAGCACAATGGGAGAAACATCTGCAAGAGACAACAATGTGGAGCGCAGTTGGGTTGAGTAGAAGCAATGGGAGGATGGGGGTTGAAATAAATGGGGGGAGCAACAGCAGGGTGGAAACAACAATGGAGTCCATTGGAGGTGGGGAGCAAACAAACAGTTTGTGAGAGCAACATGGAGTGGAGGAAGTAAGTGGACAGGAAAAAAAGGTTGGCCAAGGGAAAATCATACGGGCAAAAGAGTGCAACACAGCAGGAAAAAAAGCAGAAGAGGGAGACACCTGGAACACATGCATTCTAGTTGAGTGCTCAAACAAAAAGAAAAAAGTAGCACCTGAAAAAGTGAGCTGTGGAAGGACATAGTAATGAATCCTGCTCCATGGGAGGAGCAAATGCAACAAGAGGAAGCAAAGCATACAGAGCTAATACGTAAGAAGCGAGCAATGAGAGCAACAATGCAGACTCTAATCCCACTGTAAAATAACAATATGTCTCGCAACAGACAGCGTATGCACTGCCATAGGCGAGATCTAAAAAACAGCAGTAGGCAACATACAGTGAACAGTGGAAACCCGTATATATTGAGAATAATACAAACAAGCAGCGCAAAGTCAGTCAGTCTGGCGCTGGCCCTTTGGTTTTGCCATTTCTTATATTGTTTGTGATTTTCTTTTTTATGAAAGCGCACATAGTAATATGGCCGATTCCCGAGCAGCTACCTAGGTAGCTATAGAGGAGATTGGCTGTGGATCACTCCCTTGGCCGTCACCTACCCAGCCGCACACTGGGCAGACTTTCATTCGTCTCTCAACCGTGTCTCCTTTCCTCCCCCTCCTTACGACGAATCAGCCATTTGTGTGACTCTGACTTTGTCTTTTTGGTTCCCCTGAATTACTTTTCCCCCTTGACGGTCTTCCTGACCCTATCTTCATTCCAATCCCATTTTACTTTTCCCCTCTTTCTTCTATACCCATAGGATATGTGTATATGTTAAGCTATGCTCTAGTAACTCATGTTACTGTGTAACACTGTTTTTTTCCTATGTTATAGTATGCTCCTGTAACTGACTTAATTTTATAACTCGTTAATCCTCATGTAAAGCGCTCTGATACCTCCGTGTCTAGCCAGTCCTATATAAAATTCTGCAAATAAATAAAATAAAACATAGTGTGAAAACAAGCACCATTCAAAAGTCTATGTATATAGATAATGTGTAAGCACACACTGCAGCAGTAGTCCCTGGCAATTAAAGGGATTACCTATGGTGTGCATGTGTACATTGCGCAAGGGCAGAATGCAGTCTCTCACAGCCAGATCAGCAAGTGGCTTAAGAGGCTAACCCCGTTACCCATGCTGTAGGCTATGGTGGACAGAAGCAAAATATGAATGATGCTACAGCAAGCTAATGGTTGAAGAGGGCTTACTGACAGCACTTGTAAGTAAGTTTGTATGATCAATATGGATATAGATATAGGTATTTTTTTTAACTAAAAAGCAAAAGATTTTAGGTAACACCAGGCCGAAAGATGGCTCATAGAACAATCCACAAGCGGGTAAGCAAAAATGTAGCACCCCATGGCAGTACGCGTCAATTAGGCCATAGACGCCACAACACAACACACTCATTGTAACTTGCAATATGGGACAACATTCATAAGGTCTTAAACATCCATTCTGATAGATAACTTTTGTTTTTGTCTTTTGAAAAAGATAGAAGTATTGGAAGTGTATGATGAGCAGACAGTGGTAGATTCTCCCTTACGGAGTCTAGAGTATGTTCTGTGGCAGGATCTTTGTGTAAGAACTTCACACTACCAAGCTTAGTCTTGCAGAAAGAGTAGCGCATTTCATTAAGGTACAAGTGTGCACTGCACAACTGGTAAATGCATACTAAAATATAAATATACTTTGAAACGTATGAGATTGTAGACATCCATGTTTGGATAATCCCTTAATCGCCTAAAAATACATGCATCTTGGCACAGATGTTAAGTACGTAGTAAAGATTTTTTTTTTTTTTAACACCAATAACTTCTAATATTTGTGGCAACACTTGCTTCCTCAGCTTGGATGCATGTGAGTTGAAGATTTTGGGAGATCATCCTGAGGATTGGTACAGAGTTAGTAACTGGAGTATCATAGTGGGTAACCTTTCAGGTCTGACAAGTTGTCCAGAGGACAAAATGGGTCTCAAAACGTCGATGGATTAAAATGGAACCAGCGTTATGTGGCTGTGCCAGTCTGTAGCAGTATTTGGTGTGTGGCTGCATGTTTGCATGGCTTCTTTTTTTAAGGGTTGCAAGTCCTAAAAGCGTGTTATTTCAGACAAAAGAACATCCATCATATTACGTTAAGGTGTAACATTACAGCCTCAAGGGTGATGGCTGAACTACTAAAGGGACCTGACCTGTTATTTACTGCAGTTCCATAAGCAGCAGCCAAGAAGCCTTTCCTTTGGAGCTGAACACCCTAAGATACGGAGGAGCGGGTTCACAATCCCCCCCTTTAATGCAACACCAGTACATCAGGCTATGTGTATCAGAGAATTAGGTTTGGTTTTTGTACACTTTTGGTTATTATAATAAAAAGCATGCCAGGCTCAAACCCTTGTGCATAAAGTGTCCGCCTGGTCAGGGATCGTGGAATGAAACTGACTTTGTTGACACCCCAATGCAAAGTCTTGCATCAACATTTCCATCTACCGTCAAACTTTAATTATGAGCAATGTCAATATACAAAATGCAGTGTGCTTTCTGGAACAGCCTCAATTACATACCCAGTTCTCCTTTGCTTCTATAATTCGGTCTTAACTAGACTATACACACCACCATGCTAAATTTACAGCCTCTTTTTTCAAAAGGTCTTGCGTAGTCTTTGCTAAATCGAAACCTAAAAAAATATTTTACAAGAGGAGTGTAATAACCTGTTGGTATTGAATTAAAGTTGAAAGTTAAAGGCAACTATTAAAGTGTGGGTGAACAGCAATGGAGGAATACCAGCCTACTCTTATAACCACCCAAGAATAATCAGATGTGATACCAACCATATCTGATATTGTATTGATGTTTTAACAAGACTTTACGAATAAGTGGCTTGCTTAACAATAAGACAGCTTTGAAGGCGGAAACAAAGGGGCCCAGAAACCTGTGTGACTCGGGTCATGGGAATTTAAAGAAATTATGTTTTCCTCACTCTCACGTGGGACCATCCCATCTAGCAGGGTACGGCAACAGCCTCAAAGCACCACCAGTAATCCGCACAAAAGAAAAAGCCTGAAAAACTGCCTTTTTTATGGTGCATAGGGAGCACACTACTTTTAAAATACTCAATGGTGCCCCTAACACTCTGGAACCATTATTGCAGGCAAGTTTTCCTATGAAACCACAGACTCATCCTTTTGATCAGTTCTGTGCTTAGTGAAAATGTTTAATAATTAGGTCCGTAAATAATGAGAAAACTTCCGGATGGGAACATGAATGAAAAACAAAATATCTAGCACCTTCCATCTTAACCACCCTACACCAAGCAACCCATAATTCATTGGATAAGAAATACTGCTGTTGATGCACCAACTCAATTAACATTAACGAGGGCCAATTCGCAAAAATGGAGAATCCTGTGCTCAGATAATCAGCCAAGACCAGTAAGGAAACATATGCACAGTCTTCTTTCCAGTTTATAGATTTATTAAACTGTCAAACTAATCATTAGAAAAAGTAAAACATTAGTAACATCAAAAGCCAATTCATTAATAAAGGCAATAATACAATATGCCTACTGCCTTGGGATAATTATGCCCAGATTACTTAAAGAGGGACAGGTATTGGCCACAAAATGGTGCAAATGTAGTTCATGGATGGTGTTACAATTTAAATTTCAAGCAACAAAATACAGATGCACTTGGTTGGTAGCAACCTGTGGTGCCCCATTCATACAATACGTAAAGTTATAGATGTTAAAAGAAAGCCTCAAGTGAGAGAATGCTTAGTTCAGAAGAAGGGCTTGTTACATGATACACGACCTGCAACATTAACAAGCACCAGCAAAGCCATTAGGTCTGAATTCAATGTGTTAACACGTGCAGCTTTGGCACATTTGAGTGAGACATACAGAAGGCAGTCAGCAGGAACAGACAGATGTAAAGCTGTAAAGTACTCTCTCGTTCAGTTTACAATAAGCAATCAAGGGGAGGCGGAAGGAGACACCCAAAACAGCCAACAGGATTAGGTGAGAGAAATGAATGCTCTACTCGGCTAAACTAAAACTTGATTGACAAAGCCTAAACCAACAGCTCAAAGAAGCTGACAGAAGAAAACATGCGGTTAAAAAGAGCAGAAGCGGAGCCCACTTATGTATATAGTTAGCAATAAGTCCGTTTGACAGTTAAACTGGCAGAGAAGCAAGACCAGCATGTACCTCGTAAATACATTAAGAGATGAAACACACCATGTAATGTAAATTTAGAATAGATATCTACACATTTGTTTAATACACTCACTCTGTGAAACTATAAGTGTCAATTGCCTATCAATATCAGTTCCGGTTGCACAATAAATGACTGTGGTTGTGCTGTGGGGTGTCTGGAAGGGCACTGTTAATTTTCAAACTCTTGCTCTCAAATTGAGGTGCTCTGAGGTGGAGTCTTTCAGATTATAATCTTAATTAACATTGAGCTTTTTTTCTGCAATAGAAATTCTCCTAAAATAGAATTTGGAACTGGAACTCGATTTTAATGCCAAGTGTCTAGGCATGCATGTAAGGGAAAGTTTGGTTTTATGTGAATAGATTGAAGGGAAGAGATAGTCCTTCTGCCTGCCGTCAACCCTCCTTTAATTTAGGGCGTACACTTACAGACGTGACAAAGAGTGCCTAGATATTTCTCATACAGCGGTGCGATAAGGGTTCCATGGACCCTAATGAAAGTAAAGAAAATGGCCCCTTCCAGGTTCACAGTTGGGGTATAGTGTGCCTTTTGCATCTCTGAGGACCGGTAACACTACCCCTGCAGACACTTTTCTCATAATAAGGTATACAGGCAAGGACCATATCTGAAATTAATATCAGTCACTCAAAAAAAGGTCAAAAAATGTACAGCGTTTTTCGTTCTAGTGCCTGTCTGATTTCATGTGTTCCTATGAAAAACAAGTGCTCAGCAGTCAGTGAATGTCTACGTCCACCAGGTTTCTTAACAGCTGTCTGGCACCACACAAAATGTAACATCTATTTCGCTGCTGCAAAGACAGGCTACAGTAGCAACAGTTTTGTTTAAAAGGACAAAACACAAAGCAATCCTAAGTTTCATATACCGTAAATACAGTGTATCAGGGCTTGTAGTTTTTCGATCAGGGGTAAACAGAAGACTCCCCCAACCTCGTACCCCTGTGGCAAGGATGGGCTCTTCAAAGCATAGGCGGGCTGAATAATGGGAAAAGAAACAGAACGATTAGTGGCTAAAATGGACCTTGACATCCTCGTGTCAAATGAGAGAAGAGAGATCACTCCACTACCAAAGATAATATTCCAACAGAGATGGACTAACTGGAGCTTAATTAATCCGCAAACATCTGAAAGGGAAGACAACTGCAAACTAGCACTGAACACTCGTGGAGCAAAGGAACAGAACACGTCATGTAGTAAACATCAAACGGAGAATGGAAATATGGAACAAGCACACGGCGTTAGTTGTTTCCACCAGTAGAGAGGCAGTAGAGTGGAAAACTAAGAACAAGCTCATCATGGGCCCAAATAAGGATGTTCCTTCCTGAGTGCTGCCCTCCTTTTGCCAATATTCAGGAAAGATGGTGATTACACTAGGGATCTTTTCCGAAAAATATATCTCAAATAGAAGAGGTGGATCTAAGTAGGTTGCGGTTTGGGCCTACCAGCAGTGACTACATCTTCAGAAGGGTGAAAGGGGCCTCATGCCCCCATCCCAGCAATGAGGGAGCAGCCAGCTTACACCAGTGGCCAGAGATGAAATGGCTGGCAAGGCAAGCCACAATGAAGTAGGAGCGAATAGTTCTAAGTGTGGGACCATGGAGCTGACAAGCGTCCGGAGAGGCAAAAGATGCAAGGATGACAATCGGATGTACAAGAGCATAGATTGTGATATCACCGTGGTCCTCCACTCCGTCACTTGGAGCCAAATGCTGAAAGCCTCAGGGCATGAAGAGCTTCTTGGAAAATCTCTGAGCAAGAGTCTAAATGTCCCTGGGGGGACCTCACTCCTGTCACCACATGAGAAAAGCATTAATCACACAATGACACAGTTTTATCAAATTTGCGCACACTGCCGCCTGGCAGAATTAATGTGAATGCTAAGGCTATGGCCAAACATGCGTTGGCAGGTAAACTTGTTCTTGTCAATGTGACAGTAGTGCTGACAGGCAGGACAGGGATGGCCAATATCATACAATGCTTGGAAGCGAGCATTTCTTGAACATTTCACGAATATTCCTGCACTCGCCGAAAAACGCGGTTAGGCAGCAGTATTCTTAGGTGAGTTTGTGACTCAGTACGCAGTACATCATATGTCAAGCACTCACCAGAAATGGAGGGACTCACAATTGGTATGGATTTCTTCAGAATGCCCAGGCAATTAACACAACCTCCACATCCTAAAAATGTGCAACATCCAAGGAAGGGGGCGTGCTTACCACATAAAGGGGGTTGAGGTTACAGCTAATCCTAAAATAAGTCACCCTACCAGGGTAAAGATATTTAGAAAGAAGAGACAACCCACCAAAGATCCACTCGAAGAGAAAGGATGCTGCCTGGAAAAGGGAGTGCTCTGAAAATGCCCTTACGCGAGTCAGTCAGTCGAGGAGAAGCTGACAGGATGTTTGCCGATTGCTGCTTCTGTATTTCAGGCAGGATAGAATCCCATTTTGAGACAAGAAGGAAAGATGCTAAGTTCTACTTCTCTGGGAAGCCAGGACTGAGGATCTGAGTGATACTGGGACCAGACGGAGTGGACATGTAATAAGGTTCATAGTGTTTGACCAAGAGAATAAACTGTTTTATAAACAGCAGCCTGTCTGCCTTCATCACTGTCTCGGAAAGCCTCACACTTAGCTAGGTTGATTGGCAATCCTTGTAGACTGATGTATAAACTGTATGACCCCCAGGTCCTCCCTGATGGGAAAGCAGACCAAACGTAGCTGTTCAGTGGGTCGCAGCGACAGACTTCTGCTGAGGTGTAGTTGGGTAGTGAATGCTAATGGCACACGATGTAGTGGGGAATCTGTGGTCGCTGGGTTTCTGGCGCTGCAGGCCGCATGGGAATGGGGATCTGTGCTCATGGACACCTCCCCCTATAAGGCAATCTGGGCTGCTGTAGGTAGTTGGCCCTAACCAGGGCCTCCCAAACTAACACCAAGAGCTCTAAAACGGTCTCCACTCCAGGCTCATCAGCAAAGAATAAGACAGATTTCTTGGTAAAAGGGTTCTCACATACCGTGCTCATTCCCAGAAATTACTTTTAGGACGAACGCCCAGTCCCACAGAAGTGCAAGCTTTACAATGTGATCGGAGCCTGAGCACAAAAGACAGTGCCCTTTTCCTTTCCAGAAGATTAGAGTGAGTTCATCAGATCACCGGACTCAGGTGTTTGATGATCCCCATAAACGGGGTAAGACATCCATGAGGTCACCAGGTATCGAGTCTCCCAGTACTAGACCTGGGCAAGCACCTGCTGCTCCTTTGCTGTCCAGGCACAGTTACAGTACAACGGGCACACATCTTAGCCTCCCACTGAACTCCCAGATGGAAGAAATGATTCAAGAGTCCATGGTAGGAGAAACATTCCAACCACAAAAGCCGGCCAGGTCTATGATTAGAGTCCACTGCTTGGGCAGCGATGTAGAACACGGACGCCACAGGTAACACAGTACTATCGTAAGGATTCTAGAGTTTAAAAAGATCCATCTCACAAACATATTTTTAATAAAGAATTCGGTTTCACCAACACTAAATGAAATATATGTTTGGATTCCTGTTTTTTTTAAACATATTCTTGAGAAGGTTTACACTTGGCAGATGCTAACGATACGGGCACTGTGAATGTCTTAGCTTTCAAGGCTGATATTGATAGATCTACATAAAGGATTTAAGCTATACTTATGAACAGCTAACACGTAGAAAAGAACAAAACTGGTCATCAGCAAACAATCAACAAGCAGCAGGCAGAGATGAGTCCGGCTTCAAGCCACCACAAATCCTAGGGGCATGTTTTCACGCCGCTGCATGCCCTGTCGGTGCGAGCTGCAAATGTAATCTGCACAGCTGTCATTACAAAGAATCAATTTATTACTGCAGAATGTCTCAGCAAGAAGAAAGGAGACGTGACACTGTGTGACAGTGATTTCTCAACACTTTCACCACACACGAAAAGCATGAATGCAGCCATCTGACATTTAAGAAATGAGCAGCTTGTAGTTCTGACTCAAGATCCGATTTAATGATCGGTGCAATGGAAAATCCTCAGATTTCTGGAAAATAATATGAAATCTGGAGGAGAATCCACCGGCTGAATTTCCTCAACCATACTATCCCGCAGGTGGCGTCTGCTCTGGACATAGCTTTATCCCCCGAAATTTGAGCAATTTTCATTAACACTGAACTCTAAAAGACAAAAGACACCAGCGGTGATACTAGGGATCAACTGATCCTCCGAGAGTTCAGAAGTATCCAAGTGCTCCACCATGCTATCTTTGTGGGCCTTTTGGATACAGAATCACCAGCAGGATGTTGGGCATCAGCATTCTATGTGAGAATGAGATGAGTTGGGAGAGAGTGAGGTGATCCCGGCAGACTATGGAGAAGCTGCTGTGGGACAATTGTTGGTTCTGAAGGGCTGGGTGGCCAAGTAAACCATCTCTCAGCCTCGTCAGGAAAGCTCACTTGTTGGGATCCAACCTGTTAGTACATCCAGGAGGGGTGTGGGGGGTTTTGGGCGGTTAGGAAAATGTGAAGAAGAAATGGTGTATAAAAAACGTGAAAGATATGCAAATCAAAGTAAGACAAAATGTATATAAAAAATTAATGAAAGTAACTTATGAATACATTACTGTACTTGTTTCTAATTCCTGTATCATGGATTGATTGCTATAATGTATGCACTTTTTATGACTGGATTTTAGCATACGTTTTTGTGTTTTGCTTTTATGGTCTTTTTCAAAAACCGAATAAAGCTTATATTGATTGTTTGAATAACAAAATAAAAATTTGAAGAAATTTCTTTGGGTCAGGGACTATTTTCGATTTATTCTTTTTATTAATGTAGATAAGTCAAGCGGGAATGTTTATTTGTATTTGATGTTCTGTTTCACCCAAGTACTGAGCCTAAAATAGCGTACTTGGGGGTGCCTTTTTGGTAAGAAGATCCCTAGCCACCTATTCAGTGAGTGAACTTCTGCTGTTCTTAAGTAGAAGGCTACATGTTTGCCAGTAATAGCTTCCCTTTCTATGATACAAGCA
The DNA here is from genome assembly GCF_964204655.1 of Triturus cristatus. Lineage (NCBI taxonomy): Eukaryota > Metazoa > Chordata > Amphibia > Caudata > Salamandridae > Triturus > Triturus cristatus. The sequence goes on along the minus strand of NC_140587.1, from coordinate 709,192,064 downwards.
GGGGAATCTTCATCAGGACAGAAAACACTGTGGTTCAGATTCACATATCAAAACCAAGAAAAGCCTATTTTTTGCTGCTCTGCAAAGCATTGATTTAGACTTTGGAACATTATGCAGCGCATGGGAACTTCTAGTCAGCAGGATGCCTGGCAGCAGTCACGAACAACTAGACAAACCTAGTATTCAAATCAAACACCAGTGCTTCCGTAGATTAGAGGGAGCTAATTCCTCTGGCGAAACCACATCTATGTGATAACTTGATCATCCTCAAATCTTTAACAACCAAAGAAATAAAAATACTAAGTGCCTGCCTCAGGAAGAGAAGTTCTAGGCTGTACTGGGATGGGCAAATGTTAGGTCCAACTCAGAGAGCAACATTAATCCTGTTAACATCCATCTCCTGATACAGCCTAATTAACATTGATCTTTTTTTCTGCAATAGGCATTCTCCTAAAATAGAATTGGGAACTGGAACTCGATTTTAATGCCAAGGGTCTATGCATGAATGTAAGGGAAAGTTTGGTTTTATTTAAATAAATTGAAGGGAAGAGATAGTCCTTCTGCCTGCCGTCAACCCTCCTTTAATTTAGGATGTACAGCCCTCAGGTACTGTAGCTGTACACTTCCACTTCAGGAGTTCGACTGTTTAGCGATTAAACAGATATGGGCAAGGTAGTACCCCTGTTCCACATGCCAACCACCCCCTTATGCATTAGAAAATAACTTTGCACCCAGTGCACTCTCATGTACAGGAATGCTAAAGTTAGCAACAGGTGGAAATTGACATACATAGAAGATAAATAAACAAGATACCGCCAAACATTTCTTTCAGATGAACGCTCCAGTTCACCGTCACATGAATTAGTAAGGAACCCTGAAAGTACTCCAACATGCTCCAATTTTTCAAATTTAAAATCCAGGCGGTATAAAGGGTAGGTGGTCTGATGTAGATAAACAATATTTATGTGATTCTCTCTGAAAAATAAGTATCTATTCAACAATTTATAAAGTGCAAGATTATGGTACACTATTTTGAGGCTACAGCTTTTGTTGCATATGCCTCACCTTCTCTATAGCCTTGGCGATATTTCAATTATGCCAGAGAAATTTCTGTAATTCACTGTTACTCTTGTGGCTCAAAATTACCAAAAACAACATTATTGTGCCCGCTCATGGAACTAAGTAATTTGGGGCAAAGATCCTTCTGCAGACACACAGGAACAACGACCACAGATAGTACGAGTGGCTGCTGGCTACTGCTGTGCGTGGCCTGTTCTATTTACTGCTATCCTGTGGTCCATTTTGGACACAAGAGTGCATTTTGCACTAAGACAATAGTGCTGAATGCATGATTACGCTCCTTGCGTAATTACGCATGATTGTGCGGTAATGCTGGGTAATTAAGCTAGGGATGATTTTGTGAGTCACACCCAGCACTGCATTGTTCTCCAGTTATGTATCCTCTATCTCCACCCTCAAACACAGATGTCATCCCATAGAAAGCTCAGTACATTAGCAATGGCTTTCCTTTGGCACTCCTATTCAATCAATAAAGGGGTCCTTCTTCTGTGGTACAATGGTAACAAGCCTGTCTCTTTGGGCTGGTAAACAAGGTTTTAGAGTTGGTGCTCTGAAAGCAGCTCCAAACTGTGCAGGTGCACATGAACAAAGCACCTTTGTCAGTGCGCTACCAATGATGAATAGTATCGTCGCATGGCGTGGCCCACGTTTAATTTTTTTTCCCCTCTCAAGTCTTTTCCAGGGCCAGCTGTAACTTCTAAAAGACGCTTTGAAGTTGCCTTTGATGTCAGACGTCGCATCGCCGCCAAGGAAAAATACATGACAAAGTTGACTGTTTTTCCTGTAATGGGCACCCAACAAGAAACCTCCATTTTGAGATGGAAGCCACAATGGGGCTGCTTCCCATTCTCTCTTGTCTGGACCACAGGCCTGTCTGCACCTCACCGTGTTTTGGAGAGAAGTTTAAAGAAGGCAAGTTACCCAATTTCCCTCGCGTCCTGACAGTAGACTTGCCAACACCTCTGAAACGGGCCTTTCAGCCAACAACCAAAAAAAGCAATTTCCATCAGCAGTACTCCACGATGTCTTAAATCACACAGGCAAGTCAAAGCCCAATGCCCTTCGTTGACTTTCATCTGCAGCCACAAAGAAAGTATCAGGGCATGATGTTTTCAAATATTTGCGCTGTGAAAATGTGAACATTTATTTTTCTTAAGTTCACAGTAAAATATTTCTTACCTCTGCCTAAAATAAAGATACATTTTTTTTCCAGAAAAGTAGAGGGTGAGAGGCCTATTGCACCCAAAGTACAGCTATTTTTAACTAATAAACTTGGGGGCGGAGACTCCATTTCCCTTCTTTGCATTGGAGCTAATGGCATCTTTGCTACGTCACCGCAGAAAAATGTGTATCTATCTATCTATCTATCTATCTATCTATCTATCTATCTATCTATCTAAATAATGATGGGGATATCCAGCATTCGAAAGCTGAAGCCTCAGACCAGGCACCGAAACACTATCAGATGAGGTGACACTCAGAGGGGAATATACCATATTCTGGAGAGGTCAATTTAATGCCGAAGGGAGAGGGTAAGGGAGGCATTTCTGCTTGTCCGCTATAATTATCTGTCTAACTGTCCGGCTTTACACGTCTTTATTATGTTAATGCAGTTGACGTTTCCAGAAGATTCGTTTCCCCTGTAGGCTCCATATAAATCGCATTTAATAGAATCTTGAATTAGTTTTCACCTCAATAAAAGGGCGAAATAGTAGAGAAAGATTTTACCTAAAGACGGTTGTTCTGCACAGGAGCAGAACTTGGGGCCACAAAAACAAAACTTTCCAAACATATAATCCACATTCACAGAATTGGTTTTATGTCATAGTTATAGAGTGAGTTTATGAAGCTCTTTGGTATTTTGAAATGTGCGTATTTGCAAGTTTGGTGAGGGACTGTGGGAGTTTCTGGCATGACACCATGTGAAAGTAGAAGATGAGCCACAAACCTATTGTGGGGATTCACTTACCTCTGGTAGGTAACTTCCCAGCCTGTGCTCAGTCAAAGGAAGCAGTGAATGTCTTTTCTGGAAGGGAACCAGGAGGGGACATGATTTTCTTTAAGGAGAAAGGCTTCTTTGTGTCTTGCATTGTTTTTCAGTTACACTTCCAGAATTTCCCCTTTTCGATTTTTATTACTGTGAAATATTTCGTTGAGTACTCTGCGACCCTTTTTGACTAAATCTGCTCTAAACTCAGGAGTAAATCCACGGGAGTAGATTTGCACTGTGAGATTGGATCCATGGTTAAAAAGAAGGAAAAATACTTTGGAGTGCGTTCCAAAAGGGCCACAAACTACTGCCGGTATCCTATCATTTCCTCCTCACAAACTTTTCCAGGTAAAACCAGAAGGAATTAATGTGAGCAAAATACCACAGATTCCCAGTTGTGCAATTGAGAATGGGGAAAACTATGCATTACTACCACATTGACGGCTATTCTTAAGCGAAGAACTGAGGTTGAGGAGATATCCCACCCACTGATATCTATATTTACTGGCTGCAGTTTTACCTCGCAGAGTAACGCAACCTCAGATTGTTGTCTCTAGGCTCTTCCTCAGCTAGAAAAGTGCCCCTCTGCACTGTTGAAAATCACTGCACTACGTTTAGGCATCTCGGGCCAAGCGAGTAACAGGGATAGCATGAATGAAGACGCGGAGTCTTTTGCTTAACTGTACATGGCCATTTATGATAACACAATCCTACACACTTGATACCGTGCCTGTGAAATGTCTTACACAGTCCCTGCCCGAAGGAAAGCATCTGAGAAACCAAACCGAAGGATACTCCAGTGATTCTCAAAGGCAATAACGAAGAGAGGATTGATGGAGTTAATCTGTTCAATTTACAAACATTCCAGTCTAACACAGTTATGAAGAGAATTAGCTCTTTAAGGTAATCACGGGCATGGAAACGCAAGCCAAACAAATCAATGTGTCCTGGACTTTACTGAGCGAACTACTAGCTGTAAACACAAACACACGTTCAATGTAGGTGTCAGCAGCCAAATCCAGCGTAGGAGTGAACGTCTTGCTCCCAAACGGGAGATCAGTTACCCATCAGACATGATGTAACCGGTAATGCTCTGAACAAACAGGGTCTTTTGTGCCACCAAAATGTTGGACACCGGGCAGAACATCTGTTCACATATGTTACTGTCAAGTGGTGTCTGAGGGGGCGGAGAGCGCATTGTCTCTGAGCAGCTGTTTCACAACTCACTAAACACATCTCCAGTAATGCGAGTTGTGTGGGATCGGGTGGATGTGTGCACGTGGGAGGTTCTAATGATATAGTCATGGTTTGTCATGAAGCTGAGGAGTTTTCTTTTCGCCTGCTAGGAGTTTAAGTACAGCAGCCTGGAACCACATGGTGAAGAAGTTAAAAAAACATATTGTTGAACAAAACTAGAAATGGCCCTGCGGAACGCTGCCGTACTGCTGAATATTTTGCTTCAAAAGACTTGATACCATGGAAAGGCTTCTGTTTAGTTCTTTGCTTTAAAATCGGTCCCATTGAGTAGAGGGTGCTACCATCAAAATGTCTATCAGCCTCATGCATCAACCCAAAATCCAGTCGGTAAAATACCGATTCGGTAATAGCTCCCGGTATTAAGTAAAAAATACCCAATCCCAATGCATCAACCCAAAAGCAGAAATCGCTATTTAAGGAATCCTTAAATAGCGATTCTTTAAATAGGGATTCCTTAAATACCGATTCCTTAAATAGCGATTGCATTTAAGGAATCCCAAAGTGAGATTCCTTAAATGCAATGCATCAAAGTTAAAAAATTAGCGATTTCGCTAATAGGGGGAGCAAATTACCATGAAGATGAACTGCATGGTAATTTGCAAAAACTTTGAAAAATGCACTTTTGTGCATTTTTCAAAGTTTCATGTTGCGCACACACATGCCCTTAGAGCATGTGTGTGTGCAACATATGTGCACATATCATTTTCAGGGGTGCAACAGGGTGTCCTTTTGACACCCTGGCACCCTTGAAAGTGCTCCCGCTATTAGCGATTCGGTAATACCGAATCGCTAATACAGACTGGCTTTACATTCATTCCTATGGGCCTCCAAGCCCATAGGAATGAATGGGTAGGTATTCCTTATTACCGATTCGGTATTACCGATTCGGTAATAAGGAATATTAAGGAATCGCTATTTGAATAGCGATTCCTACATGCATAGCCTTTTGCTATTCCTTATTAGTGATTCCTTATTTTTCGCTAATAAGGAATCGCAAATGGCATTGTTGATGCATAGGCCCCTATATTGTTTAAAGGTCCTATGTGATTCACCAGCGTTTCATCTGTTAAAAAAAGAAAGTTTCCGGGGCCTATATGAGGAGTCGCTGCCAGAGCTACCGTATCGCTGGGTTGCTGAAAACCATGGCTGCCTAGTTTTGAATCCACAGCATGCCTCTTTCTTTCACCACTTTATACTTCCTGTCCCTTTAACTCAATCTCGAAACTTTGTTTTCACAACTTCTTTCTGCCATTGGCTTTTTCCCTCCCTCCCTCCCTCCCTCCCTCCTTTTCTCTTCCTTTTGTGCTATTTTTCTGTTGTTCAAGGTCAAACCCTGAGCCAAAAAGTGAGTGCCGGTGCCAACCACCAGCACAAGTGAAGCACAGTCCAGGCCCACTAGACACTTACAGCTTCTTGGGTATGAACATGAAATACATTGCACATAGTCTAATGACTGGATTCAACTTAATTTTCCATTTTGATCCGCTAGGTGTAAACTGCTCGGCCGGTAGTTGTGGACTGCCCTAGCCATACAAAGGCAAACAACTCGCTTTCTTTCACTCTTACCAATTAACATGCACTCACTCCAATCTGTGTGATACACAATATGTGGTAGTAGTACAACAATCAAATAAATACAAGTGACATTCCCCGAGTCTAAAAAATTTCCTACAAGGCCAAATGTCAAAAATAATTGACATTTTAACATTATTTACACTTCTGTGCATAATTTTATGAATAGGTAATAACGTGTTAAATATTGAAATTTACTAAGCTATTAGCTTGCCTTTGAGTAAACTTGGCTGTCTGCGAACCACTTTTACCATGAAAACACAAGAAGCTACAGACCAAAAAAGTCAGGTGCACAACTAAAGAGCAAGAGCCATTTGTAATGAAAGTAGGAGTCTTAGAGAGAGTTTAGAGAAATAAGTTAACGCAAGAATTGAGGGAGGGAACAAAAATGTTATAGAACATAGTAAAATAGGCTAATTGAAAAGAACGTCTGTCATAATTCCTGTTAGCAAGATGCATTTCGAAGAAAACAATGAAGGGAACGGCTAAAATCCCAGGCACTAACTTTGCCTGTTGCATTTTGTCAATAGAAAACATTTAATATTTTTGTTTCAATATTTTCAGAATAAAAATATGAAATTCTTCTATATCACTTTGAAAACATATCAGCATATAGGCTTTAACGTTGATTAAAGGAAGAATTTCTGCGATACCACTTTGAAAACATATGACCATATAGGCAATCCTTCTTTAGTGCTAAAGATTTCTCTTCCTCTCACTAGGTCAAAAAAGTTTTTAATTAGTGAGGGAACCACGTGCTGTCCTAATAGCGTCGACTTTTCCTCTGACAAGCAACTGAACCCTAAAGGAAATTAAAAAACTAGATTTTCTTTCGCTAGTAAGTCTCCCAGCTGGTTACAAAGTTTTCAGTGTTCGGCGCCCGCCCACTCCTTCCTCCCCTGCCTCTGTGCCAAGTCTCACTCCCGCACTCCTGCCCATGAAACATATGGCCTACAGTCAAGTGAATCTTGCTTCTCAAACTTTGCTTAATCGAAGGCAAATGGGGTATGATATTTAATATAGAGGAATTTAGTTACAAACATAACTTTGGAGCTGGTTAATGTCACTGCGAACTAATAATTACTTCAAAAGATCATAACACAAGACACTTCAAGATTACTAGAAAAACATCACGCTTATGGAAAGGATTTCCCGCATACGCAACCAAGAGACTGATCCTCATCTTACGCCCTCCAAAAACAAACCTATACTATTAAGTTTAATCATATTTTTGCTATTTCTCACAACAGAGAATGGCCTAGCAAATACGTGGCTGTTTCACAGAAAGATCATATCATACTTTCCTTCGATTGTACACATCAGGATATGCACACAATCTAAGCTTGGCGACCAGCTATCAGAACTCAAGATTCTATTTTCCAATGAGAGACCACTTTTCACAATAGCTCAACACTTCAATGCAAGTTATACACCTCCTGTGACCAACTAAGGTGGACCTTTCTTGCAGTAGAGTAGCATGGAGGAGAACAGGTCATGCCAATGACTTCCTTGCAAAGACCAATCGTAATGGGAGGATTTCAATTGTTCCACAGCTGTAGGCCAATCACTTTGATTAGGTTTTCATGCTTGCTTCTTGCAGAGGAACTTGGATTGATTTAGTGACATATGATCCCTGGGTCTGGCAGGGACGCAATGGAACACAGACCTCCACCGATATTCCAAATTTCCTCATCTGAAGGTTCTGTGGGCAATGCTGTGTATTTGTAAGCAGATTTTTTGCTCCACCAAATATTTTTTAAGGGCCACGGTTACCTAGTCGTTAGATTCCAGCATAAAAGGACTGCCTGGTTTAGATTATCTAGAGCTTCTCTACACAGTTCTTCTACTCCGATGTAACATTATTATCAGTTTATACATCATTTTCAGTATCATATGTCCTTATTGGTTATTCCAAAGAACTCCATATCAGAAGGTATTTTACAACTGTATGAAGTTGACCGTGGCTTCAGCACCGATATGCAGTTAGGAGGGTGTGTGATATTCAAATATCAGGCTGTTCACAGATAGTTATTGACGACAGAAGGCTTGTAGAGGTTGCTGGGCTATTTCCTTATAAGATTAAGTAATTCCTTCATGGGGCAGCGCAGCACCTGTAAGTGATTTTGGGGTAAGTGAACTATCTAAAATTCTATTTTCAATGGCATACTAACAATAGAATTAGGGTTTTAAATGACCCCAGACCCTCTATGTGCCCCCTCCAATCAAAAATATTGGCTATGATGGCCACATGAAGTTTGCTATCCCAAGAGGAAAACGTTGTGGGTGATGTCCCATTTCAATACCCAGTTCTCACAAAACTAATTAAGGCCCCTACTAGTCGGCCCCTACTAGTCTCTCACCTTAACTATGCCTGTGTAGAAAAAACACTGGCACCCTTGTAGACCCATTATTTCGAGTCAAGAGTGCAGTGAAAGGTTAGTGTGAGGGATCTCTTGATCCTATGAAATTTGCTTTGCAGCACCTAACTGAACCCCACGTAAATCGGGGTTCACATGGTTTCCAGCACACCCTGATGGACTCTAGCTTCACCTTTCTCCTTACAGAACTGCATTCGTGTCTCCAACCTTAGCTTCCTGGAGTATCTGAAAGGGGATGTGTAATACAACACATTGCTTCAACTGGACATTGAGTGTGTGCATTAATTGTCGAGTTACACAGTTTCAGAATTCCAAACCCTTGAATGCCTTGTAAGTAGCCTTTGAATGCTTCAAAGAGTCAAGCACACAATGAGAGTAACTTCGTTATCAAACTGGACAAACTACCAGGAGCGTTGACATGATGTTTTAACATCAGGGTCCACCCCAGGTCCTAACCTGTAATCGCTGCCTGCCACATGTCTAGGCTACACAGATCTGGTCAACAGGAAGCACACATTTCGTGCCATACCAAGTGACCCCAGATGAGCTTCTCCTCCTTTGTTTGCTAACGATAGAACACACCCATTTGTTCTTATTATGTATAACTAATTTTACATTTATTTTGCATGCATCACTAAAGTACCTGTGAAAAATCATTGGTCTGGCAAATTATTAAGCAGCCCAGAATAATGTGTTGAACCAAGAAAACTGGCAATATAATAACGAAAGAATAATCTAGAATTATTTTTTAATCTAATACCTAAAATAACTGCTCAATAAATGAATGGGCAATTTCACTAAATCATCTTCCAGTAGCTGTAAAAGGAAGCAAAAGAATACTCACTGAAAGAAAACCTACTGATGGCAGGTGTAAGGCAGGATCTTACAATATGGAGGGAATGGCAAAATATTTCATCCTACATTGGCCTTATTCGCAGTAAGACCGGCTGCTACCAGACTTAGCAAGAGTCCTCGGAACATCACTAGTGTAAAATGTATGCTTTTCATGTACAGCTGGTTTTACTTTATGCAATGGTTAACAAAGACTCACAATAATAGTATATTAAAAAACATGTCGACAAAAAAATATTTGTTTTTTCTTAATATTTCTCCAACCCTCTTACTTGTTTTCATGAAAGAGACCTTTGTATAATATGCCATGTAAATTCACAAAAAAATAAAAATATTACATTTATTGCTGCTCTTAATGTTTGTAAAGACCTGATAGACATTACCATTAACCGGTCTAGACCCCGGCAGATAAATAATTGCGTAAGCACTGCCAAGTGTAGCATCGTACAGGTACACACTGAGCCAAACACAGCAGAAGAGAGGGGCACTGAGGGAATAGGGAAACACCAAGAGAATGGGGGAAGTGAGCTACCACCAAGACAGGAATTAGTTACGCACTTACCAATAGGACCCTCTGCTGCATTTAAACATGATTCCAAAGATCACGAGAGACACCAAGCTCACCTCCCATTAGTCAACCTCCCCCCGGAAGCAAGCCCTTTTGTAGTTATATTTACAGGGGTCCCTGAAAATAGAATAGGACAGAGAGAATCACAACTGGAATTGAAGGGTAAAATTGCTAATTGGCTAAATTTTCACAGACCCCTACAACCTGGTCAAGAGGGAGAAATCCAACACGTGAGAAGGGTTTACTGGGTAGGCTCTAGAAGGAAAGACAGGGAGGGTAACTGCGTCATCGCACATTTTAAAAACCCAAATTTGGTGGAGTACATATTAGAGAACTGCAATAGGAATGCCACAAGCACAATTAGGACTATGCCGGTAGCCTACTTCTATCCCAGAAAATTGGGGGCTTATCCACAAAATCCAAAACAGGGGAATAGAGACAGACATGGGGACGAGTATTGGGCAAGGCAAAATGATACCAGTACACAGTACTACCCACATCAACTAGGCACTCAGTGGACAAATAGATATACCCCCTTGTACTCACTCGATGGAACAGAATGACTAGGGTCTCCAGGAAGGCCTAGCATAGCTACTGATAATGGAGGGAGGAGTATAGTGATAGGATCTATGGAACGTATGAACCCAGAAATGAAGCAAGCACCAGATGCCCCGACGCTTAACGCTATAAAAGCGGGGTCAGGGAATTGTATAAGTCCAGCACAACAGGGCCAAATCGGAAGTAGTATCCAGGAGACCAAGACAAAAATCCTATCTTGGAACATTGCAGGGCTAGCTGGTAAATTTGAAGATCAAGAATGGAGGAAGGATTTGCAGGGATATAATATATTAGCTTTCCAAGAGACCTGGGCAGTTGATCCGGCAAGGTATCAAATAGAGGGCTATAAGTGCTTTGGGGTCCCCGCACAAGAAAGTAGATCAGGAAGAGCGAGAGGTGGGTTATCTATCTATGTCGATTTAACCCTGGAAGGGAAGTGGACAATTCCACACTGGACATCACACACTCTCCAGGTACTCAAGCACCAGGGTAGAAGGCATAAATCACAATTCTTTAACCTCTATAATCCTGGGTCCACACTAGGGGAAAATCCAGTATTAAGGGAACTAGATAGCAAACTAAGGGAACAGGTAGAACAGACAAATAAGGGTGGAAATCCAATCATCTTTTTGCTAGGGGACTTTAATTGTCACCTTTGCCCTCACCTTGCCACTTTAGAAAATGACTGGGACAGCTGTCCGCAGCATAAAGGACCGCATTTTGAGCATACGCAGGAGGGCACACTATTATCCTCAATGTTGGCCACCTACTCATTGGCGCACACGATGGACATGACACCTCGGGTGGGGGAGGACTCATATATCCCCACATTTAAAGGCAGAGGTTGTTCCTCCACAATTGATTATATAATTTTATCAACCTTCGGTTTATCTAAAGTCACTAAGGTAAAAACAAAATGGAGTCCCTTTAGTGATCATAACCCTTTAACTATAGAACTGACACACATGGACCGTAGGAACAACACGAATGAAAGGGAGGGGAGGTTGCAGCCTGAAGCGCGAGGAAGGCGCCTGAAGTGGATGAAAATAAACCCACAGGACTTCTATAAAACTTTAATTTTGAAAGGGGGGAAATACGTAGAGGATTGCTTAGACCTCCAGATAGAAGGTTCAGATCTAGTGTCCTCCTTTGAATCACTAACAAAATTAGCAGACAAACTTTTAGAAACAAAAGGCCCCAGTAAGATATCAACTAACCCACGGTGGTTTGACTCCAACTGCTCGAAAGCTTTAAGGAATTTGAAACAAGCACTAAAAAGCAAACCAAGGGACACGGCAATAGTGGCCAAACTGAGGCAAACTTACAAGGCCAAAATTAAGGAGAGAAAATTAGTAGTACAGGCAGAGGCATGGGCAGATTTAAGAGAGGCAGGAGAAAACCGGGACTATTGTGAATTCTGGAAAATAGTAAATAGGCCTTGCTTTCAAGATAGCTCCGCCCCAACTATTAGCACTAACATTCTCCCAGAACAATGGGTTAGTCACTTCGAGGGACTGTACAATAATGCGAAGGGGGTATTGCAAGAGGGTAGGTGGGAAGGGGATAGGAGTGTAGATTTAACTTTCTCCCTGGAAGAGCTCAAATTAGCAATTCAAGGGCTCACCCCCAACAAAGCACCGGGACCAGATGGGACACCTCCAGACCTGTATAGAAGCAATATAGACCTGTGGGCCCCTATTTTAACAAGGGTCCTAAATGCGGCGATTAGGTCTGGTCTACCACGCTCCTGGTCCACCGCCCTAATAGTACCTATCTTCAAGAAAGGGAGCCGAGAAGACCCGAAATGCTACAGGCCAATTTCTTTAATCGACGTCTCAGCGAAAATTCTGGGACGGGTGATTTTGCACAGGCTAACAAACTGGACAGAGGAACATTGTACTTTAGTGGACACACAGTATGGTTTCAGAGGGGGGAGGTCAACAAGCGACCAGTGCCTGAATCTGTATTTGTTAACAGCTAAATACACCAAAGCCTCCACTGGAACCGTTTTCATGGGGTTCATGGATTTGGCAGCTGCTTTTGACAATGTTAATAGAACTAAACTCTGGGCCATGATGTTTAACCTGGGCATGGAGCCGGAGTTGATTAACATTCTAAAGGAACTCCATTGGAATACTACGGCTAAAGTACGTTTTACCTCGGATGGGGGCTGCACGGATGCTTTCCCCTGCACAGGAGGAGTAAGACAAGGATGCATCCTTGCTCCTTTCCTTTTCTCGCTATATATAAATGGCCTGGAACGACACCTCATCTCTCTAGCCGCAGATTGTCCAAGAGTAGGATCACGACAAATACCTGTCCTTTTGTACGCGGACGACGCGGTCCTGCTGGCCCGCACACCAAGGAGTCTACAAATCTTGGTGAATGGGTTTGTTGAATTCATGGCTGACCTAGATCTGGCAGTGAACTTGAAAAAATCATTTGTCTTGGTAGCAGGGAAAAAAACAGCTAAGAAACCACTGTTCAAGATAGGGCCACATGTTCTGGAAACAGTAAATACTTTCCCTTACCTGGGCCTGCTCCTGGACTCTAACATGTACTTTAAGCCTTTGGTAGACGAACATTGTTCAAAACTTACATCATCCAATGGGGCAATTTTAAGTTTTGCGCACAGACTGGGTCGGTGGAGCCCGGAACAGATCATGACACTCTATGGATCCATCACTAAGTCAAAGGCCCTATACGGGGCAGAGGTGTGGGGATTTACGGATGTGACTAAATTGCAAATCGAAGAAGACAAGTTCCTCCGTCGAATTCTTAGAATCCCAAAATCCACCCCTGCGGACATTGCTCATCTTGAACTGGGGATGGGCTATATCTCTGACGAGGTAAAGATCAGACCAATTACTATGTGGACAAGAGTATGGACCAACCCAGAGGCGGAATTAACCAGGGAAATTGGTAAAGACTGTTTGCTAAGGGAAAACGCACTTGAAATTCCATGGTTGAAATATGTTAAAAATACCTTGAAAAGTATTCATCAGACACATTTGTTCCTGGATCATACGCAGATTACAACCATGTCTAAACTCATAGTAAAGAAACTGTTACTGGAAAACTTTGCAAGTGCTAGACTCAAAGTGGGACAACTTAAGAGAACAGTAACTGCACATGGCTTGGTAGCAAACAGGGCAGGCATGGAACCATATTTGTTTCTAATGCACAACCAACAGGATAGATTTTTAATGTGCCGTTTTAGGCTCAATCTTTTACCTAACATTTTAGCTTACCCCGCGGGGTTCACCACAACGATTGAGCAGAAGGGTGCCTGCGGCTGCGACAATAAGTCTCCGCAGGACACCCTTCATTTTGTACTTTTATGTCCATTTTATCAATTTCCAAGGCGCCGCTTCCTGGTCCAAATACTGAAAAAACAGAAAATACGCCAAGCAAAAGCAGCCCTGTTGTTTTTACAAAAAGCAAATGATATGTATACTCTCTATGCTATCTCAAATTTCTTAAAAGTTACTGTTAGACTTAGGAATACAAGGAACTAATATAATTGTATTTACATGTCCTTTCTGCCCCTGACCCACAAATCATGTCCCTAGTATTTGTTTTTAATTCTTCTCTTTTTCTTTTTTTAAATTGTTGAAGTTCAGGAATGAAATGTGATAAATTGTATTTTTATGATGATTTTTAATTATCGAAATAAAAATGAACTGAACTGAACGGTCTAGATCAGCCACCTTTCTATAAAGCAAGGTCAAGTCTATACCTGTGGGATGACAACCCACCTTGACCTAGGATGATGAAGCAAGTAACAATAATTATCCATTGATACAATAAAAGAAAATATCTGACAAAATCTTAAGAATCTTATAAAAAAATGTTTATGTACTAGGTAATACAATAAAAATTGAAATTCAAACAACTAGATGTCACTGAAATTTTGAGGACCTATAGCAACCAGAAAAAGGGTTTGACAGATGTCGAGAAATAGGAAACCGCCATAAAACATCAACTTCGAGGAGCTGTTGGGATCTACTTACAGACCTGCCAACTTGAGAACAAAATCGGTTCTGTGAGCAGGGGGCGTGGCCATGGAAGGGGCAGGGCTTTATGCCAAGAACTTCCAGAGAGGGCCTCCCGCCCCATCCCCTGGCCCCATCAACCTCCTACTTTAACCATAAAAAAAGAGAACAAAAGGTTGTTGAGGCTGCTGGTTATGTCCTGGGGTGCTCTCACACCCCTTAACCCCTTCAGTGCCACGCCCTTTCCCCCTCCTGTGCCGGGTGTTGCATTAGTGGGTGGGGTTCATGACGAGATAGTCTCGTCATGGGCACAGCGCAACCGTGCTCCAGGACGAGACTATCTCGTCATGGGCACAGAAGAGGTTAATGGACATCACCTGCTTGTAGCCTCAAAGTACGAGCTGGAAACCTACTCTCCGCAGTCGTTTTCGGCACATCTTTCCTGCCACAATGTGATTTTGGCTTCTCGTTGGGTGACCATGTTAAGGGAGTTGAAATCGTGTGGCACACGATGGCACTGTCTGAGTTGGAAGGTCTGTGCTCACAGACCTGCATAATCTAGAATTCTGTAAAACCTGAACATTAAGATGAGTGGATTATGGATAATCATCACCAAAATACCAGGGTTGGTAGGAGTTTCATCACACATCCCTTGGCACCCCATTGACATCGCTGGATTGGGCTCCCTAACCCGTTCTTATCCCCTCGACAAACCACTTTTTGATGCAAAGGAGTTGGAGTAAGGGGCAAGAAGTTGAAATAACAGAAAGTAAGCAAAGGTACTCTGTTCCTGCTGATACTTTCACGGCCTCTGACATGGGGCTAACAAGGGCAGTGCTGGAGGCACCAGGGATTATCCAAGGCTAGCAGCAGCTACTTCCTGCCACTTCTGGTTGTCATTAATGTAGTGCAGCACACTAAGCATGTCTGGTCAGATTTGAAGAGAGGTTAGATAGGGGCTGCACTAGGAATCAGTTCAAGGAACCTAGTTACTGGCGGCTATTTCAAGGATGGGCCAACGCTGGAGGAAGTACCAGAAAGGTTTATAAAGGCTTTGGTCTGCCACATTATGGCCCTTTACCTACTTCCACCTTACTGACAGGCGGCAGTAGAAAAACTGCCTACATATATTGACCCAAGTCTGGCATCCTACTGGAGAAAAGAGATAAGGGACAGCTGAACGAAGAGGACAGACGGGAAAGAAAGGTGTAGCAATCTGTTCCCTTAGTCTCCTTATGCACGCCAGCCTGTGGTCTGAGGTCACACACTTCAGGTGTAGCTCCTGGTGGTCTGCAGTCATTAATGATCTATTAGAATAACAGCTTGGTGTGGACTCCAATGACGTTCATGACATGGCTACGGATTATGGCATATGTCGATCATTCCCATATATTAACCCCAATCTCTCCTGCACTGTTAGAAGAGGCCACTGGAGGAGTGGAAATCGGCCCCTGACAGTGAGAGCTAGAGAAATAATGAAAGAGTGAGAAAAAGCAAATGTGAGGAAAGTGTGTGTGTGTGTGTGTGTGTGTTTACATGTGTCTGTGTCTCCACTGTGCCACTCAGAGAATTACACAAGACCAACAGAGGGAGGCAGGAAGCTGCCTGTAGTCACAAAGATGCTTTACACCCCTGGAGGCACCCACAAGAAATGCATTATTATAACAGGTTTCCCATCCAGGTTTAAATGTCCAAAGTGTTTCTGCCAGTATCACTCATTAATTGCCTCCCTGGGTTTACTGGCCTCGCCTGCAGCTCGTGTGTATAACTTCAGGACCAGGGATATGATGGGCCCTAAACACCACACAGTCATCTGAAATGCTTTATTTCCATGCCAGGGCCAGTATGAAATCTGGTTTGCATTCCAATGTACATAACAATGCTATAGAATACGACAATAGAGCATGACGGGATGCCCACCAAGACGGTGTCTGCTGAGCTCACGGGGTCTAGTTTCAACTAAGACACCGGACACGAGTCATCACGCTGAGTACCAATTAAATATGTACACAGCCACAGGCAGACACAAATAAAGGAGGAAGAAAAGTTGAAGTAGGCAAGCAGCTGACACTACAGATCACTTACACAACATGTTACCCAAAACCATGGTATGGGCATCAATCAACATAACACCACCTAAATAAACCACAAGCATTTATCCATTGACTGCCCCTGGAAAATGTATACTCTTCCCACATAAATATGCAGAGCCCCAGACTTTTTTGCTCATTTGTTGATTCAAATGGGTTCATTTCTAAACGAGGTGATAGACATCTACTGTAACCAGGATCCAGAACATGGCTTAGCCTTTCGGACCAATAGAGACCCTGTTCTATCCTGAATTTTAAGACAGTGTTACATAAATTACTTGACTTTCTTGACCCTTTGTTAGTTGCCTTTTGATGGCTGTTTTCATTAAGGTTTTTTTGGGGGTATTTAGTTTTGTTCTGTTTGTGGTTTTATTCTGCACCTACAAATTGGGCTCTCTGGCACTAAGGCACATTATAAATAAACTAAATTAAACTTGTGAGGACCTCGACCAGTTAAGCTGGGCCTAAATCTCTGCTAACATCTTTGTCAGCATCTTTATCATCAATAGCACATTTCTCTGAGCATTCACAGGAGACTGAATGGCATAGGCGGTGATGGGCATGTACTGGCTGAAATACTGAAAGGGTCCTTTAACAACCCCCTCCCTAACAAAAGGAGAAAGCCAGATTTTTACTTTTAGACTGCAATATAAATAAAACAGAATGTATCTTGCATTCTCTTGGAAACTTCCATGAAACTTTAGACTAAATATAGGGATACACAAACAATAAGCATTCAACAAAATTATTTTAAACACATTTTAATCAGTCTGTACAAATGAAATGGGCTCTACCTAGAAAGCAATCATATTATGAAGAGTGTTTAACCTATAAAAGAAGACCTAATCCGAAGTATTTCCTCTTAAAGACATTATGTGCGAATAATGCACGTCACCGCTGTAATTTAATAGATCGGAGAGGCATCTTGCACTGGAAAGAAAATGAAATACATTGAAATTCCCCCAAACCCTTTAATCCTAGATCAGAAAGTATTATTGTTGTGCTATTTTTGATTTGGAGCTGTGTTTATGTGAAAGTGTTTTTCCGATGCCAGAGCTGTGCAAACCGATTCAGGAATGTGACCTTGGAGCAGGCTGGCGTTCCTGTATCCCACCTCAAGCCACTACCCTAAAGCCCTTACCAACCAGCATATGTCTTTAAATTTACTTTTGTCAAAAGAATGAGTGTGTCCAAATTTCATTTTTATTCATTTTTTAGGAATACTGTGTGCAGATAGATGTTATGTTATTTCACAGATTTAACCCGTTGAACTCAGATTTTTGGGCCTGCTAGATATTTTCTTTATTACACCATGGTACGTCATCTCTTGTACGTTCCAGTATGGCCAATCACATTAGTAGATTAGCAATCGTTTCAATAGTTACGACTGAGACAACATCCTTAATGTCATGTGTAATATAGCAATATGAATGCTAATTCCTGTAAACTGTGAGATGCCACCTAATAGAGCGGTGTCATTCAGTCTGTAACATCAGTCCTTACAGTTGACTGCAATTAAGTATGAACTACCTATCAGACAGCGAGATCACTTTACTAGCTTCAGACCTTGATCACAAATGCAATTCAGGGGGTATGGAATCCAAATGCTTCGTCGCCACTTCCTATTAGCAGACGGGCTGTCAAATGTGATGCCTTTACCTGTAAATGAAAGTTGGCTCCCACACACTGCCAGAGACGATCAAAACTTACTTTGAACCTGACTGTTAATCGGGCCTTTAACTCGGACTGGTTCATGCCTGAAGGAACTTAACTTGTGGTATGTGATGCTTGAAGGGTACTTGCGAGATATCCTGAAAGAGCCTGGCTATCTTCTTAGGGACTGTGTGTGATCGAGTAGTAATAATAATAAATCAGGCCACATGCAGCTGAAACTGGAGAGTAACCCTTTTATAAACCTAGCACAGGACTAGTTAGCTGTGAATTAATTCAGCAACAACAGACCCAGCTCTCTCCTCCCATACCCGGCCACGGTCATGGAAAAACAAATCAACCAATGCCTCACTTACCATCTCAGCACCCAGCAGCTCATCCACGCCACACAGCCTGGATTTAGGCCCAACCACAATAAAGAAACACTACTCACTGCCGCCACAGATGATATCCACATGAGGACAGAGGAGACCCAGCATCTCTCACTCTCCTGGTCCTCTCTGCATCATTTGACACAGTCTCACAACCCATCCTAATCAGGGGCCTCCATGAGAATGGCATCCAAGAACCCACTCTCCACTGGATCTGCTCTTTCATAACAGATAAAACACAATGTGTAAGCCTGGCACCTAACGCCTCAGATGCCCACAAACTAATCTGAGGAGTGCCTCTAGGTTCATCGCTAAGCCCTGTCCTCTTCAACATACGTATGATCCTCTGGCCTATCACATCCGCGCACAAATCAACATCAACACGGACGACTTGTACTCTCCCTCTCAGATAAGGGCCCCAACACAAGAGGCAAGTTCACTGCCTGCATGATCAAAGTCCCTCACTAGATGAAAGCCAACCATCTCAAGCTCAACACTGACCAAACAGAAGTAGAGCTCTTCGGCAAGAACACCTCACCATGGAACTTAAGTGGAGACCGGTGTACCTCTGACCCAAAGCCACATCAAAACCCTCAGAATCATCAACAGCAAACGTCGATGCCACCCCTCGATCATCAAGCAACCATCCAGAACCTGGCAGCCATCCTCAATCTCCAACACTGAACTCATACCACACCTCACCACGGGAGCTCTACTGGCTCCCGATATGCAAACTCGCGTATTTCCAACTCCTCACATACACGTTCCAAACACTACAATCCTTAGGCCCACTTACCTGAACAAGTCGCATCTCCTTCCATCACCATCCAGAAAACTACTCAGGACGTTTACTTGCACACGTCCCATGCATACACAGAATCAGATCAGAAGGATGGGAGTTCTTTTAAATCACTCCTAAAGCATGGAACTGCCTCCCAATCCACATCAGAGCCCTCTGATCTCTTTCAGATTTCTTCAAGAAGCTGAAGGCCTGACTTTTCAGTTAATTTATCTACCCTAGGCAGGGCTAGTCACACACACCTGCTCAGTGCCAGGATACCCTCATGATTGATAGGGTGCTTTACACATACACATACCAACATAAATGTACCAATTTCTATTCAAGTTCTTTCTGGTACATTCAAGCACAGAAGACTCCATTGCAAATCGGTTCTTTCATAACATTGCGACATATTTCCTATACTTCACATAATTGAAGAGTTATTGCACACCAAGTGTCTTCACAAACAGAAATGCAACACAAGTTGTTGTATTTATGGTGGTAATTATCAAGTAAATTATGCTGAAATCATCGAACAGGCCCGCCTCTGGTTCTATAGCATTGTAAGTTAAGAACTATCCATTTGCAAACGCAAAAATCGAGCACTGATTATTCATGGAACTCATTCCATATCCTTCCACATGTAGGCACTCAAGAACCTCCGCACATCCGGTTCACCACAGACCAGACCACATCCAGTGAGAGTCTGGAGCTCATCCCAAAAAAGACTAGAGTGCTGACTAATACTTGGCACCTACTAACACCAGAGAAGCTACAGTTATTTTTGGGAAAGATGTATTGCAGTAGTTGTTGACTTAACTAACCCTTGTTATTCATTTGAAATGATCCGTTCCCTCTTTTCTTACAATGCTGTGCCCTTAAACAATAGCACTCTTTTTCTTCGTTAGTCTTGTTTATCTGAACTACATATTTTGCCAGAAGAAGCCCAGTTTGCAGAACTGTCCTTGCCTGAATGGAATGTTTTATCCGATTGTCCTATGCCTACTCCGCCTCCCGCTTCACACGGACCAGGATCAGGACTCCATTGCCCCAAAAGAATGCTGAGTTAGCACAATGTGTGATGAATGAAGCCAAGTCCTCTTGGTTGCTCAGAATTAATTGGCTGCACATAGAGGAAGGAAATGTGGGAATGACAGAAAAAAGTAGCAGCAGAGAACAGTTATGTATTATATACAAAGCAAGACTATATGAGTATGGGGCTAATTCACAAAAGCGTTCATGAGTGTGGGCAGTAGTTCTACAGGAGGACTCTTTTACACACTCCTACATATCATGAATCGATCCTGAAATAATCAAGTCCCTATTTGTGAGAGTGCAAAGAGGGCACAGTCCTTTTTAGGTCGAGCCTGGGTAGCGTATGTGCTGCTCTGTGAGGCATGCTTTATTCAGGTAGCGAACTTGAAGCTACGCCCATTCTCCGCCCATATTTTTCATTGGCTTGTGGCATTGTCCGCTGTAAGCTGTGGTTCTTCATTGGTCAATAGCCTTAGTAGTCCCTCCTTAGTACCGCCTTGTCTAATTTTGTAACCTCCCATGGCGACACCCCCTGTTGCGTGTGTTGTTACTCGGTTGGCTTTAATTACAGCTTTCGAGCCCTATTTTCTCAAATAGCTGTGACCTGCCTGCTTTTGCAAGAAGGACACACTCTCTCCTAATGCTTTAAAAATAAATTATAGCACAAACGCATTTGCAATGTAATACATCTTGCATTTGCAGGAGTTTAAGCTACTGGCATTGTAAATCACAATACCTTTTATATATCCGCTATAAAAACAACATGTAAATAAAAGGCATTGTCATTTACAATGCCTATAGCTCAAACTCTTGTAAATGCAAGACCTATTGGATTGCGAATGCTTGTTATTCGCACTTATTTTGGCCTCTGCTACAGACTGTATGTTTACCTCACTCCTCATGCGTTTCTCTTTAAAATAAATAAATCTTTGACCCAGACAGATTCAAAATGAGAGGCCTATCATAGGTTAGGTCTGTTGTTTATGTATACCGTGGTAAAGATTTCATTATATCTGCTGTTGGATTTAGCCCTTTCTGCATTGATAGTACCACCCACTTAAGTAGTCTCTTAAACATGTCTCAGGCCTGCCATTGCAGCCTGACTGTGTAGTTTTAAACTGCAATTTCGAATTGGAAAAATAAACCATTTGTGGGCCCAAACCTTCCTTTTCAATACATATAAGTCACCCCAACAGTAGGCCCTAAACAGCTCAGAGGGCAGGGTGCCGTGTATTTAAAAAGATGGACATTTACTTTTAACTTTTACATTTCCTGGTAGTGAAATACTCTTAAGTTTGTTTTTAACTACTGCAAGGCTTGCCTCTACCACAGGATAGCATTGGGTTAACTTATTACGTTCAATAATTTATAACTTTCAAGTGGGAGCAAGTGGGAATGTCGAGTTTGGTGTCTAAAGAACTGCAATTTAAACCCTCTTTAATGGTGAAGTCGGATTTTAAGTCACAATTTAGATAACAACACTTTTAGATATCTGGCATTTTCTTGTCTTATCTATGAGCTTCCTGGGTCACATGACTAGGTGCAATTGGACTTTGTTTATTCTTCCCAGACAGCCACACAATAGTTGGATTAGTAGTGCCTGGATGGGCCATCATTTAGTAGGATGGTGGCCGGAGCTAGGCACAGCCTCACTTGCAACTGTATAGCCTCTGCCATGCCTTCACACAAAGGACTTGTTGCCATTGTTCGTGCAGCCAGCTTGGAGCCAGGAAATGTTCAAGAACTTCAACAGAAATTTTCTAGAAACTTCTAATTCAAAATGGCACCAGATATAAATAATGACCCTCCGACCCAACTTTTCAGTACAATTCAGAACCTGTGGATACTACTAATATCTGGAAAATAGAACATTCTCAGTTGAATCAGGAGAAGCAAAGTCTAATCTGTTCAGCTTGCCATGCGGAGTTCCACAGGGATCATCGATGAGCCCCACGCTTTTTAATTTATATGTAGCCCCACTCGCGCAAATAATAAGAGGTGAGGGATTCACCCCTATATCCTACGCCGACGACACCCAAATTGTGGTGTCAATAAACAAAGAGGTACAAGACACAGCAGCAAAATTCCAATGCTGCATGACAAAAATCAGCCAATGGATGCAAATGAATTGCTTGAAATTAAACGGCGATAAGAGTGAAGTATTGATACTAGGTGGTGACACAAACATATGGTCACCTTTATGGTGGCCCACAGATATGGGAAGATGCCCAGATTCGTCGGAAAAGGTAAAAAACCTAGGAATAATGCTAGATACTAACCTCTCATTTGACGCTCAAGCAAGCAAACTAGCATCATCACTCTGGTACATCCTGAAAATGATAAGAAAAATACTACCTTATATACCGCATGACTCTCGGAAAACAGTGGTGACGGCATTGGCCTTGTCCAGATTGGATTATGGAAATGGTCTATATGTCGGAGCAAGGAGGAAAATTCTTCTTAAATTACAACGCCTGCAGAATGCAGCAGCGAGGCTGATATTGGAAATTCCAAAGTTCGAAAGAGTAAGCCACAAACTTAAGAGCTTGCATTGGCTCCCAATTGCAAGTAGGATAGAATTTAAGTCATTATGCTTGGCATACAAAGCAATAAATGGAACGGGATCAAAATTTCTAAAAACACACCTACAACTGTATGAGCCAAATAGACTTCTGAGATCCGGACAAAGGAAACTCATAAAAGTACCCAGATACAGAAGAACAAACTGGGGAGGCAGAAGCTTCCTAGTGCATACGGCAAAAATGTGGAACCAACTACCGCTGGAATTGAAAAACAGTCCATCTCTGAAAACCTTCAGAAAGGGAGTCAAAACATGGCTTTTTGCTAAACAGCCCTAACTACATACTTAGGAGTCAGTGGGAATTTCAGCGCCAAGACGCCTTTTGGCATTCGCGCGCTATACAAATTTAAAAATCAATCAATCAATCAATCAAATTGGTTTACTGGTTGACTGGGAGACGAGCCCAGGCCAAGCTGCAACCACAATCCTTGTCAGGGTAAGGCACAAGAAAACCCCAAATGAACAGGTGCTCAACCCCCAGGTAGGTTGGCACAGAGCAGTAATGCATAACTTAAAGGCAATGTTTAAAGTGTTTGTGCAATACTGAAAACAGTAAAGCAGTGACAACACCACACAAAAAAAAAATCCCACACCAGGTTACAAGAATAGAACTTGATTTAATAAATAAGAAACGTCCAGAGAGCAAAAATCCAATTAGTAGAACAGGAGATATGAATTGTAAAGTTTTAAGAGAAAATAGCACCAAGAAGCATAAAGCACCAACTGTGGATATCTGGTTACACCGAACTGGGATAAAGTCACAAGCTCAGGCCGACTGTGATGAAGCATGGGCCGGCTACAGGGACCCAGTTAGACCCTCTTAAAGAAAAGTAACTTAAATTCTGGTTTGCGAAGCGTTGAGTGGATCCATGTCGAAGTTGCACCACTCAGCTGTAGCTGTACGCCAGTTCTGAGATGCCGCAAGGTTGCAGTGTGACGGAGCTTGCAATGTGAAGTCTGGTATCAAGGATGCGCCGCCCAGCGTGGCGATGTGTCGGTTCAGAAGTGCTGCGAAGCAGAATCTGGCATTATCGTCAAGAGATGTGAAGGCCTGCACCGAGAATGGGTCGTGCAGTGGTGGCTTTGAAGGTGTTGCAGGGGCAATGCAGGTCTTTTCGATGGGTCCAATCCATGTAGCAGTAGAGAAGCGTCGGTTCTGTTCGGGGATGCGCAATGCAGCAGATGAGATGCATCGTTTCTGCAGGGTCCACACAGGCTGGTAAAGCACCTTACGCCCACTTCCAGGGGTCAAGGACTGGAGTGGCACCTCTTGGCAGGATAGACTCACAGATGGCAGAGCCCAGATGCAAGGATGTTGTAAGCCTGTTATATCCCTGAGGTTTCAAATCAGGAGGCCAGCAAACTAGCCCTTGGAGTTGTTCTGGGTTCAAGAGATGCAGGTCCAGTCCTTTTCACCCAGGCAAGGGACAGCAGGTCAGCACAAAAAAACAGGAATCCAGCAGAGTACAGTACAGTAGAGGGGCAGTCCTTCAGCAGCACTCCAGTCCTTCTTCCTTGCAGAGTATCTACAGGTCCAGAAGTGTACTGAAATGGTGGTGTGTGAGGTTCAGCATGCATACCCAGTTGTGCCTTTGAATTCTGGAAAAAGCTTCTAGAGGATTACTCTTGAATTTCCCAGGCATCCTGCCTTCCCTGTCCCGGCTCCTTTCTAACTACTGGGGTTCTGGGACCCTGTGTATGGAGACAGGACACAGTCTATTCAGGTGTAAGTGGGGCTGTGCCCAGCTCCTCCCTCCCATACGATCAGTAATGACCCATCCACGTACACCTAAGCTCCCTATTGCGCGTGGCTATCTAGGAAGAATACACAGAGCCCAACTGTCGGCTACACCCATTCAGGTGACCAGGGACAGACTATAGACTCTAAATGAATAAGGCAGAAAATGCCAACTTTCTAAAAGTTGCATTTTCAAATGTATTAAAAAAGAAGGTTTAGGCCTGGCAAAAGGTTTATTTTTGCAGTTAATTTATGATACTCTGTTTACCTAGCTCAAAAGATTAGCTTTCCGAAAATCAGACTCAAGACTTCGATAACAAAGTATCAAAGCTACCTGGGCCCATTCTGAAGCTTCTGCGAAGTCATGGAATCCCTCCTAGCACTGCACAGTAAGAGCTATGAAAGTCAGATGCAGCACAGGAAGTATAATTATCGCTTATTAAGTCCTTGCTTACAACAGTGTGGATAGGTTTCTATCTGCAGTTAAGTCTCCATTCTCTGGCTGAGAGATGGCTCTATCTTTGGAGCTGCAGAGTCAACCAATTAAGTTCTTAACGAGAAGATAAGCAAAGAAGTGATCTTAAAAGAGGAAGGTGTGTGACATTTTATTCTGAAATCAGATTCCTTTGGTCATACCACATTGTAGTACAGGAGTTTGGTTTTTTTAAGCTTCAGGACAGACTAGAATTAGTGCTTTAAAAGAGTTATATATGCACCCATGGGAATAGGGCATTCACATAGAAAACTTGTGTTTGATCTAACAACACTTAAAGTAATAGTGTAGGATAATGAATACATCCTGGCATCTGCGCCTAAAAAACAGAGAAGAGCTGCCTAACATTGCACCAGTTTCCGCTTTAAAACTGAAAATGTATACCTGAGATGTGGAGATTAACCCTCTGATCTAGACTTAAGGATGGTGGAACTATCTGACTCTGTTGAAGCCATGCCTGCCTGCCTGCTGTTGACCCCAGGAACCAGAAAGGCTGATAGGTTGGTAGTGAAGGAGTCCAGGAAGAACAGTGCATCCAAGTAACTGCAGCAGGCATTCTCTAAAGATGCAAGTCAGTGTAATGATGGTCA
The DNA here is from genome assembly GCF_964204655.1 of Triturus cristatus. Lineage (NCBI taxonomy): Eukaryota > Metazoa > Chordata > Amphibia > Caudata > Salamandridae > Triturus > Triturus cristatus. The sequence continues at coordinate 709,166,464 of NC_140587.1, read as the reverse complement.
CACACACAAACACACAACCGGCAGAGAGATTTCTCACTTTCTTTGAATTTGCCTCAAGCCCTGATGAAGTCTTGGGTTCACTCCCCAGACGAAACACGTGTTGGCTGGGCAACCTTCCAAGATTAAAGAAGAACATAAAAGAACTTCTGAAATGTTTATGGTTTCTTAAAGTATTTGCAATACGTATATATGTGTTTTGAATCACCACAGACAGAGTACTCACTCTACTACAGAATTTAGACGTGTGCACAGTCTCTGTTCCACTTGTATCAGGCCTCTGGTCTGTAATTTAGGGGGTCCTAGGTCAACCCCTTCCTGTTGGCACTGTCCAAAGCAAGAAAGAAGGTGACTGGCGTACACCTGGTGGAAGCGCCGTTTTTTCCTACCTACTCACATAAACCTTGGTTCTAGTTTCACTGTGATATATTTATGTTGGCTTTAAGATGGTGGTTGTACTGTGTATATTGATGTGGTGTGCGCAGGAGAGACGTGATCTCCCCGCTTTAGCAGCTAAAGCAGGGGTGGTATTCTTGATGGACTTCTTTTGCCTGCAGTTTGGCAGACAAAAGGTGCTAATTAACGTGAAAGGACTGATGGGTAGGTGTGTGAATGAAAAGGTGGATGGGTGGGTGGAAGCGTGGATGGATGGATGAGTGAAAAGTTGGATGCAAGTATGGATGAGTGAAAGGGGTAGATGGAAGGATGGATGGATAAAAGTGGATGGACGATAAGTGAAAGAATGGATGAAAGAATAGATGGATGAGTGAAAGAGTGGATGGGAGATGACAAAAGATGGATTAGCGAAAGGCTAGATGGATGGGTGGAGTGAAAGGTTGGATTGACGGAGCAGCAAAAGGATGGATGGATGGAGGAACTTCATGAACCCCCAACTTTAGAAGCTACAGTGGGGTGGAGGTCTTGACGGACCTCTTCTGTCTGCAACTTGTCAGACAAAGGCGGAGTGAGTGAGTGAAAGAGTGGATGGATGGGTGAGCGAAAGGGTGGTTGATGGGTGGATGAATGACGAAGGATGGATGAAAGAACTGATGAGTGTAATAATGGATACATTAGTGATAGATGGGTGAAAGTATGATGGATGAGTGAAAGGAAGGGTTGGTGGATGGATGGATGAATGGACGAATGAGTAAAAGGGTGAATGGATGAGTGAATGAAAGGATGGATGGCTGAGTGAAAAGGAGGATGATTGAAAGGATGGATGGAGGGAAAGACTGGATGGAGTCAAAGGTGGATGGATGAGTGAAAGGATGAATGAAAGGGTGGATGGATAAATGAAAGGGAGGTGGAAGAATGAAAGGTGGATGGATGGATGAGTGGATGGATAGATGAGTGAACGAAGGGGTGAATGGATGGAAGGACAGCTGAGTGAATGCTCTGATGGATGTAGTGAATGGGTAAATGGATGGAGGAGTGGCTTTGTGGAAGGATGAGTGAAAGGATGGATGAGTGGATGGCTGAGTAAACGGGTGCATGGATGGATGAGTAAAAGGGAGGAAAGATGGATGGAGTGCAAGGATGGATGTAGTGAATGGATGGATCGATGAGTGAAAGGTTGAAAGGAGAGATGGGTGAGTGCAAAGGTGGATGGATTGACAGATGTATGGATGACTGTATAGGCATGGAGATGGATGTATAGGTTTGGATATGAATGAGTGGGCAGATGGAATGGTGAAACCCTGAATGATTAATGAAAGATTGAATGGATGACAGTATAAAGGTGCCATTGTGGATATCAACAGGTGGATAGAAGGATACATGGATAGATGCTTGGATAGAAGAGACAAGAGAGCTCTTCTGTGCAGGGTCATGATGACTTGTTTTGTTTACTTGGCGCCATAAGAGCTTTGGTCCGAAGTGGGGGATATTTAATTTGATGGCTACTCCCTTGGGTGTTTGACAGTGCAGTTGGCGTGGCAGAGTTTTACCAACAATATGGCTTAGGTGCTTATTAAGTCAACTTCTTGGTTCTGTCTAGTGTCCATCTCTGTCGGAATTCTTTTCTTGAAAAACTGTAAAGGGAACACTTGACCCTCAATGTCAAATTTCCCAGAATGTGTTCTCAGAGGTCTCATGAGAGTGCTTGCACGAGGGCATATTACCACACGATCCTCACCAACCCGGAAATCTTATTTCAGGTCACAGTGGATGGTATATACTTCATGATACTGGTAAAAGGATAATATGAGCTCCAACCATCTCTTCAGAAAAAAAAAAATGGCACAGGTTTACTCGCCTTTGAGGTGATTATATTGTCATGTTCCGGTGTTTCTTTGCCGTTAGGTCACACGATTTTATCAGGACTGCAGGTACTCACTACATTCATTATAAACCTTAAATAAACTTGTATTATACAAAGCTGAGACTTTTTTTGCTTACAGGCGATAAAGGTCCCAATAATGCTTCGTAACACCAGCGTGTGGCATTCCTATGCTCAATCCCCAAGACATATTGTTTGGGATTAACAGCAATACATTTTCAAGTTTGTTTAGGTCAATGGACAAGTAGGCTCAACCCCTTGCAGCACAACCTTTTGTCTGCCAGTTTGCAGTGCCACAGTATGGATCTTTGAAAGGGGATGATTGTCTGCCACTAAGATATGATATTTTTCCATACTTATAAATTGTTTCAACTTTTGCACATTGTTCATAAATGCAAAGCCTTTACTATTAGGGCAAGTGAGTAAAAGAAACGCAGTGCACTGTAATCTCAGTGTGTAATACGGATAGGGGGTCCACTATAAAAATGTGTGCACAGATTTGCAAAGTTTAACAATTTGCCAAGATATACATTACCTGAATGCTTCTTAGTAATATGCAAATGCAAGCATAAGCATGAAGGAAAGAATGTTGATTGCTCTCAAAATAAAATGTACGTAAAAGATGTGAAGCGGGTGGAGGTTTTGCTAATGTACTTTGCAACTTTAAATACGATCATTTAGTAAAATGTGTTTGATGCATTCAATATTTAAAATAAAAGATTAATAACAAAAATAAATCCGCATTAAACCATAATAAGCAACATGAAAATGAATCCGGAACCAGATTCTTGAAATAAGTCACAAAAGTGCACTACACTACAAGTGTAAATCCCTTTGCCTTGGGAGACACTTATGATTTCCAGGAATTCACAAGCATTTACAGAAGTGGGCATGGAAGCTGCGCTCCTAGCAAACACTTATGAATTCCATTTTCGCATGAGCGAACAGACACATATATATTTGCTCATGAAAAAAACATCCACTGAGCAACTGTAATTTCCATTTCTCTACATTCCTTTTTTCCCACTCTCAAAATGTTTACTTCTGACCTTCTCGGAAGTAAATTTACAACAGTTTCCAGTGCGGGAAGGGATTGGAAAGGAGTTACTTTCTGAGTATGCGCAGGCTCACAAGACATACAAACTCTGGAAATACTGCTTCTCGTCTGCTTCAAGCCCCTCTATGCATATTTGCAGAAAAGTGAAAAAATCAAAGCGTTTCTACAAACGCTGATATATTATGAGTGCTAACCTAAACAGGGAGGCTATTACTAGAGGTCACATATAATGAGAACGCTCCCATAATATGTCACGCGAAGGAACAAGTGGATTTTTTTTTTTTTTTACTTCCAGGACAAGTAGATTTATGAAACATCTTAACCTTGGCATAATAAGCCCTAGTCAGCATAATTGCAATTGTTTACTTGGCACAACCTCTTCAGGATGGGAATGAAACAGCCTTCCTCACTTGGTGCTATCTAATCTCCTGGCAGGAGTTACTATCTCTTTGTGGACCCTTCCCTCATTTCACAGCTCATGACCAAATCAGAGTATCAGGCTACAAAAGAATTCCTCACTGGATTGCTCTCAGCCCCTACATGTCCTACTCTGCGACTACAGAGACTATTTACTATGCCACAACTTCTGTCCCATGAGCGTACCGGCATCTAATGCCATCCCACCTTACAGCTTGGTACCACTCGCTCTCCACCAGGAGACTTAGGTAATATTATTTACTCGCTCAAGTATGCAGCTTCGGTCATTTATCATGACCTCTACCATTGCTACAAAATACCAACTCCTAAATATATACAAGTCTCTCTTGACCAACCTTTTCAAGAAGAAAAGACCATGATGAGATCAGCGCACTGGCTAGGAATAGGATTACCGCAGTCCGCAAAGCTTACTCCCACAGTACTTCCTTTACCTCCCCAACAAGGTCATTAAGTTTGATGACACTCTTATAACCTATGAAACGACCCAGCAAAATCCTACCACAGGAACCAACGCTGGTGATTATAAGCCAAGCTTAGCGGCAAATACAGCTGATTCATAATTGTATTTACAGCAATATATGCCACGCCCCGTAGGACACTATCGGTGAACAGTCCGAAAATCACTGTAACATTCAGGTTTCAATCTTTCCAACTACTTTGTCTATTGTTCTGGTTCACTCAACCTTGTAAATTCTCTGCACTACTTCAATTCAAGCACAACCACACGGTGTCCAACGCTAGCCCTTTCAAGAATTCCTCTCATTTGCCAAGCAATATGACCATGCTATCAATAGCCAGCAAAAAGAGAATTTCTGCTGCTGTGCTATTCACTTTGCAAAGCAAAAAAATATAGACCGAAAGATGGCTTACCAGGTCTCTTGTCAGGATCAGATTCCGAAAAAAAACACAAACCTTGACAAAAATTGAGTTTCAGACAGTGCCAACGACATATAAATGACAATCTTTACATTTAAATTACATTTTATTATTGTATTTTCTCCAAGTGCAGATACAAATGTCTTACGTGCGTCGTAAACATTTTAAGAGTTCACTTTAAGTAAAATATAAATTCGAAAATGCATCTGAAATGCTGTGATAATTATTTAGTAGTGGTTAACCAAAGCTGCTACTCGTCTATTTCATAGCCCAGCTTATAAAAGTCCTTTGTGATTAGGGGGAGTGAATTATTTAGAACAATTCAGGTGTACGCAGATGTACTGGCAAACACAGTCTGGCACTCTAAGTGCTTTTCTCATCTATAATCTCAGATGCATTAGGTACTCATCCAACAGTAAATTTAAAGCTAATCTTTCTTTAGCTATCAATTATGTAACTCTAGGAAAATTAAACAAATTGCTGAAACAAGCTGCAGAGACATAAAATGAAAGCGGACAAGGAGCACAAAAGGTATCCTCCACAACAGAGATCGCCATTATAAAAAGAAACACTAGTGAATAGCTCCCAAATATATATCTCATTGTTATTTTACTTGCTCGTTTTAACCTCTTCAGCGCTGCGCGGATTCCCGCGCAGTGCTGAAAGATCTGAGCGCGGGCGGGGCCATGACGGAACGGTTCCGTCATAAGCACAGCCCAACCGGCGTGCATGACGGAACCGTTCCGTCATCGGCATCGAAGAGGTTAAAAATTAGCATTGACAAGTGAATTTACTCCTTGTATACACACACTCTTAACAACTTGTGCCCAGTCTGCATGGATGAGGTGGAATAAGTCAATGTTCACAATAAAAGAATTGCCCAAGACTCCCACTAAATCCAGATTCAGTAACCTGGACACTATTTGGTTCAAACAATGATCCTCTTAATCTGAATCACATCTGATGGTTCTGCTGCAAAACTGGTGCAAATTGACATACTGCCAAATGTGCCGGAGCAACTTCCCATTATAAAGCGGACTATCTGGAATCCCACTTCAGTATTATGCTTTCGGACCCTTTTATGTAGGCAAATGCAAACACAGGTTGAGTGGTAAAGAGCAAACAAATATTCAGAGAGACAGCCCTTAAGTACTATTTTTACCAACCACGTAAACTCAGAAGCGTCATCCTATTTCACTGCAATGTCGCAAGTGAGAGAATCAACTTGGGAGAAATCAAAGGAGATGATTTGCTTAACATCACAGCATTCCAGAAGACAAGAAAATGTATGAAAAATAGGCATGTTTCAGCCAGCAGAAAGAAGTTGGAGTCACAGTTATTGTTACAATGGTCGCATTTAAGAACCAGTACATATTGCAAAAATGAATAGCCAAGCTACCACAGATATTCACATTTTTAACAGCTCTCACATCCAGTATCAACAGATCTAGGTGGAGGAAGAGAAGGAGATAAAATATTTTTGTTGTTTTACTTTGACCCCTTCATGCTTCTAAAAAGGCAGGCAGAAGCAGTTTATTTTCATAAACTGATTTTTATTTTATCTTTTAATATAAATCACCCTCAAGATCAGTGATTTGAGTCTATTTTTGCTGTTTTAGAGGCATGCCCTATCGGATATTAATAGTAGTTGTTAGTTGAGAGAAAATTAGCGTTTTGATTGCTGAGACCTAAACATAATTTTCTGGATCTGTGTGGTATCCATCACACTGCTCGATTCCACCACCTACTTGGCAGATGTCTTTTGAAACATGTGAAATGATTCAGGATCTCTTGTAATATTAGCTTAGATGACAGACCAACATTCTGCATTGGCTCCATGACCATTTAGGATTTTAGCTTGATGCTTCTCCTCCACAAAGGGCTCCATTTCCCGCTATTATTTGAGATATTATTGATTCGTTTATGTGGACTGGTGTCACAACACATTCTTAGAGCACAGATGTTAAAAAACAGATGGCAAAGAACAAAATGCCCAACACCCATAGTTACAAAAGCAGAAAGAAAAAGTGCTGAAGCAAAATGGTAATTAATGTCAGCGAATAACCTTGGAGTGTGCACACATCCACTCATATGTTTTTACCTTGGTTTTACAAATTATTTTTGGTGAGACCGTAAAGATTTTATGACATGTTAGTATAAAAAAGCAACCACATTAATATTTTAACAATTGGTTTTAATGAGTAGACATTCATGTTGAAAAATGACAGTTACAGTGGTTTACTGTTATTCACACACCTATAACCATCTCCAGAACCATTCTAACAGCAGATAAATTCTAAAGAGGTCAAGGCAGCACCCAAGGTTTTAAAATCAAGAGTGAGCCTGCTATTAGTCAATCAACAAAGGATCATTTAGAAGGTTAACCTAGTAAGACAAGATCCATGAGGGGCTGAGGCTATAGTCAATAGAATTGGGAAAGCAGTGGCACACTGTCAAACAGTGGACAGTCATACTCAGTAACGAGTAGAGTAAGACACTGAATTTAAAGTATATACTTGGTAACACCATTTGGTCCCAAACTGTGTGATGGATGTGGACCCAATGCAGCTACCTACCCGTATTCACTTCAGCGTTAGACAGAATGCTACGAGCCCCCACCCCTTCCAGTCCTAGTTCTTTTGAACGCAGGGGAACCCGCACGGTCACCAAGTATCGAGTTTTCCAGTTTCCATATCTCCTCCCATTGTGTCTCTCTGACCTGCACCAACACAATCCCACCTCTGGCATTGTCGATTTCCTTCCCACCAAAGTTATCGCTTGTAGATAGCCTACAGAACTGTCAATGGTGCTAGTACTCACCCCTCTTACCGGTCAGCCTAGGTCAGATTGATTTTGTCCGTGATAGTTCCATTGTGGTTAATGGAACTGTGGCAATATGGAATGGCAGCAAAACCTACATTACAGATGTGCCAAATAAACAGTGCTGCAAATATAAATCCACACTCCCTGTGCAGGAGTCCATGGAGGAAAACCACATATAGCATGTTCCACTGGTGTTGTGACCCTCATGCTTTAGTGTCTGCTTATCAAACTTTGATATTAACAGGGGTGTAGCTCCAGGGGCAGTGTTTGGGGAGCTGCATCCCCTTAAAAAATGAACTTGCTGTCTTGTCTCGGTTTTGAAGGCCTTAAAAGATGCAGGTTAATTTGCAGAATATTGTGTTCAAGTACTCATTACAATACTCACAAGCCCCCCACATACCCTACTTCTCATATATTATATTTTCACAAAATATACCAGCATGATTGTTGGGAAATGTGAAGCCCCCCCATCTCACTGACCAAGCTATGCCCCTGGATATTAGCGCATGGCCGGAGTACAAATCAACTATACAAAGTATACTACAATAATTGGGTCTTTAGCTGCAAGCATCAAAAGCCATTAGGGTCTTTAAGAAGCTACTTAATGTATAAACTTCTAGGAAGGTACGCATAATGCACAAGGAAAGCTGAATCTCGACAATACACATGAGTGGGGGTGAGGGTCACAAAGGTGCTGAAGAATAGTTCTGACACAAATTGGAAAGTACAGTGTAGTAAAGGAATGTTAGTGCAATGAGAGGGAGAACTGCGAGCCCCTGCTGACGTTAAACCTCTGATCAGGGGGATATCTTGGGGGTTGGGGGGTTACACCCCCCCCCCCATAAATGTAGTTCCTGATAAATAGATGGGTATGGGGAGGTGTCTCTGGGATTTCACCAGGAATTTTTACATGCACACAGACAAAAATGTACACATATACGCTCTCTATCTCTGTTCTGAAATTCGATTCAAATGTTGGTTATTTTGCAACATTTTGTGTTTTCTCTCACTTAGTGCCGCTACCAATACACATTCCACTCCCTTTCCACTGCCGCTTAGGCCCCTCTTACGCACCCTGCTGGTTGTATAATCTATTTTAACATTATATGTTAGAGAGCTTGTCGGGAAAACATGAAGCTCCCTCTCCCCCCAAATCTTGAAACCAAGCTAAGCCCCTTCCTCTGATGGAAGGGAACACTGGAAAAACTGCTCCTTTTTATGTGAAATGGGAGTTTATTCCATTGACAGCATATAGGGAGCTAAAGGACCCACTCTTGGAGTATGAGCTTAAATTACCTGTTGGAAGGTTAGGTTGCAGCAAAGAGTCAGGCAGACACTGCCAGTGCCAAGTAACTCTCGTCACGTGTTCGAAAGCGAGCAGAGGTTAGTGGTGTGTTTTAACGCGCCTCCGAGAGAAGAGCAGGCCATGTCTGGGTCCAGGTTTCACCCAGCTTAGGTCACAAGAGCCTCCTTTTGTTGAAGGAAGTCAGGCAGTCAAGACGCTGGTCAGAGGAGCAGAAAAGAACGGTACTGTAGAGAACTGTGGGGAGCACAGTAAAAGACAGACATGAGAGAACAGAGCAAATCTCAGGGGCACAAAGGTGATGCTGCTTTTTGGGTTACATGCTCCTACTGCATGGTCTCTGTGATGTGCTCCTCTTTAACCCCTTCAGTGCCACGCCCTTTTCCCCTCCTGTGCCGGGCGTTGCACTAGTGGGTGGGGTTCATGACGAGATAGTCTCGTCATGGGCACAGCGCAACCGTGCTCCATGACGAGGTTAACAAATACTGGTGCACAGGCAGGGTCGGATTGGGATCACAATTAGGCCTGGGCACTCTCAAAAAAGTGGCCCACATTCCTTGACCACCCTTTTCACGGATCGCCATCGGGTTTAGTCTCACTGGAATGTGGACGGTTATTATTTCTTATAGTTTTGTATAGTGTGAGCTGGGCCCAAAGTCACTGGAACAATGTGCATGAGCACTAGTTACATTACACAAGATCAAATTAATTTTGGGTATAGAGATTAAGTGATTTGCCCAGAATCACAGGATGTCAATCTGACGCTGGGACTCTAACATAGTTTCAATGTCTGCAACTCTGCTCGTAGCGCAATTTTATGCAACCCTCTCCTCTCCGTCCAAGTCCTAAAGGACACGGGATGAGGTCACAACACATGGCTGCTACAGAGGCCACTTCCTTTACTCACCGCTCCCAAGCCCATTATAGCCTCAGGGCATTTACCTGGCACGGAAGGTGTCAAAAAGCACACTGCTGCTGCTCAAAGAGGGGGCGGGGTAGGTGAGAGTTCCCGAATAAAACCTGCCCCCCTGCATACAACCCACCCTCCCTACACCTGTCATGGCCTAAAAGTGATGGCCCAGTGGGGGATAACACTGCTTCTGGAAGGGCAGGGGAGGCAGGGCGCCAAGGTGAGAATGCCCCAAAGGCTAAAGCAACACCTGGCCCCCTGCCTCAATTTACAGCATGGCAGGGGAGTGATTAAGATACTGGAGCCACATTATGGTAGCCGGGCGGGAACTGGAAAATAAAGTCTCTTAGGTCGGTTTACAGAGGCCCCAAAAAACGGCCAACAGGTGATCGTGGGGCACTAGCCCATCGACCAATGCCCGATTGCCCGCCTTCCCAATCCGAGGCTGTGCACCGGCCTTTTATCTCTGACTGGACTAAATGCAACCCAACTGCTCGTTTCTACGTTGCCACCCCGCCTTTTTTATTTACCACAGCATAGTGCCCTGGGAAATTCTATTTCAGGCCTCGAAAGTAGTCGCTGGCTGGCACGTGCTTAAAAAGGCCGAAGACAAAGTGCAGCTCTGAAAAACAGACTCATTAACACGAAGCGCTGAACATACTTCTCAACTTTAGTTTACAGCGACAGAGCGCTGGCGGGAAGCTGCCAAAAGGCGATGCTTTTAAGCCGTCTCTTTCAGATGGTTCTATTTTAAACTTTGCACGCTGTGCCTTCCCTTGCATGTAATGCCCGCGACAAACAGAAACGCTTTCATTTTACTTCACTGCCGACCGAGCTGCATGAATATAAGCGTTTACTATGCTAAATGGCATCTGGACTGATGCTGAAAAAGCTAACCCAATTCAGAACGCAATTAAGGGGGGAAAAAACAAAATAAAAAGCTACCGGTGTTCTTTACTGCTGAAAATTATCTTTTTCTGCTATTCTAGTTTTCTCTACAAATGGCATTCATTTTATTCACAGTTACTCAGCAGGTCAGGCAGCATTTTTTCGTGTGGATCAACGCTAGGAGTTCAAAATAAAAACAGGCTGTTTTGTATCCAGCTGTCTTTAGCCTGTAGGTACCAATCGTGCCATTGGCTATAGGTGAAAAGGCGACGTACAAGACAGCTAGCTGCAACCGGTTTGGTCTTTCTATGGCAAGTTCAGACACTAAAGGGGTGGAGAAAATAGGTTAAATGTGTTTCGTCTGGAAGATCAGGTGTTTTTTTTCGGTTTCCTACACCTTTAAGGACCTTTTGGTTATGAGTTGAGGTCTTCGTGATATACACAGCTCTTGTACCCTAGTCTGGTAGGGCTCTTTAGCTCCAACAGGAATGAATGAATGGTATTTATTATAGCGCTCAGCTACCCAACAAGAGTGTCCCAGCACTGTGGAAGCAAGGTAGGTTGTGCGGCGAGACTAATTCCTGAAAAGCCAGGTTTTGAGATGTTTTTTAAAGGCTGCCAGGTCAGTTACGGCTCTCAATGACGCTGGTAATCTGTTCCACGTTTGTACGCCCAAAAACCCGAAAGATCTGCCACCCATGCAGGTCAAGCAGACTTTAGGGGTGCGGACGAGATCGGAAGAAGAGGATCTTAGAGTCCGCGCTGGAATGGAACTATTTACACGCTTGTTGAGATAGCTGGCTCCTAAGGCATGAAGGGCTTTGAAAAATATCAACAGAGCTTTGAACTCGATCCTTTCCTTCATTCGCAACCAGTGTAAGGTTTTAAGGATCGTGGTCATGTGGAACCTGGGTTTGGGTCTAAAATTTGTTCTGACCGCGGCATTTTGAAACACTTGTAATCGCTGAATGAGATAACCTGGTAGGCCCAAGTACAAGACATTGGCATAGTCCAGTCTTGACGTCACAAGGGCTTGGACCACAATCTTCCTGATATCTAATGATAGACGTGGAAGGAAATTTATTTAGCATACGAAGTATGCCGAAACAAGAACCTACAACAGCTTGCACTTGGGACTTCTTGGAGAGGGCGCAATCGGTGGAGATACCCAGATTTTTGACCACTGTTTGTGCTGAAAGGGGGGTGGTGGGCAGATAGCGCCTCCGGCCACCATATACTCCAGTTGCTCACTACTGACTGGCCAAAGAAGATAATCTTGGATTTATCCGGATTGCATTTCAACTGATTCACTTTAAGCCAATTAAACACCGCCGTGAGACAGGATCTAATATTGTCACCGTCTAAGTTGACGCCTTTTTCACAAGTGAAAATCAGTTAAGTATTGTCCGCGTAGGATATAATCTTGGCACCGTAATCCTCTACTAAAGATGCAAGAGGAGACATATATAAAATGAAGAGAGTGGGGCTAAGTATCGAGCCCCGGGGTACTCCTACCTTCATGTAAGACCAGGAAATTCTGTGATCATGGACTTATGTGTGCCAGCATCTTAAGTGAGGGATACATGGTGGGCAAAAACTGATGGTCTGGGATGCGGTGGCTCAGTGGCTGAGATTAATTCTTGGTATAGTTGGCAAATTAACTATGGTTTGGGCTGGGGACTGAGTATTGGTGGCTGGGATGAACTCAATGATTCTACCCTTCAGTTTTTGTTTTCCCCCGTGCGACCCCCTTAAAGTGAAAACTAAACACCCAGACATGGGTTTCGTGCTTACTGTGCCACAGGACCCAAACTATATCTTACTGACGAAGTCTAAGTAGGCCAAAACCGTTCTGGGGTTGCTTGTGTTTCCATTCAGAGGGGAACTGAATGGTTTGGGCTTGACTGTTTCCATCTGAGCAGGACCTAAGATGTTCTGCACATAGATGGTTTTTGCCTCAGGTGATACAGTGGGTAAAAAAAATTGTGGATTGGGCCGAGTCCAGAGTAATTACTAGTTGTTGAGATTAATTCAAGCATTCCACTTATCACTTTTTGTTTTCGTGAGATTTCAAGTGATGAATTTTAGCTAGGCTTAGAAACAGCAGGACACATGTTTGAGGGGCTACAAAAGACTCAATAGTCCCACAGTTTTTTTACATCAAATTATCAATATACGAAACTTAATTTTACATAGTGAAAAACATACATTGAATTATATGTGCATCAAATTGCTTAGCTATATCTAAGGATTAGACGATGAAACAATTTGAATGCATTGTTGCACCAGGTATCAATGCTTTCCAGTTCCAACAGCGCAGTCATTGTTTCAGTGGGACGTCGCACTATCCAGGATACAGTCCACTATTCTGGATGGATTTCTCGAAATAACCCTCAGTCTTACTAACCCTATCCAAGAAAATTGTGCTGATAGGCAATTTCAACATATAGGTCAATAAATCATATTCAAACCAGAAATCGAATGCTTAAATCAATTGGATGCCGTATAAAATGGTTTCCATTAACAAACATAGAAAAGTAAAAAAAGAAAAACAAAAAAAAGTAAACACCATCTGCATTGTTATTTGATTGTCTTCCAAGTCTTTATTTCAAGAGAAGAGAATCCATGGTATAGCCCCTCCAGTCTCAAGTCAATAAAATGATTTGGCTCCCTGTTCGGTCTACACATCTGATGTGAGCAGACTCTTGCAGTGGCTGCATGAGCTGTATTTATATAGAAGGCTCACTTTGCTTGTCTTCCTAGTAACGCATGCACATTATTTTGTTTTCTTTTAGGATTTACCCTAGGGGGCTTGATAAAATCAATGTATATTCCCCAGTCACAGTTGCTCCACGGCAAGGAGAAGTGCTTGAGGTTAAATCAATCAATCAAACATCATCTGTGAAGCGCAGCACTGTCACATCTGGGGGTATCTGGGCACCGAGTCTCCATCGAAAAGCCACGTCTGGAGTCTCTTTCTGAAGTCTGCCAGCGAGGGACTGTACGGAGCTGGAGGGGCAGGTCGTTCAAGGTTTTAGCAGTGATGAAGGAGAAGGAGCGGCCACCACTGCGGCTGCAACAGAAACAGGGAGTGTGTGCGAGGGCGAGTGAAGAGGAGCGCAAGTGTCTAGTGGGTTGGTGGAAGTTCAGTCAATGGTTGAGGCAGGCAGGCCCTAGATTGTGGAGGGGTTTGTAGGTGGGCATGAGAATCTTGAACTGACATCTTTTCTGGAAGGTGAGTCAGTGGAGGTCTCTTGGGTTAGGGGCAATGTGGGTTAGTTTGTGGAGGTCCAGGATGAGTCTTGCAGCAAGGTTCTGTATGGTCTGGAGTCTTCTGAAGAGCTGGGTAGAGATGCCGGCGTAGAGGGCATAGCCGTAGTCGAGGCGGCTGGTGATGAGGGCCTGGGTGACAGTCTTTATGGTGTTTGTTAGAATCCATCTAAATATTCTGCAGAACATGCGAAGTGTGTGGAAATAGGGGGAGGCAACTGCGTAACTTGTCGTTTCATGGTCAGTTGGCTGTGGAGGAGGATGCTGAGGTTGCGTGCATGGTCGGTCGGTGTAGGTCCGAGTTCTGCAGGCCACCAGCTGTGGTCCCATTTGGAGGTGTTATTCCTGTAAGATTAGTCCTTCAGTTTTGTCGGAGTCGAGTTGGAGGCAGTTGTCTCTCCTACATTCGGCTATGTTGTTCATGGCATTGCAGAAGTTGGTTTTGGCGTTGGAGGGGTCCTTGGTGAGCGAGAGGATCAGTTGAGTGTCATCAGATTAGAAGATTTTGTTGAGTCCATTGGATCTGACTAGGTCGCCGGGGGGGGGGGGGTCATGTAGATGTTGAACCGGGTGGGGCTGAGGGATGATCCTTGTGGAACGCCGCACATTTCGAGTTGAAGGGAGGCAGCGGGTTGCTCTTTGTGCATCCTGTAAGGAAGGAGTTGAGCCACTTGAGGGCGTCTTGCTGTATGCCTATGTTGTGGAGTCTGTTGATGTGTCGAATACCGCAGAGACATCGAGGAGGATCAGGGCCATGGTTTTGCCATGGTCCAGGAATGTTCTAATGTCATCAGTGGCAGAAATGAGCACGGTCACAGTGCTGTGATTGTCACAGAATCCTGATAGAGAGGCATTTAGTAGGTGGTTTTGTTCCAGGAATTCAGTGAGCTTCTGGTTGACGGCTTTCTCGTGAACTTTGGGCAGGCAGGGGAGCAGGGAGATCGGACAGTAATTTTTGAGATCGCTGGGGTCAGTGGAGGCTTTCTTTAGCAGGGGTCTGAAGTCTGTGTGTTTTCATCTGTCTGGGAAAGTTGCTGTGGAGATGGAGGTGTTGAGGATGCCGGTGAGCTGCATGATGATAGGGTTTGTTGCAAGGTTGTAGAGGTGGTGGGCGCAGGGGTCGGTGGGAGCCCCGGAGTGGATGGAAGACATGACGGCTGAGGTGGTGAGGGCGGTGAGTGGTGACCAGGTGGTGATTGTTTGGCTGGTGTTCGCTGGCTGGTTGAGGTCATCTGGGATGAGACTGGTGGGTTGGATGTTGACATTTTAGAAGATGTTGGTGATCTTGCTGCTGAAGACTGAGAGGGTGTTGCAGAGTTCTTGAGAGGAGTGGATGGTGTTCTCTATTGCTGTTGGGTTGGAGAATTCTTTGACAATATTGAAGAGCTCCTTTGTGTTATTGGCCCCAAAGTCGAAGTCGGTGGTGATGACTGCTTTCTTGGTCTCTTTGATGTGTCGGTGATTGTTGCTGAGGGCTGTTTTGTGAGCTGCTTTGTCAGCTGGTTTCTTGCTGGCCCTCCATCGTTTCTCCAGTTGGTGGCAGTTGCACTTGGTGGTCCTGAGTTCTGAGGTGTAGGAGCTGGCATGTTTGGGGCTCTTGTTGGATTTTGCAGGTTTCCGTTTGGTGACTCCTTCAGCGCAGTCGGTGATCCTGGCGGTGAAGTCTGGACGGGCTGGTTGAGTTCTGTTGAGGACTTGGGTTGGGAGGTGGTGAAGGCCTGTGCCCACTGAGTTTTGTGACCTTGTTCCAGCTGCAGTGGGAGGAGATATGTTGCCTGGTGATGGTGTGCTGGGCGTCGGAGATGGTGAAGTGTACAAGGGTGTGATCAGTCCAGGTGAGTTCTGTGGTATGGCTGAATTTGATTTTGTCGCTGGAGGTAAAAATGGGGTCGAGTGTTTGTCCACCTTTGTGCGTGGGTTCAGTGACCATCTGGGTGAGGCCAATGTTGTTCAGGTTCCCCAGGAGTACGATGGAGTTGGCGTCATTGGGATGGTCAATGTGGAAGTTGAGGTCGCCGAGTAGGGCGTAGTGGTGTGAGTCGATTGCTAGAGGGGCGATGAGGTAAGCCTTTTGATCCAAAAGACATCACCAACCAACTTCTGTGACAAGCACTATTCACTTTTTTGTTTTTAAGCTGTCATACCCCATTGTGACAGTGACATGGCCGACTTGGGCTACCAGGCCTCCTTTGTGGTGGTTGAGGATGTTTGCCACTGGTGTCCTGGATCCGTGCTACTATGCCTATGTAAACTGGCCATCTACAACCCTTCCTGCACTTGCCTGCCTGGGTCGTGAGGACAAACAGTCGCAGGCTTCTCAGTGAGGTAAGTGTGAGGAGGAAGAGCTCAGATCTCAACAGTCAAACAACAGACACAATAACCTGATATTCACCTCCGTGCACAACCTTACAGAACTAAAATATTAAACAATCTAATTAGCAGGTTTGGCATAAGCTGTGCATTAACAGTAAAGCACATTCCTACATTCCTTCCTCTTGGTAACTCTACTCTCTCTCACAGTAGTCAGGAACCCTCTACTACAGCCCCCTGCATTCCATGAGTGCAGGCATGGATTAGGCTCAGGAACAGACTGCTCATAAAGTCTCACAAGTTAATAAGGCAACTCTGTGGCTTGCAGGAAAAAAGTCTCAAGCACACGTTGCAGATCTTACTCTCACAACACAATATCTCTTATTCCCAGGTGCAGTCAAGCTTAGCACTTACCTGCTGACAATAGGCGCCTTCTAGATGATGACCCACTGGTGCTTAATTTGAGAAACAAACGGGCAGAGTAGAAAAAGGATTTGGTCAATAGCACGATCCAATGAGATTCTCACAAATTAGCCTAACTTGAAGACAGATGTAATTGTCTTGTTTCATCTCTCCTTATTCTATTGTTTTTATATTGTTGATTTTATGTGCAACGAGTATTTTCAGTTTTGCATGCCTTCTCTGTGATGCAGTTTTAGCTTCGATTGGTTTTCAATATTTGTAACGATATATGAAATGTTTTATGAAAGCTTCAGAAAAACTTTTGGAATTGTTTATAGCACTAGACTTACTCAGGATTGGGGTTATGAGTGTATTGTGCATGAGAATCTGCCCTCCAATGTATGACTGAATAGTTGACTACTGGAGTGGTATATTGTGGTTTCAAAGGGATAAACTTGTGACTTTACAGTTTTATATACAGCCCTGTCCCTTGGGGTCGTGGGCCCCTCTCTTTTGATTTCCTGCCTTCTAGATGATGCAAAGGGTGCGGTGGTCATCCCACCCTCAGAGGGTGTACTTCTTCATTGCAGGTGACTGCAGCAGCTGATACACACTGGACAATCTTCATGGATGATTCAGGGAGGCAATTTTACTCAGTGGCCCCAATCCTCACCAGTGGCGGCCCTCACGGGTCAGCTTCTGAATGGTACTCAGCATCAAGGATGAGGAGCTATTGCAGCCTCTGGCAGTTTCAGGGACCCCGGCTGCAAGTGATTCGATCTCCTTCTAAGGGACAGCACCAGTAATTTTGCCCATGGCCAGCTGCAGGGTGATGCAGACATCATGCTTTGAAATAGACTTATTTCCAGCTCTGGACAGAGAAATTGGGGAGACCCTTTCGCAGCAAGAGCCACTCATGTATCCCTCTTTGGGGTGGTTAGCTTTCTTTGGATACTCCATATGCTAGGAACATGTTGGGCCTCCCGTCCAGGGCAGTTTCTCCTCCAGTCGGGCCAGGCACACTTCCTCCTTCTCTCAGCAGGCAAGCCGGCTTCTATGCTTTTCAGGCAGGTCCTCAGCTGTTGAAAGCAGAAAGTGATGACTTCGGGCAATGTCCCCTCACCTCTGGGAGACTCCATGTAAGACACAAGCCCTGGTTGCACAGTGACTCTTTTAGTACTCTGGGGAGCACATTGTTACCTTGGTCACATAGGACATTGGATTGGAGCTAAGTGCGGTGGTTTGGGTCCCACTTTTATACACATTTTACATACATGGGACGTAAATCCACTGTCTCAAGCTCCAGGACTGGTTCTCTTTCATATGTCATTTAAGATTGCTCGCCAGACTATGGCTTTGTGTAAACTGATGCTTCTCACACCAAGTATCACCGGGACAAGCACCAATCAGGAATGCCCATAATAAGGACACAATGAAGTTTGAGTTCTCTCACCTGGTTGTCATCCGCCTTCCTGGACCAGTAATTAGAGACAGACGAAATGGGAGGCCTGGCCCAGAAACATCCTCACCTTGAACAACCCCTACCATCTACTAAATGTAATTGCTGAGGAAGAACTAATCAGCCGCCCCTGGTTAGCATCATCATCAAGCAATTTCTAAAGGTAGCCCTGCCTCCATCCTCCTCACATCAGCGTCTACATTTCCAGCCCCCTGCACAGGAATGCAGCCAATACACACATCCATTGTCTGGGGCAGCTAAGCCCACATTCCATCTTGTGCCATGCTACAGCCAGGGGCATCCAAAATTGGTCAGACTGGCTTCAGTACCCAGACACACACTCAAAGTCTTACAACTATACATGTGACTCATGCTCTCTGGACAAGAAGGATTAGTTACTTACCTGTAATCCTAGTTCTCTTCCAGGGGTATCCTCATCAAAGTCATAAGCATTAGAATATTCCTGCGCATGGGCGGGAATATTCTAATGCATATGACTATTGATGAGGATCCCCTGGAAGAGAACTTGGCATACACAGAGCATGTCAGTGTAAGTTTCTTGGATTCACACAACAGTAGTGCTTTGCATGAAATGGGTCAGTAGACCACCCTCTCACAGAAGAAACGTCTGGTCACACTACTGATTCACAAAACATAGTATGTTGTCACCACTGCTTTATCTGATATACCCAGGACCGGTATTGTAGTCCCCGGTCTACAATGATGGCACGCTTGGTAAGCCTTTCATGTCAGGTCCTGCACTTCACGTTGTCAGAAACAGGTATAGACATAGACCTCTGCACACATGCTAGATTATCATGACATTGGTGTTAAAATAAAAGTCAGTGTACCAGTTTCATATGTAGCCAGGCACACAGGGCAAGGCAATAAGCTGCTTTACATATGCCCCTATACCATGCATGGGATGGCATATCCCAACAAACTGACCTCTCCAACTTTTTGGAAGTGAAACAGTTTGGTGGTGTGTGAAACTGCCAGAAGGTACCAATCCTGCTGCGGTGTGCGCTAAAGACCAGCCTAGTGTCTGGCTGAAGCTCATCCTTTTCAGCCAAATCTGAAGATTTGCTTTTTTAAGGGACTGGAAATAAACATTTTGTCAGTAGATAGTATATAATCTATTATCAGCACTATTTCGGTTGGTTGAGAAGGGATGGAGAAGTGGCGAAGGGAAGGCAGGTTCTTCAAGTCACTGATGGCTTACTCCGAAGAATTTATTTTTCATGTCCGGTAGATTAAATACCCCCTCCTGTGAGTGTGTCATGTTTTTTTAAAAAACAGTTATAGTTACACACATAGCAATAATTTCCTAAAAACGTCCTTCTGATTTTCTTCCAGAAGAGGGACGGTTTCCTTCTCTTTCTCGTTCTAGATCTATTTGGTCTACCTATCTGCCTGTCATCTAAGAGTATAAAATGTAATGAAAACTGATGGGTGTGACAACTACAAAAATGCGATATCTCCTAAAAGAAAAATGCATCAGAGGAACAAAAGGCCGTCCTAAGCATGAGGTACTGGTTTCTCACTTATACTTTTCCCATAAGTTTCAAGTAAGTGTGTTTACATTTGCACAGAATCTCCTTCCCCAAACATACTGCTCTGCATCGATAAACTTCCCAAAGCAGGAGCATGGCTATGCATGCAAGAGGGTATGAATCTTAAAACATGGGATCACACCTCGGAGGGGAGAAGAACTGGCTGCTGGCGACATGTCGTCATCACATCAAACTGACCTATCAGGACTTTACATTTCAGCACTCCTTGGTGGTGGCATACACTGGCCTGCATAAGAATCGTTCGATATTTAAAAAAAAATCTTACCAGGGTGTGTGTTCTGATATTCAACCTGTCTGGCAAATCAGGTAGTTTATTCCATGCCCAGGGACCGAAATCTAGAACTTGTTACAGCCGGATTGACTGTAATCTTTGTCATGTTTGAGACAGTTGTCAACAGCGGTGTTTCATGGCCTGTTGGGAACTTTGCCACCTACTAGTTTCTAGATATTAAATCCATATAGAGGGCTACGTACGTGTTTTAAGCCCCCTCATTATAATAACCTGTACATCTAATAAGGTAAACACCTTGCAAGTTCCTGTAAATAACTGCACGACTTGTATGTCATCTATTAGCGTGCCTTTATTCACTTCTTTAGTTGACTGTCAGTGGGGTTCACGGGACTGATGTTCAATACACTTTCTGTTGTACTCCTTGTTTTCAATCAGTGCAACTATGCTGGGTTTAATGCAACAAGCAGTGTTATTTCCATCCATCACTTAAGTTGACTTGAGGTGCCTTTTTTTTAGATGCTCTATCAAGGTGAACTGCTGCATTGAATTTACTAGGAAATTCAATGGTGTCACTGCAACTATATGGAGCCAGTCAACAAAGTGATGTCTATTTACCACTGACTACGGCATTTATTTTGGGTTCTTTTCAAGCACTTGTGAAAGGATGCTCAGACTACACCGATTGTCCTGTTGAATTTACCCGCATCCAATCAATCAATCTGCGATGCCCTCCCCCAGGTTATGGGGTTTCATCTTCTCTACTGCTCCTGCAAGAGAACAAAGCTGTTGTGATGCCACTGCTGCACCTTTAGTGTCACTATGTCACGCAGTGACAGAAATCACGATTAACTAGTGTGCGATTTCATAAGTATCATTTACTACGGATACATCCAAGACACACACAGCACGAGCTCAACTGTCTTTTGGAGGTGCCATTAGTGCTTAAATCGTTAAAAGGAAAGTGCAGGGGCCCAAAGTATTTAAGTGCTCGCCACTATCACTGCCGGATACCAGGGTGGATGAATACCAAGGCTGCATGGTCTTGACTCCATCTCATGCCTCTTTCTTCCACCGCACAGCAGTTCCTGCCTCTTCATCTCACTCTTACAGATTCTTTTTCAGCCCTGATTCCTCTCATAATCACACTATAACTTTCGTTCTCTTTGCCCTTCTTTCTCCCTTTCCTCTGTGTCAGTGTCTGATGATGAAAAGTAAGATCAGGTCCACAAAAACAAATGCCAGTGCCCACCACCTACAACGACAGGCACAAATAAAGCACTGGGCATCATTTATTTAAGCTAATTTCATTAGATTTAGATGACAACGATGTCTTTGTCTGATATCGAGAAGGTCGATGGCTTTACTACTGGAGAATGATGCATATCCAGTTGCAATATCCTGAAACGCGTGCCCGCATGCAGTGCATTTCACATACGTTAGAATTCAAGCCTTGATTACTTGGACTACGCTATACTCACCGACACCAGTGGTCAATAGTGACACCAATTTCTCTGTAAGCCTCAGAGGCTCGACTCAAATTCATTGTATTCACATATTATTATTTTGTTATTGTTGTTATCATATTATCATCACTATTTTTATTCTTAATATATTAAACCACCAATTGCAGTACAGGGGCCTTGAGCACGTAAGTCATTTAAAAATATAATAATTTTACAGGAATGACAATATTTAGGGTGGAACGCACCCGGGCAAGGGAACAAGGCATGCCGAGTGGCACTTCCCAAAACTAAAAACCTCAAGCTAACTTGACAGTAAACAACATATTTCAAAGTATCCATAGTAGAACAGTTCTATGCAACACCTAGTGTGCTGGACAACTGGTTATATCAATGCCCAGAGAGGGAATCATTTTTTTAATGTAGAACAACAGCTAGGAACTCTTGGTAGTTCCAGGATTTCGGTGGAAGCTGCTCAGTTTTATGGACCGCATCTGCACCACCACTAAATCCCTGAAGACCTCAGTGCTTTAAAGACTGCTAGGGCCATCTGAATAACATTGGATACTGCCTGAGAGCCAATGCAGACAGACAGACAGACCAAGATACTAATGAACTTCAATCAACCTCTGTAGGAAGACAAGTTTGAAGCAGCAGTGTTCTGCAGTTATATATCTAGATTAGCGGTAAACTCCGAGTTTAGGGAGTGTCCTTCAGGGGCGCAGCTTCAGGGGGGTGTTTCACCCTCTAATAAATGTATTAATTAGTAAATTGTTGGGTATAAGAGCTTTTAGTTGGGTATGGTAAGGTGTCTGACCGGACTTCACATGGGATTATTTATTAC
This sequence comes from Triturus cristatus, assembly GCF_964204655.1. Classification (NCBI taxonomy): domain Eukaryota; kingdom Metazoa; phylum Chordata; class Amphibia; order Caudata; family Salamandridae; genus Triturus; species Triturus cristatus. The sequence goes on along the minus strand of NC_140587.1, from coordinate 709,144,343 downwards.
TCAGACAAAAACACACACACACTTCTATTTTGAAGGTCTCCAAATAGGGGCATTTTACAAAATACTGTATTTTTAAGTACCCCTCACAATTCTCACTTCATTTGCCCTTATCGTTGACATGAAAGTCCCAGCGATCAAAGAAATTTTTTATTTTTAAGCAGCACATCATGTATAGATTTGTAAAACTTTGCAGATCTTCTAATAAATTGTTAGGTATGAGTTTAACCCTCCCATCCCCAGTCTTACTGACCAAGCTACGCCCCTGGTGTCCACAGAGATGCAATGTACTAACATCTTGCATGGGTGATGCTATGAGTGGGCCCAGCACAAGTAGTGCCGTACTGCAAAAAATATTTAATTGAAGCATAAAGTACAATCAGCTCTCACAAGTTGAGTTTACAGTCAAGACGTGGATGCTGAACACCTCTTGTCCCCGAGGCGTGCTTCCTCCCACACTTACATCCTCTGACATGCCATGCTACGTCTTATCAATCAGGGGACTGTCATTGTTACTCCTAGTAATGACAAACAATCCAGGCTATACAAAGCACTCAAACAGCGAGTCCTGTGTCTGCCTACTTACCACAGCTCTACACGCAACAATTACCCTCTATACGCCACCTCCACGTCCGGTCTTTAAAAATATTTATTACTTTAGTTTGCAAGAATTAAACCTAATTTGCTTTCACTCCGACCTTATGAATGCCTGCATTATTCTGATCTGTGAGAGAATACTTCTCTGTTAACAAAAACTGCTCAGCATTCTGCTACAGTATGAATGCTTTTAGAATCCAGGTTAGCATTTTACATTTATCTTATGAAAAATCCTTTGCAATTAATAATTGTGCGTTCTTTACTACTCAAGTTATTCAAAATGGTGATTCACCTCGGCTATTTACACATCCCCCTGCATCAAATAAACAAAAAAAGAGCATAACGCAGTCTGCCCTTACATGGTTTACATTTTTCCTTGGTGTCCCTACCAAATGCGTGACATTCGATGCAAACTGCCAACCTTAGATTGGCATGCCTACAAAGCACAGCTTGCTAAGCGAGACTAGAGTGGACACGCTTGGTCCAAAGAAGGCTCTATATCAGATACCCAGCAGACACCATGTACTAAACCATGGGCAGATCAGCACTGCAGCTCACTCAATGTTAACAAAGAATAAACTGCGAACCCTAGAGCCAACCAGAGGATTGAAATCAGGAACACACTACATGTATGGGAATGGATGATCCTCGTCAGCTGAACGCTGGCACTTTTATATTATTTGCACAGAGCTGAAGCTACAACTTCCCAAGGAGCACCGATCTGGCAATGTCACGTGACTGAAGCAGGCTGATATCTTGTTGGTGCCCCGAATTTACTAGCAATGCCAGTTAACAACTAACTTCAACACTACAAACTGAAATAGAAAGAACTACACCTAAACTACACCTAAACTGTACACCCACTATAACAACTTTTTCCAATGTACTCGCCTTTTCATCATAAAAAACAACACAAATGTCTTTTTTCCACTCTATCGCGTTTCTATCTTTTAAAGATTTGAACCGTCATGTGATGGCCCCTCAATACAACTGCTATTGCACATTGTTCTGATTAATGGACAACAGACACATGACAAAAAGCACCGCTGACGTGCTCCTTTTGTCTAGGCTCTTTCTATCATGTGTATGTATGGGTACCTATGGATGTCATCTGACCATTTTAGCTGTGGCACTTTTATGGGTTGGACTACCTACCTGATCAGAATTCCCATTGCCGTAAACATAGGCCCCCGCAGAGCGGAAGGGGTGGGGGGGCCTGAGCTCCTTGGGGCTCCCTGAGCACAGTACCTTGGACTTTGCAGGAGGGGGGCCTCAAGTTTTATTACGACACTGCCATTGCGGTTTTGCCCCCCTCTCCTCTCCCAAACTGCACCGGGTGTCCTCCAAGCACCATTCACACTGAAGTCTATGGCAATGGTGCTCAAAGAGAAGGGGAGAGATGGCGCTGGAAGAGGGGGAGACAGAGCTAATTCATTCATGTTTCCTTCTGGGTTGCTCTGCTTTATCGGACAGCGACCCTACTTGCATTGAATCAGGTATGGTGTCGGTGCCTTTCTTCAATGGCAGGCCATGAGTGCCCTGCTATAGCATGCTATCTGTCAAAACAAAGCCGCCTTCCCCACTTCCCTACTGTAGACCTAGCTGGACCACCATTCAACCTCTCAAGCCGCTGTTACGTAAAATGGGATGCAGAGAACTGAATAAGGTTGGAAACATCTATTACAACGCAGTCATTACATTGTACTGCTTATACAAAGCAACTGTCGCAAAGCAACTGCCTTTACATCGCATGCCATTACAACGCATGCCATTACAACGCATTATAAGGTAAGTAATAAAGATTTTTTACTTTTAGCATGGGTATGGGTTTTGGGGTAGATTGGAATAGTAATTTTTACCCCTACACCATCCAACACTTACCCAACTGTTGCACTCACTGGATTGGGAATAGTAATTTTTATCCTTACGCTATCCAACACTTACCCTACTGTTGCATTCAGTGGAGTGGGAATAGTAATTTTTACCCGTATAATATCCAACACTTACACTACTGTTGCCCTAAAAGTATTATGCGTTGTAATGGTATGTGTTGCAATTGTATGTGTTGTAATGGAACACATTGTAATGGTAGTTTTTAAAAATGCGTTGTAGTGGCATGCGTTATAAAATCATGCGATGTAATGGTAGTAGCGATGTAAAAACCGCATTGTAAAAGCATGCCTTGTAATTGTTTGCGTTGTAACGTCATATATTTGAGTAAGGTAACTAAGAGGAATTCTGGGGTGATTATCTACAGAAGAAGGCAGTTATGTACAGAGTAAGGTAAACATCAAGTCAAAGTAGAGCCATCCACTGAAGATGACCAGGAATTGAAGAGATTAATGTATAATTAAGGAGTGGATCCTGTATTGGAGAGAATGAAGGGGTAGTTATAAATTAACATGATGATACGCAAGACGTAATTGGTTAAGAACTAGATGGGAACTCACATGAGCAGATGTAGAAAAGCATGTACAGGTAGATAGATCACGTGAGAAATGCGGAACAATTATCTCACAATAGTACCCATCATAATAGCACAAAAAATGAGTGGCCACCAACAACAGTAATATAGCATAAACATGAACTGCAGACAAGTTCAGGGAAACAGCCCATGGTACATATACAACTATGTTTTGGAAGTGCATATTAAATGCCCATTTAAGTTAGCTTCACTACAGGCCTCAGCTGAAATGTATTTTGCTTGCCAGAATGTTTTTATCTTTTCTAGGCAGGTTTATTATTTCATTAGCTAGAGAAAGGCTTATTGTCTGTATTAAATGACTGATAAAGAGGCCTGAGAGAGACTTGGCAGTGAACGTGGAGAAACAATGGTCGGCAGAAGCTTTCTGTTAAGCGTGTACCAGGATGGCAAGATGTTCAAGGTTGAGAACGTCAGCCTTAGTTCGATGGTTTGGAAATTCAGAGCTATGTTGCAAATACACTTGAGTGGTTCCTGAAGGTGTGAGGGAGATACGAGGTTTCTGAATCTCAAGTTACTTTTAGATTGGTGTTTCCATAGTTTGAGTTAAGAGAGATTTCCTTTAGACTCTGAGAGGTACAGACCTCTCTGCTTGCCGATTCTTGCAAGTGGGAAGCTTTATGCTAAACTCTTATTTACTTTTTTTATGGAGTTCTACTGGAGTCTGATCATGCTGACCCCTTTCTCTTCTCTTGCACCCAAATTAGAGACCCTCGGTAGATGACTTTATAATTAGGAGAGAGAAACTTCCATTTTCAATTTTCTTTATGGAACACCTGTTCACTTTTAGCGGTTATTGTATAATTGTGCCCATTACAATTCTGTATCTCATTCTGTTGCATCTCAACCAACTGAGACATTTAACTTTACGTATTGTACTGGTGTACTTACTGAATTTGCATTTGGCTTGCATATTTAATGGATTGATTAGTAATCCAACTAAAACCCTTTAATCATATTCAGCGATCCCTAGTCCTCATTGTCTCCCTTTCAATGTGTCATGTCAGCTATAAAAGCAGGGCTGGCCGTAGCGGGCACCGGGCGTTTCCCCAGTGGGACGCCAGGGTGGGGGTCGGTTTTGGACCCTTGAGAGGCCAATTTGTTACCGGGGCCAGTTTTGCAGCATAGCTGCCATATCAGTGAACTGCAGCGATGAGACAGAAGTGGTGCTTCCAACTAGCATCCCCCCACCCCTCTAGGGGAGCCGGCTGAGCGGTTTGTCAGGGTCGGTTTCAGCTCCCAGTCCGGCTATGTATAAAAGGTTCATACGACCAATGGGAAAAATCTTTGACGACTTGACTTAAAGATTACGTTTGTAATCATTGTTAAGGTAAGAAAAGCCAGTGATATATTTGTAGGCAGCGAGGTGGTTGTGATTAAGGTAGTGCAGAAGCAACTACTCCCCTGTAGGAAATGAACACATATTGGCCGCTAAAAGCCACATAAAAACATGCATTTGTTTTTGTACATTAACACAAATAACAATTAACCTGATCTTGTGTGCACCACAGAAAGACATGACACACCCTTCGCATTTAAGATCATTATTTTTTGCAGCAACATCTGCCCTGAAGAATGTCTTTAGTTACAGCAGAATGCACTAGTTAGCATACACTAATAGCAGTCATACATCTATATTTTCATGCATTGGACTCGCTCTTTGCAACTGAACGGCGGTGGACGTCCCCTGACAATTACAGCAAAGGAAGTCATCCTATGTGTCTAGTCCATCTCGGTTGTGCTTGACGGCGCCTGGTCCCACTTGTCCTCACTGTAGCTTGAAGCCAGCTCTTCTCTCTTACAGCCCACTGTGTCACTGCAGGAGGGGTGTGGACACAGGAGAGTCCAGGTCCAGGAAGGGGCAAAGGTGTCATTGAATCATGGTAGCTGCAAAGGTAGACTTCCCACCAGGTACACTCAATGAGACCAGTGCACATGCAAGGCTTGAAGACTTGGGCCAGAGTCAATCATATACCTTTCTGAAGCTTGAATGAAGTATACGCATCTACCATGTTAGTAGTCTCTGTTGCTCTGTGAGTGCCCACTACTCCACAGGCGAGTTGGCAACAGGTACAGTGGCATACCAAGGATCTTATCAATGTTTATGTCCAGCTATTGCAGCCTACAAGTAGATATACATTATGTATCCCTCGCATGGTGCATCTATGGGGTAAACCAGCCCCTAGCTTAGACTTGGCTCTCGTTTGTTGCCCTTACACAGCGTGCTGCAGAGATAGGCCGACAAAATGTAACAATGATTGTGAACTGAACTGCCCAGTGTTACCGTGCTAATGGATATTTCTGAACAAGCACAGTGGTACTTGTTTTATTGACCTTAGAAGGATGAACGGATGGTCTAGCCCTGAAATTGCAGAATCTGAACTTACAAAGTGCACTTCAATTCTACTTACGTAAGTAGGTCTACCTTCTCACTGCCAGAGAATACTCTTGGCAAGCACAGCTTTTTGCTTCTTTTGGACTTTTTTTTTGCACACACTACTCCCAGTTATTCAATAGTTCGGGCTGCGCTGCACCAAGATCACTGTGCACCATCTCTTGCTGCCTTGACAAACAGTATGGGATGAAGCACATCCCTCGCCATCTCAATCGCATAAAACTGACATACAGATCGCATCTTTTTCCTTTATATGTGTATTTTTATTTTTTTCTACTAACACTTCTTGGGTCAGACTGATTTAATATGTCTTACATGTATTTGTTGAGAACAGTGAACTAATCTAGTTTCTGAAAGAATTAAACACAAAGCATTATGCTTGGTGGTAAGAGGGAGAAAGGAGGTGATATCCACCCAGTTCTTGACCTGCTAATTTTGTAACCAGGAGACCGAAATTCAGATCCCACTTACACACTCGGGCAAACTGCGTGATCCTAGGCAAATCAAATTACTTCACTCTACCACATTTACCTGATAATCAAATCTGACAGCACAAACATTCTCTTTTTATTAGAAATATTTTTTTTTGCATTTATATAAAACAAAATATGAAACAGAGATAAACAGCACAAACATGTTCAGTCGATGGTGTGCACTCTACAGAAAATTCTCTCATATATGGTTCACTAAACAATAATGGTACTGTGACCTCTCTTTCCTAGCCCGGCAACTGTTTACCTCTTGCTCCTAACCCAGCGACCTCTTGTGTTGCATTCCTAACCCAGCAACTTCTTCTCTTATCCCTTGGTTGTGCACCAGCACCCCTTGCCTCTTGTTCTTGGCCCAGTGACTTCTTGCCTCTTGTTCCTGACCCAGCAACCTTACTGCTCATTCTAGGTCAGGTGCCCTCCTGCCTCTCACATGTGGTGCTAAAGCCTTTGCCCTCTCGTTTCAGGCCCATTTGCCTTTTACATCTTATTTCTGGCCAGATAAAATCTTGCCGCTTGTTTCTAGCAAGTGACTCTTGGTGCCGGCCCAGCAACTTTATTTTGCCTCTGGTTCTTGGCCCCAAGACCTTTATCCTAGCCCGGGACCCTCTGGCTTGACGTTCCTGGCTCAGCAACCGCATGCCTATTCCTTCGGGCTACAAGCCAAACGTGAACCTAGCCAAAAGGTAGCGGAATGCTGTTTAGGGTCAAAGACAAGCATGAAGTTAGCGAGTGATAGGAGAGAGAACTATAATGTGGACAGTAGATTCACTGTGTCCTTTAAAAAGTTGAGTGCCATTCTATTTAAACTGCCTCCAGTATGCACTTTGGATTGGTACCTGGATATGCTCTCTGAGGGAAGCTCACCTCTTTCCATGGAATGGGAAGTTTCTGTTTCACCAATTTCACATCCCCTAAAACCTTCATACATTTGAAACTACTACTCTTTTGTTGAAAAAAAGATTTTTGCTGTTCCCTCTTTAACTCAACAGAGTCTTGGTCTCACATCTTCTAGCTCTGGTTAATTAAGATGTAATTTCTCTTACCTCTTAGGGAGGATTTTATCAAAATGAAGGCCAGATCCTCGATCCTTCCCTCAATCACTGTTTTCAAGAGCTTCGTCCAGGAGTCACAAACCTATACAGGCCACGCTCTCTCAGGAGAATAAGAAACTCTCCATCATATAAGAAGCCAATTAAAAATTCAATAAATGACCACGTATGAGCAAACGGTCAATTTTCTGGCTCTGGGTGTTAAGCAGGCACATTAACCCTTCAACTTGCCCCATTAGTGAAACTCTTCTGTTGACATTTTCCATAACTAGTTCTGGAACTGAAGTTTCCCATTATAGCTTATATTCTAAGAGATCTCAACTTCACCCCTTTCCTTTGGCTTAGTAATAGAGTCCGGATTTGTGCAATATTAGTAGTTAATGATAGAGATTGGGACATAGTTGGTCGGGAGTGGATATCTTTCTACTTCGTACAAGACATTTAGAGTCTGCAAGTAAGTACCCAGTTTTCAGGGATCACTGGAATAATGGTATTTCCAGACTTGGCCAATATCAATATCCCTAGATGTTTTAAAACACTTCAGTACCTCAAAGTTCCCCCAAAATGAGCCCTCTGATACTAAGCTATGTTTCACAAAAGGTTACGATTTGTGAATGTTTGCCCTGGCCTACTTTTGGTTAACATCCAACCCTGCCTGCCAGTTCCCCAAACTGTACTCCACTAACTCCTAAACATTTGTTCCATGCCATTGATTTAATTCTTGGCAGTAGTAGGACATGTATTGACATTCTGAGATCTGACCTAAATACACATCATCAGAAAAAAGACTGCGCATAAGAGACGGAAAGACGCGTTCCTCCAGGTGTTCTGCAAAGCCTGGTTACTCTGTGATGCGAGGACCAACAATAGCAAATTCAAAGAAGGGAAAGCAAATTAAAGTATCCAAGGAAACAGAACCTGATATCAAACAGATCGCTTACAAGCGATTCACTTTTATAGTTCTTGAGATATCAATAATGAATGCTCATACAAAGCACCCAGAAATAAGAGACAAGATCAGCCAATATTTACATGCATACCAACAATTGAAAGAGCTTCCACTTAGCAAACAGGCATGAAAAGAAGCATCATTTATCACCCATTAATTCTATGAAGCATCTGGTTGCAGTGGACAAATAATGCAAGTTGGGGGTTTGAAAAGAATAATGTGACACTTCATTACTTTTATTGAAATATACATTCTTCAGAGACACTATTAAAAAACATCAAATCGTTTATAGACAATACTTCTGAATCAGGATGGACTGTCTAAAAAGCTCTTTGAAAGCAAATGTAAGCTGATTTTATAAAGGTATTTTGCATTCACACAACTGTTCTAAACACACAATATAGCTTGCTACGCCTACCCAATGCACAAACATTCCTTCTACACACCCTAAGCTGCCAAGATATTGCTCTTGCCCTCTGTGCACTATACCAAAGCATTTTGACCCTGCGGGGCATGGAAAAAATCCCAGACCACAGAGACTGGTTCCCAAAGATCTGGTCTCTTCTAGTGATGGAAAAGTTAACAACGGCCTCTGAAAACAAAAAAAGAGGCATTCCGGGGGAAGAAGGCACCTTTCAATCAATTTCTTTAAACTGAATTCAGGGAACTCTCATGACCGAAGTTCCTGACGCTCCTGCATATTGTCGAATGCATGGCCCGGCATTCTGGTAATGCCTACTGATCGGGTCCTGCCAGATGATGTCCCATTATCGAGACTATCCTCTCCTGAGCCAGGCCCATGAAATAGCTAGTTCCATGCTCTGTGTGTGCTGCGGAGAGTGGAGGAGAGGTGGAAGGGTGTTGGGGGTATACCACTTGCCGGATTCCAGGTTGTAGGCATGGTTGCGTTTCTTTTCTTTTTTTCTTCTTCTCTATTGTATCTGACTCAAATAAAAACCAATAAACATAGTTGATCCATAAAAACACAATATGAGAGTGTAGGGCAAACTGTGACCAATCTCCTTGTTTTACAGTTTGCCTGCACTGACCTTTTTAAAATTCATAATTTCTTATTTATAATATTTATGTTTATACTAAAACACTTCCAAATTTGATGTTTTTAACAGGACCTTAAATTTATGAGGCAGTCGTCTCTATCCACCTGTATCGAAAACTATCTTTGTAGCCTTCTTTTTATTGGGAGGCCACGGGGCGGCCAGGGGCACAGTGGGGGGGAGGTTGGGGTAGTTTTCCTCTGGTGGTCCAGGGATACGCCCTACTATAGTTCCGTAAACAAGGCCAAGTGCACTTTTCAGTACTTCATTCTCAAGGTGTAGAGGGTGAGCAGTCAGACGAATCTCAGGGAGCTAGTGCGGGGTGTAGATAATCAGAACTCAAACAATCAATGAATAGACTCAATACCTGACTGTCAGCCCAGTGCCTGTCTTAGTAAAAACAGAAGTGCTTTAATCTCATAGCAAAGTTCTACAGTTCTCACATCAACTACAGAGTTCTAGCTGCAAACAAAACCAGGCACAGGTTTAACATCACAATTAGGCTGTGAGAGCAACTACTATGTGCAGTAACTTGTAGGTAACTATGTATCATATCTCAGGCATAAAGTGATCACACTGGCAACAGTTACTCACTCAAATGGTTTGGGTCCTCCAGATCTGAATTGGCAGGACTATTCTTCTGAATCGAAGTAACAAGATCTCAGTTCAAGCCTCGTGATATCCGTCTGCATGGATGAGGTTCGGCATGCGGGTTAGTGGTGCATCCTTCGCGGTTGTACATTCAGAGGCTGAGCAAGTGGGCATGGGACCCCATGCAGCAGATCCTCCTCTGGGATCTTGCAACTGGGTGAAGAACAGCAAAGTAAATCTTGGCAGCAGTCCTACATCGCCAGCTGTTGTGGCCTCCAGGCTGGTGGCAGCTCTGCAACAGAGGTGTTCTTACAGGACTCCCAGCACATAAGGGCAGTGGCCGAACTGGTCCCTCCTGTCACGTTAGGGTGATGCCGGGCGGTAGGCTGTCCCGTTGGTGGCTGTTGAAATTCCATGCAGACTACCACAGAGAGGCTGGGTAACCTCTTGGGAGCTCAGGTGAGCATGCCTGCACATCTCGGTGCTCTACACTCCATAAATTCAGCTGGGCTTCTCCTCCTGGACAATATCAACTCCTGTGGGGACAAGCAAACTCCTTCAATCTGGGCACAGGCTGGCCTCTAGGCACCAGGCAGAGCCACAGCTCTCCAACAAGTTGTGCAGATTTCAGGCAACATTTCTTCACCATTTTGAGACTGTCTGTCAGACAGACACCTAGAGCTAGATCAGAGTAGCTCTTCGAGGACTCGGCGTATCACTTTCTTCCTTGGGCAAGAAGTACCTGGAACAGGAACAAAGTGGGCTTGGGCTGCCCAGCTGTATACAGATTGACCAGACAGGAAATACTGAACCACTATCAAAAGTCTAGGAACCGTTTGAGTTAATTCGTTTTCAAGTTTCATTTTCTGGTTACAGTGCAGAAGAGTATTTAGGGTGAGCCTGCGAATGCGCTGTATGAGCTCGCTTGAAGACCGTCCATTGCTTACCATTCATTAGCTTCATAGCCACTCTTCTTTGCTGCTTGCCAGCATGGGACATGTGTCACTTCCTTCGATTTATTTGGCGTACGCCCCAAGTAAAGATTGATTTAGCTTAATTTAGTGCCCGTTCGATGGTCGCATTCGCATTGCAATGCAGAACTATTTTTTCTTCAACCTACGACCCACCCCTTCTACGTGTTACTTTTCTCCCTCCCACTCACCCTTTCTCCATGTTGTTGCTCCCTGTCCTCCCACACCCCAATAGTCGTTACATACCCATACGCAAACACCCTTCCCCATCCTTGCTTGCCTGCCCTGCCCGCAAGAAAAGTGCCAAGTCGCGGCACTAGTACTGTCCATGTCATAGTGCTTTTGAAAATTTCTTTTGAAAGGCCCAATCAAACGGTTAAAAATCTGAAATGGCCACTACTACCAAACAGTGTTTTCAAGGCTTCTGTGAACTCCAGGGATATAAAACAACTTTTTTTTGTTAGGGTATTGAGAGTCTGGTTTCTAGTTATCCCTTTCTTTTTGTATAAAACAGTTGTATGTTAATAAATTCTTCTTTTCCTTGGAGTGAGGGTTCCTGTGTCATTGAATAAATTCCAATACTACTTTTGTATGTTTTGATGTTGATCTACTCGTCTGTATTTTTATTGCTCTTAGTTGATTGTTTTGGGGTTCAGGACCAAGAATTTTGTGTCTCCTTTGGATGAGGATGGATTCAATTTCAAGCAAAAACACTATTGTTTGATGTAGACCTAGGCTTTTCCTATTACTTTTTGAAACTGACGCTCTGAAAAAAATGCAAAGGAAAAATGTTGAGCAGTCTTTATTAAGAATGTGCCCTTTCCAAACAAGCACTGGCAAAGCTATTAGGGCGTGCCTTTGGAACCTACTGGCTTGCCAATGGTTTTTAGCCATGCTCTAAAGAATCCCCAATGGTGCACAGCAAATCTAAAGAGTCCTTTTTTTGAGGTGAGGATATAGGGAAGCAACAAGGAGGGTGCAGGTGGGTGGAAGCAACACAGAGAAGGTGCGTGGGGTGGGAAGCAATACTGGGGAAAAGCAACATGGAGGAAGAAGTAACATGGAAGGAGGGAACAGAAACAAGATGGAAGGTGGGGGCAGAAGCAAAATGGAGACATACCCAATAGGGCGCAGGTCAGGGGAAGCAAAATGGAAGAAACACAGCGGTAGTGATGGATGTGGAGTGCGGGTTCAAAGAGAAACAAAAGGGCGGAACATGGAGCTGTTGGGTGGGAGAGTACACTGTTGAGAAAGCAACATGGGGGGAGAAGCTCACGAGGGTGAGCTAAACAGGGAGGGGGCTGGGACAGAAGCACAGAGGCGAGAGAGCGAGCAGCAAGTAGCGGCAGAGGGAGGAAGAACAGTACACGAGGGAGACAGCTGGAAGACACATGCACTCTCATGAAGAGCTTAAGCAAAAATAATGTTAGTGCTTCAAAAATGAGCTGTGCAATGAAACTAGTAATGTGGCCATGCTAAGGGGATGGGCAAACACAAGAAGTGAATGTAAAGCCCACGCAATCTGACAAATAAAAAGCAAGCAAATAAGAGTGGCAAAACGTGAATGAGTGGTAAGCAACGGCAAGGCTCTAAGACCACTGTAAACTGGCGATAGATCTTTTCTACCCACAGATTGTGCTAACTGGTAAACAAGACCTAAAAACAGTAAACCAGATGCACAAGTAATGAGACAGGCCCCTGAGCTCAATTGTTTAGGAAAACCTTCCACAGTGTATACCTGAAATGTGTTTAGTGCGGAGCTTCCTTTTCCAATTAACTTTAGATTCAAGAAACAAAGAACAAATAGAAAATGGCTAAATTATCCCTAGCTACAACAAATAATTAACCATGGTTGTAATGACAAGAGTAAGGGCAAGCAAAGGCTGTGAATTTCCTACCAGGATATGTCTGTGTAGTCACACAAAACCCATTTGTGTAACAAAAAATAACTGTGCTCACGTTGTCTTAATGCTCGGAAAATTAAGGGAAAAACATTTTCAGATGAATAAATGAGTTACTAGACAAGAAAGCACAGGTGAAAGTGCACTCATAATGTAAGCAGTTAGCCATGATGAAGAGCTACAAGGCAAATAAATGTGTGTGTCCTGTTGAAACAACATGTTTAACTTCCAACAAATTAAAATGCATTACAATGTTTTGCGCAAATATTGAAAATGTAACCCAAGAGTAACAGGCAAGTTGTGTGGGGGCTGAGAGAGGGGCGGAAAGAAGTGGAATAGAGGGGGAAAATACGAAAAAAGAAGAATAAACCAAAAAGAAAGAAGTACTAAGAAGTGAAGAGCAACTAAAGATTCTCCGTTAATTTATCAAAGTTTAAAAGAAAGTGTAAATACAACCCCTAAGCAAGTTATTGTGATCAAGGAAGTGAACAGAGGGACATTAATAGTGAATAATATTCAACACTGCCATTAATTACCATGCGTCATTGTGAAGGAGTAATGATTACTTTAGAGGACTGCGATTCTTTATGCTTACTCCACTTAAATGTCTCTCTACTAAAGAGACCATGGAGGGTGAAAGCTACTCTACCACAATTCTAACTCTTGACCTTGAGGGTAGAGACATTTTACTGTGTTGGATGCTAAATCCACTGAGCTATTATACAGAAAAAACATTGCAACATTTTTTTTTTTTAAATCAGAACACTTACAATTCTGTGTGACCTAAAATAATGACATGCACGCTTAACATCTGGATCAGAAATGCTGCTTTAATATAATTACCTGGCCTGAGTTTAATCCCTTTATTAAAAAGTGTAAAATTAGTAGTACTGTACAACCCATAGGGACATAATTATTTTACCTTTTGTCAAATAGTTGTTGGGTAAAGGATGCAAAGCAGGACGCCGTGATCTCAACTTGCACTTTACAAACAGTTAACCCTCACCTCGTGATAATGTTTTCTGCTTATAGAAAAAAAAGTTTTTCTTATAAAAATGCAGCTTGAACCCTCAGCCCCTGAAATGCCCGCTCTCTCTCCTCTTTTATGATGTCATCAACCAAAAGTGCCTTTGCGCGGAGGTTCCTAGAGCAGTCTGAGACACATAGGTTTGGCAACTAAACATTAATGTCTTTACAAACATGGGTTGTATGACCTGCAGAGGGACTCTCAAACTCGAATTCCGCCTCCTACTTTAATGTCCGTCTTAAATAAAGGTTTTTCAACAAATATAGCAGGATAATACAATGTTCGCAAGGAAAGGCATAACAAAAATAAAAAGAACTAACGACGCCCGCGGTCCCACAGAAAAAGCCATATATATCCATAGAAAAGAATGGAAAAGGCAGCAAGGCTCCCTCTGAATGTGGGGGCCGAGGTTGAGATGGCCCGTGAGTGATGAAGGGGGCTGAGGGTAAATGCCATCTCATGTGTGATATCCCCCTGGGGCGCTATCCGTCAAAAGATCTGCTTCCAGCAGAAGCTGCTGGTGAGGGGTCATCATTGGTGGGGTGGGCAGCAGTGTGTGGGCCCTACCACTTACATACTGTGGGGGACAAGGTTCGGATGGCCTCTTTCGCCACAACGCATTGGTAGCTCCCAGCCCGCTGCCGACCAGCAGCTCCAGTTTTACTACCCACTGAGCCCTTTGAGTTGGGAGTTGTGGTCTGTTTGCATTTTTTGTCAATGCCGTGGTATTCTTCCAACTACTGCAGTTGTTCTATGTTGTTGTATTTAGGGTGGAGAGAGCTCAGGGTTTGCAGTGAGATTTTGCATCACCTCAGGCATCCTGCATCAAAAATAAGCTCACACGACTGGACAATTTTCAACAACGCCTCAAAGGAGGCATATAGAATATTATTTACTTATAGGGGGTTTGTGGATGGACCCTGCTGCGTCGGCTTCTGGAATCAGTTTTTGGCTAGGTGTTCCACCATTCTGTTCCTTTGGGAAAGTGAGGGATACAGCCTGCACCATGGAGTCCAGTGTGGGCCTGGTTGTCCCGCCTATCTCTGTAGGGTGCCAGGGGGTCCCAACAGGAGACGCCTATGTTCTCAGTCTCAAAAGGGGAGAATGCGTTTTAAATCCCACCTGAACGCTGTTGGGACCCTTATCTATGACCATGCAATTATCCTTGTATCACTTCTAACCTATAGGGTACGGTCTCCTAAAGACCTTTTGATTCGCAGTAAACAGCCTACAGATGCTGGGGTTCATATCTGGAAAAGCCGAGCCCCAAAAATGGTGTATTCGCCAATGTACCCTCTATGTGGTTCTATAAGGGCATCCAATGCACTGTAAGCATCGGGCTGTAAGCTGCAAGATCGACAATGGAATAATTGAGGGGTTAAGGCATTTTCCAACATGACCTCTTCAGTCGAGACATAAATGCACCTTTGTAAAAGAGATTTTGGGCAGGAGTTCAGATGCGGCGCTACGCCCGAATAAATAATATATATATATTTTTTCTGTAAAGCATATAATTATAAATTGTATGAAGCCCTTGTACAGTCATACATTGTAACAATAAAACCTACACTAACTGCTTTTTTACCAGCGAAGGAAAAAGACCCAGCTACTGTCCGTAATGGCTGGCTGTATGCTACATTGAATTGTTGCACAAATCAGGTTTGTGGGAGAGGGTTTGGTTAAGAAAACGAATATATGCAAGGCTTAGGAAAAACAAATACCCGAGTAAAAGGGCAACATTTTTAATTGTTGCAGCTTTTTCGTAATCAGTGCTTGTGATGCAAAACTTTGATGTTAACAGCTGTTTTTAGATTTATTGGCAAATACCAGGCACAAAACGAGCGTCGCCTGGTTTAAGTGGGTAATTAACAAGGATGAGGGGTCAAACATGTTGACCCGAGGTCTCCTAGGCCCCACTAAGCCCCATAAATAGCCCCTGAAGGCGTCTGCTTATGGATTTAAAAAGAGTTATAATGGAGGCAGGCCCCATTGTTGTCACAGCCACTGTGCAGATCAGAAGGGCCTCCATTTTATGAACTGACATTTTCAAAGGAAGGCTGCATTTAAGTTTCTGTAGGAGCAGTGAACTAACCCGTCCTTAAAGAACAATAAAAACATGAAAATACCACAGTAATTTTGTGTCTGAATGAACCAATAAGAAATCACGTAAGGAATGTATGTTTAAATAAGACAGAAAGTGGGAGGCTTTCAGCCTGTCATGCTCTAAGTGGAAACATAGAGTGCTTCTCAATTCAAGAAGAGAAAAATATTCTCATTTCTGTGCCAGATGCGAGCTATTATGTACTGATTTGTTTCTAGGACGCTATGACGTATTCAGTACTTCAGCGATCGAGAGCTACAAGCGGAAGTACACATTCACCATTTCACACAAGTGCTCTGCTTTGTCTTACTGACACAGAGACCGTCCACGTGCAGGGGAAGGAGTGCACTTCCGGGCTCCAGAGGCTTGCATTCCGCTGGTAGCAGACCTGCCGCATGGCAGCACGGAGCTGGGACGAATACAAAGAAAATGCATACGTTGCTGTAGGTGATACATCCGCTGCAGTGCGCGCTGCCTCCTGTGCATACAAATGCGCCATTGGCCACATTTGCTCCGTCTCCTGCCCATTCCAACCACGCGTGTGTCTCACTCCTGGGCCAAAGAGGGATTTTCATATTGGTAGGCGCTGCTTCTAGAATTCCACCGCCCCTTTCTTTAACAAGCACCTGCAATGCAATAGGTCTTGCACTTACACGAGTTTGAGCTATTGGCATTGTAAATGACAATGCCTTTTATTTATGTTTTGGTTTTTAAAACCTAAATAAAAGGCGTTGTCATTTACAACGCCAATAGCTTAAACTCTCACAAATGCAAGGCCGTTTGCATTCCAAATGCTTGAAGGCATGGCTGAGTTGCCCCCTTCTGTCTCCTTTGTCCCCAGAAGAGCTCCCCGTTTGCTACAGAGTTAAATAAACAAGCCGGTGATCACAACTGCGTATGAGAGACCCTCCTGCAGTAAGAGAAACTCATTAAAGAAAATAGTGCTTACAGACTAAAGAAGACGTACTGTGTAACAACCAAAGTAAAAGGGCCAGTCCTCATGGGAGTTACAAATGAAGACAAGGCGATACTAAGGAGGGAGCAACAAGCCGTATAACGAATCAGAAGCCAGCATTACCAAAGGACAATGATGCAAGCCAATGACAAATATGGGCTGGGAGTGGGCGGGGCTTCAAATACATACTCAATACAGCATGGCTCGCAGAACAGCGCATGCGGTGTCCAGGCTCGACATAAAAGGGAACGATTTCTGGTTCAATCCGTTTCAGGAAGCAACACCACAGTCTGGAACTCCTTGACCCCCAGACAACTCCAACGTCAGTCTGTAAATCTGAACTGAAAGCCCTCCTGTGTGAGAGACACTAAGTGCCCGTTGGATCCCTCCTCTGCCTCATTCCTGTAAGATATAAGATGCTCTTCATCCCTTGCACTTGTTCATTTCTTGTACTGTGTATATTTATGGCTGGTGTAACATTTGATGCTTTTGTAATGCTCTAGCATTATTGTAAAGCACTGTAACACCTATGGGTAATATCAGCACTATATAAAACTGCATAAATAAATAAACATAGTTCAGCCCTCACTCCTGTCTGTACACCTGATAGCATCCAGCCATTGACAGCATGCTGACATCTTCAAGTTCCCCCAATACTCCCTTCTACCCTTTTTTGGGAACCCCTGACAATCCCATTACATGAGCAGTGTGCTGAATCCTAGGGGCCTTCGTTCATTCACCATCTTTTCTTTGTGCCTCAGCCAACCCACTATGGGGTGTTAGGGCACCTTCAACTGTAAACAATGTGTAAGAAAAAGAACACTACACCACTGACTGGCACTAGCGCTCTGGCTCAAATGGGGAAAAGTAAAGTGGCGACATTGAGGATTTCTTAAAAACATAAGATGGCTGCCTCACACAAGTGCATGACGTGCTCTCAGCCAGAACAGACCCTCCAGGTAGCACTAGGAAAGTCAAAGAAACTACATGCAACTCGGGCAGCTTAATGGTCCGCCTTATTTACACAGCTACTGTGGACGAATAGAGAAATAACCTCTATTATCCAATTCATTCAAGATAGCAGAAACTCGCCTGCACTCCTAAAAGCGGCCATCTCACCTGCAATACAGGGGAGTTTCATACTGCAAAACAGCACTCAACTCCCTGATGTGTGCAGCACAGCATTCTGCTCTTCACTCCCACCGGCCTGCTTCTCTCTAATACACTACAGGCCATGCTCCTCATCATTCGTCATTACCCTTCCATCAACCTCCCATTTATTTGCTTTTAAGCCACTTATGCTCAAAGCCATGTCCGTCCACTTAACAAAAGATGTTGCCCTTCTTTCTCGTGTGTACAAAGCAGCGTCTGTTCTAGGCACCTCAAGCCACGCTGTACCCCTGCAGTAGCTAGCATGTCCTCTCCCATCTTTCTGCCCACTCCATCAGTCGGGTCGTAGCCTTCCACTTGGGTAGCAGAAGACAACCAAAACTGAGGTGCAATAGGCCCCTAAGTCCCCTGTGCCCAGAGCCACTGCACTAATCTTAGAAATACCATTTCCCTGCACCCAAGATCAGCGCTTCCCACCTGATCCCCTTCTTTCAGACCTCGTGTCTATCTATTGTCCTTGTCAGCTCAGTTACTCAGCCCCATCACCAATTCCTCTCCATTACCCACACATCTTTCTATAACCTTCCATCAAGCCAACTATCTCCCTTTTACCCACACTCTCTGTCAGATGCCACCTCCTAGTTGGGTCCCCATGATGAGCAAACTAGAACTTAGAGCGTCCTTTCAAAGTTCTAAATGTTATCAAACGTGCTGCTGGAAGGTAAAAAAGCATGACGTCATAGATGGAGAAAAGGACAAAAAGAGGACAAGTGAATAGGTTAGCTGAGGCAGTGAGCAAGATGGACTAATGTACTGATTCTGGGCAGAGTTAGTTAGGAAAGAGGATTCTGTGCAAGATATGGGATGTGAATCCATCTTCTCTTATGCTGGTATTTATTTTTAAGTGCAATGACTCCTTTTGGTGATAGTGTGCTTCAAAAATTAAAAAATAAGCAAAACATGTAATCTTCAGAATTACAAAAGAAATACAATTGCAGCACACATCAGAACCATAGTCAAGCTCACAAGAGACATAGGTGTGAAACTTTACCATACAACCCACACTTTAAAGACTTCCATTAAACAGGTGAGATGACCCTTGAAATGCGCCACAGGATCAGACTCGGGGCGTTCAGGGGAGGACTGGGCGGCCTCTGTATCCGTGCCTGGCACAAGATCCGCATGCTGCGCTTGTGAACCTCTCACACATGATTAAAATGAACAAAATCAAGTCCTCTCTTATGCGGCCTTCATTCCTCCAAGAGCCAACAGATGGTGCATGTGTAGGGAGTCTGGTCAAAAGATCCTTTCAGAATTACTTTAACATGATCAGCAGCAGTGCTTGGCTATGCCTTGAATCCTAGTATTCTCTGCACATAAATATGTCCAGTGCACGCGAGACAAAGGCTAAGCAGTCACATGATTTGCTAACCAGTGCCCAATTGACAGAAGCTCTTTCTGAGTTCAGACAGCCACGCTGTGGAGCTCGAATAAGGCAAGAATGATTTTTAGGTCTCGCCTAGCGACGCAGTGCATGCGCTGCTCGCCTTGGCGAGACCTATAGTCGTCGGTTTTGGTAGCGAAGGGAGACAGGAGATGGCACCCGCCCGGACAGGCGATGTGCACGCGTATGGCGTCTATTTCAGCCACTCGTGGGATGCTGCTTTGCGATAGCGCACGCTCCTTGCAGCCTTGTCGCGCGCGCACCACTTGCAGGACGCTGCTTTCTGACGGAGCCCGCTCCTCGCAGGGATCTCGCGGGCTTGTTATTTCAGGCTTGAGATGACTTGCGAGCCAGAGATAAAAGTTTGGAAGGGTCATAAAACAATTTAATCTGCCACAACAACGACCCCGCTTAAGCTGGCAGTGCGGCTGCTTCACTTGCGCCCTTTGCAAGAGCCACATTGTGTGAATGGGCAGAAAGTGGACACCGGGGCTCCACCCCTTTCTTTCCGCCATCTCTGTAAAAGAAATGAGCCTCAATCAAGGCCTGTCGGAATCTGAAGGGGGTTGCGGGTGGGACGCCTGACTGCTCCCACCTACCCCCCTAGCCGCTTGGATTGGGAAGGCAAACTGCCATTGTGTTGATGACCCAAAGGAGGCCACTTTTCAGCCGGGACAGTGCCCGCCTCTAGATCGTGGCCTGCTGGGTCCATTTAAAAGCCTTTCCAATTAAACGGCGCCGTAAAGGCAGCCGCCTTACAGGATGAACCGAGCTGGGGTTGTTGTAAGAGATGACATGACTGAGCTCCCGTGTCACCCCGATGTCAGGAGTTGTTTTGGGCCTTGTCTGCAACCGTCACCTCAAGCGCGCTCTACATCTCCGCGAGAGAGAGGGTGGTCGGAAGAGTCCGGGTGAGTCATTGAGAGAACACAAGAGCGTTACGAAGGCCCGGAGGGTGGGAGAACGAAGATAGAGAATGTGGCGTGTAGGCCAGAGCTGCCAGCCATGGAATCGGGGAACTGTGTTCGTGTCATGGCGCCGGCTCAACATCCTTAGATTCTGAGCAAATTACTTAATCTTCCAGTGCCCAAAAAATAATAATAAATGTGACCTTGTGTAATGTAACAGGTGCTGGTCTAAAGCGCTCCAATACCGGCTTAGGGTCGAGTTCGCGCTATATAAAACTGCAAGGAAAAAAATACATGTATAGCCAGGCTGTGATTGCCCTCAAGAGTTTGGGGGGCTGTTCAGATTTGAGCACGTGGTATGCGGAGTAGATTGAGGGGCACTGGCAGGGCAGCTGCATGCCCAGTGGCAGACTAACGAGAAGTGCGGATCTGGGAGACATCTGGATTTAGAAATAGAAGGGCAGATAAGGGGGTTACAGCTCAGGTTTGCAGGTTTTAGGAAAATTGTCAGAGCTGTGTTCCTGTGGGTCAGCAGTGGAAAATGTAATTCAATCCGTGGATTATGATGACCATGCTTCCTGTTTTTGCATGGACAGTCCCGGGTTTTCACTATTTGTCCAGACAGATGTCAGTAAATGTAGGCCATGTCTCAGTTTTAAGAGATAGGAGACTCGATAAAGCCGAAGTCAAAGTTTTTATGTGTTTGTGTAGTATTAGCAGCACTTATCAGGAATAATTTAAATAGCACAGATGGTGCTGTGCCTAAAAGTTGAATTTTATTTTCATCAGTCTCTCATTCTCACGTGTCTCCTGTGTTGGTGAGCTCTGTCAAGTCATTCGGTGGCCCTTGGTGTAAGCTATTTCGATATTTGTGAAATGTTCCTCTTTTTTGGTTTTCAAACTCTGGTCACTCTAGCATGACCATGTAATTTAGGGTTCATTCAGTTAAATTGCATTATTCTGGCTGTATATGTGGAGGGAAAGGTAAAGGGGGGGGGGTCCTGGATGGTACACTGTACCATCTCCCCAAAAATTCATAACGTGGTGTTCTCCGTATGTAGAGTGACCAGATTTTCAGACCCCAATAAACATGGATAGACACAGACACAGACACACACACACCATATTCCACGCTTTGATCCTGGCAGGCTTGTGATCCTGGGCGTGGGTGATGGGCTTTGTAGATGCTGATTCGCCTCTCATTAACTCCTGCTGTGCTGCATGAATGAGCCCAGGCAATGCAGCAGGCGGCTCTAATCAAGTAAACTCAGTCCTGGTGTGTTAAAAAAGGGCTGGTGTTAACTGTGTACCTGCACTGTACTGTGATAAATGTGCTTGCTCACCCGACCCTCTCAGAAAAAAGCAAATTTGGACCCCCCCCCCCCCCCCATTTGTCCTCTTTTACTGTGTGTTAAAAAAAAGTGGGATGGGTAGAACGAAGGTGAGGGGGGCAAGAGAAATAAGATCTCTGAGAAGAAAAGCAGTCAAAATTAAGACATGGGCACCAGCAGCCTCCAGAAACAGTGTTTAAACATACCATTCTTCAGAACCATATCAAGAGAAGACTGCTGTAGGCATCTCTTACGCCCCTCTAAATGTCTGCGCCCTGAGAGTGGGCCCAGCTTGGAAATGAAAACAAGCATTTTCAAAACTTTGACCTATTGGTATTGTAAATGTCAATATCTTTTATTATTGCGGGTTTTTTAAACATAAATAAAAGGCATTGTCATTTACAACGGCAATAGCTCAAAATCTCGCAAATGCGAGACCTATTGCAAATGCTTGTTTTAAATGGAGATCAGTAAAAACCTGACAATTTGTAATCTGATTATTCTACGATACAGTGCACTGGTTATTAACATAGTGGGTATGTACATGCATGACCGCAGCTATACTCACCTTTCTGCAACACCTCACGTTGGAGCGCAGTCAAGTTCACCGCTCCTTGATGGGAGAATGTCTTGATCCTTACACATCAAACCCGCCACTTTCCTCAGAGATCAAGTTCCAACGTATCATTCTTTCAACCATGCACTCCCAAGGGATTTGTTAGAAAACCTATAACCATTTGGGTGCTTCACAGACTTCTATAGGGGTGTGAGGAGGGATACAGGTTCTGCAATGCAATACATTGAAGCCTATTCATTTCAATCTTCCCTTTACCAATTGAAAAGCACCAAGCACACAGGGTTGAGAAAGGCATGCCCGGTCCCTAGCCCCTATCCTGGTCTTCCTTCCCTCCCCCACTTATTGTACTTCTGTTTCATCACATTCACTTGGCCCACTCTCTCACAATATTGACCACTTATAAACAAGAACGTGCATGCGTCCACGATGGTCCAGCACTTGACTAAAGTACAAAACAGGGTTAATCTTCTCAAGACATTTCTGGTGTATGCTTCAAGAGAACAGATGGCTCAGGACCTATACTTGTGAAAATGTGTTAATTTGTTTGTCTTTTTGAAGTCTTGTAAACATCTAAGCAATGGAGGTCTTATTAAATCAACTAAGTGTGCAGTGGGGCAGGAAATCAACAATAAACTTATTTAAAGGTTTTGGTGAGCGGCCAGCATCACCGAGGCCTCTTCTTCAGAGCACTGGGATAGCAAGAGAAAACTTGAAAACGAACAGATCTGAGAACAGGAGAGTTCAGGTTAATGGGTCATGCCTGTAGCAAATGACTCTGACTAAACAGAAGTAAGTTTTATTCGGATTTAAACCTTGAACCGAAATTCTGCTCTGTTGGTGTTTTAGCAGTTTTGACTCATCTGAGCTGAGAACCAAGGAAGTCTAATTGTAATCAAACTCCTGCTTTACATGGTTATGGTAACATGGGTCAACTAAGAAGCTGAGGTGTTGTCCTTGTTTGAACAGATGTCCCCTTCTCTCTCTCCTTCTCACGCCTGTGACTCACTGGCGGGACTTTGTGGAGGTGAGCTTGAGGTGTTGAGGCGAGAAGGGGTGGGTTAAACCAGAACACCATGTAGCATGCAGTGATGTCAGAGCTGCATAAATTCAAAGCATTTCTGGTATGTCAAACTCTGACATGGGGACCTGGTATATCCAGGTAGAGTAAAGGACACAGGTCTTGCTAATTTGGCATTGAGATGTGCAGGGATATCAAGTCAACCCGCTTTATGTTCCAAGTAAAAGGACTTCTGTAGACTTTGAGAGCTGGAGATTTAGCTCAGTGTATGTTTTATATGCGAGTAAACATGTAGGGGATAGGCCATGTAAGATGGGGCCAGTTACAGTAAAATATATAGATCTGTCTCTCTACCACAGATCAATTATTTAAATCCTATAATGAAGCAGAGGTAATTAATTCAAATGGACACTTAATTACTTATCCATTTCATTTATTGTACTTCATACAAATGCATATTCCCCTCACACCATTTACATGGCTTGTTAAATTGTTTAAAATTCGTGAAAATGTGGGTGTCCACTTCCTCAACTATGTGACTCGAGTAATATTTTGTGTGAGCAACAGATATAATTTTTTTTTAAGTTCTTTTGCAAAAACTAGTGTATCCTGATATTTATGGCAGATTCGCAAGAACCTAGAGTACACAAAAAATCCAGTTTTCCTGTAATGCTTACTTATCCACACGTTGACCCGGATATTCTAAGCAGCAGAAATACCAACTGAATCCCAGTAATGAAGATGCTGCGCACGCGGAGTGACGACGAACAAAAAATGAAAAAACACGGTCATCATACCGATAAAACGAAATAAATCCCTAAAACCGTGTATGGAAACATACAACTCTATACTGAATCTGCACCCAACTACCACATGGGTGCATAAGAGGAGGACCTGCATCTCTATGAAGTATTATTAATGAAATAGATAAATGATTAAAAGGTTCCACTTGAATGAAGTCCATGTGTTACATTATAGGCATGAAGTAATTGATTATGGTTGCGTGAGGGACCTTTTGCATATTTTGCTTTGTATGTCAGGTCATTGGTCAACCCCCCACCCCTCAACCCCCCCCCCCCCCCCCAAGCAATCCCACCTCATAATTTTCATCTTTTCAAACTTTGGGTTTACATGGATGTACTATCTCTCGGACTTCCCATCACTCCTTCCAGGGCAGGTATGGTCACCCTTACTGATCACACGTGGACAGGGCTGTGGGCATGAGTTGGAAATGATCAGTCAGAAGGGCGGTTGCCTCTGAGGCACTGCACCAGATGCGTTTAAAATGATTGTGACTCGGCCTATGCAAGCTTCTTAACTCTGGGGCATTTCCTCTGCTAACATTTCAATTTAATAACTGGGCACAAAATTTAATAAATAAGGTGGCAGTCTAAATTAATCGCACAACAGTGGTTGGAGATCTCCTTCTTGCCTCTTGTATCTGATCTCATAGTCCTATATCGTGTGATCTTCAGTCCCATTGGTCACTCCGGCCTAACACTGTCCCATCACACAACCACAAAGCTACTCTCTGTTACAGGAACAAAGGTATCTTTCCCAGAGTGTGCAGAGAAGCTTCCTGCAGCAGACAGGAAATCGTAAACCGTGTCTCCGACACTTGGTGGAAAATTCCTAATAAGCAACAAGAAGAATCTAATGCTCACTGGTTCACCTCCTGGATTTTAATGGCATAATGACAGACAAGTCATGCTTGTGCATGCGTTTTTGGGTACACTTCCTTAATGAAGGGCTGGAAAAGGGATGTGTTTTGTGGGCATTCTAATGGGGTGTAATATGCTCTACTGCACATTATACTCAATCCTGTGTTCCCACTCTAACAGTGGCCTAGCAAGAATGCTTTATGTCTTAATTCAAGGTCCTAATTTAAGCAAGTAGGGTGTAATCTTCTGCTCCCTGGATAGGTAGATAAAGTGAGGAGCAGTGGGCCTCTGACACTCATCTGCCCCGGTGCTAATTCACCTGCTGCACTAAAGAAACCTGTTTCCCTGTGGTCCATTTGCTCATCACATTGTTGAGGTGGTTTGTTTTTAGTCCCCACTGCCCTTCACCTAATATATGTATGTATATGTGGGGTATTTATATAGCACAAATCTAGCTGAAAGGCAGCAGAGCAATATAAAGGGACAAATGCAAAGGTGCAGTCAAAGTGATAGAAAGATAGTTGGTTTATAAACTTTTTCTGCATCATGAGGTTATGTTCTTTGAAAATACGAGGCTTCAACTTTTTTTTAAACTGGAGCCGGCGTGAGGTAGGCCTGGTGGATTTGGGAATATTGTCCAGATCCTAGGTGCATAAATAGAGGAGACCTGTTGCCTTAATGTTTATTTTTATTTGTTTTTGCTCTCTGCCACCTGGCTGATCATGTCATAGCAGCTAGTACGCCGAGAGCCATAGGAGGTGATGAGCTGGTCAGCCTGCTAGGTAGGTGTGATGGTCGTTATGACTATGTAGATGGGACGACCCAGCAAAAAGAGGCTGCAGGGTTCCATCTTAGTATGGGTGATGTGGAGTTCCATCATGGTGGGGGTAAGATTTCTTTAGGCCCTCGATGAGACATGTTGCAGTAAGTAAGCTGCCCTTAGCCATGAAGCAGTGTGTTGACACCAACTAGATACGAGGAAATCAGGGATTAAAACAGCAGTTCTGAAGTCACTTTCTGGAAGCGAAGGTTTCACTTTCTCAAGGTGAAAGAACTGGTACTTGGCCATCTTGGGTTTTGTTGACAGTGTGTACCAGACATTGAGGTTGGTGTCCAGGGTGAATCAGAGAGGCTAGGCTTCGGGTGAGGAATGGGGTTCGAATTCATCCAGGTTCATGTTGTTCAGTCAGATTTGGTCTAGTTGTTGTACTACATGAAAACCACGTTCGCTGCACCATTTTGGTGGGACCCAATCACACAAGTGAGAACAGCTTTTAGCGACAACTCTCTTGCACTTAAACAGTCATGTTTAAAGTGGTTGTGTCTACCACACGTCTGAGCTTTGGTTAAAGAATTATTGAAGCTACAATATGAATGTTCCTAATGAAAATCTACATTTCCCGTGGCTTTGAATAGCTTATGTAATATCTATGGGACGGTGTGTTGAGGGCTGTGCGGAGTGCAGTACGGGCTATATCTTTTCCTAAGTAGACTGAAAGACCGAAACCCTAACGGTTAGTGATCCTTAATTTAAGACTTTCAAGGTGGCAGTAATAGTTGGGCTACTCATAACACAGCCTAGCTATACGATTTTAACTAGCAGCCCATTGTCTCTTCCCCACATCCATTCTGTGTCTGATTGTGCAGAAGTCATTGAACCCTACAACGGAGAAATTTAGAGGCGGGAGAGCCAACAAAATAACGTGGCCAGCCAAGCCAGAGCCCAGCCAAGGGTCTGGATCCGATGGCTCGGATCTTCGAGCCCATGCACGAGCAGAGCCCTGAAAATGTTTTTGATGTAAATCATAAACCAAACATCATGCCAAAATTGATGAAGTCACTTAAGAAAAAGAGCATTTCTTTAACGTGCAGAAACTTTGACCTTAATAGGTCACATAATAACAATGCACTGGGAAGTAATTGTCTATCTGAAGGTTTTTAAACATGAACCATTAGTGAAATAAGAAACAATACAGTTGTCATGTAAACCTGAATGTGGCCCACAGCTTTCTGAAACAGCAACATTGCAGCGTATTAAATCAAACACGAGAGGTTTTTGTAGAGATGGCATTCCGAACGCACATATTGGAGAGCACTTTCATACCCGATAATCAAGGAAAATGAGCTTGATGAAATAACATATTTACCTAAAATCAGACAATTTACGAGGGGAATCCGTGATTTATCCACGTGTTCTCCTTCCAACGTGTACCAAGCAGCCAGCAAATTGTCATCTATTTGTCTTCCCTTCGGCTAAGGCTTTGGTTTTTCCTGTGTGCATTTTTTGCAGGTTCTAATTAGTGAGAACTCGACCCACAGCTATTGGAAGCTTTTCATTAGCAACAGTTGCCTTACACAGGACCGCCATTCATATGGGGATGGGAGGGGGTGTAATTGGTTTGCCCAGAATCACAGGATGTTGAGCAGACGCCGAGACTCAAACACGGGTGGCCGTAAGGCATCACCCAGGCACAAGGAAGGAGGTGGGCACAAGGCAGATGAAAGCTTGACTCGTCATGGACTGCTGAGCCAGAGCCAGGCTTCAGGCACGAGCCTGACTCGACCTTTCAGTGGCTCGCCCATCTATAGAGAAATTACGGCCATTTAAATAAAATTAAAAAAAGACGCTCATGGCAGGAAAAAACACAAAACCTGCACGAAGAGAAAATCTGGAAAATATAGGAGTCGGGGAGTAATGCAACTTAATTTAAAAACAGATTAAATTCAAGGCACGGGGCTTCCTATGCTTGTGGTGTCACATGAGAGGGAATACCGTATCTTTCTTGCAAGTACACGCACTTTAAAGGCACAACATGCCTACTGGTTATAAGGTACACGCATATTCTGTAGTAATTAAAATACATATGAGTTATACTTTTATGATGCAACACACTAAAAATGAATTATAAGAACCCACAATGCATCTATACTGTGTCCACATTCACGGTTGCGCACGTAATGGCATTGATAATTCAGGGGCGCGGCACGCTGGGTGAAGACCAATCAGTAAAACATTTTACGACAGGCCCACAAAACAAAAATGAAAACATACCGCCGCTGAATACGAAGTGAGCGATGTCTTAAGTAATCAAATAAATGATAGGGCCGTGTTCAAGCCCGGAAACGGGGTCCGGTCCATATCATTCGTACCTAATTGGCCCTTCCCTTCCCGCAGACTCGTCCACAAAAGGCCCAGTGTGTCTCCGCGCGGGCATGTAGTCAAGTGACGCACCGCCAAGCATGGCGAATTCGACGCTGCGACAGCCGTCCCTCTGTAAGTAAGGCTTTGGTTGTGAAGTAGACAGAGCCTCGCCACAGCATTTAGCTAAAGTACAGAAGTAAACGCGATTCGAATGGCCTTCGTCACGTGCGTGCAAGAGTCCAAAAATAAAGTGTAGCGAAGCTCCATAACACTGCACTGGAATGAAACACAAACGATAAAAACGTTTTAGTCTTCGAAAAGCTTTTTATATATAAATTCTGGATTACGTAATTTTTAGAACTCAAGTCAAACGAGCATTGGCATAGCCAACAGGTCTCGATTTTGGGACCTTATAAGTAATTAGTTATGCAGCAGAATATCCTTGGTGCACCAACACCAACTGTTGCATGGTTAAACACTTATAAGTGTACACTTATAACACTGAAAGGGGAATAATGCTGGGGAAGGTGGGGGTGGTACAGATGGTCAGCGCGGAGCGGCATAATAGGGTTCCACCCCCGGTTTCGCCCGGATGCCACCTTGCATTCGATTACGACAAATGCATTAGTAAACGGTGATTGGAACAGACGTGGTGTCTTGCTGAACAATGGTGCGGCTGAGCACAGGGGGGCAACTAGAGCCAAATTTCGGGGGGGGGCTGAAAAAGATTTCGGGGGGGGGGGGGCTAAGTCTTCCAGCCATGGGCAGAGTGGCTGTAAGAAGGGGTGAAAACACAATAAAAGCCTCATTAACGAGTAAATGGTCTTTTAAAGACCTGTGAAATACTCGGGTGCGGCCGCAATTAGAAGGACGCCAGCCCGCGAGGCTGTCTCAGCCGGGCTGACGTACATGATGGGGGGGGGCTGAAGCCCGGTGAGCCCAATGGGTGTTGCGCGCCTGGCTGAGCGCAATACACAAATAGCGTCCTCATTCCATTAGCGGTTGGTAGTGGCTTTTGCAAGATTTGGTATTACCAATGAATAATGAACGACTACACGGCTCCTAGCGACAATGTGGTTTACTCTCTGATGGGTTGCATCCGCGGCCGCCTCTGCCTGTCGGAGGAGTCAGGTGTGGAGTGTGCGCATCTGGTTGCGGGGGGCCGTGGGTGTGGGTGGTCGTGGTGCTTGGATGTGGTATATGAATGCAATCGTTCAGGGATGAAGTGCAACAGAGGGATGAGGAGGACCACAGTGAGGTTGGGGGTGAAGTTTTGGATGGGTGGGCTCCGGGGTGCACACGGGAATGCTTGGGTGCAGGAAAGGGCGCTTGAGAAAGGGGGTGGATCAGTTGAGGGTTGCGGAGGCGTAGATGGTGGGGCTCGGGAGCTCGGCGTGGTTCAACGTCCTGGGTTCCTGGGCAGGGTGATAGGTCTCGTCGGCGGGCTCAGCTGGAAGGGGGCAAGGAGGGGACACCGTGATTGGGCCGCCTGGGGAAGGGGCAGCGTGGGGTTTCATTGCAAAGTTAAGGAGAGCGCTGGGAATGCCGGGTGGGAAAGCGGCGGAGCGCAGGAGCAACAGGGGGGGCTTACAGGAGGGGACATATGCATGAGTTGGGTAGACTTCATGCCATAGCCTTTCATACTTCTGAGCCCGGTGTGCTTGGTTACAGTTTCTGCGGGCACTCGGGAGACATGGCAGGGGGCCGGGCACGGTCATGGGAGGGGTGAAGGGGTGTATTGCAAGGGGGGATGCGGGGAGGGTCGAGGGTGATGGGTGCAGGGGTGCCGGGTTGTCACCCTCAAGGGTGGGAGGTAATAGAGCCTGGCTGGGGGAAACTTGGGGGCAGTGGGACAGAGGGTGTGCAGTTTCCAAGGAGAGGTTGGGTGCAGCTGCACCCGAGGCTGGGCCCAGGGCCACCTGACGGACCTTGCAGCGACGCGCATGGAGGATGGTGGTACGGTTTGGTTGCCATTCTGGAGGATGGAGGTGTTGCCGGGCTCGATCTGCTAGCGGGGGCTAGTTGTGGAGAGTTGGGAAGGAAGCGGAGGTTTCAGTGAGTGGGGGAGGGGGGCTTGGGGGCAAATTAGGGATGGGTGACTCGCATGGCTCGGGAGGTGGCGGAAGAGGGGATGGGTACAGGGGGGCGCCCAATAGGGGGGATTGTGTCCCGGACTGCGGGAGGTTTCAATGGAGGGAAGGAATGCTGGGAAGGGGGGGGGTGGTCGGGAGCAAGAGGTGGTGGAAGCAGGTAACAGTGGGCGGGGTCGCTGTCTCAGGGGAGGAGACGAGCTTGTGGGCAAGGCTGGGTAATCCAAAAAATCAAAAACACATACAAGCTGACTAGGGTTATAAGGCAACAAAAGCGTGCCGGGGGGACCGATTTAAGTGGCTAGGGAAGAGGCGGCAACGGGTCCGATTACAGGGTAAAGGAGGGAGGGTCCAGATTGGGGGGATGAGGCTGTCCAAGAGGAGGAATTTCTCGATTATGGAGATGAGGGGGGGTGGGGGATGACCAGTTGGGCGGTCCGTTAAAGCTGGGCAGTAACAAACGCTATGCTTTCCTTCCATGGGGGAGGCGGACGGTCTTGCATTTTAACAATTGTGGCGGAGCATGGCGGCTTTTATAACAACTTCAAGCTCGATTTGAGTTTAATGCTAGACTCGCATTTGCATACTACGGTACGGCTGCATTAAAAATACATACAGTTACGTTTGGAAGGCAAAGTTGTGGGCCTCGAGCACGGCATGGGAGAAGGCCATGTAGGGGAGTTAGGAAGCCACACCCGTCCGCGTCTGGAATGGTTGGATCCAGCGCGTGAATGGTTGCAATGAATGAGCTTGTCCTCTTAGGCGGGGCCAGGCTTTGTCAGGACAGTGCTGCCGAGTGTTAATGCTGCCGTGTTTGGAAGCCCCTCTAGCAATCCCTCTTATGAGAAAACTTAAGGATGTTGCGCATGTGTAGCGAGGAGGTCATGTCCGGTCAGCAGCTGTGTTGAAGCACACGCTTGGGAGAGCAAGCCCGCGAGCGATGTGAGGAATGCGCGTGCGGCCGTGAAAGTAAAAGACAAGACAAGCCCGGCCTCAAAAGTGGTGCACACGCGAGCGCCCGCCGCGGCGAAAGTTGAAGCGTGCGCTTGGGAGAGCAAGCCCGCGAGCGATGCGAGGAATGCGCATGCGGCCGTGAAAGTAAAAGACAAGACAAGCCCGGCCTCAAAAGTGGTGCACACGCAAGCGCCCGCCGCGGCGAAAGTGAGAGCACCGCGTTTTAATGACCTGTGACGGAGGAAAGACAGATGGAGGCTGTACGCGCGCATAACCGCAAGCTTGAGGTCACCAAAAGCCTGTGGTAGCACTTTCAAAACCTGCTTACTAAATGTCTTGCAGAGCAACGCATGCGCTGGCTCAGGCGAGACCTAAAAACGCTACGTCACACTACCAATGCAGGGTGCATACAGTATGGACTGTTACAGAATCCAAATGACGCTCCCACTACGTGATGGCCTTAAAGCACATTTATTTATTATTTCTTCCTTCTGTTACGTGAGCTCTAGTAGGTCTCTAAAACTGTCACGCTAGAACAAGCATTGGCAAACCCAATAGGTCTGGTATTTGTTGACAGTCTTTGGGATTTATCAATGCTAGCTTTTACAGGGCACTCATCAATCTAAAAAAACAATTGCTATAAGAATGTTCGTTTTTTTGGGTTTCAAAAGAGCACACATTGATATAGTAAGCCCACTCTGGCACTGAAAGGAACTACTGTGTGTGTGGATGTGCTCCTTGTGAAACAGCTGAATGCCATAGCTCACAGCAAAGCTAGCCAATGGCTGAAGTGGGTTGAACCACTGCCTCGTGTCGTATGATGTAGTCATCAGAAGTAAAATGTGAATGGCAACATCAGACCAACAGATGAAGACTGAAAGAAATTTCCTACAAGTAAGCATATTGTACATACCATTTTAGTAAAATCAAAAGGTATTGGCTAATGCAAGACCTAAAAATGTAACATGATCTACAAAAAACAAATATGTTCCGTTATGTTTACCTAAAACAATCAAGTCTGCACGTTCCATAACACATTTTGAAAGTGTTTCTTTTCACAAGTAAATGAAATTTCAGCATGGAGGGGCTACAAGTTATTACCATTTTTTTTATCGAACTCTAAGGACGATGGAAAAGTTAGGATTACAGTCAACTATTCTGGGATTCCGCATGCAGTAACTCAACATGTGAGACGAACCAGACCACACACACACGGGTACAATATTTGTGTTGAACAGATGGATCCAAAAGGAAAATGAGGAATAACAAAGGTCAGTAGCCCCAATAAAGAAAACACGAGATGGGAACTCGGGATAACACGTAACAGGAGAAAAAAACTTTATGACAACATATATTTAAAAACAAAAGGAAAATATCCCAGAACAGAGTAAAGAGCCTGAAAAAACTATGGAAAACGGGATATTCTAATTATTGTTACATCTGATTCCAAATATTTTGGGTCACAAGAAAACACTGATAACTACATTTCATTGTAGCCGAAAAGGCTTAAAAAACTGCTGCTGTGGCAAGAATCAACCCCTTTCGGTTAAGAGTCTCTTGAGAGAAATGACATCGGACTCTCTTAATGGGTGCTTACATTTCCATTTTACGACTTCAGCAGACTCTAGGGAGAACAAGGAAGGGAGAGGGGATATTTAAAATGTTTATGACCGATAAATGGGTGATGCTACAGTCCTGAAAGTTGCCTAACAACCGTAAAATCCGTGTCTATAAAAGGTATCAATCAACATCAGCGTGAATATAGTTCCAAAGAATTGGTAACATTGTCAATTCTTAATAGTTTAATATATATATTGAATTCTCCGTTTATGAATCCAGGTCATTCCGATCCCTTCAAGTGCTCTTACACATCAACTTGTAGATACTTCCAGATACTCATACCACAATGGCAATCCACCATCTTTTTGTGAACTTATGTTTTTTTCCTAATGTCTTGGTGCAGTAATAGTGCTGTTGGTAGTCCTGGTAGAATAAGATGCATGAACATATGGTAGTTGTGTGTTCTTAACACAGCAGCACCGCTGTGCATTACCGCTGCAAAATGTACCCTTCTTTAGTTATTTTTTTATTTTTATTTATTGAGTTTTATATAGTAAGGGCTTTACCCAGGGACATTAGAGAGCTTCACAGAGATTCACACAAGCGGCAAATACCTGAGATACGTTGGGAGTAAATACATATACATGGTGACAGTAAGTGATGCGGCATACAGTAATTGCATAAGCAGCAATACGTAAGATACATTTGTGAGTCAACTATGGATACATGGTGACGGTATGTGACAAGGTATACAAGACCATTAGGGAAAGATGCCGATTACATTTCAAGGTCGATTACAGGTACACATAATTATATACAGCGCTTTACAGTGCATCTCCTCAACTGACTGTTATTCAGTTAAAGGAACTGAAGCAGGAAGCATATAAGCATATCTAAATCAATGTGTAAACTGTGGCAATGTATATTTTGAGTCATCACGACTGGGTTTTATAAGCTTGTCGGTTCTGTTATGCAAGATGGTTATGCTTTTTTGCATACAAGTATACCCTCTCTGGTCAGTGCTGGCAGCATTTGTTGTTTAGTCTGTAAAAGGAAATGTTTGTGACTTTTTTGATGCTAAAGTCCCAGTGCATATGCCAGAGACCAACTTCTGAGAAGAGTGAAGTGGGAAGAAGCAGCCATAAGTTGTGTGGCTCCCCTTTATCCAAGGGCATCCCAAAGCTAGCCAGGGGTCACCAGGAACACACGAGCAAGTCCCAGAAAGGATGGCAGTTCAAGCAAAGTTTCCAAGAGAGAAGCCTTTACTGGGAACTGAAGCCCCTAGAGGCTGGTCCTCTGATGTGCAGCTTTGCATGCAGAGAAGGGAGATGAAAATAAGGTGTTTGAATGCGGGTAGCCTATGAGCGTATCACCGATACGGACCACCCTTCCTAGTTAGGTGGGAATAGTTCATTAAGAAGATTAGCATAACCCTAAAATCCCAGAGTTCATGCAATAAGTCCCAGACTTCTCATATGAAGCCCGGCACCCCACATGCCAACACCAGAGGGTGAACCCCCTTTGAATACTGAAGTAGACCAAGTGGACGGCACACATATCGGGGACAAACAATGGAAGGCAGCAACACTCCACACTCCGATTTGATGGAGATGGACATACACAACAGCTTCAGAACACAACCAACGCTCCCCACGACCAAACCAACGCCCCCCACCACCACCCTCAACGCCTGGACACCGATCAACCTCGAAGACACCATCAGCACGATGAACTCCATCCACTCCGGTTCCCCAACCGACCCCTGCCCTCACCACATCTTCAACAAGGCCGACGCTGTCATCGCACCCCACCTGCGGGACATCATCAACACCTCCCTCAACACCGCCACCTTCCCTGAGAGCTGGAAGCACGCCGAACTCAGCGCTCTACTAAAGAAACCAACGGCGGACCCCACCGAACTCAAGAACTACCGCCCCATCTCGCTCCTCCCGTTTCCAGCCAAAGTCATCGAGAAGACCATCAACAAGCAACTGGCAGCCTTCCTCGAGACGACTGGTTCCCTCGACCCTTCCCAGTCAGGCTTCCGGGCCAACCACAGCACCGAGACCGCCCTCATCGCTGCCACAGACGACATCCGAACCCTGTTGGACAACGGAGAAACAGCGGCCCTCATCCTCCTGGACCTCTCCGCGGCATTCGACACTGTCTGCCACCGCACCCTAGTGCAGCACCTCAGCAACGTCGGGATCAAGGAGAAGGCACTGGAATGGATCATCTCCTTCCTCACCGGAAGGACACAGAGAGTCCGCCTGCCCCCGTTCAGATCAGAAGCCACGGAAGTCACCTGCGGCGTCCCTCAGGGCTCCTCGCTCAGCCCCACCCTCTTCAATGTCTACATGAGCCCCCTTGCGGCCATCGCACGCCAACACAACCTGAACATCATCTCCTACGCCGATGACACCCAGCTGATCCTCTCCCTGACCAACGACCCCGCCACCGCCAGAGCCAACCTACACGAAGGGATGAAAAACGTGGCCGAATGGATGACGACCAGCCGCCTGAAACTGAACACAGACAAGACGGAAGTCCTCATCCTGGGCTCCTCACCCTCCGCCTGGGACGACTCCTGGTGGCCCCCTGCCCTGGGCAACGCACCCAAACCGACAGACCACGCACGCAACCTGGGCTTCATCCTGGACTCCTCCCTCTCCATGACCAGACAAGTCAACGCCGTCTCCTCGTCCTGTTTCAACATCCTGCGCATGCTACGTAAGATCTTCCGGTGGATCCCCACCGAGACCAGGAAAACAGTCACCCAGGCCCTCGTCACCAGTCGACTGGACTACGGCAACGCCCTCTACGCCGGTACCACCGCCAAGCTCCAGAAGAGACTCCAGCGGATCCAGAACGCCTCGGCGAGACTCATCCTCGACGTCCCCAGACGAACTCACATCTCCAGACACCTGAGAGACCTGCACTGGCTCCCGATCAACAAAAGAATCACCTTCCGGCTCCTCACCCACGCACACAAAGCCCACACAACCAAGGCCCGACCTACCTCAACAGCCGCCTCAACTTCTACGCTCCCAAACGCCACCTCCGCTCGACCAGTCTCGCCCTCGCAGCCGTCCCCCGCATCCACAGAGCAACAGGAGGTAGATCCTTCTCCCACCTGGCCGCCAAGACTTGGAACGCCCTCCCCACCGAACTACGCCTGACCCAAGACCACCTCTCCTTCAGGAAGAAGCTCAAGACCTGGCTGTTCGAGCAGTAGCGGACCCCCCCCCCCTCCAGCGCCTTGAGACCCTCCGGGTGAGTAGTGCGCTTTATAAATGCCTTTGATTGATTGATTGATTGATGTGCTACAGGTAAAAAGTACTGCTGATGGAGAAGTGATGCAGTGACCCTTTGTACTCTACCAGTACCTCTGTATTACCTTGTG
Organism: Triturus cristatus; assembly: GCF_964204655.1. Lineage (NCBI taxonomy): Eukaryota > Metazoa > Chordata > Amphibia > Caudata > Salamandridae > Triturus > Triturus cristatus. The sequence goes on along the minus strand of NC_140587.1, from coordinate 709,108,584 downwards.
ATGTTATATTGTGCCTGGAACCATCCCCCAAGGCCCAGAGATACTGGAATATGATGCACAGCTTGCTGGACCACCTCAGTCATCATGTGGACATTTCAGCACTAGGAAGGGCTGCCTCATTAATTTTCCATCAGAAGTCAGCAGGCGGGGCCACCCATGAACTCTATAATAGAGAAAAATATAGGAAGAGAGGGCAAGGCTGAGGGTCCCAAGCTGCAGGAGCAGCTCTATCCATCTACCCCAATCTCCAGGCAAAGCGAGAATGGATATACCTCTCCCTACTCCCTCGATAACTGCACAAACAACTCTGGAAAGAGCGATTGGATCGCTGCATTTGCCAAGTTTTATTTTTCAAAAAAAGAAAAAGCTCTTTAATTGGTGACAGGTAACAGTTTAGCATGTTTTCTCCTTTATGTCTTCCTGGCGGAAAAGCATCTTGATGTATTAAAGTATTAGTAGAGGTAAAGGTAGCATTAATACATGGCTTTCACTACCTGAAATGTACTGCAAGGTTGCAGCCCACATTAAACAGTGGCTAACAGAGATGGCAGTCAATCGGTACCTAGGCCACAGACTAGTGGCTAATGGTGGCCCGCTGCTGTCAGAGCAGCAGCCATGAGAAGTCACTGCAATGAACCGCCAGCTGTACCTCCCATATACTGAGCATTCCATAAAATGACTTAACAAGCATTTCTTACATAAGGCTAATGAACCAATTACATTAATATCTCCCAAGGGAAAGATGCAGAACATAAAACAGGATAGCACCACCTCTGGGAATCCAATGGACCAGAGATGGAGTGCAAAGTAGAGTAATAAAACATAAATCTTTCAACCCCCATCAGCAAAACTAATGTGCCCAGCTCTCCATGGAACAAGGTCAGAGGGCAGAGCAATCCAGCGGAAAAACGAGCTGCAGAAGTCATTTGCTGGATTTGTTCGAGAACAAATCTGTTGCACTGCCCGCTGTCAAAAGATTTTGTTCCAGGAAAGGACAAAAACAGAAATGCGTTTGTAAACTATTGGGGAAATTAGGGAATTGAATATATAGGGAAAACAGAACAAACGTCTGAGGTGAATACTTCATGACATTTCTCAAAAGAGTCTCTTTCCCTCTGTAGCATATTTTAGGCACTATTTATTTGTTGATTATAAAAAGGGCTCCCGGTTTTCTGGTATTTAATTTTTTGACATTTACATCTTTATATACCCATATTTATTTTTTGTCAACTTTATCTGTATTTATCCATATTTATAATGGGTTTTGTTAAAAAAATAAAGCTGAAACGGGTATATTTCCACATTTATTTAACCAATAGATATGCAGTCATGCTTGAATGCCAGCCAGGTTTCAGTGATATGAACACCTGCAGAAGATAAATCAATGCACTTATATGAAAATATGTAATTATAGTATCAGCCTTGTGCATATCTATTGCTGTTTAAGCCTCTTGACTAAAATTCCTTTTTGCCCCCAACCCCCTTACCTATCAATCCGCACAGTTATTGGCCTGGCAGTCATGGCAAAGTGTATTTAGAATCGCTCAAAAAGCACCCAATTTCCGTTTTTTTTTTTTTGTTTTTTTTTTTGAAAAACCTTTATTCTTGAAAACATGGACACAGCTATTTAGCCGACATCCCGGAGGTTCGGCAGCTTTGAGAAAGCGAACAAGGAAACGTCCACAGTGCATAGAGGAGAATCAAAAAAGGTTCTATTTTAAATAAATACAAACTCACACAAAACCCCAGCAAGGCGAATGACACTGAAAACCACTGGTGATTGCCCCTCAGGGGAGAGCAGACCCACATCGTCTAACAGTCACAACTCTGTGTTAAGAGGAAAAAGGGGGGAAAAGCAGAGGCCCAAAAAGTCAATTACCAATCAGATACATATACAGATGCTGGAAAGAATGTTAAGGAGAGAGCTGTTCATCGGGGAGATCCAAATCAGGGGCAAGACATATGCCACCCCTATACTGGTTCCACCTCCCCCAAATGGCATGCCACTTCCGGGGGCGCCCTCTAGCACAATATACTGTCTTTTCCCTCAGCATACTCCAGTCCATGTTTTCTTTCCACGCAGTCAATGTGGGGGGAGCCGCTGAGCCCCACAGGCGCGCGATGTCTCGCTTAGCCACCATATTACCCAGGGTCAACCACTGGGTCTGTCCCACATCGTGATCGGTAGGCCCCCAAACATTCAGGAGACAGCACCGTGCCTCCGGCTGCATAACAATGCCCGTCACCTCCCCCATCACCGTATGGACTCTCCTCCAGAATTCCCTGATAACGCCACATTCCCAAATGATATGCATAAAGGTACCCACCATACCGCATCCCCTTCTACATAAACCCTCCTCCGAGAATCCCATACAAACCAGCCTAGGCCCCGTGACATAAGTTCTGTGGAGTATCTTGAGCTGCACCAGCCTCAGTCGTGATGGGATCGCGACCTCCTTAGGAGAGGAGACCGCAGACTGCCAATCCTCGTCATCCAGTTCGAGCCCGTCCCTAGTCCACTGGTCCCTCAGCCCCAACAGCAGGTCCGCCCGAACGTTTATCAATTTCTTATATATGAGAGAAATCGTACTCTCCGGCATATGGCCGTCGAGGATCCGATCCTCCAATGGAGAGGACTCAGGCACCTTCTCCCCGTCTACGAGAACTGATCGCAGGGCAGGACGCACTTGAACGTAGCGGAAGAACTCGGATTTCCCCAACTCATACTCCTGCTGCAGCTCTTCAAAGGACTTCACCTTCCCCTTACTCAGCAAATCTCCAACCCTGGAGATTCCAATCAAGTCCCATTTATCAAAACCTTTCGTATGCCAGAGCTTCCCCAATCTGTCAGATTCAAACAACGGGGTAGCTAGGGTGAGCCTATCCTTCCAGCCCAACGAGTCAGTCGCCAACCTCCACGCGCGCACCGCCACCCCCGTGGGCCCCGTGAGGGACGAGTCCAGCGCCCGAGAGTACAGCGCTCTATGGTAATTACCGCTGCGCAGCAACCATCGGTCCATGGCATAACCGGGGCTTAGAGCCGGACCATAGAAACCATGATTAATCGCGCTCAACTGGGTGGCCCAATAATAGCGTCGAATGTCCGGAAGCGCGATACCCCCGTCGTACCACGGAAGCGTCAACTTGGCAATCGCTATGCGCGGCCTACCATCCCACAGCAATGATCGTTGAAGGCTTTCAACCTCCCGAAAGTAACTGGCCGGTACCCAATCAAGGGTATTCTGCAAAGCATAGAGGAACCGGGGGAGAGACATCATTTTAAACAAAGCGGCGCGCCCAACGAGGGAGAGCGGCAGCTTCCGCCAGCCCGCAACATCCCGCCGCAAGCGCGCCAATGGGGGGAGCAGGTTTCTCTCATACCGCAGGGTGGAGTCAGTGGAGATAAAGATCCCCAGGTACACAAAGCCCTGCTGGGCAATCTGGATCGAACACGTTCGCGGGACAGGCGGAACCTCGCCGCTCAGAACATACAAATACGATTTACTCCAAGTTATTAGCTTGAGTATAAGCTCCCCGCCTGGTAGCCTTGGGTTTCAGACGATCCACCTCTGCTTTACCAGACATGTCTGGCTCCAAGCAGTCCGGTGCCAAAAGACGGCCCTCTCTCAGGTAGAGGGAGCAGGAGAAGTCAGTACTGCAATAGCCCGCCTGGGTAGGGCGCAGAGCGTCCAGAGGATAATAAAGCAGGCGAAAGCACTCCCAGGCCAAGGCAGACAAAGGGCGAGAAAATGAAAGTGAAAGGACGGGATCTTCCGTCCGACAGTTCACACCTCGCCTGGCCGCTGTTGTTCAATTAGAGGTCGGGCATCCTGCCAACGCCAGCCCCTGGCATCCCTCGGAGACAGGCCTCAATCTTCCGCCGTGCACAACTCCGGTTCCCGGTGGGCGATCCGAGCTCGGGCGGCATCAATCGCCTCCATAACGAGTCATCTGCAAGATGCCGTGCATATAATACAGGATTGAAGACAGGATAGTCGACGGAGGGCGCGTGGGTCTCGGGAGCTCAAAGCTCACGCGGCCATCTTGGTCCGGCGCTAGGCTCCTCCCCCCCAATTTCCGTTTTTATCCACATTTAAAAATAAATACAGACAAGAAAATAAATGGTTTACTTTCTTGATTATAGCCTTATAGCCCGCCGTACCGGCTATTAAAGGCCCGCTCCCGCGTTAAAGGCCCGAGCCCAACAAGGGAATGGGACTTTAATAGCCGATATAGCCCTGCTACGAAGAGCTATAAGGCTATTAGAAAATTCTGCCACTAGATGGCAGAAGATTCTAACAAATAAAACAAAGACCTCTCGAAGCTCGAGGGGATTTAAATCCCCTCGAGCTCCTAGAGGCCTTTGTAAAACATTGGAATGTTGCTTTGCGGGGCTTTACCGGCCTGTAGAAGCAGGGAACACTCCATTGTCTTCAATGGAGCTCCCAACATTCCAATGTTCTAATTATCTGTAAATATCAATAAAAACGGAAATCAGGAAGCCTTAATTATAAAGCATGCTGAACCAAGGTTTACTCACTGACTGCATCCCATGTTTGTTTGAATTGATGCAACATTAGTTATGAAGGCATCATGGAGGCAGATCAGACTGTGGATACTACATGTGATAACGTCATCCATTGGCTCTCTGCAAGTGATACAACCCCTAAACTTGATCTGATAGCTAGGCCTTCACAGAGCATAATACATGCAATAAGCACCGATGAAAATTTTTTTTTTAAATATAAACTGGGCGTTGTTATGCTCAGTTGCATGTGCGTAGAGTTGGGCCAGCCAAGAAATTCATCTAGAGAGCGAACACAGTGCTGAGCCAAGGGTCTGGCTTGGTCCTAGAAGCCAACGTACGAGCTGAACCACAATGGGATTTAGCATGAATATCAAGCAACAAAAGACATGTAAAAAAATATTACAAAACCATTAAAATTCTTTAAAACACCTAAAAATTTCCTTTTTTGCAACACTGGGTTTCAGCTTAAACAATTAATTAGTGCGATGCATGAGAGATATTTACTGAAATTCGTAGTTTCAAAATAAAACTGCATTAGAGGAAAGCCCAGTGCCTGGGGTACTTGTCCTGGCCCAATTTTGGAGCCAGGCTCTATGGGAAAAGAGCCGAGGCAGACATCTGGCCTGAGCCAAGCCCTGCTTGTACTTTAGCACCTCTAAATTTATGGCCCAATCACATTTTTTCAAAAAGGGAAAATAAATCTAATGTTCATGCTTATCCCACCTTAGCAGTCGCGCAAAGTGGAATTTCACCTCATAAAAGGACAGCCAACTTGATACCACGGATAGCCTGGCAAACGATAAGTTTTACCCCCTCCATTTTCCAAAAATACTGGCTAAAATCATTTGTTTTTACTGCAATTCTGAAAGAAACTCACAAAATATCCTAGTATGTCTTAGTCTGGCACTGCAAGCAGGAGCATATTTTTCCAAAGCAGCACATCTTCCACGTACGAATAGAAACATAATATACTGCTCCTTCTGGGATGCATATCAAGCCTTTATACCCCATACTACAGGGTTTTGTATTTAATTTAATTTGATTAGGCATTTGAGCAGTGCATGTAGGCTAGCACACTTCTTGGAAAGAGGACTAACAAAGAGATGCAGTAGAAGCAGTGATTGGAAGAGTGAGACTAATAAAAGAGCAGTTTTAAGAAAGAACCTATGTCAATAATGACTAGTCCAGCACAGGATGTATCCATGGCCACTGGATATATGAGATTCTGTGGCTGCCGCGTTTTCCCCGCATTATCATGGATTTGACGCCTTGGCCACATAATCCATTATCTGCTCCATAATCTGCAAATGTTTACAAAAACCATGTTTCTAGCTCAAACGAATCAAAAGTTACTAACATATGTAGTGTTCACTCGCAGTAGAAGGCCCTTTGCAAAGGTTAACTAATCATCTTTCAGTAGCTTATTTTTGTATCTGGTTGCTAAACAAGTACTAATGTGGTGAAAACTTTGCCCAGACAGTATTACTATGTGTAAAAATTACAAAATAATAGAGTAATACTATCAAAAATTTACCATATAATTTGCCTTTTCCGGCTGCTTAATTCAGTCAACACTGCCACATACTTTGGTGCTCCCCTGCCACATAATTCCACTGGGCCTGGGTGTATCTTACAGGAATTTAAAGTTCCGCGATCCATCTTCTAGCAAAAAAACAACAAGGTTCAAGCTAAGTAAAAGAAGTACCACTCCGAATTTTTTTTAAATGAGTAATGTGTTTGCACAAGGGTCCTAGTTAAAAAGGAAGATGTAAAAAGGTGAGACCAGACATCCACCTCTCTATATGCAATATATGCATCTATCAAATCCTAAACAAGAGACAGCCAGACTCAACCAAACTGAGTTCTTGTGTAAACCTAATTCCCATTAAGCACCTGCCTGCTCGGAAATTCAGTATGCCAGAAAATACAGGTGGCAAGTGTGATGGCTCAGCTTAGCTTTGCCCTTGTGGTAACAGAGACACTGGAGAACGTATTTCAGGTACTACGGGATGTTCGAAGACACATTGGCGGCCCTTTATGCCACTTGAGGTTGGAGATCTGGATCACCAACCTTCTTGAGGGTGATCATCATTCAGATGTATGCTTCTCAGCAACTACAAAGAGGCAGAAGCAAAGAGTCTTCTTGTCGCGGAGGCGAGAAAGCCAGAGAATACAGGAATAGAAGGAAAGGGGCGGGGAAACATCAAGGAGACGAGACAGCCAGAGTTACCTTCAGAAGTGAACCACAACTTCATAAGAGACAGTTGCATCCTGGAGAAAGGTGCTGAGCCCTCAGTCAACCTCTACAGTGGATGTCTTTGGTGAACCAGAAGAGACCTCTTTTTTGGTTCAAATAAACCTTTGTGTTGCCCCTTCTTGACTGCAACAAAGTGGCTGCACCGAAAATAGATGACACCCTTACAGTAAACGCAATCAAACCAGTGCCAGACCTCCACTACATCCACAAAGAAAAAAATCAGTCACAGATACAAAGATGGAATGCATCACCATATGCATGCCTCACTTCTGCCTACTTTACTTTATGCTTAAAAGATCAGAATTCTCACAGAAGACTTACACTGTACAGAATACTCTACTTCAAGTCTTTTTCTAAGATGTCATAAGCTATGCTGCCACTGAAGAATTCCCACATACACAGTTATATTTGAAATTACTGTTGCAAAAGCAACACATCACTTGGGTGTGTTAAGAGTCACCCTGTCTACAACTGGCAACATCTCATACATGTGCCCACACATTTTGTCGTGTTGTGGCATACGCTGTATGATGGTGGCTATACACTCCAGATGCCAAGACGTATACAGTAGTTAAATCTGGGGTGAAACAGCTCCCATCATATTCACCCTGCTGCTGCCTCATGTCCCACCATGGTTGCTGCAAGTAACAGTTGTGATATCTGTGGCAGCCATATTTGAAAAAACACACAACCAGCTCCATAAGCATGTGTGTCCTACATATTCACCTTTCTTAACATGGCTGCACATTTCAGAATGAAGTACTCGCCCTTCCTAACAGGAGTGACACGCATTGCTGCTGTATTTTCCAATGCAGCATGGATGCATGGCCATGCTTCTGGTCAATAGTACTCTATGGGATTCTAGATGAGGAGTCCACAGGGCATACATAAACAATTGAGAAGGCCTACTATGCCTATATCATGCCACTACAAATAATAAATGCAGCATTTGCAAACTTCTGTAAGGAATAAACTTTAGACCAGTCCTGGGCACAAGTCGGGAGTGGGTTGGGTGGATGTTCAGATCCCCACCACATTTTTTAGAGAGAAGGTTGCGTTCCCCTTGCCTGAGGCCAACAGAAGGTGAGTGATGTCACCAAGGCCCAAACAGTGCAGCTGCTTGCATTCATAAACACTGTATCCATACAGCATGGTCTTAGGGTGTTTTTGAAACCCCTTCCCACAGGCTAAATCCCCTTTATTTGTGAGAGAGATCAAGTGGGAGGTCATCTGGTATTCCAGAAGTAAAAGAGAACTTCACACCATTAACCCTTCTATCATCTAATGAACTTCAAGTGTGCAGGCTTTTGTGCTTTTGAAACTGGATAAGGGACCCCAGAAGAAAACAAGCGTGCTAAATTAACACAAAGCATTCCTGTTCGGAAAAACAAACCCAGCACATTTTGTTTATGCTCTAAACGCAGTTTAAAGATGTTTTCATCAAGTTTCACAGGTCGGTTTCAAAATAGCTTTCCTCTCTGCCACTTGGGAGCTCAATTGAACACGGATAAGTGGAGACCCATTATGTGATTTATAAAAAATAAAAAGCCAAAAACAGTTCTTTTCACATTTCTGTGGGATTGTTAACCTTTAGTTTTAATGAAATACGTCCGTTCAATTTTTAGTGAGGAATATTGTAAGGATATAACACAACCTATTGCGAATATACTGTGAATTACATATGCTAACTAGTCCCCTGTCCTCAACTAGTTTTCATAGAATGTGCCCTGGATCAGTCTGCGTTAATCAGTGAAATTGCAAGACGTATTACTAGGTTCCCTCCCTTTAGTTTCAAGTAGTGTTTCTTTTAAACTCTACTGTAGATAGGACTTAGCTGCTCCCTGACTCCTGAGCCTAGGTTGGACGCTCCACCATCTGCAGTCGAAGTTACTCACCACCTTCTGCAGTGAGCTCATATCCTGGGTAACTTAATTTTATTGACATTAGAAGTGGACACTTGGGTACAGGCCGGCCCTTCTTCTAGAGCTATCTTCTTACTGCTAGAGCTATACTACATCCCTCCGCCAGGCTTTGGGAATAGGAACACCCTTCCAAGTGTACAGGTGAAGTATCCTCACATGTCACTTCTGAAAGATTTTGCGTTATCTAGGCAGCATACTTGGGGAAAAGGTGAACGAAGAAATACTACATCTGTACACAGTCACAAGAATGAAGTCCATAAACCCTTTCAGTGTGGGGTAAAGGATCTATTAATGAGGCACAGATAAAAACAAATCCTTTAGGTATGCAAGAGGTACTATAAGGCAATGGAACAAAAGACAAATACTTTGCAAGGGTTCAAAATGAACGTAGGTTTATCTGCAGATAAAGGTACGGTTGTGCTATGCGCTCTGTTGATTGTATAAGACAACTGCCATACTTAAAGTAAATAGAGATAAGTTATCACAAATAACGTGCTAACTGTGCCAAGTTAGCAGCAAAACATGAAGCGCACAGCGAGCACGTCAAGCTTCGCGAAGCTTTGAAGCTGACAAACATGCTCCATCTTGCACAGCCATTTTAAGCATCCGCTTGGAGAACACTCACGATCAACAGAACTTGGGGAAAGTACTGCATGCTCTATCTAGAATCTTTTGATTGGGCACATAACGGGAGATAAACCAATGCTGCACAATGTGATCGTTAAAAGTGGGTCATCGTAACTGGATTGCTCTAATCTGCAAAAACTTCTCTGATCCAGATCCTCAGAAGTCTTTAAGCATTTAATCGTATTATACGTTTTACTTGTGCTCCCAGCAGGACCAAATCTGCCTGAACAATACCACTCACAGCGCGTGGAAGAAAGCAAGGGTTGAAATTTACAGGAATTTCAACTGCTCCGATGATCCTTCTGCAAAGCTGTCAAGACTTCTGGAAGCAGGTGCCCCAGGAGTCATCCATCCTGCATCATGTGAGATATACGAAAAGGCAGCAAATTTACTTCGATAAGTTAACAGATCGCTATAGATTAGGGAGGCAACCCTGACAATTTATGGTAAGAGCAGAACCGAGCCAGAGATCCAGCTTGGCTTTAAAAGACAAGCGTGGGCCGAGCCAAAAAACACATACCATGGCAATCCAAAAAATATCACCTACTTCACACAAATAAGACAAGCTGCGCCTTGGGTGAGGCCATCGCTCCCTGATTGCACATTCGCCCTAATAAATCTACCTTACTCAGGCAAATTAGACATTGAGGCTCACGGCGCCCACAACTCATCCACGCATGCATGGGGACACTCAACAGCACTACAGCAAGGAACGCTCACCCTCTTGATCATTCACTAAACACATTTCACCAATAAAGTCAAGCAATTAATGTACTGAGTATCCTGATGCAACTTCTACTTGGAGGTCATGCAGGGGGAGGGCAGAGGGAACAAGCAGTACAGGAGAAAGGTTACAAGCAAATAACTCTACCATCTTCTCCTTCACATTAAGGCTTTCAAAGTTAAAAGGAAGCGTAGTTCAACTCGTTTTTAGCTCGGGAGTCCTATTGAACCAAAGGCCAAGCCAGACATGTGGCAGTCAGTGGCTCACCCACCTATACACTATAGCAAACTGAATTTAAAGATAAAGTCACAAGCTCTAATCCTGGCAGCACAGATTCACATATTTAATGACTAAAACGGAGTACTATTGTGCCGGTATAACACCAGGAAACAAAAAAACACTGGCAGATCCAGTGGGTCTCCCCTTTTGGTGGGTGCCAATGCAGACCTATAGGCTTTGCCAACACTCTTTGCTGTCGGCATCAGCAAACAAAAAAGGGTAATGACACGCATGTGCTTTGACAGTACGTCCTGATTTTTTTGATTTATGGGGGGAAAGAATGTCACAAGGTTTAATCCAATTAAAGATATACATTGGCCCATTTCGACACCACTTTTATGCGGCACCCACTTTCTCTTTTTTTTTTTAAAAGCTCTTTTATGCTAAGACAATAACAACAGTCACAAGAATACAAGCATGTGCCATGGGGGGAGGGAGGGGGATAGAAAACAATAGGTGAAGCAGGTTCATACGTTAGTCCAGAAAGAGAAGTCAGAAGGAGTTGGTTGGAAGAGGGAGGGAGGCCAAATACCAGTGGAGCATTCTACTAAAGGCCTAATAATGAAAAGGTAGTTGTGGGAGGGAGGGGGGTGAATTAGGGGGGGGGGGTTGGGGTGGAGGCTGGTAAGAAATGGTGACTAAGCAGGGAAGGTTTACCCGAGTAAAACGCAATAACATGGCAAAGCTATACTCAGTCGTAAAAGGATGTGACATGGTGTGTGCAGTGGGAGTGCAGAATGTTAATGCTTGCATGCATGTGTCAACATGCATCACCATGCTTACGCGCGCATACAGATGACGCAGCTGCCATTTATAAAAGCGTACAGTTTAAAAATGGATGATGACAAGTTTGGAGAAGTGAACAAAACAAACATACTTTAGATTTGCATGAAAGCACATTTAGAAAAAAAAACAGTGATCTTTGAAGTCGTTTGCAGCAAATTATAGAAAATTGCAGCAGCCAAGCAAGGCCCTTCAAAAAAGTTTAAGAAAAATTAAATAAAAAAAATAAAAAACTTAAATAACATTATATTGAGGTTAAAAAAGCATTTGTTTGAAAAGAAGGCAAACATCGCAACGGGCGTGGGAGGGGGCAGACACAGGAACAACGGAGGAGCGGGTGGTGGGGGCTGGGGTGGAGAAGTCAACACAGGTATGTCAAGGGGGTGAGGTATCTTATGGCAGTGAGGGAGAAGGAAAACAATAAATAAAAGACAAGCAGTGAGAGGTGTGATGAGCTGGGAAGGAGGGAGCAAAACGGAGCACGGGAAGAGGGTGGGGGGTGGGGAGAAGCACCACAAAATGGATAGTAAGACAACAGTGCACTTACAAGTGCTGAAAAAAGAAAATGTAATTCCCATAATGCAAGACGTCGAACAACACAAGTCACTTAATCAGATTACAATAAAAAAGAAATGGTCCTGAGACGGGACAATGAATTGTGAGGAAAGCTATCAAATAAAGAGCAGACACATGAGATAGACAAGAAAGGCATCCCCATCAAGAGCAAGGGGCTGATCCAAAGCCTAGATTATGTATGCACTTTAATGTAAAAGCAACAATAGGTTTTCGAGAACTAAAGTGATCTGTAAGTGAGACCTAAGAAGCATTGCAGTAACAAGAAGTGTATAAAACAAGCATTTACAAAAGCATTAGCTTTTGCTTTGCCCCAACTTCTTCCCAATACCAGTCAGGGGCAAACATTTATTCGTAAACACCTTGAATAACACACACATTACATATGTGTCCTAAGCATAGGCTTGTACATAGTCATTACACTCTTTCCTATACTCTCAGAGCCTGCTTGAACTTTAATGTAGTGAATTAATTTTTTTTGACCTGGCACCCTCATACTATGGTTGTCTACAATATGCTAAGAACTATCATCTTAATCGCGGCCTCATGCTAAGGCAAGCACTCTCATGCCATACACAGCCACACTATGTCATTAACTGCTACCATAATGCAAGAGACTGCATTACAGCAGGTGTGGGTGCTCTAGATGCTTAGAATGCCAGGCATGTATACGATTGCCAAATGGATGCCCACTAGACAGCATCAATAACCACCATGTTGTCAGATAAGTCACGTTCCGTAGATGCCCACATTATTTCAGCAATTACCAGCAGTGCAACAATTAGACCAGTGTGTCACAGTTGGGCACTAATGTCCAATAGATGCCCACAATATGCCAAGCACTACCATTATGGTCCCAGGACCCCCATTATGCTATGTACTGGCACTACTGTGCAATGGATGCAAATAATATGCTAAGAATGACCACCATTCTATAAAACTAGCATGATGTCCGAGAAGCACCTGTATAACATGGATGCCTTTCATGTCAAGAATTACCAACATTATGAGGGGCTTGTAATATTACCTAGAGTGGGCAATGGCACTATTCTACAGATGCCTGTGAAGAACCTTTTGCCATTGTGCCAGCGTCAGCATTTGACTAGGGTAGATAACTGGCACAATACACATACACTCACAACAAACACATAGCACCAAAATATATATGTATATATGAGTTCTGAATGGTCTACAGATTGTGCAGGAGTTGCTTAAATATTCTGGTGTAGAGTGCGTTGCCGCTGCCGAGTTTGCTTGTGAAGAGGGCTTGTGTGACGGTTTGTCTTATGTTTTGTGGCAGCCACTTGAAGATTTTTCCAGCATCCGTAGGATGTGGAAGCAGATGGAACTCACTGCATTTATTTGTGCTGCCATGTCGAGCTCATCGACCAGGATGAGCTCCAGATTTCTGGTGCGGTCAGTGAACGTTGGTCCTAGTTCTGTCGGCCACCCGGTGGAGTCCCATGGGAAGGTCTTGTTTCCAAAGACCAGTTCTTCTTTCTTGCCTAAGTTGAGCTTCAAGCAGTTGTTTTTCATCCATTCTGCTACCAAGGTCATGCAGTTGGTGAAGTTGCTTTTGGTGGTAATTGTTTTGTCAAAAAGGGAGAGGATGAATTGGGTGTCACTGCTGTAGCCGATGATGGTGATATCAGGATCGGATGATGTCGGTGAGCGCTCTCATGTAAACATTGAACAGGGCTGGGGCTGAGGGGTGATCCCTGGGAAATTCTGCAGATCAGGTTCTTGGTTTCCAATGTGAAAGGTGGCAGGCTGACTGAGTTTTTCCAGTTAGGATGGAGCGGTTCCAGGTGAGTGCAAGAACTAGAATGCCAATCTTGTGGAGTCTTCTGAGCTATGGTGGGAGACTGTGCTGAATACTGCAGAGAGGTCGAGCAGGATGAGGGATGGAGTGTGTACACACCATACTTATCCTCGGTCCTGGACAAGAGTCCCTCACAGCCACATGGTGGGCTGGGGCAGGGGACAGTGCTGGGGGTGGTAAGTTGGAGAGGTTGGGATAGGAAGGAAGGAAAGGGAGCAAGCGAGTGGGGATGGGGATGGGTCACGTAGGAAAGTCTTGCATGAAAAGGGTAAGGTCACAAGATGGAGGTGGGGGGTATTCTCACACTTACTACAGGTGGGAACATTTCTGGCCGAGCTTCCTCTTCATGCAGCTGGATTTAATGCTTTGTTTTTTTCTTGTTAGATAGGCTAGTAGGGGAAACTCTGTGTTAATCCTTTGCTATGCGGGTTGAAGATTTCTTGCACATCTTCAGCAGCAAAGTAGTGATTTTTGTGTTTGTTGAAGTGTTAGGAGTTATTTTGGCAAAACAACCACAATAGATTTGACTCAGTGCACCAAGTGATGATACCACTGAGTCAAAACCTAAAATAATAAAAAAAAAATAATAAAAAAAAAAAAGATTACAATTAAAGCACAAGCATGTCCTTGTCATAAGATAAGCTACTTAAGCGTAATAATAGGTGTGGTACTGAATGACTCCGCTTGTTGCAATTCCCGAAGTAAATGATCTCATCTTGTCACAAGATCACCATCCACAATACCTCCTCTGCACTGCTGGGTATGAAAGCAATGTTCTCCCCAGAACCCAAAGGGGAGCGCGCACCGCGGAATGGCTCCGGCAGGCATATAATCACAGCTCACTCTTGTCGGGTATTTCTAAGCAGATCACTTGCTTTTGACACGATCAGCACCGGTCTCATTTGTTGTTCCTGTGGCAGACACGTCTAAAAACACTAAATCCCTTTGACATTTGTCAAGAAAGCGCCACAGTGAATGCAGACAAATTATGTAAAGTGCAGTGTACTCTCCCCCACACCAAGAAACAGAAATGTAACCTTTTATTTCATACTTAAGCAAAGAAATCACGAGAGGAAATAAATTATATTTAATGGACAGAGCAAATTACAGAAAAGTGTGACAGGGCGAGGGTGCATGAAATAAGTTCGCTCTACACATTGCCTTGGCAAGGGGGAAAATGGAGAAAAAAACACATTTGAGGGTTTTAATTTAGATTAAACACATGCTGCAGAACATCACTGTCAAGGTAAGACTGGAGGATACTGGGACAGTGTGGTTTAGTGATGAGAGAGGGACGCCTTAGTAATACCGACAGTGCAGATGAACACAAATTTGGTTGATGGTTGGACAAATGGATGAGAGTGAGAAGGGATGATGGTGATTGTGCAAGTGAAAAATTATACCAGCATGTGCAAGCGATGGTGAGAATATGGATGAGTGAATGAGGTGGTGGTGGTGACCGTGGTGGTATGTGTGATATGTTGCATCCAACGTAAGTCAAGGATTCAGAAACACATTTAGAGAATCCGCGATTACCCTAGAGAAGGGTCTACTCAAAAATCAAGGCTACATTTGAGTGCCACAACTATGCATACGTCCTGAGGGCCTCTGCAGAAACAGTATCTTACATAGCCCCGATATCGGCAACCCTCCACAGCACACCAGGTTAATAGCTACTTAGCACAAGAAATGAAATAAATCAGACAGCACATGATTTGGTGGAAAAACAGTTTGCTGCAGGATTATTTAATTTAATTCATAAGTGAAATATGCCAACGTGGTGGGTTAACTTACGGGAGAACCAAGGGCAGGCAGCGGTGAGTAACCTAAACAGTCCACCCACCTGATGAGCCAAACAATGCTGTGGCCAACCCATTGGGCGCTACCATTTTTTAATCCGTGTCCGCAAGGTCCGGATTGATACTCCAACCTTTTTAGGGGTGGAGCGGTACAGGGCAAGCCCCAGGTTGCTTAGGCTTGCAACCACCTGAAGGACCAACTGGGCGCCGCTGCTTACATCTCAGGGTCCTGCCGTAAAGACTTGTGGGGTTTGGCTTTGAGCACCCTTACTGGAGTCACTCAGATGGTACCCTTATGTACCAAACTGCCCCTGGATCGCCCTGTCACTCCGCCTGCAACACCAATAAACAATTGAGTTCAGCACGAGAAGCAAAATGCCACCACCAGCACATTCGGTAAGGGATAGGGTGGGTGACAGCGTGCCCAGGGGGCAACGCCTGGGATGGACTGATATAAATACCCGGCCTCAGGTTCCAGAAATGCGTTGGAGAGTGGCACCGGAAGAGGGGCGGCTCTCAGTAGAGCTCAAAAGGTTTGAGTGTTGGTGCTAGTGCCGAATGCGGCACGAAGGGGCTGACCTCTTAGGAGGCCACCCCTCGTGCGCAGCAGGCAGACGCAGAGCTGCCCTCTTATCTTTACAAACTACATATATGATTTTACTGTACACCGCAAGAGTACATGAGCAGAGAGCGCAAAGTGCCTACAGTTCTTCGATTATGGCGATGGCACACTATATCAAATCTCCACTGTACTCCATTCCATGACTCCACAACAGAAGATCAAAAAGAACTCTGTCTTTGACAAAGGATAGTCGTCAAGAACAAAAGGGAGAGCTAGGGACAACTAGGGGGGTTGTGTCCGTATCCCCTGGAATTAGATAAGCTTTGTCAAAGGTGGACACACCCAATGTAGTGTGGTACGGTCAAATGAAGCAATGTTTGGGAACCCACCAAGTGGGTTAAAAGACCCCTCACACACCAACCTAGTTGGTGTCATGCTTCATCATTGGGGCCCCAACCGGGTGGCCGAATGCCTCCCGGTTGTGCTGCAACGCCTGACTACAGCGGAGCTGGTGTAGTGCAAAAATGTGATGTGGTGATAATTAAAAAGTACCGCTGAGAATCCTTGCCATTGGAAGATTTATTATTGGCGGCTCAGGGTATTGGTTAAAAAGATATGTGATGCAACTAAATGGAGAAATAATTATCTGTTAGTTGGCTATGTGGTGGGTCTACATGTTTCAGCTCACGAATAAAAGTAGTAAGGAGCTTTCGTCAGGACCAGTGTGAAGTGAGTGGCAAAAGGTGAAGTGCCACGTGGTGAAAAAAATTTAAATATGAGTTACCTACACACTCGCTAAGGTGTGTGGAACGCGGTGTCAACACAATAGCGGACACTGCGGCGCAAACCTGTGGGAGAAAACAAGACAGCACACAATACACATGAGAAATCAACATTGGTGCACTGGATGGCAGGCAACATACAAATAGATTTAATGTGCTGTGAATAATCAAACCTGTCTTCAATGAACGTACCGTGGGTGACACACATACATATGAGGTGTATCATGCTGCTTATGCAAAAGAGCGGAGGCAAGACCATTAGGAATGCTAGGTTGTACGCAAAGCGCTCTGTGAACTAGGGGTGCCATGTGGTAGGTACCGCGGCACTACAAAGGACTACAGGTGAAGATCACACGAACAGAGCCAAGTGATTATGCTGGCAATGGTAGTGGAACCTCAGAATGAGGTGTGTATAAAGTGAGAGGCCCAAAATGCGCTGAAGGAGAGGGGCTGAATGTAGCCTCCAAGCGCTAAAGGTGAGTGATGGGCACAGGCTCAATAAAAACAATGCGCGTGTCTCATACTCGCTCTAGCAGGATACCGTCATCTTCCTGCCTACCTCGCTCTCTAATCTTGTTATTTCTTTTGCCAACAGATCTGTTGTAAGAAGCGCCCCCCTCCCGCTTCCTGCATAGCGCCTTCACTCAGCCATAGTGTAATTATCCTTTCCCCCTGCTATTTCGCGCATTGTTTTTATTGAGCCTGTGCCCATCACTCACCTTTAGCGCTTGGAGGCTACATTCAGCCCCTCTCCTTCAGCGCATTTTGGGCCTCTCACTTTATACACACCTCATTCTGAGGTTCCACTACCATTGCCAGCATAATCACTTGGCTCTGTTCGTGTGATCTTCACCTGTAGTCCTTTGTAGTGCCGCGGTACCTACCACATGGCACCCCTAGTTCACAGAGCGCTTTGCGTACAACCTAGCATTCCTAATGGTCTTGCCTCCGCTCTTTTGCATAAGCAGCATGATACACCTCATATGTATGTGTGTCACCCATGGTACGTTCATTGAAGACAGGTTTGATTATTCACAGCACATTAAATCTATTTGTATGTTGCCTGCCATCCAGTGCACCAATGTTGATTTCTCATGTGTATTGTGTGCTGTCTTGTTTTCTCCCACAGGTTTGCGCCGCAGTGTCCGCTATTGTGTTGACACCGCGTTTCACACACCTTAGCGAGTGTGTAGGTAACTCATATTTTAATTTTTTTCACCACGTGGCACTTCACCTTTTGCCACTCACTTCACACTGGTCCTGACGAAAGCTCCTTACTACTTTTATTCGTGAGCTGAAACATGTAGACCCACCACATAGCCAACTAACAGATAATTATTTCTCCATTTAGTTGCATCACATATCTTTTTAACCAATACCCTGAGCCGCCAATAATAAATCTTCCAATGGCAAGGATTCTCAGCGGTACTTTTTAATTATCACCACATCACATTTTTGCACTACACCAGCTCCGCTGTAGTCAGGCGTTGCAGCACAACCGGGAGGCATTCGGCCACCCGGTTGGGGCCCCAATGATGAAGCATGACACCAACTAGGTTGGTGTGTGAGGGGTCTTTTAACCCACTTGGTGGGTTCCCAAACATTGCTTCATTTGACCGTACCACACTACATTGGGTGTGTCCACCTTTGACAAAGCTTTGACAAAGGATAACCATCCCTAATGTGTCTCATTCACATTTTTTTTAATGAACAGCCATCAAATAATTTGTATGGATTACTATTGTACGTGATTCAAAGTAGTGAATTCAACAGTATATAAAAGTTTGTCCTCTCCCCCACACTAAGATGCAACTTTTTTTTTTAACCTCTATCAAAATCTTTATTAGCGCTTGAAAGCATCAATTGTTTGAACCTGAATAGTTATCAGTACTTTTGTCATGTTAGGGAGCCTTGCAAAAACTTACAAGAATTCAAGTTAATGGATTTAGTCAGTGACACAAAGTTAGATGGACAATAAAGGAGCAGCTACCATGCTTGTTAACAAGCTCTGTATTTGTTGTACTCACACAGATTAATTTCAGCATTTGGTGTTTGTCTTTTCACGGTTTAGTGGAATTGGGAATTCAGCACTTAATGTCCAAGTCTAAAATTAACTTTACTGAGTTCCATGCAGAGGAAACTGTGTAAAACCTCAAATTAGTATATCCTTTCCCACAAGGCAACTCCTTATGTCGCTTCCCTCGGATAATTATCTGTTACCTTTACAGTAACCCCCCTACCTTGCAGTGCCCAAGCCCTGCTGCACATGGCATTTGCTGTGTGCAGAGGGGAATGGTTACAGGGCATGGCCCTTGGCCACGCCCTGCACCCAACCAGTTACTGGCTGCCAAAACCCTGTTGTCAGGCCCTGCCCCTAAACCTCTGTGGTTGGCCAATCCCGATGCACACAGAATCGGACCATAAGCAATCTGGTCTGCCACATGGCGTGACCAATGGCTAGGCCCTGTAGCCCACCTGCCCGAGGATGGTTATCCCCTGCTGTGCACTTAGGCACCCAGATGGGGTGTTTGTAGTGGCACCTTATGTTATTTCATTTAGTTTTAGGTTCCCCACACCATCTGAGGGCATCAGGTGGAGCTCCCTCTGCCTTCCAATTACTCCTCTTTTATTATATTCAAGATAAGAGACAAAGCCCTGCATCCTGTAATGGCAACAAACACAACAGATCTGGGCCAGTCAACAGAGGGCTTAAGTTGGTGGACCAGAATATGGGTCTGCAAACCGGGGATGGATGATGGCAAAAGAAGCTCCCTCATTCAATCAAAATGTGATACTTTCCTTCAAGCCAAATTTGGCGTAACTCCATTCAGCCATTTATTTCTGTAGCAGACAGCAAAGTTCGCAATATGGGTTCAAAGGAATTTTTTTGATCCACTCCTTTCTTTTCCCCTCTTGAAGGATCTACGCAAAACCTTCAATGCTGAACCCGAATTGGCTACATGTTTAAATAAAATGTTTTTTTAAAGTTTCATGCACCAAAATGAAGGAAACAAAAACATTTTTTTCAATGGATACACCCCCCCACCCCCTCCCCGACACCTCCGGGTATTTGCTGTGCTTTAAAAGTCACTTTAACATTAACACACAGACACACACACATTGAAAAAACGGGGTTAAAGTGAAGTTGTTATTCTGATTGGTTATTACAAAAAACATTAGTTTAAAAAAACTAACTCTGAAATTCATTTAACAAACCACAGTTGAAGTCCAGATAAGGTTGTTAATTAGTACTGAAAGAACACTGAAATTCTCTAGTTTTTCTGGAACTTTGAGAATTGGGTAGTTTATGATAGCAGTAGTTGTTTAGTCACAGAAAATAAGTATAAACACATCAAGTGAGATCAGAGTTAGTGTGCTTCACAACAGTGGTTAACATTAAAGCAACATATAGGTATTGTTGATGGTATTTAGGGTATGTCAAGAAAGTGTTGTGGCGTTCCATATTTAAACTCCTTTGACTGACACAAAAAGTATTAAACCTCCATGAGACAAAGGCATTGTCTAAACCATATAAAGGTGAGATATTTTTACCAACCCACATCCTAACAGCTCTATCGTACAAGGCACAGTCTACTCAAGCAAGACAATAAGGAAAGGGGTACCTAAACTAGTCAAAATATGGTTGGAGTTTTATAGGTTGCCGAGCCAACAAATTGACAGGGAGAGTCAAACCAAGGTTCTGGTGTGGCTCTAAGAGCCTTTGCACGAGCCCATCTTTGAAAATGTCTGGCATGTAAATCGTGCAACAAACATCACTCAAACATATGATAAAGTCTCTTCAAATTAAAAAAAACCAGTATTTCTTTAACATACAAAACATTTCAACAGTGGCAGCAGGTACAGAACGGGGGTGGCGGGTGTTGGGAGTGTGTAAAAAATAAAAAATAAAAATCCGTCTTTCTTCCAGCATCATCTCTCCACTGGAAGCAGGAAACACCCAAGCTCCCCTAAGCCAATCAGGACGCTACTTGTCACTATGACAGCAGCGTTGTGATTGGTCAGGCGTTCAGACAGGGACTGGGAGCCTGGGCATGCTCTCCACCTAGGCTGCGCATTACAGCCCAGTGGAGAACATGTTAAATGCGCATGACTGTTTGGGAGGTCCAAGACGACCGGTCAAACCATCATGCGTACTTAAGTGCATGAACCACTCTTCCCCCTGCTGGCTGTGAGACCGCCCAGCCCTACCCGTCCCCAAAACTGACTCAGTAAGAAAAAATAAAATGATTATAACGACGAGTTATTATGATTTTATTTTTCATTTTTTCCACTGTTGAAAAGCAGTGGGGCGATGCTCCTCAGCCTTAGTGGAGGAACCGCCACTGTATTTCAACTCAATACATCATAATAAGTCACTGCATTGGGAGGTTTCTATTACAAGTAATCGTTTTTATGTATGAACTTCGAAACATTCTTGCCCCTTCCTGCACTAATGGCAATGCCATTAGTGAACCAAGAGGCCAGTCAGTTGTACGAGACATCAGCTATTATTAGAGATGGAGAACCCAACACAACAGCAATTTGTGCAGAGAACAAACATGACCTCGGATAACAAGGTGCTTTCTCACGTGATAATGAAGACTGAGGATGCACGGTGAAATACAATATTTGCATAGCATCACAGTTTGCTCAGGCAGCAAAATCGGAACTGAATGCAGGTGTTCTCGTTTCCAATTATGCAATTCAGCCAGCGTACAAGTATCTTTTTCTCTCTTCTGTTTTACATCAAAGCTAATATGTTGCCATTACTTTTTAGGGCATGAGGTTAGCTCATGGGTGGTAGGCAGAAGGTGCATTAAAGCTTGGCTCGTGGTGGGCTCGAGGGTCTCAGAGGACCTCAAGCCGAGTCGCAGCCAGGCATCTGTCTCGACTCTTCAGCGGATCATCCACCTCTCTACACATCTGAAGTATTACAGGGTCCGTTTTCCTATTGTGGAATTTGTAAAGAAACCAGGGTGATCCAAATTACAGCATAAAACCATCACTCTGGGATTTCCCTGTAGGCAGAAGACTAGAAGGCTGCTTTCAGAGCAACATGGGTCGCCATGACCCCCAGGAACCCCCCCTCGTCTAGCCCCAGGCCGGATTTCACTGTTTGTGCCAGGGCTGACTGATTTCTCGTCGTGCCTCATCATTACACGCTTCCATCTGTAATAAGAATGTCCTCTTTTTTTATTGTCATCTTATTATGAACTTTAAAGATATGGGCCCTCAACAAAGCGACCTGGTGCTCTCTGTCACATTCAACAGCAGAGCTTGGATTGTTCAATCTCCAACCGTTTGAAGCACAAAACTCTGGCGGAATCAATGGCATCTGGTAATATGTGGCGCCGCGAGTTAAATTCCGCTTTCTCCCCCACACACAGAAATAAAACTTACACAACAGACAACTGCTGTGTGGGACGCACCCTGCCAAGGACAAACGCTAGATACAAGATGTCTTCTGTTACTAAGGTGACTCATTTCAGTCATTAAAATGAACGGAGCGACGCTAACAATGCATCCCATCTCTACATTCATTTCAGAATCCGTGCACAGTTGAATGATTCTACTTGATTGGCGTTTCCAAAGTTATTATTTTTATAAAACACTTCGCGATAAATCAGCACAAGAAACATTGCTTTGGTTAGGATTAATACCGGTTTCCCATGGGAATATTCCTTTCTCGGCATGATAAAAATAAGATCCTAGGTTATCAGGCGATGCATTCAAATTTAATCAAAATGTAAAAAAACGCCGAGATAGGACCGGCAACTCTAGACACAACAGACCCACACAGAAGAATTCTTAAGCAGGAGTGAGGGTGACAAGGGCACAGACACTGAAGCAGCTCATATCCAGGGTCCAGCGGCAGGAGAGGGCCAAATTATGAGGCAGGTTTGAGTAAATTATGCGGCAAAAAAGGCAAACTGTGCAGCAAAAGTGGCACATTGTGTAACAGTATTTACTTAATTATTTCGTCATTTTAGGTCTCGCCTGACCCAGCGCATGCGCTGGTCTGGCGAGACTTATTGAGAGGGCTCCAAAAAGTGCTACCAGGCCAGCCTAGTGCTACAGTGCGCGGGCACGCGCGCCACGCTTTACTGCGATTACTTTCACTTTCGCGGCCGCACGGCTGCTTTGATGTTTGATCGCGATCACTTTCACTTTCCCGGCCGCTTGGCATAGCCAATAGGTCTCGCTTTTGGGACCTTATAAGTATTTAGTTAGGCAACTGTTGCATGGCTAAACACTTATAAGGTCCCAAAGGCGAGACCTATTGGCTATGCCAATGCTTGTTAAACTTGGTAACACTGTCTAGGCATTGGTTGTACCTCATTAATACAAGGTTAGTACCACTTTAACACCCAAATGATGCAATAAGCAACAAAAATCTGACCAGTCAAGTTTTGAACAGGGCCTTCCACCGCGCTGGAACACGTGTTGCTGCATTTTTAGTACCTTTTGAACCGTTTGAGCTAGAAACACAAATTTATTTTTGTTAAAATCTGCAGATTATGTGGCAGATGATAGATTATGTGGCAAATCAAATCGCCGTAGCCACACAATCATATAATTCCATTAGCCCTGCTCGTATCCAAAGGTTTCAGGCAATTAACGTGTAGTTCTATACAGGGCCTTTCATACCCGCTTCCTTGTACTCTTGCACACTCTTTTTAACCATTATTCTCTCTCTCGCTTCTGCTCTGTTTTAAAGTCTCCGCTTATTTGAATCATTTGGAGTACAAGCGATCCGGGGTTAGTGCATCTTTCTAGCCTAGCTCTCTTGCTCTGTTTTAAAATAGGGAGAGATTCTGGTTATTTTATGAACCTACGGAAATACGTTTTCTTGCCCTTTTCCTCTTCCATGGCTAGGGTCCACTTCAGGAGTGTTAAGCATAGGTCCATGATAACAATCAGAGGCAAGTCTGGACAACAGGTGTGGAACCATCTCTCCTGTACCTACTTTGAATAGCTGTGGTGTCCTTGGGTTCATAGGAATACACTGGATACCTATGTAACATAGCAATACTACCTCACCACCACAGGACCCCCTCTAGTATATGCACACACGTTATGAGGCATAAAGCACTTTGTAAAATTTAAGACCAAATTCCTCCACCTCCCACAAGAACGTACATTTCTCACTGTGGCACATCAGCACATCTGAAGCTAGACATCACCCCCCTCTTGAATCTTTCTACCTCTGCTGTGGCACACCATGACTGGCTCATTCATCAGGACACGATATTCCAAGCCCAAAACACCAATGAGGCATTCTTTTTGTAGTCACTACTGACTCTCTGCCAGCATCCAACAAATCAAATTTGTCTGGCAAGCTTTTTTGTTTTTAATATAAATTAAAGAGTTTGTGCTTTTTCCACCACAAATGAAATCATCCAAGCTTGGATACCCGGCTCATTTCTTTTAGAAAACTGGTACTAACTATCTCAATATATCCCCAGGCGCTACCCTCTGCAGTAGTGTACCGAATGTATGCACAAAATATAATACTATTTGAACGTGTGAAATTTCTGTACAATAGGAATACACTAAGTAGCCAACATATAAATGTTTACATGAAGGACTAAAGCAGCTAACCACATGAGTATATGTTGTAATGTCACAGCAACTCAAAAAAGAATGAGTAGCAAATATAAAGAATTTAATTTTAGTCTTGAGACAAAGAAGGACATAGAAGACAGATTTAAACATTGCTTTAGGTTCATAGAGATGGATGTGAAGTTTTGATTCAGCCACAACACATGAGAAAAAAAAATGAAAGTGTACATTGTTATTATTTGAGGGACTGTAGGACATCCTTGGTCATCTCTCAATTACGAAACTGACACCCTTGTAAGGTGCCAGGTTCCAGGTTAGTCCTGGGCAAAAACAATATGACCATATCACCACAAAACATACTTTGGCTCCTTCTGGAGGTGAAAATAAAATTCAAGTTCGAATGCATGCTTTACTTTACATTGAAGAGCCCAAATACTTAGACTCCTCCTTGAAAATCTTCAGGAGCGAAAACGTTCTCAGGAAAATAACATTTTAAGACTCCGGTCAAAAATAAAATGATGTCGCCATTCTGCAGATGCAACATCTTTCTCAGGAAGTAGCCCTACAATATGGAACGTTTAGCTAGAGGGCTAAGACACAAAGATCCGGTTCCATTCATATAAAAAAACTAAACATCACTCTGTTTTACCTCTCTTTCAACTAGTATATCTAGGCTTTTTTTCCTCAGTCGTCATCTCCATTTGCTTCCCATCAACCCCCCAACCAATTATTTGCCCTTTCCATAGAAATTGCTAGTTTCTTCATTTCACCTCATCATGATGCCCATGAACTCTTGTCTGTCCCTTACAAATCATACTCTTTGTTCATCGCATTCTCCCCCTGCCCTACTCTTTCCTCCTTACCGCTTTCTCTCATCCCAGTCGTCCATGGTTGCCAAACTGTGGCCTTTGCCCGATTATGTTGTGTCTTGTTTCAGTGATCATTTTTTTACCATGAATTCTCTGCAAAGAGACTAACTGTCCTCTATAAAATGCACAAATGAAATAAAATTAAATTAAAACAAAATAACTCCGTGCTACAGACACCATTCTATGAGTTGAAGTTTATACAAACAAACAGGAAAAACCAAGTATGACATCACCATGTAGTCAACTGTAAAGCCCACATGCACAGATGCAGACAGCAGACCTGTGAAACAGGAGCAACAGTGAAGAGCATTGGTGAGAGGAAGGTCCTTTATTAAATGTGGCAGTCAATCACGCGTGGCACTAGTCAAAAGGAAAAGTATTATACACAGACTTTCACAGCAAGAGGCCAATACCTTTAATGGCTAGCTCAACAGATAATGTTTATGACATCAGTTTAAAGGAGGTATGCAACCCACAAGGTCAAGGGCGTCATTGTGGATTTTGTGGTAGAACATGATCTCAGAAAAGATTACGTCTCCTACTGTGTGGATCACTTTAAATCACAATGGACACATAAAACGTCAGGACTTGGGTAGTCCCACATCAAATGCAGCTGACATAGAACGTGTCTAAAGTGCCCTCCAAAAAAATATATGTATTTGGAAATCAAAACAGTATATTGCTTTAATTGAGTCTTGGGCATACATTTTTAAATAAAGTGTTTTAAAGTCAATGGAAAGTTTAGAGCAAACTCAGAAGTTTAGGAAACCCATTAAGTCAGCCTTTACTGTAGGAAGAGCAGCTGTAGGGGGCCAGGCTGTAGGAGGCAGAACAGAATATGAATGACAACAGCAGGCTAATGGATGAAGAGGGATGTATTTTCATTGAAAAAAAAAAAACAAAGGTTAAAGGGATATTGTAGCTCGCTGACAATTGGTCAGTTGAAACATAATATTTTAAAGTTAAAAAAAACACTGCAATTATAGTTAACTTAAGTAACTAGAACTCTTGCCCTGAAGTAAGTATAACTCACACGCCCGCCACCTAACTTAAATGTCCCTTTAACCTTTGTTATTTTCAGTGAATGTCTAAGGTTTTTTTTAAATGTAAAGTAAGATATTATTACAATTCCCAACAATAACATCACTTTAACCTTTGCTTGTTTCAGTGAATTTTGGGGGGGGTGGAAGCGGGTTAAGTGAAAAGTAAGGCAGACCTACTGGAATCGTCAGAGACTTAGCAGAACAAAATACAAAAGGCAGGCAAATTGGCATTAGCAAGGTGTCAGCACATCAACCTACATAAAGCAGACCTATTTTCTTTGTCAAAAAGTTGCCACAATAATTTATCTATAATAATATTCCAAAGCACTACTTGTAAATACGCACATGGAAATGCATAATAATTATTTATAAATGTTTTTAAATAAAGCATTTTCATTCCAAACAAATGAAAGTATGTTTGAGTCTTTCTTGAACACTCTTCAGGCCACAAAATGCAGCCATAGAACCAACCACAAGGGTCCCCCACACTTCACCTAAAGAGCACAAAGAGCATACAGCTCCAGCTCAGAGGGTTAAAAAAATAAATAAAAATAAATTCAATGATTTCAGAGACGTGATATTTTAAAATTATTTTTTGTATCTTTCCTGGGGGGCTGCCGTGCTTCTGGCAGCCTCTTGCTATACTTTTTCAAATTGTAGGTGGTGCCACTGCCCCTTTTTGGAGAACCACAATAGTTCTAAAAAATAAAAAGTCCATGCAGGGCATAATGGAGGGCTTCTGGGGAAAAACTGTGAAATTAGATCAGTAGCCTTGTCCCTTCAACCATAAAGCAGTAAGAGGCTTTTTCTTTTTTTTCTCTTTACTTGGGTGCCCCAGTCTCACCCGGGGCACATACAGCCAACCTTTGTTTTTTTAAATATAAAAAGACAGCATGGGGAGCCTACTCACAGGCTGCTTGTGTGCTTTTTTTGGTAGATTTTGTTTTTAGAATGGGTGCCCCCGGTTTATGTAAATGTGGGGGGAAAAGGGGGGGGGCGAGACCCATGGCCCTGTGGCCTCATCAGCATCCCTTCTGCACTCATCTCAAGAGGCGGGAACCAGCTCAATGGTTTGCTCTCACCGGAGTTAGCAGCTTTGGTTTCAGCTTCCACCGGGTGAGAGCAAACCTATGTTCCCTGCCTGCAAGAGCACAGACAGGGAGTTGATATTTTCCATACCTGCACTCTTGCGGGCAGGGAAAGGTACATTGTCACGGGGATGAGGTCCCCACATGCTGTTTTAATCTGGGCCCTGGAGCCACAAGATGGCTCAGGGAAGGGGGCTCCTCTCCCCTATGAAGAAAAATGCTTCCGCCCTGGGTGATGGGCTCTCTGGGGCTGTATTATGCCCCGGGAAGGGGGAACCCACACCCCCTTCCCTAATTAAAAAAATGCTTCACCCCAGGGGATGGGGTAGCTGAAGCCTTTAAATGATTGGGGGGGGGGGGGGTTGGGGGTGAGGCCGCACACCTTCCTTTCCAAATATTACATTTGGGCTGAACTCCTGGGCCTTCGCCCTCCAAGAGGGGCTTTTATTTCCCAAGAACGGGAGCTCACATATAATTTTATTCATTTTACTTTTATAAAAGAAAAAAAAGTTGGGCCCCTCCACACTACGATTGGGGGCGGGGGTCTAAGTATCCCTACTTTGCCCCGCTATTTGATTTTTTAAAATCTTTTTGCAGGAGAGGAAACTAAGTCCCCAAGTCCTAAAATGGGTGCTGCCACAACTTTGTGGATGTGGTGGAAGTCAATCAGATCTTATCTGTACATCTATCTGGTCCTGGCGTAAAATATCCATACAATTTTAAGCTTAATTTCTCAAAAACTAATGAACAGATTTACACCAAATCACAAAAAAACACACTTTCTGGATAAAGATCTATCTAGCTTGCTGCCAAATTTTGTGTAATTGCATTCAACCGTTTTGGCTGTAGCTGTGTCTAATTTTCCTATGGACAATTGCATGGGGAAAACACGCTTTAGGACCGGCACCCTTTTTAGGTCTCGCCTGACCCAGCGCATGCGCTGGTCTGGCGAGACTTATTGTGAGGGCTCCAAAAAGTGCTACCAGGCCAGCCTAGAGCTACAGTGCATGTGCGCGGGCGCGCGCCATGCTTTACCGCGATTACTTTCACGGCCGCAGGGCCGCTTTGATGTTTGATCGTGATCACTTTCACTTTCGCGGCCGCACGGCCGCTTTGCATAGCCAATAGGTCTCGCTTTTGGGACCTTATAAGTATTTAGTTATGCAACTGTTGCATGGCTAAACACTTATAAGGTCTCAAAGGCGAGACCTATTGGCTAAGCCAATGCTGGTTTTATTTTTAATCGGTTCCAGCTGGACGATTCATCCCGAAACTCTCTGTGAGGGATCGGAGGTGGATAAGATTTTTTTTTTTTCTAAAGTGTTGTAAAGATTCATCAAGTGGGGCAATTCAAAAACATACATTTCCTGTGGAAACTTGGGCCTAACTATAACTACCGATTGGAGACTGCCACGTGGCAATATGTTATATATTTGCGATCCCATGAACTTAAATACCCATGACTTCCCCCAGTAAATCTGATCATTTCCATAGTCAGCGTAGTTCATATAAAACTGTAGAAGGGTCTCTACAATCACCACCTTGTTCCACACATGTTAAAGTTACCGCTGTTTGCTAATATGACGTCAAATTAATAATGAATATATCTAAGCAAGTAGACTTATACCTGGCTGCTTTTATATTTACCTCTTTTTCTGAAAAAGCATAAAATGTAGTATCATTACAGTAAGGAAGCTATGGAAGTGATAGGTTCTGATGCATAAAGTCACTATCGGCTAACCCGAACGGGCTTCAAAGAGGGGTTTACAGTGATTTCTGCCCCTTTTGTTTATCATCAAAAGGTAAAAACTTTCAACTTTTCTATGTTCTTCCAAGTTAGAAAAACCATTGGGAAACGTTTAAGAAAATACTTCGTAGTTACTTTGTGGGTGTTTACTTTGGTGTGCTTGGCCACTTCCTTCAGTCACACATTCCCCTTCCTAAACACATTTTTTGTGTTCAATACCCCATCAAGTACATTGATACTGCTACTAATAAGTAAGTTACACTTACACAAATCTCTGTTTTAAGGATCAGGATTTGGAACTTACATTGGTAAATTCCACTTTCGGCATAGGTGCACACGGTCAAAGAATATCTCTGAATCTGATTATGACATCTCATTATTTGGTCTACTTATATATAACCTGACTGGATAAAGTAGAACAAACTTTAAAGTTCAAAGCTTTCCAACACTTACTCTAATGTTTGATCCACAATTAAATAGATTATCAGATATACTTTCTTCATGTATTAAACAAATTCAACATTTTATACACATCCTTCAACCACTACAATTTAAGGCTACGGGGCACCAGATAGTTTGTGTTTTGTCAAATGTGCTAGGAAAGTTTAATGGAACACATTTGTTGCAATAATTCCTGAAAGCTGTCAGGCCAACTAAACCAGACAACATCAATAGAAATCAGTGGTGGGGTTACAACACTAATAGCAAATAAATCTTGAAATTATCACCAATCTTCTTTCAACATTGTTTTAATGGATAATTTCAGATCAGGTAAAAATGAGATTAGCGGTTACATCCACAGAATATCTGAGGTAGCTGAAAGATTTACACAAGGGGCCAGATTACCAATCTGAAGTACGTTTTGTAGTACTACAACAAAATGTTGTACAAAATGTAAGTTTTACCTATACTTATGTGTGTGGAGATCTCCACTGTACGGTTTTAGTAGTAAATGTGGGAGGGACAGAGGTGCCTGAGCTGGAAAAGGGGCAGATATACTGCTAAAGGGTATGGGATTATGGAGGGGTTTAGTGAGGGACGTCACTTACCTACACAAGAGTTATCCAATTGCTTTACTCGGAGGGTGGAGATATGTAATTTATACTTTTGTAAGAAGTTTACACCCAGAGTTTGTGAAAAACAAATGTAGTAAACATACGCCAAAGTGTAAACTTACACAAAAGTGTGAGTTACCTGTGTGAATCAAGCCCGAGGTTTTTACATCAGGCACTTTAAATAACTCAAGAAGAGGCAGAGCAAGTGTGAAGCCATGGTGGCTGCCCTACCTCAAGCTCCTGCTGATCGCCCCACCCCTCCACCAGCTTGACCTTGATATGTCTGGCACCTCAGGGGCCACAGAGCTGGTGGGTAACATGCGAGAGCAGCTTCGGGCTATTCTAGTTGCAGTGGATGAGCAACAACAGAGGGGCAGAGCCTGTGATTCCTCCTCTTCACAAGGCACTCTTAGGCTTCACAGCATCAGCAATAACACCACTAGCCTGTCCCCGTGCCTCACTGCTGCAGGTGCACACTCAGAAAGCACAGATAAGGGAAGTGGCATGCCAGAGAAGGTGTTGGCTGCCCTATGCTCATTGAGGATAACTGTGTCTACCCTTCCTGGGATATGATCTTCCCACCCAGGTTGTGGACCACAACTGGGAACTTCACCGAGTATAGATTGCAGCAATCGTTGAGTCATCTCCGGGCCCTTCAGTGATTATTAGTAATATTCCTCATCCCTTGCTGTCCTGGCCTAATGAATGCCTCTCTGGCAAAAACAAAGACAACATTTAATATTCAAAGCATATTTTGCTACAGGTAAACAGGGACAGCAACAGAAGGACCACTGGCTTGATTACAACTTCAGTTTCTAACTATAATTGATAAACTGATGAATGTATATCTACAAACTGTCCTTGCTTTCAAGGATAGACACCTGGATAATATATGAGCTTTACATGGAGCAGCTTGATGGCATGAAACACGAATAGTGAGAAAAAT
This sequence comes from Triturus cristatus, assembly GCF_964204655.1. Taxonomy (NCBI): domain Eukaryota; kingdom Metazoa; phylum Chordata; class Amphibia; order Caudata; family Salamandridae; genus Triturus; species Triturus cristatus. The sequence goes on along the minus strand of NC_140587.1, from coordinate 709,077,615 downwards.
CGTGTTCTTATATGATCTTATTGCACCTAGAAAACACTTGAATCTTAATTGAAAATTGTGGGTGATTTTCCTCAAAGCCTTCTGAAACCATTTCTTTAGAAAACAGGCTGCCCATGTCGGTTATATGAATGTGACAGATGCAGTTTCATAATTGTAGCGGTGAGGAGAGATACTTGTTCATGCAAAAATGATCCCATGCTGAAATCTAAAAAACTTCAGAAGTGTACAACACACTTCTCAAAATTCTACAACAATACTTTTAGAAACATGAATAGGACAGTCCATGCTTCTCCACCAAGAAGAATGGTTTATTTTAGAGACATCTGCAGAGGTCAATTCAAATGTTTTTAACCTGCACATAAGAGTAGAGAGGGAGAGGAGTAAAGAACTACAAGTCTTAGAAAGACTAGGACAGCGGAAAACAATACACGTTTGCATCACCGTTTTACAGACTAGATGCGCAGCAGAGGCCTCGATGGATCAACACTTAATTTGGCTGGAACGAGCATCTTCGCTTTTTGCCCTACAAGAGATAAACTTAAATCGGCAAGGGCTATTCACATAGCTTCCACCTTGATTCCATTCACCACATTCTCGGCAACAATGAAGAGGTAGCTGAAGCATAGAAAAGATCTATCCTTCCTCAATACAAGGGGCTGGAATAAACTTTTTAAAATTTCCATCACAAAAAATCATTACCAGTCCATGTAGGGACAAATTTAAGAAGGCAGCGACCACAGCTATAGATTTGTCCAAGCTCAGGGCCCGGTCAGGACTTGAGCCGATGCCCAGGACACTCCACTTTCAAAAATTCCTTTTTTTCAACAACTCCCCTGATCAGACAGCACTAGTGGCACACGACCATGCACCTCATTAGCGGTACCCCAGTCACACTTGCTCATTAAGATTTGACTTTGAATTTCATGAATGAGGACTAGGGTCTGTAGCTCCTTCCTGCTATGCAAGAGGAGACATTACTTACAAGAGAAAGCGTACACATCAACTCGAGTCCTTTAAATCAAATCCACGAGGCATAAAGACTGCATTTATAATATCACAAGGGACAGTTAATCAGGACAGTTCATGTGGGCTGCTGTTCGCATATTAGGCTGACATACTTTGACTGTAATAGGCCAGCAACACTGATGTGGAAAATCTACTCATGCTCTATACCTTTCTAGGCATCAACCCCATCTGGAAATATACTCCATTTTAATCTGAAAACATGCATACATTTAATTCAGCTTAATTACTATACACTAACAATTTCAAACAAAACTTCAACCTAATGACACCCTTGGTCACTCATTGTGCTAAACGGTCAAAAATATGCTGCACTTAATACAAATATTCCATTATTCCATTTATATTGCTGCATTTCGAATTGCTACACTGTTGCGTTGTTGTCTTCTACATTTACTGTATTGCACGTTTTACTGCTGCGTTTTTACACCACTACCTTTTTACAATCCTCTGTGAATTGTTCACTTTCAAATTAGTAACATGATTCATACATAGAGTGTTTTAAGTTCAGGCAGTCTAGTATGTTAATTGATGCTGTTTATTCATCACAGACAAATCACGTTATTTACTTTTGATTTGCATTAGATTTTAGAGTGCATTATGAAATCAAGCAATTATTTTTAATTTGCTTAAACATGCCAGGGTGGTTATCTTTTATGTTTCAATGATAAAATTAAAGTGATTACGGATTTTACTTTATCAACCAAGTTTCAATCCGAAGAAGGCTTCATTGCAATAACAATAAATTACTTTTGTTCCCATTACTTAGTGCTATGGAAGATATTAAATAAAATTGCCTATTGAAAATCATGTAAGATCAATTGCCGTCACATAAGAAAAGAAAAAAAAAATTCTGAAAAGAAAAAAAATACTGAAACTGCTGCTTTGCATTATAAGACAGCAAGACCAACATCTGTATAGTGTACTAGAGTCCAATGGACAATCTAAGGTCCACTTTACAGGTTGGCTGGTAATTGGTGTGATATATATATATATAATGTACCCAATAAAATCTAACACCACCGGGTCGGAATTCATGGCTGCAATAATTGCCGTACAGATAGATGTTTTTTCTCCCCCAAAATGAAGAATAACATGCAATTTTTTTGGATTACTGCACCAACCTCTATATGTCCTTGTATGTAGCGGACAGGTTTCCCCCAAATATTATCTGCCGGTTTGACCTGTTGAAATGTATCTGGGGGATGCAATATGTATCGTAATTCTCAATTCCCAGTTACCACATATATTGGAATTCAGCAGCCAATTGATACTCAGGATGCATATTTTTAATAAAACATTTTCATGACCTCTCACTGAACAGGGGTTCAGTTTACACCTCAAGATTTCAGCACCCTGAAACTGTTTTACTTAGGGAGACAATGAACAAAATGCTGCTGTAAGCACCGAGTTATTACAACAGAGAAATCAACTCAATAATGAATTTGGACACATTCATACAACCTGAGAAGAGCAGTGTTAGCTACACGATCACTTACCACCATAATGAACAGGGATTTCTATCTTTGGTCCAATTACATAATGTCCCTCTTCCAGACTATGAGCCGTGATGGTGGTCCACTGCCGGCAGGAGTGAATCAAAAGGTAGTCATTCTCTCGTAGACCTTCTATACATTCTCCTGAAAAACAGAAGGAGCCTTTATAAGGAACAAGGTAAGACAACACAAGCCCTTAATTTTGCAAAGGAGACACAAGTCTTGGTCACTATCAAAATATACTGTTAGCAATGGGGACATTCACATACCTATTTTTCTAGTTGAAAGCCTAGTTACCATACACTTCCTCCTATGAGTTCATCAGATTTCCTATATTTATGGATTCATCAATATCTGCGGAAGTCATAACAGAAACCTAGGCAAGTCCCAGATTTCCTTATATAAATCTAAACTGGGTGAGAAAACCAAATGAATTAGTACAGGGGAATGTACATTAGAGCAATAAACTTTCTTTTCTTTAGACCACCAGCAAATATTTTCCACGGTGAGTAATTCCTTCCCAATACCACCCTGACCCACAGGGTGTTTGGTTGTTTTTTGTATCCAATCTGCACATTGAGGCTCTCATTACGCGAGACCCTGACAATGTGCCAGTATCTCCCCATCTTTGGCATTACAGTTAACATGGATACTGGGATCTCTCAGGATGGGGAAAATCTTCAACATTACTAGTTAGACTCTAAGGGTCCATTAAAATATGATGAATTACTGGGGAAATTGGTAATTCCAGGCACGAGTCCCCATTAATTTTTCATTTTGCCTAGGACTTGTATCTGGAAAATTCTGCTCTTTCTGAAATCTCATGGTTGAAAGTGGATATCCACGGTGTTGTCATGTAACTAATAATTCCGTTGGTGCCGGTTTCTGCTGTTACTGACACCACTGCTGTTAGCGACACCACTCGTAATGCGCATTATAGACAAGCTTTTTGGACAACTATCGCAGGAGTATTCACTACACATAGCAAATGATTCGGAAGGTTGGTGAATGCACATAGTTACGAATCTGTTGGTGTTACCTACCACGGTGGATGCTCCCTGCCCCTCCAATGGGTAAACCCATACTTCTACTACCCACGCGCCTGAGCCTATTACTGTGGAACATCTGCTCCAGCCAGATTGTCTGTGGTGCTAACCTCCAGCTGCAGTCGGAAAGATCAGCATATGTCAATTGTGCGAAATAGGAGCTGCCATTTGCAAAGGCTGAAGATTTTTTGCAGACACAAGCTGGACTTGGGGGGGGGGGGGGGGGACGACAATGTGTGCATCATGTCCAAAGTGTGAGACCTTAGTTGCAGCTGCAGGAATTTTATGTAATGGAAGGAACACGTAGGCAAAAAACAGAGAAAATGGCACTCCCAACGTGTTTAAAGGCTTATCACTCTAGAACTAAAAAGTATGCATTAATAAGCCTTCATTATACATGTTAAGGGAAGAAAAGCAAGTTCTTGGACAAAGAGATATTATAGTTGCGATAAAAAAAAAGGTATAAAGGTCAGCAAATGTAAGTTAATGTGCATGCTTACAGCCAACTTAAACTAACTGTAAAAACTTGAACACTTTTACTAATAGCAGTGGAAGAGCGGGAAAACTTACATTTACCTCTGGCAGCTGGGGAAAAAAACCCTCTAAAATGAAAGCATTAATAGTGCGTTGTGATATTTAAGAAATATTTTTACTTGGATTCTCTTACTTTTGCTATGCGGTCATTATTTCTTTTTTGAAACAATAACAGCATGCTTTTTTGTCAGACTGCATTCACTCTGATATAGTAACTCGTTAAAGAGGAGACTCGACATCACGGAGCCCACCATTTCCTGTTTGTAGGCGACAGAGGTCACTGTGTCGATTTCCCTTCCTTGCACTGCGCAGGAGAAGTCTGGGCTGGCTACCTTTTGTAAATTATTGGCCAATGTGCAAGAAAGGATACAATCCGGCGAGCCCTTGCTAGTAAGGTAATATGGATTTTGTATCAAGGTCCATGTGTTTGCAATGGTCTTAAAGGCCAACTTGCTAAAAGCAAACGGAAGTAATTCACACAATATTCGAGGTTTGAAAAATTGTTCCCATGCAAATAATCCGTAGTGGGGCAATGCTTTTGAAAACGTCACATCATTATGACGTACTTAAACAATAGGTCTGAATCACAAACGAAAATACGAGTTCGGAAAGCAGAACAGGAGTACTCATTTACAGGAGTACTCATTTACATGCTCGTATATGCTTTTGTGAATCAGTTGCAAACGTCCAGCTCCCCATTAGTGGAAGAGCAAATAGGCCATTGTACCTGTACTTATTGTATAGGAATATTCCCTGATTATTCACCTTTTATTTCTGTTGTAGGGACAATTCAGAAAGGTGTGGAAGAGTACATATAAGAGTACAACAAAAGTACTGCCCTAAGTACTCCAAAGTGCCTTTCAGTCGGTTTTAGGAACACACGTAAACTGATTTTAAGTTGAAATCATAGCATGCTTTTGATCTTTATCCATAAGACACATGAACCAGTTTTTAATAATCTTGTCAAAAAAGATTGTCAGAACAAATCTCTTGCAGCAACTCATCATCATTTGACTTTATTTTGGTTGTGAAAAAACATAAAAGTACACATAGCAGCATAAGTTTAAAAACATGGCGAAATAAAAAACATTTCCACAAGCAGCATTAGATGAGAAATTAATTACCAACTAACAAGAAGCTTAGTGGGGCCTCCCGCCAAAACCCTATTATCTAGCAGCTGTTCAAATACAAAAGCATAAAAGTCACTTAAAATCACTTAAAAGGGGCCATATGTCCATTTAAACTTAAAGTGTATGATGTGTTAGGCTATTGATAACTCTTTTTCTAAGATGCCATATAGAACGTAGGTAGATGGCAACCCAGTAAACAGCACATCTCCTAGTATGTGCCCTACATATTCTCAGGGCATGGTGCCCATCGTCAAGCCCGAGGAGGCCGCACAGAGGGAACATCCAGAGGGCACACTGTTTAGTGTATGCACCATAGAAGAACAGTAGGTGCTCGCCGTTCTCGACTGACCGAGATCCCATAGGGCAAAGATTGGAGGAGTTAACATTGCCCCTCTAAGAAAAGGTAAAAGAAGCAGTTGGTAAAATCCCTATTCTAAATTTAATAGAAAGAGTCCTAGTCAATGACCTAGTCACATAGTCCATAAAATCTTCGCAATAGGAACCACATTTAAAAAGGCAGGTACTGGTCGGTTAGACTGCCCAAGGGGACAGCAGAAATTTTAGAGCTAAGGACAACATTCCAGAAGTGATCTTTAATGAGACTGCGGGAGCTGCTGGTCATTGTTGTAGGTTGGAGCCAGAATTCAGACAATCCTCTGCTTAACCAGCTATAGCTTAACATGGGCTATCCACAGAATCCTAGCGGCCAAGTTGTGAGCTAAGATTTCCATAAGGATGGATGACACAAGTTGCTCAGATGACCATAACCTAACCCAAAATAAAAAAGGCTTGAGATGAGCTGTGTCTGAAAATTGCCTAACATTTAGGTCAAATCTTAAGGGAAGTAGTGGTGTACCTTTTGGTAGCTTCAGTAGAGATCTATCTTAAGAAGGATTTTTCACCTTTATCTAACATGTCAATAGCCCCACAAATATGCAACTTGGACAGCATAATCAGCAGAATCATTATATGTAAGACCATTACATTAAACACACAATATTTATTCCTGCCATAGCAATGGAAACTCCAGTAAGGGCTTCTACTGATGAGAACATTTGCAAAACATTTTCACCCAGCCCAGAATTCCACTACTTTGAGACATTACACATCTGAGAATCCAATACATTAGCATCATCCATTAGAGGCCAGGTATGAGCTTTATCACACCTTTAAATGTATTTTAATAACAATACTATCTTTCTGTCTATGGGAATAAATGTATTTGTTTAATGTTTACTATGCACTCAAGGTTAGATTGACCATTTTTCATTCGCATATCTTTTAATTGGGTTTAATTGGCTTCTGTTCCACAATACTGAAACCCGATATAAGAGAGCGAGAACCTAGAACCTACAGCCATGTGTGATATTCAATATGCATACACAATGAGGTAAATGTCACCTACAGAGATGAGAGTGACCCCCTTTTAAATTTCAAGAAGAGATACAGAGGTGAGGTCAGGTGAGATACAGAGGACTGAATGACAGTCAAGCAGACCCTTTTTCCAATTACCTGAAGGAACATGAGATTGTAAAATGGGGCATTCCACAGACCCATCTCAAGCTCATTCTGCAGTGGCAATGCCAGTCTTCGATTTTAGAACATACATCACTTTTGGCTAAAGGAGCCCACTTTTTGGCCTTTCTAGATGAAGCCACAAATTGTAGCACTCAAAGCAATACCACTGACATGCATGCATCTACTGTGAAAGTGATAGGTTGAAACCAAGATCTCAGACAAGTCTTCACAACTATATTATACACAAAAAATGATGATGGGACAGTTACAATTGAAAAGACGAAAGAGAGGGTATGAATCTAAGACCCAACACTGGCCAGCAACACAGCAGTACACAGAAACATATTTTTGCTGCCAATTCTGGAGGGTTAGGGTAAAAAACAGACCAAGCTGTAGACCACTATGATATGGTTCCATGGCAACAGACCAACCTACTGTCCTTTTGCTGTTGGAGTAAAACGGTGTTATTATAACTAAGGGATGTTCTGGTTAACTTCACTGATACCGTGAAGACTTGAGCATATACTGTGCACCACTCCAGTGGATCACTCACATCACCCTCATGCAATCCTTGTCCAGCTGTTGTTCTACTACCAAACAGGGAGCCATGAGGTACCGGATCATTCTGAGCAGTAGGGAGAACGGCAACATCTCTATCACGGATATATAGAGTTGAAAATCTCTCTTCCTCCACCCAGATCCACATCAACCTCCACTGGCTCTACACTGAGGTAAGAATAAAATTTAAACTTGGGTGCGTACCATAGAAGGCACTTCATGACAATTCACCCCACCCTTTTTCCCAACATTGCCAATCACATGAAATTATCAGACGGCCTGGGAGGATTCAGGAACAAGATGAAGGACAAGTTTAAAAACATACATCCAACTCCAATCCTTCTTGGGAGCTATAATACGTCTATGAACTATCATTCACTCAGCACCTAAAGACTCATCATCTGTTCTAACTCCACCTCACTCACAAACCATAGTTTACGATTCGGTCTCTTTCTCTCTCCCATCGTTATCCAAACCCCTGATCTACTACTGTATTATAAATTTACTTCAACCTGCCTTCTAATTCCTATCTTATCTTCTGAGGCAGAGCTAAACAGCGCTACCTCCTTGCCTAGCCTTACTGTCTCATTATCCCTGTCCATTAACCCTCCTCCTTTGCTCTCGATAAAGCTGCTACACGGCTTCACGTTTATCCTCATCATCTTGGATCACATCATTTCCACAATGTCATAATTTTGGGCTCCCAATATTCTGACCTTTTCAATCTCTCTCTTTGCCCTCTATACTGCCTCATGTGTATCCTCTAATCTCTTCCTTCTCAGTCCCTTGCTTCTACTGACTAGCTGGTGAAATGGTTTATTCTTTTTGAATTGCATCTCAGCTGTTAACAGCCTGAACCTCTTTTCTCTACTTCTTTCTTTTGATGTATAGTACATCTTTACTGTAAATCACCCACATACTTCACAGTGCACAAGAACTCTGTAAAACTGACATATAAATAGAAAATATATATTTTAATTTATCTAGGAGGGTAGCTACATTAAGCAAACCCAAAACACCCAGAGTTAGTGATCCTTTCTTGTCTTGAGATTATTGGTCCTTTCAGGGTTAAGTCATAGCACTAGGTCTTGTAATGTGACAAAACATAGACCCACTTCTAGCAATCTACTGAAAACAAGGGGTCTACATCTCTTTGTACTTAGCACTCAATCACCTCCCAATGAGACCTTCATCAGGATGAAATTGAGGTCAGGATTCTTCCCTTTCTCTGGTCTGCAATCATTCATAGCCACCCATATCAGAATGATGGCCGCAATGACAAAGTGTTCATGGACTCCACTAGAACGGATCAAATCTTTAACATTTGCAGAAAAACTAAAAACTCAAGATCACAGGATTGGGTGCTTGAAAACTGAGACTGAAAACTGGGTAACAACATTGATACTGCTCTAAATATACAATACTGCTAGGGTAATGTAGACATAATGGCACTGCAATGCAACAATCTGGAAGGCAATTTAAGAAGAAAACAACTTAAGCTCCATCAGCATAATGGGAAAACTGAGAAAACACACACGTTTTCTTTGCTCCATCATATTGAACTTCTGAATTAAAACAAAAAAAGCTAAGCATAGGAAGTCATCATGTTGACCCCCATGGCTTAAAATAGAAAAATTTATCATCCACGAAACACAATTTCTAATCTGCCGCATTGAAGCAGAAAACTGAAATACACATAAAGGATAGACCACTCCAGTATATCAAGACATTTTCACAACCAAACATAAATACAAAAGCACGCTGCCTCCTCCGAATGGCATTCAGAGCCAGCAAATGTATTTATTGGGTGGCTCCAGTTTTACATCAGACACAATAATGCTGCTAACCAGTGTACAGATTACCGTAATGCCTTTAGTTTTTTGCGGTCTCTTAGACATATCAATGTCACCAGGGAATACAACCTACTATCTATCCCCTTTGACTAAGTAACAGATGTGTTGTAAGAAAAACTTCAAAAACGGAGTCAGAGTACGTTACGTGAAAGGCCATTTGAATGGGAGGCAAGTTTCTTCATTCAATGTACTCTCCTTTCAGATTTATTTATATTAGGATTAGATTACTAAAATAGGTTCCTGGCGACCAAGGTCCTTAATGTAATAAAAAGCCAAGACGCGATTTTCCTTTATTATATCAGGTTCAAGTTGCTCAGGGGAGGGGTTAAAATATCATTGTACATTGAGAAGCAATTAAAAGGCAAAAGATGATGGTATAACCACTAACAAATGTACAATATACCAACTTAACCAATGTTTACTTCCCAGTTCCCACATTCTATTATTTTCTAGTTCCCTCATTCTAGGTTGAAACGATTTGCAAAAGTACAATAGAGTACTATTATACAAATAAATGGTCTACAGATCACATGACTATGACCCAAATGACGTCTTCCAGCATATATCAATGCTCTGTTCAACTCAATTTTCAGTTTTCAGGAAATGGAAATTGTATGTCATAAGCGACACCAGAGAAATCTAGAACTTCTTCAAATGGAAAACAGATGAAAACAAACACAATGAGACAGCACATCCAGAACGAAATATACATGTTACACAACAAGAACAAATAACAGAAAAGGATTTAACCTCGAAACTGGTGACCAAGACAGAGTTATAAGAAACAGTGTTATACTGTGCAGCTAAAACATTGCTTTAGAACAGAAGGCCTATAAATCAGGAGACTATTTAGCTATGTTGGTGAAAATTGAGCACAATAAACAAATTGTCAGATGCAGTCTTCCCTTAATCCCTTCTTACCACTCCCTAAACCTCTCCCATTTAGTTGTACGTATTCCTCATTTTCCAGCCACTCCCCCATCCCTCCCCCCATTTACTACTACAACGTATACATACGTGTGCAGAGATCACCGTACATAGGAGAGATGGAGGCATAGACCTCCACACGTAGGTTAGTCAATACCATTTCGTAGTACATAAGAAGAACTACTGTAGTACTACAAAACTTACAACAAAATGCAGTTCATGAATAGGCCTCTCTATGTATGGATTAAGATAAATCTTAGGTTAATATGTCCATGTGCTTGGAGAAGGCTCTGTCCCAATTTGCCTGCCCTTTGAGCCAGAAAAGGTTATGAATGCACCCTAGCCGAGACATTTTATTGGGTGTTGAGGTGATCATAACATGTTTTTGCTGTAAGAAAGGTAAAGATCATATGCCAAAGAACCCTTACCCTACCTGTGTCATTATGTTATTGCTATTTGTATACAGCATATGTGATGAACTTAGCCACACTTATCCTAGGATGTTGGGCTGTGCATTAATCACACAAACCTGTGTTGTCAGAGCGTATGTTTCCCAATGGCCTGGTGGATGCAAGACATCAGTCGCAAGACACTTTCACAGTGCAATGTATTAGCGCATACATATGTGGCATACTGTGATTGCTGTCACACGCAGGTTGGTGCGGGGGGGGTGAGACACAAAAGTGGGGTGTTAAGAACACATTGCCACTTCCTATGCATCGTGCTTAATGGCTGTGAACATGTAGAGTTTTGTCAAACAGGATGCCTGAGGCAAGGGCTATACAGACAAACATCACAATATGGGGAACAAGAAGATTTCTTTTTGAGTCATCCCAGTGAGCTCTCCAGAAGCAATAGAGTAACACAAAAATCACAGCGTTACTATGGGTCACATTCAAAATGGAGGGGAGAGAAGTTGGACTATATCTTAGTCCTCCCAACCATATCTACACATATACACACAAACAATTAAAAGTCTAGACTATACAATCATTAACCTTTCCGCTCAGCCAGAGTGATCTCTGGGAATTGTAAGGCCGTCACCCACATCAGATGTGAAATGCTTCATCATTGGGCTTCCCACACCCTGGGCCCAGTTGAGTCCAAGTTGGGATCAACCACTATAAGTGAGAGCAAGGTTGTTTTGTAAAATTGTACCGCTAAAGGATTGTCAATCGCCAGAGTAATAGAACTGTTAAAAGGCTATCTAGGGTGATCTAAAAATAATTTTATTAGCAAATGTCCTGATCGGGTTAAAAACTGAAAAATGGATGTTGCCGGAGGGTTATCTATCACCCTGTCATCCTCACTAATGTCAACATGCTTCGGCCGTCCTTCTAAGTACCCAATGACTATGTTGTTGTAATGTGCGATAATCTTGCCATTTAATATTGTAATGTGGTAGGCGCCGGGTGATCAATTACTAAATGGACGACCCATACCCCCACTCCCAGTAAACAACTATCTTTACAGGATTCCTTGTTGTATCTTACAAATATGTCTTCTGGAGATCACTGCTCTGTAATGAAACAAACCAAAGGAAAAGAAAATCAAGAAATACAACAAAACTAGTGCACTGTACACAGGTTTTCATCTTTCTGCCATACTGTGCCATAATAAATACACACCTGGAATCAATTTGTGCATAACCAAATCTGTGCTGGGATAAGGAGACCACAAGTTTCCCACCGTGGCAGGCTAGACACACAATCAAATGTGATACCCAATGTGACTTGAGCAGAAATGGTCATGCTTCTCACTCACAATGTTAAGTCTTACCCACTCCGTCTGAGTGGAGTGTTTAATGACTATATAGGAGGGTCCCTTGTGGGCGGGGGGGGGGGGGGGGGGGGGGAATATGTCTCTAAAAAGGATGTAAAACCTCACCATCATAACGTAGCATGCTTCACCATTGGGCCTTGACCCACCATGACCTCATTTTGGTACACGGCGGACTCATTAGGAGCTCTTAGGGCTGGGTTTTTGTTGGTATGGGTCTGTTGTTAACACAAAGAATAGTCTATTGAAGCATATTGATACCTCGCCTATTGTTTGAAGTCTGACCCGAAGGACCAGATTAGAAATGCAGAGTGGCTAGTCAATGTTTCGATTCCATATTAACCTGCCTATCAGAACGATGGACAGTTCTTTCCAATCCTGTTTGCGAGCGCTTCTCTGCTGTGCAATTTGCAGGGCATTTGAAGGAGTGATGCAGAAGTGGGACAAGACCAGTTTGTGAGAGTCTCAGCTTCTCCCAAACTTGATGTTCGTATTATGTTCAGTGCTCTCCAAGCCACTGGAGTCAAGCTATCCTGGTTAATGAGGGCTGAAAGCCCGAAACCGGTCTTAGGATGCTTGTTTCCAGTCCAGGGTGGACCTGGCCTGGCAGTTTGGGCTGGACTGTTCCCATTGGGCACAGGGTCAAGACTGATTTGCATATGGCTGGGTCCAAACTGGAATGGCATGGTGAGCAGAAAAACAATGGATTTAGGCCCAGATCTCTGTACTGGGGTGAATGTATGACATTGTTGTACATTCTGTCCGTCAATTGTTCTTTATCCATTCGTCACCCCGGGTGGGACGGGTATGCCCAGACGTGGGTCCCGTGCGCTCCATGCCACTGGAGTCAAGCTATCCTAGCTGTTGAGGGCTGAAAGCCCGAAACCAGTCTTAGAATGCTTGTTTCCAGTCCAGGGAGGACCTGGCCTGGCAGTTCAGGCTGAACTGTTCCCATTGGGCTCAGAGTCAAGACTGATTTGCATATGGCTGGGTCCAAACTGGAATGGCATGGTGGGCAAAGAAACGATGCATTTAGGCCCAGAGCTCTGTACTGGGGTGAATGTATGACATTGTTCTGCATTCTGTCCATCAATTGTTCTTTTTGCATTTGATTTTACTCCCCCAGCTGGGTCGATGCACCGGTTCTGTTACACACTGACAAGAGATGTGTCGAAATCCGTGTTGCAAACATCTGGGCTACTTCCAGAGAGCCAGGCACAGGAGCAGGGGTAGAGACTTTTATTTCCCAGAATCTCAAGCAACAGGAGGCAAGCCAACAAGCCCTTGGAGATCACTTGGAGTGAAGGCAGAGTCCTGCTCTCCTTTAGCAGAGTTAGAGAGCAGTAGGCAGAAGGGAAACACACTAGAAAAGCAGGCCTTCCAAGTTTGCAGTGCAAATATGATCCTTTAAGCAGCACAGTAATACTTCTAATAGAGGTTCAGTTTACGATCCAGAAGTATCTGATTTTAGGGGGTCAGAAATCCAGTACTTATACACAAAAGTGCCTTTGATGTGGGGGGTGACTTCAAAGCAGCTCTCTGAAGTCTAGAGGTTCCCCTTTCAATTCAGTCTGGTCTGGTAGGCTGTCTATGGGGGGTAAATCAGCCCTTTGTGTGGGGACAGTAGTTTACCTATTCAAGTGAACTGTTAGCCCCATCTTCCATCCTGATCAGGCAAAGCCATCAGAATGTAGATGTATGTAGATGGGTACTCAGCCACACCTATCCTTCCTGTGTTGGAGGGATCTAGAGAGAATGCACAAAGTGTAGCTGTCACCCAGACATGTAGTGGAGGCAGGGTGTCAGGCACGCAGAGCAGTAAGTGCAGAGAAATGTCCTTTTTCTAAAAGTGGCCTTTCTAAAATAGTAATGTTAACTCCAACTTCACCAATAAGTAGAATTTATCAACACTATTCCAAACTTATGAAACATGAAAAAACTTCTCCTCTCGGATAGGAATTACAGCTTAAAAGTGTATTTAGGAATTCCCAATGCTAACCTATTAGGGGAGTAGGCCTCACAGTAGTGAAAAACGAAACAGGCTGTTCGTCACTACCAGGAAATGCAAAACATAAATATACATGTGCTACTTTTTACTTACATAGCACCCTGCCCTTAAAGCTACCTGGTGCCTACCTTAGAGATGACTTGTATGTAAGAAAAGGAGAGTTTAAGACTTGGCAAGTACTTTTAAATGACAAGTCGAAGTGGCAGTAAACTGCACACACAGGTAGGCTTGGGACAGGTTTTCAAAGGCTACTTCAGTGCTACAGGTCCACTAGTAGCATTTAATTTACAGTCCCTGGGTATATGCTATACCGACTTACAAGTAAATTAAATAGGTCAATCATGCATACACCAATTACACACGTTAAGGGAAGAAGCACATGCACTTTAGCACTGATTAGCAGTGGGAAAGTGCTCAGAGTACTAAGGCAAACAAAAATATTCAGCAAATCGTGGAGGCAGGAAAGCAAAAAGATTGGGCAAAGACCACCCTAAGGCTTACAGTTCTAACATGTATGTGCGATGTAACGCTCTCCGACGCCCTACACTGGGATGAGTACTACTGCAACAAAAATAACGAATTGAATGCTATTTAAATCTCTATTTGTGTAATTACTGATACAGATTGATATAGCTGGCATTCCTGCAATGCATGTATATCTCTTGCATAGGGGGATTTAACGGATTAAAATAAAAAATAAAAAAACACTTCAAAATCATACTTTTGCTTAGGTACTTGCAAAGTGATAATCTGTGGACCTTTTCCTCCATTGTATTTGCATTTAGGTATCAGGCAGACCACATAGGCAGGATAACACTTGAACAAAAGGACTGATGACCTTTTAAATCCGATCTTTGTTTTGGGCCCAGTTTGCAGTGAAAATAAGAAAGCCCTCTCACCGCTAGAAGGTTGCTGCTCCCAATGGAAAGCAAGCACTGTGCCGGCACTGCTGAATGTGTCCCGGTGTTGGTAAATTGCACCAGGACAAATCAGCATATTTCAATGGAGCCAAACAGATCCGGCTGGACCCCCCCTCATTTCCTGCAATGACTCACTGCACAGGAGCCTGGAGCACCGGATCACATAACTTGAGAGGCACAGATAGCGGTGCAAACAAGATGGCCCATAGCACACTACAGTGCACCTGGGCATCCTTACAGAATGGTTGTCTCACCCAGGGGTATAATGCAGGACCTAGGAGTCCCTGCAATGCATGGGGGCCCACCTGATCTGGGCCCCCCAGCCCCATCGAGGGAGGGGCAATCAGCCCAAGGTCAATGAATACCTGTGAAATATGCAAAACTCAGTGGCCCCTCTTCATATTCTGCAGCCCCCCCCCCATCATTTTGCATTATCCCACTGGTCTCACCTACTAATCTGTCACTGGGTGTAAGCGTCCCTGGTGCTCGAGAGAGTGGTATGGAGGCCTTGCAAAGGAGGACCAGAATTGATAAAGAAACAAGCATTTGCAATGCAATAGGTCTCGCATTTAAGAGAGTTTGAGCTACGGTCATTGTAAATGACAATGCCTTTTATTTATGTGTTGTTTTTAAAACAGATAAATAAAAGGCATTGTCATTTACAATGCCAATAGCTAAACTCTCGCAAATTCGAGACCTCTTCAATTGCAAATGCGTTTGTGCTATAAATATTTTTAAAAAGCGTTAGGAGAGAGTGTGTCCTGCCTGCTTTCAGAAAATAGTGCTCGGAGGCTGTAATTAAAGCCTACCGAGTAACAACACACGTAACAGGAGGTGTCCCCATGAGAGGTTACAAAATGAGACAAGGCGGTACTAAGGTACTGGGCTTATCAGGTGCAGTGTTAAACTGGTTTACCTCATTTCTCCAAAATCGAACACAACAATTCAAGGCCAACAACACCATGTCAAAACCCGTACCAGTTACACTTGGAGTACCGCAAGGGTCTTCTCTATCCCCGACTTTGTTTAACCGATTCATGGAACCCCTCACCGAACTTCTTCAAGCATCTAACGTGCACTACCACATGTACGCGGATGACACGCAACTATACCTCAAGATCAACACTTTAGAAGACATCAAACTGCTCAACACAACGCTTGGGGACACCCAGATATGGCTGGCAAAAAACCATCTCAAATTAAATGGCCAAAAAACCGAACTCCTGCTTATAGCTCCACCCGCCCAAGTCCCTGTAATGCAAGAGTGGATAAAACACCTGACGGCACTCAATGTTCAACCTACCATCGTTGACTCCGCTAAATCACTGGGAATAACTCTTGACAGTAGCCTCAATATGCAAAAACATATCAGCAATGCTACAAAGGGAGCTAACTACCAGATCAACACATTGAGGAAGCTGAAACCTTTCCTACCAAGCAAGGACTTCAAGCAAGCAGTACAAGCACTAGTTATCCCCAGAGTGGATTACGGAAGCGTCTCTCTCTGCGGCCTTCCCAAAGCAACTATGGCACCACTAAGCGCCTCAATCAATGCCGCAGCGAGACTCATCACCGGTTCTAAAAGAAATGTACACATCTCACCAGACCTCAAATCACTAAATTGGCTTCCCCTGGAAGCCAGAATTCACTTGAAGATAGCGTGTATGACGCACAAAGCCATGCACCACAACGCACCTAGATATCGAACACAGAAGCTGACTATCTCTGGTGGGCTCAGATCTTCCAGAAGTGCGGAAAAACTATTACTAAAACCACAGCGATTCAACAAGAAAAAAAACATACAACCGTGCCTTCTCAGGAATGGCACCAAGAATCTGGAATGCTTTACCATCCGAAACCAGACTTAACCCCTCTACTGTCTCATTCAAAAAGGAAGTAAAATCAATCCTCATGGCCAAATTCACCTGAATAAGGCCCAATGTTTTTGTGACGAACTACTATAGCGCGGCCATTACCCTAACTAGGACAAGGGACCTGCTAAGCAATCTTGACATTACATCTTCCTGTTGCTTGTCGCATGAGGATAGCGTCATGTTGTACCTGATCACCTTGATTGTGTAACATGTTTTGTGTATAGATGCTTCAATTCGTCTTTTATGTATAAAAACTTTACTTACTGTTAAGCACTCTGATACCCGCAAGGGTCTTGTCCGCGCTCTATAAAACTTTCAAAATAAAATAAAATAAGGAGGGACTACTAAGCATATTGACCAATGAACAGCCACAGTTTACAGTACACAATTACACAAGCCAATGAAAAAAAAGGGCGGTGTGGGCGGAACTTCAAGCCCCTACCTGAATACAGCATGCCTCGCAGAGCAGCGCATGCGCTGCCCAGGCTCGACCTAAAAATGGCAAAGTAATGGTTCTCTTCAAACATGTTTAATCATAGTATACTCTGTTACCACAAAAAGATCAAATGCCTACTGTGTTGGACTTCAAGTGTGCCTTTTATGGTATGATGAGTCTTTAAAGTACTGTCAACATGCTTGGCTCGATTTAATGAATTTCTTAACTAAGCAGCGAATCCACAAGAAGAAATGCAACATGCGGAAAGATAGGGATGTATTTTACGGGCTTACATGGCTTGCTTGGTTTCAGCTCGTATATACTGCAGGTGCAGGCCTGTGTTTCTGGAAGTCGTACCAGTCCCAGTGTTAGTGAGAATGTGTTTTGGCCCTTTCTATAAACATGTCGACACAGCCAAACACCACACAGCCATTCCAATGCAAACACATTTTCCGAGCAGCGAACGAAGCCTGAAGCGTACAGCACATGGAATTATGTCCATCTGTTCATTTTAAAGCAAACTCTTAAGTTAATTGAAGGGTTAACTTCGAGGATTGTAAAACATTTATTGGAATGCTAAAAATCTTGTAGCGCAAATAACAAAACAAATGGCAAACTAACAGCATAGTTTCCAGACACTTTCTCACAGAAAGCAGTGACCTTTCTGCCCAAGTTGTAATCGCTCATTTTTAGTAACAATTCGGCTTTTTCTTAAAAATGAATTATTTTGCTCAAACAGTGACAGCAATTTGCCTGCCTGAAAAGGCGCAAATCTGTCTGCTCATCATTCACTGCAGGACTCATTTCTAGGAGACACTTCAAGGGCACTTTTTATCGCTGAACATCACAAGCAGCGCCACTTAACAAATGTAACTGGAGAACCCCTTCAGGACACGCCAGAGGACAGCCTGTGGTTACACGGAATGCATCTTTAGAGTCTTAAAGGAACCCTGCTCGGTTTCAAAATCTATCGTCCTTCTTTTAGTTGCCGCCTGTCAGTTATGGGGTGCAGGCCAACCACAGTGCATGCTCTAGATTGTATTGGTCTATTAACAACTGACATGCAAGAGCGATAAACTTAGCGTTTTCACCCATAGCCCTTCTGTCATCTGACATGTCTACGCACATACTTTTGTGACAAAATACAATTGCATCATCAACAAAACAGACCGCGCACTTTTTTTGTGGGAAAACTGTTGCAAGTTTATTCATATTCTGTTATGCAGTACACAGGTAGGGATAACTTACGGGTGATCATACAAGTGCAGCGCCGTTCAGGAATAACCCGCTGACACACATCCTGAAACACTCGCCAGCCACTGGGCATTACATTGCCGTCTTATTATTCACCCGGTGCTGTATATGTTGCATTGGCGCTGCTGCCCAATGATTTTAATGGTTGCTGCACCCGTGCCACCATGGAGCGAGGCAAGACCAACCCCCAGCTGTCAGAATACCATCTGTCCCTTACAGGATGAGAGTCGCGTCGCGTTCTACTCATGGCCCCCTATGGCCTGAGGATCTCATATTTAGCGGCCCCATCTCCACCTGATGGGGTATTCATCCCTTTTTGGATTAGGAGCACCCTGTAACTCAGCTTGCGACACTGTACAGTGATTGGCTGCTCTTCTTAGTTCTCATGTTCTTGCTGGGTCGGTGAATGGCAAATTCCTCTGCTGCTGGCCGCCAAAAGAGGAATATCCAGGTGGCTCCACCTAAATACCCCACTGACATCCTGGAAGTGACATCATGCCAGGGGTCACAGGGAGGCGAGATCTCACCCTCACCGTGGCCTGCTTTAAAGCCAGGTGGCCACAAAAAAAAATACTACCCTGGGCAGTGAGGAAACATTAAAGGACTGTCCCCTCTAGTATCCCCCTGCGGGTGAAGTGGCCATCCACCGACCTCCCTGCGTGTGCTCCTCGTCCAACCCTCGGTGCTAAGCACGCTCAGTACCAACAGTTTATAAAAATCTAAACTTATTACATAGCGCTGAAAACTACATTTGTATGTTTTCGTCTCTAAACAAAACAGATACTGCATTTTAACAAATTTACAGGTAAGCAATTAATTTAATAGTACTCAATTTACACAATGAGTTGGACTGGAAGGATGAGTTAGCAAGGATCTGAAATCCTGACCTGTAATCACTGCTTGTATCAACGGAGACCATCTAACTCGCTTAGCCACCCTGCCAGCTTAATTTATATACCCAGTTTCATGTCCGTCTTCAGTCCCTATGTTCTCAAATTAAGAAAAAATAATGAACAAGGGGGCAAGGTAGGGAGGGGTACACTGACTACGTAGACCATGTGCTCAAAATATTAAAAAATAATATTTTTTGGGTTTCCGTGATCATGCTGGAGCCAGCGCTGGCTTTCGCAGGATTAAAACAAATATAATAAAAAGGGGCTGGGCCTGAGTGGCTGCATTGGAATCCCCCGCACAGACGTTTGGTTGTGAATGTGACCTTCGGCAGTGTTTGCCGGGGGATTTCCTGTCCAAGGGAGAGTTCGGTACAGGACCTGCCCACAGGCCATGCCCTACACAAACCCTTCACTGTGAATGGCCGAACACAGTGCACGACAGGGGGTCGGAGTTCCATATGGTAATAAAATATTACTTCATGTTAAAGATAAACCCTAGAAATTCAGTGGAAAAAAACGGTGACATTAAAGTTAGGTGAAAATGTCAGTTTAAATGCAACATCTAAACCAAAAAAAACACTGAATATCAACAGTTAAAGTTGTTTCAAGTCACTATAGCTCAAGCCCTCGCCATGCACTGCTCATGTCTAACATATTACAACATTCATGACATGACTGATGACAAATGAACTGACATCATTGACAATACTGTGCATGACAAGGGCACAAGTTATAGTGATTTGAAATAATTATATAACTCTAATACCAATATTATTAACATACCCAACTATAACATGACTTTTTGTTCTTTTTCCAGGGAGAAATATATATTTTTTCACTAAAAAAACAAAGGCTACAGGGGCGTTATAGAATTAAAAAAGCCTTAGAAATTGACTGGAAAAAACAAAGTTTACACAGGGACGTTATAGATAGGCTCATATTTCAATCATAGAAAACCAGTGAAATTGAGCAGTTATAGTTACCTGAGCTAACTATAACTTATGCCAGGCAATGAACTGTTTATGACCTCACAGATTGCATCACTCATTACATCGTCCAGTGATTATGAGTGTTTTCTAAACGTTTATGAGTGTTAAACATATATACTAAGGTATTACAGAAGTTAAATTAGTATACTTTGTGTACTACTGAGTGATAGATACTATTACTAACATATATCATGTGTGTGACTGTGTATTTGTGTGTAAGTGGGCTTCTGAGTGACTGGATGTGTTGTGTGGTGTAACGAAGCTGTAGTTTTTTTTGTTTTAATTGCTGGTGGGAGGGCAGTGCGTGAATGAACATGGAGAGAGGAGGCGAGGCTATGATGTGCCCAATAGTGTCAGTCATTGCACTTTCTTTGTCATGGTGAGTAGTAGGGGCACTATGGACAATGGAATCACAAAGCTCTATGAAGAGGCCAGCTGTACCTCACAATACCCTTAGGAACACAACTGGCAGTTTAAAGTGTAAAGAGCCAGTTCTCGATAATGTCTGGATTTACACATCCATCTCCAAGTTAAGTAACGGAATGTGTATCAGTCCTCCAGTGCTCATAAACCCTTTTCAGGCTTCTGTCTCCATTGCACCTCCTCTTGTGGCACCCTGAACAAGGCCATGCCGGGGATGAAAGAAAAGTATGGATTGTGCACCAAGTGCTCATTCCAGCACATCTCTCAGTTTTTTGTTTTTTTTAATATTTATAAAGTTTTGTATAGTGCTAACATGACCCTAGAGGGTATCAGAGCACTTTACATTGCAGGAAGGCAAGATATAGTTGTTAGAACAGAAACTTGTCACACATATGAACGTACCATAGTAAGTCTGACATCTATGGAGGACCATCATTGTAGTAGTCATACACCATACCGGAGTAATAGGCAGGTATATAGTCAATAAGACATAAGGTGCTATCAATAGAACATAAGGTGATTACCTTAGTAGCAGGGAGCTTGCACTTCGTGAAGATCTGCACCCCCGCCCCTGATAACTCTAATGTTGTGCCAAATATCTGGGGGTCTTGAAATGCAAGTCTTTATGAGTCATGCGAGCAATCTTTAGTTATATTCTTTCCTCATAAGGAAGCCAGCTCAGTGCTCCTCGATTTAGGAATGCTCTGGAATCTTCACACGGCACATCCCATGACTGTAAAACGTTTGTGGGGACAACATGAGTGCATACACACACAAAATACATTTTGTACATGCAAATCTAGTTATTTTAGCTGATGAATGTATGCATCTACAAGTTGCACCATATTGCTTATCTAAGCTAGCATTGAATAGGAAAACAATTTGTGAAGCTGGGTTTATGACACTGAAGAAAAGCTGAATTTCCCAGGTGGAATATTGTCCTCACTAATACTTAGGATAAAAATAAATAAACCAGTTTTGTGAGTCATGAGCAAAGCAGAGGGATCTCAGACGAATGACCGAGGTCTAGTAGGCATTTAAAACAAGTGGGTTCCAATAGAGACGCTTCACTATTGCCCATTCTGATGTACCATGCATTGCTCTTTTTAAAATGAACGCAAAGGTTAGAGGACATTTTGTACTCGGACATTGTACGTGGTATGACGTGCAGGGTATAACAACTAGGCGGATGTACAAAAACGGTTTACAGTATGTAGTGAAAATGTATTCATCTAAAAGCAGAGAAAGCTGTGTTGCTGCTTAACTTCATAAAAGTACGAGTCTTAATTTGTAAGAAAAAAGCGTCTAACCTATTTGCTTTTTTGCTAGGGTCAGGCTGTTCATTCAATGTCACATACAAAGAATTATGAGGCTTTTATGGAAGATCTCCTCACGACAGAACCTCATTAGTGCTCAAATTAAAGGAGCATCAAGTTCAAGGTACTTCTAAGTCACGTTGAGGCTGCATACTTGAAGGCATGCCGAATCTTCAGCTAGAACGGCTAAAGGACATTCAACCCATTTCTATTCTTTCTTTGGGATTAAATTCATGAGGAAAACATCACACAATCTGCCCTAGATGAACGAAGAAAGTTATAAAAATACGGTGCCAATAAAATAATCTCGAACGAAAGAAAAACATGGTGTAGTAATGAGGTGTGTAGGTAAAACAATGTTTATTTAAGAAATAACCCTAGAACCTGTCAAAAAAACACACGGCAAAAAGCTTAATTCGCCACATGTCGCACTCTTCCTTGCATCCGTTTTCATTTCACTGCTACGTCGATGTTATTGGACCATATCGTGCACAGCATGGCACAGCTCACGAGGAACGTATTTTGTCTTCGACCCCGTTATCTCACAGCAGCTATTTTGCCTGTGGCCAAGTCGGTTTAACCCCGTGGACATCTTCACAGAGCAAAGAACGTGCATGTGCTCTTGTTCAACAACCCAAACACTGTGCTGACTCCAGTCTCCTTTCATTAAAGCCTAGTTCTACGACAGTGCCAGCCTTAATTTATTTCTGCTGGATTTACCATGCTCTGTCGAGCAGGTATACACTGTGTTTTACGACTATCACTAATTAGTCCACTTTACTACCTTTTAGAGCCGATGCAATTCTTGCGCTGTAATAAAGCCATGCTTTGGTCTGCAATACAACACTGTCTGTATCAATCTCCATTAACTTTACTAACCTAGGCCCGTTTTCCGTGAGCGGTAGGGTGTGGAAGTGTTAAGGGGTTTGGACTCCCCACCCCATTCATTTAGTTTAAGTAAAAACAATGATCCGGGCTAGTTGTGGTGTCACGGTCTAGTTGCCTGACACCACGTGACAGGGCTTGGCCTGACTGGTAGCGCGATGCCGGGCCCCGGGGGAAGCAGAGTCGCAGACTAGTCTTCCCCCGGGGTCATTCGCGCGAGGGTAGGACCAGGTAGGGTCAAGGGGTGGAGTTAGGGGGTGGGTATATGAGCGCAGGGGAGGAAGGCGACTTCCTCTTCCTGCGCTCGGCACCATCGGGAGGGTTTAGAAAAGGAGTGTGTGTGGAGTAGTGTAGGGCTAGGCCTGGGAAGAATTTTTGTGTGGTTAGCGGTTTCTGGAGTGCGGCGGGCATCGCGGTTATGGAGCGTGACGGCTGTGACGGGGCGGCGGCATCGGAGGAGGTGAGGCGGGCGTTGTTGGTTCTGGGGCAGGCCGGGAGGGAGGATCTTCTGCGGCCCGGGGTGCTGGGAGAGGCGTGGGTGGGTTTTGAGAGGGCTCAGCAGGCGGCCTCGGCGGGGGTGGCGGCGGCGGTACTGGCGTGTCAGGAGGAGCCGCCGCCACCGCTGGTTCCATCGGGTCTGCGTGGGAGGGGTGCGGGCCGAGCGAGTCAGGCGCGCGGAGGCCGGCGCAGGAGCCTGCCTCCGCGCCTTCGTTTCCCCCAACTGACGTTCCAGGCCCACGAGGCGGACGGGGGCGTGGCGTCGGCGCTGGCCGCGGAGGAGCGGCTCCCGGTGATTTCAGCGGCGGCCGGGCGGGCCGGCGAAATGGAGGGTGTGGCAGGCAGGGGAGTGGGGGGGCCGGGGGATGAGCTCGTGGCGGCTGGGGGGGGACGAGTTGGCGGAGGTTGTGGCGGGGGTGGGGGCTGGGGCCTGCGTGTGAGACGGTGGACATGTCGGCTGGTGTGGAGGGAGTGGGGGGGCCTTAGAGACGGAGGGGCCCCTTGATTTGTCTCGGGGGGGGTCCCGGGCTTCGACCCCTGGTGTGTCGGTTGGTGGCGCGGGGCGGCTGGGAGGGGGGGGGTCGCTGCGGTTCCGCCCGGAGGGGTCGTGCAGCCGGTGGGGCTCGGTCAGTCTGCCTCGGGGATTTTGGATGGGGGGTCTTTGGGTACCCGCCCCCCACGGCTACCGGGTTGGTGCGCGTGGACTTGGGAGGACAGGCTGCGGGAACAGCGCCTTTGGGCGCAAGTGGAGGATGCGCGGCGGGCTGAGCAGGTGGGGTGGGTGGGGGCGGTGTGGGAGGCCGAGGCAGAGGGGCCCCCGTCGCCCACGTCGGAGGAGGAGTGGTGGGCGGAGCAAGAGGAGCGGGGGAGGGCGGAGAGGGCGAGGGTGGAGGGGGCTGTCGGGGGTCCGCGGAAGCAGGCAGGGACGGCCAGGATGGCTTTGAGGCCCGATGGTGCCCGGGCCCACCCAGGTTTGAGCGACCTGGGGAGCGGGGGGGGATCCAAGCCGGCGGCTGTCGGCAGAGTTAAGGGGAGTACGGTGGGGCGCAAGACGGCCCCTTACCGCCGTCAAGAAGCAGTAGGGCGGTCCGCGGCGGCCATCCCTCCAGCGCGGGAGCGGGCTGTGGCAGCGGGGGGGAAGGGGTCATGCATGTCTGGTGCGGTGAGTGGCAAGGGTGTGAAGAGAGCGGCGAGAGAGGTGTTGTGGGTGCCTGACGATGTGGAGGCAGATGTGGAGTTGGATTATGAGGCAGAAAGCGATGAGCTGGAGGACGGGGAGGTGCGGGATGACTGTGACGAGACGGGCGCAGGCAAGGACAACAGAGAGGTTGGTGTGTTACAGGTGCCCCGGAGATCGGCGGACAAGGAGACGGTAGAGACGCGGCGGGCGACCCCCTCCGGAGTGCGGCTCAGCGAGCGACAGCCGACTTTGACAGGTGAGCGGGTTTGGTGGTCGGTGTGGGACGGGGGTCCCAAAGGGGGCAGGAAGAAGGCTTGTAGGTCGGTTGGGGTGGGAGACGGCTCCGTGAGGGCAGTGGTGGAGGCTCCCAAGGGTGGGCTCCCGAGTGAGGACAAAGCGGGTGGGGGCAAGGCGGTGGCGTCGGCGGGGGTGCAGACAGAGAAGGATGGGGGTAAAGAGGAGGCGTCGGGGAGTAAGCTCCCGAAAAAACTGCCTTACATGGGCCTGGCTATGCCGTTGGGGTCGCACTTGTCCGACAAAATAAAGGGAAAGATCTGGAAGCATGAGTACGTGGACGTTTTTAAATTACTGCATAGGGAGGTGCAGGCCAAGGAGGGCTCCAAGGAAGAGGAGTGGGAGCTGACTAGGCGGCCGAGGGTGCCGGTGAATATGGAGAATTGGACCTCGGCCTTTCTCATTTACGCGAGTATCTATTGCGAGAAGCATCCCGATAGGGAAATCGCATTGCTGAAATACATGGATATAATTAGGAAGGCTCAGATGCAGTTTGGGGGTTTCGCTTGGCTGAGCTACAATGAGGAGTTCAGGGCGCGGGTCAGTGCGAACCCCGAGAAGCATTGGGGTGAGGTGGACCAGGAATTATGGATGCAATGGATGGCGTCTATGCATTCATCCGCATCAACTCACACGGCGAGTGGTTTGCCGGTCCTGTATCGGTCTTTTCAGTCGCGTCCCGCCCATACTGGGGCGGGGGGGACCACAGCACCCACAGGTGGGGCCGGACAGTCTAGCAAGCCCGGCACTTACAATACCGGGGCCTGTTGGAGTTACAATAGGGGGTATTGTTCCAGGTACCCGTGCAAGTTCAAGCACGAGTGCTCTAAGTGCGGGGGGAAGCACCCCCTTACGCAATGTCTTACACTCACCACTCCTTCCGAACAATGGCGGAATGCCAAGGGGAGGGGGCAGACTGGACAGAAGGGCCCCTACACCGGTTAGGGTGGAGGCGATGGCCCCGTGGCTCTCCCTTTACCCGGACAGGGAGGCCGCCTTGAAGATTCAGTGGGGCTTTACGGACGGTTTTCGGGTCGGGTATCAAGGTCCCAGATCACGGAGATGGGCCGACAACCTCAAATCAGCGAAGGAATTGCCGGGGGTGGTGGCGGCCAAACTCTTGAAGGAGGTGGAGGAGGGGAGGATTGCGGGCCCCTTTTATGACTGGCCGATGGAGGATTTGATCGTTTCTCCACTGGGGGTGGTGCCCAAGAAGGAGGAGGGTGAGTATCGGATGATTCATCACCTATCGTGGCCGGAGGGGCAGTCAGTGAATGACTTCATTGAGGAGGAGGATTCCCAGGTGCTGTATGCGTCGGTGGACGATGCGATCCGCCTTGTGCGGGTGTGTGGGCCGGGGGCGGAATTGGCAAAATGTGACGTGAAATCAGCTTTCCGCTTGCTGCCTATACACCCGGCGGATTTTGCGCTCCTCGGGATGCAGTTCGGGGGGGCCATCTTCGTCGACAAAGTCTTGCCCATGGGGTGTGCGATTTCTTGCGCCTTGTTCGAGATGTTTAGCACCTTCTTGCAGTGGGCCTTCACGCAGCGGACTGGGCACCGGGATGTCACGCACTATCTGGATGATTTCCTCTTCCTGGGGACGGCAGGTTTGGGGGACTGTGGCAGGGCTCTGTCAGGGTTCAAGGATTTGGCGGAGGGATTTGGGGTTCCGTTGGAGCCCGAGAAGACGAGTGGGCTGGCTTGCGTTCTGACATTCTTGGGCATTGAGCTGGATTCCATCCAATGGACAGCGAGGCTCCCGGTCTCGAAGGTAGAGGAAATTCAGGAGTGCCTCCAGTGGGCGATTGGTGAGAAACTGATTGCGCTGCGGGCGGTGTAGCGGCTGCTGGGGTTCTTGA
Source organism: Triturus cristatus (assembly GCF_964204655.1). Classification (NCBI taxonomy): domain Eukaryota; kingdom Metazoa; phylum Chordata; class Amphibia; order Caudata; family Salamandridae; genus Triturus; species Triturus cristatus. Next base: position 709,050,919 of record NC_140587.1, on the reverse strand, counting down.
ACTTTGCGTGCCGGGTGGTCAGGGCGGGGCGGACGTTCTGCCGGCGGCTCGGCATGGCCATGTCGGGGGCAGTGCTTCCACACCACAGGGTCAGGATCTCCATGGGAGTGAGGGCGGATCTGCGGACGTGCTTGCTGTTCTTGATGGATTTCAATGGGGTCTCCTTGGACTTTGTGGAGGAAAACACGGTTTGGCAAATCCAAATTTACTCAGATGCAGCTGGGGCGGATGGCTTTGGCATTTTCTGGGACGGGAGGTGGTGTGCAGAGACCTGGCCGGAGCACTGGAGGAAGCAGGGGAGGAGCATTGCCTTTTTGGAATTCTTTCCTTTGTTGGTGGCGCTGGAAGTGTGGGGTTCTGAGTTTCAAAACAGGGCGGTGTTGTTCCATGTGGACAACATGACGGTGGTCGAGTTGGTCAACCGGCAGAGGGCAAGGGACCTGAGGGTGTTGCGCTTGTTGAGGAGTTTCATGCTGAAGTGTTTGCGTCTGAATGTGACTTTGAGCCAAACATGTGCCGGGGGCGAATAATGACATTGCGGATGCTTTGTCTCGTTCGCAGTGGCAGCGATTCCGGCGACTGGCACCTGGAGCGGATCTGTGCAAGACGGGGCTGCCGGATGGCATTTGGGCCCTAGGGGAGTGAGGGTGGTTGGCCTAGTGGAAAATTCTGTTGCTGTTACCACCAGGCGGACCTACAGACGGGCGTGGGCAGAGTTTGTCGCCTTCATGGGTTGGAGCGGGGTTTCTGAGGCTGGGGGACAGGTGGTGGTGGAGTGTGGAGTGTTACAGTTTGTGCTGCACTGCGTGGATACGGGGTTGTCGGCAGCAACCATTTCAGGAAAACTGGCAGGGGTGTCCTTTTATTGCGGTCTGTTTTTTGGTTTTGACCCTACAAAAAGTGTGATTGTTAGTAGGGTGTTGAGGAGTTGGGGTAGGGAGAGAGTTGGGGGCACTGTGCCACGGGAGGCCATAACGTTTGAGGTGTTGGTTCGGTTGGTTGCGGCGTTGCCGCTCTGTTGTTATGATGAGTTTGAGGTTCGGATTTTTCGCTTGTGCATGGTCTGGATGTTTTTTGGGGCATTCCGGGTGTCTGAATTGCTGGGCACGTGGGCTGGGGAGGGGCGGAGGTATGAGGACATCAGATTGGATGCGGGGCGCCTGGGGATTTGGCTCGGTCGGTCGAAGACAGACCAGTTGGGCCGGGGTAAGTGGGTTTGGCTGAATGAGAATCAGGGAGGGGGTGTGTGCCCGGTGGCTGAGTGGCAGGCGTTTGTGAGGGTGAGGCAGCTTGGGGTAGGGGAAATATTTTGTCACAGGTCTGGGGCACGAGTGACGGCTGGCCAGTTGGTGGCGGTGTTGCGCATGGCATTGGTGCGTGTGGGTTTTGAGCCGGCGGGTTTTGGAACTCACTCCTTTCGGATTGGGGCGGCGACAGCGGCAGCCCGGCTGGGGTGGTCTTGGGATAGGATCCGACAGATTGGGAGATGGAGGTCAAGGTGTTGTGAGCGTTACGTGCGGAAGTGACAGGGTGGGGTGCAGGGTGTGGGGGGTTGGATGGAGCTGGGATTGGCTTTCTTTGTGCGTCTCTAACCTCTGTTTCTCTCTTAGGTTGCGTGGGAGGCCCTGGGGCCAAGACGGTCACATGGATCGTGGGGCATTCTTTTGTGCACTGGGCGTCGAAATATGCGGAGCAACAGGTGTACGGCCGTAACCTGGGACTCAGAGGACAACTTCACGAAGTGCACTGGTGGGGTAAAGGGAATGCGATGGGGGGCACTACTGCCCTGGCTCGCAAAGATGGTCCCACAGAAGGGTTGCCCGGATCTGTTGATTATACACTTGGGGGAGAATGACTTGGTTCGGCTGTCGGGTTTGGCGCTCTTACAGCTGATGCAGAGAGACTTGGAGGTACTAAAGCACAGACTGGCAGGGGCTTGCATTGCATGGACGGAGTTTGTTCCGAGGAGGATCTGGAGGGGAGCGGTTAAGCATGGGGCAATTGAAAAGGCGCGATGAAAATTGAACAGAGCTATGCGAGTTTTTTGTGGGAAGAAAGACATTAAGGTGATCAGTCACCCGGGACTACGACTGGAGGAACCACTGTTATTTAGGGATGACGGGGTGCATCTGTCTAGACTGGGGAACGCCTACTATATGATGGAGATGAGGGATGTGGTCAGCAAGCTCTGGAATGAGGCAATCTGGTGTCGCAGGGATGTGTGAGGGGTCCTGGCCTAGGGGGTGGGGCAGGTACCCGCCCTACAGGGGGCTACCTGGTTGGCGGTACTTTGGAGGGGTGGGGGAGTCATTAGCGGGCACACCCATCCCTCGGGGGGGGGGGGGGAAGAGTGAACGAGGTGGGGGTATTGGAGGCGTGAGTGAAATGGCCGAGGAGAGCCGGGAGGATGCAAGGAGGTTTGTGGAATGGTGAGGAACGGAAGGGGCATGGAGTGGTACAAAAAGGGAGTGTGGAGGGGGTGAAAGGAGTGAAGGATGATAGAGTGTTGGGGGAAAGTTTATTCATATAATGTTTGGTTATTGTTTAATGCTGTGCAGCCTGGTCCTAATAAATGGCCTTTTACGCTAAAGACACGGTGTGGTCTGTTTATTGCGCGATGCCGGGCCCCGGGGAAAGCAGAGTCGCAGACTAGTCTTCCCCCGGGGTCATTCGCACGAGGGTAGGACCAGGTAGGGTCAAGGGGTGGAGTTAGGGGGTGGGTATATGAGCGCAGGGGAGGAAGGCGACTTCTGCGCTCGGCACCATCGGGAGGGTTTAGAAAAGGCCACCCACCCGCCCTGCAGTTGAGGGTTGGGTTCCAGGGTTGCCTACAGCGTGCCAGTTTAGGACAGGCTGCGGGGTGGCGGTACTTTGGAGGGGTGGGGGGAGTCATTAGCGGGCACACCCATCCCTCGGGGGGGGAAAGAGTGAACGAGGTGGGGGTATTGGAGGCGTGAGTGAAATGGCCGAGGAGAGCCGGGAGGATGCAAGGAGGTTTGTGGAATGGTGAGGAACGGAAGGGGCATGGAGTGGTACAAAAGGGGAGTGTGGAGGGGGTGAAAGGAGTGAAGGATGATAGAGTGTTGGGGGAAAGTTTATTCATATAATGTTTGGTTATTGTTTAATGTTGTGCAGCCTGGTCCTAATAAATGGCCTTTTACGCTAAAGACACGGTGTGGTCTGTTTATTGCGCGAGTGCGGGCGCAGCGAGTGTTACGGGGATGGAAAGCAATGCAGGCAGAAGTCTCCCTCTCTGACAAAGTGCATGTACCCCTCCATTACGGGCTCCGTGTCTCCTTGGGTGGACTGCACCACATTACAGAGTGGCGACGAGCTGATCCGAACCCCGCGATCTTCGCCAGTCAACACGTCGCTGCACCGCACTGTGCGCGCGGCGAGAAGAGGACACGAGTTCTCCGCGTCAGAGAGGGAGAGCGGCTAAATCAGACCTGGCGATTGGCCCCCTGCAGCACCTTCAGTTGGGCTTCGGCAAAATCGGGCCAAAAGGTACGGCTCCAGCACGTTTGCAACTGTGCGCTCTACTGCCCCAATCCACGTGGCCACGACGCTACGACATCAGGGGTGCTTCCAGCAGCCATTGCACCTACACCACCGACTGTGCGCAGGCCAGGGGCTCCAGACAAATCCTCCACCCCTGTGTTCACAACACCTGCAGAGGAGGGATGCTTCTTCACCTTACAGCCGCCTTGCTTACAGCGTGTCCTGCGCAAAGCTCCTCAGTGACACGGCAACTCACGTCTGCCCAGGCACTCACCCTCTACGCTTTGCCACGACGTCACTACACAGGGTCCAAGACATCCTGTGCCACCTCCATAACCCACAGCCTCTGTGCGCTCCCTGAGGCGTGCCAGCACCATACCCAGGCACATCCTGCGAAGCCTTCCTCCTGCTGCCTGAAGTGGACTCCCTGTTTAAAACCAACCAGTGCAAACACACCCTGCTGGCACGATGTGTGCCCAAACCTTCTCCTTAACAAATCAGGTACCATTTCTCCCGAAACCTGGGTAGCCAGCCATGAAATGGGCAGATTGGAAGGGATACTTCCTCAACTACTTGTCCGCCCTAGAAGATGAAGGGGAAGAAGAGTTCTTCAGCAAACGCAGGAAAAAGATACTGCTGCACAACCTTGGTCCTGAAGGATTGCGAGTCTATGAGAATATGGTGAAGAAAACTAGTGCTCCCACAGACACAGACGTATTCCAACACGCATTAGAAGAGTTAGACGTCATTATCAACTGGTCATTTGCATAGCCATAGACCAATACAATTTCTTCCAACGGAAACAAAACGAAACTGAGACTGTAGAGGACTATGTCACTGCACTCAAGAAACTAGTCGTACACTGTAAATTTGGCCATCTCCATGACGAACTGGTGTGCGACCAGATCATAATGCACACAGTCAACAACACCGTACAGGAAAAACTATGGGTGAGCGGGGAAGCGCCCCTTCAGGAAATCATTGCGATTGTTAAAAAGGCCGAACTGTCCAAAAGATGTGTGTGGTAGCCAAGAAGGACAATGAGGGTAAACACGAGGTATGCAGAGTGAGCGACAAACCAGCTTCCCCTGAGAAGTCAAGCCCCGTCACGTGGTGTCCAGCAACTAGACCGCGACACCACACATATTCCCCCTTAATAACAATAAAGAGAACAACTAGAACATTGCATTAGCTTTACCCACGTTTTGTTACAAGAACTGTTGTGCCGCTGCTGAGTGGGACGCTCATTCAACTGGGGAGAGCGAGCGCGAGAGCATGAGCGAGAGAGAGCGAGAGCGAGAAAAAACACTGGATGCTAGTCTACATGGCAAACTCGCTATATTTCGTTGGTCGCACCACTATCTTGCCTGTGCGGGTGAGGGAGGCCTGCTCTTCATGCGGTTCCCTTGTGAGTGAATTGGTTTTTGTGGTGGTCTCTTCCTGGCTCATGTCATGTGAGGTTGAAACCCTTTGCCCAATGTCTGGGATGCCTGTGGCATTTGTTACTGGAGGTGATGTGTGCTGAGTGGAACTCTCGTTATTCCGTACTCCAGCGGTCTCATCATCACCCCCTGTTCCCTTCATAGTGGCTCCAGATGCTGTGCTGACTGGAGATGCGACGTCGTCGAGATCACAACCTCCCCCGTTGTTTCCAGCTGCCATGGTGGTGCCATTGATGTGCCACTGAATGACTTTGTTGCACTTAGCCATTCTGCTGTGGGACCATACTTTGCCGTCGCTAAGCCGGGCCGAACGGGTATAGAGTTCCGTGATTTGTAGGGGTTTGCTGAATTTGCTGTCTCCTTTTTTCCCTAAGTGGCCCAGTTTCACTCTGACCCAATCCCCTAGGGCTAATGAGACCTCTCGCACACCATGCCTCCGGTCATAGTTGGCTTTGTAGATCTGTTGAGCCTTCACAATGTTGCGTTTGACCACCGCTGGAGACCAGTTACATTGAAGTTTCATGTTCATCCACGCTAAGTTGTCCCTCGTAAATGGTTCTCTTCCACGCAGTATTTTGAAAGGGCTCTATACCGTTCGTGTGGGCTTGATGCAATAGGCCCATACTGTGTGTCTGATTCCCGTTTCCCAGTTCTTGATGGCAGCTTGGACCAAGCCCATGAGTACTCGGTTGACCCTTTTCAGCTAGGCCATTTCCAGCAGGGTGATACACGGGAGTGTGTATGTACTTAATGCCATTTCTCATGTTATGTTATGTTATTGCGTTTTATATAGCGCGACAAATACCCGGAGGTGTCCTGGCGCTGCTCATGATAAAGGCCGTCCATTTCTCTGATGTGAATTGGGGACCATTGTCGCTCGTGAGGACTTTCTGAATCCCTTCCCTCAAGAAGGCATTGGTCAGGAACGCAATGACAGCTTCAGTGTCTACTGTTTCGCATATTTCCACTTCCGGCCACTTGGAGTACCTGTCGACGAGGACAATGATATATTTGGGCACCCCCCCAAGAGTCTAGGATGGGGCCCAATATGTTGACTGACAATTCTTCCCAGGGGTTGGTGGGAGTGGTGAATTAGCCCATTGGAGGTCTGAGCATTGTCAGTGATTTGTCTGCGGTGGCGCAATGTTGGCACGCCCGTACAAACTTTTCAACGCGGTTGTCAATGGCTAACAGTATGACTGTTTCATCCTTTGTTTAGATTTTACGATCCCTAAATGACCTTCATGCCGTATGGTGAGGATGCGGTCTATTAAAGCCTTTGGGGGGGATGACCTTGTCTCCTCTGAGTAGGAAGGTGGCGTCGTCACTCTCATCGCGCACCTCCCAATACTTCCTGGCCTCGTCCTTTAAGTGCTTCTTCTCGGGCCACCCTTAAGTAACGAAAGTCTTCACCTCAGACAGTGCTGGGTCATTGTCGTAGGCCAATTTCCAGTCCTGCGCACTGATGAGGGTCTCGTGGTCCGCTGTGAGTGCTACTTGGTACTCGTCTCATTCAGTGTGGTGTGTCGCTTCTTACATGGTAGCGGAGCTGCTAAGATAATCCGCCACTTTGTTCCTTTGGCCTGGCAAGTATTCCACGTAGTAGACGAAATCCAGTAAGCGAAGCGTCATCTTGGCGATGTGGGGGGAGGCTTTGGCGTTACAACTGGACGTGAGGACCTTGATCAGCGGTTTGTGGTCAGTTCTGAGGGTAAACTAGGAGCCCCAGAGGTACCGTCGAAATGGCCCAGATGGATGCTTGCATTTCTTTTTCGATGACACTGAATTTTTCCTCATTGGGAGCAAGGAATCGGGATGCTAATCCTATGGTGGTTTCCGTGCCATCTGTGGGTCAAGACCACTCCTAATCCCTTCTCACTGGCGTCTGTCGTCACAATGTTGGGAGCAGAGCTGTCGAACCCTTGCAGGGGTACAGCCGCGCAAATGTCGTTTTTGATACGTCTCGAATTCGAAGTCTGCATCCGAACGCAGTTTTTTCCTTTAGCAGCTGACGCAGCGTGTGTGTCTTGGTCACAAAGTTTTTGACAAATTTGCTATAGAATTCCGCTAACCCCAGGAAAGAGAGAATTTAGTCTTTGGTCTGTGGCCTGGGCGCTGATTTGATGGCTTCCACGTTTGCTTTCTTGGGAGGGATCCCGTTTTCGCCGATCTCGTGCCCCAGGTAGGTAACGGATCGTAGCCCGAACATTTCTCCATTTCTGCCATGAGACCCTGCACCGAGAGTGTCCTTAAGACTGTCCCAAGGTTGGCATCGTGCTCAGTCTTCATTTGACCCATGACGAGTGTGACGTCACGGCTGTCTTTGAAGAGATTGTGCATCAGTTTCTGAAATACGGATGCAGCGGACGCCAGGCCAAATGGTAGTCGCCGGAACCAGAAGCAGCCGAAGGGGGTAATGAAGGAGGTCAACTTTCTGGGTTTGGGGTGAAGCAGGATCTGATGGTATGATGCCGTGAGGTCGATTGTGGAAAACCACTTGATCCCTTTGGTTTGGGCCAGCAATTGGTTGATTCTTGGCAGGGCGAAATTGTCCATAAGTATGTTTTTGTTTAGTTCTCCAAGGTCGTTGCAAAGGCGCACCTTCCCATTGGGTTTATGTGCCACTACCAAGGGCACCAACCATTCGGCGCTTTCGATTGGTTCGATGATGCCGTTGTCTTCCAGACACTGCAGTTCGAGCTGCACTGCTTCCCTACAGTTGAACGGGATGTTGCGTACCTTGTGGCTTACCGGCGTGGCACCCTTCTTCAGCTGAATTTTGTGTGTGAACTACTACAGTTGGCCAATAGTGCCTCCAAAAACGTCAGGGAATTCTTTTTTCAAACTGGCAAAGTTCGGTGTGGGGGGTTAATTTGTCATGAGTACTTGTATGGGGTTAAGTTGTATGCCTAGCGCACCTTGGTCGGTCCATCCGAGGAACGAGGGTCCTTTTTCTGCCAAGTACAGTTTGCCCGTGGTCTCCCGCCCCTTGAACTCAAACTTTAGAGGTTGGAACCCAACCATTGGAATCCTTTCCCCTGTGAAGGTGATGGGGTGTACGTCTGTGGGGTGTAGGTGATGCCCTACGATGTCGGCAAAGTTGCTGTCCCAGACCTCCCTTTGTATGATTGTGAATGGGGACCCTTAGTCAGCCACCATGGAAATCTGAATTCCTCCAACGCTCAGGATACATGATGGTTTTTTTGGTGCAATGCCATCTACGCCCAACACTTGTTATAAAATAAATAAAACACAATCGTCCTCACCATCCCCCTCCCCCATATCGGGTTCAGAGTCGTACATGACGCATTTTACAGAGTTACCGTTTGCAAACTTTACCAAAACGTCCTACCACCCCACAAAAGGAACATTTTACATGGAAGGCAGGACATCGTTTGTCATTGGCCATGTGCGCCTGGCTCCCGCACCTGTAGCAAGAACCTTTCCTCTCGGGGGTGGGGGGGGGGGGGGTTTAGTGAGTCCAGCAGCGGACCTTGTTGATCGTCGGCCATACTTGTTTCCTGGGGTTGGTGGACAGCACCACATTACACTAGTCTATCAAAGATCCGTAGATACAGTACTTACTCATGCAACAGCAATTCTGTTGGTAAACTGCAATGTAACTTGCAGCACACACTGATGTTTCTCAAAGCATGTAAATAATATTGCATTAGCAACATCATTCACACATCGGCTAAAATCACCTTAAAACTGAACTGGTATATCCTCCTGCAGCACTATATTAATTGTCAGTACCATAGATGTTCACACAAACTTCAATGTTTTGGAGACAAGCTTAAGACATCTAAAAGTACCCAAACCAGCTGAGCACCAGAAAAGAGGACTCAAACTAGCGGTGAATTATTTAAACTAGCGTACCCTGAAATGCTTAACTTCGGGGCGTGTCTCGATGCCCGTCGAAGATTGCTGCTTGACACGGAGCTCCCAGCGACCGCAAAGATATCTCGGCACCTTTTCATTTTGTCTGCCGAACATCTTTACACACGCCGACATGCATGCATTGTTACAGCCATAAATGCGTTCCTGTGCATATTTTCTGAATACCCCGCTCTGACAGATTTAGCTCTGATGCCCCATCACGCTTGCCATCTTGAATCCTCCGTGAGGTAAACTGTTGTCACTGTTTCTCATTGTGCCTCATCGTTTTTGGCTGCATTTTACTCAATTGTTCTTGCAGAACATTTTTTGGCTGTTTGGGCTTCCCGGGAAAATTATTTTTCATTTAAAATTCACTTTCACCTGCTCCTGCCTTGTTTATAACAGGCACACTGCTCTAAGCTGCTACATTTACATTATTTTCTGCCCAGAACTGATTTTTAGGATGCTCTCTTTAATTCTATGGGTAACCTTCATAACCTCAAGTTAACTACACCTACCAAGCCCATACCAGCACCATTATCTAATACCACAGAGAACTCCTTTGCTGTTCTGGAATCTACTGTGGAAGGCATTGGTAATTCTCCTCAAAAAGCTATTCCATCTTGTTCATCCCTCACGCCTTCACTCTCCTCCTCTAATATCGTCTCTAAAATACCTCTGACAGCATCTTTACCAGCTAATAAGAGCCTTTAAAAAGATCCTCCATCACCAGTCAGATTCATTATTTCTGTTTCCATGGATCTTATTTTTGAGTATATTTGCACTTTGAAACCGTACATGTAAGACACAAATAAAAAACTTCAATTTTTATTTTTTTATTTTACTTTACAGAGTTTTATATAGCGTGCTCAAGATACTCCTCAGAATGTTAAGCTCCTCCAAATCGAAGCGACACATCTTAAAAAACTGAAGGAAAATCTGGAAAATCACAATTGACGAAATAACATAGCAGAAGGTGTTAAGGGCTCTAAACCTATTTCATTTTTTAAAACTTTCATTTCCAAAGTTTTGGACATGTCATATTCAACTCACTTAAAATTAGAAGGAGCACACACAATTGGTCCTCAATCCCATCTCTCTTCATCATGTCACAAACCTCATGGGGTCATTATCATTTTTCTGGAGTATCAAGATCTCCTCATGGTGATTAGAGCAGCAAAATCCAAAGGCTAAGTTTCTTGGTCTGGTAATTAACTTTTTTCCACTAAGGATTTTGCCAAACGCACGTTTTGGCCTCTTTCACCCCTGTTTATTTAAAGTGACGTATAGCAATAAGATGACGTATGAAGATCCTTATTTATTGCAATAATTGATGGACAATTGTAGACATGAAGCAATGGATACTTCTAAGCATTTGCATTTCTAAATATGTTTCAGTGTTTTGATTAGATTTATATACGTTATGTTTATAACATATGATCTCATGGTATTGAGTTATGTTATTTACATTTTTGTTTTAACTTACCTCATGAGTGACAATAACTTACTTTTCTCTTTTCCTCCCATAGTTTCCCACCTTCTCATATTTCCCATTGTTGCACTGAATTTTTTGTATCTGTGGTCTGGATTGTCTGCTCCCGGTTGCTTCTGGATTCCAGTCGAGCCATCTTCCCCTTGTGGTCTCACCACTCCCACTTACTTGTTTGCTCCCCGATATGTTCATTGTTAGTTTTTGTACTCCTGACTGTGGTTATGTCTCCTTCCTTTTTTACTATACCCTCCGCTTACTACTTTTTCCTTTCTCTTTTCTATTACTTTTCTCGTTTCTCCTTCGCTTATTTTTTCCTTGCTCTTTAAAGTTTTGCATAACTGTTTCTCTGTATTTCTCTATAGTTGATGATTCCATGTTTAAAGTTCTATATTTTACAAGTACAATTTTTCCTAAGTTTTCTTTTTGTGTAGAGTATTTTAGTTCCATTATAAATTGTTCTTTACTTTTTAACAGGTACTTACATAGAATGTTTAAGGTCTGGGTTTGACCAACAGAGTATTTTCTCACTTGGCCAAATTAAAGGCTGACATTGTTCTTTACAGGAAACCCAAATTGTAGATATTGAAGTCAAGAAACCTGTACGACATTGAGTTGGGCAAGTTCTCTTCACCAGGATCTGGTAAACATAATGTTGTTGCGATTCTTTGCAAATAAAATCCCTAGATGTCACCCTGACATTGCAAGAATCAGATTTAGAAGGCCACTGGTTTCTCTTGAAATTAGCGGTCAATTAGATACCACTTACTATCTTTAATGTATATGCACCAACAAAACTTGACAAAACATTCTGACTACTATTTTCCATAAAGTGATGTCTCTCGCTGATGATTACTTGATTTTTGGGAGCGATTTTATCTACTTTTGGATTGTATCTCTAAAATCAATTTTGTTCCTTCTTTAATGCACAAACAATTCCTCTACGCCATTACTCAAAGATCCCATAGTGATTCAAAGGGAATTTGTAATCCATGTTCAAGGAAATATACTTTCTTTTCCACATCCTCTTCTTCCAGTCCAGATTTGATTACTTTTATGTCTCTAAACCCACTTTTCAACAGATCATTCATGCAAAATAGATAACATTTTAATTTCAGATCACGCCCCAGTTTTACTAGATTTAGATCTTCATCCTCCCCCTCCTCAAACAAGATGCTGGCGATGTAATACCTCTTTTTTATTAGAGGTCATCTTTACACATTGCTGTAACTCTTTCATATCTGATTTATTTATATTAAATTAATCTTCAGCTATCCCTTGTCCTTGAGTTTGGGATTCGTTTAAAGCTACCTCTAGATACTTTATTTTACATATGTTTCTCATAAAATAATCAAATCCCCAAAAAACATTAGATATTATGAAGCACACTAAAACACTCCCACTTTTCATCCAAATCTAGACTAATGAGAGAATTGAGTAAAAGCTACATTTGAATTTAATAAACTCTCTACAGAAGAAGCTGCCTCTTTTTACCTCATATCCAGCGCCAAATATTATCTCTGTCAAACTAAAGCAGGAAAACGTTTAGCAAATGTTCAAGATTAAAAAGTACCATGTTAAAATATATACAATTGTACATGATGACTCTACTCCTGTCTTTAAAGATAATGATATTTTAGCTGAATGTACCAAATATATTAAAACTCTCCATACACCAGAAAGGAACCCTTCACAAGGTGATATCACTTCTTATGTATCTTCAATTCGTAAAGAATTTGATTTAAATACTGATTTTTCCTTTCTTTATGAGGATATCACACTTCAAGACATTCTAACTGCACTCAATTATATCAAGAAAGGCAAAGCTGATGGTCCTAATGAATTTCTTATTGGATTTTATGTTCATTTCTCCAACAAACTACTTTCAGGATGACATCAATTATTTTCACTCTTTGCCTCATCTAATACTGATACATTCCAAGATGCTTTAACGTGGCATATCCCCAAAGTTAACAAAGATCACAGACTGTGCAAAACATTTAGTCCTATATTTCTTGTTAATTCAAATGATACTTTCTTTGCTAAAATTCTTGCTTTATGTTAAGATCATTTCCTGCCAAATTTAATTGGCAGCAAACAATCTAGTCTTGTAAAAGGCAGACACCTTTCCCACAATACTAGACTTTTTTTTGGCATCTTAAGTAAATCCAACACCTATAAACACTCATTAGCTGCTGTTAGTGTAGATGCGGAGAAAACATTTGATTGCATGCAGTGGTATTTTAACTATTCCAGCCTTACTTGGTTTGGATTTAGACAAAAAATCATTATTCTAGTACCCTCCTATACTCATCCCCTAGATCTTTTCACTTTATAAATGGCTTAATGTCTCCTTCCTTTTCTCTTTATAGAATGGTTCAGCAAGGATGCCCTATGTCTCCCTTACTGTTTATTCTTGCTCTGGAACCCCTTTTATCCATAATCTGACAACATAATAGGGTACAGGGCTTCAAATAGGGTCTCACCCAAATTAAATTCTCAGTTTACGCTGATGATATTCTTTTGTATATGGCCTCTCCTAACTACTCTCTACAACTATTTCTGACATGGTTTCTACGTTCGCCTCCATCTCAGGTTATAAACTAAATTATGTGTGAGATTTTTTCTTTAAATAAACTGGATTGTATAACATCTAATTTTCTCTGGAATCCAGTTAAAATTAAATATTTGGGTATTTGGTTTACAAATGAATTGAAAGACACATTCTCCCTTAATTCCTCCACCCTTCTCATAACTTTAGCAAAGATACCTCCCTTTGTCATCCATTGTATCTTTCCTGGTGGGGTAGGTTGGATTCAATCAAGAGGATGTTAGTTCCCATCATCCTTTTCAATCTTTCTGCTATTCCCCCTAAATATCCCCTCTTCTGTTTAAAGAAAATATTTATGGGATAACAACAAACCTCATATGTCTCTCAGTAGACTACAATGCTCTAAACTTCATGGAGGAGTACATTTTCCCAACTTCCAAGCACATCATACAGCAATCTGTTTGAAACATTCAGAACATTATCATAGTGATCAATACATAAGAAATCTCTCTTAGGGACAGATTTAGAGTTATGTTTTATTCACCCCTTCTCCTTTTCTAAATTTTTGTCACTTACTCAACATCTGTCTTCAATGTCCCTTCCTATTTTTAAGAACACTTGCAGATTATTACACCCATCTATATGTGTTCCTCCTATGCCATAGATCAATTTCTTAATTCTTCGATTTGGTACAATAATTTTATTAAAACTAATAATAGAACTATCTATTGGAAATACTGAAGAGACAAAGGTTTATTATAGGCACATTAACTATTTCACCATCAATCTTGTATTTCCCTCTCCCAGGCTCAATTCTTTTTTAAACTTCCTTCCTCATATGAAACCAAATGTATTTCCTTGATCTCATCCATTTCTAATTCTTACATATCTCTCTGTTTACTTCACACTCCTACTTCTATTACTTCTTTTACTACTTCCCCAATATGACCCATGCTACCTACCTTTCCCTCAGCCTCACATCTATAACATTATCACCTCATCCCCAGCTATTAGACAGAAAACAACCTTGGAGCTACAATTGGAATCTGACTTAAAGAACTCTTTCCACTCCTCCCTATAAAACAAAATATGGCCTTAACTACATAAAACCTCGCATACCACTAACACAACACAGACTTCATTTTTCATTTTATGGACTTCGTTACTCCAGCACACTTACATCAATTTAACTCTAGTATCCCTTCAACCTACTGGTCGCACAATGCCCCTCTCTCAAATCTAAAATATATGTTATTTGATTGTTCCACCACATATCAGTTTTGGTTAAAAGTCTGGTCCCAAATAAATTCGATTTTTCGCACACGTACATACATCTTTCAATTTAACAAATTAATTTTAGGCAGTTTTTCTGATGATTGGTTAATTGCAATTGGCTTTCAGCAAATAATAAAAGCTTGGAAAAAAATGTGAGATATATCTTTTCAAGCATGGTGGTATGGTGTATGCTTTAATCATGGAATAGAAAGGGCATAAACCACCCCACTATCTTGACATATCAAAAGAAACACTCTCTGGTCTCCAATTGTACTCATTTTTTTCCTTCTCTTCCTTAATCAAATACATTATCAATTTACTCTACTATGTTTCTAATTTCATGTTTAAACTATTCCTCTCAATAGTTGTATAATATATATAATATATATTTTTTGTGATTTCCCCCCCCCCCCCTCCCTTTCCTCCCATTCTGCTCATGCTTTAGTTATATAGGCAGGTTATTACACTATTAGTGGTTATTTTACTATACTAATTTTGTTTGATATTTCACATTGTCCACTGATATTATTGTATCATCCTTTAATAAACTTTCTCATTAAACTTAAAAAAAAGGAATGCTAAATTCCAACCCCACAACAAACTTTGGCCATTTCAGTACACCATAGGAATCCAAACTGAATTCATCACCTTGTTTGGCTTTAACGGAGTATTGATAGGGACCCTGCTCAACTTTGTGGACAATATTTAGTTACCAGTTGATAGCCATCACAACCCTTATCAATTAACATTGAATGGTGTAAAAAAACGTCTGAAAGATATGACTATGTAAATGCAGAGTTAACACAACACAACTTCTTCGTGCAAGTAGGAAAATCCATTTTGATGAACCCTACAGTGACAACTGGCATGTTGGGTCTTCAAATTACGATAGAAGCAGTATCCTGTAAAAGCATGTGACATTCTAGAGCTACAATACAAAGAGGAACCTCGCCTGCATGACATACCTGGGACCCATCCAGTGCTGTCTGCTTTAGTGCAAAAAGAATATAATTTGTAGGACCACAAATCTGACAATAATGCAACTCATTAGGAGTCCGCAGCAAGCTGTGTACCACCTGCAGGGCACTTTTTGAATATTCAAGGGGTCAACTCGCTCTTTAATCCTAGTAAATTGAATAAAATGAGTTTCAATGAATTGGGCAATAGAAAAACTATTTAACTACTAGGCTGTGGCAAGAAGTTATATATAGAACCATGTTGGTTAATATTCAGCATCAGTCAGAAATAACTTTACAACAAAAATCACCTTCACTACTGTACCAGCTAATACTCCACAATCTAATATGCATTCCTGTGTGTGTGAAAAATAAGCTTGTCTTTAAAGTACCGGGAACATATTGTACTCTACACTAACTGATGACATCCTTAGAACAAGCATTTACATAGCCAATAGGTCTTGCCTTTGGGACCAATAATTATTTTGCCATGTTGTGATAAGAGTAATTGGAAAAAGATCTGTTAACAAGTCGGGATCTCCTTTATACTTACTATAGTCATTAATTCTATACCAATTAAACAATATACCCAGGACAAAAATACCTTGTATATCAATTTGGCAGCAATGCATCTCTGTTTGCAGGACTTTTCCTATAAATGTAGCTACTCCTCTATGGGCTGCACTCACTGAAGAGAGACATTCAAATCGTGACAATTTGTTAAACATGGTAAAAGTTGACAGACTACATATGAGGATGAGTGTACTGCAGAAAAATTATAGCCGAATTATGTGTAAAAACCCATGGTTTAATGGCCAGTAATTTACACCAATTAAGCCTATTCACATTAGGTACGGTTTACGTACCAGCTGTCAGCATTTATCCTCAAAATGTAGGTACAATGTCCTCTAATATTGGTACTCGCCCTTTCTATTTAAAATCCTCAACTGATCACTTTGGCTTTATTTGCAAGTTGCAAAATGAGAGTTGTAAACATCCGATATCAGAACTTGGCCTAGCTTCCACCTTATTCACTCAACCACAACACTGACAAACGTAGTTCTGCATCTGGTCTGGTCAACTTCCAACTCCACCCACAAACATTAACAGGCTTTGGACAAGTTCAATAATTCCTGTGCTGAAGATATTACTCACATCCTTCCGGTTGTCAATGAAAGGACTAAACCAGCCACATAGCATCATTCACAAACTAACTGTTCAAGTTCACACTCCTACAACTGATGCATTAAGCTACTGCAAGGCTTCAGAGTGCAAGACTGCCCCGAGCATGCACTATGGGTATTATCAGAGCCAAATCCAAACAGAGGTGGTAGCAGTTTTCCAAAGGGGAATAGTTACTAGAATGGTTACCCGCAAGAGTAAAGGGCGGTTGCGGTCGGATATAAGAGACCATGCAGTATATGATAGAAGCAGGCACATTAGACGGGTCAGACCCTGCGCTACTTTCATACTACATGTTTCACTGGGTGGACGCAGCTGCACAAGAACAACAGGTACATTCACAATGTATCTCATAGTAGTGGACACAGGACTGGCTCTAGGGCGGTGTGATCGGTGCCACCGCACCGGGCGCTGACTTGGGGTGGGGGCGTCTTTTTTGCAAGGATATTAACATTTTAAAAGCACCTGCTACTGCGTTCATGGCCTCCAGCAATTTACAGTCATCAATTAAAACTTCAAGATAACTCCTTTGATGAATAGTGTTCCTGGAAAGAGACTGGGGGTTTGTCTAGTGGACGTTTTGACTCATGGAAAGGCAGCACAGAAGAACGTGTACCATGCAGATCACAAAGTGCATCTAATTTAAATAGGTCAGTGGGTTACTGCTTCTGTAAAATAGCTCTTTTTGTTATTTGAAGTTTGTATGTCACAATCTTAATATATAACATTGAGCTATTAATTATCATCAAAGAGCTGCATGCAAACTGCAAGTTATTTGTTAGAGCTACATGGTTTTTTGCACAGTCTTTCATTATTCTAATCTTCCCAAAGGGTTTATTTGGGTAGAAAGCAATTCTTATTATTAAAGAGAACCCCTAACAATGGTGTTACGTTTTAAATTCTAAATTTATGCTTTTCCATAATAAGAACTCTTTAACTATATTGCCACCCGTATCAATGTCATGTCACTCCTACTCTACACCTTGTAGTTCTGTCTGATGTACATTTTCTATACACTGGGTCATACAAATATGATTGTCTCTGTGCAATGTGTGTGTGATGTAAAGTGCTCTAACATCCTACACTGGTATGAGTGGTGCTATAGAACTAAATGAATCTGAGAGACAGTGGTTATAGAGACTTGAGGGGCACTGTTAAAGGGTGCTAGTGAGGGAATCCGTGGCAGAGGTGGCCATTGAGGGACGCCAACAAACATTGTCGCACAGGGCGCCACCAGTGTTAAAGCCGGCCCCGAGTGGACATTTTTAAGGGTTAAGTCGCCTGCCTGACCTCAGTACATCATAGTCTCCAAAATCACCAACATGGTGGAGGTACTGAAGATAAGGAGAAGAACGGGAGGGTCAGTGGAGTGCACTCGTGAGGGGAGAGGCCCCTTAACTGCATAAACTCAAAACGCCTCAATCATCCAACCTAACATATTAAAGAATATTGAATTGACCTGCTACTGTGAGACACAAAACACTATAAAAAGAAAACAATACGTTTTTAGAAGCCATCTGGAATTTCAGCCAAAAGAGATTTCTCACATAAATAATTTCTTTGCCAGAGTTTTTCCTGCCCCTTCAGCCATTTAACACTTGCAGTCTTGCTTTAAACCGAGAAAGTTGGTACTACAGAGGCACGCTGAGACCTTTGCACTGCTAAATCAGGCAATTTCGGTTTGTTTAGAGTACTGTATTCACTCATTCAAAGAGTTAGACCGCCTTTGCACTAGGACTTTTCCAAATTGGGCGGGGAAACAAGACACTTTCAAGCAGACCCAAGACGGACAACCACTATACTTCCATAAAAGGACTTAAATTGATTAATAAAGCACAATAAGTTTCGCCTGTGATGATGGTAAACATTGACTTGCGACAAAACATGCAGTTTTATTCACTTGCTCAGGCAGCATTTAGACCTATTCAGGGACTCAATCCCCCTCTCGACGGAGAGTGTTACAATCACTACACAGCATGTAAACCAACTCGGGAAGCAGAACCGACCCATAAAACATGCCCTGTGGTGATGCGAAATCCTCAAGAAACGGTGCACCTAAGACAAGCAGTGAACTGCACTGAACTTAAGGAATGTGGGGTTTCGCCAATCTTTAAAGGCATCTGCGTCCCGAAAGTGGGGTCAACAGTATGCCGACAGAAGGGGCTGAAGATGATCAAAGTAGGGCTTGTGACGTAGAAATATCCCTTCCAAGGACTACTGGTCCAGAAGCTCCTGCTCGGACAGGAATGAATGAGAATCGGTTGGGAGAGGGGATCTCGAAGAAGATGGAGACCCATCCTTCATGGCCTCAGGGACTGAGCGGTTTTTGGTTGACACTTTGCGCTTTGCAGAGAGTGCAGGTCGGCTGTAATGAGAGTATGTCAAGATAGATTGCCTTCCCTAGAAGGCAGTATGCACTTTGACAGCGGGAGCAATAAAAGAGTGAAGGTGGAAGCAGTGTTTATCCAGTTGGACAGATGTTTCTTCAGTAAAGATTGCTGGCAATGGAGAAAATGCACAGTAATGTACTAGCAGCATAATCTGAATGACCCTCCTCGCTGCCATCTTTTCACGTCCCTCATGCAGATGTGCCAGAGAGCGAGACCTGCTGGAGTGAGAAACAGGGAACATCTGCAAGGTAAAGATAAAGGTTGGTGCCTGCTCACACTTAGAAACTGTGGCAGATACAAAAGGAGCACTGGCTACAAGGGGTTGCACCAGGGCCAGCACAAGCTCCATCTGTTTCCAATTAACGCGAACGCGAGGCTCGGGCGCAATAATTGGAAACAGATGGCGCTGAGGCTTGCTCCCAAGCACCCTAGGCCAGGGGAGAAAGAAGGCGAGACATGCACCCACCTTGGGCCTTAGAAAGACGCATGCAAAGGTCAATAGCGGGAGATTTTAAAAAAGCACACGCACGAGCGTGTGTTTCGAGTTTAAAAGCCCTTACTAAAAGCCTCGCAGAGCAGTGCATGCACACTGGCTACAGGCGAGACCTAAAAAGGTTTCATTTGGACATATGCATCATCTAGGCTTCATTGTACAAAGTGCCTACTTCTTATCCCCATCACTGCTCTCCCTATTGTATTGGCGTGCGTTTCGGGAGGTGGCAGAGAAGATCTGGTGAGAGATAGGCTCCGCTTTGAAGGAGCCTTAATTATTCAGAAAAGATGGGTGTATTTGAAAATAAAACAAGCATCCCAAATGGCAGAAAGAAATTATGTATGTATACATATGCATAATTGAATGAATCCAGCTTTGTAGGATAATCTTGCGTTCATTCAATTGTGTTTGGCATTATTCTCACTTTACACCCCAGAAAAACTATACACGGAGATTTAGTTTAATTTTCTATTTCTAATGATATTTCCACCTACTACAAATCTTAGAATGATGCATGAATTATGCTAAGGAGAAAAATGATCTCTCCTCGTTGGGCACTGTTTTTCAGTGGGGCCCATTTAAGGTAAATGCATCACCCCACCAAAGACAATCTATATTGCCGAATCAAATACATGTTTTACAGCAAATATTTAATCTGCAGCGGAGGTCATCTAAAACTAAAATCTTATGGATTAGAGACTATCTCATCTCCCATATCTCTGCAGTGGTTAATACTGGCTCCGCCACTTCTCTTTTTTTCTGATATGGGAATCCTTTTACTGTGCACTATCACAGGTGTCTAGTTAATTTTACATAAACAAGATTTGTATTGCTCTTCTTGAGTACCTCATGGAAGACTGCTGCATCTTCAAAACTCGCCACCAGTCCAATTCTACCAATTTATCACAGGGTCGGTGTGATCCCTTCTCGTACACTCAGATGTTGGCTGCCTGAGTTCATGGCTCTATACTGAGCACCAGATTTTCTATAAATATGAACCTTCTTGTTATTAATAAACTTTAGCATCTCTGTCTTGTTGAAGTTCTCCGTCCCCGCACATTCTGCAACTGAAAGCTCCAATCTGCATTAATGTCCTATCTGGTGATCTCCTTATATTTTTAAGCCACTTGGTGTTATCCTGCTAGACCTGCCGGCCAACTCTGGTGATGTCACTTTTTTGACAGATTTTCAACCCAATTTTTTCAGTTTTATTACTCTTTATTTTCTCTGCAACGTTCTTTAACAATCTTAAGTCTGAAAGGCAATTTCCAAGGTATTCACCTGCTCAGCATATTATTTTTATATATACATAAGCATTTAAAGTCTTGGTGCAACACGCATGGTCACCTGGAAAAAATAAGGCAAAACCTAGCACTTCTAATGCTTTAATTAGTTTTGACTTGCTAAGTATATAGCTGTCTACACGTGCCATTTTCAAGTAAAAGCTAACTTCTCAGAAGATCTCATATGCATCAATTATGAAAAGCATCAGAAAGTCAAATTTTCTTACAAAAATATTGCCTTCCCCTCTTGGTTCTTCACCTTGCGGATCTCTGCGTCGGCCACTAGAGAATTCATATTTAGTGTTGAAAGAAGGGTCTAGCACGTCAATATTTTTATACTTGGTGAGGAATAGTAGACATGTTACTATTATATATCAATGTTCATTTCTAGCCACTCGTGTCCCACTTTTTCAAAATATATATCTACAAATAACTAGTAAATATTTACCAAGATAGTTCCTCTACCTAATGTCAAGCATTCATAAATCTTCTTATAATGTAAATCATCGAGTAGATGCTGTTTTCAGTGGTTGGTGATTCAAACACAAGAATATTATGATGTATACAACATATAGTCAGCTTTGCCATTATTTTTCAATAATGTAATATCTCAAATTCTCATAATAACATCCCCCTATCCACTTACCACCCCCACTTGTTCCTTCTAACTTTGTATATTAGGACAGGTAGTCCCTGTGGTAAATGTGCGGTGTCCGACTTCCTTCATCAGCAAATAGTTTTGTTCAGTTCGAAGATAATCTGCCTAAAATATCAGCTGTGATCGTTCCTGGTTTTGTTCACCTCCTTTAGTGTGAACAACAAATGAAGTGTGATTATAGTGGGATGGGGTGGGGGAGGTAATGTATCATCTTTAATGGTTTGAGAAAACATCTATGCTAAACAATCCCAGTCTTAAGCAATGGGATGTTTACGTAAGCCTGCATTCTCTACCTTATGTAGCTGAATACATTCAGATGTCAGCCAAGAGGGGGTCGCCTGGCTCCAATATTGTACTATTGGTAGTTTAAGGTTTTTGCACCTCATTGTAATATGGCGCCTCCCCAATAACAGGGTCAGGTCTAGGAATCTAGTTGAGACTGTGTGTGGGTTTGAGAAAAGGCCTAGTAGAAGTTCCTCTAAGGAATTATCTAAATGACATCACATGACTTGGTGGAGTATAGTAATGATTCCAGTGCAATTAAGTGTTCAGCGACACACACATCCATAATATATGGGGGGAGGTCTGTGTCCGGGGACCAGCAATAGGGACCAAGTATGAAGGCGTCCCTTGATAAATCTTGGAAATAAAATGAGGGGTGAGATATGCTCTCATTCAGAATATTACATTGAATATATTTGCACTGCACTGCGTGTGGGTATCACAGAATTTGCTACCATTCTGAACCATGCAGGGGATGTCTATATCACCAACCCATTTCTCACTCTGGTGCCCATTCTGGATGTGTGCTTGGTACAGCCAGGGTGTAAATCGCTTGTATGACAGCATTAACGGGGGTTCTGTGTCTCTAACCAGGAATATCGTTCCCAGCACTTGTTTGATTTGAACAGAAGTGACCTGGAGAAATCATTTAGTCCGCCTTAGGTGTTTTGAATGTTAAATGTTTGCCAGCTGAAAATAAATCAGAGATATTAACAATTCCCGTTTTTGACTATGTCTCTATGTGTGATTCGGGTATGGTGCTATTTAAAGCTACAGAGCCCAAGGGAGGGGTTTGTGTGTTCTGTAATAAGTGGGTGACAATCCACTTGTATGGTCTACACATGGCCCATATCATCACCTCACTGAATCTATCACTTTCTTCTCAATTCATTTACCTTGGAACCCGCCTTCTAGAAATCCACTGTCGCCTTAAATCCAGAAACCTACCTTTCTTGGTTGTGATAGATTATTTGGAGCTGCACTACCTGTCCCTAATTATTTTCGGTTTCCGCCAGCATCTTCAGGTCTCTTTTCCTTTCCAGACAGACCTTCCTCAGTGACTCAGCTAATTCTCTGTTTTAGATCTTTAGGATTAACAAATAGTGCGAGATGTTAAGAGCAGGATATACCCCAACACATTTGCTCCATAGCACACCAGAAATTGAAGCTCAGTTGGGGCTTGACAAACCAGATAAAGGAATAAGTACACTTGTCCAAAAACCTAAACAACTGGTCTTTCGTCAGCCTGCTACAAACATGAGGAGCAACCATTAATTCAGTACTGATATTTGGATAACACACAAAACAATAATAGAAAAGACTAATACCAAAAGTTTGAAAGTGATTTAGTGGGCAATATATTTGTTCTCTTATTACATTGATGCCACTTCTTACGGCCATCACAGTGCGATCGATGATGGATATCAAAATGTTAACTTGATATGTTGTATAAGGTTGGATTCCTAATATCCTTTTTAAATAAGTCAACAAGATCTTCAGGTGGATTCCACCCAGCACCAGGAAAACTGTAACACATGCCCTCAACACCAGCCGACTGGATTAGGGTAACACACTCTATGCCAGAATCACAGCCAACTATTGGAACAACTCCAGAACATCCAAAATACAGCTGCCAGACTCACCCTAGATCTCCCAAAATGGTCAAGCATAACCCCCCACCTCAAGGACCTCTACTGGTTCCCTATCAAGAAGAGATGCCACTTCAAACTACTTACCCACATGTTCAAGGCCCTCAACAACATAGGACTAGCCAACATTAACCACCAACTGACCTTCCACCAGACAACTCCGCTACCTAGCCCTTGCACAAGTCCCACGCATCCGTCACGCCACAGGAGGGGGCCTATTGTTTTCCTGCCTCACCATGAAATCCTTGAACGACCTGCCCCTCCACCGCCAGACCTCCACCACCTCTGACGTCAGCAGAGCACTCAAGACGTGGCTAATCGGCCCATCCTCAGTGCCTGGATACCCCCTGGGGTATTAAGTTGTGCTTTACAAATCCGGATCTATTAACTGATTAACCTATTGGTGACGAAAGTGCTCATATTTATACCTACTGGCCCACTAAGGAGATGGGCTCAGTTCTTTAAGAGTTGGGAATCAACAGAGGGATAGTTAAGACTAGGATTTCAATTCTGCATAGACGTTTCAGGCAAGAGTAAACTATGCAACCTATACTGCCAGTGTGTCCAACCTATCCACCTATTTCCAAATCTCAGGGGTATAAATTCATAGCTGTAGTATGGGTGTACGTGTTTCCCTTTATTTTTCATAGTAACCAAAGTTAACCTTAAGAAAGTTTTCCCCATAGATTGTAATGTTAATGACATCATGGGGAAGGCCCATGGAACTCGTTAAGAAAGAAACACATGAAGAAGATATGTTGCCATGTTAAATGTGTATGTTAATGAAACAGGGTTTGCACTGTCATCAGTAATGATGCTAAATGTTCCAACAACCTACCCAAAAAGCAGAACTACTGATGTTCAGTGGCTTTCTGAGCCTCTGAGTATGATTACCATACAAAATGATGCAGTCTACTGCATGTATGAGTGTTACAGGGACATATCCTAAAACAAAGCACTAGTGTCAATGATTCTCACTGATACAAACCCCCCCCCTATAGTTTTACACATGATGTGGCAAAAAAACACAACTGATGGAAATGTATGAGCCAACGGTCTTGAACTACTGAAGTGGACAAGTTACAGCAAGAGTGAGGAAGATGTGCTGTGAGCCAAATACAAATTGCGGGGTGCTTATGTCCGATATATCACCAGTGTCGTTTTCTATATCTGAATCATGCAGAGGCACAACAGCGCAAATGTGGGGCAGGTTGATACACGCACTGATATTGCAACAAATCTCCTATTCACAGTGCCACTTAATTTCCATAAATTAAAACCTGACTTGAGTAGTAAACCGAACACTTTTCTCGTTCTCTTCTCTCCTCTTTGAATCCACTCCTATCCCAGCCTGCAACCGACAGGCTTGGGAACAGCAAGACCTATGACAGGGTGAATTCAGAGGGGAGGAGGCGTATCATGCTCATTTCGTCCTCCTCCTCTCCAGGTAAGACATTACGGTGTCAGACAGGATCTCAGTTGACCTTCAGAGTTAACTATCTCCTCAATATCAAAACAGGCCTGTAAAATCTCTTGAGTGGAGGGGAGGGATGAATTTTCCTTTGAGGTTGAGGCTGCCCCATTCGGTTACTCCATCAATTGGATCCACCTTACTTGTGAATGAATGAATAAGAATTTATTGTTCAGTCAATTAAAACTTGCAAAATAACACAATTAGAGCACTTCGTACATAAGATCACTTAAAAGCAGCATCATAAAATGCAATTTAAAAACCCTATTGGAATTTTCATAGTTAAAATAAAACCCTTACCGGTCTAAGAAAGAAAAGGCAATCTACAGTAATATCTTTACATGGGTCTTATTGTACTTGCTAGTCCAATTGTGTCTAGTAAACCTGGTTTGCTCTATTATTCGTTAAACCGTACTACTGTTTAGAGCTTGATTATTAGAGTGCAGTGTGCTCTTCTGGGTCACTCGACCATTAAGTGCTATCGGATAGGCCAATTCTTCAGTAGTGCAAAGTAATCGAGTGTAGCATGTCCTACGAGGTCTCTCGATCAACTGAATACTATTTGTTAGACCATAGTACTAGATAAACAAGAGATTCATTCATCCAATACATTATAGTGCTGTATGCTGTTTTGTAAAGTCATCATGATTCCTTGTGTGATTAAACACATATGATTGAACAAAAGCAAGTCCCTCACTATGTTTGCATCTCATGGAATCGTTTTGCGTCTCTGTCTGCAATCCTTACTATTCACGCTTTGCATATACTTCGGAAATATGTAATTTGCAAAATTTCAACCGGCAGTGACATCATGCAAAGTTTCTTGCTTTAGCCCAGGGTCCTTGAGAAGTTCACCCAGACCAAGGTTCCTAATCCTCTACAGTAATTTCAATAAATGTGTGCTGGAGGAAATTTCCTTTCAAACATTATAAATAGTGGTCTTGTGCAAGTCAAGTAGCATACTTTAGATAACCATAGATATTATCTAAGTATATCAGTTTTATATGGGACAGTAATGTGGCTATGGGATTATTGGAACAAAGATCAAATGGATACAAGCCCATACGTGCGATGTTACATCCCAGAGACAATAACAAAGGAACTCAGTCTGATTCAGTTGGTTTATACTATCAAGGACATTTAAACATCAAGTGATTTATTACCTGTAATTAATTTGTTCGAACAGAGTTTAAAATGTTATAGAGTATTTTCATATTGCCTTTTAAATAACAGCGCTGTATAGTACATCAAAAGGGAGGGTGGGGAATTCTATTGAATTGATCGGGGAGATTCTTTTAATCAGGCTCGGGGTAAGGTAATCTCGAACATCAACAGTTGATTTGCATTCACGTTATGACTGAAGCAGTGAATTATGGGAGGTAGAGTTCATTCAGGATAGGCATCATAACAGCCGGTGGTTGTGATTGGTGCATTATGAGGGGTGGAGTCACATTATAATAGTTAAAAGAGAGGGAAGTTAGCCGCATTTGGTAAACTTCCTTTTAAAAGAAGAGAATGCCGGGAAGAAATTGAAAGAAGTCAGTTAGGTACGGGAGAAAGTGATGCGGGTTAACGTTGTGGTACTAAGTGACAAAGTATGTGTGTGTGTGGCTTAAGGTGAGGGGGAACAGCTTGGGGGCTTCAGTTTAGAGCGGGGATGAAGAGCGATGTGGGGTAATACAGCCTGATAGAGGTTTATCTATGTAACATCGTTGCAACGTGTAGTCACGCTGTTAGTGGGAATAACGCTGTTGACAGGTCAGTTATCAAATTTGGCATGAAATGTGTATTCTATACTTCATGGTTTAAAATGTAAGGCGAAGAGGTCCATAGCCCAAAATCTAACGGCATTGTTCTTTTAATTGTAGAGAACCCCTGACGAAGGGCTTTTTAACAGCCCGAAATGCATTGGGTGCGATAAGATCAGTGACTGAGAATGTTTTTATGTATTCTGGCGTGCTACAAAAAAAGGACCGGATGGGCATATCTGCCGCATGAGAAACTGTTGAAAACATAAGCATCTCGCGTATGATTCGAAAGGATAATAAACAAGTGACCAAGAACTTTGGGAGTACATGGAATCATTATTTTCAAATCTGGAGAAATTAAAGGTTAATTTGCGTTTTATACGCGGCTCAAGCTGTGCGTCTGGTGAAGGAATGATATCGCGCTCCTTCTTCTATGTCGTATACAAACATGTGATATTTGGGTAGATCACGTTTTCCAGGCTGCACGCAAAATAAGTGGAAATTTGGGAAACAAGTATAACAAAGTTTAGTAGAAGTTTAAAGTGGTGTGCACTGTAATAACTTTATCTGAATTAATTAAAACAATGCCATGCTGCAGTTTAGGGAAAAGAATTGCTAACTGCAGTGAGGAAGCAATAATTCATCTTTCAGTATGCAACAACCAAGATGTTTTTAAGGAGCTTGCTTACATTATAATTAAAAAATAAGGCATTAAACATAAGGCTTGGGGGACAAGCTAAAGATATATCTGCAAGAAAAATACCAGCTGGTGACGTACAAAATAACTTTCTGTGCCCAAAACTGATGCATCTCAGACATGTGCAGACTCTTGTTGTTGGAAACAACAAAAAACTAATCTTTGACCATTTTCCAACCTGAGGTGGAGGATGTTGATCACAAAATACTTCTATTTCACACCGAGCAGCCAAATTTCCATAGAAACCTGACAGACTGGGACGAAAGTGACATGTGCTTTGAGGGAGGAAGCTCTTCCCACGCGTCTATTTTCTCAGCAATTGGGAACACGGAGTGCCAGACCCAAAGCGGATCTAACTGTTTAGTTAGGGGCGCATGTGGAGCCCAAGTAACAGGACTACTTTGTCTTTCATCAATGCGGAGTCTTGTTAAAACAGGATTATATCCTAGTACTAGAATTATGATCATTTGGTTTGGTCAGCTCTTGGATGAATGGGTACATTTTTTCCCCCTTTTCTTAATTTTTTTTTTTAAATTGCATCACACACTGCAAGGCTCTTATAAATCATAGAAAACCTGCAAGACTGAATACAGTGTAGAACATTGCAAATACATTCATAAATGGCTGAGAGGCATGCTTAATCAAGCTACGTGCATGATGATGCATCTAAACTGCAATAATGTGCATGTCGAGAAAAAGCCAAATGGAGTTATTCTTTACTGCACAAGTCATTAAAAGTATCTGGAAATTCTGACTTGAAAAAGCAAAGTCTAGACTCGGAATGTAATCAGCTTTCCATTGCTGATGCATCATTTTTACATGTGATGCTATCCTACAATGCTTTCTTTTTCCCCAATGTACGGCAAGGATGCCAAAAAGAGGACAAGTCAGGCTAGAAAGATCACCCTTTTTAAAAGATAGAACACAAGCGGTCAGCCCGACACCTTACTCCATTTAAGCCCGCAAACTCATCTGCAAAGTCCCTTGAGGTTCATCGCTCAGCCACACCCTCTTCAACACATACAAGCGCCCATTGGATAATGTCATCCACACACACACGACATCAACAAACTCTCCCACACAAGTGTAATGCATGTGGGACCGAAGTCGCCAACTGGATGAAAGTCACTGTCTCAAGCTCAACATGGACAAGACAAAAGTAGTGATCTTCTGTAATAACAACTCTTCATGGCACTCCAAAGGGTGAAACTCAGACCCACACCCAGAACCCATGCCAGGATCCTCAGAGTAACACAGCAAACTTGACATGACTTCACAAGTCAACGCCATCACTGCATCCTGCCTCCACACCCTGAAGATGCTGAGGAAGATCTTCAAATGGCTCTCAAGCAACACAAGAAAAGCGGACACTCACGCCCTAATCACAAGCAACTTAAACTATGGGAACACCATCTATGCCAGGATCACCAAGCAACTCACTGGACTACAAACCATCAATCAATCAATCAATCAGTGACACTTATAGAGCGCGCTACATACCCGTAGGGTCTCAAGGCGCTGGGGGAGGGGGGGTGCCTCTACTGCTCGAACAGCCAGGTCTTCAGCTTCTTCCTGAAGGAGAGGTGGTCTTGGGTCAGGCGCAGGTCGGCCGGGAGGGAGTTCCAGGTCTTGGCGGCCAGGTAGGAGAAGGACCTTCCTCCTGTAGTCGCTCTTCGGATGCGGGGGACGGCGGCGAGGGCGTGGTTGGCTGATCGGAGGTGGCGTTTGGGAGCGTAGAAGTTGATCCGGCTGTTGAGGTAGCTCGGGCCTTGGTCGTGTAGGGCTTTGTGTGCGTGGGTGAGGAGGCGGAAGGTGATTCTTTTGTTGACGGGGAGCCAGTGAAGGTCTCTCAGATGTCCGGAGATGTGGCTGGTTCGTGGGATGTCGAGGATGAGTCTGGCTGAGGCGTTCTGGATCCGCTGGAGTCTCTTCTGGAGCTTGGCGGTGGTACCGGCGTAGAGGGCGTTGCCGTAGTCCAGTCGGCTGGTGACGAGGGCCTGGGTGACGGTCTTCCTGGTCTCGGTGGGGATCCACCAGAAGATCTTCCGTAGCATGCGTAGGATGTTGAAGCACGCCGAGGAGACGTTGTTGACTTGCCTGGTCATGGAGAGGGAGGAGTCCAGGATGAAGCCCAGGTTGCGTGCATGGTCTGTCGGTTTGGGTGCGGTGCCCAGGGCGGGAGGCCACCAGGAGTCGTCCCAGGCGGAGGGTGAAGAGCCCAGGATGAGGACCTCCGTCTTGTCAGAGTTCAGTTTCAGGCGGCTGGTCGTCATCCACTCGGCTACCGCTTTCATCCCTTCGTGTAGGTTGGCTCTGGCGGTGGCGGGGTCGTTGGTCAGGGAGAGGATCAGCTGGGTGTCGTCGGCGTAGGAGATTATGCTGAGGTTGTGTTGGCGTGCGATGGCCGCGAGGGGGCTCATGTAGACGTTGAAGAGGGTGGGGCTCAGAGAGGATCCTTGAGGGACGCCGCAGATGACTTCGGAGGCCTCTGACTTGTACGGTGGTAGGCGGACTCTCTGAGTTCTTCCGTCGAGGAAGGAGATGATCCATTCCAGCGCCTTGTCCTGGATTCCGATGTTGCTGAGGCGCTGTACTAGGGTGCGGTGGCAGACAGTGTCGAATGCCGCGGAGAGGTCTAGGAGGATGAGGGCCGCTGTTTCTCCGTTGTCCATCAGGGCTCGGATCTCATCGGTGGCGGCGATGAGGGCGGTCTCGGTGCTGTGATTGGCTCGGAAACCATCTACAACTCGGCAGCCAGACTCATCCTCAAACTCCCACACAAAATTCACATTACACCACACATCAGAGAACTACACTGGATTCCAATACACAAACATGCTCAATTCAAACACCTCACACACACATTCACAGCACTCCACAACTTGGGCCTAGGGCCGAAGCATGGGGGGGGGGGGGGTGTTATGGTGGTACATCCAGCTCATAAATATATTTTGTGATAAATAGTTGGGTGCAGGTGCTTTAAATCGGGTATGGTGAGGTGTTTGTCAGATTTCACTTGGGATTTTCACATAATCACGCAGATAAAAACACACGCACACAAACACTTGTCTCTGCTTAAAAGACTGGGTATTGTACAAGATATTGAGTTTAAGTACCCCTCACAATCTGCACTTGTCTCCTTTACTACTGCTCCTTCTGCTTCACATATAATGTATTTTAAAAAGCGTGATTGTTGGAAAATATGAAACACACCCACACACCCAATATTGCTGACCAAACTATGCCCCTACTTAGGCCCCACCTACCTGAAAATGTGCATTTTCTTCCACCAACCATCCAGA
This sequence comes from Triturus cristatus, assembly GCF_964204655.1. Lineage (NCBI taxonomy): Eukaryota > Metazoa > Chordata > Amphibia > Caudata > Salamandridae > Triturus > Triturus cristatus. Next base: position 709,020,671 of record NC_140587.1, on the reverse strand, counting down.
CACCTTTGCTCAAACTTGCCAACAACCCATGCATACACAGAAATAGATCAGGAGGCATTCTCCTACATCGCCCCTAAAGCACAGAATGACCCTCCCTCTCCACATCAGAGCCTCCTCCTCTCTCCTTGACTTTCACACGAAGCTCAAGACTGTGCTTTTTAATCAACCAACATATCATAGGTCGGGCTAGGCACACACATCTACTCAGTGCCAGGATACCCTTGCAGGTAATAGTGCGCATTACCAATACACATAACATAACATGCTATAATACAGAGTCGGCTAATCAATCTATCACAAGTTAGATGTATTTACTTTTCACAAGGATTGCAAAACAATTTGCTGGTGTAGAAAGCAGAAACATTGGGGTAGCCACTGGGTAAGTTATTCACGGCACCTTTTTCTTTTTCAATAAATTTACAATAGCTGCTGGCTCAAATGTAAGACTTTTTTTTTTTTTTAGAACACTCTTCAGGAAATGGTTGGCATATGTAAATTAAGTCTTATTCTGCAGTCATGCCCATTAGAGTTTTGCACATAGATAATCTAGATTACTAGAACTATGGTTGTAAAACAGTAATATGCACTCTGGGAAAAAGCGGCGGTGGTGAACACCAAACAAAAAACACAGGCCCACAAAATGTACAGACTGCTGTTCTATGCACTTCATGGTAATAGTACTGTTCAAAACTTCGACCTTATTTTAACCTAAAGGGAAAACCCGGAAGGAAATGTTAAAATGTAAACGAAATCCCATCCTGTGCAACAAACCTCAAGTCTACCAGTGATCTGTGTGTTATTATTATTTGAGCCTATATATGTAAAGATTTAGAAGGCTCTTGAAAAAATGATTTGCACTCCCCCAGTGCAGCAAGTGCCATCCACTTTCTCTCTGCCACTGAATAATACAGGAGAGTTAACACCAAGCCAACTAAGAAATATTTTAAATAACATTTATAACAAACAGCTAACAACACATGCGATTTCTCTGACGTTGTGGCTAATCATTCAGCCAACTGGCGGACACCCTAGCTAAGGTAAAATGCAAGATTTTAGAAAATGAATAAGAATTATAGCAGCAGACCTGCTGCAGATTGAACAACAGATGAAGAACAGGCTGTCCAGAGACTCAGCCATAACAGCCCACGTTTGGTTTCAGTCGATTTCATTTTTTTTTGCGCAACCTAGTGCGACTTAGTTACATACATATTTGGCACACCAGTTGATTGGATAGGCAGGACCCAGGAAATATTAACAAAACGAAGGGGCTTATTTACAAGCCCCTTGCGCTCCTTTTGCGTCACTTTTATCATGGGAAAAGTGCCCCAAAAGTGGCTCAAGGGGCTTGTAAATCTGCCCCGAAATATTTAATCTCTTTATGTTCCACGCAGTTCTACCGACAAGCAGAAACTGCGCCATAACCCTGTCAATAAAGTGGGTGCCTGTGTGTTTTCAGAGAGGAGAGCGCCCTCTCAACAGTGACACTTACTTCACTCGTATGTTTGGGCAACCAGGGACACCTGTCAGCGTTTGAATACACGCAGCCTACATTTTGGAAGAGGCAAGTGAGAGATAAAAAAATAATAATCGTGAGACTATATTTGCCCCAATGACATATTGAAACGAGGGCAATTTGAGGCGAGTGACTACCAAAATAAAGTCAATATTGGTTTTAAAAATGGGGAGTTTCCCGCCTGAATCGGCTCTATTGGCGTGTGTGTGTCTGGCCGATTTTGTCATGCTGATTTGTGCCTGAAGTCGAGTTTACGGGATGCAGCTGAAAAGGGGGCATGGTGGTGGGAAGAGAAAAGGAGAAATAGAACGTACCAGGCAGCACTGATTGAAAAGTGTTAATAAAAACATACTTGTTCGTAAATCGAAGCCACACACAGCGTTAAATTGCATGGGACAGGAACATGTCAAGTTCAAAAGAAACTCGCTTGGCTGCCTATCTATATCTGAACGACCACAAACCACAGATTTTTTTCAGTGATGTGAATTTAGGATGCGTGAGAGACACAACCCCTCCACGTGCCCACGCGCCTCCTCATTAGCTGACGGTTATTCACGGTTGCAGAGGTGATGAGAGGCTACAAAACCGGTTCCGCTCAGCGACTGCCGCAGGAAGCGCGCGCGGGCTGCGCCGCAGCTACCACGCGCCCCAGCAGGTCAGACCACTTTGTAGAGAATTCTCTATGGCTACAGAACAATGCAAGCAGTAAATACAGGTGTGCGAACAACAACAAAATACACTTGGAAATGTTTTTAACATCAGCAAAAAGAGCATTCATTTCAGACTTAATGCAGGAGAAATAAAGGAGACAATCAGTGTAGACAGACCAGGATTATGTGCCGGGCTAGCTCACAAAAGACAGCACCTGTTCTTCAGTCTTGAAGTAAACAATTATGTTAAATAAAGTACTCCTCCTGTCCCAAACCGCAGTACATGATTTTGCTTGGCTCTAGCTCCTACCTCTTGGGGATGTTCGTCTCTTTTTTGTTTCCCTTTACTTCTTCAGGTACAATAATATTCATGCCGAATTTTGAATACGCTCATCCGGCCAAATGTGAGAACCTGAAAGGTGTCCTTCTATTAGCCATGACTAAGGTACAAATGTTCTTCTCAGAGCAGGAACCCAATGTGCATGATAACGTGAACTATTCAGGGACAAACCGGCAAAAGAACATACCTGACTGCTTCTGTGGTATGAGGCAAATCTTGATGCCAACATTATGAAAAAACAAGAACACCAGCATTCATTCTTCCAATATTTACAAGTTTTCATTTGCACAACATCTGGCCAGGCCCATCCAAGTGAAGAATACACATTCATTACAACTGAATATTATCTAGCAAATTGGTTAAGCTGAGGAGCCAGTGGGAGGGAGACCTAGGCCCTATGGACGACGAGGAGTGGGTTGAAACTATCCAAAGCCCTAGAGAACTGGCTATGTGATCCCGGTTCCGCCTCATCCAGTTGCGTACACTACACAGGTCATACCTTTTTAGTACACTTCAACATTGCCTGGGAAGATGCAACAGCACTGTGTCTCAGGGGGTGCAGGAAAGCGGTATCCTTCTATCACATACTTTGGGAGTGCCCGAAAATGCACCGCAATTAGAGTGGGGTGGTACGTATCATGGAGAGGGTCACTGGCATGGAAATACCGTTATCTACTGGGTGGAATATCCTCTGAATAGCCGGTGATGAAGACTGACCTACATACCAGACAATATGGCTTAGGTTAGCCTCTAGGATCGCCAAAGGAACACATCCAGGGCCTGGGTGGCGGATGAGACACCACAGGTTGCGGTTTGGGAAGTAGATGTTGATTGGTGCCAAAGAACCTCAACAGGTGGTTTACCAGAGTAGGGGCTGCCCATAGAAATTGGGGAGAGTCTGGGACAATAGGTATAGATACGGAAAGGAGACACAGGGATGAGAACTGGGGGAAATCGCCCCCTACTGTAGGACTCCGAGATTAGAGGAGTTTTTATCTAGGTGTATCAAGTTTGTTTAGGTACTGCTTATTTCTGTGTCGCATGGTAAGAATGATATATTCATGGTGCTTTGTTCTGCTGTGTAGTCATGTTGATCGTTGATATACTTTCATGCTTCCTGTATACTGAGCGAAAGCTAATAAAAATAATTACAAGAAAAAAGATTATCTACTAAAGTGTTTGGACAGTATTAACCAAACGTTATTCGTCGTAAGAAAATAGCCATAAAAGTGCACACCACAAATTATATACAGCAAAATCATTTGCAGAGTAACGCAGACTCTGGTTTATGCAATTAAGCCATGCTAAGCTCATAAAGTGCAAACATTTGAAGGACAATGTTTAAGGGTAAACAACTCTACAATGCACTGAAATCTACATGAACACCATAGCCATTGCATAAAGTGTACATACTCAACAAAGAGTCTAATGGGAAAGAAAAGCTACTTAACTTCCGCCAACTAAGGATCACCCGGAAGGCACATCTTCGATAGATAAACACTTTGTACAATATCCTGCCCACAGCAGAGGATTTCAGGATCTTTCCATCAATGGTTTAGTTCTTGAATATCATCTCTCTGAACAATTCTGTGAAAACTCACATTCAAGAGGCCATCATGATTATTATTTGGAGACAGAAAACGCAAAACACCTAAAATTTGATTGCAGGTCAGGGAACGGGTAGATAATTGCCACTACATATACATTTTATCAGTTGTTTTCAATCGAACCCATAGTATCATTCATCCTAAAACGTTTTACCAGTCACCCTTTCTTCTACTTAAATTTCCTTGCCAGATTTGTATTGTGTCTCCCAAGCGCTCATATGCACCTCCATGATGCCTCTCGGTCACCCTCAATGCCATCATACCACGAAACTCCCTTCTTCAGAACTGCATATTCAATTCGGTGTAATCTCATGCTGTTGGCTACTAAATGTTCCAGTATACTTTCCATTTTCAATACTTTATGCATCTAATATACAGGTTTGTTCCATTCGTTTAATATATTTTTTCACCAGTATTGCTGTAACTTTTATTTAATCGGAATGGTAACTTTAACAATCACGATGCCTAGAACAGAGTAGCAAGCACCAGACACCTAAAGGCAGGAGTGGACTGAAGAATCCAAGTTTAAGTGATCACGTTTTCAAGAGAAAAAAACTTTTGTGGCTATGCCTCGATCAACTAGTTCCAAAGGCAACAATTATCAAAGGACTCTCACAAATGTGTTCTGGATCTTTGCACAAGGATGAAGCAGTCTTGTGTGTTGTAGTAAGGTAGGAACCATCTTTTAAGTTGACCATGCTCACGTTAATAGTGCAAGAGTGACGGGTTTTTATTTAAAAAGTTAATGGATGAGACTTAATTCATAAACCCTGTTTTAGGGATAGTTTTTTGAAAGTACAAACAATGTATTCAAATAAAGGTTTACTGTTTTCTTTGCATACGTTGGTCCTATTGCAATGATCCTCGCAGCGAGATATAATGGAAAAATAGGATTTGAGGAACAAAGACCATGAGAATCAGAAATGGCGTACACTGTTAAAAACCGTGAAGCTGCTTGCTCAAGGACAGATTTTACCATTCACTTTTTGTTGTTAATATATTAATAGAAACATTTAAGGACAATTCACTTATGCAGGTTTGAAAAATTATCGCCAAAGACGCACATGTAAATTAAACTGAGCTGAAGATTTGTGTCAAAAGTCCTAAAAACACGCTAGATTCTGCTGCAACAGTAAGTAAATTCTAAAAGAAGGGAATATTCTTCTTGACAAGGGCAAGTATTAAACACGGTGTCAAGATCAAGGAGTATAGGGTTGCTATGAAAGGCACAACATGAGGTTTCCATTATGGATGAAACTGCTCAGTTTGGAGGTTGCTATGACTCGCTCAAGAACAATAGTGCAGGTACTCGGGGGGGGGGGGGGGGGGGGGGTAGTGCTGGAATTGTGACTTCCTAAAGACTCTGTACTCAATGTATCACTGATCAGCTGGGAAATTCATAATGGAAGTCTAAGAGGAGAAAAGCAAGTCAAGACATTTTGCATGCTTGAGACAATGAAAATAATATCCAGTTTTGGACAGGCTACATGAGTAATACACTAAGGTCGAACCTAAAGGTCATATCAGAAAAGGAGCATTGGTAAGAACTGAAAAGCAAAGGGTTGCTTCAAACGTATTCGACTAAACAGGATCCTGCCATGCCATGGATGACAATGGAATGCTGCAGAAGTAGCTGAGGCTGTGTGTTCCCTGGGTCACCTGCAGGTATTTGTGATGGCCATTACTAATGCCAGCCAAGAGTGTATTCTTTTGCAGAAGTGACAGGAAAGGTTATACAATAAGTGGCAAAGCCAACAGGTCGTTTGTGGGCTGCCATCTTTTTTTGTCAATATTTGCATTGTCAAGATTTTTGGAAAATGGTAGCTTTGGGTAAGTTGCTGGGCACTTATCCCGCAAAAATTAATTTTTAGCACCTCAAATGTACATATTGCAATAGTACTCTGTCTCGCCTCCGCATCTGGCTCGGGCCAGGAACAGGAAGCACCCAGTCTCCCCTTAGCCAATCACAACGCTGCAAAGAAGCATTGTGATTGGTCTGAGCCATGGTTCGCCGCTCAGGTCAGATGGGCAATGGGAGCCTGGGCATGTTCTCCACCCAGGTTGTAATGCAGCCTGGAAGGAGAACATGCAAAGTGTGCATGACTGTTTGGCCAGTCATGTGCATTTAGTGTGCCCGCCATTCCTCCTCCCTCTGCTCTGTGAGCAGAGCAGCCCATTCCTGCCTAGCAAAGCTGCTGCAGAAGGAGAACATAAAATGATAATAACATCAAGTTATCATTTTATTTTGCCTTTATGACTGCTGCAAAGCAGTGAGTGGTGCGACGCTCCTCCGCCTTAGCGGAGGAGCCGCCAAAGGGCAGAATGCAGAATACCATTCCTCTCGGTGAAGTCAGCCAATGGCTGAAGTGGATGGAACCAATGTTCCATGTTGTAAGCTGTATTTGGCAGAAGAAAAATGTGAATAACAATACCAGACTGGGGGAGAGAATGTGGCCTAACAGCTAGGGCGGTCGACCTCGGAGCTGGGGATCCGGATTTGAGTCTCGGCAGGGATGCTCAACATTCTGTGATTCTGGGCAAATCACTTAATTTCCCCGTGCATGACAAAAATGAATGTGTCCGTCTGTAATGTAACTGGTGCTCATGTAAAGCGCTTTGATACCTCCGGGTCTAGTATGCGCTATAAAAAACTCCACACACAAAAAAAAAAGACTAATGGATGAAGAGGACACACTAAAAGCTCCTATAAACAAGTTTGTTAAACATATAATCTTTGTAAAATCAAACGGTCTTGGTTAACTCAAGACCTAAAAAACAGACTAGAGAGACTAGAATAACTAATTATTAGAAGAGGACAGTCTGAGCATGCAAAACTACAGTCAAACAACAGGAAGGGGAGAAAGGTTCGAGTTAGTACGATTGCCTCAAGGATTGTTCTTTGTAAATAATATTTCGTAATATTATAAGCTTTACTGGTAACTCCAGCCCACAGGAACAGAATAACATGTTCTGCTAGGCAGAGAAACCAACATTTTACCAACAATCCCAATCCAAATAAGCTCAAAAAGGATATTTTTTCTTTGAAGCAAATGACTTATAAAAAACAGGAAATACCCATCACTCCCAATCAAGGTCAAGCATCAGAGCTCACCGCTGCTAGAGACATCCTCCATCAGCCTTTCTATTTTGGCCCTTGATTATAGGGCACCGGATGAACACAGCAAATTTAAAAGCATAAAAGTCTTGATAAAATAACTGTCTGATCGATTTAAAGATGAAGAGGGCAAAGTATCCCAAATGTAAGCAGGGCCGTTTCTACCATTAGGCAAAACTAGGCGGCCGCCTAGGGCGCCAAAAGGGGGAATTTAAAAAAAAAATTGAAATCAAACAGCGAAAAAATTGAGCAAATTAGGAGAAAAACGGAGAAAAACGGAGGGGGCGGCATTTTTCAATTCTCGCCCAGGGCGGCAAAACACCTAGAAACGGCCCTGAATGTAATACCACATGGAAGGCAAAGAACACCCCTAATGCCGAGTCATAGCTTGAAAATTAAAACATTGATCTAAATGAGAAAAGTAGGTGGTCCAACATTTGCTTTTTTGCAAAAGAGTACAGAATGTACAGACTCCATACCTTAGTGAAACAGAGGCTCCTGAACCTTCTCAAGCAATCATGTATACTTACCTTCTGGGATTAGCTCAAACAGCAAGAGGTTTCTTTAGCTTAATGAGTTGCCAACATACAAGGCTCATACTGCAAGGTGCCAGAAAGTTTGAACCAATAGAGTATGAAGAATATCCAGGTTACGAATATGATCAAAAGGAATCACCTCCTATATGACAATCCGCGCAATTCACAACAGAAAATCTTACTAGACAGCGTTATCCCTCTAATTTTCTTCAGGTTCTGGAACTTCCTCTGAATTGCCAAGAAACAGAAGGTCATCCAGGGAGTCTACTCAGCCGCTACCAAGATTACGATGCCACAGCAGGTACTCTGTGGTGATCGTAACTGATGCACAGCACACAGTTCGGTATTTAATGGAAGCGGTTCAGGAATTGTTATTATTCTCAAAATATGAGATTAATTGGGACAAATGGGAGAACTAGCTCTAGCAGATTATTCAGTGCAAATAGGGTCATAACGACACTAGGTTTGGTACATGACCTAACCAAGGACTACATTGAATAAAGGCCGGCACAGAACTTTGAAAGAAAACTTACTTCCACTTTGGAAACACATTCCATCATATATTAACAACTGCCATAGGCATCCGATTTCACTACATGGTACAATACAGATTACCACTGGGATAGCTGCGAAAGCTGCAAGATTAGCCGTTTTCCGAATTGTATTATGCAACTTCTGCTAAAAATTATTAATGTTATTTAGGTATCCCATGTATAGGAAGCTCACCATGAAAGATAAAGGGTAAATGCATTTTAAATCAAACTGTATTAAAGATGATAAAGCGATAAAAACCAACATCCCAAAATACATTTGATCCTTTACCTGGCATGGTGAACACCCTAGATTTGGAAGAACTAAACCACATGAAATATTGGCCTGAGAAGTTAAACTGTACGATGCGAATTCCTGGTAGTTGTGCAGGGTTCTCGCCTATCCCCATAGTGCCCAAATTGGCCATACTATTCTGTGCAAGAGTTTAATTAAAACAGTAATTATTGGGGCAAAAATGCATTGTACAAGCTCACACAGTTAACTTAAGAAGCAATTGAAAATAGGGGTTATTTCATACATAATTAGAGGCGCCTGCATGTAACAGATTAAATATCAGTAATCAGCCCTTTTTCAAACGGTTTGCTAGAGAAGGGGGGGATCCAAAAATATGAGATCTTCCAATTGAAAGGAAGGCACTTTATTTCTAATACATATTAATAGGTAATTTTCACAAGCCACAATCTCAAATTTAAAAACTTCTGAAAATATTTTGTGTAGAAAAATCTAAACCACTTACAGGTCAAGATGTCAACTCAGAGGGATGCTGCCTTTCTACATTGTTCTGTGGATGACCAAGACAAATGCATCTTGTGAGAAAGTGCCTCGTTTTGCATGGTCATCCCATTTTCTGCTGACTGGTATTGATAGTTTTTACCGTTCCTCACTGTGGTACTGCTGTCCAGGTGCATGTGCGTTGACCCCTAAAATATGGTATAGATGACTAATTCTCATCAGCCTTCTCAACTCTCAAGTAAAGCCAAAGTATATGGTGTAGGAAAATACACCAATGGGATGAAAAAGTTAAAAAGTCACCTGTGAACTGCTTACATGTTGTGCCATCCAATAGACTGACAAACACATGTATTAAGGCCTACCTATTTAGACTGAATCCTGTAGATTTAAAACCTGTAAGCGAACCTGAAGAAATAACCATTTCTGACAGGAAAGAAACCTGCTTTTAAATCACCCCTAATATTTAAAAGTGGTATATGCAAGAATTTGATGTTAGCATGTATATAGAGTGCCTAGCCTACAAGATTTATTTTCACTATTAACGTCTGTAGGGGTCTTTTGAGAAAAAGAAAAATAAGAATAATATAACTGTGCTATTTCTCAACTGGGCTGGGACAAGCTACTGGAATAGTTCAAATGCTACTTTTAATGTTTATTAAAATCAAATTAAGTGGTGAAGTCGAATTTTTAATAAACATTTAGGAAAAGCTACTTTGCAAAAGTTTGATGGTGCCTGCCTGAACCTCCAGTAGGCTAATTAGTGCGACTCTGCTAGCAGATGGCCTTCCACCTCTTCCACTTAATCAGGTGTGAAAAACTACTCCTGTAGCAGAAACAATGGCTTGGCCTTTTAGCAGGAAGAACAAAGTGTGAAGTATGCAACACATAGTAGCTTAAGGGCAGCTGGGGTGGTTTTAGGAAATTTAATAACTTGAAAGGGACCAGGGTGATGCCGGTCCAGTTCTCTATGTAAATAGAGAACTGGGAAAGAGAAGCCTATTGTTTGACACCAGCCTAGTGGGGTGGGAGAACTGGCCCCAGAACTAGTTTGGTGTAGCGGAGGAGGATGGGATTGCTCATTTTCCCTGTCTGGCACACTGACCACCTTCAAGTGCAGGAAGGCTGTGATATCTTGGATTTTATTTACAACAGTGCACTGTGGGATAGTGTGCAATAAGGCAAATAGGACATACTGCAAAAAAGGAAAGATTTACCCTTGGGAACATTTTCCTCACTGGTTAGGGAGTATCCAGGAAGCACCCCAAACCACTGGCTAGTGAATCCTCCAAAAGTGCCATCTCACACACAATTCTTCAAAATACTCTGTACTAGGGCTGCCATCTTTGCTGGCCTCTATAGAAAAACACTAGATACCAATACAACCCGACAAGGTGGCAACTTGTCTCTGGACATGTGGATGAACAGAAGAAGACTGAATTTTCTGTTTGAGACCTGTGCGGAGACCGGAAAGGTTGGACATGCACCAACTTGTACCCAGCACTAAGAAGTGGCTCCAAGGGCCGGTCCACTGGCCACTTGTCTGGCTTCAGGAACACAAAAAGCTTCTAGCGGCCCAGTTCCTGTAAGGCCCAGCTGATCATTAGCAACTGGAACTGGACTAGACCCTGCTGGTGGCTTCTACTGGAGTAATTACTGGCCTCTAAGTGCTGTCCTGGAGGTCCTGGGAGCCCCAGAAGTGACCAAGAGGAGCTGCTTCAGAAACTCAGAAAAGTTAGTACTTCAAAGACCTCCAGAGCGTCAGCAGGACCTCACGGCCAAGGTGTCAAATTTTGAAGGGACTTTATCTGATACAGCTTCAGGCTTGCCACATTGGGGGCATCTGAGCTCTACAAAATTGACTACGTCCCAAGTTAGAAATCTTGACTAAGAGAAGGCACAAAAAGTATTCATCTGACGTGAAGACTTTGGCATCCACAATATTAGAACTCTCCTGTTCTGAGCTTTTCACACCAAATCCAACAGCGTCAGAGGGACCTCGTCCGACAGCTATCCAGCTTTGAGGGAACATAAGATACAGCCTGCAACACTGCCCCATTGGAAGTCTTTGACCTCCATTTCAGCGCGTACGTCAAAAGGTAAAATAATTGACAATGATGACCAGCTTGGTATATCTCACCAGCGCTCTATCACATTTGGCTTAAAAATTTAGTCCAGGTCTCCATCAACCATGAACAGTGACTACGGATCGATGATTTGTTTATTCTAGGTCCTTTTGGCCTCAAGTCTTAAAAAATTTATTTATGCGTTTCCCCCTTATTAGATTTTTGTTAATTTAGTGTCATTTTGCTTATTACACTTCTCTATTTTTATTAATTATTTGTGGGATGTTGATTGTGTTCTGCTTTTACTTTAACTGTTTAGTAACTGCTACATACTTTGCACATTTTCTTTTAAGTTAAGCCTGTCTCCTCTGTGCCATAACTCCCAGGGGTTGAGCCCAAGTTTAAATGACTGAATCTGTGGTTTACCCTGACAAGTTAGTGGTCTTATTTCTTGTGTTGGACTCACATCCACCACAATTAATAACTCGCTTTCTTACACAGTCATCAAATGTAGCCTCACACTCTGAAGCAACCAAGGAAAGCATTCACAAGTCCAAGATAAAATGGATATTATACTGACACGAAAAGATCCACACAAGATGCATGAATCTAATGTGCAAGATGACTACAAAGAAAAAGATCTGTCTCCAATTTTTACATTCTGACCTTACGGGACACAAGAACCAAATGTAGCATGGTCACTACTGAACCACTCTATTGTCCACATTGCCTCCTACTTAACGCTGCGGGGATAAAGCCGCACCTCTCAAATCTATTGATGAAAGTATGAATAGTTCACAGCAAATGCAAGAAAATGCCTTCAAACGTAGGAAACCATCAGCAGCGGTCATACAGCCTCAACAGTAGGGGAGAGGATGTAGCCTTACGGCTAGAGCGGTCGACCTCGAAGCTGGAGAACCAGGTTCGAGTCTCGGCACCGACGCTCAATATCCTGTGATTGTGGGCAAATCACTTAATCTCCCCGTGCCTAACAAAAATGAATGTGTCCATCTGTAACGAAACTGGTTCTCGTGTAAAGCGCTCTGATACCCGATATCTTCGGGTCTGGTTTGTGCTACAAAAACAACAACAAAAAACTGTTCATCAACCAAATCTCATCACTTTGGTCAATGTCGAACTTGGAGATGCAAAATTCTGAACTGAGTGACCACTGCAATTACAGGACAGGACACTCCGCTCATGTCATTTTCATACATTTCTACTTGAGGAACAGAAAGAAGTGGAAGAGGGAGGATGACAATTTACCATTGGGTAGTAACTGGAGGACCGTAAACTCTTATCACAATTAGAAAAGTGTAAAACATTTACAAAGATTACAAAAGCAGCTTTCAACCACCAAGAAATGGCCCCTTAAATAAAGTTATAGCAAAACAGGCAGGAGCTACAAACAGCAGATCATAATGTACGCCAGTTTGCTGTGTTCCTGAAATATGCTATTTTAAGCTTAAAGCTGAACGTTTCCCTTTGAGAGAAGGCAAAGCACATTCGATGAGAGGGTGCCTGGAGAAACAATTACAGGTCACTGCTCGCCCATTAGTTGTTTCAACATAACAGAGCAGAGCTCACTCATACATACTGTCGCTGAAAACGTCAGATCTAAGGCAATGATTTGTGTTTCCCCTCAAGCACGAAATGTAAAAGCAATCACAAGAGAAGAAAAAATATATCTGAAACTCAGATCAACTGAAAATGGCAACCTTGTCATTCCCAGGGTGCGTAGGGTCAGATGGGGTGGCAGGAGCTTCACTAATACCACGACTAGACTCTGAAACTCCATGCCATCAACACTTAAAAAATAAACTAATCAGAAAGGGTTTAAAACTTGGCTTTTCAGAGGCTGAGTACTAGGCAAGCCAAACAGTCCTATTAATCTGAAGGAAGCGCCTAGACACCTCGGGGTATATGCAGCGCTCTATAAATGCCTCATTTCATTTAATTTCAAACTGCAGCAATTGGTTTGCAGTCAGGACAGTACTCCAACCTGCATGCAGCAGGGTCATCTGTGGGCTCCACAGGCAAACACACAGGGTGCTGCTCTGCATTCACTCCATGTACAACTTCCCCCAGGAAAACTCGAATACAAGGTCAGGTGACAGTGGTATAAAAGCGGTGCACAAGCAGGATACCAGAAGAAGTGGAGGAAAAAGTGTCAACCACTCATTCAACAGTGACGTCAATGGATGCTAAGAAAGAATTATTTTCACCACATATGACCACTTATAAAAAAACACACCCAAAATGCCTGGCTATCGACCGACTTCACGTGTCGGCTAAAATTCGTTTTCCAAACTTTGACGATAATCCACAAAATCAGTAATCAGTGGGCATTATGCAAAAATAAAGAAGTGGCAAATAAAGCAAAATATTGGCCGTCTCCTTCCATTGTTGCCTTTGGTTTCCTGTAATCTTGCAAACTTGGTACAAATAAAATGAAAAGCTCTCTCATGCCTAGTAGAACCTGGCAATAGTCTTTCAGGGCAGGAGCTGGGACTAATAAAGTTCCTGCTAGTGACTGAGTGTTAAAGTCTTGACTTCTGGTGACTTCTTCCTCTCCAGTGGGTCCTGGCAGGTGTGCTGCGACCCAACACCTCAGTACCTCTGGCACTGGAAGTTTTCTCATCTGTTCGTTAAACTAAATATTCAAACCTATCTAAACATGATCTGCTTGAGGGTGTTCTTAAATGATTGTTGTACCCCAGGCAAGCTGAAGCATGTCTTTTTCTGCAAAACGGTAAAAAATGATAAGCAAAGCTTTGTGCCTATTTATCGACTCTCAAAGTGTCCTATTTCATTCTGTTAGCGTTCTGCTTTTACACCGTGATTGCTCCCTCAAAAGGTCCTCGCCAATTGCCATTAAAGAACATCAAATAAATGACTTAAGATATGAAAGTACATTATATCAAATTATGTAATTTCTGAATTGTTCCTGAAACAAATAAAGGGATCGCTGCTAAATGAGACCTGTGAACTGTCCCAAAGTCTAGGCACTGGACTGCTGAACCCATTATTTTTATGGTTTGAAATGGACAACGCAGCTGTCACCAGACAATTATGGGAGCATCACCAGGAAAGAGGCTTGTATACAGGAGGAGTACATGTGTTTATTGACCAGAAGCTGTGCCTGCTCTCCACACAGCTGTGATCACTTTACTTATCCAGCTGCCTGGACGTGATGGTCCAGAGACACACAACATTGTAATGCTATTAAATACCTCTCTTAGATAACTGTACTTTATGGTGTTTTTCTCTGGCTCCTGCACAGATGGGAGGAGAGCAATCATTGACCGGCATGGATTTTTAGCTCTGGCTTGCCAATACAGCAGCCCCCTGCCCTTTCAACCTACACCAATATTATTCTACAGTTCTTTTTTTGTTTTTTTTTTGTTGTCCTCATCTGCCACTTCTTCACCCTTTCCTTCCTTGTAGCGCCCTAGGGTGTGTTCATCTCATTTATGAAGAAAAATTCTTGCTTACTAGAAGGCAAAGGAATAAAAGTGATGGCGCCCTAGCCAATCCTTCCAGAGCATATTTTCTCCAAGAGATTCAAAGCAGCTTAATCATAGGACCTTAGCTTTATCCCCCATTTTAAATAACTTGTATCCCTGCCCATCACCCATAGTGCTTCAAAAATAAAGTCCAAAATCCATGCTTCTTTTTACAGTGACCTGCCATGTCCAGTTTGCCCATAGTTCTCATTGTTCTAATCCAAGACAGATCAGTCGGAGGATCAGGAGAAACCCAAAGTTTACAAATTTCCCTTCGGGCCACCAAAATAGCATAAAAAACCAACTTCGTAACATCGTCCAGGCCCTTACCTTGTAAGTCCAGTCTTCCTGTAATAATCGCTTCAGGGCTTACCTTAATACTCCGCTTTAGCACCACTGACAGACAATTACTTACAGCATCCCAGAAGGCCTTGATAGCCGGGCAAGTAACAAACATATGGATATCATCCTCATTTAGGCTGTTGCATTTAGGACATCTTACAATTCCGCCGTCTTTAAATTTAGCCAGCCTCTTTGGAGTCCAATAGGCCCTGTAGAGAGTGAATAATTGATTCCTTCTTAAGTTAGCTGATTTAACCACCTTATATAGAATCAACATAGTTACTTGCCATTGTTCTTCTGTCGCAATCCTCGGCAAGCACTCTCCCCACAAGGTCTCTGGCAGTTGAAAAAGGCCATCTTCCATCTCAATGATAGCCCAATACCACAACGCCACCTCTTTCTTCATATTAACATCTGATGCCAGTTTTTCCTCAAAGTCATTATGACGCCCAATCAGATGTTCTTTCCCAACTGCCCAGCTCTGAATCTGACAATATTTGAATTTGGAAAACTTCTCACCCCAATTTAGCTCGCAGACAGACCACGGAAGTAGACTTCCATCTACAAATAGCTCGCCCCATTTCTGAGGGCCCTCCGATTTTAATGCCTTTGCCAAAGCGTCTTCCGACCAATTTGGGGCGCCCGGGGTTTCCCATATTGGTGCTCCAGCACTGAAATATGGAATTTTTATGGCCCTCCTGACCCGATACCAAACCGTAGCTAAATCTCTTAAGACCTTAAGTCTTACTTTTTTAAAGTATTTTGGGTCCGCAAACTTATACAAAAAGCCCGCCTGTTTAATCTTCTCAGTTCTCAACAGGGCCGAGAATAATTGCCCAATAACCGAATCTCCTGGAGTACCTAAAAGCATTCTGCAGTTTTTAAGCAAAAAAGACCAAGAATAAATCTGAAAATCCGGGGCGGTGAGACCTCCCTTGATACATTTTCTCCTGATTTTTTTCCAAGATAGTCGTGAACCCTTGGATGACCAAATGAATGAGGCTATCTCACTCTGCAACTTTGCCAGGCCTCCCTTGTCGAACATAAGAGGGATAGAGTCAAATAAAAAAGTTAACTTCGGCAACACCATCATCTTTACCAAATTAACACGGCCAAAAATAGTTAAAGGAAGATGACTCCAACCCCTCATTAACATAGAAATATCTTTCCTGATTTTGACAAAATTAATTGTAACAAGTTGCTTTATATCTTGAGTAATTTGGACACCCAAATATCTGATCTGTTTTTTAAGAGTTGCAACCTCTGTTGCCAAATTCCAAGACATAATTTCAGTTTTGTCCGAGTTTAAACAATACCCTGAGACTTCGCCAAAACTTTTGGTAATAGTGTTTATCGCAACCAGTGTTTGATCCAAGTCCGATGAAAAAATGACTATATCATCTGCGTAGAGACCTATCTTTCTGCTCCAACCCTGAAATCGAAAAGGAGGAATAGAATCCGCCTGTCTAATCTTGCAGGCCAATGGTTCGATATAGAGATCGAATAAAAGCGGGGATAAAGGGCATCCCTGCCTGGTACCTCTCATTATCTTTATATGCTTGGTTAAAACTCCATTAACTAATACTCGAGAAGTGGGAGACTGGTAAAGTGATATTAAAGCTTGACAGTATTTCCTTCCCAATTGCAAATACATTATTAAAGCTTTCAAAAAGACCCAATTTACACGATCGAAAGCCTTGGCGGCATCAAGAGCAACCACTGCGAGAGGCAATTTCTGATCTACTGCAACATCGATAGTAGCTATCATGGTAAACGTTAATTCCTTTAGATGCCTGCCTTTAATAAAGCCCTTTTGGTCCACATGGATAATACAGGGAATCACCTTAGCCAGCCTATCTGCCATGATCTTTGCAAACACAGTTCTTGTACACAAATACAAATGCATTCCCATGCTACTGTATTGTTTCACATTACTGCATTCCTTTAAAGCCAGGCCTATTGGAAAAGGCAATGCTTGTTCATACAGTGGCAACTGTTTTCCTGTATTCCTTTAGCAGCACCAGACGTTAGAGGTAAAGTTCAAGCCTTGATACACATAATGGCTTTCATGACAACACAGACAAGCCAGGAAATTATTCTAGGCTGGCTTGACAGCACAGCTGTCACCAGGCAAATATGTGAGACTCACTAGGAGAGGGGCTTTGGTGTCACCCACATCTTGGGAGCAAGAAGTATGCTTTGATTGACCGGAAGATGTGTTCTTCCACAAAACACTGCTTGCCCTCCACACAGCTCTGATTATTTATCCAGCTGCCTGAGCTTGAGCATTCAGGGGCACACATCACATTGTAAAGCTATTAAAGTGTCTTAAATAACTAGATAATTAATGGTCTTTTTTTTCTGGCCCCTGCACAGATGGGAGGAAGGCACTCATTGACCTGCATGGATTTTTAGATCTGGCTTGACAGTGGAATAGTAAGCTGCCCTTTTACCTACACCAATATTAATTTACAGTTCTTATACAAAAATACAAATCAATTCTCATGCTATCTACTTGTAATGTTTCATATGACTATATAGCAGTCCTTTAAAGCCAGACCTATTGCATTGCCAATGCTTGTTTTCAAAGTGGTAATCAGCTAACAATTCCTTTAGCAGCACAAGACATTATAGGTAAGGATCAAGCCTTGATAAGCATAATGGCTTTCATGACAACACAAAGACCAGGAATTTATGCTTCCGGCTATTTGCTACACAATCTTCCATACAACCCACACTATGACCCATGGGTACTCACAAACTTTCTTTCGGGGGCCAAATTTACAGTGTGGTTTGTGGCAGGGGGCCGCACCGGTGGGGGTGGGGTCAGGTTGGGCTAGAGCAAAAAGAAAAAAAAACTGTGACCAAGAGGTTGAACACAGGCCCCTGCAGAGGATGCATCAGTCCACTGAACCACCAGCCCCGGCATACACACGTCTGTCTGTCTGTGTGTCTGTGTGTCTGTGTGTCTCCGTCTGTGTGTCTCCGTGTCGAAACAGGAAGCTTCCCAAAAGGCCCTTTAAAAGCGCTTACAGCTGACTTTTAAAGGGCCATGACCTCACAGAGGCCGGCAGTAAACACAGAAGATGACAGCAGGAGTTTACGCAGGGAATACCTATTTAATACGTAGTCATAAGGTATGCTCCTGCCGTCATCTTCTGTGTTTACTGCCGGCTTTACTTGAAACTTAGAAACTGCAAGGCACGGTCTGCGGGCCGCCAAAAAAGGCCTGCCAGGCCGCTGGCGGCCCGCGGGCCGTACTATGAGTACCACGGCTATGACCCCTAAAATGCAGATGGGATCATTGAGGCGCAGCCTAAAGCATATACTTCACAATGATGGTAAGTGCTGCCAGCATCAACACCAGATCCATTGATGTGAATATTTGGCTGCATAATTTAAGAAATCAATCTGGCCACTTGAGGCAGGAAGTATAGAAAATAAGAAAATCCCCTTACTCGCGCTAGAGCATAACATTTCCGAGATGCCCTTTTCCCAAAATATTCAATCTTCTACCCCTTTTTTAACTGGCATTCTTGATACTGATGTGTCAAATTTTAATATATGGCTTATTAATGCCCTTGATCTCATGGCTACGTTAAATAGTCAGGTTGTGAAAAGATCACAACCTTCAGGCCCTTGGTTCTCATCCTCCTTAAGGGAAGAGAAGAGCAGATGTAAATATCTGGAACGTCAATGGAGAAAATAATATAGCCTGGAAGCTACAGCTAAATTTAAATCCGCTCTAAAAAGGTTTCGTTGTCTATTTGCAGTGCTCAGTGCGATTATATTTCCTCTTTAAATTCAGCGGCTTCCAGCACCTCGTGTGAATTGTCAAAAATTGCCCATTCTTTCATATCCCTTTGAGGCTTCAAAAAGATGATTTTGACCATCGCTTGAACTCTGTAATGATGCATCTCAATTTGTTTAATGAGAAAATGCAGAGGGTTTATTGTGCTTTCTCACAGTTACCCCTACTAGTGTTCATGCGGAGCCTGAGCTAAAGCGGGATCCTCAACTACTAAATTTCACCTCTATTTCGGAGGAGGACTTTATGAAGGAATTTGAGAAATGTAAGTCCTGATCACCAGGGTACCCTTGTATTCCCTGAATCCTAAGGATGGTTTCTTTTTCCCCTCTTCTTGGAAGCAAACATTTCTTCTCCCTTTATTAAAGAAAGCTATTGCAGACTCGGCTTTACTGAGTAATTTTAAACCTATTTCTCACTTACTGGTGGCTGCTAAAATCCTGGAGAAATTGGTACATAGGCAGTTAACGTCATTCCTTGTATCTAATAACCTGTTGCATGATTCTCAATCTGGTTTTGCTCCGATTTCAGTACTGAATCCGCTGTATCAGATGTTACAGAATTCATCAAAGAGAACTTGGATTATGGGCGATCTGCCATTGTAGTTTTGATTGACCTATCAGCTGCGTTTGATACTGCTGCACACTCCACCCTTATGGACAGAATTAATCTGGCTGGCATTCAGGGCAAGGCTTTTACATGGCTAAAATCTTTGGAGGACAGATCCCAGCTGAGTTCTCTCCATCCGTTTACACCCTCCCTTAAACCTCTTCAGTATGGAGTGCCTTAGGGCTCAGCCCTGAGCCCCACCCTTTTCAACATATATCTAGCACCTCTGGCTCAGTTGATTGAATCCTGATGTATGGAGGTGGTGTCTTATGCGGATGACACCCAGCTCCTCTTGTCTTTTCAACAGCATACCGATAATGCCCTTATTACTTTCAAACAGTGCCCAAAGCGAGTCGCTCATTGGATGAACACTAAGTCTCTCAAATAAAATTTGGATCCAACAGAAATTTTCTTTTTTGGGTCTAGGTGTCCACATACCCCAAGCACATGGTGGCCAGAGGATCTTAACCCTCTCCCTGTTCCCACCTGCTCGGCCAGACATCTGGGAATTATATTTGATTAAAACTTTTAATTTTCATCGCAAATCCAACAAGTATCAGTGGTTTGTTTTCCTATTCTTAAATGTTTTAAAAAGATGTCTCATTTGGTACTGGAGGATACTCGAAAAACGATTTTTCACACAATGTTAACGTCTAGACTAGACTATGCGAATTGTCTCTACTTGGGCCTTCCTGCTTATCAAACCCAAAGACTATAGATAGTACAAAATGCAGCTACAAGACTGTTTCTCAGAATTCCTTATCAGCAATCCATCTTGCCATATCTGAAGCATTTACATTGGCCGTGTATAGCCAATCATATTAAATTTAAAGCACTTACTTTTGCTTTTAGAGGATTCTCAGAATAAAGACACCACTATCTGTAGATCTTCAGATTGAACATTCTGTTAATTTTGCAGGTCCTAAAGATCTCAGAGGGCAGTTTAGGGGGCAGATTGTTTGCTTAGCTGACCTTCAAACTGTGTAATGCACTGCCCATTAGCCTTCGTAGGGTTTCTTCTGACCCTATTTTAAAAAAAAAAGAATGAAAAACCTTTCTTTTTGATGAGGCCTAGAACTTGCTGCACTCCTACCGCTTAGGCCAGTCTCTCTCACAGATGGTGCCAGGACGCTTGTCGTGAAGCAGCTGTGCACAGTATAAATGCTTTTTGATTGATTGATTCTGCTCCGATTTGAATGCCAGTAGGAAAACAGAATTGGCTCACTAACAATATACATAGAAACAAATTCTAGGCCAATTGAGTTTGAGCATTTATGATAATCTGAATGAATGACTCCTTATTGTGCACAGACAAGTAAAAACTATTTTGCATTCAAAAAGCAGATTAAATACGAAATTTATAAAGCATTTGATAAGAAGATTTCACATTAGAGATCAAGATTAAAACAACATTAGAATGTATTCAGCTACCCTTATCCCTAAATCTCAGAACAGAACTTTGGCTCATTGAATAAATGCTATTATTCAATTCAATTTTTATCTCGATGCGTGCTGATGAAGACAGAAATGATGTGGTGAGTCATCGAATCTCCTGCCAATTAATTACAGATAATTGAAAAAGGCCAACAGGGTTCTCCAGAAAGCAACCATCCTGTTTTTTTGTATGTTGACAAAACAACCCTTTCTCCATCTTTATGAAATAAGTTGAAGCAGTCCAGGTCCTGCCAGAAGGCCCCTGCAGATAGAAGCAACATACAGACTGCTTTTAGCCTTATTGAGTATAAAGATGCATCATCCCATTGTGCTGTCTCAGCTCTAGAACACGAGAATGAGAAATAAATACTAAAACAAAAAGGATGTGTTTTCTTTTCAGTGCAGTTAATGGAAACAAATTGAGAATAAGAAATAAAAATTCAGAGTAGCTAAGAAAATTACAGAAATATAGTCTTCTAAAAGTAGTGAGCAATAACAACCAGATTATTGACCTTCATAACCTATAAAGATTTAAAAGAATGAAAACAGGGCACGAATAAAGAAAATCAAGAGAAAATAATAATGTGGGAGTTGAATAAGAAAGATCCAACACGACTATCTGGTTGACATGAAAAATATTGAAGTGGCTTTAGTTGCAATGAATAAATACACATCCTGGAGGAAAGCTACAAACAGTACATTAACCGAAATGTGAATTTGGGTTTGGAATCTTATGATCTAAAATGGCACAGATTTTATTGAAGGACATGGCAGAAACATTACCTGTAACCCACCTGCACAGAAGAAATTAAGAAATTAAGTCAACATCCAAGCTAGGGTTTCAAAACATGTATGAATGGAGCATCTGAAAAGGGATGCAATATGGGTATTTTCTGCCTCAGAATTTTAGAGACTAGGTCAAGGTGGAAGATTAATATAGAACTCAGATAAATATTGGATTATAAAATAAAACTAATTGTAAATACAACAGTTGTACACTATCAAAAATGCTGCATTTTGATTTGCTCCTAGCTGGCCGTTATCCACCAAGGCGATTCGTAGCAAGCACCAGAGACAATCCTCATTACAGAGTCAATCCACATATCGCTACGTCTTCTTCCAATAATAGCCGATCACAAAGTTGTAATAAAGAACTAGAATGTTCATCTCATGCGCAGAAAGTGCCTGCACATGGAGACATGTTTCTACAGAAGACTGCTTTCCTGTGCAGAAAGTAGAATGTGTACAAGAAAATGGTTCTTATCGTAGCTATCATAAGTTCATGGAATAAAAGAGTCCCCAATAATATTTCTTTTGCTTTGTCTTTTTGTATTATATTATAAAGCGCTTCAACATCTCATCACAGATAGTAAGTTATGTATAAATGCACTTTCAATTCAATATTCTTAAAGTGTTTTAAAAAGCAGCCTCTAGTTTCTGCCAGATTTAAAATGTTACTTATTTTAAGATGTTTTAATTAATTAATTTGTAGTTGTTTATTAAGGTATACAGAGCAACATTTTACATCCAATAAGTATATATTTTTTATATTTTTAAATACGATTTATCATTTGCTTATATTTAACTTATAAAAAAAATTTGGGAGGCTAGTGCACACTCTTGCCGCAAGATAAAACTACTGGCAAAAGGAAATGAAAAGAAGTAAAAACGAAAATCTAAATTTCCAAACAGAAACTTACTTGAAGGGTCTCACTGCCATTAGGAATACAACTCTATTAGTTCTTAACATGAGATGAGTCGGCAAACAGCTTCCCTCACCTCTAAAAATATGTCACACATTTAAATGAATGATAGACTATATCAACCAAAATGCTAACAGGTTAACATTAAGGAGATAACAAGCAATGGAGAGGATGGATCTTCTGAGAAAACTGATGTGGGAAGGGGATGCTGGACTTGGGTTCAGTAACTTCCAACTATTCATAGACCTCTGAAAGCATAATATACCATAAATTACTTAAAATCTAATGCTTCCTGTGAGAAAGAGAATATTTAATTGGGGTGGATGGTAGTCCACCACAAGTAATAAGGTCACTATCTTGTTAAGTGCAGTTAAAGGTACCAGTAATTTAAAATGGAGCTCAACCCCTGAAAGCTATGTCACAGAGCAAACAGGCTTAAAAATGAAAAGTGTTAAGCTTTTAGAAATATTAAAACAGTTAGAAGGACGAAAACACAACAAAAATCCCACTCCAATTGATATAAATATGAATAATTTAATGAACAAAATGAGATCAAAATGACAAAAATTCAATAAGGGGAAATGGAGATATGAATGTTTCAAGTTTTAAGTTCAAATAGCACCAAAAAGCATTAAGCATTAAGGATCAACTGGTCAACTAGTCACAGTAGACTGGGACTGAGATGCTATTTCAGGCTAACTGCAATGGAGCAAAGGTCAGAAAAACGCACCAGTTTCGACCCGGTCTGAGGTTTTGCCTTGGGATTTAATCTAAAAAATGGAAGTCAACGTTTTTTAGCAGGGCAAGGCAGCATGGGGTGTGCAAAGATAACTTCACAATGTCGGATTGCCTTTGGACAAGGTCCCAGTGAAGACAATGTTTTTTTATTTTTATTGGTTTTATACAGACAACACAACACATGTCATGTATTGCATGGAACAACACGTCATTCACTGTTACATTTGAGTCCAGAACACTCGCTCGGGGAACAGGCAACGGCAGAGCAAGACAATGTATAGACCTCTATCTGGTTATCCGGCAGAGGAATGCAGAACCCCATCTGAAATTGCACTCGCCCGGGGGGATATGTACCACCCATGATCCCTAGTTCACAGAGGGTCTAGTGGGGGTGCATTCATCTTAGAACGGCCCTACGAGTGATGAGGGCCACAATTACCGAGCTGCATGTGAGAAAAGCTCAGAGGCCAAAAGATTTAAATTCGAGCCCAAGGAAATCCTTGTGTCAGCATACTTTTGGTGCCTTTGCTTGTTCAGCATTTTTACCTTTGGACTTAGTCTCTTTTTCTGAGCTCGTAACCTACAAGCAGGATAAGGCTATGGTTTATGTCCAATGAGAGCACCATAAGGCCAGATACTTTGTCGCCAAGGTCCCACTGAATCGGATTTGCTGTTGCAGATAGGCTCAGAACAGTTAAAACCTGTTAATTCTGCACAACGAGGTCACGCTTTGGGCAGATCAGCTTGGCAAATTTGCCCCAGTCCTCCTGGGATCGTGAAGTACCAGGTTTTCTAAAGATGATAGGAGAAGTCTGGTTAGACACAGCCAAGCGTCCCAGAGCATCAGGAACAACACTTGGGGGGCGAGACTCACTCCAGCAGAGGCCAGCTGCAGGGTCCAGAGTAGCTCTAGTTGGTACTGATCAGCTGGGAACTTCAGGAAATAGTCCTCTTGGAACTTGCTGTGTCCCTTTAGCCACACAGAAAGCCAGTCAGCTGAACTATGTAATCCACTTCTTCGTCCCGAGTACAAGTGGGAACAGGCCCAGCCCTTCAGGTCTACTCTTAGGTCTCAAACCACAGGTGCAGTTCTTCCCCTATCATTCTGTTCTTTCAGAGGTCCAGAGTGTTCTGAAGAAGGTGTCGTGGGGTGCCACACTTATGCCTGGCACTAGTTTGTGGGTGGGGGTAACTCTTGGTCCCTCCCTAACCAATACAGTAAAAGTTCAGGGTAACCCTACCCAGTTTTGCAGCAGATCTTGTGGGCCCTTATTCAAACAATCCAACAATGTCCTCATTCAATAAACCCAAGATGGATAAACGTTTCTACCCTTCTGTACAGCCTGTGTGCCCACCCAGATGTGTGGTTAGGGTAATCAGCAGCCCCTCCTCTGTGGTCACTCCAAAGCAGTTCTGGGGACAGCTTTCCTCCCATTGGGTTTGGTGCCTGCCTGACTGGGAGGACAAAGCAAGGGGTCAGTTCTGGTGTCATCTGACGTCCGCTTGTGACAGGAGACACCCCTTTGAAATAAATTAAGTTCCTAAGCATAGCCACTTGGTCTCCCTGCCTGGGAATAAAAACACCTGCCACACCCAGGAGGCCATTTTCTGTTCTCTGAGATCAGTTTTCACACCTCATCAGGGCTGTTCACCAACTGTGTGACATTTGGAGGTATAATGCAAATTAGCCTCCATAAGGTCAGGCAGGAAAACAGCAACTTGCTAAAAGTCCCTTTTCCTAATATTTATCAAAAATCTGACGTCATCCGGAGGTTTGACTTTAAATGAATACCAACAAATGCAGTTTAATCATTTTGCTAGCTGGTCCCGAGCTTGGGATAGCAGAAATAATATTTAATATTGCTTCTCATCTTTCTCCATGCACCAGCGAGGCTCACTGGAGTGAAAATGGCTTTTGGACACTGGTCTATGTAAAGACATGTTAACTTTACATTTCTTCCTACTTTTAAATAGCAATGACTAAATGATTCTGCCTTGTGGGCTACAAGGCCTCCTCAGAGGTAACTTATGAACATTTAAAAAGGAAGTTTTTTCCTGTCAAAAAGTGTCATTTTGGCAGGTAGGGCTGCAGTTTTAAAACTGCAGCAGACAGGCTAAAGTGGTAGGCCTAGAGCAGTGTTCACCTTGTCACACTAGTGAATGGCACCATACTGCTGCGGTCCATAAGTGACATTTAACTTCCCATGCCTTTGGGACACCATATATTATGACTCTATTGGAAGGTTAGACATGCCAATTAGGAGGAAACCAATGTCAACATGTTTTAGTGGCCAGAGCACATGCACTGGTACCTGGATAGCAGTGTCCCAGTGCACAGAGCCAAAAAAACAGCAGCACATGTCCACAAACAATTGGTGTAACCACCCAAAAAAGAGGCACTTTCTCACGCCTCCCCACATATATTTTGATCTGCTGGTTCAATATCACCATTAACACCATATGGGTAGCCCATTTACTTCAGCCTGTTCCATAGGAATGGCTTTAAATTGAGCATTTGCTCTTCAGTAACATGGCTTACATTTTTTCGTGAGCGCTAGTTCTCTAGTTGCTCATTATAACTCTGTAGTGAAGCTACTGTAGATCACAGGGGAATCAAATGAAAGACTGCTGCTGCAATTTAAAGCACATTTCACTCAGCCTGCCAGACATATTTCTGACACGGAGGAATACAATATTTGAGAATCTATAGAAATATTCATCGTTTTAGTGTTCCAGAGTACTTAGCGTAATTAGAATGATTAAATGAAACCCATTATTTTGTTCATTCACTGCAGTCTCCTCTTCCTTTTTTTTTTATTTTCTTTATTAGTTTGTTCCTCCAAATCTGCAAGCCATGAACAGAAACAATTATACATCTCATCCACCTCAGCCGAGGCAGTGAACATTCCAACAATAATAAACTCAGGGAATTAGACCTGTGCTCACTCCTGTGGAGGTTTCCCCATCTAACGTGGTTCGCTCCATTTTTATTGGTTTCATGCTAACCCAACGGTAATTAAACTTCTCCCCAACCTCCCCTACCGCCCCTCCAAGCCCCCATCATACCACCCCCCAACAACCCCCTTCCCCCTTGCCGGATCTGTATACTTGAGGTCCGTACATCTTAATGTTCATTCTGGGTCTCCTTAGGTCTCTCCCCTTTGGCTTGGGGCCACCCCCCCCTCGGAAGCCACCTCCCCCATTGACACCTGTGTGGATTGTGTGGCCTGTACCGCTTTCTCCTGGATCATCACTCCCCATGCCTATAGTACCTCAGGTAGTTTGTCATCTCTTCTGGTGTTACGCATGTGTCCCTCCTCAGTCTCCTCTTCCTTAAGAAAAATTATACAGCTCCTATTCCAACAACATGGTGTTCAGGTGTGCGACACTGGCCATGAATATAGAATGCTAGCCCTTTTGTTGTACATTGGCAGTATGTTTTTACTGAGCATATCAGACTTCTTCCTTTCTTGGCCGAGGAAGGTATTTGTGAATTTATAGAAAATACGCCCACATTTCAGTTTCTGGAACACGTACAATCATTTCCATTAGAAAAAAATTAAGTGAGAAAAGCAGTTCCTCTCAGACATGGTTCATCAAATCAAAGCAAACACTCTCCACTTTTTAGGTGGAGAAAGGCACCTTGGAACTGACTAGAATTCCTAAAATTCGTATGTCACCACAAACAAAGGATTTATAATAGGACTAAAATCTGTTATCCCCCTTACTATAGGCGACTTTTTGTTAGCCTTAAAACCAGGATTTCTCTACAATACAATTCAATGTGATAAACATGGCGGAGCGTGATCATAAAAAAAACTCTAATTCTTGTAACCTTTCACCTAAATAATTTCATATGAAACACACCATCTAGCAAACAATTTTAAGACTTTCACTCCACATTTTCCAGGTCTTATTTATACTAGCAATATTTTTCAAGGGAAGGGCCTTATCAGAGAGGTAATGACCTAGGTGGAGTAGGACTCTTTGACACCACCCCAGTCAGTACCTACTGGGGAATGCCCTGCTCCTTGGATAATATATCTAAAATTAAAAAACCTATATAGGATATAATACTAGGGTATGGGGGAGATCTATTCACAGAGGCATATAGAAGTATGCAAGAGGGTACTCCTCTAGTAAGTTCTCTGTAACATATTCTTATATGCCTTTGTGAATTGCACCACAAACATATTACATTGGTTTTATAATGAAACACTCATGCAATATTCAAGTACTAATTGAAAGGACTGTGACAGTCTTATAAAACATATAAAAGATGAGAAAGTCTGTGTGCTCTGGTACTGCTCAGATACTTCTGTATTGTACCAGAAAATCAAACATGAATATCCCATGCATTCATGCTAGTTGTAACATAGCAAGCCAAAAACAAAAACAACAAAAAAATCACCAAAACTTTCTCAGAAACAAAGTTAGCAAGTTACATGAATATGCACTACTCTAATGTACAAAACCGCTTCGACCTCAAAAATAAAAATACTCCAATGAGAGTCATCTAACCAGTTTCAGAAAGAGGACTGGTTGAGCAGACCCTATGATGGTTTGCATTTGCTCTGCCTGCTGCACACAGATTTCGGCAGCACATACAATAACAGAATGAAGAGATCTTTCCATCTTATATTTTAGTGCCGCTTTCTACAACGCAGACATGATGCCAATGAGAAGCTGGCAGCGCATAGGATACAGAAACCCTACATGAATTTTGCAATATGTGCACACAACTCGCGAAACTAAAAGATGTAAACATGAAAGCGTGCGTTACTCCGGTCCAGTCACACTTTATATTTTCTCTGCATATCAGCGCGCGGAACTAATCACATGAAATCACCCTGGAAAGTTGTTAAAACACCAACAACATTTAATATTCCGAAGTCATGCCAGGTCATGTTTCAGAACGCCCACCGATAAAAGGGCCACTCCAAAGATTATTTTAATTGGTTCAGACTCTAGCCTCTATATCTTTTCAGAGTTCTGCTTAATTGGCAAATTGCTTTATAAGTGATTATCACTGAAGAAAACAAATTAAATTAAAAGCCAGGCTGCAGCGCCAAACCAAACATCTTGCGCTCCTCTCTTTCTGGGTCGCTAAAGACGGAGAAACCTACTGCATTAGGAAAGTTCCAAACTCATTTGTAATTTGTACATCATACTAATCACCCGCACTGGGGACAACAGCTGAAGGAAAGATTTCTGCTTCTTTTGAAACTGCCCCAAAGTGCCAAGACAACAAGAACCCCCATTCCCCAGTGTTTATGATTGGCAATAGGGAAGCGCCCATCTTCCTGAAATGCATAACCAGTTCCATCATGAACATATGGGAATTTATAATGAATAATTCCACATTTGTAAAGCGCGAACTTTACATCCCTAAGGTTATCCAGGCGCTGGGGGCCGTCGGGGAGATTAAGTGAGCTACAGCCCAGAGTCACATGATGCTGAGCTGACCCTGGCGCCAGGGATCAACCGTGGGTCCTGCGCTCCGGAGTCAGTGCCACATTTATCATTTCCAAGTTCAAGCACTACAAAACCGCAACCCATAACATCATTTTTTAATGGCTAAATCAAGGTTAATTTATTTTTTTTGTGGACAGAATGCCTCTTACGCGATGTACTCACCAGACTTTTTTTAGGGCCCCATTGTGATCAAAATAACCCTTGAATATTCAACGTGTGAGGGCTGCCCAGGCCCATGGGGCAATTTCACACACCATTGGCCCTCAAGGTAGGAGATCTCCTTAATATTTGGCATCTAAAGTGTGTTGTAATCTCAGGTGGGTGATCACCTAGGAGCCTTAAATACTGATTTGAGGAAGGACACATGCTTTAGTTCAACGGTAAAGCAAACGGTTAAAAGGAGGAGTCTTACAGGTAGAGCTCTTAGAAGCAGAGAAACGAAATGGCAAAGCATCTCATCATTTAGCGAATGTACTGCAAAGAAATATCGAACATAATTCGTCTATATCACCTTATACAGTGGACGAGGTAGAAAATGAGTTTTTGCATCAGCTATTTATAGTTATGTGATACATACGTGCAGCATACACATAAATGGAATGAAAGGTATGTGCATACTATCACTACCACAAACAAGTCATAGCAGTAATTATACCCAAGACTAACAACAGGAAATGACTCGACTGCATTGCCACACCTCAGTAGATCTTAATTATGTAAGGATAGGCGAACAATGATAGTTGTAAAACATGTTTCCATGGCAGGCCCAATCACAGGTTCCATGTGACCACTTCCAGTTACCCTGCGCTGTTTTTGTTCAGCAAATCAGTGCAAAATATTCTGTCCACTGGAACAATGTGCCCGGTTAACGGTTCCCAGCGCCGTCAAACATTAATTTGGTAACATTAGCTTGTGGGAGTCACATACCGGACTCGAGGCCAAATTCCAAGCAGGAAAATAAGCCACTGTTCTTTACCAAACACTACGTAAAAAATATATCTACAGGCCCCAACTGTCCGGAAGAGGATTCTGAACACAGCCGTGCCTTCTTCGAGGAACTGGGTGCTCACGCACCTCCACGGGGGGTGCAAGACATTCCCTCGCCTTCTCAAGAGGTGCATTCAATAAAGTAGAGAATCACAGGCAGGGCGAGCGAATCAACGTGAGGGGCTATCCCCCCTGTGTCCCTCATGGGCCCACCGAGTGAGTAGCAGAGGCCTTCTTGGCACCAACTGAGTGCCAGTTCTGAGCCAGCTTCCATCAGCCAGATCGCTGACTTGATTTCCACGTGTGCTCCGAATCACCCACATGGTGTGCTAGCCCTACATACAGTGGCAGCTGGCCATGTCGCCCACTTCCTGTTTGGAGCAGTCCAGTACTGAACGGATCCTCTCCATCTCCAGCCACAACCTTGATGGCTCTGGATTTGGCGGTCTCAGGTGGAAACTGTCCACAAGTGGCTGGAGTCAACGTGGAGGTGCTGCTCCCATCCTAGCGTGCCAGATGGCAAAGACCACTCACTCTTGGATATGTATTGTATTGTATTGTAATTGCATTTATATAGCGCTTACTACCAAGGCGTCAAAGCGCTTTTTCGGCTAGTAGTACGTTTCTCCAGAACCCACAAAGGATTAGTGTTGAAGTGAAATATGAAAGTAATTCGAGTGGTGAATACGTTAGTCAGTTATTTCTTCTCAGAAGGATAGCGGAGGGGTAGAAGAGGGAAAAAGGTTTGCATTTCTATAGCGCTTGTTACCCCTGATGGGATGTTGAAGTGCTTTTTTGGCAAGTAGCACTCTACTCTGACACCCATAAAGGATTAGTGTTGAATTAGTATAGTGAAATATGAAAGTAATTCGAGTGGTGGATAGTCTACTACCAGTCCACGAGCCTGCAAGAGATGTCCCTAAAGCATGCTCGACCCCCACCCCTCCCTTCCCCCACCCTGCCCCACGCCACAGGAGAAAGTTGCTCAGCAGGTCCACAACCAACTCACAGGAATGATGCAATCATTTTCAGGGTTCCAATCAAAAAAGCATTTTTGAGCAGTTCTCCGTTACATAATAAACAAGCATTGGCATAGCCAATAGGTCTCGCCTTTGGGACCTTATAAGTGTTTAGCCATGCAACAGTTGCATAACTAAATACTTATAAGGTCCCAAAAGCGATACCTATTGGCTATGCAAAGCGGCAGCGAAAGTGAAACTGATCACGAAAGCGATCACGATCAAACATCAAAGCGAAAGTGAAAGTAATCGCGGTAAAGCGCGACGCGCGCGCCCGCGCACATGCACTGTAGCTCTAGGCTGGCCTGGCAGCACTTTTTGGAGCCCTCTCAATAAGTCTCCCCAGACCAGCGCATGCGCTGGGTGAGGCGAGACCTAAAAACTGTTTTGCAGTGTGTCCTTTAAACTTGGAGTCACCAACGGGTGGCAAATTGAGGCAACAACCTTGCCTCGCCTAATGGTAGGACCATCCGTTACCGAGTGACTGAAAACGCCCAATTTTTCTCATTCAAAGACAACTCCTCCCACACAAAAAATAGACTGCCGACAGCCGTTTTCATAGAAATGATACCCGGTGTATAGAAATATGCTCCTCATAGGGAAAACGAGCCAACGACAAGAGATAGGACTTGTAAAAAGTTGCAGGCTAATGCAGTAACTTGCATGGGAACAACACCAGTGTGTTGTGTACAAATATAGGAAAAGGCTCCTTGCATAGCAAGATTTTAAATTATATTTTCTTCTTGATAAACATTTTTCAGGTACCGTTTCAATGCACTTTGTACCTGGAGTAGATAAGGAAAATGTCTATTACACACATTATGTGAAAGATATTCAGATAGGCACCAAAGATGATGGACTGACACATCAGAAAGCATTATAAAGCACAATTACCCGTCAGTAATGCCGGACCAGAAAAGCTCTCACCCACCCAGATTACCTGGACAGTGATCTCCGGAAGCAATTTAACAAACCCAACAGGGAAAGCAAAAATACCATTAGAAGTGTTGTTGGAGGTGCCAAGTAAGGGCAAGGGTTACTGACACAACTGCAGCTTCATTGGAAGAACTAAAATCCAACCCCTTCAGAAGACGGAGGTGGAACTCTTCAGATGTCTCCAGATGCCACATTTATGAAAGGGATTCAACAGAGAGCATGCCTTAAATCAGGAGAAAAGGGTGTTTAATCTGGCGACAGCCCACTCGACAACATATTTAACAAGCATTAGCGCACCTATAAAGGCCCCTATTCGCAAAGGCAGTCTGGAGTACAAAAAGTAGTACGCCATTAATATTCTTTTATGTACTCTTGTACGCCTTTCCATACAGCCCAATGCATCTATAATGGGAATAAAATGACAATATTTTGGGAATATTCACATACAACTTGTACAAGTAAAAAAGACTGTGCACTCTTTGCACTTTTACTAAAAGGGAGTTGGACGTTTTGGGCCGATTTACAAAGCCATGTGCAAGTATACAAAAAAGTACTCCTGTAGTACATCTTCCCTACTCATGAATGCTTTTGTAAATTGATTGTTGGTCTTTTTTTGTTTAAACTGAAGTGCTTCTTCATGAATTGACAACGTGTATGCGATTGTGCAGATTACGGAGAATGAGTAAAAGGGCGATTTGTGAAAATGCTGATTTGTGAGCATGAGTAAAAGGATGGATGGTGGAGGAGTACATGAATGGATGAATACATGCAAAAATTGCTGCATGCATGGATAGATCTATTTCGGAGTGAATATCTAGATGAATAGATGAGTGCATGGATGGATAAACGTGTTATTTATGTATGGGTAAGACTAGTGAGTTCACGGTAACGCCCCTTCGGAAGCAGGAGGCTTTTCTTCCCTCCCACAGTAACCGCTCAATTATCCATGCACTCAGTCCCCCACACATCCATCTATGGTGCACAGCAGCATAGCGGGCCACAGACGCATCTTGTATCCTCTATGTCAAGTACATTAACATATTTATATGCGAGGGCCCTCGCATGTCACAGATTTCACGATCCCCATGCACATAATCTACCATAAAGGAGGTGGACTCAAAGCCACCATCACTGGCAGAGTTCAAACTAAGTTTCTGCCTGATCTAAAAACTAGAGTATGTGCTTCAGAAAGACGGGTTCCTAACAAATGCAAGAGGCCAAGGCAAACTGTTGCATCATATCACAGATGTAAGGTGGGCCGTTGCTGACCAGAGGATAAATCAATGACCGGCAGTCCTAGTATTACAACAAGAAAAGAGGTAGAAAGAGCAAGCGCGATAGTTTGCCACCTTTGTTTTTCCGAAAATATTGGTTATTATGAACAGAAAAAAAAGAGGCATCTGTATGCAGATGGCAGGTCACTTCGTTTTGATGATTCTTGGGTTCTATTCTCTCCTCAACCCTTTTCAACCTCTACCTCGAACCCCTCTGCACATTCCTCAAGAACTCAAGAGTCCTCTTCCACTTCTACGCCAATGACACCCAAACCTACTTGAAGGTCTCATGCCCAGGAAGACTGCATCCACTTATTCAAATGCCTGAATAGAATTCAAACTTGGATGGCTAACAACCACCTCAAACTAAACCCAGTGTAAACAGAATTCCCTCTCATCTCTCCAGAGAAAGCTAACTTTCCGATCAAAGACTGGATGGATCTCCTCCTGGACAAAGACGGCTGCCTATCCATCATTAAAAATGCCACATCTCGAGAATTCACCCTCTAAGGTTTCTGAATCTCCAGAACCATATCCCCTTCATGGCTAAGAATGCCTGTTTCCAGCTCAGGCTCTTCTGAGAAATCCGGAACCTCATCCCTCCACATAACCTGAAATCTGTTGTCCAACCACTTGTTATCTCCAGACTCGACCAAGGAATTGCAAAGTTCACCTAAGTCCTCTCAGAGCAGTCATGATGCCAGCTTCATGACGGGACATAAGAAATTCGACCACATCTCCCCTATTCTATGCTCTCTTCAGTGGCTCTCCATAGAAGCGAGAGTTAAATATAAAACTGCCTGTATCACTCATAAAGCTATGCACTTTTTGTTTTTACTCTCGTACCTGGTCCAGAAACTGAAAATCTCAGGAGCCAGCCATGACACACAAAAGGCTAATTCCTCGAACGTCCCACCTTCAAGCATGAATGATACACGAGACAATCCTTCTCCGGAAGTGCTACAAGATTATGTATGGAACTCTCCCGCCGAGACTCTACCTGACCACATGTCATGTCTCTTTAAAAAAAAAAAGACCACAAAGCCCTACTCTTGGAATGACACCTAGCCTAACCTGCTCCCGCAGTTTGGGGTAATATGCCACCTGCTTGTCACCATTATGTCTTACAATGAATACAAGTGAAGCGATCTACCTCAAAGGGAGGACAACCTGGTGGTCTTTACATGTATATCTTTTGTTATTGATATGTTCTTTTTGTAAAGCACTCATTTTGTACCACCTGCTTGTAAGTGCTTTGTTTTATATTGATAACATGTGAAGCGCTATACCTCATGTGGAGACTAACCGAGGGCTTCTCTACATCTATAATGTTTACATGTATATTTTTCTGTTTATTATTGATACCTTCTGCTTTATTGTAAAGCACTCTGATGCCTATGGGCCATTTCCGCCCAACAGAAGAATCACAAAAATAAATAACGTAGATGTCAGGCATAAACTGGATATGCCAGATGTGGCTTTCTATCATGACAACAGTACATAGTTTGGAGGACGGGAGTTAAAACAGTCTCGGATTTTTACAAAGCTAGAGGGGCCATGAAGGGGTTTACCATACAGATAATCAGCGAAAAGGGGGGAGAAGGCCATGGGGGCCAGATTGATGGAAAGGGTGTGCAAGCTGACTCAGGATGTTCCAAGACATGTGTTTTATAAACTCATAAAACTGAAGTACACGCAGCGTGCATATGCCATCCCTAAGAGGCCACGAAGAATGAAAACAAACAACCTGGCAACTGTCCCAGATGAGGAAATTCAGGAAGTGACGATGAACGTGCTTTGGCAGTGTACTGGCCTGCACTGCCTGTTTGGCTGGATAATGAGATACGCATGTGAGTTAATAGGAAGGCGGTTACAACAGGCACTCAAATATGGTTTAGTGTGAATTATCCTAATGAAGAAGAAAAGAAAACAAACATACAAATGTTGCGGCACTAAAGTTTCAGAAAGCACTGCGTCAACCCCATGCCGGATCCACCTACTCCTCAATCCACCAAAAAGTACAATGTTGTGAACCTCTTCTTCAGTGAAAAAATACTGAAGATCCAACAGCACATTAAAAACACCAAGCTTATGTCATCCCTTACACCTACCCCTTCCTGTAGAATCCTGAAATGTTCAGCATCCAGGCCGCAGCTCTCACCGACATACTCAACTCTCTCAAAGCCACATCTTATGAAGTTGGTGTTTTACACTTGTCCATCAGAGCTCTCTCTGAGTACCCCTACTCACCATGGTCAATGCCTCCCTCACTCAAGACATCTTCCCAGAAGCATTCAAGATAAGCAAGATCCTCCTACTTCTAAAGAAGCCTGCACTAGACCCTGATAACCTCCCCAACTACGAGCCTGCCACTCACCTATCATTCGTTGTCAAGATCATTGAAAAAGCTGTCTATAGTCAACTCCAAGATCATTTTAATGCTAACCATATCCTACACAACTACCAGTTGAGCTTGAAATTACACTGCAGCACAGAGACCGCTACCTACCACATCATAGAGGATGCCCTCCTGGCCACAGATGAAGAATTACCCCAGTCTCATGATATTGTTGGACCTCTCAGGTGCGTTCTACACGGTCGACCATCCCACCCTCAAACGCACCATTGAGTCTTGAATAGGATTCACCGACAATGACCATCAGTGGTTCTCATTCTAACCCTCCAACCATTATCTAGTACTCATGCACCTGGATGGCTGAATGCCCTGCTCCATGGCATACCGAACTTCACACTGGCACCCCTTAAGGGCATCATACATGCTGAAGCTCATCTCATCCAGGACCTGAAAAAATATGATCACATCCTGATTGACCTCTATAGGCTACATTTCTGTCCTGGACCATGTTCAAAACCAGCATTATCATTTTGGAAGCCATCGCAACTAGCACCCCTTCTTATCTTGCAGGCAAGCTCACTAGCTCTGGTGGATCTTGGCACATCCACAGCCAAGATATGATCAGACAGCCGACTAAGTAGTTTAAATAAAGAACCAAAACAAGGCAGCAAGCCTTTTCCATCTGTGAATCCAGGACCTGGGTCAACATCTTTGTATCCATCAGGAGTACCCAACATCGCTCCAACTTAGGAAAGAGTTGAAGACGCACATCCTTAAAGAACACTACATCACAATGCATCAATCATTCACAAACTAGCTATCTCTCCTATCACATGTTTATGTTTGTCTTTGACCAAGTGCAGCGCTATGCTGTCTTGTGGCTAGGTTTGTGCTACAGAAATACCACCTAAATACTGCAAAACATATCACAGCAATGCAGTGGAAAGAGAAAGAGTGAGTGTCCACATTCCAGAGATAAGCCGGGAATCTTGAAGTGAGTAACTGTGGAAAGTGACACACCAACTGTAGACCGTGCTTTGGTAGGAAGAAAACCAAACACCCTATTATGGGATAGGTGTTGTTAATGTCACCATTCCCTGTGACACTGTACCACATTGAATGATTTTCAATGAGTGTTTTGTGAAACCAAGAGTTGATAAGGGATATTGATAAAGTATTATTATAGAAGTAAAATGGACAGTTATCTGGTTATTGTATGGAGGACACATAGGGGTGATCATGAGGTGGAAGTGTAATGTGAGGGGCTGCTGTACTCTGTGTGGAACACAGGGTTTTTTCTTAATATGCATGTTGCCTCTAAAATTGACAGAAATGTAATAAAAAAAATTAAAAAAAAAAAGATTAGGTCCCCTGGCTGTGTAAGGCAGCTCATCAGGACTTGCTAAGCAACCATACCAGTCTGTGTTTACTGCCAATAGAGCAGGCAAACAGGTAGTGACAGTAGTATAGGCAATACAAGCAGGTGCATGGGCAACTTTGGCCCAGACAGGTTTCACACAGGCAAATAGGACCTGTGTAATATGTTTCTATTTTATAACGTAGGAAACGATGTCACAAGTGGAAAGTTGAATACCCCAAATAGGGGCAATCACTCCTCACGTGGGTTGAAGCGAAAAAATTGTTTAAAAAATATGACAAGGCCCAACAAAATGAGAGGAGGTCCAATAAAACAACACACTGGTATTAACTTATCTTTGATTAAAGGTACAATCAGTAAAGAAGATGGGGATGCGAAGAGTACCTTGAAAACAATGTCAAAATATAGGTGTTGTTGGTTATCTGATTGAAGCACCCCTTAAGTCTGTTTTCATTTCAGAAGGAGACTCATTTTATTATTTATTAAGAACTCATGAATTTGGGAGAACTGTTTCAAACTGCTCCAAGTGACTAAAAGTAGAACAGAAATATTTAATGTACAATGGTTTCTGACAACTAGGGTGAATGTCTGAGCGCTATATATATTAATTAAAAAACAAACGAATGCAAGTAAATATATTTCAAACAATTTCTTGTTCTGCTAAAAAAAGAATGCTGCCTAGAAAAGCAAGAAATCTG
The DNA here is from genome assembly GCF_964204655.1 of Triturus cristatus. NCBI lineage: Eukaryota > Metazoa > Chordata > Amphibia > Caudata > Salamandridae > Triturus > Triturus cristatus. The sequence continues at coordinate 708,983,300 of NC_140587.1, read as the reverse complement.
GACACAAGACACTCCACAAAGAAAGGAAATGCTGTAAACACTCGGGATACGATAGAAATGAGGCTGGTGGCGATCTACTCCAACAAGAAATACTCTCATGAACTTGTGTTGAGTAACTTTACTTTACCCATTCTTGATCTAAATGTCTCAGTGAAAGGCTCATTTGGTCTCAGTGGTATGAGTTAAAGGATGGTCTGGGTTCACATACATGCCAACCTTTTGAAACTAGGTAGAGGGAGATTGTTTAAAACAAAATCGGGGTACTTAATTTTCCACACTAACTTGCATTGAATCTTGCCTATTGGCATGTATGGATTCAGTGGACCCTTGTGTCAAGGAACGTATGGTGAAACAACTGATTGCCCCCAGAGAGCTGAGAGCATGCAATTGGCTCCAACTGGACCCACAGCTGGAAATACTGCAGAGGCCCGCCTTCTGATTACTGAACAAGGGTAATCATGTTACAAAATGTCGCATGCAACCAAGATGTAATTTACCAACAATTACATTTTTGTTATGCTCCAAATTTGAAGCTTTTATGCATTTATTTTTGCAATGTGTCTTCATCTGAGCACTTCTTCCGTTCAGCGGATTCTTTCTTGCTTTTATTACTGAATAAGAAAAAAGCTGTGCAAGAATATAATTTGAATAAAATGTATCCACATGGATTTCAGTCCTCACCAGTTATTTGCAAACATGGAAAAAACATTGGAACATCTACATTATATCAGCAACAATTGACATTTTGAGTGCAAGCGCCTTGTTGTTTCTGCATTGACTTATTAATTAAGATGTCACTCCGAGGACTGCTTTAAAAGCCTTGCTTACGCAGCAGGAGCTCCCGCTCGACAGAGATGTCGGCTTCATTGGAAGGGTACCACTTCAAACCTTCACTTTGCAGACTTGGAACCACAGCAAGCTTCTCAAAGACATGCCACTTACTGACTGGGTGTGTCAGTGTTTGCTAACCAGAGAAGAGGTGGCTGCTGGGTCCTAGAGAGCATGCCATGAACGCCCACCTTTTGAAGCCTGTTAAAGCACACATGCTGCAAAACTGTCCTGAAGGGGCAAAGAGTGAACCGGTGGGAGGGGGGGGGGTTACTACCTTAAATCGATACAGGGAAACTACCTTGGGTGGACCCAGTCTTGAAAATGCGAGTAACATTAGAAGCATCAAAGGGAAGAATGAGCAACAAATGGATTTTCGCCAGGGCTAACGCAGTAAAATCAGCATCAACCCTGATTTTGGACAGTGGTTGTTTCTTTTCTTTTAAAACTGCTCATTTAGCCAAAACAGACAGGGCTGCTCCCTCTTCCTTTTATCCATTGAGCCACTCTTGTTATCCTTTAACGAAATTAATACTTCAATATGTCTAAATATTAAATGGCAAATCTTTTAAAACAGCAGCCTATGCGGATGAGATCCTAATAATAACAAAACACACAGACACTGCTAAGCCCTGAAATAATGTCTAAAATCGAAGAATATTCCTTGGTTTCAGGCTAAACCTCAATAGGGACAAATCTGAGGTTTATCCACTTAACATTATCTGCATCAAAGAGGTTCTGGGCTCCTCGGGTCTATCGTGGCAACTCGACTTTCTCAAACACTTAGGTCTCGAATTTAATGATGGCCTCACGGAATCTATACAATAAAATTAGTCCTTGGCCATCCAAAAGTTTCAGAAGTTCCTGGAAGGTTGGGCACCAGAATTCCTGACATGATGGGGCAAACATGAATCTCTGGTTATGTCTCCAATTGTTAACTACTTACTAAACATGGCCCCAATCCTGTGCCCGGATGAATTTTTCCACAACATAGATCACCTTCTTAACAAATTGATTTGGAATTCTAAAAAACCTTGTAGCTCCCTAAAAAAACTAGGCTTAACCAAACATCTAGATGGTACTAATCTTGCAGACTTCAGGAAGTACCAGCTCGCCTTTCTGGCAAAAGAACTTGACAATTCCTCCGACGTCATAACCCCATGGCTCTCCCTTAAACAATCTCTTACAGATGATCTCTCATTGATATCACTCCTAACCATTTCCAAAGAAACACATTAGAAACGTTATGCCACAGCTCAATCTTCACCTCTCTGTGGTGAAACTTAAAAACTCCTTACAGACCTCAGTCTGGTTTAATAAAAACATTAAAGCTGATCCCAACATCTCCATAGGCAAATCACGGAGGTCAAAGGGAATTTCTACAGTGGGTGATCTTGGCTCCAAACAAAATCCCTTATCATTCTACAATATTAAGCTAAAATACAACATTGCTTCATCTGACTTGTATGACTTCCTTAATCTCTTAAACGTTGAATGATACTTTTTGAGCTTTTATGATTTAATACTCGATTCGAATAAAACAAATATGGATTGATTGACTTCCTTAATCTCATAGTAGCCATCTCCAAACACAAAGTCTTCCCTTTTAGAAATGCCTCACTCCCATCCCTTCTAATGTTATTTGTGAGACATGGACACTTGGCCTCTAAGATATATGCAAAACTGAGGCCGATATCCACTTTGTTAGGTTCCGCTACTCAACGGAAGTGGTGTACTAACTGCTCCCAAGACGGAATATCTAACCCATCAAACACTGATTTGCCGAAATTGTGGGCTTTCCCATTCACACAAAAAAAGCACCAAATCTTGCCTAGAACAAACTACACATGCTTCATAGAGCCTTCTGGACCCCACACTGCTTGGCTGCACTAGGTCTCACGGACAAAGACACCAGCTGGAGTTGTAACTCCGAAAATGCAGACCTTCATCACATGATGTAGGGATGTCCTTTACTCCACACGTTCTAGGCTAAAATCCACAACACTATTTATTTCCTATCAAACTCCCTAGGAACGTTTCATTTTCCATTTGTGGTGCTTTCAGTCCTTCAAACACAACTGGACTGCAACAGGATGACATACCCAATAGATTTAGTGTTTACCTTGGTCCACAGAGCCATCCTGTCTTCTTGGAAATCACTGGGGAATTCCTACAATAACACATGGTGGGTGTGGCTGAGATACATTAGTCTACCCAGTATCCCTGGATCTCGGCTAATAAAGCTCAATCGAACAGCCTAGACCGATACCTCGAGTTGATCAATCCTCCCCGAGTCACTACGATATACTCTCTTTACGCCATCACTCCCCCCAACAGCCCACTACGCTGATTTGTTACCAAGATTTCGGTACCTTTTAAGGTAGTCTTGCAGACACAGCCTATTTAGACTCGACAGGTCCTTCACATTAATCGCCTGTTAACTTTAGCAACCTTCCTTCCACTCTTTCACTTAACTATTTCTTTATTTTTTGTCTTCTATCTCCCTCTCCTTTCTTTCTTCTTTCTTTTCTATTCATTTTTATTTTCCCACCACAGGTTTGAGCAACGTAGATAATGATACTTTAGCTTGATCTCAGATCCATGTTTATCAGTGTTTATATTAGCCATGTGTAAATGCCTTGCAACCATACTGTTTACAATGTATTTAACTCATGTATGTATGCCAACCGCTGATTTGCACCAAAATCTTTAATAAAACTTTTGAAATAAAAAAAATAAAAATTAACTGCTCATTTACCAAAAGTAGCAAGGTAGTGGTTTCTTGGACATTCGATTAATAAGTGACAGGACATTGCTCCCCAGCTCACACTTTAATTCAAAACAACCGACTTGGGGGGGGGGGGGGGAAGCTACTTAGACATATTTGTAAACATGGAATCCATCCATCTAAAACGCTTTTGGTAGAAATCAGACACTTTGCAGTTTTTGCAATTTGTTCAAATTTAAAACAAGCTGTTGTATGTAACGTAGGTTTGAAATACAATTCAAAAACATATTTGGAAAGTGCATGTGAAAACATTTCCAGGCATATATTTTAAAATGTAGAAAAGGGTATTTTAGTCCAGCAGTAGTCTGGTTCCAGCTTTCTCCATTTTGTTAATGATACAAAAACACTGAAATTAGGGATTTTAAGAGTAGAAGGATTGGGGGTGGCTTCCAGAGATTAAAATTTTAGGGCTACAATGGCTACGGTAAACCTTTTCCAGTATAAGGATCGGTCTGACAGCCAGCCGAATTGAGAGAGTGCTTCTGCTTGATCCCACACCCCAACGTCATCCTCTGGATACTCCCCGACGAGGAATCAATCACAAGCTTTTAGGGCTACCAGGTTTGTACTAGAATTATGTAAAGTGGGGTTATTTTGCGGGGCGCTCACCAGGTACGTAAAAGGGCCCATATACAGTGGTGGTAAAAACTAGACATTGGTACCTTTATGGACTGATCATGCTCTCGCTTCACTAACACAAGTGTGCTTGGAACTTATTTGAAAATTCCGCAAAGTGCACAAATTTATGCCCAATACTGAACGTCTTTACCAAGGTGTAAGGATTCGGACAATTATGCTAACTAATATGGTATGTCTGTGTTGTCAATTATTAGAGGGTATAATAGAAGTGAGATCATGAGGGGAGAAAATGTTCTGTAGAACAAACAGAAGTCCATCTACTGTACTTGTGATGGAAAGTTAAAGGTCATTGTAAAATAAAATGCACATTGGTGAGAATGCCTTAAACGGATAGAATTTGGGGAAGAGGATGTGGCGTAACTGCTAGAGCTGTCAAGTTTTAAACTGGGGAATCAGGTTGGAGTCTCAGAGTTGGCTCAACATCCTGTGATTCTGGGAAAATCACTTAATCTCCCCGTGCCTACAAAAATGAATGTGTTCTTGTGTAATGTAACTGGTGCTCATGTAAAGCGCTCCAATACCTTTGGGTCGAGTGTGCCCTATATAAAACTGCAACAAAAAAAACATAGGTTCGAAGGGCTCAATTCTCAAATATATATTTTCAGCTACGAAAAGCACGCAAACTCTCATTAACAAGTGTAAAATCATGTTTTGTTCTTACAAAACTTTAATTAACAATCATAAATTGATGATGTTTGAACAAACCTGCTCCAAATGGCATGCTGTGAGTGTTCTAGGACGGGGATGCCAGCCTAGATAGCCGAGTGATCACAAACTCTGGACAAGCACATCCCCTACATTGATACGGTCAGAGATGTACTCCTCTCAAAGGCAAAAGGAAATCTCAATCAAAGGAGTCTAGGGGAGGCTGTTTAGCTACGGTGGGAGACGTGGGAATACAATCCCACGGAAGAAAAAATGTTTTAAAGTAGGTCTATATTTTTACGAATGTGAAAACTGTAGTGCATTTACAGAACATGAAATTCACAAAAGAACAAATGTGAAAATTGTAGCGCATTTACAGAACTTGAAATTCACAAAAGAACGAATGTGAAAATTGTAGTGCATTTACAGAACTTGAAATTCACAAAACAACTTCAGGGAAACTGACATTTTACTCGATTTCTTCGAAAATAAAAAATATCAAAAATGTTTATTGCTAAGGTAGGCATCAGATTTAATGAGTGAATTTCACACCTTTTTAAAAAGATGTGGACACAAATACTCAAGATAAAGATAATGAGCAGCAAATACGCACACACTAGTAGTAAACCTTCTTGAGCAAAGAAAAGGTTTTCAAGTAAACTCCAGCAAATCAGTGTAAACTCACATACATTAGCAATTCTCAAGCTATAAATGGAGAACAGGTAAACTGTGCTCTGCCTCCCTCCTGACTAGTGCAAGAGATTGCACCTGCAGCAAGCACACTGATCGCATGCAAGCCAGGACATGCTGAAGATATACAAATGGGTCTGCCAAGCTTGCAAAACAGGTTTGATACATACATTCGATGTCTGAATCTATATAGGGATATCAGTTTCTGGATTATGCCAATATCGTCTGATGGATTTTCAAATATGGGATAGCGGCGCCATGTTGGTATTTACCATGTGCAACTGTATAGCACATGATGGCGCAACTGATGCGTCGATCATGAATCCTACCTCCCAACTACAAAGAAAGTTTCAGTCCTGACTTTTCAACATTTATGCACAATGCAGAACAGCCTGGATTCAACATGTGCGATTCTTCACTGCTCAGGGTAATTATTTGACTTTTATTCCACCCCAAAAAGCAGTTTTTGAATCCTATTATATTTGCGCCTAGCAATGCCCAGTTTGCAGATATTGTACATTTTCCAAAAATGCCAACTCGCCCTGCAACACCACATTTTCTTCACCAATACGGACAGCTTTTTGTGCATGCACATGCACGGTCTCTTCCTCCTATGCCCTTGCTCATCCTCACATGGCACCGGGCCCACCACAGCACCGAGGAGTGCCAGCTTTATTTACCCCTCTCCTGCAGGGCAGGCTGCAGCCCTGTTACACAACCGTGCTTCACTATTATGGCAACAGCACTTCTGTCATCCTGTTTGCATACACCTGCCCCCGCCTGTGAGCATGCAACAACAACAGTGGACTAGCCTGTGGGCCTCAGCCAGTGCTGGAGCGTTCTTCTCCAAGGGCAGTCAGTCCCTCTCACTCAAGACTCAGACAAAACAACACCTACGTGTAGTTTTACCCACTTACGTTTTGCTGATGGAGCAAACAGCCACACACAGAAGTCCTGAAGAAAACACCATGCTGTGATCCCCACTGATTGCAATCAGAAACACATACACGGGTTTCGGTCAACACAAAACAGGCACAGCAGCAAACTAACGCATCCCTGCAAAATTAGCAGCTACAATCCACCATCTCCGGTTAGGAAATAACCCCAGGCTTGAAATTAAATGATTTTTTTTTTTTTAAATTAGACAGACTAAATGAATTTATAGATTTGCAGGCGGTCGTTGCCTTGCTAGACTGACGGCAGCAAACGGCATTGAAAAGCACGTTTTTGTGCAAGTCATAGCTGAGCTGAAATTTGTGCAAGTCATAGCTGAGCTGAAATTTGGCAAGGTAACCTGAAAACACTGGAGACGCAGAACAATGTACCACACAATAGCTTCCATGATGGGTTTGCAGTGTCTGAAATAGATATTATTAATTTCCCTTTTAAGGTGAAGTGTATGTTAAGTTAGGGTATTCCAAACTCGTCTTTGAATTAGCCCTAAGTGCAAAGAAACGAAATAATTTTTATTTCGTAATGGTTGGCATACCTTTGTTGCTATCTCCACACAAAAATAGGGAAGGCCCCAGGAACGTAAACCCCTCAGTCTTCTCAGTGAGGAACAATACACGTGTTTACATTTTTACACAAATGCCAGTTCTGCATATGTGTAATAGCAGGTAAAGTGTGTATTCACTGTCTCAGGAAAGATTTTTGTATTTAGGTATAAATGTATGACAAAAGGCAGCAGAGTGTCACAGGCAATGACATGGTTAATGTTTCACTGGAGGGGTATCTGGTTCTAGGAGGGACAGTGGACTATTACTTAATTTTCATGTAGCAGTCTTTAAAGAGGCGTGTTTTCACCTTTTTCCTAAATTGAATAAGCATTGGCAAAACCAATAAGTCTCGCCTATGCAAGAGCTATTGGCTTTGCCAATATGTTTTAGCTATATTGTACACCAGCGTGGCTCCTGTTCAGCTGGGATAAAAGTAAGAGGGGTAAAGGGCAGTGACGTGGAGTGTTGCAGAGTGGAGTGTTATGGAGTGGCGTAGAGTGCTTTAGAGTTGAGTGGTGTGGAGTAAAATGGAGTGTTGCGGGGGGAGTAGAGTGTTGTAGAGTGTAAAGGTGCAGAATTGAGTGGAGTAGCATGTCAGAGTGGAGTGGTATAAAGGGTGTTGAACATAGTGGAGTAGTGTTGTAGAGTGGCATAGGGCGGAGTAGACTGTCGTGGAGTGGCAGAGAGTGGAGTAGTGTAGGAGAGTTGAATGGCACAGATTGGACTAGAGTATTATAGAGTCAAGTGGCGTCAAGTAGAGTGGAGTGGCATAGAGTGGCACAGAGTGGAGTAGTGTGTTATAGAGTGCAGTCTCAGAGCTCAATGGTGTAGAATATCACAGAGTGCAGTGGTAGCTTTCAGTTCAGTGGCAGTGACTGCATTCAGAGTAGAGTGCTGCGGTGCAGAGTGCCATGGCACAGATTAGAGTGGCGCAGAGTGCATTAGTTTTGAGTAAAGTGGTGTTGAGTGCACGGTGTAGAGTGCAGTGGTTTAGATTAGAGTGGCGCAGAGTCCATTGGTTTAGAGTAGAGTGGTGCAGAGTGCATCGGTTTTGAGTAGAGTGGCTTTGAGTATATTGGCGTAGAGTACGTTGGTTTTGAGTAGAGTGGCATAGAGTTTAGTGGCATACAGTAAATTGTTTCACAGTAGTGGCCTAGAGTGAAGTGGTGCAGGGTGAAGTGGAGTGGAGCAGGGTAGAGTGCAGTGTCAGAGAAGTGGCATCGAGCACAGTAGTGTAGTGCAGAGCAGAGTGGCATAGAGTGCAGTGGCGTACAGTGGAGTGGCACCGAGTGGACTAGAGTGGCGTAGAGTGCAGTGGCATAGAGCAGAATGTTTCAGAGTAGAGTGAAGTGGCATAAAATGGAGTGGTGCAGGGTAGAGGGGAGTGTGCAGAGTACAGTGCAGTGGCATAGAGCTGTGAGGTAGAGTGCACTGGAATAGATTACAGTGGCATAGAGTGCAGTGTTGAAGAGTGGAGTAGAGTGGAGTGGCCTAGAACGGTGTGGCGAAGAGTACAGAGGTGCATACTAGAGTGGGGTATAGGGCACTGGCATAAAGTAGAGTGATGCAGTGTAGACAGGCCTAGAATGGAGTGGTATAAAGTCCAGTGTCCTGGAGTGCAATGGTGCACACTAGATTAGAGTGGCAAAGAGAGTAGTGGCATAGAGGTGCAGAGTAGAGTGGGGTAGAGTTTAGTGTTGCAGAGTAGAGTGTTGTAGAGTGCAATGGTGTAGAGAGGCATAGAGAGCACTGGTACAGAGTGCAGTGGTGTATAGTGGTGCAGAGTAAAGTGAAAGAGTGAACATTTGTAGAGTAGAGCGAAGTAGAATGTTGCTGAGTATAGTGGCGTACAGTGGAGCGGTGCAGAGTAGATTGGGGTAGAGTGCAGTGGCATGATGCATATTGGTTTTGAGTAAAGTGGTGTATAGTGCATTGTCCTTGAGCGCAGTAGTGTAGAGTGCAGCGGCATAGAGTGGCTAGAATGGAGTGGTGCAGGGCAGATTGCAGTGGCATGAAGGGCCACAGTGGAGTGGCACAGAGTGCAGTGGCATGGAGTGGAATGTTTCAAAGTAGAGTGCAGTGTCGTAAAGTGCAGTGACGTAGAGTATAGTGGTGTAGAGTAGATTAGAGTGTTCTAGACAGGATTGGCATAGAATGCAGTGGCATAGAGTGGAGCGATTCAAAGTAGAGTTGCATAGAGTGTAGTGGCGTACAGTGCATTGGCATAGAGTACAGTAGAGAGGTGAAGAGTGGCATACAGTTCAGTGTCAGAGTGCAGTATTGCTGAGTGGCGTGGAGTGGTGTAGAGTGGAGTGGCATGTAGTGGAGTGGGGCAGAGTAGATTGGTGCAGGGTAGAGCAGTGCAGAGTAGAGTATTGGCGCCAAGTGGAGTGGCACTGAGTAGATTGTTTCAGAGTGGACTGGCGCATGGTAGAGTACAGTGGATCAGAGTCGATTAGAGTGGCAGAGTGGATTGGCATAGAGCACTGGCATAAAGTGGAGTGGTAAAGAGTAGAGTGCATTGGCGTAGAGTGCAGTGGCACAGAGTTCAGGGTTGCAGCGTAGAGTGCAGTGACACAGAGTACAGTGTTGCAGAGTATAGTGCCATAGAGAGGTGAGGCACAGAGGGGCGTAGTGTAGAATGAACTGGTGAAGAGTGCTGTGGTGCAAAGTAAGTAGTGTGGGCTAGACTGTATTGTCATGGAGTGGTGCAGAGTAGAGAGGCGCAGAATGAATTGGCAAAGAGTGGAGTAGTGTAGAGTGTAGTGAAGCAGGTTGGAGTGGCCCCGAGTGGAGTGGCCCTACGTGGAGGGGTATAGTGCAGAGTACAGTGAAGTGTGTAAAGTGCAGCATGCATGGTGTGGTAGCACACTGCCATTAAAAAGAACACATCTTCAACTGAAATGACAGTTACACTTGAACAGACCTACAGTTTTAAAGATAAAAGTTTACAGCATGTAAACAATAATGTGTGGAAATGTCATCACCTAGTGTGTTGATTTGTTTTGATCGTATTAAAATATTTGTTTCCACCACACTTCAGAATTACCAGAAAATTTGCTTCATTTGTGCTTTTCTATATTCTGATCTATTCTCAAATATCTGCACAGTTAATTTACAGCCTTTTAAACTTTGTGTGAGGCACTCAGTTGTGTAATTACTGCTATGGATGGTGACGAATAAAAAGATTGAGTTCATCAAATTTGCATGCTAAAAAAGAAAATAACATTGTACAAGCTTCCTTGAGTGCACCCCTAGCAGCCTCCATGATGGCCATATACATCTTCTCACCTAGAAGTCAGAGAAAGAAAAGTAAACACCAAGCTCCCTGAAAGACAGAGCCTGACATTTGACCTAGGTCTTTGAATGCACAGCAAATGTGACAAGATGAGAACAAGATTTAAAGGTCTATTTACAGAAATCCAGTTCTGGTGGAAAAATACAATAAATAGAGTATGGTTAACAGAAGGGTCAAACTCAAGCTGGACAGCCTAAAACAAACCGAGCTAGCAAATAGAAAGCAAGCAAATGTGAGTTACAAATCACAAAGCCAATGGTAAGCAATGGGAGGAATGCATTCCCAGGGAAGTTTTCCGAATGTCCCTAAGATGTCATTAGCAAACCAGACAGATATGCGGTCTAGTAGGCTTCGACCTAAAAAAGGGGTGAGGCAGTCCTGACGGATACTGGGATATCGTTCCAGATCCTGGGTATATAGATGGAGAAGGCCTGTTACATTCTTTTTTTGCTTTTTTGCACTTCTTCATTTCCAGTCCCAAAGCCAGTGCGGTCAGTCAACAGACAAGATGAATCTGTCAGCCAAACAGACAGGAATGATGGATATAATGGCTTAGTAGAAGATGGTTTTGATAAAGGTGAGGGCCAGAAAGTGGAATATTAGCAGGGTGGGAGTGATGTAGCCATTTATTTAGGCTCTGGGTGAGGTGTGCAGGGACTATATAGGATGCATTTAGACGATACAGGGCCTTGTGGAGTCTGTGGGATTGTGGAGCAACGCATCACCAGATTCCAGATACAAGAGATTCTTGCGCAACATGGAATACCTCTGCTTTTATGAATAGGCACGGATAGCAAAACCATATTTTTTCCAGTTCTGCACACTATACAGATTCTATACCTTGTTGGCCGACTGATGCCCATCACTTCTCACACACTGAGCCCTGTTGAAACAAAAGCACCTCATTTTTGACGAATATATTAACATTTACATTTCTATTATGCTTCACTTAAAAAAAGACTGTTGTGATAGGTAATTCCACAGTTCATGGAGCCTGGCACTCAGATTGAAGGGTTCAATTTCAAACTTTAGAAGTTCACTTGTTACTCATACGAAGGGCTGCATATCAAGCAGCAATTTCAAGTCTTATCTGGGTAATTTTAGTGTTCATGGTGGTATTTTCTCCGTTTTGTTGGCCCATTTGTCAACAATTATTTACCATAGCTGAAAACAGAATTATTTATTTTAAAGCAGATCTGTCTGAAATGTGGGCTTGGCAAGTTCCACCAGCTCTAGTTTTTGTTAGTTAGAATTCCTGAGACGCCGACAGCTTCAGCATTTCAAGTATTACCAAGATGCATTAAAACTAGATTTATCTCACAATTTAACCCCCGTCCAAACCCCAAATGGGAAAAGGCCATGTGTGTTGCATTTACATCTAACTATGAAAAATTAGAAATTAGAAAGGTTAGATACAAAGGCTGAAAAAAGTGTGTAGAATGGCACATTATACAGAGAATCTAGCACAGTAAAACTGTTTAAAGAGAACAAGATTGTATTTCAGGTTGGTAATACCTACGCTTTCAATGAGATTACATTATTCAGTTGGTTTTCAAGGTTTAAAAAGAAACAGGAAAAAAAGTAACATGCAAGAAACCATAAAAGACCAGATGCAACTAGGAAAGGGAACATGAACAGATGGGAGGAGGGTAAAAGTGCGAACGTTTCAATTATTTACTGGAAATTTCACTACTACGGGTCCAATATTCTTTTGTCCATTTATTTCTATATGAGGCAAGCCCATCTTTTCAGACATACTAAGTTGTTCGAGTGTCCTCACAACCTCAATGGAAATTCTTCTTAATATGCCATGTGGATAAGAGACCTAATGTGGCCTGAAAATACCAACTATCCGTGGGGGGTGGTGGTGGGGGGGGGGGGGGCGGAGGGGAGAGAGATCGGGTCGACGAGGAGACATAAAAGGACTCCAAGAAATAGAATTACCAGTAAGTAATTAAAACATTACCTTTTCGCCCAGGTAAAAGCACTCAACCCAACATCACTGTATCACAAATAATCACACTAGATAGCAATTTACAAACGTTGAAGCAGCAGTCCTACAAATCCCCAATAATGATGCACTTGGAGCCTCCGCCCACGATGCAGACACCACTCTGGTTGAACTTCCTTTAACACCTCTTGGACAAGGAATATGGTGTGGTCCCTGTGAGCTGCAGCAACTGTTGAGTGAACTCATCAGATCAAGGATGGGAGGGATCTAAACCTCTCCTTATAGGTCCAAAGTTGACAAATCCACCCTCACAAAAGAGGGCGGCTCTCAGGTCGTCAGACACAATGATTGCTTTCCTGGAGTGGAAGGATTAGGTATGAATTCTGGATGGACACATGCCCCTCAGAGTAAAGACTGGAACAGGAAACTGGGCAAAGATGTAATGCCAACAAATTAAATGATGCAATTGGATTACAAGGTTTCCCACTTCTAGTTGCAAAGCTCGGAATGTGCTGGTTTTTCCCACACAGACGCTGGCAGATTTAACTGGCAAAATTTGTACCAGAGGGAAAAAGATCCCTATTTGTGTGCAAACTCCCATTTGTGTCCAAATCAAGATTATCATCCCCTTTAGAAAGAAGACCATAAGTGAACATTCAATATATCCCAAAAGATTAAACAAACAGAACAAACGACAAGCAAACATATAAATGGAAACAATTTGTTTAAAAAAAAAATTAAGGATAATCTAGCTCTAGTCTAGTGTATGTGCAGAAAAAAGAAGTAAGAAATGAGACTTGGCAGCAAAACATACAAAGCTGATAGCAGTTGTTGAACGGAAGCGTTAAGTGTTGAAGAGGAAAGAGATAAGCAGCATGAGTAATGAGTGAGGCCAAAAGGCGACAGCAGCATTCTGGACACGAGCCGTCTCTAGGAGGAGACAAGGACATCTTTGATGGGGGAGCAGATTTATGAGAGAGCCCAGAATTAAATAAACTGTGCGGCTTGTTGAGCGCGCACCGGCCCCTTTTAGGCCCGGGCCTGATGAATAATAGTGAGGGTTGTGATCCAGGCCTCCGGTGTGCCCAATAAAATGGAAGACAACGAGCCAACAGTTATTTGAAATACTGCACCATATAACTTGCATATCCGGGACAGGCATTATCGTGCAATAACAGATTAATTTTAGAACAATAAAATTGCAGGAGCATAAACCAAAGAGAAAACCACAGAGAACACATGTCAAGTGCAAATAATACTGGTAACAAAATGCAGCAGGATGTTTAGCTCTATGTAAGGGGATGTCATAAATTAAAGTTAATTTATAGGGCGAGAACAGCAAGGGAAAACTTAGCCATGTATGTTTTTTTAAGAAGGCGATTTCTTTCGAATGCTCATCAAGATACGAGACAGTATCCACAGCACTTGAGAGCACCAATCTGAAACAGACAGAAACACAGGTGGGATCTCTGCTGATTGAGTGATTGTTTTATAGATAGTCGGATTTAATAGACACCAAGAATGGTGTAAAACGTTCAGAAGCTCCCTCTCTCCATGCCCACATTCTCTTTGGGCGCAGACAGCAGTGCAAAGTGTCTGTGGGTGGATATGGTGGAAAAATGTGTCCTCTGGAGCAGACAAAGGGAGATGCGGTTCTGGAGAATTGCAACCGGGTATGGTTGCTCAGCTGAAGCCCGAGGATAGTGAGGACCTGAGAACGAGTGAGTCAGTGGGTGTTACACATGAAAATGTAGATACTCCACCACTGGCCCTAAATCTGTGGTCTTTAAAGTTTGTGGCGAAATGGTGGATGGAGCAACCACACGTGGGTGCTCAGCCATGGATTGCTCTGGCATGACATAAATGAACGCAGTGGCAACAGTAGGTGAGCACACTACTCTGTGTGAAAGAAGTTTGATGTAGGGAGGAAAAGTAGAACCGAAGGAATGTCGGGCTTACCATAAATCTATGTCAGTAATATCTGTTAACCATGTATCGCCGTCAGGTGGGAACCCTCATGAGGCAGAGGACTCTTTGCCCTTAAGTGGCCTACTGAATTTGCTAAGGACACTGTATCTGGAAATATTATCTCTTAAAGAAATATCCTTGCATAATAGGGAAAGAACTGGTAACTTTGGGGAGGAAATGTGGTGGGTTGCAAACTGCTAGCTCAGATATAAAACCGATAAAAGGCTCAGGACATGAATGAGGTACATCTAGGTCTGGCCGGAAATACTACCTGCATCTTACACAGGGAAGGTAGTAATAGAGTATAAAAAAAACTAGGACGAAAAATTAACTAATACAGTATGATAAATGTGCCGAGAAGGAATGTAAAATTTAACGTTAAACTGACACTTCTTTGAAATGTGCTAACTTGCAGTAGGCAATCATTGTTTTCCCTGACACAAGTTTTCCTAGCTAAAAAGAGACTCAATATTGTTGAAATGTGCACAATGCGATTTAGAAGCTTGACCTTAGAATGATACTTAGAGATGTTGAATAAATGAACAGGTGGCTATGCTTAACGCTTGCACATCAAATTACTAATAAAGCACACACATATTGAGCGTAGGTGAAAAAATGAAGTCCTTTTGGTGGTGCTCACATGGCCGCAGCACCCGGCCACCTAGGGTACAGATTACCATTCTGTATGACAGCCCAAACAACTTGAGGGAAAAACACCAAAGCACAACCCTCCACTGTTTCCGTCAAATGCTTGATAAGTCAATAGATGTAATCAATGAGCAGGTAAGTCAGATTCTTCTGTTTATTTGTTGCAAACTTCTGTGCATGGCATGAACATTTTCATCATAGTAAGACCCGACACGTGTTTCGTCCGCAGGACTTTTTCAAGGCTAAAGCATTGTCCAATTACCAAACAAGTGGACCATAACCACAGGCATCTGCCCCGCTTCGTAGGTCCTTTGAATTGCAGGCCAAAGTATACTCAAAAGATCGTAGTAACCATAAAATCTTAACTACGGCCACTCGGCCAATGTAGGTGGGTCAAATGGGGGTTGCCGCAAGAGTAAGTCAACTTCAATAATCTTACTGTCGACGGGACCTTGATAAGCCTGTCGACATCCATAACTGCTCGATAACGCCGAAAGTAGGGATGTCGGCAGGCTTATCACGGGCTGGGTGGCCGCAGTTACGCTTTCAAGGTTGCTACAATATTTGGAGTATACTTTGGCCCGCAATTATAATAATAAACAGAAGAATCTGACTTACCTGTTCATTGTTTACATCTATTGACTTATCAAGGATTTCACGGAAAACAGGAGTTTGTGCGCTTTGGTGTTTTTCCCTTATGCTTAGAGATCTTGTCATAACTGCAGAATTTTCTCATTTAACAAAGAGTATTACTTTACAATGCAACATTTATTCTTTGATGTCATTGATTTCCTATTCTTGTTTCATATACGAATTGAATAGAATAGCTTGTGCGTTTAAAAAATAATGACTGTCATTTAGAGTCTAAGAATGCATTACCTAACCCTGATTTTAATTAGTACTTCATTGTTCTTGCAGTGAAACAAATAGAGAGATGGTAGGTCAATGGATGTGAGATGCCTATGGGAACTATCCCTGATGTTTCCAGAATCTAACCTTGCAAGACTGTAGCTAACAACATGATAAAGAGTTTGATCCACATGTATTTCTGCGGGAACAGAGGAGCTGAACTTGCTTACCGAAGAACCCTGTCTTCTCATTGGCTCATGGAGGAGAAATCCAGCAACAATGTTTTCAATATGTGTTCTTGACTTTTATAGTAGTGTGTGTTCCTAGGTACAGGTGGTGTATATTCTCTTCTCGAAGGATTGACGTATGACGGTGGTAGCTACTGCTGCTGCAGTTTCCCTCCTTTACCTGACTTTACTTGGATTCAACAGTTTTCTACTGCAACTCTCTGCTGATCTGAAACTCGGTTGAACTTTATGAAATACTCTTTATGTGTAATTCTGCTATTTAACTTGATTTTGAAGCTACATGCTCCTTGATTTCACTCTTTTCCATTTGATTTCAAACTCTTTCTGGGTTCCTAATAAACAAAAACTCTGATCCTGATCTATAAAATAGGAAATGTATTCCTTTAAGGAGCATGCTTAAATGTATTGCTACCGATGATTGACCTGTTCTAACTAATTTTCTTTATGATGAGAATTCTGTAAACGTAATTGATTGGAGGACTAACTGAATAAAGATCAAAAATAAACAGAGATCTTTACTAATCTTCTAATAAGAAAATACAATTTTAAAACACTACAACTATAACCAATGGCTTAACTTAAACTGTTATTTTTGAGAAGTCTTAATTGTTCCAGGACTCCTAATGCACAATTCAAAGGTCTATCACCGAAGAAGAAAGTTTTAGCGCTGGATCGGGGCCTTAGCATAGACAAGCGATTACAATTTGGGCCCATTACCACAGTAGTGTACTAGTGATGACCCCCAGACTTTGAGAGCAGTCGTTGCTTGCTATAGCTTTGGCATCAAAGAACAAAGTGTATAACTAAAAGTCTGAATAAACCACTTTCGAATCCATCAATGCCAAGCAACTTCTAGGAGGTTTAAAATGCAGTCATGGATGGTTACAGGAACAAACAAACTGTTAACCCATTCAGATTATTTACCCTGGATAAACTCTTAAATATCCATAACCATGTAACTTGGGCTGTGGGGGTACCTGAGACTGCAGGACAGTCAATATCAGAACCTTAAAAGGATGGAGGGGTTCCGACAGAGTGGAATAGCAATAAGCACTGTTTAGGTCAGTTCTTTCTCCAAAGGGAATGAAGTTGTGATGGTGCGATGACAATTTGTCATCAAAGGGGGGAACTGATTGAGCGCCATGTGAGTCTGATATTTGTAGGGGTGCATCATATTCACTGTTAGTCGGCACCCGCATATAATCGATGTATATCTAGAAGTGTCATAGAAATGTATTTGCTATAATCATGTAACATAGAAGTGTTAGAATGTAATAACGTTTTGCGAAGTTTAACGTTGCAAGTTATCGTGAATGTATTCATTACAACGTAGCTGATCAGTTTTCACAGAATACTGTAATAGAGAAAACGTGTGTCATGTTAGAATTAAAATTGTAGGTTGCTTATTCACATGATGGAAATGCTGAATGATTGCCTAGGATGTGATTTCGTAGTGTGTTTAATTTTGTAAGGCCTAACTGCATATGTAGAAGAGAAGGCCTGTCCATTTCTTATTTTAGCTATGTTGTAGGCCGGCAGGGATTTCTTGGTTAAGGGTTGAGTTGCAGTTAAGTGTAAAACTTCAAGATGAGAAGAGTTTTTCTTTTCGTTCCCATGTTTCAGTTGCAGGTGCAAGGACATTTAGCTCGTTAGTGAGAACAAGTCTGTTTTAGGAGTTGAGATACGGTGTGGAGCCAACAGGGGAGTGCATTGGAATGTGCAACTGTAACTCTTAGTATGGAAGGTGCCTGGGAGCCAAGGTCAAGCTAACGGACGATGGAAGATGGACAGCTTTGGATGGAAATTTACCGGAGGAAGACCTGGCTGAAGAGGGGTGCCAAAGGGCGTGTTCTACAATTTTGGGGTTTTGTAATAGGGACAGTGCCCCGTGGGTTGAGCAGATGAGGCTTAGGTGGGAAGCTAGAAGGAGCATTAAAGATCGAGCTCTCCCTAAGTGAAGACTTCTTAGGAAGTTTCACTTCTGACACCTTTTCCGTGATTCTCTTGCTTGGGAGGGAATTCTAAGTAGGGATGCCACTTTAGAATAGGGTAGGGACAGAAATGCTTTGACTGATGATTCCCAGTATTGACGTCAGTATTTCGATTTTCTATTTGATGCTTTTAGAATCTGTAATTCTTTTCATTTTTAGTCGAATACGAATTCTTCGTAGGCTAGCTTTTGTGTTAGTGCCCATTTATCTTCTGTGCCTTGTATTAAGGTGCCTTTATGTCCAGATGTTTTTGCTCATAATAAAATCTCGGAAATTTTAGATCTTGAGTCCTTTGTCCTTTATTGATGTCAACTTGCGGTAGTTACATCCTGATAATTGTGTTTACTTCCTCTACACTATTTGGCAAGTAAAAAGATTCAGTCGATCTGAGAGGGTTCTTGTAGATAATTGGGTAGACAAGAATCCGGCCTTATCACTTGTTTAAGCAGAGTTCACTGTGTCTTCGTTTCACCTATGCACAGGGTCACATGGTGGTGATTTGTCCATCTGTGTGTCACTAAGGCTAAATATCACATTGAGTAAACTCATGAGAGTGACTCTAAGGTACTACTAGTGAAACTGAGCAGGTGACCATGGGACTCCATCTCCGCATGTTTGCTGGTAAAACATATGTATCGCCAAAACAGAAGAGTAAAAGGTAAGTAAACAATTTGTTTTTTGCTAGTGACTATGATCACCCAAGACTGCTGATAAATTGGGATTTTAAACTGAAGTTAACTCAAACAGTAGTTTCTGAGGAAATGATTAAATAGCAGGTCCGTCAGCGGCATATCCCTCAAAACCTGTGCAAACACCTGATAAGTTAGATTATTACTTTTTTTTACAAGTACTGCATTCCCTACTTTAAATGGTGGCTTTCTGTCATTACTGTAGAATGTTCTACCGTTGTATCCATTTTCCATCATGCTCTTCTAGATTATAAATCCATCTCCTGATGCTTTTTAGGTCGAGCATCTGAGACCTCTTGAATATACTTTAGTATATACTTGTATGTGGAGATCAGCCCTAGGACTTGTCTGCTTCCACTTAGGAACTTTTTTCTGTTCAACTGCCTCTATTTAACTGTCTTGATAGAACACGACAGTAGAGGTCAGTAAAATACCAGAATCACTTTAGCATTCTCTAGATTCCAGTCCATAGAAATTGTTTTCCAGGAGCACCCGTAGGCAATAATATTTTTTTCAAATCTTGTATTTTCAGTGATATGACCACAGAAGGCCCTGATTTTATATTAAAAACAGAGCTTTGGACTATACTATTTCCCACTGAAAGGCAATATTTCTCTCGATGTGTTCCCATACCTGGCTTGTCACGCAGTTTGGTGCTTACTTTCCCTTCATGTTAAAGAACAGTAGATGACTCAGCACCCAGGCTTATGTAGTCAGAGACCAATTTGCAGTTTCTTCTGATCCGCAAAAATTGGCAAAAAGGCAAGTTATCTCTCAGTGCTTTGGGGTGGTGGCTTTTGTATAAGAGTAAGCTATTGCGATCAGTGGGTTTTTTTGTACAATGTAGTGTTGAGAGTACCTGAGGTGAGTGTGATATTAATGTCAAGGAACGGTACACAAGTGTCTGAGATGTGTGGGCGAATTTAAGGTAGTCATTTTGATCATTGATTCACCTCACAAATTCGTCACAAGTGGTCTACAAAATTCTACACACAATTCAAGGAGGCACCACACTCTCCCGATGATCTACGCTGGATAGTGTTAGAAGCTTACCCACAAATCACCAAGACCGCTTTGTTCAAAGCCGAACAAATATGGGTTCACAAACATTCTACACATACTGCTGGACTGAATGATGACATACCCTGGGGCTCACTGAAGTGAAACACTGCATCCTGTCCACACTGAATCAATTATTTTAGAGCCATAATGAGTGTGGTTTATGAACTTTGTAACCGCATGACCCTACACATTTGAGAGCTTGTGCTTGCCTGTGACATGCATTGCGACCTGGGCCCTAGGCTACATGCCTTTAGATCACTCACAGCACCTTTGAGTTAATAATTCCCTTGACTCTTTATGAAACACATTCATACTGACAAGTAACAGCTCCTCATTGTCACTAGGGCTGGCTACACCCTAAGATGTCCACCGAATTCACCACTTGATGACCTACGTGGGGCATGCCCACAACACCTTCCAGTGATATGGTGCATGTACTGCATGACATAATTCCCTTCACTAATCTGCATAATTTCTCAGTGACATGTGTTAACCCCTCATAGTGACCAGAGACAGCTATACGCTAAGACGTACACTGCGGTGCCATTGGATTGACGACGCGCTATACACAACATTTGCGCACTATTGACTACCCACACGCCTTATTTTAGAGTCAGTAGTGACACTGGCCGTTACTCTTGAGGCCCCCTTCAGTTAGCAGCTTAATACACCCCTTTGATGCAGCAACGCTGCGTTAAGAATCGTTAATCGTATACAATGCAGTCATGTAGCTACACTCTGAGATGGCCGCCAGTTTTGCTATCTTATTGCCAGCGACCCGGACACAGCACGGACGTACTCACGTGACTGTCCCTACGTCACTGTCAGACATACTACATCTAGACTTGCCGCCGACAACCTTTCACCATCCCGGTGTCGGCGGCAGGGTAGGTCAGACGCCAGTAGCGTGTTCATGCCGGTGAGTGCCCCTGTGCTCTATACTTGAAGGTGCCTTTTACCGCTTTGGGAGGTGAGTGAGTTCTGTATTGGATAGAATCCACACTCTGATCTGTTGATTGATTGATTGTGAAACTTGTATAGCGCAGCTATCGCCCTACGGGCATCTTGGCGCTTTAGACTGAGAGGAGAGCATCAGAGATGATAGAGGAGGACCGAATAAACATGCCTAGATTAAGCTTTAGGAAATAACCAGGTCTTGAGTCCCATACGGAATTCGAGTAAGGAGTTGCACTGTCGCAGGTTCGCAGGGAGTTTATTCCACTCTCCAGGGGCTACCGTGCTAAAGGCTCTTCCGCCTACCCTCATACGCTTAAATCTCGGGACCGTCAGTAGTCCAGCTGTAGAGGAGCGTAGGGCGCCACACATCGGTGGGCTGCTTGAGGCGTTTTGGTCGCTCACCCGGGTCCGGTGATGCTCTCATGGCGCATTGGTTTCCGATGTCCCCTTGAGACTTGTGCGGCTTGGGGGGGGCGACTTCGAGCCTCACGTTGCACTCTAGGTGGGCGCTTCATCCTGGTTAGGGTCACTGGCGGTCGACCGGTACTCCTGACCGACCACCCCTTCAGTGTTTTTAGTTACCTGCAAAAGCCACTACTTGTGACTTTCCCATTTGAGTATCCTGCTACTCAATGCTTTGCCTATAACTCCCATTTCTTCCCGACAGGACCCAATCGGTGTCCTTTATTACCGCCGGCCACTGTTGCAAGAAATGACTTGACGACAGTATTGGTGAGTTCCTCCTTTGTCCTGACTACCACTGTTTTTACCAGCCTCCATGCTTGCCATTTACTTCATTGTTGTGAGTTTACAGTATCTCGTGCACATATAACACATTAAGCACACTATACTGGTAACTATTGCCTAGTTCACTGTGCTAATCAGCGTGACACAGTGGCCTTGTGATGGTTTTATTTACTAGCACGTTCGCACTAACGGACAATAGGGTATGGATTGTAGAGACACTGTATGTTTATATAACGATGTAATTTAAACATGTTATCCCCACTTATTTTTGTCCAATTTGCAGGTCAACAACCAGAGAACTGGGTATGAAGAATCCACTTACCTTTTTAGTGTAGAAAGCGTTCCTTTGATCCTGAGGAAGTGCCCTGATCTTGATGACATTGAGGCACGAAACGTGTCGATCACCTCGGAGCAGGGCATACACCACTAGACACATTACGACTAGTCCTTTGCCCCTCTCACTCTTTTACTTTAGGCAGTTTACCTTCTTAATAAACTGTTGGCTAGGACTAACTGACCTATTTTAACACACACGCGTCTTCCCACATCTACACACACTAGGCCCCTCACCCCCACTGCACCCACTGGCAGGAACAAAAGTTCCCCGATAAAGAGCCCCGGTTTGGGTGCCCGTCAGGTATTGCAGCACCGGCCTGACGAGGGGCAGGCTCAAATGATGAAGCATGACACCTAGCTTGCTGGGTGTGTGAGAGCCCTAGTTCCGACAAGGAGAACTCACTCTCCTTTGTTTATAACTGGTGTCATAACTATCGGACAGAATCTAGGGGGGAAAATGACCAAATGCCTTAAATGGGTACCGTTACGATTCCTGTGACTATGACTGCCACAATAGTGCAGCTAGAAACTTAGGTAGGCATGAAGCAATTGCAATGGCTGTGAGGCTTAGGTGTTCTTGCTGACTCTTGGAAGATTCTATCCACCACAACTCATTTAAGTTGAAAGTTAGCAGTCCACTTGGTAAGCTATGGGGGATCTGTGCTCGACAGCCTATTTTCTCATTTGAATCTGTGCCCTTTTTAAAGGCCCCTTTGTAATTAAAGGTTCCCTGGCACACCCCAGCTTTACGAACCCAACACAGCACAACAAACCGGTAGATAGGAAGACTGCAGAAGCTGTCAACTTGGAATTATCTGAGATTCAGCAACTGAACAGAACATACAATAAAATCCACTCAGGGCGGGGGTCGAAGGCATACATTACCAACCAAATGGGCTGCTATAGATGAACACTGCAGAGTATTTGGCCAACAACAGGCAAATTGTAATGCAAACAACATCATGGCAGACTCCTTGTATGGTCATGGTAAATTCTTGTATGTTAATATTGCCCTTTTACAGGACTCTTATATATGCTTTTCCATAATGAAATTGAATTTGCAAAGAGCTTAGTAGAAGGATAATTTAGAACTTGTGCACACCTGGATCTTCCAGCTCAACTGGAATACCCCCCCCATAGGGTTTAAGAGTGACCAGATGCAATGGGCAGAGTGGTTGAGGCTGCTTTTTAAACCCAGACCCCAGACTCACGGAAGAGGTCTACCTTCCATCCACTGCCCAAAAAAGACAACTTTGTGATACCTAGCCAGTAAAGGATTATTATTCCCTCAAATGTGGAGACTAAGTAGTGTGCACAAAGTCTTTTAGAGGCCTTGAAAGTTTGGGCAAGTAAAGAAAATGTGTCAAATTGCCAGACTGGGTTCCACCCGAACTGAGAATACAGAACATCTTGGTATTGCTTCTCGATCATTAAGTCCGCACCAGAAAGGCCAGGCTGCCTGTCCGCTTCATAGATTATAAGGCAGCCTTTCTTGGGCTGAACATAGGGCTCTTATGGGAAAACTGGGGTACAGTGCTTTATCTTCTGAGAGCAATTTACAGTTTTTATACGGACAAGTGAGTGAGAGAAAAATTGGGGCATGACCATGGAATATTAAATACAATATACAGTAACCACAGGCTTAAAGAGGGATGCCTAACTTTGCTGTCACGTTTAAATATGGCACTCCTTGGCCAGGAGTTAGGTAAAGTAAGATACTTCTTACCTAAATTAGGCACTGAGCAAATGTTCATGCTTTAATAAGCTGATGACAATGTCATCGTAGACAGCACAATTCTGGACCTTCAGTGGTGGTTCCATGCTCTTGAGACTCACAACTATGCAAATAAATTGCCAGTAAACATGGGAAATACAACGTTTTACGTTTTTTTTTATGCCAGTTATAGAATGCTGGTAACTAGTATCTAAATTCAAAGATAGAGTGGACACCATTATTAATATGGGTCATGGCTAGAGGAGAGTGTGCGGACACAAGTCCCAATTTGCTGGTTTGAAAAGGAAATTCTTCTCCCAGGTGCATGTTTTAAATTTACTCAATATAAAAAAACTCTCCATACCCTTTGCGGCCCCTACTCATTCAGTTATTCAAGCAAAGCTCTACCCTTATTCACTTATGAGGTGTAGGCTCACCCAGACAAATTATCAAGATAAATACACCTCGTTTAGGTCGCTACTTTGATTACCATCATTGTCTGTCCTTTTACACACCTTATCTATACATACGTACCTATGAGACAAATTTATTAGGCCAAGATGCCATCCCACTCGCCTCGAAACATTGTGGCCATATAAAGTGCTCCATTCTGTATGATCGAGCACTGCTTTCATAGAGTTTAAGTAGGAGTCATTACACCACATTCTGTAGCCGAGCTTCAATGTTGTGTGAATGTGCTGGCTTATGCCAGTGCTCCAACGGGCGGAGATATGCTTGTGTAGGAAGCGTAAAACATTTTGCTTCACAGGTAAGACTTTGCAATTGTTAGGCCTACTCGTGAGGTTTCTGGATATCTTTGTAGTGGGTTGCCTCAGTGTAGCAGTGGAAAGTATTAATAATCCTAGGTTCCGGGATCCTGAATTCCATTAACAAGTTTAAGGGATTTGCTTTACTTTCCTAGCTATTATTATGCAGTCCATCCAATTTTTGCAATATGTTTTATCACTGAATAATACATTCTCTGGATTTGTCAGAGTTCAGAGATTATAAATTTAAAACATTTAAGACATTAGATCCTGTTGATCCTTAGGGTGACACTGCATTGAATTCAATTTCTCAGTGTTGCTCTGTTAAGTACCTGAAAATAAGGATTTTCAAAATCAACAATTCATCAGTTACTTCAGAAAGAGACATCTAATCAGAGTTCCTTAACATTGAAGCTAGGGTTTCAATATAGGCAGAAAAGAGGTGAGAAAACGCCACACCTGTGTGTGCCCCGTTTTAGAGAAAATTGATCCATCATAATCCTTTAAAGCGGAGTGATTCTTAATGAAGATTAGTCTTCTTGTATAAACTTTATTAGGATACTCTTAACACCAATGGAGACTGCATCTGCTCTCAAAATAATCCTAGCCGACATCCTGAAGTGCTTTCTCTGTATATACTGTATACTAGGGATTTCCTAAGGTGTTGTTGGTGTGACTTGCTGAACAGTGGGTTGTTGCTGTCAAGACCTTAGTGAATCACCTCTGGTCTACTATGAGAGTTAGAGGTGGGAAGCGCTGTCTCAACCAGGTTACAAGGATCTTAGCACCTTGAGATGACAATTAATCAATATTATGGATTATTCTGAGGAGCATAACCGAGGATGTTTGGTTTTGTTCAGAAACATAACGATTGCTGATTCATGACAAAAGATTATAAGCAATGGCAAATCCAAGCAGTTTCACCTTTTTGACCTACTGCCTTTGTCAGTAGCTTTTGCTGATGTTGTGCAAGTACAACCAAAACAAAATAAAGGCATGATGATGCAGGCGCCACTGGTGACTATCTCTTACCTTAGGTGCACACGTATGCACAATGAAGTGTACATGCATGAAGATGCTTGTAGTCTTGCCCTAGGTATGCGGATAAGCCCATAACTAGGGTGAAACCGGTCCTAGGTTGCTTGTTTTCCAGTTCAGGGAGAACCAGGCCTGGCAGTTTGGGCATTGCAGTTTGGGCATTGTTGATATTCAAGCATTCTATTCATCATTTTTTGTATACTTTATTGTGCCACCCTAGCAGGGACGGGCATGGTCATACGTGGGTCCTGTACACACTGTAACTGGAATCAAGCTGTACCCAGCTGATTAGACCTAACTAGGGTAAAACCGGTCCTGGGCTGCTTGTGTGGGGGAGGAGGTAACACAAAGCATGTGATGTGGGGGATCCGGATAGAACAGTAGAAGCAACCACAGGGAGAGAGCAAGTGGAGGAAGGAGGAGCACCACAAAGAGTGCAGGGGGTTCATATTTGGGGGAGCAGTGCACTAAAGAGTGAGAGCACACATGCACTCTAAAGGAGTGCTTAAACAAAAAAGTTGTTCCCTAAAAGTGAGCAATGGAAGTAAAGAAGTCATCAAAAGGATGGTAAAGAGGCTATGCTCTAGGTGAGGGACAAACACAAGAAGAAGAAGGCAAGCCACTGAATTAGAAGGAAACACATGAGAGTGACACAAAAACCAACCAATAGAAAGCCAACTGCAAGTTTTTGGTATGGTTCACAAGAGGCTTTTACCTACAGACCGCCAAAATCTGCCTAGTGATGAGACCTACAAAAAATGGCCCCATTAGTGGTTTGTCCACGATTTGTAAGATTCCTTAAAAAAAAATTCTGAACTTATTGTATCTGTGCAAGGTGTGTTACAATGAATATATTTTTGATTGTATATTTCAATTTCTGTGTGTGATTGTGGCCTACAAACGCTAGCATCTTCAGCCAAGAGAGTTAAAAAATGTAATAGTCATTAAACTAGAATTTTAATCCATATGGTATTTATACAAATTGAGCAATCCCTTATTCATCCACGGACTGGACTGTCCCAACAGGATCCTTTTTGTATTATTTTATATAAATGGCCTAGAGAGAGCTTCAGTCATCTCCCCAGCAACAAGTAATAAAATAAAAAAACAAATAGAAAGTACAATCATATATACGTACATTGAAGCACTGAGACAGTCTTCTTTATTCATTGGTCTGTGCAGCAGTCAGTCATTCACATTATCCTCTTGCTTACCACAAAGTACAGCTTGGGGTAATGGGTCAGGCCACTTCTGCCATTGGCTGCCTTGCACTGTGAGTGGTGGAGTTTTGCCTGATCACATGCAAACACCCACCTAAACAGAAGTGCACTTTAGTGCCAGGGCTGGCAGGGCAATTGCTTTACTTTGCCATTGTTTTTTTTACTTTTCACTCATTATCCTTTTTAGTCATCCATGCACATTTACTCTAGGTCTTCAGGATGCAGTAATTCAAAGCATTAAAACTAGTAATGCATTTCTATACCAATTCTTAGTACACGTCTAATACATGTCTGCTAAGAAGCACCTATATTGTTATTTTAAAATTCTGTTTCAATGGTTAATTCTTTTCTAAATTTAAAATGTTCATTTCAAGTTTGTAGCTGCCAGCCCTAGGCAGTGGCATTTCCTCTTTTTTATTTTTGTGGCACAAGCTTGAAATAAAAAAAAAAAAAACATTACAACAGTTTGCCAAGGTCAGAGCCTTTAGTTTTGCCAATGCTTGCTTAATATAAGTATAGTGTTCGTCCTGTTTGAAAGGCACGCTATTTCTGCTTTTAGCAGACCAATACAGCTGTGGGCATGCAGAGAACGCAGATGTATTAGCTTTTAGCATTAAAAACTGGTTGGAATTCTCCTGCCTAGCTCTTACTGCAGATTAAATGAAAGCTGAATTCCAGGATCCTTTATATATGAATGAGATTTCTGAAGGCTGATTAATTTAATGAGAAATTACTTTGCAATGGACCCTAGGAAGCGTCTCTTGAAATGGGGCATGGCATGCAAATAAAAATTGAGACATGGGGGGGGAATAAGTATGGAGGATTATGGATCGTCTGCAACAAAGAGGGAAAAGACACAAATGTTCACAAGTTGAAGTTTTGATGTCTGACTTTATAATACTATTACAATTTCTGGTTAATCAATGATGTCACTAGTGATGTCACTAATGAAACTGTATTTATTAATTTAGTAGTGATGAAGCATTCGGTGTTAGTACAGACTCCACTAAAGTAATATGCCGCAGAAATTCAATCAAATGAAACAAATCTGATTTTGTCTTCTTCCAAAACATAACAAGTGTGCTATCCCGCAGGATGTAGTTTTAGTAGTCAATGTACCACATGACAAGCTCGTAAGTCAAATGGAAAACACAGATATTAAAGAGGATACCGTGGTAAGGCTCTACAATTTGTTTAGTGACTAAAGACAGAGAGTAGTGGTAAATGGAATGGCAAAAACTGTTTTCCAGCATCCTTAGATTTATAAACGATTGGAAATAAAAATAAACAACTAGCGAGAGGGGGGTGGTGTCCTAAAGAGAGCGCTCAATGTTTCTGGAAGGAGGACTTCCTGCTTCAAGGATGGGACCCTGCTTTACTCTCACAGTAGTTGGTGCTGGCCAGTAGGCTGAAAGGTACATTTCCTGATCAAGTGTGGGACATGAACAGTAATTTGGGTTCAACTAACAGGGGTTTGTCTGTGTCTGAAAGTGCTTACGAATGGGAATCAGGATGGGGAATCCTGCTTAGGGTTGGTCTAAAAAAGGTGCAGAAAGCAGGGTTCATGTGGGAAACAGCATACACCCTATGTTTAACATCCACCCATATATATGCAAGCTGCTATTCGCATTACACCCCCCCCCCCCCACCCCCGTATCTAAAAGTAAAGCACTGAAGCAGCCAGAAGCAACACTAATATTCCAGGAAAATACAGACACATTAACCTTTTTGTCCAGGACGAAAATACATATGGAGCACCTATTAGGTCTTGATTAACACCTGTATGAAATCGAAACTTTGTCTGGTACCATCACTCCAGGCAAGCTCTTCACTTCTCAATTACAAGCACATAGTATTGGTGCTGGGGTGATCTCTCCTTTGCAAACCACACAACAGGGCTTTGAGCAGGTCTAATTCCTAAACTGCCCCAAAAGCAGCTCATTACTTCGTTGGGGTTTTGTTTTCATCATTTATTTGTACAGCACTTATGCAGATGGGTGACTACTCCTTGAGCTACCAATGGCTGAGAATAACGGAACAAGGGGAAAAAACTGAACAAGAAGGGAAAGGTGGGTGAAGAAGAGAAGCCCAGACTAGGTCACTAGACATGTAATGACAAAGTTATAGAGGACTGTGAACTAAGCAAGCTACGTTAAGACACAAAAATCATTGTACATCAGTAGACTTTTTGGGTTCTTCTGGAGGATGTGGGAGTTCCAAATCTAGTATTGCAAAGTTCCGAAGTGGTACCCTATGGAAGCGAACTGTATGATCACCAGAACGGATTGATTGTAGGTATTGAAGTTGGCGTCAAGTATTCTGATCTCCGATCAAAACATTGCACTAAACTACTCTGGGCTTGGTGATGACCACTACAAATGTCTCCTCTCTGATCATACAGTAGGACTTTGGTGCCTACCTTGGCCTTTCTGAGTTGGTATCTAGTTTCTCTGATGACCGATTCGACCTGTGGGGTAAATTAAAGGCGTGAAAGGGTTCCTCAGAGGTTTTTCACTTTGGCACGTATACCAGAAGATACTTTGCCAGTCAAAAGGGAAGTCTGACTCTGGAGGATGCCCAGTGTATGTCGCCGCATTGCAGCACACCCTTCACTTTGTGACTGATGCATGCCACTGTGAAACTGGAATGACTCACTGGCCACTCGCCTAATGGATTAATGCGGAGTGAAAATAATCAGATAAAGTTATTTAATGAATTAAAATATAAATGTTGGATGTTTCCTCGTTGTTGGGGCATCTATAATTCTATTCAGTCGTCCTTCAAGAGATAAAGATTTCCCTCCCACAGGGGCAAACAAGACATTTTAAACTCTAGTGCCATTATTTTCAACAATGCAATCATTCTGCGGCTTGAGATGTTCACAAAAAAGTCAAATGCTGATCATTGAAACCACCTTTAATTTTGGAGCTTCGATAAAAACACAGACCGAGTATTAAGAAAAGTTGTTCAGTCTACTTTGCACCGTAAGGCTTCTCATTCAACGATATGGCAAGGATAGATAGGCAAGGTTTGACAAAATATAGGGAAGTAGTAAAAAATGACGACAAAAGTGCAGAATGCAGTGATAGCCTCAACATTTAAACATTGCAATTTTTCATGCTGTGGAGGGTCAAAAAAAAAAAAAACAGTCAAAGTAGGTACGCATCTCCTATTTGGAATTCACCAAGATCTTTGCATAGGATTTGTTTTAGAGAGAAATGAGTCATAACATTCCTTCTGGTTGTCGGAGTTATTTTATAAGAAAGAAATATTTTTTTAGAGGTTACCATGCAAAATCTTAATATAGCTCAATGTGCACAATTTTCAACAGGGCCGCGACCCTGTTTAGGTTTTATCAACCTGATTATGGGTTGACCCATAGTGGAGGGTGCTCCTAGGATTGAGGAGGAAGGGTTGGCGTGTAGGTCGCAATGTCATCAACTATAACCAAAGTGTACATGTTTCAGTCTGATGCCTGGTACTGTGAGTGGTTGTTGCTTCAGTCAAGTGTGTTTAATGCTTTCATTCCCTCTGTATTCACTGTCCCCCTGGGTGATAGCTTCTTCATATGGTTTCATCACAGATTTCTCCACAGGAGGGCTTGTATTGTGACCAACAAACCATACAACTGTGCAGAGACGGGGATGCACGTTAATCCAGCTATTTTGCTGTGCCGGTGCGGTTTCCACGTTTTGATCTTTGGGTTTTCTGGTACGACTCCTGCCGACGCTGTTTTGTTATGGGTTGGATTGGACGTTTGTCTCTTTCACCATTCTTTGCCAGTATATGCGCACTCCCGGGACCATTTGCTAGTTCAGAGATAATTTCCCACTGTTCTTGTTTTGCACTTTCAGTGGGTGTGTGCCATCAGGTTGTGTTTTTTTTACTCTTTCTCTGACCTAATAAGCTAAGTGGTAATGGTACGTATTAGTGCTTTATTGTTTAGTATGGTATTGTTGATGAGGTCTTGTGGACGGTGGGGTTTTGTGCGATCACTTTATATGTTGTGGTATACTGTACCAAGGGGCAGCGTGCAGTGATATAGCAGGAGTTGCAGTTGCAGTGTAGCATGGTGTTGTATAGAATATTACATAGTCCTGTATATTTACATGGTATGATAAGGCATTGTGTGGTTTTGAGTGTTGAAAAGTGATGTGTTATTGGTTTGGTATAGGGTGAACTGATATGGTTGGGGTGCCATGATGTGGCTGGCATCATATGATGCAGGGGTCGATGGGACATGTTAATATCTGATATGATGAGACGTGGTGAAGAATGATGTCTATATGCAGCTATGTTATGTAATGTTGTGCATTTGGAGAAGTATGGTGCACTGTTGGAATAGGTTTAGTGTTCTGAAGTGTGGTATGATGCTGTGTAGTACATGATGTGGTGGTGGGTGATGTCAATACTGTCAAGTAATATCAAGTGCTCTCCATGGATTTGTGGAGATGGTGGCATGCAGGGGCAATCTGGGTGTTGAGATCTAGGTACAAAGACCGTTCCTCGGAAGGTGTTTTCATGTAGGAAGCATCCAGAAGTTTGAAAGGTAGTTCCTTATTGGCTACATCTTTGCTTTGGTGATCAGTGCTATGTTTAAATACTTTGCATCACAGTGACCCAGTTTCCTTGAATCATTTTCTTCAAGACATATAGGGCTCCTGTGTCTTTCTGCCACCTGCCCCAATCATTTCCCTGTCCCAGCGAGTGCTTCTCTGTCCCAGTTACAGAGTTAGGTGACACTTGGCTTCAACTTTGTATGTTGCTAGTTCTTGTGATTATATCTTGTCAGTGGAGAAACAAGAAGGGCCTAAAGGAAATATATTTTCCACGGACAATATCCTATACATGCAGGAAAAATTGGCTACAAGGAGAGAAAGGGATACTGTGGGTTTTATCCACGAAGTATTTTTAGTTTGAAAACTTTAGATCTCCCTCCAATCGAGAAATAAGACATCCTAAGCTGCGTTTTGACTGCTCAATTCTAACTTTCCAAAATATTTGCATTTTTAGTTGAATACATTCAGTGGGGTCACGAGACGTGATTTTTAAGGTCGGCACACAGGGGGCTGGAGATCAGGAATATTGCGTACATCTGTGTTATATAGGCACACACAAACATACAAAGTAATTTAAACTTTTTAAGCAGACTGTGAAGTATAGATTACTATGGTCTGTGGAAGCAGCAAGGTCTTTGAAGTGCCTCAGTCGTTCCTGCTATCCTCTTCACACCACTGTCTTCTGTAGTCTCTTTGTTAGGCATTTACACTCTTTTCCTCATGGATTTCTGAAACACTCAATCTGTAAATCTCACACCTCATGTCTTTCCTCCTCAGAACCCTCTTTTCACTTTTTATAGCATATAGTTCCTTGCATCTACTTCACTTCACCAATACCCCCACACCCTAAAGCCACTGACCTGTAAGCACTGCATTTTCTTTACATTTTGCCCTGTCAATATTTGGACAGCTGTATACATCACATCCTTCACACACTTTCACATACAATCACAAACACAACGGGCAGACCTGGCCATGGCTCTATGTGCTCTGCAGAGAGGCCAAGGATCAGATGAGCATGTATTCCAAAACCCTTTATAGCCCACTGACTGGCAATGTCAGAGATTCGCACTGCATTTAGCCTGAACTCCACAGCTCTCAAACGTGACCCACCCGCACACTGAACACCTACATAGGACCGACTCTTTTCACACTATGCGCTATAAATGAGTGATAGGTTGCATGAAAAACAACAGAAACACACCTTCCTGAAAAAAAAACAAATACTCTTATAGTATGTAAGAGTAAGTTACGGGAATATCGCTTTTCCCAGGCTAAAACGGCTGACGTCAACGGTGGGTTACCAGGACATTTACCGATGGGGCACTGGTATCAACCTCCACCCCACCACCACCACCAAGCAATGCCACCGGATGGATACATGGCACATGCTCTCTCTGTTCTGCATCAACACACACACTGTTTCACTGTAGGAGAAGCACCTCTGGAATCCACTGTGTGGGCAAATGAAAGCGGGAGAGGCTTCTCGAATCACGACTAATGTACCAGCATTCACAAGGACATTCTGAAACTGCTTGCTTCCAAAGTATATTCTGCCCACAGGATACGAGGGAGGGACATTTCTTGAAATACAAAAGATGCAATCATCTGGGGGCAATTTATGCTGAAAGCAGTCTCTCACCCCTCACTGAAAGAAGCATGCTAATGCAGTTCAAATCTTATACTAATAATAAACTAGTCATAAAATTGCAAATAAAACCGACAATAAAGTAAAGCTGAAAATAAAGCAGATTGAATAGCTACTTCATCTGTGTGGTGTGAGAAGAAAAATAACAGTGCATGGTATTTATAGAATGAAAGAAAGGTGCAATGAACATAATGTGCGTTTGTAAGGCAAATGTTCACCTTACAGCCGCTTGATGCTAAAATAACACGTGTTATTGTTGCACAACTCAATGGAACTCATTTTATCAACCTTGAAAGGTTGAAATAGCTAAGTGGACCTGCCAGAATCCCAACCTGTGACCACAAGGTCAAACGCAGATCCCTGTAGTGGATGGATTAGTCCACTGAGCCATTGGAACAGCCCAGTAGATTTTACTGCTAGGAACTCTTTGCCACATTGAAGGCAGTCAGATCGAAGACTTATTTGTTAGAAGGTCAACCCTTGCAAAACCAAATCTCTTTCAGTGGTCTCCCATTCTTCTAAATTTCATATCTCAACCTGACATCTTACCTCTGACAGGACACCTTGAACCCAGCTTTGTCACCAGGGCAAAATCTCTTTAATTCCTACTAGATTCCTTCTGACCTCTCTCAATTCAGAACCTCTGCATCGTTGTCCTAGGGATGTGCAGATTCTATGGCCTGGACTCCTGTTTTAGAAGCACTGTAAAATATGGTGTAGAGGGGCTCAGTTCTGTCGGGCCACTCATTCAGGCTCAGAAATGGGAATATCAGTGAAATCAGTCTCGAGGACCCACCAATACATTCTGCAAGAGACCACATCATTTTGCCTTTTGCCAGTACCTCCAAAGATTAAAGTCCAGATCACAGAGCAGTTCACAGTACCGCTCAAACCACTCGACACCAAGCCTTTTCCATTATTTCTTTGTATCATAAGAACACACTACTACCGGCACCCAGAAGAACACAAAATATCTCAGTTGAAAAAGAACAAAGCCTTCAGTGATTGACTAATCAGCTGAGCCAATCAAAATTAACATAAATGAAGGAATCCTCTGCAGACGTCATTGTATCCCAAAGGGTATATTGATGAGAATTACATTACTGTTACATCTTTCACATGATCTCTGTACAAAGCTCCATCAACCCAGATTAATGAATCCCACACTCTGAAAAATTAAAGAAACAAGTAATACCAGATTATAATAACAGAAACTCCAGCAAATGTTATGTATGGCTCTCACAGAGCTCCACTGTTGTGAACATTAGCTTCTGAATATAGTTTTTCACTACTATGATGTGATAACAATGGAAAGAATAAAAGTGGTTTCCGTTGTACTTATGTTACCATGGGAATCACTCTCTTTCCTGGTCCTTTGCTCTGGGTATCTCGTGATCCTAGGGAAGCAACGGAATGGAGATTGATCGAGCGCCATCTCCTTCACTTCTCACGGGTCTCGGCAGACCAGAGACAGGAGTGGAATGCCACCACTATCTCCTGTCCCGGAGGGTTCCGGTAGAACCGCGCTGCCAGGTACTTCATACGGATAGTCAGTGTGGCTCAGCGCTCTGCACAAATGAAGAACAAAGAGCGCAGCTTCGAGAGTGGAGGTGGGGAGAAGTTGCCGATGGTGGTGTGGGAGAGTGCAGGAGATCAGATATTCATTTGATATTGGTGATGGGGGGAAGCTAGAGGGAGTTTTGGTGGAAGGATTGGCAGAAGGCCCGGAATTCATTGTATACTGCCGAAGGGAGATGAGAGGGAATCTGCAGGGGGTTGTGAGGGACAGTGACTGAAGGCTACCAAGTATACTCTGTGGCCTTGGGGGAGGAGAGGTCACTAACAAGAATGGTGGAGGGGATGGCAGGGCACCAGGTATCTGCACAGTTAGAAGGGGGCTGAAGGACATGTTTATGCATTGTTCCTCATGCATCCTGCACCTCTGTGCAGGAAGAGCTGTACAGTGGAAAATACTTCGGTGGGACAAACAGTGTCTATAATTATAGAAGCATGGCTGTTAAGAACAGGGTTGTTTTCAAGCAAGAAATTCCAAGTGATACCAAATAGACAGTTCACTCTCGTTGACTATTTGATGTCCCTTTCCCTCTTAGGAAAACATCTGTGTGTTCTCTAAACCAAACATAGTGGAAAACACAAAAGGAACTCTCAAAATATATCTACATCACATGGAAGAGCTATAGTCTTAGTAAAAAATATGCATAAATTAGAAAAGAACAATCCATTTTTATTCCATGAAAGAAGCACCAATGTGCTGTTGAAAATGGGCCTGGTGTGTTTTGGCTGGCTCCCTGGCCTTATTCAAAGAAAATCACAAGCTACCACCCTGTAGAATCACTTAGTGTAGTCACAAGGTCAAAGAGCAACCTAGTAATATATCTTAATATACAGCTACAAGATGTATCTAAAATCATACAATGTAACATACCATCCTTGTTTAATGGCTATATTAAAATATGCAAAAACAACAATTGATGGACAGAATTCAGAACAATGTCATACATTCACCCCAGTACAGAGATCTGGGGCATTCATCGTTGTTTTGCTCACCATGCCATTCCAGTTTGAACCCAGCCATATGCAAATCAGTCTTGACCCTGTGCCTCATGGAAACAGTCCAGCCCGAACTGCCAAGCCAGGTCCTCCCTGGACTGGAAACAAACATCCTAGGTCCAGTTTCGGGGTTTGAACCCTCTTCAGCCAGGATAGCTTAATTCCAGAGGCATGGAGAGCACGGGACCCACGTCTAGGCATACCCATCCCACAGAAGAGGGGTGAAACCCCAAAACCGTTCCTAGGCTGAAGAGGGGTGAAACCCCGAAACTGGTCCTAGGATGCTTGATTCCGGTCCAGGGAAGACATTGCTTGGCAGTTCGGGCTGGCCTGTTCCCATGAGGTACAGGGTCAAGACTGATTTTCATATGGCCATGTCTGAACTGAGGTGGCGTGGTGAGCAAAATAACGATGGATTAAACCCAGATCTGTGACTGGGGGTGAATGTTTTGCCAATGTGTAACATTCCGTCCATCATCTTGTGTATTTTGCTATATTAAAATATATCATTTGAATAAAAAGCAGCCTTTTATTCAATATACAAATGCTTAAGAGCACTGTCAAACCATCCATTTACAGCCATAAAAACATCACAGAAATACATGAAGTCCCTGTTCTGTATTCAAGCCATATGGTGAGCAGCGGTGGCTGTCGATGCTGCTGAGTCTAAGGCAGGGGCAAGCGATCCTCTGGACACTAGCAGGGCCTGAGAGGAGAACTGGAGGGCACTTGTAAGCGCGCAGGTCAGTTTGGTCGGCCTGCCAAACAGACATGCTAGCTTAGAATTTCTCCACCCAGCTGTATTGTATGCAGCTGGGTGGAGAAATGGCACAGGTTCCCAGTCCCTTCGTCAGCACCTAACCAGGCAACTCAGACCAATGCAGGTGCTGCTCAAACAGCATGAGAGCTGCGTCTGAATTGGGTGGGGAGTCTGGGAGCCTGTGGTGGCCCGGGTACTTACAGAACAGGAGCTCCGAGGTGGCCGGCAGCGGGAGAAGCAAGTATGTGTGCGTTTTTATTTATTTATTATTATACGCCCCACGCTGCCCCGCGCTGCCCCACGTCTTTAGTTTGGCAGCAGCCGCTGCTGATGGTGGGATGGACTGGAGATCTAATATTTTCCTAGACTCCATTCATTGTAAGCGCAATTCTCTGTCACATTTAATCTCCTCAAATAATCCAATAACTCCTATTACATTACAATTAATTGTGTGTTTCTCTACAGAATGAATTGCAACCGACGAAGAAAAAGAAGAAGAATTGCAATTAGATATAACAGGTCAATATTTTATGGGGACTAAGTATTCCATCCCTCGAAACTTCATCATTCACACAGCGCTTCCCATATATATTAAACCACAGGACAGATCAAGGCATAAACTACATAATTTGTGTTACAAGTGATAAATCATTTAATTTCAAATTTCTTCTTTAAATGGATATCATCCCCAGATCACAAAATGTGCAATTACCACAGATATAAAACCCACATTGATCTCATCTAACCAATTGTTCTTTATCTTTTTTCAAAATGATATTTCCTATTGAGTTCCCCCTGCCCTAGGCAACACTCGGCCTACAATTCATACAACTATGTAATACTACAGCCACATGGAGAACATTCCAATGTCTGGCTAAGATTTTTCAGTAATTCTTTGTTATCGCTGGTAAAATCAGTGACAAAAATTATATTTCCTATCTGTTTATGATTTCACCTAAGAAACCAACAAATTGCCTCTGTTCTTACTAATAGCTTTATCTGCTACCTGTCTTATTATATCTGGTGGATAGCCTTGCTAATCACGTATCCTTGTACAGTTAAGCCTTGCTTTAATCACCGCACCATATGGAAAAAAGTTCAATCAAACTTGAAGGTTGCCAAGATTGGGCATGGTTTCACTAGTGAACTGAGTGCAATTCACCATCTTCCACAATCAATAAAAGATCTAAAGCCTATATCTGCTTGAAACTGTGCTTAGAACTACATTTCAAATTAAAATCACTATAATTAGTGACATGCATAAATTTAGTCTGTTATTTAATATCTTTTTTACAGAGCATAAAAATATTGGCAATATAATCAATTCACACTACAGTGTTTTCTTCCATTTGGTCCATACGCGGGCCCACGTTTAACTCTGCTAGGATATGTGAAAGATATGTTAGGGAGGCCAGTGTGTAAACTGTTGCAGTAGGCTATGTGGTACATGACAACCACATAACAGATTTTCAGACAGCAGTCGAAGAATAACCGAACCCCTTTTAGCAGATACAGATCGCAGAATGCAGTTTTGGAGATTGCATTTAATTGTGAGTAATTGATAGTTAAGTATCAAGATAACTTTCAATTGTATAACTCTATCCTTAAGGATTACAAGATAGTACGATTCCTCATATATCACTGAAGGAAATGCAATAGGTTTGGCAGGGCCAAAGAACAGGAATTATGTTTCCTTACAAATGAGGCAAAGACAGTTACCCTTCTTCCTGATGCCAAATCATGAGAGACAAGTCATTGTGACAGTCAGGTTCACCATCTTCCTTCAGGTAGGACTGTGTGTATTCTACAAGATATCAGCACAGAAAGGCATGTAAACGATAAAGACAGTTAGCGATAAGGCAGAGGCTTGATGAGTGCTAAAGTTAATGTTAAGCTCATTGAAAGGTGGGTCCTGCGGAGGTTCACGCACAATGGGACAGGACCCAATGTTTAAAGAAGCACATTTCTATCAGGTGGCTTCACCCAAGAGCCACCAAAAGGAGGGAAATGGATATAAACATATGATAGGTTTGTGCCTAGTGTATGTCTGGAAGTTCTTGGGTTAAAGAATACTGAAATAACAGCCGATGCGTATTTCGCCGGTGTAACCGGCAGGCCAAGGGCTTTCTCAAGGCTGGTTTAGGAAACTGGCAGCATCATAGTTACCAGAAGACCTTGTAAGTATATATTCAGAGTCTTGTAAATGAAATAGTGGTTGAAGGAAGGCTTTGTTCGAGCATGAAGTACTAATAGTGTGCTCAGGTGAGGAAAGTCTCTGCGGCACATCTGATTTCGGGATTCTTTAACCCAGGAACTTACAGACATACATTAGGGACAAACCTATAATATGTTTATATCTAAAGTTAATGCTGGCTATTTTTTTCTAGAGGAAACTGCCCCATTTGACTTGGGTGTGGTTTGCAGGAAAAACTCAAACCATGTCGATGTAGTTCTTCTGATATAGGGTTAATTTGCAACTTTTTCACTCAAATTATGTTCTATAGTGTGGAAGGCGAATAAGAGGTCTAGTATTTTTATTTTACAGAGTTTTATATAGCGCAACCTTGACCCTGTATCGGTTATCAGAGCGCTTTACATAGCACCAGTTGAGGAAACATTCATTTTTAGGTCTCGCCTGGCGTAGACTACGAAGACATGCGCAGTCTCGCTGGCGAGATTTAATGAGTTAGGGTAGATTTCTCTAGTGGGCTTTAAGCCCCGCCCCTCTTTTCCATTGGCTGACGTCACCGTTTATGATAAACGGTGGCCAGCCATTGGAAAAGAGCGTCTAGTGATGTACACTTTTCTCCTTTAGAGCCGTCCCAGTTGGACTGGCTCGGTTGCTTTACGTCTGTGGGAAAGGTCTTTCTTAGCTTTATGGGGCGAAGTGTTTCAAACATATGGCCCCATAAAGACAAGAAAGCTTTGCGAAGGACGAAAGTGAAAACAGACCGTGCTTTAGCTCAGCCAGGCGTGGCGAGACTCCACCCCCTCTGCCATGCCATTCCCGCACACGCGTTCGCAGCTCCTGACGTACTCTCCGAGGGAGCCTTGGTGTTGGGTGCCATTACAGGTATGGTCCAAGTCAAAAGGGGGGGGTGGGGGGGATTTCATGTATTTTTGTTTCTAGGGAGGGGTGCCCCTTTAATTAGATGCAGTACCTATTTCGGCAGAGGTAACTGCTTTGACCCTCCATCAACGATATACCCTCCACCGGAAATACGGGCTGTTGGGCAGGACGCTAATGGCATTGGGACTGAGATAAGACGCGAAATAGGTTATGCTAATCTACAAAATAAAGGTTCATGGGTGAAGTGCCTTTGTCAGCGTCAAGGGTTCCATGTGTTTCCAAGCTCAGGTAGTCGGGTCTAGAGCACACTAGTATAAACATATAATCGGGCTGGCAAGATTGACAAATGAAACCCATCTTATACGTAGCTCCTTAAGCTAATAGAAGATGGCGTCGGGCGAATTGATTTTCACGTGCGTCCAAGAGCGACTGCTAGTATTTAAACCGTACTCCTTTCGCGATAATGGTGCAGCAGCCCAGTGGTATAAAAAGCATAGTTTGGTGCCGAAAAAATCTACGCTCTCAATATGGACCATAGCAACTCAGCCACGCCTCACTACTCTACAACCCAAACGAGAGGCTACACATCATCACCTTCCTACGTTCACAACACCCCTTAACCCCCCCCCTCTCCACTTGCACGAAAGGCGTCTTCCTAAACAACAGTGCTGCACCACCCATTTGTGGATTACACCCGTCCATATACCGCAGCCGGCATCAACTGCTACAGAGGAGCCCATTACTCTCCCCCTCCTGGGCTCGAAGAAGACTTTCGGGCTTCAAACCAAGAAGCAACGCTTCCTCCTTGCCCAGGCAAAAGACAACTCCCTTGGAAACAAAATGACGCCATTTTTTCGGGACGTTGCACCGGACCCGTGGGCTCAAATACCCCTATGATTTTCAGTCCCGGTGCCCTCCTTCAATCAGAACCCTGAATTAACCCCTTTCACGGGCTAGAGGGGCGCCCCAAGCAGTCTAACTCCTCCTTACCATGGTTGCGGTTCGGATGCCGCCGATCGGCGACGGATTCTACTTAGGAAAAAAAATTCCACCACGGACTCGACGTCCCGCCGGCGGTTACTTATACAGGAGTGACGACTACTATCCGGAAGCAGCTCAGAAGAAAGCTCTCTTCCGGTACAGCTTAAATGGTATCCCCCCGATATTCGAATGAATAATGAACCCCATAAGGAAACATCTCGGAAAGCGTTTCGGTTTGGGCAGCGCGCACCGTACACACATTGAACAACAAGCATTGAAAATGCAATAGGTCTCGCATTTTATTAAGTTAAAGCCATTTGCTTTGCTATACAATACCATTAGCAAAGCAAATGGCTTTAACTTAATCAAAGGCGAGACCAATTGCATTTCCAATGCTTGTTGGGTTTTTTTTTGGTTAGGAACGGGGAGATTAAGTGATTTGCCTAGAATCACAGGATGTTCAGCGTCATTGCCGAGACTCGAACCCGGTTCCCCAGATTCGAGGTCGACCTCCCTAGCCTTTAGGCCAACTCCTCTCCCCTTAGTAGAATCAATATGCAGGGGTAGCTCTGGTCACATGAGTTTAGAAGTTCTTCCCTGATGGTTAAAAGGGTGGTCTCCCAACATGGTCGTAACTTTGATTGAATGTCACTCCGAGGACCATTTACCTTCAGATGAAAGGACAAATTGTGGATGACAAGTTTTAGGAGCCTCTGCATCACAAGCCCAGAGAGGACCTTGTAGTGGAGGAAGATTATCTAGGCCCATGGAAGGTTTCTTTAGGATAGGGGTGAGGATTGCATATTTGAGGGCCAGAGGAATGAAGCCACGGGAAAGGGAGGAACTTACAAGACTAGTAATGATCAGTGTTACTGCTGAGAGGGGCAGATTAATAAATTTAGCATTACACATATTCCAGAGAGGCGAAGATTGCTAATGTTGGATTAATAGAAAACAGCTAACTTGCAGAGTGGGACAGCATATGTGAGAATAGTAAAGATAGGACTGCCCTTCAAGGGACCATGGAATCGCGATAGTGATATGCTCCCTTAGGGTGTTAATTTTGCTGATTAAAAGGAGAACGTTGAATGGAATGGAATGTCCGTCGTTATATAAGGAATAGGATGCAGATGTGTGTGCCCACATCTGCTTTATTTCCTCCCTTGCTTTTGAGACCATCAGGAAGGGTTTGGGGGAATTCCTGCACACCTTTGCATTGCCTATAGAGAGGGTGAAAACACCTCATCGTATCCTACATGACTTACGCCATGAAGAAGTTCAATATATCAAAACATATTGGCTGTGACTGTATCACTTTAAGAATTTGAAAGTCAATAAAGAAGACAGAAGGACAATTACCACGGTTGCCATGACTATGAGGGCTACTAAAATTATGCGACAGTGTTGCACCAAATTATGTGGAAGGGTTCACTAAATTATGCGACAAGAGGAGGCAAATTAGGTTCCATAATGCAGAATATTTTTTGATAGTTTTACCTCATTATTTTGTACTTTTTACACATGATAATTCTGCCTAGACAAAGGTTTTGATGCATTCATACTAGTTGAACAACCAAGTACATAAATAAGCAAGCATCTGAAAGATGACAAGTTAACCTTTGCGAAGGATCTTCCAATGCGCATGAACACATCTTGCCACATTTATAGAAACTTTTGATCCGCTTGAGCTTGAAACTAATTTTTTTGTTAAAATCTTCAGATTATGCAGCAGATGATGGATTATGTGGCACATGCGGCAAATCCTTAATTACGTAAAAAACGTTGCGGTCGCAGAATCGCATAATTCCAGTGGCCCTGATGACAAACCGTACAATTTGATGGGCCCTTAGTTGATTAATACATATTTGGGTGCAACCTGACTGATTTTTTATGATTTTCTGTTTAGACACCAGCACCTCTAGCAGTTGGTGCTGTACAGAGTGTGAACCAATTAATAATTGGGGACAGACTTTGAAGGGCTGGATTTTTCACCTGTTATGCAAATTATTTGCCCCATTTTGCCGTTGATTTTAGAAGTGACTCAAAGATATCAAGAGGCAATTCCTCACATCCACACAGCATCCCTGTAGGCATGTCCAGACAGGGTTTCAGACCATATAAAGTGGAAGGATTTGCCAGATTTCGACATAACACACCACATAAGACTGTCAGGAAGGAAACCACGTGGAGGAGATGGAGAATGGACAGTGGAGACTAGTCATGGAGGACAACAACTTCCAGGGTCGGGCCCAATACATGCTGCCCCAGTCACCTGAAGACTGGGACTTGACTTCCGGGTCAGTGCACTATAAAGTAGTTAGGGGATTTGAGGATTGTCTGGCATGATCCGTTCTTTTAACTATTTCACTTGATGCTTTAATTCGCACCTGTATTTCCGATACCACACCTTTGTTGTCGGTCCGATTTATCAGTCCTCTCGGTTTCCCTCCTACCTTCTCCCTGTATTTCCCCTTTTATTTATCTTGGACGAATTACTGTATTTTTACCTCGCCGTAGCTTTTCATGGATTCCCAACTTCCCCTGCAATTCGGCTAACAACCTGGAACCTACATTTGTACCTTGCTACGTAACCCCACATTTTGGCTTTGGTGACTTTCCGGTAGAGAGTTATGCATTTCATCTTTGGTTCTTTGGCAAGTTTCCTGGTTTGTCTGGGGACTAGTTACAGTGATGCTGCCTCTCGAACCGAGTAAGCCACTCAGGCGTCTCACAATATGCTTACCTACTAAAGAGTAGAGTTCAATACAGCTCTTTAAATACTTACCTTCTCTTGTTTTTTTCTTCGACAGCGAGTCATAGTACATCGCTGCAACACTGTGCCATCATGTACCGCAGAGAGTCCAGTCAAGGTCTTCTACAAGCCATCCTGCTGAAAAGGAGGGTCTCGCTGTCGCTTGCTCTCTCTCTCTCTCTCATATTCCTTATTCTGTCTTCTCCTAAACTCTAATAGGTGCTCCTTACTCCCCTGGATACTGATGCACGGAGTGGGACCCTCTCTAAGAGGAGAATGCGGGATTAGCCTCACTATCCCTCGAGCCACATTTGAATGGTCATGACAGGATTTTAACTGTCAAAAGGCGGAGTCAGTGAGGTGAACTGGTTGCATATGTGTTCTTGTGTGATGTGGCAGGTGGCTCCATGCACCTGTAAACTGAAAAATAATGAGTAGGCTTGACTGGATTCAGGTGGGAATAAGACAATTGATATATCTTCAGCGGGATACAGTAAAACATATTTAAAAAATCAAACACCTAAAGAGATTGATACCACTTCTCATCATGAAAGTACAAATGCCACAAAACCTGGCTTTACAACATAAACCAAAGAATAACCTTTCGGTGTGGGACAAACAAAAATAACTTATTTCAAAAAAATCATGCTAAGCCAACATTTATGAGCTAAAGTTGTAGTCATTTCTTTTTGAAATCTCTACAATAGAAAAAGACACACAATTGATGGACGGAATGCAGAACAAATCAAAACATTCTCCCCCAGTCAAGAGATCTGGGTTAAATCCATCATTCTTTTGCTCACCATGCCACCCCAGTTTAGACCTGGCCACATGCAAATCAGTCTTGACCCTGTGCCTCATGGGAACAGTCCAGCCCGAACTACCAAGCCAGGTCCTCCCTGGACCAGAAACAAGCATCCTAGGACCGGTTTCGGGGTTTCACCCCTCTTCAGCCAGGATAGCTTGATTCCAGTGACACAGTGAGCCCGGGACCTAGGTCTAGGCAAACCCGGCGCACTAAGGCTGGACTGTTCCCATGAGGCACAGGGTCAAGACTGATTTGCATATGGTCTGGGTTCAAACTGGAATGGCATGGTGAGCAAAAAACAATGGATTTAGGCCCAGATCTCTGTACTGGGGTGAATGTATGACATTGTTCTGCATTCTGTCCATCAACTGTAGTTTTTGCATTTGTCACCCCGAGTGGGACGGGTATGCTCAGACGCGAGTCCCGTGCTCTCCATGCCACTGGAATCAAGCTATCCTGGCTGAAGAGGGGTGAAACCCCGAAACCGGTCCGAGGATGCTTGTTTCCGGTCCAGGGAAGACCTGGCTTGGCAGTTCGGGCTGGACTGTTCCCATGAGGCACAGGGTCAAGACTGATTTGCATATGGCTGGGTTCAAACTGGAACGGCATGGTGAGCAAAAAAACGATGGATTTAGGCCCAGATCTGTGTACTGGGGTGAATGTATGAAATTGTTCTGCATTCTGTCCATCAACTGTTGTTTTTGCATCTCTACAATAGAAACATTACCTCGCTTGACCGAATTTCTTTACAAGCTATAGCATTTTTGATCCACAGGAAAAACTCTCCTTGTCTAAGGCCTACGATGATATTTCCTCATAATTGCACAGATTGGAAAACTGACATGATGGAAATTTCCGGCACAATGACAACTAAGTACTTCCTACTCCGTGCTTTCATTCAAGACTTCAGCCATAGCACAGCCTCAGAGGTGCTTGTACCAAGAAATTCAACTCACACTTTGTGTTACTTCAGTAATCTAGGATTTTCCAGACCAAATACCTTGGTGCGTGGAAAATTCTACAGCAAGAACCACAAAACTACCATAATGTTTAGATTGTAAATTCTTGGGGTGCATTACAGGACATGCGGTTTAGTGCTTAAAGATAGAGTGCCAAGCCTAGTGACTTGGAAACTCCAGAGGGTACCCTTTAGTTTTATAACATTGGTGGAGGGGGCCAGGCATATGTATTCTTCCTTCTTCATTCCATCTTC
Source organism: Triturus cristatus (assembly GCF_964204655.1). Lineage (NCBI taxonomy): Eukaryota > Metazoa > Chordata > Amphibia > Caudata > Salamandridae > Triturus > Triturus cristatus. Next base: position 708,938,366 of record NC_140587.1, on the reverse strand, counting down.
TCTGCACCATGATTTCTTACCGGTTTCACCAAATCTGGGATTTAGCTCTCCAACTGTTTCCCCGCCCAGTAATGCCTACTTGGCACTGAATGACAAGGGAATGTAATTTGATGGAGGGAATAGGGTGACTGTTGTGCGTTATAGTGTCTTTTTAGGTGTCATCCTGGCACAAATAGAATGGACAGAATGTTAACATTTATTGGGCTGTGTAGTTCAAGTTGAACACTCAGAACAGGGCTCCTTGATGATCTCTCCTGACGGAGACTGTGGGGAGAATGCTAGTGTTTACGCCTCACATAAACCGTGTGACGCTGGGCACATTGCTTTACTTCACATGGGCTCATCGATGTGCAGGTAAAACTATGGACCTCCAAAAGTGGTGAATACACATAATTGTTTATATCATTGACGAACGCACTACATTTTTACTGGAAACGAAAACTGGAGGTTTGCTCTAGGAAACCATTCTAGTCCGGGGTTGTGTGTTGTCATTTCTGCAATCCCATACCCTCGGGGTCAAAAGGTCACCAGTGGTGCACTAAATCCTCTCTTCCGTCATATCTAGTTCACCGGTTCCCTTTCTTGTGTGCATCACTCTAATTTAAGACGATTGATTAGGGAGTCTTGTTTCAGGCGGGGGGGGTCCTTTCCTCATCGCATGAAACTGGAGAGAGGAGGCGGCGGCAGCTCTACGGTGTGAAGCGGAGCAGCAGGAGCCTGAGCATGCGCATGTGTATTTGTACTTTAAAAAGGAGTACACGGCCTGAAGGCAGCGAGCACTCAGAGTGAAAAAGGGGAGGAAAGGGGAGTAGTAAACCAATACGCAATTTTTTTAATTATCTTTTATGGCTGTGATCACCGCCGAATAAAGATAATTATTAATGTTATTATTAATATGTAAAGTGTGTCGCAATGGAATGTGGAGTATTGACATAAAACAGAACAAAAAGCGGTTTAAGTTCACAATTGTAGAAATCTAAGAGACAATGGGATGACCTGGCAAAGGGTACGCCAACACCAGGCGCGCAACACCCATTGGACTCAAAGGGCTTCAGCCCCCCGTCGTTTGGCAGCCCGGGATGAGACAGCTTCCCGGGCTCACACACAGCCACACCGGAGCACTTCACAGGTCATTAAAAGACCATTTGCATGTTATGGAGGCCTTGCTGTTGTTTCACCCCTTCTAAGAGCCCCTGCAGCTCCACTCTGTCTATTGCTTAAAGATTCAGCCCCCCCCCCCGAATTTTTTCCTTAGCCCCGCCCCCCCCCCACCCCCCCCTCCTCCCCCCGAAATTTGGCTCTAGTTCGGCCTCTGGCCAACACAGTGGTGTTCATGTGATTATCATGCGTCAAGCTCGTCTTCACTGCACTCCTTAGGAAGAAGTGTGCTTTGAGGTGACCTCACAACACTGTAGAGATGACGTTACCTGACTTTGACAGCGCATATTGGAAAAGTGCAGCAACATACAAGGCATAAAACACCACCCTATTGCCGAAAGTTGTAAACGCATTAACTGTGGGCGGAATAAGAGGGTCTTTTGGTACTCAGCCTGTTTAGGAACTAAAGGGGCAACCAGATTTGGTAAATAGTAATTTCTGACACAAGCTAAATTTAAGGTTAGGGATGGAAAGAGCAACATGTACCAATGCTGGGTAAGTGCTGCAGCTTTAAACCTGGTTTGCTAGAAAATGCCCTCTCGAATAGGTATTTTTTTTAATCATATATTTTAATGTACCATTTTAGGACGTTTCATAGCATATTTGTAACAGAGGAAACAATTAGAGGACGATATCTCCAACCCACCTCATGTTGTGTACAACTTGTCATAACGCCACCTTGTGCACTTCGCCTGCCCGGTCCACAAGTGATGTGTGTTCAAATCATGTCCTTCCCACTAGGTCTTAGCATGAAAATGTAAGCACTCCTGGAAAAAAAGGCATAAGCTACTCACAGAGAGGTCGCCGTTACAGTAAGCTGCACAGAAGCTTTGCTCTTTCCAAAGAACGTGTTCCAGCGTGGCCTCCAAACACCCAGCACGTGAAACCAGGCACAGATTATTACCACGATAACATCATTTAGATAACCCCCCGGGGGAGGGGGGGGGGAGGAGAACACTGTTCGCATCAGTGTGGGAAAATCGCTCGAGGGCACACGAGAGGGATGGGGGAACCCATAGTATGCTTCCGCGCAAAAAGATGCGGCCAAGGAGTGATTGGAAAGGAACAATTTTGGGTGGAACCGAATACAGTTGAGCCTTGTTTGTGAGTAGCAAAGTTCTGTGTCGAGCTAACATCAACCCCAGGGACAGAGTCTCAGCGGCGCTATAAAATGAATTAAATGCACCTGAGACTGAATGGTTACGGAGGCTTGAGGGGCGCTGTGAAAGGATGGTTATGAAGAACCTGTAGTGGAGGTGGTCATTGGGGGTGCCAAAAAGCATTGTCGCACTGGGCGCCACGAGCGCTTAAGCCGGCCCTGCCCGCGCTTACTGCCTTATATCCCTCTGTACCCCACACCTCGCGCTAACTGCCACAACATATCCCTCTGTACCCCACACCTTGCGCTAACTGCCACAACATATCCCTCTGTACCCCGCACCTTGTGCGCACTGCCACAACATATCCCTCTGTACCCCGCACCTTGTGCACACTGCCACAACATATCCCTCTGTACCCCGCACATCACGCTCACTGCCACATATGCCTCTGTATCCCACTCCTCACACTCACTGCCTGATCGCTCATTTTACCCTGCCATTCATCTTCTACGTGTTCTCTCCCCTTCCACTCGTTCTACCTCTGTTCACCCCCTTACTTCTTTTAGTGCCTTACATCTTTCTCAATATCTCTACTTCTTTTCCTCTTCAGTAACATCTGTGGCACATCTCTGCACTTCCATTATATCAACGCACCCCTCTACCTCACCTGTCTACCTCAGTCTTTATTATTCCCTCTTCCTCAGCTGTCTCTACATGTCTATGACACACCTCTCCCTCTCTCTACCTGGCCCCCTCACGTTCTACGACTGTGTTATTCTCCCCTCTCCAGCTTTGATTTACCTGTCGCTGCTCCTGAATCTTTTTCTTCTACACCTCACTTCTTTGTCTACCCTTCACCCCTCGCTACCCTTCTGTTTGCCTTACTACGGTCTTTACCCGACCCACCTTTCAGTGCCTCTTCCCATTTCGCCTCACTCCCTCACAGCGCTCTCCTAGCATGCATCTGTTTCTCCCCTCACCACCATGCCTGTCTCTACCCCTCCTTATCTTTCTAACCAGCCTAACTTTCTACCTTCCTGTTATTCCTGGTAGCGAACCTTTCATTTCACCCCTCCGGTTGTATTACCTATGCATTCAAATTGAGTAGGTCATTGCTGTGCTCCCAACCAGACATCGAGACCCAGTCCCCTAGCCTCTCAACATGCCCAGATATAACAACAAGCATTGGCATAGCCAATTGGTCTCGCCTTTGGGACCTGCTGCAGAACTAAATACTTATATAGCTCACTTTTGCCAAGGCGTCAGCAGTATAAGTTCTTCAGTCAGTGAGTCAGTCATAAGGTCCCAAAGGCGAGACCTATTGGCTATGCCAATGCTTGTTTTTCTCAGGTTGGCCTGAACATTACCCGATCCTGATTGTCTGCCATTTTAGCCCCGCCCCCATTGATTAACATTAGCCACGCCCCTTCATTTGCCAGGTTCGCCCCCCCCTGGAAAAATTTCTGCGGACGCCCATGCTGCCATAGGGAGGTGAAGAGAGATACACGTTACTAGTAATACACTAACAATAATAAACTCCCTAAAATCATGTCCCCGCAAGAAGAACTTCTTATTCCTGAACAGTGAAAGACTAGAAGCTGTTACCGTTAGTCATGGCCAATCAAACTTCATCTCCGCCATCTCAACATTATGACCTCAGACTCCAGGATATTGATTTGAAGGCCATTCTTGCAGCAATGTGTTTCAATGGCTTTGAGTTGGGTCCATGCTACGTGGAAGCGCTATGGCATGTGATATTGCGCTGTGGGATCTTTATAGGAACTCTGCCTGCATTGACAAGGGTGAAATGGCCTTGTGTAAAAAAGTAGTACCCATTCCAAAGAGCCTCCATTCGCTGTCCTTGTGTCAGACATAGCATATTCCCCCACGGAGGAAATTCTGATGAATTTCTTGGTCCAATGTAATTTAAAGCCATGTATCATACATTGCAATTCTGGTGGGCCTAACAACAAGTGAACTGGTGAAGCATACATTCTTGAGAAGTGAAAACCTCTCTCAAAAGATCTCAAGGAGCTCAAACTCAAATACCCGATGAGCATTCAGAATATTCCTATGTAAAGTAAATCTTCATCACTGAAGACACTGGAGGCCCAGGGCACAAGCAATGGTATCCAATATCTGGAGGGCCTTCTTTACTTTAGATGACAAGACTTTTGCAACCATTCCAGGTTCCAAAGCACAATACAACATCAGCAATGATTTTCCAGCAGTACAAACCTGTGCCTTTGGCCATGAATTAGATGGCCGTTATGTACTGCTGGGAAAACTAGAACTAGAGACCTTCGTCAGAAAGGACAAAAAACATTATTGTATATCACAGTATATGCCTCCCAGCGGACACATCAGAAACTTCTAATTACCTACAACATAAGTGGTCCCCACAACATAATGCTTCAAACCAGGTGGGAGTTGCTCCTAAAATATTTTCTGAAGAGAAAGATAAAAATCAATCCTTCTACTGATGAAAACACATCGAACGAAACAACTTGGAAGCGCCCTCAAAAATAAACTCTCTGAATGTGTTTCGGTTCAGTATGGCAAATTGAAACCTTCAGCAGAAAATGACAAAATTTATCACAGTGCTAACAACCACAGTAGCCATTCCTAATCGTATGGACGAATGGCGCTTTAGGAAATAATACAGGAATGCTTCTCACGTGAAGCTTTGCGCGGGAAAGGGCCAGATTCCGCCAGACTCGTGATGGCTTTATTTCCTCTCTTTTCCATCTCTCATCTTCTCTTCTTTCCATTAAATTCCACCATTTATGTTTTAGTTTTTGATTTTAAAGATTATAATCATTCATACTGATGAAAGGAGTGTAGCAGAAATCCTAATCAAACTATATCAAATCAAACCTGCTCTAGTAATGGCAGTGTTTTAGCAAAGGCTGCAGCTCCTTCGTTGCCAAACCTATTATTTCCTCAGACTTTTACTGGAGGCGAGCTGTGAGAGTAGGCCCTTAAGGCTGCGTTACAGGAATCATCTGGCCACCTATGCTTTTATTTGCTTAACGTCCGTGTGAAGCACAACCCAAGCCAACCTACGAGACACCAGGGTATAGTGAATCTGGTAAAGAACCCTACAGCTGGCATCACCACTGCAATTACAGTCAGGCAGAAACAAACAAAATACAACATTTGCAAGCTCAATATAGAGTGGGAGCCCACTGAGATTGAGTAGGATCAATAATCCTTGAGCAGCAATAAGAACCTTTACTCAACAGGTGCATTTTTGTGAACCGAGAGGAGACAGCATGCTTGGCGGCAACAAATTCAGAAGAAATCAAGGACCTCTGGAGGGTTCCAGTCAGAGAGCAGAATGTCCTCAGAAAATACTCAAGCATGACTTAATTTTACTGTCTGCATACAAAAATAAGAAAACGGGGAATATAATAGAAAAATTCACCCAAGTGGAGGTCCGGCCAAGTATGTGTGTGGCTGGTGACCAAAATGTGCAACGGTGGTGCCAGAAAGAAATGTAAAAACTAGTAGGGGCTCTTTAGAGAAGCATTTTCTGAATCAATGGAGGTGTAGATTATAAACCAAGATTAGGGATAAAGTAGAGTTGGTGGTGGGGTAGGGATGCCGATATGACTTGGTAAAGCTGCCGCCTCTTTTAAGGGGGACATAAGAAACTGGCCCCAGCACTAGGAAGCAGTGGGTCACAGAAAGGACATTTGCTAAACAACACAAATATGATGATGGAGAGAGGACAGTGCCAGCACCTGTGTAAAACCCTTGATGTGCAACAGCATGAAAGGAGCTGATGGGGACTCCCTAAACAAAAACAAAGGCAGGCTGATGACTGTCCATGGGAGGCAAAAAGAAGGAGAAACATTAGGACTCACTCCTAACATCTTTCGCCCCAGGTCTAAATCATATTGTCTCAGTGGTCCATCCAACTGTCCCAATTCAGCAAATGAAAAGGAGGCATCTCCCCGGTGAGAATAGATGAACCAGCAGGGTAATTAAGGGAAGGTATAGCAAACCTACATAGGAAAACAGACACAACTGAGCTCTCGGAGGTGGCCATCAACTTCGCTAACAAGAGACAAAAGCATGATAAAAGTGCTTCATGGCCGATAACAGGGAGTGGAGAAAATTATTCCTTTACAATCCAGCTATTCATATATCATAACATGAGTGCTGCCTGCCTAAGGTGCGTAACACATACCATAGTGTTTTTCCCTAAGGACTTTATGTTATTATGTTAGTGGCGCTTCTAAATACCAAAATCTGCCATTTGAGGGTCCTCATAGTGCTGTTGGCTGTTTGGGGTAATCTGCCACATAACTTTAATGCTTCTACCAGAGATGATAGTATGATTGTGGTATTGCTGGACAGTGTTAATCCGAACTACGCGAGACGTGAGTCGATCTGTGTTTTTACTATCTGTGATGCCTGTGTGTTATAAATATAGGATGTTTCACTTAATGATTCCCATTAAAAAGAACAGTAAGCCCGCATAGATGATGCTGGCTGGTCTCTGTGAACTGCAGGGAGGCAGTAGCATTTTAAAAGAGGCCTTAATGAGGAGAGGAATCACGCTTGATGGTCCGAGCTCTATTGCTTCTGTACCTGGAGCCCCGAGGCGACGAGGAAGAGGAGAGAATTATTAGAGACCTTCAAAGAGCAACCTTCTTCAGACATCTCATCGGTAAGGCAGACTAAAAACCTGCAGGTGTATGGATACGCTGTCAACAATAATCAATACTGGTCTTTTAGGCCTCCCTGATCAGGAAGTCACTTTGGAAAGAACTCAATATTTTGTAATATAGAGCTTGTTAACTTAATATAAAAGTACCCTTGGCACTCTACCTGCTAAAGCATGTCGAGACGTTTGGTTTGTTTCTTTAATTGGAGTATTTTTTTGTATTAGGCTAAATATGTAGCATAAAGAGCGCAACCTTGTTTTCTAGATATAGTTTATTCTTGGTTTAAAGACTTAACATGTACCATAACCACGTTTGTTTTAAATATATTTCATTCTAGACTTATACTGTATATAACTAGAATTACTACTATATATATATATATATATATATATATATATATATATATATATATATATATATATATATATATATATATATATATATTTATTCAATTTCAGCCTGATGAGTAACCATTGCAAGAAGTACAATTAAATAGATTTTGAAGAATATTAATAAAATAGCCACAGCAATTAATTAGTGCGCCTAATGCCAGTTTATGACCAAACGCCATTATTATGGTAAGTAAACTGTTTCCATTATTAGTTGCAAAATCTAGAGGCAAAAAGTAAGTGTATCTCTAAAAGATGATGGTTTTGCAGATTAAAAAAATACAAAACATAACTTAGCACTCTTATGTACCGCTCAATTAACAGTAGATGAATTGGTAAAGCGAAATAAGTCAATACATTATATTCAGGTCAAATCTTCTGGGTGATGACGAGTCAAAGTATAAGATAGTCCAATGATGTCATATGACAAATCCTTTATTCTTGGTTCATTGTTTATTCAGAATCATAACTCGCTTGTAGCCTAAAAAAAATTACAATTTCTGTAGCCGATGCGTTTTGTTAACATAGACCTTCTTCAGGGCTAAGATAAAAAATAAAGAGTTGAACATTTCTAAACAATGATGTCCTAATTTAGCTGGCTGTTACTATATTTTTCTCCACATCGTATTACGCCATAAAGGGGGTCATCTTTTAAGTGTCCATGTTTTCGCTTTCACAGAAAAGATGTGAAAATAGCATGAGTCATCATTACAAAAGAATGGTCTTTGGTTGCTTCTCATTCTCCTATGATATGGGACAGAGGCAACGGTGTCAAAGTAACGTGCTCACAGCGTGTGACATGCCATTTGACCGGAGACAACAATGGCTAGTCTCCAATCTAGGGATTGTGGTAGCTATTCCCTATTAACTCATGCACCTACAATTGAATATTGAAGAATTTTCTGACTGACCTTGGTAATAGTGGTATGGGCAGTTTCCTTTAGTGCCTCAGCTGCCATATGTTAATCACTTGTTGCATAAAAAAAATATGTTCTAAAGATTCTAATCCATCATAGCCCAAAGAACATATTTTGCTAGAATGTTGGATCATGTCCAAAAGCCTCCGTGACAACAGGAAGACCCAATCAGATCATCGTTAATTTCTCCTGTCATGTAGATCTTTGATATTCTCATATTTGCACAGAAGGCACACAACGTAGGAAAGCAAACACTGTCTAAAAGTGAACACACGCATATATATACACTTTATGTAAAGCACACATTTCATGATCAGTCCCTGGCACTAAAGGGGTCACGGGTCTACTCATTACGTGGGTGTGCACATTGTGCAAGAATAGAGTGCTGTCACTCGTAGTGCGGTAACCAATGCCTGAAGTGAGTTGACCCTGCTCCCCATTAAGTATGGTATGGTGAGAGGAAGCACGGTGTCAATGACACCGCAACAATCAATAGATGAAGAGGGCTGGCTGAAAGTCTATGTAAGTATGTATAATACATATTTTTATTAAAAACAAAAAAGGTCTTGGCTGTTATCAGACAAAAAAAATTATAATAACTTGAATATTGTAACTAAATCTGCAAAACGATACAGTTTGACGATGGCCTTTTTCACCATATTTTTAATTGTGCTACATTGAAGTGGCACGTCCTGCAGGACTTTATTAGGACCCTGGCATTTAAGGCATAGTAAACAAAATCTTGCATAACACTGAAACTTCCCTGGTCATTTCAATAGTAACTCCCTCTTCAGCTAATAACATATGGAGCAATTTTGTATAGCTGAAAAAAAACACTATAAAATGAAAATTGAAGAACTAGTCCAACTGGATTTAAGGGCACTCGCCAAACTATTCATTTCAAAAGATGTACTACTGCTTAGCCCGAGTAGTTCTCTCAGTTTAGATGTCTCCGTTGTCCTGTAAGTGAGAATAGGGGTGGCCTTTATACGAGACACATTTATCTATATGGCTTTTAATTTTGCAGCACGTCAACTAAACTTACGTGGCTCTTTCTATAATGAATGTGAAGGGCAGTAGACAAGTATGTATTGCTAATACATCAATCAGACTTTCAGTGTCATTAGAATTAGTGGTCAAAAAACAACAAGTAATTGACGTCTTAAAATGCCCTCTATTAACGTGGTCACCAAGCTGAAGGGAATAACTTGACTACCTTCAAAAGAGACATCCAAATCTCTCACACACATTCTAAAATGTGTGCAGCCAAATTAAGTAGATTTTGACATTCCTGACACTCGGCTTGTAGGTGAGGCTGGCTATTATAGTAATCAATGGTAAGGGAAACCCTAATTTCCAGAGTTAATGCAGCGATGACTAGTACAGGTAGTCACCGCCTTCGAGAACTCATCGGATGAGCAATGCAACAGAGTAAGGCCAGATGCAAACATCTCATCATGACCATTAGCATCACTGCATTGTACGTGATCAGTGTACCCGATGAAAAACATTTTGGGCAATTAGTAGGATGCTGTTGCCCTCAGTCCATAAACCCACAAACTTTTATCGAAAAGCTTAACCCATTGTCAATAGACGCTGATAACCGGAGGAACTGCCCATTTCAAAACTTCACAGCGGAAGTACTGGAGCAAATCTCTACAGTTGGGTGTCCTTTGAAGCTGGAGATAAACAAAGCTGCAAAAACCACAGCCCACCAAAGAGGATGCTGTTTCAGTAAGTTCTTGCCTATACCAATCAAACTCCTGGCATTTGAGTTTTTACATTCTTTAATTAAATCAATTATCTTCCAAATGAAACCTCTACAAATCGACAAGCTGATGGGCGGAACCAGCGACAATTATCACCACGCCAATGTGGGCATCTTATAATTCCATAAGGTAATAAGCCCATGCCCAGTCCTTTTCCCTTCTTTAGCAGGTGTATTATTCTTGTCCGAGTCCTGTAGGGAAACGAAATTCCAGAATTGCTTAGGGTTGCAGCCCTAATCATTTCTTCCCAGTTTCAAAGATGTACATGTTGATTTTAAACGTTATTACATTTTTTCAACAGCTGCCTCTGAACACCAGTACTTTGATTAGGACATATTTGGCATCAAGAAAGAAACTTCAGCTCATTTTAAGTAGTTTCATAGAAGAAAATGATGCGCTTTCCATAATGCTTATATACATTCTTGATTAGGAAAAAAGAATATATGGTTTTATTGCTATTTCCTCCCGAGCAGTGACCATCAGGGTTTTTTGCCAAAATTGTAGTGGTGTTTTTACTAAGGAAACTGGCAATATGGAGGGTGAAGTCGCAGGGGTCAATTAGGCTTAGTAGGAGAGAGGACAAACATTTTAGAGTGCATCCGCTCTGCCCCTAACCAGCTCCAGAGGCATCAGATGGCTTTAGCTATCCAGACAGACAGCAAGATGCTTCTGTCCGTCGTCAACTTCTATGGTAAGTATCTACTTGGTGGGACTCCAGAACTTACAAGGCGCTCACGCCTGTACTTCTACTGAAGAGAAAAACAGGAGTCAATACAAATCAGATGTAGTCTTGGCCGTGCCCTGCTCAGAAGCTGGCTGTGACCGAGAGAAGTCTGGTATTACAGCTGAGTTCTGGAGTGAAGAAAAGTATACGAAGGAAAAAATTAAGGCATGATCACAGGAGCATGCCGAGCACCGAGGGAAGTTATGGCACAGACCAACTTTTAACTAACTTTGCCATTTTGATGCTTCAGGCGTATCATGCGAGGGTTCGTAGTTAGGCAGCACGGCATCACGCTCTGCTCTCTGCACAACACCGCTATGGCTACAGGGCAGGAAAATGGTGCAGAACCAGAATTACTTCTAGCTAGAGCGGGGTTTTCCAAAACAGGTTGGAGCTGGTTCCAGAGCAAGCTACGCTCACTGGGCCGCTTTCCCCCGGCATGCAGTGCTGCGAGAGCACTAGGCCGAGCACAGCATAGCGTCCCATTCTGAATACCTCCCACTGTGTCGGCGAGCAGTGCAGAACACCTACAGATTGGTGCTGTGTTTGCAGGCAAGACCTGCAAATTGAGGGATGAGGATGTTTGATAATTTTTCAGTCTAACTAAAAGAGAAAATAAGTAAAATGAGCACAAAAACAATGTTAATCAAATGGTTTACTATATCTTCCAGTTACTGTTCCAAGTGGCGCAGAAGATAAAGCAAAATCCACAAATACTTTTTGCTTTAAAGGAACAATGCCCCACTAATCAGCGCAAACAGGGAAGAATCATGGACAAGCTTTAAAATAAATTAAAGGATCCCTACAAAAAATGTCAAAAAGAGCAATATTATAGAAACAAATTCGCACCTAGTACAAAAAATGCACGATCATGCACATAACAAAACAATCACAATTTTAAGAGCTTGCTACTCACTCTTTGCACCGCTTATTGTATAATATCAGAACATCATGACGTGCATATTATTTTATGGAGCGCTCTAAAAAGTGGGTACACTACAAACATAGGCCCAGAACCATCAGGACAAACTTCTAGGACATTAACACAGTTATAATCAGATGCAAAACTGTGCACAAAATGTCATCCTGCTGGTCTCTGGCATTTGCAACGCCCTAAAGTTCATCATTTTAAGATAGAATATTAAACAAAATGCATTGTTCTCATGTTGAAAAGAAAAAAATGAATACATTAGCTTAGTTCGATATCGTTTTTGGGTTTAGAATGTGCGTTACTGAAAAGAGCGACACAGCATTTGGATTTATTGTGGTCAAACACAGCGCTCTCCAGCTGTTTTGATTTCAAGCAGTACCTGGACACTGGGAATCCTAAAGCCACTTACATATGGGCACAGGATGTATTGTACGGGCAAAACTATGAATGAATTGCACAGGACGTGGCTTCAGAGACATTTGTGCAGTACATAAAACTGACAGAAAGCACCTCTCAATAAAATACAAATAATATGAGGTATGTGAAAATTAAATGTCAGGGAAAGCATCAGGAAATCTCAGCAAAAATATGCATGGAAAGGGAGAGGTGCCTATACAGTGGCGTAACAAAACTTGAGGGTCCCCTTCCCCGCAAAGTACACGGAGGGGGCCACTCCTCCCCAGCCCACCACCTAACACTTTTGCTGAGGGGGGCCCTGGAGCTCGGGAGCCCCCCCACGGACTACGGGGGCGGGGTATATTACGCCACTGGGCCTGGCCGTTCTTAGTTGGTGGAGCGATTTGTCTGGTTAATTCCGATAACGAACGAGACTCCTCCATGCTAACTAGTTACGCGACCCCCAGCGTGAAGACAGTTATCATCAATAGGTCGTTATCATCATTAGGATGTCGTCATACTTTATGCTGTCATAAGTTTGTGATATTGTCATATGTTAGTCTATGTTATTATTTTTGTGCAAAAAATGTTTTTGAACATTCAGTTATATTTGCAATTTCTGTTTGTCATTGTATATATTTGTGTATTGCGAAAGAAAGTGGAAATGAATAACAAAGAAAGAAAATAGCAGAAAATTCTATCAATATAAATAAAAAAGGAAAAAATATATTTTGTGAAGTTCCATTATTAGCTTCTTTAATTGTGTCCATTTGTAAATTGAAATTGCAACATATATCATAGTCACATTGTCTAGAGTTGCTACATTTGTTGCACACCTAGTTTCTATTATCCTTTCCCTTATTTTACCTATCACGACACTGGGCCTATACAACAAGATGATAAGACGTGGAAAAATGGACATGGGGAAAGTAAGTGTGTCAAATCTCAGTGAGTTGTGCTTGGCAAGGGAGAACCAAAGCGCACACAGCCCAGTCTCGGGATTCACTGGGGCCATCACAGGGTTTTCCCTCATGGGACACCAAGGGCCTTATTTACGAGGCCTTGCGTCACTTTTACACGGCCGGTGCGTCACTTTTTGTGACGCATCAGCAGGGTAATAAATGTGCCGTCATATTTATAAAATGATGCATCTAGGTAGATGCGTCACTTTGTAATCCCCTGCGCTACATTATACCTGCGTCAGTTATAATGTATGCAGGGTGGGCGTTCCGACGCAAGTAAGAGATTTCACTGCGCCACTTCTAGGACGCAAATGCGTCAAAATCTTACGCCTGCCTCACAGCAGACGTAAGACTGACGCAGGCGCCGTTAACATGGGACTTGCCCATGTGTAATGACCCATTGATGGAGTTGCGTCACTTTCGCGACACACTCCAGCAATGCGTCATTTTTGCGCCTAAAGATACATCAGAAATACTGACGTATCTGTAACTCCATGCGACATGATGCGTCATACTGTAAATATGACACATCCAGCATGTTGCAAGGAGGGCACAATGAAAAGTGACGCATCGCTGTTTTCACGCAGCGATGCGTCACTTTTCATAAATGAGGCCCTAAGTGCGCACTCACTGCAACCCTTGTGTACAACCCAATTCACATCCTGATTGGAATTCATAGTTGGGTCTGATTTACCCAGTAATTATCAAGAGAGCTAAATATCTCACCCCTTGTTAAATTTCAGCAGCTCAAACCTCCCAGAATCTAACAGGGGAAAGGCCTGCTGTATTTAAGGTACCACGCCGATGTTGGTGCGTTAAGCAGTACCGTTGTCTTTTATACCAGGTGCAATAAATAGCACTTATTGCTCTGACCAATGCAAAACTGGGCCTTATACTCATTTATTTTGCCACAAAAATGTAGGCCTCTGAAAAAAGCACTTGTTTCGCTGGTGGCACTCTCAATTGTCCAAACGGGGTGGGGGGGGGGTCTGCATTTTGTTGGGGGGAGAGGGCTGGTGCATGAATGCTTTAATATGTTCTGCCAGGAACAGACATGACAGAGTTGATCTCCCGATCAATGCCTCTAATGTGTTGTATGGTTGTCTCGAACGGCCTGCAAGTGAGGGGGGTGGGCGTCCTTGCATTCCACTGCTCGTCTCCGTCTCGGGCAGGCTTCCTCTGGGGCCCACTCGCTCATCATGGCACGTCACGTGACCCATCCCACACAGCGGTGGCGCGTCTACGAGCACCGCCAACAGGATACGCACAAAGTCACCGGGGACGCACGCTACCCCGCTCACTGGAAAAATGTGGCCATCTGCAGTGTTCCGCACAAAGCGGTATATCTTAAGGTGAAAATCTGCAATGCAGATCCGAGCAGCCCCTGACAGCGGAGCGTGGCTCCGGCAAGGCTGCGCCGTGGGTAAGAAAGGCTGTACAGATATGGTCACAGTGCACAATCTGGCTACAAAAATGACAACAGCAGCTTAAGAGCTTCTCAGGGGAAGTTCAAAGGCAACATCCCATGTGTACTCCTCTAACGAGAAGCACATGCATTATTAAGAAAAAAGAATGCATCCTTTGTAAACAAACGTGACCTTAGCAGCCAAGGCATAAAACACAAATACGGTATTGTATCCCGAGACCACACAGGGCCCGCCAATGACGACGTGAGATGCTCACATCCGCCAAAGCGACCCGCGTGGTTCCGGAAGCGAATACACTAGAAGTCAGCTTTGTATTCCACCAGCAAGTTGTGTCCCAGAATACAAGTTTGCACTTGTCCACCTCGGCTACAGGGTCTTCAGAGACTGCAACTTTGGCTAGACGAAAACTCCAGGATTACACAAAGCACACCTAATTTGAATTTATACTGACACATTAAGGTGCACACCTGGGGGCAGATTTATGAGCCCCTTGCGCCACTTTTGCGTCACTTTTAACATGGGAAAAGTGACGCAAAAGTGGCGCAAGGGGCTCATAAATCTGCCCCCTGGTGTGATGACGTGGAAAACTTCTGCCTTGTACTATCTCAAGCACTGACAAAGCCAATAAGTCAATTGGGTTGGTAGCCTTTTAGCTGTGTAAATGCTTGTTTTGTCATGTTTTTTGCAAAAAAAAAATGGGTAAGCTGATAGGCATTAGGCACGCGTACATCTAAAATAAAGAAGAAAATGGCTAAAAGTAAAAGTATTTTGATCTAAAAAAAAAAACATGCACTGCCATAGTGGACCTTGGCACTTAAGGAAACTACTGTGTGTGTGGATGAGCGGTTTGGTAAGAGGCAGAATGCTGTCACTCATAGCCACCTTAGCCAATGGGTGAAGTGGGCTGACACATTCCCCCATGCTGTAGTGGCGTTCAAAAATGTGAAAGGCACAATAACTGAACAACAGAGGATGTGGGCTGGCTGAAAGAAGCCCCTATAAATATAAAAATATATTATTCTTATTTGTGTAAAAAAAATTAAAAAAATCAAACGGTCTTGGCTAACGTCAGCCCTAAATATTCGTTTAACTTGATAAAAAGTATCACCCTGGAGTTTTCTATTCACCCACGAAAGACACAGTACGTTATTAATTTTAATGCGGATGTGCTGTAATTTATAAGCGCGAGACTTGATTCTGTATGTTTTTTTCTGTATTTGGTGCCTTTGTTTTATTTAACCTACAAAATAGTCAACCAAGGCGGTTTAGCACATGAATGTTCAAGAACCCCAACTCGACTCTTCTCTGGTAGCCCAACAAATACATCATCAGAAAATGAAGCGCCGTAGAGAGCCATGCATGCCACACTAGCGTTCGGTGGGGCTCGGGCGTAATTACAGCACCAGAACTCCTCAGCGACTCCCATAGTCAGAACACTGGTACTCACAACAGCAAAGAGGTAAAGAGAACTGTGGGACGGTAACTACTTCACACAGGTCTGCCTTCGCTTTTAACGGGAGATCGGCTTATTTTTAGACAAGCGCCAACCATCCTTAACTCTGTCCCAAGTACAATATCACTCCTTCTAGTTGGAGTCCAAGGAGAAATAAAGTTGTTCCTGTCTCTGTTGCAAATTCGCAACCTTGAACATCCCCCAAACTTGGGGGCAGATTTACAAGCCCCCTGCGCCACTTTTGCGTCACTTTTAACATGGGAAAAGAGACGCAAAAGTGGCGTAAGGGGCTTGCAAATCTGCCCCTTGGTATTTATGTTACATGCACTTCTGTTGAACGTTTTAATGCCTACGATAGGAATTCCACTCTAATGTTATGAATTAAAATCTCCCGAGCCGATGTAGCAGCCGTTCATTTGAAGTGGAGACTTAGGTCAAGTGCTGGCTGTCAGGCTGCGCCCCGGTGCGGACTGCACAGCCAGTGACAGCACAGCCGGTGCGTTGTCCCGGCTTGGGTTCCCGCTCCCCACAGGCCCCTCTCGGCACGGCGCCGCTGTACTCACCGGTGTCCAGCCGTACGACCTGGGGCAGCCGGTAGGAGCTGATGAGCTGGTCTAGGGGCAGAGAAGCCGAATTCCAGCGCACCTCCTTGAGCGGGGGCACGGCGGTGGGCTCCATACTCCTGGGCTGGGGTCGGCAGAGAGGTGGCCGGAGTGCAGGGGCAGGAGAGGCGGCAGCCCCGGGCTCCCCCTTCAGCCACTGCCCCTGCCGTAGCGGGACATTCTGCTGCTGCTGCCGGTCAAAGCAGGGTCGCTCCACCGTGCGCCCCACACAGCACCCCGCCGCCGTCCGCCTGCGCCCGTAGCGCTGCCCTCCTGCCGCCACTACTGCTGCTGAGGCTGGCTCTGGTAAGAAACGCCATACCAGCGCCTGCCAGAGCTGACTAATCACAGCGGCAGAGGGAGAGGCAAGGAGACGCCTGCGCAGGGCCGGGAGACCGCCTACCGGCTCCGGGGAGAAGCTGGAGCAGCCAGGAAAGGGCCAGCGCTGTCTTCCTCCTCCCCCGCCCGGCCGAGGTCCCATGGCCCGGGGGCGGAGGCCCCTCTCGAGTAACTCGGGTGCCTGCAGCGGGCAGATCTAATGGCTTAGTTCAGCGTGCCCCTCGCTTGCTGCTCAGCGGCCTCTTTTAGTTTTCAATTGGGACAAACATGCAAAGAAAGCATCGTACGTTCTATTCATGTTTACATATCGGATTATCCAACGAGCGGGAATCTTTATGTTTTTATAGTGGAACAACATTAGTATTTACTTTCTTTATTGCAGAAACACTGTACATATCACCCGGTAAACTAACGCAAACACGCCGAACTATGCGGGACGAACCGTATGCATAAGGCTTAGACCAAGTTTGTAGAAATGACCTCAGCGCTGACAGAGGTGGAAAATGAACTTGGCCTGACACAGGTGTCAGACTCAAAAACAGCAGAGCCAAATTGCCTCATGCGTTGTTCAGTTATAAGGCTGTCCAAGTGTTTATTTCGATCTGGAGTCACCAGGAAAGTCATTTTGCACCCGTCAGCACTTTCACTCTGAACAAAGGTATTGGTATGACCGCATTCTCACGCCCCTTCTTCGGTTAACGCACCCCTTCTAAAATGCAGGTAGATACTTCCCTGTGCTCGGAACCGATGTGCTTTGTCAGGTGGAAATCAGGAAATCACAATGCCTCTTCCCAGTGCTTAATTTGAGCCGGTGGTTTCCGGTGCCCAGCACCAGCACTTAATCATCAACACTGGTTCTTGCCAAATATGACATTCATTACCTTTTCAACAAGATTATCTGTGGATGGAACCAGACTTTTTGTGGAAGCAAATGCTTGGTAGCTACTACGCCCACGCGACTCCCGTGAGCCAGGTCCACTACTTAACTTTGTAAAAGACGAGGAACGATCTGGCATGGTTCCCTCAGCACAAGTCCATTTGCTGGTTCGTTCTGCACAGCATGCCTCGAGGTCTTTCAGATGGCTGCCTCTGGGCACTTTGTGTACACATTCTAGATCTTTCCACCTTTGAGTAGCAATTAGGTCAGATATCACTTGCAGAGGCTAATCCTCTCGTGATGCTTGCACGATTTCCTTTTTACTCCTCACACAGGCACATGCTTGTCTGATGATGTATCTGAGGTAGTCTTCAGCAGTAGATGGCTGTGTTTCATACGAGGCAGTGGGGAACCAGGAGAAAACAAGCATTTGCAATGCAAATAGGTCTGGCATTTGTGAGTTAGAGCTATTGACATTGTAAATGGCAATGTTTTTTACCTACACGTTTTATTTTTGGAGTGAATGTATGTAGTGTGCAAAATCCCTCGGAAAGGTGCTGCGCTTCATAATAAATATATTTTAAAAGACGCAAAGTTTGATTGTGTCAACAATTGCTTGGCACGTACCTCATGGGTGAAGTGTTGCCACACATGCACACCGTGGTGCTTTACTAATGCAAAACTCATTAATAAAAGTAGTGCATACAGACTAATCAACGCAATCGGGTTCGGAGCATGTGAATCCGAATCCCGGCTTCTCTTTCATTTTCTAGACTATTTGACTCACTCTCCTGCGTCTTGGTCATCCCCCAAACACTGGGAGGCAATGAAGTTTGCCAAGGGGGTGGGGGACAGGCAGTCTTCGGGGGTACATGAAAATGTATTCATTGCCTAGTTGTCAAAGGTTGCCCGGTGCTCTTAGTTAAAAGTGTGCAGATTTCATTAAGATATTAAGAGTACTTTACTCGCATCTATGAGAAAATCGACATTAACTAAACAAAATGCCAGAATGCGTGTCAGTTTTCACAGTGTTTTAGACAGTACTGGTTGCTTAGTTTCATTGCATTAATTTTTGTATTTACTCTTTTACACAGCATCCAAAGTAGGTTACCTAACCCCAAAGCCCCGAGTTGTTAAATGACCCATAGAAGGGAGTGTTTTACAGTTGGGCAAATGTGTCTAAATGTAATTTTGGTAGTGCCATGAAACGATCAGCCAATGAGGTACTCGATGAGCAGGTATTTAACTACACGTTCAAAATGTATGGTATTGTGGCTGTTTGTTTGTACACAACCACCTCTCTGAATGTGCTTATTAACACAGAGCTTCATCTACCGGACAGTGCTCACAGAGGG
Organism: Triturus cristatus; assembly: GCF_964204655.1. Classification (NCBI taxonomy): domain Eukaryota; kingdom Metazoa; phylum Chordata; class Amphibia; order Caudata; family Salamandridae; genus Triturus; species Triturus cristatus. Next base: position 708,919,291 of record NC_140587.1, on the reverse strand, counting down.
GCGACTAAAGCACAGAACAAAATGTATTCATTTATCCTGAGTGTGTGTCAGGAGCTCACCTGTGTTTCTGCAGATGCTCCCATGAACTGAAGACAAGGTCCGCTACCTCCCCCAACCACCTATCGTGCCTATCAAACCCTAAGCAACAATGGTGATTGGGGAAGAAGGGAGACAAAACAAGGAAAAAGGGGAAGAAATCCCTCGACGTGGTTCACCTTCCACGGGGCTTTTGTCTTAAACAAAACTGAAAAAAGAAGGGGCCGTGTTAGATGGCAATGTGTATTATCTTTATGCAACAACTATAGACCCTTCTATAAGTACCTTAATGCTCCCTTCTTCTGATTGGGGCTGGGGAAGATGAAGTATAGTCCAGGATACTGTGCTGTGTGGAAGGAGTTGAGTACATAAACACTTAAACCTGTAAAAAATACACAACTAGGTTCATAGAAGTAACACTACTGCTCACCAGTCTTGCTAAACTACTGGCCGGTAAATAATGAGTTGAGTTGAGGTGATTGGAACTTTTTGATTCATTACGCTTTCATAAAATACACGTGGCCGGTAGAACTTCTATGCATTTAGAAAATAATACCCCCTGTCTTCATTTAAGAGGTTCTTGAGAAAATAGTAAACAAAAAAGGGCAGCGCCGAAACGCTGTTACCGTATTCTTCGGTTTCCACTTCTTTTCAGTCTCTGAAGGTAAACAAAGTCTTGACCAGCAGTAAAGGGAAACAGACTGGAGTAGGGGCTTAGGAGGGCAGATGAGCGGAACTACAGTGTAGGGGTGGTCAGGCTGACAGGCAGAACCAACAGCTAGAAGTCCGGCCAGCCGGCGGAACCATCGAAGTCCGGCTGACTGGTGGAACCCAAAAGCTATCGTCCCGCCTGCCTGCAGAACCAACCCCCTGTGCCATCCGGCTCGGTAAATTGGGGGCAAGAATTGAGGCAGTCCAAAAAGATAGGGAGATCACTTGAGGAAGAGACCCAGCATGCCGTCAAAGGTCTCAGGAGAGAATGGCAGCAAAAGGTACCGGAGAGTGCAAGAAAGAGGAATACTGCAGACAGGAACCGCCGACGGGAGTGAGGGACTCGACGCGAACCGGAAGTGCAGAACCAAAGTGGGAACACTAGAACGCAAAGCGCGATATCCGGGGTGAGTCAGGCTTTTGAGCTTGCCTGACTTCCTCGCGCATGCGTGTTCCTGAGCCGTCATCTTGAATCAGTGTTGCCGGCAATCGTGACAGCGTGAAGGCACTCGGAAGGCTTAGGTTCCCGCCCGGAGAGGCTAGGGATCCCAGCGCTTCTACAGACTCTGCCGTGCTCCTCTGCACCACCAGGGCGCAGCTCAGAATCTGCCACTTCTGCTAAGAATAGATGAGGGGGATGAGGTTGGGGCATGCAGGAGTTGCCGGCAGATTTCCAGGTTATTGAAAGTGAAGATTCTGACGTGAGGCAATGGAGACTGACTTTGTCTGTTTGTTTGCACCAGTCTATTTCTCTACCATCTACCGGGCTCTCTGTCATGTATCCATTCATCTCTCTTTGTTAGTGGTGCGTGAACCTATATATTAATTAACAGGTAGAGCCAGCCAGAGACGTGCCAAGCGTATACGAGCCAGTAGGCGAGCCGTGAAAATGATCGGCATGTTAATCATACAGTAAACATGATGTAAATGTGCAATAATGTCTCTTCAGAATTCAAAAAAGTGCATTTCTTTAGCGCGTCAGTAATCAAGATTATAGCACTGAATTGAGAGGAAGTTATTAAAAGAGCTTGTTTTAAGCATGAGTTAAAACACTGCCACTCCTCCCGCCCGACAACAATGCCATTTGTGAACTAAGTGGTGTCAGTTGCCATGCATACCCCGAATGTTGCCTAGAGTCTTATTATATTTAGAGTAACATTAAAATCTAGTTCATTAAACACAAGAAGTTTTTGTACAGCATGCATCTTGAACTCGCATAATTCAAGGTAACAATAATAAAGATGAAAACGAAAGAGCCGGCAGACAAGAAAACACGAACAGGAGTGGGGGGGGGGGGGGGCGGAGGAGGGTGAGAAGTCACAGACTGAGGGAGGGGGCGGTGGGGTGGGGAGACAGGGAAGAAAATAGTGTTAGGAGTAAAGGGGCCAATAGCTGTGGAAGGATACAAATGATGAATGAGGAGGGACTAACAAGCCTCAAACCAATCGAAAGGCAGCATTTAAGACAAAAGCCAATGGGCAGAGAGTGGGCGGAGCTTCCACGAAGCTTCCACACTACAGTATATACTGCCTGCCTCGCAAAGCAATGGCAGCGCATTCGCGCTGCAACACTAGGCGAGACCTAAAAAGATTGGCAGGATTGTTTTCCTTGCCTGGTCGGGGTTTTATTCTAAATTTGTTCTCCTGTAAGCGGAAGCCCTACCTTTCGATCCTGGGAGCCATTTTGGTTAACAGGAGAAATGTGTATGATTTTGACTGTACCATAAAGATTTTGGTGAGTTAAATGCTAAAATTCGCTTGTAATTCCACAATAACTCATAATAGGTGCTATTAATCGCACCCTATAAATAACAAACCCCACAGTATCATAAATTACCAGGTGCAATAAACAGCACCTTGACTTGTAATCAGGCCCCCACAGTGTGTATCAAAAGTGTTGATGAAACAAGGCTCTTCATCAGGCTAAAGCGAGTACTTTGTTTAGATCCAGGTTTGTGCTAACCCTGAACCCATTCAGCTGGTGTAAAATGTAGGGGTGGGTGGAATGTTACGTTCCGCCTGTGGAATTGGCAGAATTTTGGCCACTTCACGTTACTCTTTAATGCAGTGTTCTGGCCAAATTCTGCCGATTGCTGTGTGGCAGAATTTTTCCTCCCGCGAGGCTTCAGAATATGCGAGCTGGCGAGCGAGATTTGGCATCCCCTAGCACGATTTTTCTAAAGTGTCGTAATGACCGGCGTTCGTGAGCAGTCGCAGTCAAAGGGCTGCCATTCAAGTAGATTTTCTGCAGCTCGAGTACATTTTCTACTCGAGTGGCAGCAAAATCAACTTGAATGGCTGCATGCTCTTGTGCAACGCATAATGCCCATAATGCCGTTCGCTCTGATTTTCAGCACAGCTCACACTACTGGTGCTAAATTGCAGCACAAGCTGCATATTTTCTGCCTGTTGGAAGAATCTCGCAGAGTTTTTCTGTAACTCCGTGGAATTCCACAGAGTGAAACTCCGTGAGTTCCGCCCACCAATAGTATAATGTCTTGCATCCTGGGCCCCGTGTGCTTTTTGCGCTGAATGCCTATGTTTGGATATCTCATTTCTGTGCATTTACAAACCTTGCTTCTGACATGTTGTTATGCAATTGGAACAATGGGTGTCTATTGGCTCAATGACATGTTCTTTAAAGCAGGTTATTGCTCTCATCTTCACCTTGTTTTTGAATGTTGATTTATATGCCCTGGAAAGCAGGGGCGTAACACAGGCCCCCGCATCCCCCGCAGTGCGGGGGGGCCCTGAGCTGCAGGGGGCTCCCTCAGCACTGTACTCACGCCGGAGAGCTCCGGATTAAATCCGGAGGGGGCTCCTCTGTGTATCTCGCAGGGGGGCCCCTTCAACTTTCATTACGCCACTGCTGGAAAGACACAACAGCCAATGGAACTGAGTTTTCTATGTTTAGGCAAATCTTCTGATCTTTGAGCTTTCTAATGCACTGAAAAGGCCAAGGGAACATCACTGCAACGCCTGTGTAATTTTCATCAGAGAATCTTCTTACTAACTGGCAAAGAAGTTAGGGGAGGTCCCTCTTGAGGGCCAACATAAAGCTCAAAAGGCACCCATGCCAACCTCTGTTTCCTCCACATGAACTTCACAGTCAGCGGAGTTGCACTTTGGAGCTCTTTTTTGAGACATAGTGATGGCTTGTTGGGCTATGTTTGTCATGTCTTTTATAGTGACGTATATGTCAGTGAGGAATGGGACTTGTGTTTCATGTATTCCGATGTTAAGAACCAGTTCCAGGACCAGAAGGAGGTTTTTTGCTTCTTGCTTGACTGCCTGTTCCTCCTACTTGGGTGGTGCTCTGGTGCTCCCCACCTCCCTGTCTCCATCCTCCAACCAGGGTTTCTTGGCTCTTTCAAACCTTTGTGAACTCTACCTATCTTCTGTGCATTCCCTTGTCTCTTACTGTCTCTTGGTTTGTGTCTTCTGTCTTTTTGTATCCCTCTTTTCGTGCCTCGCTCTTGCCTGTCTCCTGTATTGTCTTAACTCTTAGAGACTCTCTCCTGTCTCTTCTTTGTGACTCTCCTCCCTCAGTACTGTTTCTTCTCTGCTGCTTCTGTTGTGCTCTTTTGTTCCTTTTTGCTTTCTTTTGTTTGTTTCCCTTTTTTTCCTTTTTGCTCTTTTTTCTTTTGCTTTCTTTTCACGTATGCCCCACTCTGCTCTCCCACCCTTTCCCTTCCAGCACGGCTAGCGCTACTAGGCCTGCCCTCTGCCCTTTCCTCGCCTGTCAGTAGCCTTTTAATGGAGGTCATAGCCCTCAGTGGCCATCCCAGTGCTGTGCCAAGGCCTTCCCATATGAACAGAAGGGGACTTCTCTTGCCCTTCCTACTACTTCTCTTGCCCCTTCTCTGACCCTCACTCTTCACCTTCACCGACCACAGCACACCACACACACAATCACACCAAGACCGCCGCCTCCGCATACAAGTCACACTTCACCCTCTTCTGATTACATTTTTTTGTGCAGAGAAAAGGTTACAAGCACGGGCCTACAACCGCCAGGGCCGGCCGCTAGTAGTTAAAGTGGTCAAACAGATCAAAAAACAATGACTGGCCCACAGGGGCTCCGCTATATTACAGTAGATCAGACTGCACATAAAGGAAGTCAGGATACACACTTTTAATATAAATGACAACAAAAATAAGAAAAACAAAAAGCAAGGCGAAACGACTTGAAATGGGCGTCGAACCACAGCCGGGGGAGTACAAACCCGACCACCCGAGGGCGGTCAATAAAAGGAGGCCTGAGAGGGAGGGGGGGCCACGGGAGAACCAAATCTGTACTCCGAAGTACGAGATAGGCAAGGAACCCTCAAGGATCAGGGGGACGAGGCAACCCCAGACGTATCCACCAGGGGGGGAGCACAGATAGACCCGCGATACACGTTCCACTGCCCCCAAATTCTACCCCATGCCCCCGGTTTACCACGAGCCACATACACAGTTTTCTCCCTGAACATGCACCAGTCCATGTTCTCCTTCCATACGGACACGGTGGGAGGCCGTTGGGAACCCCAAAGCTGCGCTATATCTCTCTTTGCGATCATGTTCCCCAAGGCCGCCCACCGAGCCTGAGCCGCATTATAGTCATTGGGCTCCCATACATTCAGAACACAGCGACGCACCGCCGGCAGCAGAGCGACCCCGGTGACTCGTCTCATAACATCATGCACCTGGCGCCAATATGCCGCCACCTCGCGGCATTCCCATAGAATGTGGAGAAAGGTGGCACTGAGCCCGCAGCCACGCTTACAGAGTCCGTCGTCAGAGAACCCCATCGAGACCAAGCGGGGGCCCGTCACATAAACACGATGGAGAATCTTAAGCTGGACCAGACGGAGACGGGCCGGGATGGCCACCTCCTTAGGGGATGACAGTGCAGTCTGCCAGTCCTCATCGTCCAACTCCACCCCATCTCCCGTCCATGCCTCCCCAAGACGCACCAAGAGGTCAGCCCGATTATTTATCAGTTTTTTGTAAATCAAGGAGATAGTACTGTAGGGGACGTGACCATCGAGTATGCGGTCCTCGAGAGGCGAAGAAGCAGGGACCGTGGTCCCCTCCCCAAAGACCGAGAGCAGGGCGTGCCGAACCTGTACATAACGGAAGAACTCTCTTTCACTAAGCTCGTGCTCGCTCTGGAGCGCCGCGAAGGATTTAACCGCACCTTTAACCCATAGGTCCCCCACTCTGCTGATGCCGATCGTGTCCCAGTGCTCGAAGCCTTTCGTTGTCCAGAGGCTTCCCAAGCGTTCTGAGGCGAATAAAGGAGTGGCACACGTTAAACGCTCACTCCAGCCCATCGCTACGTTCGCCGCCTTCCACACACGTACCGCAATCCTAGTAGGGCCCGTAAGGGTCCTACCAGCGGATCGAGAGTAAAGCGCTCTGTTATAGTTACCACCGGGAAGCAGGAATTTATCCATCTCATATGCCGGGTTCAAACCAGGAGCGTACGTAGCATGGTTAATGGCAGACAGCTGGGAGGCCCAATAGTACCGTCTAATATCAGGAAGCGCGATGCCCCCGTCATACCAGGGGAGAGTCAGCTTTGCCAAAGCGATACGCGCTCGCCCGTCCCAAACCAGTCTCCTCTGCAAACTCTCCACTTCCCTAAAGTAGGCTGCCGGAATGACATCGAAGGAGTTCTGGAGTGCATAAAGAAATCTGGGAAGGGACATCATTTTAAACAGCGCCGCGCGACCAAGTGGAGACAAGGGCAACTTACACCACCGAGCCGTATCCGCCCTCAATCGCCGGAGTGGAGACAGGAGATTCTGCTCATAACGGACCGCCGGATCCAACGAAACGTACACCCCCAGGTATTTAAAGCCGGACTGAGATATTTGGAGCGGAAGCCGAGGCGGCAAGAGAGGAAGGCCACCAGAGATAGGATACACACAAGATTTGGACCAATTAATTATCAGACCCGAATTTTTCCCGAAGGAAGTAAGGACATCAAAGAGAACATTGAGCGACTTCCGCGGCGAGGTGAGATACAAGAGAATACCATCCACGTACAATGAGACCCGATCCTCAAAGCCCGGGGCCCACCGGAGCCCCCTAATCGAGGGCTCCCAACGGAGCCAGGCAGCGAGCGGTTCCAAGGCGAGAGCAAAGAGCAGCGGGGACAACGGGCACCCCTGCCTAGTTCCCCTCCCGAGAGCGAAAGGCCGAGAAACCCGCCCATTGACAACAACCTGGGCCATTGGTCCAGCATAAAGAAGCTTCACCCAGCCAAGAAATCCCTCCCCAAAGCCAAACTTCGCCAAGACGGCCCAAAGGAATGGCCACTCAATGGTGTCAAAGGCCATCGTGGCGTCTAAGGAAACCAATACGTCCGGTTCAGAGAAGTACTCCGCCCTAGCGAGGACGCCGTGCAGACGCCGTAAGTTGAGGGCGGTATTACGATGAGGGATGAAGCCGCATTGATCCGGATGTATCAAGTCACATATAACGCTCAGCAAGCGATTAGCGAGGACCTTAGCAAGGATTTTGGGTTCGGCATTTAGTAGGGAAATAGGCCTATATGAGGCACAGCGGTCACGTGGCTTACCATCCTTGGGAATCACCACTATAGTAGCCAGACGCTGGTCGTCGGGAAGGGAACCCCTCTCGAGCGACTCCTGAAACATATGACGGAGGAAAGGCGCAATTTTATCCGGGCGTAATTTATACAGTTCAATCGGCAGGCCGTTGGGGCCCATAGCCTTACCCGAGCGAAGGGAGCGAATCGCAGTAGCAATCTCGTCGACAGACAAAGGGGCATCCATCAGCTCGCGGTCCTCGACGGATAAGCCGGGCAGGGCAATATCCCGCAACAGAAGACGAGAGTCGTCCTCATCTCTATCAGACACCGGGGAGTACACAGCCCGGAGGTGGTCAGCAAAACACTCCACAATCTCACCAGGTTCAGTCACACTCACTCCATCCGAAGCCCGAAGCTCCGGGACCACACGATTCACTCTCTCCTTCTTGTCCAACCAGGCAATCAGCTTACCCGCCTTGTCTCCGGCATCATACAACCTACCCTGCTGCTCCCTATACATAGTCTTGGCAGCATCAGTAACAAGAGACTTATATTCAAACTGCTTCAGGCTGAGGGCATGCAGCCCATCCGGAGTGACACCCGCCTCCAAGGCTGCCTCCAGCCCCGATATTTCAGTCTCCAGCGTCACCACCGCCTCTCTCTTAACCCTCTTAGCCTCCACTATCTGGGACAGGGCATGCCCGCGGAGCACTGCTTTAAAAGCTTCCCACAGGGACACTGAGGACAACACCGACCCCTCATTCTCAAGAATATATTGATCAATCGACTTAATCAGGCTATCACGGATCTTGGGGTCTCGCAGGTACCAAGGGTTAATAGGAGCGATCCGCCCAGCGGACCGCGTCCCAGTGTCAAAAAGCAACCACAGTGGGGAATGATCAGAGATACCCCGGGCCAGGTGTTTAACCTCTCGAATCCGGGCAGCCTGGGCCGCGGGCATAAGAAAATAATCCAATCTGGAGAGACTCCCATGGGCCCCGGAGTGAAATGTGTACTGACACTGTGTCGGATGCATTAACCTCCAACAATCCACCAGACCAAAGGTCTCCAGGAGTCCGCCGAGCCACGCCTGGGCAGCAGGGAGGGCCCTGGGCGGGTGGCGATCCAGGTCACCCGAGACAACCAAATTAAAGTCCCCACCCATAAGCAAAAGACTGTCAGGAAGCCCAAGCAGCACACGACCCAAGTCTGAGAAGGTGGAGTTCTGAAGGCCCGGGGGAACATAGACCGAGATCAAGGAAAGGGACTGCCCCTCCCACCTCCCAGTCAGAGCCACATAGCGCCCTCTATCGTCTGGGACTACCCTGGTGATCTCTAACGGAAGTGAAGATCGCAGGAGAATGCCTACCCCTCTAGAACCAGTGGTGAAACCAGAATGGGCCACGAGTCGGTATCCCCCCCTGTTCATGGCATGACAAACATTACCAACCAGATGCGTCTCCTGTAAGAACACCACATCAGGAGTCAGACGACGCAAATATTGCAGCACAACACCCCGTTTGATACGGTCCCCCAATCCGTTGACGTTCCAAGACATCAATCTCAACCCGTCCCCCCCCCATCCCCTCCAGTAGATCAAAGGTCCCCTAGCAAATAGCGCAACACCCGAAACTGAACCATAGCCATTACCTCGCCTTGAAAACAAAAAACACAAATCCAAACAACCCCACCCACCCGCCAACCCCCCCCCCGAATCCAACACCCCCCACCCTGCACCCCTGCGGTCCAAAAAACCACCCCAACTTGCAGTGTGCCTGTCGCCCTACAAACCCCATTCTACGAAAAGACCCCGGAGGAGGAAAGGGACCCGTCCCCGCCCGCCCCCCACACAGATCATAATGAAACAAAATGCACAAAAGAAATAGAACCCAGCCGAACAATACAAAATGGCAAAGTCAAGGACCAAAAGTCACTCCGAAGGAGACCCGCCACCCTCGGCACCGGCAGAGGGCCCAGTCCGGTCACCCCGGTCTGGCAGCGAATCCAGCCAGTCACTCACAGTCGCAGGAGAGTCAAAAAAGGTAGTCCGATCTTCATATTCCACTTGGAGCCTAGCAGGAAAAAGCATAGAGTACTTGAGACCGAGGTCCCGGAGACGACGCTTCACCCCCTGGAAGCCCATCCGCTGTTTCTGGACAAGTTGGGTGAAGTCCGGGAAAAAGTTAATGGACGAGTTCTCATATCGGACCGGGCCATGGACCCGTGAGGCCTGCAGGATCGCATCTCGGTCTCTGTAATGAAAAAGTTTCGCAACAATAGGCCTCGGGGGGGCCCCCGGTCGCGGCCGACCACCTGGAACTCGATGGGCCCGCTCCACGGCGAAGAACTTACTCAGGCCAGCGGGGGCAAGCTGTTCGAGGATGAGCTCCTCAACCATGAGATCAACCGGGCGGTTGTCGGAGGTCTCCGGAACGCCAATGACGCGGATGTTATTGCGTCGAGCCCGTCCCTCGAAGTCCTCCAGCCGCCGGGCCATCAGATCGTTGGCCGACTTGAGATCGCCGAGAGTAGTCTGCAGGTCCGACACGTCCGTACCAAGGGAGGACGTCCGCACATCCAGCGATTGAACCCTCTCGTTGGTCTTAGAGAGATCTGCCCGGATTAGCGTAACATCAATGGCCACCGTGTCGATTTTACGGGCCAAGGCCTCGTACTGCGTAGCGATGGTCTCCCTGATGCCATTAATGGCGCCCATGATGTCCTGCAGGGACAGATCCGGAGAAACGGACGGGCCACCACTGGCATCATCCGGGGGGACACTGGCCGTCCCGGGGGATCCTTTACCCTGGGTGTAGCGGTCCATGTTGTTCGTCTGGACCGGTCCCCCACGTAGTGATGTCTTGGTCTTACGCCTCTCGGGGTCTCCCCTGCCCCCCATGAGAACCACGTTCGCCGAAGGGGACCACCGAGGAAGCGTCGAGGGGGCACAGGCCAAGCAGACGCGGGCCGCACCAGAGGCCGCAATGTGGCGGAGCAAAGGGACCACCGTCGATGGGCACACTGGTAGCAGGCGAAGACACAGGCATCAAGCGAAGGCAAAGTGAAAGCCCAGTCGCACCAAGCAATTCCACTGTCCAGCCCCTCAGAGATCCAAAAGTGAAACCGAAAGTGATGGGACGGCCACTGGCACAGCCCCGCTGCCGTTGTTGTTCAACTACGCCCCGGCTCCACAGATCACCTTCGCATCGGGCATAGCCATCGGTTGGGCCTCAAAAGTTCAAACCACCATAACTCAGGATTGCCAGGTCCGATTTGGTTTCCGAAAGGAGTTTAGTGTTCAGCCAACATTCGTCTTCCAGATTCCATCAACCAAGTCAGGATAAAGTCAGGATAAATTCCGAGGAGCAGCGAGGGTCCGGGGAGCCCTGTGCTCACGCGACCATCTTGGATGCGCGCTAGGCTCCTCCTCTGATTACATTTTAACACTCACCAGGCACTCCTTTGAAGTCTGGGACCTCCTGCATGGCCTCTCTCTGGACCTTCTACTTCTCACCAAGACCTGGCTCAACCCAGCATCCATTCTGGACATAGCAGTGGCCACCCTCACGCCCCTAGGTACAAAATCACAAGACACGACAGAACCAGCAGACCGCAGCTGACTCGTCATCATCTACCACGAGGAATTCACCTGCTCTGTGACTTCAGTACACACCAGTGACTGGCTATATAACCTGACCTTCAAAATCAGCACCTTAGTCACCACAACTCCTGGAGGAGCTCTACTCTATTGCCCCCTGATCCACATCTAACTTCAGCTCCACTCTCACAGACCTTATCACACCTCTGGCCCTCACTTCCAACTCCTTCATCCTCCTTGGCGACCTCAACTCCCACGTAAATGACCAGACCAACCGCAATTCCACCACTCTCCTGCAATGCCTCTGTATCTTGGGACTCAAATGACCAGACACCCCCACAACCCCATCTCTACCAATTTCCCCAACATCACGGTAGACAAGCCCACACCGCTCACCTGGACAGACCACTTCTTCACTCGCTTTGTCCTAGACTTGGATAACAGAGGTCCAGGTTTGACGCCCCCACACCACAGTGACCCAGAATGAGCCATCGAAAGCTTCAACACCTGGGTAGACTCCTTGGCTCCTCTAAGAACCACCCACACACCTTGATCCAAGCTACCCACATCATCCCACACCTCAGAGAGCTTCACAGGCTACTGATAGACAAACACTGCAAATTTACACTCCTCACGCACACATACAGGGCACTGCACAACATGGGACCTGGATACCTTAACAGCCGCCTGCACTTCCAGCAACTCAACAGACACCTAAGCTCTGCCTCACTCTCGCTCCCACACCCTTAGTGAATGCAAAAGCAGAACTGGAGGCCTAACCTTCTCCCACAATGCACCCAAAACATGTAATACACTCACATTATACATCAGGACCTCCTCCTCACATCTTGTATTCCGCAAGAAGCGGAAAATCTGGCTCTTCAATTAAGCTCCCACTTACCCCCTTCTGACCCACACCTATACACCTGTTCCAGCACCTGGATACCCTATTGAGTGACGAGCAGCACTACAAATTCAGATACCATAATATAACAAACGGCAGGTCAGCTGGTACATGAGGTCCTCAGGCTCATGAAGTAACACTGCAAGCAACTAGAAAGATGCTGGTGCCACTCCCATGACAGCAAGGACACAAACTCATACAAATCGGCCCTCTGGATCTACCATCAATGATTCGAAACCACCAAGCACTTAGACGACCTCACTGAACAGATCCGAAAGAGCACCAACACCACCAAAGAAGTCTTCACCATCATGAAAGAATTCACTTCCCCATTCGTCTGCTCCACAACTATAAACCTATCCCAGTGTTGTAGCGGAAGCATTGGGGGATTTTTGTCAGCTTACCTATCCACACCAACCACTATACAATACTCGGAAGCATAACTCTAATGACGGGCCCATAAGTCATTATCACTCCGCAATATCAAAGGTCCTCAGATGAATCTGTGGTAGAGCTAAAAGGGACTAGATAACGTAAGACGAAATGCTATTTCTCCATGAGGACCTACAATCTTTTTTTAAAAATTTTTTAAAACTTTATTTATTCATTTTATTTCCTTTTAACACAAGATAATACAGTCATGGCCTCCAGTCCAAGCATATCATTTTAATAAACACTGTTTCTTATTTAAACAGACATATTCAAAACATATCATGATGGCAAGACCTTGTCCAATCGATAATAAATACGTAACAGCTATTTGATCCATTCCTCCAGTGGAGTCCAAATCTTTGAGGCAAGCTTCCGCCTCCGCCTACCCTTAATTGAAAACACTGAGGATTCCAGCTTATGAATGGCAAGCAGTCGAGTTCTCCAATTTATAAATGCCAGGGCTTCAGGAGATAACCATTGTGAGGTTATACATAAGCGGATCATAGACATAGAAATAAACAAAAATGCAACAATATGCCATGTATTACCCACATACGCTGCCCCATCATAACCCATTATCACCATCTCCGGAGTCAAAGTGCACTGGATCTTAAACGTGACATTAATAAAGCATTCAATGTCAGACAGGACATTTTTCAGCTTTGGACAAAAAAAAACATATGAGTTGTATTTGCTGCATATAGCCCACATCTAGAACAATGGTCCCCTGTTCTACTTCCCCATTTAGCGATCCTTGCAGGAGTATAATACAAATCAAACATTGACATATAACTTTGCGTCCGAAGACTGCCAGAAACCAAAACTTTACTAGCCAATTCAAGGGCCGGGTGTAAATCAGCACTAGTCTTTCCTAGTTTATCCGCCCAACTCAATCCTTGTGCACTCAGATCGTCCGGTAGGCTGGAGAGTACATACCGATATATTATTCCAATTCAGACTTTCTTTCGGATAAGTTCAAAAATAGTTATTTTATCAAATAAAGAAGGATTTGCATCCAAATGTTTAAGCAATACGCTTCTAACCTGCAAATACTTAAAAAAGTCATGAGAATACAACTGATATTTGTCCTTCAAAAATACAAAAGGTAATAATTGGCCATCTCCTACCAAATCTCCTATCACCCGCAGTCCTTGTACTCGCCATCTAGACATTACCTGATCTTGAAAAAATAAGGGGAGGAAGAAGTCGTGATGCTTTAAATGGAGTATAAACATTAAGCTGGTATATAGATAATTTCCGTCGAATTTTCTGCCAAATAATGAACAAAGTATTAATAACCTTAAATCTGGTCTTTTTAAAGTAACTTGGTTTGAGGACTTCAACCAAGATACCCTTAGCCGCAGTGCCTAAGCCAATCTCAAAAATAGTAGGGCAGTTACATAAGGGAACTTCATATTTATCACCTAATAGTGGTATTCCAAAAGTCTGTATCATGACCGACCAATAATATAGCAGTAAATTAGGTACTGCCTACCCACCACGATTCCGAGGGAGGCACATCCACTTAGCGGCTCTTCGAGATCGTCTATATCCCCACAAAAACCGATAGCAGACCCTGCCTGCCTTTCGCAGACTACGTTGTGATAGTACTAAAGGGATGGACCGAAAGAGGTATAAAAACATTTTGAAAGTATAAGCATTTTAAGAACACTACAGCGACCGTAAAGGGATAGATGAAGGTGATCCAATCATTCTAATTTTGTATTTACTGCATCTATTACCGGGAGAATATGTAAATCAGGTATAGAATCAACAGCCGCTGAAATTCTCACCCCAAGATAAACTGCTTCGGGGACAGCTAGGTTGTCAGAATATGACATATCTGGTGTTTGGATGATCTGGGTTTTAGCCACATTTAATTTGTAGCCAGATATTGCACCAAACTGCACAGCTGACACCTTAAGGGCCTGAAGCGCAGAAGAAACATTAGAAGTTAACATGGCAATATCATCTGCATAGGCCAACGCTCGAAGCTCAGTACCCCCAGCTCTTATTGGTAATATGCTCCTATCCCCTTCAATTTGACTAAGAAAGGGGTCGATATATGAGGCGAACAGTAGAGGTGAGCAAGGACACCCCTGACGGGTGCCCCTACTGATATTAAAATAGCTAGTTTCTTGGCCCGATATACGAAGTACTGCCACAGGTGAAATATATAATGACCGGACAGCTTGAATGAATTCTTCACTAAACCACTTCCAACTAAGCACGGCCCACAAGAACCCCCAGGAGACCCTGTCGAAAGCTTTCTCTGCGTCCAACAGGATCACCCCGAGGGGAGAGGCCGTGGCCTGGGCCCAGTCCAGTAAAGCAATAACCCGTCGAACATGGTCTGTGGTGTCACGGCCCGGAATAAATCCATGTTGACGAAGGGATACTAAAGGAACTATAACCCCAGCTAATCTAGAAGCTAATATTTTTGAGAACATTTTGGAGTCACTATTAATAAGAGAAATTGGCCGAAAAGATGACGGACTCAACTCTGGTTTTCCTTTTTTTTTAAACAGAACAATTGTAGTCTGCCGCCAAGAGTCTGGAACCATACCTTTCTGTGCTGCCAAAAAGACAGCAAGTAGATCCTGCTGAATCTCTGATAAAAACGTCTTGTAGAACTCAAGGGGTATTGCGTCTGGACCTGTGGCCTTACCATTGGCCAATGCATTAACCGCTAGAGCCACCTCCTCCCATGTGATAGGGGCCGATAATATTTCACTCTGCTCTAATGATACCTTCATAGTATCCTTGCCCAATAAAAAGGCCAGAATCTCGGGGGCTACCTTATCCATATCAATATCTTCACAATAAAGCTTTGTATGATATTTTAGGAATACCGCATTCACTCCTTCCTGAGTATCCTGAACAACACCGTTTTCGTCCTGGATTCTAGTAACGCGACTCTGTATATTTCTCTGGTGAAGCCGCTGACCTACAATCAAGAAATACGCGAAGGATTGGTCATTATAAACATATCCAAATAACTCAGTAATGAAGACAAACACTATTCTTTTCTATTAGTTTTTCTTGTTATTTCATAAAATGAATGGTCAGACACAAAATACAAATTATCATGTCATAATTCGTTTCACAAAATACAGAATAGATTTTACAATAATCTATACAGATCATTTACGAAAACATAAGAAATTAGGTATAGAGGAGTAAGAGAGATAGAAAACATCAGTGAAACAACGATTCACTTCCAGGATAAAATACTAATGCACAGCGTGCATTTAGTCTGAAAAGCTAGCTTCACGGCCGTTAGAGCATAGCAAAGGCAGCATCACCAGCCGATGATGTGCAAAGTCTCTAGGAAAGTCTCTTAGGAACAGCACGGATCTGCCAGCCAGAGAATCAAGAATCAGCATGGCATGCAGCATACCACGAATGCAGGACAGGTCATGAATCTTGTGAACGAGCCGAGGAATACTTTCCCGCAGGAATCTTTATAGTACGCTACTTCCTTTCTTTCGATAAAATGTTGCACTCTCATCAGCAAGCCTCTCTATTGGGTATTTGAGATGGTGTGATCATCTACTGACAGTTACTTTACTACTATTTTCTAAACACTCTGTCTAAAAACTGTACAACTTCCAAGAGAGGAAGAAGGAAGAACCTAGATACATCTGTATACTAAATCTAGCAATGGTTACATTCATGTCATGAACTTAATTCCACCCAACCAAAAGGTCTTAATGAACGTTATGAGCTTGGCTGTTTTTTGTAACCTTGTCTCCTTCTTCCCGGAACGATTTTCATTGACATGAGCTGATCCCTCGTTGGAATTTCACATGACCTTCATACCGTTCTACTTATGTTTGATCAAATTGTTTTTTCTATTTTGTGATACTCACCCGCCATTCTGACCTCTATGTTGTTCTAATGTTTTTGTAAATCAGTATTTCGCACATCACGTTGTTTTATTCTTATGGTCTCACATATTAGTTGTCACACATTGTCAGCATATTTACGTACGTTTTGCCACGGTCTTGTTCCCCGTAACATACTCTTCGCACACATTTTTTAACTCTTACACTCGCTAACCGTATGAAAACTATGAGTCTTTTTTCAGCGTAGTTTACAATCAACCACGCCCACTATTTGCACGGGCCTCCTTATCACATGACCGCCACCCGTTAATCCTTCTCACCCGCTGACATAGTTTGGAGCGTTTTTCCGCTATGTGAAACTTCTGTAACCTGCACACCTAACAGTAAGTTCGCTTTCCGCTACTTTCGGCTCACACTTCCGGACGACATTTCCTGCACCTCTTAACCGCAATCCTGTTGTTTTTATAAGTAACTTCGTTGCTACTAACAAACACTCGATACAAGTTTAGCCTGTCAACACTCATTTCCTTGACGAGCGCACTTAGCATTCACGTGGCACTTTAGCTACATTCGCCGATTTGAATTGTTTGATGTGAGCACCCCCCGTGATCACCACCATCTTTTATTTTATTTACTTGTTTTCTGCTCACCTACTGAGACCGCGAGGACACTAATCTCTCGTTATTTTTCACGTTATCCGCATATTTTCCCTCACACCATTTTAACTTCACTTGCTCGTTAAATGACACGTAGTATTAACGCTGAGAATTCCAGACATTGATACTGATTCCTCACGTTTCCTTTCAGAGTGTCGCCCCTGATGAAGGGCTTGAACAGCCCGAAATGCATTGGGCATCCGAATAAATTGATGATTATACATGAATGATTACAATTCTACATGATCATATGAAGAAAAGGTTCAATAAATAACATTGACCTCGGACAAAGTTTTTGGTGAAACTCAGTTTATTAGCAAAGAGAACTCTGTTCTCATCACGAGTGCAATGAGGGACACTTCCTTTACAGGATTGTGCTTACCTGCTACTTATGAATTCCCAACTCGGGGGGAAAGACTCGTTTGCACCAACGACTCATTGTTTGCACCTGTCCACTTGCTGAACATTTGAGTGCGCACAGTCTGTTTTTTCATTGTACATTCATGTCATCTACAACCGTCGCCTAGACAGGAAATAACTGTAAAAGAGTCTTAGAAACAGGCTAAATATCTAAACTTTTGAGGAAGCATGTGTATCAATTGGAGGTAAGGAACACGGGAAGGCACACCCCCTAGCAATTCTTGAGGCCTACAGTATTTTAACAGACAGAATAACATTCAGTTAGCATTATTTTCATCATACAAGGTACAGAGGCGGACAACGGCGGACACAATGACCGCACTACCCTGCTATGTTCCCTTTGTGTTAAGATATTCAATGATCATTCAAGTTGGGTGTGCATGCGTTACTCCAGCACCTGCCGTTGTTTGGTGCTAACTGCAAAGCAGAGAGTTACTGGACCCAGGGAGAGAAGTGATGCACCACCCGTTAGTCTCGTAAGAAGTTGTGTTCAATAAGTCTTATAGTCTTTGTTGTAGTTGTCATAGACAGTCTTTTATCACAAATTAATCCAAAATGAGGGAAATTGTCAGCCAACGCGTTTCATTCATAACAATGAACTTCTTCAGGGCATAGAGTTGGGTTGCATTAAAGTGACAGTAAGTTCATATGATGCGGCTGTGTGTGCCTCCGTGATAAGGGCTAGCAAGCGGTAGATCTGTTAGAAGATAGACTGCAGCCGTCTGCACCATCGGACGGAGCTGCCTATGACAACTACAACAAAGACTATAAGACTTATTGAACACCACTTCTTATGAGACTAATGGGTGGTGCATCTCTCCTCTCCCTGGGTCCATTATTCTCATCATGTTGACTAAGAAAATCAGACTATTGTGCCTTGTGCCCATTTTACGTGTTGTACACTCTCTCACCACAAGTTTTGTTAATAATCATGTACTGGGTGAATTTCGTCAAGCAGATTTTATTTTTAAAAATTGTGCTCCGGGAGCGTGGCCAACTTCCATGGGAGATGGCCGCTGACTATGCGGAGCTCCCTCAGGACACTCCTTAAAACTCCGCAAATTCCAGTGTTAACCGCAATAAAACAACTGTAAATACCGTTGAGTGCTCCTGGAGGGGAGGAGAATTGTCCAGGCGCTTTTGTGCCGAATCCGTCAGGTGCAGCCACCTCTCTCGAGCTGGTCCCGAGCGGGACGTGTAGAGGATCGAGGTGCGGCTTGGAGGGCAAACTCCGCCCGACCCTGCCGATCTGCGCCTGAGGTGCGGCCCCTGTCTGCTGTTTCCTGGGGGGCCGCTTCAGTGCAACCGGAGCTGGTCCGGATCCCGTCGGATCAGCGGCGAAGACGTCCCCAGCGATTTGGGCATCGGGCGGATGGTGCACCACCGACGGCTGGACGGGGCCTGGTGGGGCGTGTGCGAGAGTCTGCCCGCTGCTTCGAGCGCCTCCGCATGGCCGCTGGCATCCCAAAAAGACTGCTGCGTGCAGAATGCGATCTGCTGCCGGGACTTCCCCGCTGTGACGGCGCTGGGGCTGCGGCGGTCTCGGCCAATGCGTGGCGCCTGTTTGGGCCAATTGGACTCTGACTCCTGACTGCTCCTTATTTGGCTTGACATGGCAGGGCACCCGTGGGGTGATCGAATGCAAACTGCTGCCCCCCTACCATCTGCCTGGTTAGTCAGAATCAGTTACCACCAGTACCTGTCTGAAAAAGTTGTGAACACAGGATGATTTTGCAACAAGGCCTCTTCCGCTCCTCTGTTGGTTCTTTCTACACATGTTTTGCTTCTTCCTGCACTTTTCTTTGTCTTTGTGGACTTCTGTTGCTTCTTTCTGCATTTCTTTTCCTTCTTTCTGTGCGTTTTTTCTTCTTTCTTCACATGTCCTACTTCTGTAGGCATAGCTAGAAACTAGCATTTAAAAAACCTTAGAAATTCACTTAAAAAACCATAGGTTTCAGGCATGTTACAGTTAGAAATTAGCATTTAAAAAAACCTTTGAAATTCACTTAAAAAACCATAGATTTCAGGCATGTTATAGTTAGAAATTAGCATTTAAAAAACCTTAGAAATACACTGAAAAAACCATAGGTTTCGGTGGCCTTATAGTTAGCTGGACATTTCACACGTACAAAACCATAGAAATTCCCCAGTTATAGTTAGTTCAGCTAACTATAACTCGCGCCCCCGCAATGCACTGCTGATGACGTCACATATTACATCACTCATGACATGGTCAGTGACATTACTGATGACATCACTGATGACATCCCATTTACTCACCTATACAGTTATACACACACCAGCTCACTTACTCGTACAAATACTAGCACATTCTTACGCTCTTATATAATCACTGATACAAGCACACACTCATCCATACAGCCAATCTCATAATCACACACTCTCACTTATAGCCATTTATATCCTCTAACACACATATATACTGCCTTTCAAATATGTAGTTACTCACACATGTACCACTGAGATATGCTTCCACTCACTAACACACCCATACACACACTCACCCACCCAGACAGTCCATCACAGATGCACTCTTGAAACCATGCACCCAGTGAATCACCCACTCACACATCTATGCACAGAGTCACACACCCCACCCACATAAACACTCAGGCACCCATACAGATACTCAGACAACCAATCAATAACTCATATAGACACTCATGTAGCTATTCACAAACCCGTGCAGCCGCTTACACACCAACAGACAGACGGATACAGACATTTACACAGTTTATTCACTAACCCATGCATTCAGTAAGATACGTTTAATCCCTCACTTATAGTCAGTCACGCACCTACTAAATCATCCATTCAGACACTTATACACCCACTCATTCTTCAATACGCCTTTCCCTATATATATAAACATATTTAAACTTTACAGAAACACACAGTCACTGGATGATGTCATCAGTGATGTCATCAGTGATGTCATTTGAGATGTCATCAGTGATGTCATCAGTGATGTCACTGACCATGTCATTAGTGATGTAATATGTGACGTCATCAGCAGTGCATTGCGGGGGCGCGAGTTATAGTTACCTGAACTAACTATAACGGGTAATGTTCTATGGTTTTGTACGTGTGAAATGTCCAGCTAACTATAACACCCCTGAAACCTATGTTTTTTTCAGTGAATATATATATATATCTGAAAAGGCAGATCCTGGGTGTATGCAACCGCATGCACTGTTGGGACTAAAGGAGGCTTCGCTGCCGGGATATAATAAGGAACTGGCTAGCACTTTCATCTCACCCCCATCCACTTCGAGATGATGAACATTTTAAATATTTTTCCACTTGGATACAGTTGCGGAAGTTTGAGGTACCCACTGGGGTTAGTACGCCAACCAGAGTCCTGGGCAACCATTTTTGGACTACTTCAACCAGGATGCCTTGCACCCATTGGGGCGGGACTCATATTGTGTAAATAAAGATGGTGACCTTTACCGCTGTTTCCGTATTCATTTTCCTGCCACTGACGAAGAGCTACCAGGCTCGAAACGCGTTTGGCTGCGTATGGAGGTGTTGTGATGTGCTGACACAGTGACTGCCGGCGGTGGTGTGCGTTAACTCCTATTGGTGAGACATCTACATTGGGGCATCTATATATATATTCACCTAAAAAACCATAGGTTTCACACACGTTATAGTTAGGAATTAGCATTTAAAAAGCCTTGCAAATTCACTGAAAAAAACATAGGTTTCACACATGTTATAGATAGCTGGACATTTCACTCGTACAAAACCATTGAAATTCCCCCATTATAGTTAGTTCAGCTAACTATAACTCGCGCGCCCGCAATCCACTGCTGATGACGTCACATATTACATCACTCATGACATGGTCAGTGACATCACTCATGACATCACTCATGACATCTCAAATGACATCACTGATGACATCACTGATGACATCTTCCATTGAGTATGTGTTTCTGAACAATTTTAATATGTTTAATATATATAGGGAAAGGCCTGTTGAAGAATGAGTGGGTGTACAAGTGTGTAAATGGATGATTTTCTGTGGTGCGTAACTGACTCTATAAGTGAGTCATTAAATGTATCTTACTGCAGACTAGTGACTAAACTGTGTAAATGTCTGTATGTGTCTGTATGTTGGTGTATAAGTGGCTACATGGTTTTGTGAATAGCTATATGAGTGTCTCTATGAGTTATTGATTGCTTGTCTCAGTATCTCTATGGGTTCCTGAGTGTTTGTGTGGGTAGGGTGTGTGTGACTCTATGCATAGATGTGTGAGTGGGTGATTCTATGGGTGCATGGTTTTAAGAGTGCATCTGTGATGGACTGTATGGTTGAGTGAGTGTATGTATGGGTGTGTTAGGGATTGAATGTATATCTCAGTGGTACATTTGTGACTAACTACATATGTGAAAGGCAGTATATATGCGTGTAAGAGTATATAAGTGGGTATATGTGAGAGTGTGTGATTGTGAGAGTGACTGTATGGATGAGGGTATGCTTGTATCAATGATTCTCTAAGAGCGTAAGAATGTGATACTATTTTTATGAGTAAGTGAACTTGAGTGTGTATAACCGCATAGGTGAGTAAATGGGAGTGTGATTTTTTGCATGACTGAGTAGGTGTGAGAGTACCTTTATGGATGATTGGTAGTGTGTGAGTGTCTATATAGGTGTATAAATGCATATGATAGTTTTGTATGGAGTGACTGTAAGTATGAGTGACTGTACAGGCGAATGAGTGGAGGTGTATGTAGACCTAAGAGTTAATAAGTGGGTATGTAGTTATTGGTATTGCAGTATATATGGTTTTGAGAATGAAACTCTTAAATTTTGAGTCGGTGTATCAAAGGTTATATTAGGGTGTGAGAAGATGTGGTAACTTATCACATGGATGACGTCATCAGTGATGTCATCAGTGATGTCATTTGAGATGTCATCAGTGATGTCATGAGTGATGTCACTGACCACGTCATGAGTGATGTAATATGTGACGTCATCAGCAGTGGATTGCGGGCGCGCGAGTTATAGTTAGCTGAACTAACTATAACGGGGGAATTTCAATGGTTTTGTACGAGTGAAATGTCCAGCTAACTATAACATGTGTGAAACCTATGGTTTTTTCAGTGAATTTGCAAGGTTTTTTAAATGCTAATTCCTAACTATAACGTGTGTGAAACCTATGGTTTTTTCAGTGAATTTGCAAGGTTTTTTAAATGCTAATTCCTAACTATAACGTGTGTGAAACCTATGTTTTTTTTAGTGAATTTGCAAGGTTTTTTAAATGCCAATTTATGATTGTTTTATTATATTTTTTATTTATTTATTTTACAATATGCTACCTATATATATAATTATAGATTTACTGTATCCTGCAATATGGAATGGCTCACCTTTTTAAAAAATTTTTTTAGATATAGTTGAACAGCATAGTTAATATCTTCTAGAAACGTCTAAACATTTTTTTTTTTCAAGGGTTTTTGACCGTGCACGCACCGTACGCGAACCGTACGGTGCGCGCACGTGGCTTGCAGGCATACATGCTCCGTGTGCACATGCGTACGTGATTTACGTGCGCATGCGTACTTCGTTCGTGATGCGTACGCGCGTGCTCCGTACGCGCATGCGCGCATGTTCTTTTTGCGCATGTGCGCGTGCTCCATACGCGCATGCGCGCGTGCTCTGTATGCGCATGCGCGCGTGCGTCGTACGCACGTGCTCCGTACGCGCATGCGCGCGTCTTACGTACGCGCATGCGTGCTTGTACCGTGCGCGCACGGTAAGTCATGTGATCAAGAAACAACACTTTTCATTGGTTTAAAGTAGTTTCAGTTCCAGAAACTTCCAACACCACACCCACTCTCCTCATTATTACTTCTGATTTCCTGGGAGAAGGAGCTGAGCAGCTTTTCTAGTACTTCAGTACTTCAGAATGGCAGAGCAGCAGTCATCTTCTGGGAGTGAGCAGGAGACTCTTGTGAGACAGAGACAGAGGAAACAGAAAGATTCTTTTATCTGGCAATATTTTACATTTCCACAGGGGCAGAAGAAAGTCAATGCTCCCAAAGTCACCTGCACTCTTTGTGGTCGTGTCTTATCAAGAGGAGATCCTAAAAAGAAATACTCTTTTAGTATCTTCACTATGATCAGGCACGTTAGGGATGTACATACTGTGGCTTATGCTCGAGCTGCTAGAGAAAACCCTCCTGCAGCTCAGCCGAGCACATCCGCAGCAGCTCAGCCGAGTACATCATCGGCAGCTCAGCCGAGCACTTCATCTGCGGTGGCAGCTTCACCTTCTTCTGCTCCTCTGGATATACACCCTCTGTTTAAGAGGGTGCATATACGGTGCAATACGTGTAATGCTCTTCTTGCTTTGGGGGAGACCAGCATTGCCCTAATAGATATCAAGATACAGCAGCACACGTGTGGCACCCTATAATTTTTGCCATTCTTTCCTTCCTCTGTCCCTCAATTAACACAACGTCTAAACACTTTTTTTTTGTTAAACATTTTTTTTTATTTTTTCCCCCCGCCGTGCGCGCACCGTGCGCGCACGGTACGCGTACCCCTCGATTTCGCACCCCTCGATTTTTAAAATAAAATAAAATGTTTTTTTCACCCTTCATGGTCCTTCAGGGACCTCCTGTCAAAAGGTAGGGGGTCAGGAACTCTGTACCCTGCCCCCTTTTCACGTTCTCCACCTTTTTTTAAATGGAAACACACATTTCTTTTTTTTGCATATTTTAACCCTTTCTAAATGATTTCTACCCCCAACATGACTTCTGCCTGCTAGCATAGCATTACATCATGTAACACTTGTGTGTGCAGAGATGTCAGAAGATCAGCACATAATGTTTCTAATCCAAAGAGCAAGAGTACATTTCACAGATGAAGGGAACAGATTCTTCCTCTTGATCTTTAGACTTTGCATCGATACTTACTTATAGGTACCAAAAAACACTCAATTAACACAATAGCTCTTTTAAGAGCCAACCAACATCCAAACACTTAAACTTTTTTTTTAATTCTATTTTTTTTACGATTTTTTTGTCGCTTCTCTATGTTTCCCCTGCGCAGGCGTACAAACTGCAGCCATGCGCCGGCGCAGGATCCCTTGCACCATGGTACAAGGATGCCTGCATGGTGGGGAGATTGTTCTTGTGCAGGAAGGGACACCTTCCTGCACAAAAACAATCACAAGAGGCTTTTTCCTCTTTCAATGCGTGCTGTAGAACTAAAAGAGGAAAAAACGAGGAGAAAGAAAAACATTTCTCCTCGTTGTACCTCGCAACACCACCTCTAGGGTGGCGTAGCATTCACACGCATCTCCAGAGTTACGATTTCTCGTAAACCTGGAGATGTGTCTAGTTCTTTGTGTGTTGCGTGGGAACACCCACAACAACACCCATGGAACGCCCCTTCAACACACAGTTCTGCGTGTGAAGTGGCTGTATTTATGTGGAGAGGAAAAGTCACGCAGGGTGGCTTTTCCTCTCCTTGTAAATATGAAGGAGCTCCCTGCGCCACCAGTACGTTATGAAAAGTGACGTAGTGATGGCGCAGAGGCCTTGTTAATCTGCCCCAGAGATGTTAAGGAAATTAAGGGTAAGACAGACAAAGGGAGAGAGACAGAAACAGACACAGAGAGCAAGGAACTGAGAAGGAGTAAGGCAGTTAGAATGACTGAGACACATGGAGACAGGGAGAGATACATGGTTGAAAAAGTAGTGATGGAGGCAGTAAACCTAGGGGAGTAGTAGAGAAGGAGTGAGGGAGTTACGAAAGAGCAGTAAAGGAAGAAGACAGAGAGAAGGGGAATGAGAAAAGCAGAGTGAGGAGAAGTGAAGAAAAGGGAGCATGAAAGTGGAGGGGTGAGAAATACAGATATTTCAAACTTACCTGACCAACAAAATAACTTAATTATAAATAAATGGTTTTTTTAATTGCTAGAAAAAAGGATTACATTTCCTAAATTTTCTTTCTCGATCTGAAAAAAAAGAAAAAAAGTATTAATATTTAACAACACATTTTAGAATACAGTACACATATTTTCATATTTAACAAAGTAATTTTTTGCCCTGTTTTTGCTGTTTTCAGAATATATTCAATTTCACTGCAAATTGTGAAATCAATTGCATTCATCACTTAACAGCGGGCAAAAAAATTAACAATCTGAAAGATTGTTTAAAAAAAGCCCTGAATCTCTTCTCAGTAAAACATACCTTGATAGAAATGTAACATATATATTAAAAATATCATCTAAGAACAATAACTATTTCCAATAAATAACGTCTGTAAATCTTGTTGCTTAAGCTCATACACCAAAATAATATCTGTCAAAGAATTCCACAATAGAAATTTTTAACTTTCCATGAGGCCAAATGGTAATTTTAAAATCCTTTTTTGGTGAAATATCCAATGTTAATCCTATAAAATCGAAATAATGGTTTCTTCAGATACTGCAATTTGTATCTAAAATTTTGGTTTTAGAAAAATTAAGTAGGAATTTGGTAATTCTGCAGGCAAACGTTGCTTGAAAATAAATTGAGAATCATTACACAGTGTCCAGCCTCTTTCACATTTTAGATAAACTGTGTAATGACCAGAAGTTATATAAAGTCCATCATGGAAAATTATTGCAACTGCAACAAAAGTTTTTCCTGATATTGATAATTGATTTCCTGTAAACTTCTTTATTAAAGTGTCCAATTTTGTTCCATCAGCTCTACAACGTTGCATCATTGAAATTACATACTGTCCATATTTCTTTAAAAATAACGTTGATAACATGTCTGATTTACATTGAGAACATTCCATGTTGTGATTTGCATCTTTAACTAATTTACTAAAAGTCACTGATTTACTCTCTGGTAATGTTAAATATATGAACCTTTCAGAATCAACATTAGAGCTGCATGTGTTCAAACAGTTTTCACAACTATGTTCCCATTTATAAGAGAGACCAAACATATTTTCTATTTCTACCCCTTCATCTTTCAGTACCATAAGCATATACATTAAGAATTCCTGTGCATCTTGCTGGACATTTTGAGTAAACTGTGTACATCCTGAACATACATCTAAAAGATTTCTAACATCAGAAGCACTTTCTATTTTAGTTTTATCATTACTCAGCTTCTCATAAAGAAAACTCAGCAGAGAACAGAATCTTTTTTCATGATTTAGTATTATCTGCTCTTGCAAACTTTCAAGATAAAATACAACATTCAGCACTACATTAGCGTAGCAGTTGACACCTGAGCTATTTTCAAAATGACAACCAACAACCTCTTCAACATTGTCCTTTTTCTTTTTGCTTGGAATCACATTACTCTCCTTTTGTTTTCTCTTCTGTACATCCTCATTACAGATATTCTCAATTCTCCTTTTCCGACAAACAACACGTTTTTCAAACACAGGATACTGACCTAAATGAGGAGCATAGCTTCTTCTTAATCTATTATATTCCTTTACACAGTTTGCATCAGCACTAACTTTTGACTCATCAAAGTCTATCATGAATAAACCAGATATTTTTTTCACGTGTGACAAAGCAACATATGCCATACCTTCTATAAACACAGTAGATCCAATGTTTACAAAAGCACTATCTACAGTTAATCCTTGCGATTTGTGAATAGTTACAGCATATGCTAGAGAAAACGGAAACTGCTTCCTATGTACATATAAGTCTTTCACAAGCAAGAAACGAACTGAACAACGACTAATGTCTTTAACCTCTTCAATCTGATCAAATTTTATTTTTAAAAATTCAATTCCATCTTTTTTCTGGTAATTAACAAAACCCACAACTTTACCCATAGCTCCATTCACTAAACCTTTTTCTACATCCAAATTACGTCTTAAAATTACTCGACAGTTCATACATACATAAAGATTCTTTGCTAAACCAGCTGTTTTCGATATGTTTTTCTCTAGAGAATCCAATTTAGTTGTCAATTTGCTTGTCAATATAATAGTTATTCCTTCATGTTGTATTTTATCCACAGCTTCCAGTTTTACAATCTCTTCATTTTCCAGTTTCAAAAGTTCTTGATTGAATATAGAGCATTCATGTAGTGTTGGCATTAAGCAGATTACAGTGTTTTTTCCAGCAATTTTCTTGTATATTTTCTCTGGAACTATTTGTTCTGTTGGAAACAAATTACATAGCAATCGACTCTGTAAAGCTTTTCTGCCATGTTCTGTGAGTAGTCCAATTCTGATATCTTTGAGAATACTTGCATAATCATCATCATTTGCTTGCCGCATATTGGTAATGAGTTCTTTATACTCAGAGTATGTCCAGATATTCACATTACCTATACTTCCTAACGGCTTTTTTGTGTCTTCATGTGTAAGAGTATGAAATACTGGTTGTCCTTTAACTGGAGTGAGCTGCAGTAGATCCCCAAAAACTATAACATGTTTTCCTCCAAATAGCACGTCATAGTTTGTCTTTAGAATTTGCTGCATTCTTAAATGCACAAAGGCAAGCATTAAGTTTGATACCATGCTTACCTCATCAATAATGAGAACTTTAATTTTTTTCAATACTCTTGAAACTTCAAAACATGCTTCTCCTGTTAGCTTGTGGTATTGTATTGTGTTCTCATGCTCTACTGGTAACATTAGCAAACGATGGAGGGTAATTCCTTTTATGTTATATGCTGCTAACCCAGTTGGAGCAGTAACAACACAAGACAAAGTTGAATCAGTTTTTTTCTGTAGGTAGCTTCTAATTACTTTAATCAAGAAACTTTTTCCAGTTCCAGCTTGTCCACTCACATACATTCTGATTGGTTCAAATGATGTGCATGAGCACTCTTTATTTTCATGTAGTAATCCATGATCAATTTGTTTTGTGACTTCCTCATAAATTTGTTGTTGTTCATCATTCAGTTGCTGTTCCAAATTTGGTAAGTTTATTAAATCTTCCTGAGCCTGATTCATAGCTGTTTCCACTTCAGTCATGGCTATTGCAGCTTCATTTTCTACAATTGGTTGTCCTAGGGGATCTTGACTGAGCGTCCCATAGCTTTGACTGTCTTGAGAACTGTCTCTAGCTACTTCAGCTGCAATTGTTGCTTCTTGTTCAATTTCTTCATTTAACATTTGTACATAAGTTGTGAAAGTACTGCATTCTATGGTATCTTTGCATGCATTAAGGGAATCTTCATAGCTTTGAAAATGTCCAAGTAATTCATCCTCTGAGCGCCATGGTTTAAACAACTGTAAAAGTGCTAAGTGGTAAAATTCCTTCTTGTCAGTAGTGTCGCAACTCAGCTTTCTGTGATTAATCAAACTTCCTTTTGTTTGTTTTACCAAACATCCTTCCTCACCAATGACTTTATATTTTCCATTGTTGCTGTCTTCTGTGGCATTCCGTTTATAAATGTAGTTCTGCAGCACTTCATAGAGACCCATGTTCTCAAGATGATGACTTCTCTTTGGGTAATATGTGTCCAACATGTTTGTTCTTAAAATGTCTGTACTTTCAGGTTTGTACTCTGCTAAATATTCAATTTCTCGAATAGATTTCAGTACCCGATTTCGCATTCCTGCAAGGCCTAAACTTACCCAAATTATTCTTCTGGATTTGGAGTACAGACTTGCAGATGATAACCTATCTGAGCATTCGTAAGAGCCAATTTCTCGATGCGATAACATCTTTAAACTGAAACTGTATAGCTTTTTTACTGACAGTCTTCTCGTGAGAAATCTCTTCCCACATTTCTTTCAATTCCGTTTTCTCAGATTTAGTGATGTAAGATGTGACATATCGAGCAACAGCAATAGAATTGTCAGCTACATACTGAATAGCATTCCACATGGATAAAATGACTGGGTTGTAGTCATTTATATATTTTGACTCTTCTTTTCTTCTTAGGTTGTAGGTATTCTTAGATGATTTTCTAATAATAGTATGTCGCACAGCTGACATAAAACTGTTAACTCTTCCTTTTGAAAGAACAGGTCGTGGAAATCCAAATCGACATTTTGTGTAGAATTTATCTTTACTCTTGTACTTTCGTCGACAGTATTTTCCACACCGATGACTTTGGAAACGTAAAACTTGCTCTTTTAAATTTTTTTCTTCTGTGCTTTTAGGTATAGCACATGTTGCATATCCTTCAATGGAAGATAAAACTGCATCATCAGAATCTGTTCCAAATTTTGGGGCATCCTTGATCCACAACAGCATATGAATATGAGGAGCACCTCTTGCTTGGTACTCTTTTCTCCAAAAGAAATCCACAACTTCTACAAGAGGTGGATTTTTTTTATTGCAGGTAAAGGACATCATAGCCTCAAATCTATGATTGAAATATCTGCAAACATTAACCGGATCCAATGAGCACAATTCTCCTGCTGTCTTGTATTGGATGTTTTCAATATTTGAATTTGCCTCTCGAAGAAAATCCAGTAAATCATCCCAAGCGTACTCTGCACAGCTTAGGGTAAGGAACCATGTAGGAGTTCCTAAATTCCGTAACATACATTTCAATTCTCCATGGCGTCAGTACCAATATTCATTAGTCCCATGCTGACAAGCCATTAGATTAATCTATTGAGATTCCAAATGATCATCTCGCTGTTGCACTTTGTTCAGAAAATCCTTTGCAGACACATTATGTAGATGTACTCCAGTTTTCAAAATGTGATTTACTGCATAAGATAGTGCTGATAAGTCACTTTCAAATAAAAGATGGAACAAATAAGGAATACTTTGACGAAATCTTGGATATTCTGCATATAATCTTGTAGTCCGATACTCAGAAGTAGGAATCTGTACTGGACGTTCATCATATCGTCCACCTTTTCCTGTAGGAAACAGCTGGGGAAAACAACGAGCTTCCAAGCTCTCCTCCCATACACTCACAGGAGTTCCTTTTGCTTTTTTCATCTGAAAGAGATCAATAGTGTTTCCCATAACTTCTTTAGAATGAAGAGGATGTATGCTGAAATGTTCCTAAATTTCTTCTTCTTTTGACTTATCCACTTTTTCAATTTGCCCAGTTGGTATTCCGGTGTCTGCTAGTAAATCTTCTTCATCTTCTTCCATATAAATTGATTCATACCATTTATTATTTCTTTTCAAATATAAATTTGCTCTTTGTACTTTTCGTACATCCACCAGCTCCTGCCAAATTTACTTATTCTTTGTAGGTACACCATAAACCAGAATAACTAATGGTTCAGTTTCAAAACTATCTGCATCAATTGTTTCAATATTTTTTTTCAAATCTAATGGCAAATAGACAACTCTTCCTTTTAAACCTCTTTGTAAATCTGTAAGAGGTAATTTGCCTGTTTTGGGCTCCATACGAACTATAGTCTCAAACAGATGGACACATTGAATGAGTATAGACTCATACGTATTTAAATCACTAAGTTCTGCAGGAATATCAACCAATTCTAAATTATTATGTACAGCTCTAGCAGGCATTTTATTTTCTTCTAACTTGTTATAACAGTATTTACAAATACGCTGATCTTCACCCAAATCAAAACAATTTTCCAGAAACAAATATGTAGCAAAATCCTTCCACTCATAATTATTTTCTTTTTCACTTTTTTTATAGAGATCAACATTCCTTGTTTGATTTTTGTAATGGCTTCTCCGGCAACAAATACAACAAATATTTGGTCTTTCATTAGAGATGATAGTAAATTTTGTCATTTGATCTTCAAATGTTTTACTAACAGTGGGTTCTACATTCTCTTCCACATTTTCTTCAATAACTGTGTCATTTCCTGCACTTTCTTGCTCTGGACCAAAGTAACAAAACTCAATATCCTCACAAACCTTCTTCACATCTGTTACAGATCCACGGAACAGAGCACTATTCAACTCATGTAACTTTAGTGCTGGACTTTTAGCAAAGTACAATCTTCTCACAAACTTTCTCATTTCAGTATGATGAACTGCCAGCATCCTAAAATGGTGAAAAACACTTTGACAAACTTTCCTAGAAAGACAAGCCAGAGAATGCCCTTGCAAACCAGTATTCTCTCTCACTCTGCATGGATCTAGTCTTTGAAGCACCTTAATCTTCTGTTTAACACTTTTTTTTACAATATTCTCTTAGAAAGTCACAAAATCTATCAATAGATTCCTGTCGTACAGTACAAATACTACTACAATTCCAAGTGTACACTGGGGCTTTAGGACGTCTCCCCATAACCTCATCAGCTAACACTTCTTCCTCATTTCTTGGAACCATTTTCTCCTTTTCCATTACACAACCATCCTTAACTTCATTTGCTCGACCACTGGTGTCAACTGCATGCAGCAAACTATTACTTTGAAGATAACTCTCTTCATTAAAAAATGGTTCAGTACTTGAACTATGCTTCCATTCTCCTAAGAACCCTTTACAAAAGTTTTTTTTTTCACTTCTCTTTTTCTTTTTGACTTCATTACATTCACTAATTTATATAATGTACGGATCCTGTTCAAAATTAAAATGAATAGTTTCCTTTTTAACTCCAAAGCCTTTGCAACAATTGTTTCAATATGTTTCTTTTTCTTATAAAATTTGGCTTTCTTCCTATATTTTTTCACATCCTTTAGCAAATTGAACATCACTCTTCTCTCAAACACTTTTCTACGAATGTTTTTAAAATCTATTTTTCTTTTTAAGTCATTCTTTCTTACTTCTGTTTGTACATTAGCATTTAGTATATTCTGTCGATTGTCTTGTTGTTTTCTACTTGAAACACTATTTCCAGTGGATATATTTTTTACATTTTTTCTTTGCTTGAGGATATTTAAAAAAAAATCCTTAGTCTGCATACCAGAAGGCTTTTTCTTTTTTCCAACATGAGGTTCTTCAACTAATTTTTTTTGTCCAGTTGTCTTCAAATATAGATGTTGTTGCTGTTCTTTTCTCTTTCTTGATTTTATAGGCATCTTTAATTTATTTCAGTCTTGTTCAGCAATACCTGAAAGAAACTAAAAAAAAAATACCTTTATGTAATTTATATATATTACTATATTTTTTATGAGCTTTTCAAAACATATCATATGAGCTATCCCTTTCCTACGACTGCAAGTCTTACACAATAAAAGCTACACAAATTAAATCTCTGACAACAATTCCTGTGTGCACACAGACTCATGGTGTGATTCTAGGCAGAAAACAATATTTGATTGGCAATTTCAAAGCACATTTACTACTGTAGTTGAGCAAGTGATAATTACTGTAAGAGCCTGACACATTTTCCTTATAGTTTAGAGAGGCAGAAAAGAGCACATGTCCTAACAGCTACTTGAGAGCATGAGCATGTGGAACCTGAGTGAGTGATTAGACTAGAGCAAAAGAAATGAGCCTTGGTGATGTTGAATGTGTTAGCGTTACACACTACTATCTGAAATACCACATAGTGCTGAATACTTAGCATGGGAGTGCAGGAGAAGCAACTGCCTGTGTGCTAAGAGCGTGCTTCTGGAGACTGTGTATTGTCAGGTGCAAGAGAGATCTGCATGGACGCTTGCACAACTGCATGAAGACTGCAGAGTTGTATGTAAGACTACATGTGGGGAAGGGTTAATTGCAGTTTTGAACATGTAGGATCTACCTCACCCATGGCAGGAGTGGAAGGAAAATCTACCCTGTTGTTTTCAAATGTGTTAGCATTTGCCTCTCATTTGTGAGATAGTGATTTCTGCTGAATGCAAACCATCACAGTTCAAGAAAACAAGCTGCCCCTTTCCTGCGAATGCAAGTCTTACAGAACCAGACCAACACAAATTAAATCTCTGACAACAAATTCCTGTGTGCACACAGACTCATGGTGTGATTCTACGCAGAAAACGATTTTTCATTGGCAATTTCAAAGCACATTTACCGCTGTGGTTTTGCAAGTGATAATTACTCTAAGAGCCTGACACATTTTCCTTATAGTTTAGAGAGGCAGAAAAGAGCACATGTCCTAACAGCTACTTGAGAGCATGAGCATGTGGAACCTGGGTGAGTGATTAGACTAGAGCAAAGGAAATGAGCCTTGGTGATGTTGAATGTGGTAGCGTTACACAGTGCAATCTGAAATACCACACAGTGCTGAATACTTAGCATGGGAGTGCAGGAGAAGCAACTGCCTGTGTGCTAAGAGCGTGCTTCTGGAGACTGTGTATTGTCAGGTGCAAGAGAGATCTGCATGGACGCTTGCAGAACTACATGAAGACTGCACAGATGTATGTAAGAGTACATGTGGGGTAAGGGTTAATTGCAGTTTTGAACATGTAGGATCTACCTCCCCCATGGCAGGAGTGGAAGGAAAATCTACCCTGTTGTTTTCAAATGTGTTAGCATTTGCCTCTCATTTGTGAGATAGTGATTTCTGCTGAATGCAAACCATCACAGTTCAAGAAAACAAGCTGCCCCTTTCCTACGAATGCAAGTCTTACAGAACCAGGCCAACACGAATGAAATCTGACAACAAATTCCTGTGTGCACACAGACTCATGGTGTGATTCTAGGCAGAAAACGATTTTTCATTGGCAATTTCAAAGCACATTTACCGCTGTAGTTTTGCAAGTGATGATTACTCTAAAAGCCTGACATTTTTTCCTTATAGTTTAGAGAGGCACAAAAGAGCACATGTCCTAACAGCTACTTGAGAGCATGAGCATGTGGAACCTGGGTGAGTGATTAGACTAGAGCAAAGGAAATGAGCCTTGGTGACATTGAATGTGTTAGCATTACACACTGCTATCTGAAATACCACACAGTGCTGAATACTTAGCATGGGAGTGCAGGAGAAGCAGCTGCCTGTGTGCTAAAAGTATGTTTCTGGAGACTGTGTATTGTCAGGTGCAAGAGAGATCAGCATGGACGCTTGCAGAACTGCATGAAGACTGCACAGATGTATGTAAGAGTACATTTGGGGTAAGGGTTAATTTGAGTTTTGAATATGTAGGATCTACCTCACCCATGGCAGGAGTGGAAGGAAAATCTACCCTGTTGTTTTCAAATGTGTTAGCATTTGCCTCTCTTTTGTGAGATGTTGATTTGTGCTGAATGCTAGCCATCACAGTTCAAGAAAACAAGCTGCCCCTTTCCTACGAATGCAAGTCTTACAGAACCTGACCAACACAAATTAAATCTCTGACAACAACTTCCTGTGTGCACACAGACTGATGGTGTGATTGTAGGCAGAAAATGATTTTTGATTGGCAATTTCAAAGCACATTTACCGCTGTAGTTTTGCAAGTGATGATTACTGTAAAAGCCTGACATTTTTTCCTTATAGTTTAGAGAGGCAGAAAAGAGCACATGTCCTAACAGCTACTTGAGAGCATGAGTATGTGGAACCTGGGTGAGTGATTAGACTAGAGCAGGGGTACTCATAGTACGGCCCGCGGGCCGCCAGCGGCCCGGCAAGCCTTTCTTGGCGGCCCGCGGACCTTGCAGACATCGTACCGGTGTTTTTTTAACAGTGTCAGCAACCACGTGGAGCTGCTGGGGCGCTAAGAGGTGAAATACAACAAAGCCTCGTTATCATGCAAATGGTCTCTTAAAGACCTGTGAAGTTCTCGGGTGGGGCTGTGTGTGGGCCCTGGAAAGGAAGCTGCCTCAGCTGCCAGGGGCATAACGCAGCCCCCGCGGTGCAGGGGTGCCCCCACGCTCCAGTGACCCCCTCACTCTAAGCGAGGGAAACGGCTGCGCCTGGAAGCAATCCTCTTCAGCCTCCCCAAGTACCCATAAATTAAACTGTGCGCGCACACCACGGTGACGGCATCTAAGCCTCAGAGTCTTCCCTCTCATTCTGCCTCGCTCCTCAGTTAGTGAAAACCAAGACTTCAAGAAACGGGTATTACCCTCTCTTTCCTCCTTTCGTTTATTTGCTCCCCTGAGAAATGGATCCAAAAAAGAATAACATTTTTGCTGGAAACGTTGTCTTTCTCTGACACAAGTGCAGCCTCCGGGTGGAGAGAAATAAAACATTCCAAATGTGAAAAATAAATAACTAATTAAAGCAAGACAGAGTGCTTGCAAGATGTCCAGATTGATTTATTTACACCTAAACACATTAGTGCCACTTTACAGTGTTTGCCAGTGAAGTGATACTTTTGTTTACTCCTCTCTCTTTGAACAACATTGTTTTCCCTGTGTGGGAAAGTGCACCTTGCCTGGAGGTACTGAAATACCTGCTTGATGGGTGAATTGGAAAACAAAATGTGTACAGCGACTGTGTGTTTACGAATGTGGTCTTTTTATACCATACTGCCTATGTTTTGAAAGAATATAAGCAATGGGCACTGGAACGGGTCCCTTCCGGGACCTGTAGTCATGGCCTTATCTTTTCATGCAAAAGCACTCACTAATTTCAGAATAATGAGTGTAAAAGGAAAAAGGTAACCATGACTGAGAGGGAGGGAGACGGGGAGAGGGAGGGAGACGGAGAGGGAGGGAGAGAGGGGAAGAGGGGGAGAGGGGGAGGGAGGGAGGGAGATGGAGAGGGAGGGAGACGGAGAGAGAGAGGGAGAGAGGGAGAGAGAGAGGGGGAGAGAGAGACAGGGAGGGAGGGAGACAGAGAGGGGGAGGGAGACAGAGAGGGGGAGGGAGACAGAGAGGGGGAGGGAGACAGAGAGGGGGAGGGAGAGAGATGGAGAGGGAGAGAGACGGATAGAAGGAGAGAGAGAGGGAGGGAGACGGAGGAGGGAGGGAGACGGAGGAGGGAGGGAGACGGAGGAGGGAGGGAGACGGAGGAGGGAGGGAGATGGAGGAGGAAGGGAGGGAGACGGAGGGAGAGGGAGGGAGACAGAGGGAAAGGGAGGGAGACGGAGGGAGAGGGATGGAGACAGAGGGAGAGGGAGGGAGACAGAGGGAGGAGGGAGGGAGATGGAGGAGGGAGGGAGGGAGATAGAGAGATATGTGTATGCCGGGTCCGGTGGCTCAGTGGATGAAGGCGTCCGCTGCGGGGACCTGTGTTCCACCTCATGGTCACAGTTTTTTTTTGTTGCTCTAGCCCCGCCCCCTCCCCCAATGACCCCGCCCCCAAGGTGCGGCCCTCGGCCACAAACCACACTGTATATTTGGCCCCCAAGAAAAAGTTTGTGAGTACCCCTGGACTAGAGAAAAGGAAATGAGCCTTGGTGATGTTGAATATGTTAGCGTTACACACTACTATCTAAAATACCACACAGTGCTGAATACTTAGCATGGGAGTGCAGGAGAAGCTACTGTCTGTGTGATAAGAGCGTGCTTCTGGAGACTGTGTATTGTCAGGTGCAAGAGAGATCTGCATGGACGCTTGCAGAACTGCATGAAGACTGCACAGATGTATGTAAGACTACATGTGGGGTAAGGGTTAATTGCAGTTTTGAACATGTAGGATCTACCTCACCCATGGCAGGAGTGGAAGGAAAATCTACCCTGTTGTTTTCAAATGTGTTAGCATTTGCCTCTCATTTGTGAGATAGTGATTTCTGCTGAATGCAAACCATCACAGTTCAAGAAAACAAACTGCCCCTTTCCTACGAATGCAAGTCTTACAGAACCAGGCCAACACAAATTAAATCTCTGACAACAAATTCCTGTGTGCACACAGACTCATGGTGTGATTCCAGGCAGAAAACGATTTTTCATTGGCAATTTCAAAGCACATTTACCACTGTGGTTTTGCAAGTGATAATTACTGTAAGAGCCTGACACATTTTCCTTATAGTTTAGAGAGGCAGAAAAGAGCACATGTCCTAAGAGCTACTTGAGAGCATGAGCATGTGGAACCTGGGTGAGTGATTAGACTAGAGCAAAGGAAATGAGCCTTGGTGATATTGAATGTGTTAGCGTTACACACTGCTATCTGAAATACCACACAGTGCTGAATACTTAGCATGGAGGTGCAGGAGAAGCAGCTGCCTGTGTGCTAAAAGTATGTTTCTGGAGACTGTGTAATGTCAGGTGCAAGAGAGATCAGCATGGATGCTTGCAGAACTGCATGAAGACTGCAGAGATGTATGTAAGAGTACATGTGGGGTAAGGGTTAATTTGAGTTTTGAACATGTAGGATCTACCTCACCCATGGCAGGAGTGGAAGGAAAATCTACCCTGTTGTTTTCAAATGTGCCTCTCATTTGTGAGATAGTGATTTCTGCTGAATGCAAACCATCACAGTTCAAGAAAACAAGCTGCCCCTTTCCTACGAATGCAAGTCTTACAGAACCAGACCACCACGAATTAAATCTCTGACAACAATTCCTTTGTGCACACAGACTCATGGTGTGATTCTAGGCAGAAAACAATATTCCTGGGTGATACCAGTACACCTTTACTTATGGTGAAGACATACTCCATAATATCTGACAAGTTCAAGGCAGTTAAATATCTTCCAAAACATAAAATGTAAAACACAACTTTAAAACAAGAATCTCATTTACATTTTTTTATCAAAATGCACCACATACATCCCCTCTCAAATTCATAACTCACCTTTAAAAGTAGTTAGTTGAGAAAGAAATGTGGCACTCACACAGCAGATTATCAGAGCCAGAATCTCTGAACTGTACACCTCTCAGCAGAACCAGTAAATGGCAATGTTTCCCTCCCTTTTTTCACACATATACATGTTAACTTCAAATCACAGTGCTTCCCACATTTTTTCAAATGGAAACACACATTTCTATTGGTTGCAAATTTCAACCCTTTCCAAATGATCCCTACCCCCAACATACTTTGAGTTTATATTTTCCTTATCTTTTCCTTTTTTTAAAATACTGACCACCACTGCTGTATGGAAGGAGTCCGGCGGGGGGCTCCCTTGAAGTAAGCTATTCATTAATTTCAAAAGTTCCTTGCGTAATGCTCCCCTAAATTTTTTATAAAATTCAATGGGAAGGCCATCCTCACCGTTGGCCTTGCCATTGGGGAAGGCCTCTATCACTGCATCTAATTCTAATAGTGAAAAATCCTGTGTAAGGTTAATCATACCCTCAGCATCTATTTTAGGTATTTCAAGTGGCTGTAGGAATTCCGTGATGGAGTCAGATGTAACGCCCTCAGATGCTTGATATATCCCCTCATAATGATTTAAAAATAGCTTACCGATGGAAGCGGTGGTCTTAACTCGTATTTTAGTGATAGGATCTATTAACTGATCTATTCTATTACGCACCTGCTTTTCTTTAGATTGCCAGGCCAACAGTTTTCCTGTATATTCACTCTCCTCGTAAATCTTTTGTGTTTGTGAATTACTATTTATCTCACCTAAATCATAATAGAAATCCTTCATCCTGCGCTTCGCCTCATACAATTTATGTCCAGAGATCGTAGATCTGACCCTGTAGTGGTCTAAAGTAGCCTGCGAGAGTTCAGTTTGAAGTTTGGAATTCTCCTCTCTTCTTGCCTTAAGCTTGGGAATTTCTTTAGATGTGATTATTCCACGTAGAGTGGCTTTAAATGCATCCCAGATTGTGTTTAATGGGGCAGTACCATTATTCTGTGTAAAAAATTGCTCTATCTTTTCATTGATTTCCATGCACCATTGTTGGTCAAGAAGGTTGATTTTATTAAAAAACCATCTACTTATAGTTCTTGGTTCACAATTCCCCAACTTGACCTCCATGCAGAGAGCTGCATGGTCTGAAAAAGCGTTAGGTAAATAGGCGTATTTATAAAATTCTAAAGCATAGGATGACAGAAAAAAATCCAGCCGTGACGCAGAATTGTATTTTGCAGAATGGCACGTATACTCGCGCTTGGTAGGATTTGAGATACGCCAAAAATCAGTAACATCTAGATCAGTGTTGCAACTTTGGACAGCTAAGGCAACTTGAGGTTTATTCTGTCGGCGGTCTTTCTTGGAAGAATCCAACCGGGGATTTTGTAATAAATTAAAATCACCCCCCCAAATTATCAATCCAGGAAGACCGGTTAATGCCTGTTTGACCTGTAAAATAGCTTGAGGGTCGTCCAAAATTGGTGCATAGATTGTGGCAAAGATAACATAAACGTTGTGTAATTTACCGTATGCAACTGCCCATCTCCCTCTAGGGTCTATAGAGGACCCTTCGAGGATAAAACCTACATGTCTTCCTATTAATATGGAAACTCCTCTCTGGGCCATCCCGGCAGGAGCAGATATGTTATAGCCTGCCCAGTTTTTGAAGGGTTTAGCTGAATCTGCCTGATCTTTATAATGGGTTTCTTGAAGATAGATAACATCTGGTAAAAGATTTTTCAACCAACACTCAATGGCATTCCTTTTACGAGCGTTATTTAGGCCATTAACATTTAAAGAAATACATTTTACCATATTATTTAACGTTCAAGGTAATAAACGTAGCCCTCAGCTAACATGCAGGTGTTCAAATGTGCAAATTAGCAAATGTGCAAAATGTACAGGCAGCAGCAACATCATATATAGCTGATAAATAGTATATAAATATATAATTATACAGTAGATATAATAACGTCGTAAAGACCACAAAAAACAAAAAAAATGCCATTAACTGTGCAAATATGCAGGTAAGCAGCAAAAATAGTACAATAGCAGCACGGGGTTAAAAATTTTAAACCCCCCCTAGTGCAAAGTAGGCAAATATACTTATGAAGACTTGTCATCCTAACATAATCCAGATATACGAAAGTAACGAGTGCAAAATATTGTTTGTGCAAAAGATGAATAAACATAGAGTAACCTTACTCATACCATATTCAATAAAGTGTAAAAAAAACATGTCGCCTTTGAACTCTCTTTTCCCCCCCTTGCTACACCCCCCTTCACCACCCTTCCCTCCCCCCCTGAGAGGACGGAAACCCCAGTGTCCCACTTCCGCCCTTCTCTGTTGTGTCTTCTTTATGGATGCCATCTTGTTGCATCCTGTGTGCTTCCTGTTTCCACCCGTGGACGCCCTAAGGTAATAATAACTAAAGCAATACTCAGCATTTAATTTAATTACCCCTCGAGTCCGTCAAGGAATGTCTGAGCTTCATGAAGGGCCGAAAATATAATAAACTTTCCTTTAGCCAAGACCTTGAGTTTCGATTGCTGCACTATCATTGCTTGGGCTCCCTTGCTCTTAAAGGAGTCAATTAATTTCACAAAGTCCCTGCGTCTGTGGGCAGAAGCTACCGACATATCGCCAAAAATTCGGAAATTATTCACCCCCTCCACGCTGAAAGTTCTTTTAGAAAAAGCGGTATTTAAAATTTTCTCTTTTACCCTAAAGTCTGAAAAATTAAGCAAAATTGTACGGGGGTATTTCAAGTTATTCGGTTTATGTGCAGGGACTCTGTGCGCCCTTGTAATAGTCAGGTCACCTTGTAGATCAGGAATAGCTTTTTTCAATAGAGAGTCTGACCACCTGGCTACATCTTTATCTTCAAGGCCCTCTGGTATACCTACAAGTCGTAAATTGGATCTCCTATTATAGTTCTCGAGGTCCTGTAGTTTTTCCTCTAAGTGCGATTTCTCTCTATTAGCCTCTACAAGATTTTTCTGAATTATGGTTAAGGAGTCTTCTAGAGAAGATATCCGAACTTCGGCTTCAGAGACCCTTAAAGGGATATTGCCGAAGCACTCCTCCATCTTCGTGAGCCTGCTATGTAGAAGTGAGATTTCCTGAGCCTGAGAGGATTTAAAATCTCTTAATTCCTGAAGAATGGTAACCAGGATATCCTCTATCGTATTTGCTTTTGTAGTACTCGGAAGAGTGAGCAAGTTGTCCTCCGGGGAGGCTTCTAGACTTGGAGCTTGACTTGGAATTTGACTTGGAACTGTCATGGTTTGCTTGCCGCTTGAACTTGGGCTTGAACTTAAAGCTGGTGGCAGAAGAGGGTGGAGGGAAGGGGAAGTATTGGAGAGTGTGGCAGAAGAAATCATTGGAGTGAGTAATGCAGCCTCGTCTATCCTTGTCGGTATCTTCTGCACAGTGGGACTGCATACTTGACCTCCAGTGTTAAGAGCATTGTGCTCTGACGTGCCAACCCCCTGCTTTAACCCCCCAAGTGTAGGAGTGCTTGAAGACTGACCCTGCTGGAGAAAGGGTTTTAAAAAAAGAGGGTATTGTTTCGGGGTAGAGAGATTCTCGTGGCTCTCATGGCAGGTAGTGGAGGACGTAATAGCAAATGAGGCCCTTGAGACCATTTTAACCGTTTCCTCCGCACTTTTATCTCCCTGGTCCATCCTTATTCCCTTATCTTTCAGACCTTCCCCTTCTTTGTCATCGACAACAAGCAAGCTCAGTTCTGCAGATAGCTCAGACAAGGTTAGGCTCTCTGCTTCTACTTCTTCTTCGCCCTCCTCTTGATCATTTTCCTCATTGTCATCATCCTCGGCCTGATTCCTTAACGCATTATACTTATTTTTCTTGTATAAATCGGTAGAATCGGTAGAATCCAGCACCTTCTGTTTTAAGGCTTCCTTTTGTTGATTTTTCCTTTTACTTTTTCTCCCTCCTTTTATAGTTGATGGAGAACCGATCGACTTAACGTCCTTTCCCAACTCTGGCTTGGTCTGTTTGCCCCTCACTCTTGCCGCCATCTGAAGCCTTTTTTTTTTTTTTTTTTTTGAGACTTGTAATATGAATCGGTCTGCTGCTAGAATTCGTGGGAGAAGTTCTATCACCTCTGATCAGTCGCCCTCAGGAATGCATTTGACAAAATTCAGCAAAGTAGGGCCCGGCACCTTGCCTCATGAGCAGATCGATTAAAATGCTGAGCACGGGCTATAGCTGAACTATAGCTAAACTGAACTCCGGAAGAAAATAATAAATTTTCCCCCTCAGTTTTTGCAGCACCAGCACCAGCACGACCCAGTATGCCCAGTATGCCCAGTATGCCTTGCCTCAGTGGGGTGATCTAAGGGCTGGCAGAAAATGTCCCTTGACCCCCGGTAGTTCGCCCTTTTACAGGCGTCAACAGTAATTAAATATGCAGACGCTCCTGGTGGTGGTGGAATAGCAGCGGAAGATAATGCGCAAACCTCCCAGCTCCTATCCGGACAGAGCTAGGAAAAGGTAGAAGAAAAGCATGATGTGATAGAATGAGCGCGAGATCCAGTGCACCTCTCTTCTCCACACAGGTAAAACAACAGCTTCTAATGGCCGCAGGTTATTCGCCAAACGCCGTTACCCGCCGGTGATCGCTACTTGTGGCCAGCTTCACTGACAGCACGTCAGGATAAAGTCTCAGAAGGGTACAAACACAGCGAGCGCGGACTGGGTAAACGCCCAGTGCGCCTTACCTCGCAACCAGCCAATAGCACGGCTCCGCTCCACAGAAGGCACTCACAAGGCACTCACAAAGCTTTAGTTGTTCCGTTTGCTCCGTTTGGATCTGAGCAGAGAGGCAGTCACTGGCGTGGCGGAGAGACTGCTATCTCTGCCGTCGATAGCACAGAACCGGAGCTTAGACCCCCTGAACTCCGGTTAACTCAGCTCGGCATCCGTCGTCCGTCATCCGTCATCCGTCATCCGACATCCGAGCGAAGCAGCAGCAGCGGCAGCGCCGTGTCCATGGGGGCGTGCTCACAGACTACGGAAACAGGAAGCACAGCGGCAGCGTGGGTGGGACCACGTCAGCCGTTCATCCTCTCCCTACCCCCAACATGACATCAGCCTCCTACCATAGCAACAGGTCATGGAACACTGGTGTGAGCAGAGAGGTCAGAAGTTCAGCACACAATGTTTCTAATCCAAAGAGCAAGAGTGC
Source organism: Triturus cristatus (assembly GCF_964204655.1). Classification (NCBI taxonomy): domain Eukaryota; kingdom Metazoa; phylum Chordata; class Amphibia; order Caudata; family Salamandridae; genus Triturus; species Triturus cristatus. The sequence goes on along the minus strand of NC_140587.1, from coordinate 708,876,472 downwards.
TTGACTTTTCAAACCTAACAGCAAATCCAAAGTAATGTTCTGTGGGAACACATTTTTATGAACCAATACAAAACATGCTTTTAAAAATTTAAACATACAGCCTAGTTTTTAGTGTAGAATGATCTGAAACAGCCAATGAACTCTTTTTATTAAACAAAAGTATGTAAGCCTCCATTTTACAACTATCTTTCTTTTCATATTGCCATTCTACTGAAAGACACCTTCTGAGTGCATCCAGATCTCCTTGAAAGATGTTCACAGTGTGGATTGTAGGTCATAGCTATGTCTTCTGGAGTGAAAAGTATGCAGAAAAAAGAGGTATTTTCAAAGACCTTGCTTTGCCAAATGTAGACATTAAATGGATTGGTCAGAGAGGGTTAAAGTGGCACCAATTAATGCCTTTGGTGAAATCCTTTCTACATCTTCCACAGCCTGACCTTATAATTGTGCATTGTGGTGGAAATGACCTAGGCACTTTAACTGGGGTAGGTCTGGAAATGCTTGTTAAGGACACCTTTGTACAATTGATGTCACTTTTTCCACAAACTACCTTTGTATATTCTAATATATGCCAAAGGCAAAAGTGGAACTGGTCCAACCAATATTGTCCGCAGATTGACAAAGCAAGAAAGCACGTCAATAAGTCTGTTTCTGCTTTCCTCAGAGACTATGGTATGGGTTCTATATACCACAACAACTTGCGTTACAACATGCAAGGCATTTATAGAGGAGACGGTGTTCATTTCACAGATGAAGGCAACAGAGTCTTCCTCTTGAACTTTAGACTCTGCATCGGTACTTACTTGTAGGTACAAAAAAACACTCAATTAACACAACGGCTCTTTTTAGAGCCAACCAACATCTAAACACTTAAACTTGATTTTTTAATCTATTTTTTTTAAATGTTTTTTTTGCCACCGTGCGCGCACCGTACGCGCACTGTGCGCGCAACCCGCTATATTTTTGTAAATTTTTTTTTTTGAGTCCTAAGAGGTGTTTCATGGTCCCCCTGAGAAGGCCTAGGGGGTCAGGGACTCTCTACCCTGCCCCCTTTTCACGTTCTCCACTTGTGTTTTTAGCTCTCTTCTACCTCTAAAACTCTAAATGGCGGCTGGGTGTGCGCGCACCATGCGTGCGCCCCGCGATTTTTTGAATTTTTTTTTTTTTTTCACCCTTCGTGGTCCTTCAGGGACCCCCTGACAAAGGCTAGGGGGTCAGGAACTCTCTACCCAGCCCCCTTTTCACGTTCTCCACCTTTCTTTTTCCCTGTCACACACACAACACACAAAATGGCGGCTGACACTTCCTGATTTCGACCGATTCGAATGTTGACTGTCATGAATCCACCAATCAGAATTACGCTCGCACACGTTAGGGTGCGCGCACCGTGCGCGTACGGTGCGCGGACGGTGCGCGGCTATAGATATGTATGTGCTTTTAAATGCAATTTTCTCAGGAACTACTGAACAGATTGACACCATATATGCAAAAGGCACATGCCTGACCTGAGGACTACCTCTTTGCCAAATTTCAAGTAATTCTGTTCAGCCGTTCGGGCTGTACCTTCGACTAAAGGTCCTATGGGAAAATGCATGGGGAAAACGCGTTTTGGGACCCCGCTTCTTTCTCGGCCCCCGCTTGACGAATCCCCCCGAGACTTTCAGGGTAGGAGCTGAGCGTAGCGCCCCATTAGCTTTGAAAATTTCGCAAGGATTCGTCAACCGGCGCCAAAGTTATTTAAAATAGAATTTCCTATGGAAACACGGTCCTAACTATAACTATCTACTGGCGACCGCATGTAGATAATATATATATATATATATATATATATATATATTATTGCAGAAAGCAGGAGCAAAGCAGAAAATCCCACCAAGAAGTCCAGCGGCACACCAGAGGACAGTACACAGATTTTACTTGTGCACACAAACAACAACGTGTTTCGGCAATGCCTTACTCAAGTTGAGGAATTGCGCTCTATCTCCTATAGAAATACACCTCGATTCATGAACATGCACGAGATACTAACGTTTTGGAACAAATAACAAAACAATAGACTGCAATTGCAACAACGATCGTCTAATGTCCTTAATGCTTGTAAATAAAGCAATTGAAAATTTCAGAAGATGCAGAAAATTAGTGCAATAAAATCACATTTGAATCGCCAATGCAATTGTTCCGTAAGCCTGTAATTAACATGGAAGAAATACTACAAAGCCAATCGACGCGCTGGATCCATTCTAAATTTAGAGCTCAATCGTGAATACGAATTAATAAAAATGAATAACATATAATTAAAGCAATCATAATTGGAACAGAAATCCAAAAGCGAGTCATGCTGTGTAAAATGGAACAGCTTTGGCAACATTAATGTACGGAAACAGATTTCTGCTTATAACAGCTGGAACAAAATATTATTGCACAATAAGAGCATGGAATGAATTCTAATACATGGATAGTTTTATGAGGCTAATCAATTGTATATCATAGACGCAATCAAGACATTTCACATTCTACACAGAACAATTCCAGTGCCACGACAGGGTAATGTACCCCATTGTAATTCTGCATCTAAACTAAGAGTTATAAAAGGTAATGTACCTTACTGTAAGGGCGGCAATCTCAAATGTTATAAATATGAATATGTCTGTGGTATGACATACAACGGAGAAGGCAATTCCTGTGTATGTGTGCCCCCAATTCCAAACAAGTGATAAAAATATATATACAAAGTGGTATTCACTGGGTTAGAGTAGACAGTGGGAAGATTAATAACCACCGTAGGTCCAAAAGGGAAATCTCGATTATATCGACAACCCAGGATCAATATCAGAATACGATAAGCACCTTACTCTAGTAGAAAATTCAACAAGCCAATTATATTTCAATTGTGGCCATAACAATACGTATATGCAAGTGCGATCACTATTATGGGTCAACTACATGTCCCCGATGTGTATATATATATATATATATATATATATATATATATATATATATATATATATATACTTGAAGATGAAGGATCACAAGAAAACAACAGCCAGCCAGGGCAAAAATCTGGATCCCAAAGGATACAATGAGTCACAAAGACTGTGACTCATTGTATCCTTTGGGATCCAGATTTTTGCCCTGGCTGGCTGTTGTTTTCTTGTGATCCTTCATCTTCAAGTATACTGTTTTTGGGATTACAAACCTGTATCCTTCCTGGATCCGATACTCAAGCCAGAAGCAACCACCATGTCAAGAACAAATCTACATCCTAGATATGCGCTGTTCATCCAGGAGAAAATCAGTAAGTGCCAATTTACAATAGCACATTTACAAATCTATAAAAAACTTAACATCTATCCTATGGGGTTGGAGGTTAAGTCTAAGCCTCCTTTTAAACTAACTAGTTGTGAATGGTCCGCTACATGGAATATTTTACTGCATAATTCATCAATGGCCCTACTATTGGTATCTATTAAAGTAACCATTCAAAAAATGCAGATGCTTAAAGCCAAGCTACAAAAAGAACTGGAACTTTTAAAGAACACAAAAAGTGACTCTGAAGTGGCACACATACTACAGAGGATTGCAGTAGTAAAAAAGATGACTGCCAGGAAAGCTATTGAAATTAAATCTGCAAAACTAAAAAGAGATATGTTAAGATTTCATATACCTCCTCTTCCAACTCACCACTTCATAAATCATTCTGTTTTGGGAGATTTTCTTGTCAGTGAAAGCCCTGTGAGTAAACAGCATAAAAAGAATAGAAGATTTATAAGACAAAAAAGGCTGCATAGCACCAGTCAGCTACAATCCTTGCAGACATCCGACCCAGTTATTGACTTAACTGGAGGGCTCCTATCACCAGGCGAATTGAACCTCTTGAGCAAAGGCCTCTATTTCTGTCCTGTACCGAAGGACCATAATACTGCCAACATGATGAGAGACCTAAAAACCTTTGAGAGAAGATGCAGACTTGCAGAATACTTTTACAATAATTCTAATGTTGATCTGCCAAGCTACCATCCAGATCCATTTAAGAAGTTCCGCCATCCCAAATCATGGACTCCTCAATGTGGTAGAAATCCTGTCCTTGATACATACATTTTATCCATCAAGAAACTCATCAAGGAATCAACACCTAAAAGGATTTTTGATAACATCACCCGAGAAGAAAGAAAAGCTCTCCACCTCCTTCAACAGAGAATGGATGTCATTATAAAACCGGCAGACAAAGGTGGTGCAGTGGTTGCCATGAAAGTAAGTGATTATATTGAGGAGGGAATGAGACAACTAATGGATACCAACACTTACAAACCTTTAGAAACTGATCCCACAGAAGACTTGAACAAAGAAATTAAGAACATGGTTGTAAGATACAGGAGCTTAAACCTCATTGATGAAACAACAGCAGATATACTTGTTCATCCCAAACCAAGACCTGGGAGATTTTATATGCTTCCCAAAATTCACAAAATGAACAATCCTGGCCGTCCCATCATCTCTGGCAATGACACAGCCACTGAGAGACTATCTTTATTTGTCGACCTGCACCTCCAGCCCATTGTACAGGAACTTCCATCATTTGTTAAAGATACCAGTCACTTCCTTCAGATTATTGAAAAATTAAACCAAACCTACACATTTGATGATGATACTCTTCTGGCTACATTTGATGTTACATCATTATACACCAATATACCACATGAGGATGGGCTTATGGCATTATCTGAAGCTCTTAATAAAAGAACTGTGAAAAAGCCATCAACAAATGTGCTTACCAACTTTGCAAGAGTTATCCTTAAATCCAACAATTTTACATTCAAAGGAAAACACTATCTGCAGATACAAGGGACTTCCATGGGTACTCGGATGGCTCCATCCTATGCAAATATCTTCATGGGCAAACTAGAGAACTGTATACTTGCTACTTCTAGCATCAAACCACTGGTATGGCTACGATACATTGATGACATATTTATAATATGGAATTCAGGAAGTAGAACATTGGAACAATTTACAGCTTATATCAACAATATCCATCCTACCATCAAATTTACCAGCAGCAATACTAAACAGAATCCTCATCTCCCTTTTCTGGATGTGCTACTCACCATTCATGAACACAAAATTACAACTGATCTGTACCACAAGCCTACAGATGCTCATTTGTATCTAAACTGGACTTCATGTCACCCACACCACACTAAACTGAGCATCATCTACAGCCAAGCACTCAGAATAAGACGCATCTGCAGCAATGAGGAAACCTGTAAAGACCATCTACAGGAGCTTGCTACATTATTTAAAAGGCGAGGCTATCCTCTGCATATCATACAGCAACAAATTGACAAGTCTTTGCAGATACCCAGAGAAGCACTTATTTCGAATACCAACGGCAGAAACAAAAGTGACAGAACTCCATTTGTAGTGGACTATCATCCATCAGCTCCTAACTACAGAAATATAATGCAAAAAACATTTCCCTTACTGTCCACTTGTGAAAAATTGCAAAAGGTTTTTCCAAAACCACCAGTCATTGCTTACCGCAGAGCTCCAAATTTACGATCTCTTATTGTGAGAGCTGAACTCAAGCAAGCTGTAACAAATGCAGGGGTTCATTGCTGTGACTCTAAAAGGTGCATCACGTGTGAATATCTTTTACAAACATCATCTGCAACTAGTTCTGTTACGAGAAGGACCTATGCAATAAGGCAGCATCTTACATGTCGCTCAACATGCATTATTTATGTGATTCAGTGCCAACGGCAAAGCTGTAAAAAGCAATATGTAGGCCAAACAGTGAATGACCTCCGTACACGATTCAGGAACCACAAATCTGCAATAATTAATAAGAAAATTGACCAGCCTGTAGCCAATCATTTTAACCTTGTGGATCATTCACTATCAGATTTGAAGATTTTCCCCGTGGAACATGTTTCAAAGGAAGAACTACTGGACTCCAGGGAAAACTTCTGGATGTACCGTTTAAAATCACTGCATCCAGATGGACTGAACATTACTGACAACACAACCTGATTACTGCATATCTCAAGAGCTCTCTGGACTGCATTGATTCCACATTCCAAATGGAATCTTCACTCATGATGCTTTTTGAAAATTCAGCTGTCATCTGTGCAGCCACAGAGCAAACCATCTTGTACTACCTGAGGAAGGCGGAAGCTGAAACGTTGTAGTGGAAATATATTTTTGTTCTTTGGTGAATCTATCTGTTTGAGTCACTTCTTTCTTGGATATATATATATATATATATATATATATATATTCCCTAGATTAAAATCATCTTATTTTAATTTAATTCATGATTTGCTTTAATAATACAGAGGCTATGACTAGGGCTGACAGGAAATAGACGATTATTCATTTATCTCATATAGGAGAACTTATGCAGCAGAGCAAAGAAGACAAGATGGAGTATAGAGGGTATTTAGAGAGACCATATGCTTAGGAGGATGGCTGTGGACACATTTGATAGTAACCACAAGAAATCTATTGCAGAAAGAGGAAAGCGAGCTACCCTGAAAGATTGGCAAGGAGAAATGTGGGGCAAGGATAAAAAGTACATCTATGAAGGGAAAGGAAAAGTGAGGATCAGCCATCAAGAACGGAAAGTAGGAAAAAATAAACTTGAGTAATAGAAAATGTAAGTTCTAAGATGTTCCAATATTGTTGTATGGCTTTATACTTCCTAGTAAAAACTGTGTGTATATTGAACAACATAAACATCAGGATTGTGCCAGATTGATTCTATGCACACCCCCAGGATATGCTGGCTGTAATCCTGCCAGCCCACAGAGCTCTATTGGTACCCCAAACCTAACCAGGTAGCAGATAGATTGTGCAACCTCAGGGCATGACAAACCTGATTTCCGAATGAATCGTGGTAACAAATCTAGAGCTATTTGTTTGGACTCTCATGCATACCCAAAGTAATACACAACCAGCAGTTTCACTATACATTACAGCATTGCAATTCTTGAGTATAATATGTGTGCTGTAATGATCAATAAAAGGAAACAGAATAATGTAATTACCATTACGAGAATTGCTAAAAAGATTAACAACTCCACCATTGTGCTAAAACAGTGCGCCTACATAGTGCTCCGTAACCTAGTCTTGCCTACGGTGGGTGATCTGCGAAATCCCTGCTGGGTGGTCTAACTTTCCCATTCCCTCCAGGTAAGTGTCATCAGGTTGTCCATCTTGTGGACGTGTCGGAAAAACGAAAACAGCTGAGCAGGAATTCTGGCATGCAGTGACCTCGCAGTGTCAGTGCTCCTCTGATCTAATCAAGGAAGTGGTTCTGCATATACAATAAACAGCACCCATATGACCATGTCGAAACCCCAGCCAGGTCGCAACCGTTTATTCTAGTTTGATAGCTTTGTCGTTTATGGGACAATAACAATAATGAGATTTGTGCAGTGTACTTTATCCCTTGATCAAGGTTTCATGAAAGTGTGCCTACAAAGGTGAAATGTAATACACATGTATCTTGGTGTATCTCAAAATCATATTTATCAGTATTAAAATAGTGCCATGTGGTAGTGTTCTAAACGTAATTTCACAGCAAGTGATTGGTGTCCCATCGGATAACATGGGCTGGCATTGGGACATTAACTCTATGTCCAGCTCCATGATGGCCCAGCTGATTTCTTTCAAGTGTGTGCTTTTTAATCCTCGACACACTGGTGGTTTTGAGGTGTAACCAGCGTTTACTTAGGTGATACTTTAGAAAGTGCCCACCTAATTTAACCAGTGTTCCCATTCCTTGGCTGACTTTTTCAAAGCCTTGCTGCCCACACATAAGTCTGATCTCATGTTGGGAAGTTTTTGTTGCTCCCAGAAGTCAGAGACAAAGGACCTGTGTGAGCAGGAGGTGACACCTCCGCCCACACATGATGACTAGTGAATTGAACCGGCAATGCAGTGAGCCTCATAGGCTTCATTCATGCCACTGGTCAAACTAACAGTCCCCAGCTCGAGAACAAACCCTTCCCCTGCCCCAGGCACTGTTTTTCATGGGCAGATGGGGTATTAGCTATGCAGGAGGTATCCACCTCCACAAGGCTGATCCCACCTCCAGGGGCTGGCAGCTGAGGTGAACGACTGAGGTTGGTTCTGGCAATCTTGAATTTAGGCTGAAACAGGTTCTGACTATTTTTAGTGACATACAACCATAGGATGTTGTCACTACTGAGGCGGATTAGCCACAGGACATGATTCTAATTGGCTATTAGGCCTCATACCCACTAACATTCCCTAAATCTTGGATTTAAGGGGCACCCCTGACACCAGAACCTCAGATTTGACATGATACCAAGAGACCCGTTACACAACATAGCAGGACTCAACAAAGAGAGGTGCACCTGTGGCAGCCACCCTGTACCCACTGGATTTCAACTCGGTCAAGGCAAGTGCAGTTAGCAAAGGAATGTGAACCACTCTACAAACCCTAGACATGACAAGAACTTCCTTGGTTTAGAGGATCTAGTCCCCTGCAGTTGGCAGGCACAAACTGCAAAGTCCACAACCTTAAAGTCTTGCACCCCAAGCCACTTGACATAGCTGCTCCAAGTCCTTGTTTAGGTGGCTTCTGGGAACTGTTGTCCCAACCCTCAGTGAGGCTCAGCTTTCTACACCATTCCCCTGGTCCTTCGGATAAAGATTTCTCTAACCAGAGTGCTTGAAGATACCAAGGCTTGTTGGTTTTTAGTCCAATGACAACCTGCTTAATGGAATGCTTAGAGAGCAGAGATATATCCACTCAAAGAATCAACCACTCCTGTGGCTCCATCGTAAAGATCCTGCATGTGTTTTTACCCTTTCTTGGCACACCTGCCAGTTCTTCTGGCCACAGATCTTGTTCAGCACCACGGGTAGCCAAGAGCACCTCTACACCCGAGCCCCTGAGCGAGGGAGATTGGTCCAGGGCCAGCTCCTTGCTTTAATTCTAAAGGGTTTTGCTCAACTCACCCATGCAAGTACCATTTTGCTAAAGTAACTTTCAACACTGCAACTCTGATTTACAACTCCGTTTCACAGCTGAAAGTGCACCTCTGCACCTCATTCACTTTAAAGAGGTAACATTGAGCTAGCTGTTATGAACAGATCTTAGACCTCCAGAGACCTTAACTCTGAGGGGGTTCCATTGAACTCACCCATTAAAGTATCAACTGCATATTTGTGTTTTTCCCACTGACCGTAACATTAATGTTTTTCACATTGCAAAGTATTGATTTATTTATTGCTTGAAAACTGATTGCTCCGGTCATACTGTATGTATTGATTTCGTTTTTGTATCTAAAAATATATAAAATCAGAGCTATTTTTCTAAAATTGTGTCGGAATCCTCTCAATGCGTGTCAATTACTTATTGTCCATCTTGCTGATTTGAAAAGCTTCACAATTGTTCCTCTAAGTAGCCTGTAGGCTATTTGTCACTCCACCAGGACTGATAGAAGGTATACTTAAGAGAGTATACGGAGAGAAGGTCTACTGAGAGAGTACCCGGGTTCCATCTTTGCATATTTTATCGGTATTGCACGGAAAGGCACCCCTGCAAGACCACATAATACTTCTACCATACAAAAACCATACTTTATCACACAGTAATCTCAATCCAAGACGTCACTCATGATTAATCACATCCACCAAACCAGAGAAGCAGAACAAGGACAAGTTATCTCTCAACGCCCTGGAATGAAAGCTACCATATTGCGATTGAGTTTTACTTGGCAGGTTTGCATAAGACAGTATTGAAACTCTTTGTTTTTGGTCCTGATCTTAAGATGCTTTTTCTCATACAATTGTCTTTTTATTTCTGCATTCAAATGGGATCTGTAAGTTAGGATTGCAGTTGTTGAACGATAAAACAAATGCCAAAAGGATTTCCTCAGTTCCCCTCCAAATATCAAAATCATTGTGAATATACTGAAGCAACATTTCCAACTTATGGTTATGTGGGTTTCTAGGATTGAAAATATAGGCTTCTTACAATTGGTCCATGTAAAGTTCTCTCAAAAGGTGATGGAAGGAATGCTTGCAAGTAATCTAACCACTGGCACTCACAGGGGTAGCATCCCCACCAATGGTTCTTTTGCTCACCATGCCACCTCGGTTTAGACCTTGCCTTTGACAAATCAGTCTTGACCCTGCTCCTCATAGGAACCGTCCAGTCCGAACTGCCAGACCATGTCCTCTTTGAAGGCGAACACAAACAAACCAGGTTTAAACCGAGGTGGAAGAGAAGAAAGTAAGAAAGGTGGTGAGAGTAAGAAAAAAAACACTCCCTACTTTAAAACAAAAATAAGAAAACAATATAAGAATTGGCAAAATCAAAAGACTGCCAGCCAGTGTCAGACCGATTGGCTTTGCCAGTGCTTTTTTCCTTGTTACTGCATCAGGGCCTAATTCCAAGTTGCTTTACAGAGGTTCCAACACCTTCTTTTGCACACATTTCTCATTACAGCAATAAGACTCGACACATGGTCTAAAAATCAAAGCAGGCTATACAATAAAAATGTGTAAGTGGCCACCTTCACTGCAGACTCAGAATAGCTCAAAGGTTTACTGCCCAGTCCTCTATATACCTTACAGTTCTTGCAGTGCCAAGAAGCTCCTCTCATATATTATCCCCTCTAAGGACAGGTGCAGGGCTTTCAACAATCTATTTTTGGTCTTAGCATCTTTCTCTGTCTTTCTACTTATCTGTTGAACACAAGGTCTTAAGTAGGTCCTTTTGCCCAGTTTCCTCTTCGTGATTCAAGTAACTCAAACAGCTACTCTGGTAAGATGCAGAACAGATATAATATGCAGCTCAATGGTGCACGGATAGGGTTCACTACTTACCAGGTAATGGCAACATCTAAAATTGCTACCACATCTCCTAGGTGCCCCATTCTATTGGTGACACAAAATTCATCCCCTAACAAATTAAGATATCTTTGTCCCATTTGTAAAAAGAAACACCTAAAATAAATAAAACAAATTGGGAACTGCACTGAAAGTAATCAACCAAGAAATAAAAAGAATGTCAGAGTGAGAAGATGAGAAACAAAACAGCAGGGAATAAAGTGAGAACGTTGAGAAAAAACGAAGACATGAAGCATTGATACCAGAAAGTAATGAAGTAAAGAGTGGTGAAAGGAACAATATGAAAACAAGTAAAATGTTATAAAGGATAAAATAAAGACAACATAAAGAAGAACAAAGAAATAAAGAGAAAGTATGAAAGTTGGAATGAGAGAAAGGATACAGTAAGAATGAGAAAAGAAAATATTCTGGACAAGAGAAAGTCCAAGATACAAAATAGAAAAAAAGCAATGAGGAATGTTGGAAGCCTATACAGGATAAAAGAATAAAATATAAGACTAAACAAATGAGAAGACAAAACCCATAGATGAATTGAACAATGAAGGAATAAAAGAATATATGAAGAGAATTAAGTGAGAAAGCAGTTAGGAGAAAGGCACAGAACAGAAAGACAAATAAATCAAAGCCAATACACGCTCCTCTTTCATCCAAAATAGGTCAAAATAGGTCAAATTAGCACAAGTTCATGGGTAAACTTGTGAGCAGTAGCACCACGCCAAGGTTTTGACCTTTGCTACTAAACATTCACACCATTCACACCTTCATTCAGGGGGTTACCTTGCTTCCCATCAGATCTATATACATCCGGTGTCCAGCTCCAGATAGGGGCGGTGCTAGGGTTCGTCGAACTCAGGGCAAAATTCAATTTGCCTACTGGAGAACCCCGGAAAACAGCTTCTTATTTGGCCATACCACACCGAATGGTAGTTGCACCCCCACATCACAGTGCATTTGACTGCCATCTCATTGGCTGTCTGCGGTCTGCAAGGTGTTTCTTGGTTTCTCCTCTCTGAAGGAACCAAGCAAGCACATGTCAGGCACGAGGTGTTTCCTGGTTTCTCCCCCCTGAAGGAACCAGGCAAGCACCTGTCAGAGGCCTCGGAGATGTAGAGCTGTTGTGGCCATCCTGTAAGTCTGATGTCATTCTAGGTGCCCCCAAGTCCCTCATTCACACCGCTTTCACACCATTCATACGTTAGCCCACACACTGCACTCACACTGCAGGCATCCCTGACTATGGCTCTATATATAGCTAAGTGGTGAATGATGTCATAATATCTGCCAGGGTGTGATGAGGTACATGATGTCACAAGCCTGCAAGGACCAGGGATGTGATGTAGTACCTGATGTCAAAAGGGATTGATGGAAAAGCTGAGAACACTCAAGGCTGTATGGAGAGACCAGTGTTACATTATGTTGATAGGTGTAAGCCCGTCTGTAACATAACATCATAGAACCAAAAGATTGAGGGAAGGAAGTCAGTTACAATGAACTAATTATTAAGGTTTCCTGTGTTCCTGTGTTCTCTGCTCTCTTGTGACTGTGGTGGTACGCGGAGCGGCAGACACACTACAACGTTTTGGTTGCAACGTATTATGGTTGCGTCTTATGGGTTGCGGTAAAGGGAATGTGTAAAGAGGAGACTGTCGATAAGTTCATTGTGCATAAGGTGACTGATTGCACATAGCAGGATCGCAAATGAAGGTCCACTGACTAGTCACATATCACGTACAATGTGGACAGTTGGATTTTAATGAAAATGTGTTACCAATACTTAGGAGCACGGCGCTGACCCATCTTAGTGGTCCGACGGTTGCTCACATGCAGCTTTGAAATATTTTGGACCTGTCAGACCCAGTGCTGGATATTAGGATCTTATTTGTGAGTTTTTGGGATACTTTGCCTTGAAAAAGTCTTAGCAAAAGATGAAACACGTGTCGGCTATTGTGTGCTGGGAATGTTTTATAAAAAAATAACTTTATCTACAACATGAGTAAAGACTGCTGAACAGCATGAACAATGACCTTTCTGGATCTTTACTTCAGATCAATATTGTTGTGTCTTTTATACCGAATGATGCCATCAATCTGATCTCAACTGTTTATAGATCAATAATAGACTTAATGGTGTGCTGCCAGAGCCTCAGTTTGTTTATACATTAAATAGGTATGTCAAGGCTAAATGGGATTCTTGACAAAGGATGTGGAGAAAAGACATTGCAGAGGGGGCACAAATGTACCCTGTATTATTATAAAGAAAAGAAAAAACATCTTGAGAGCTCTCAGACATTGGCATTAACAGATGATAGTGATAATGAAATAGATGATGAATTTTTGAATGAATTACTATTGAATCGACCTCCACCATATAACAAAGAACAATCATAATCAGGGTCAAATCCTTTTGTGAGAACGTAACCAGATGCACCCTCACTGCTCAATAGCTCAAATCCTAATAATCCTTTTCTGATCGAAGAACAAACACCCTAAAAGGGAAGGGTTTAATAACCCCATGATACTGAATGCTCCTGATGCTCTTTCGGTTCCAGTAACCATAGGACCTGTGGTTCCTTTGTATCAATCAGGTAGTGGAGGAAAGCAGGTACATTCATTGATTGTTCCCACGGGTTTGGGAGGAGCAAATATTATTCCACAGGTGTTGAGTAGGGAACAAATAAATCCCAATTCGACAAATCCAAATTGGGATATTTCTCATCAAGGAAATGAATCAGGAGTTAGTGTAGAAACAATCCAAACTATTGTATCACACAATAAAGTGAGACCAACCCCATTATCAGGTACCATAGAAAGAAAATAGAAACTCTTAGTAGAGGAACGCAAGCCATGGTAGGTAACACCTTACAAATGGGTACATGAGGTTCTGAAACACATTACACCACGAATGGAGGGAGCTAGTGGAGGATCGCAAGAGGATGTATTAGACAGAACAATTGGTCCTATCCCACAGGAACTTCATAATTGGATCAAGGCTATAGCACCATATACGTTTGACAAGGGTATGGAAGTTCAGGGAACACCCGCAGCAAAAAACCCAAATGAAAAATCACTTGATGTTGCAAATTTCAAAGTGGAGTTGGAAGAAATGATTTTGGGCACTATCAGTCCTAGAAGAATTATTAATTATCGGGATGATGAATTGTTATTTGTATTCAAAGATATTACCAGAAGAGCTAGAAATACTCATGAAAAATTAGCTGAAGTTGCACAAAAATATGAAGTGGACATGCAAAGATCAAAAAAATTACAAAAGACTTATTGATTAGACTTCAGTGACAAGGATCTCGAGAGTCTACAACCCTCAGGCAAAGGATTACAGATTAAGGAACTATTGACAACTCTCGTGAAATGGGGTGAGTTGGAGAGATGGGAAGGCAGAGGGGCTAAAAAGAAGGAAACAAACAAAACGGCTATGTATCCAATGTTTGAACTGGAAACAGAAATTTCAGAAACAAAAATATTTCCAATGAAGGAGGTGCCTGGGATCGGAGGAGGAATGTCCGTTTGGTGCATCTTTAGAGGTAGACCAGAGTGGTCCCTATGTTGATGGCAAGGTAAATGGAACACCTATTTCATTCCTTGTTGACACTGGTGCTACCTGTTCCACTGTAAGAACAGTGGAAGTTCCCAGCCCACCCCTCTTGGGACAAAGAATCCAAGTTGTAGGGGTTTCAAATCGATGAATGTCAAATCCTGTAACTGAGCCTGTTAAGGTACAGATCGGGTCATTTAAGGACCTGCACAAATTTGTAATATGTGATTCTAGTCCAGTAAACCTATTGGGACGAGACCTGTTGTGCAAACTAAATTGTTCCATTTATTGTACCCCAAAGGGAATTGAATTCCGTACTAATGATGTACACATTGTGTTCAAAATGTCAAAACAAAACACTGAAGCTAAAGGTTTATTTCCCTTATTAACGAGTAATGATTTACCTTTGGAATCAAAAGATAATGTGTTACCTGAGGTTAGAAGATAATCGATTAATCAAAGGGGTGGCTCCAATACGAATTACTTTGAAAACAAATGCAGAATTTCCTCGAATCCCGCCATATAACCTGATCCCAGAGACAATTGCAGGTATAGCTTTTTTAATTGAGTCATTGAGTGATCAAGGAATTCTGAGAGAAATTATGGGAAGTCTGTGTAATTCACCTATTATGGGAATCCAGAAACTGAATGGAAAATATCGAATTGTGCAGGATTTGTGCAAGGTCAATCAGATTGTGATTCCATGTTGTCCAATTGTGCCAAATCCAGCTGTGATACTATTTCAAATTCCATGTGAAGCTGAATAGGTTTCTGTCATTGACTTTTGCCAAGCCTTCTTTTTGATTCCCACCTGGATAGCCACTTTTTATTTGCTTTCCAGTTTGGAAACTGTTTCTTGGCATGGTGCAGAGTTCTACAAGGGTATACAGAGAGTTCTTCCATTTTCAATCATATATTAAAGAAGAACCTAGAGTCATTGGTAATGCCAAATCACTCTGTGTTGGTTCAGTACATTGATGACTTGTTGGTAGCGTCAGGTACTCAGGAGGCTTTCACATGCGACACCAGTGCATTACTGAATCATCTGGCAGTGAGTGGACATTAGGTGTCACCAGCGAAGTTATAATTCTGCAGGAGAGAAGTCCTTTATTTAGGACATCACATTGAAAGAGCCAGGAAGGTGTCACAGGATTGGATTACTGCGATTCTGCTGATGAATCCTCCTAGCACACAGAAGGAGGTTTGCATGTTCCTGGGAATGGTTGGCTTTTGCCGATAATGGATTCCAAAGTTTTCATTGACAGCAAAACCACTTCAAAGACTTACACACAAAGATGTGTCAGATCCAGTTCCATGGAATGATGAATGTATGTGCTGTTTTAATGAACTGCTAGAGAGTCTTTGTTGAGCTCTAGCATTGGGAATGCCCGACTTTACTGCAGTGAGCGCGAAGGCTGCACATTGTCAGTTTTAACGCAGATGCATGAAACTGCACGCTGGCCTGTTGCATATTTTTTAGCTACATTAGATCCTGTAGCTGCAGGGTTGCATGGATGTCTAAAAGCGGTTGCTGCCACATGTGTGAGTTTGTAGTGATGTGAGAGCCTTGTGATGGGTCATCCATTGAAAGAACACGTGCCACATTCTGCTGAGATTTTGCTTACACATATGCAACATCTCAC
This sequence comes from Triturus cristatus, assembly GCF_964204655.1. Lineage (NCBI taxonomy): Eukaryota > Metazoa > Chordata > Amphibia > Caudata > Salamandridae > Triturus > Triturus cristatus. The sequence continues at coordinate 708,860,393 of NC_140587.1, read as the reverse complement.
TAGTAGCTGATTAACAAAATATTATGAGCGAGTGATTTCGGGTGCTGAGAACGTGTCATTGGTGCGATGTGCAGGTTTGAATCTGGCTACATTGATACCCTTGTCAGGGAATTAAGTTGTAATTGATGAAGCAGATCATGATTGCTTGGATGTGACTGAGTTATGTACCAAGCCTCGACCGGGCATTCTGGATGTTCCATAACATGAGTCAGATCATGTGTTGTTCATGGATGGATCATGTTTGCAGATGCAGGAGGGAACTTGAGAGCTGCGTATGCCATCTGTACTGTTGTGGGAGTGGTGGAAGATTCCTGGTTGCAAGGAGTATATTCTGCCCAGGTTGCTGAGTTGGTTGCCTTGACGCAGGCTTACAGCATTACTGAACAGTTGAGAGTTACCTTTTTTACTGATAGCCAACATGGCTTTGGGGTTGGCCATGATTTTGGGAAGTTATGGTCTCAGCGTGGATTCATGACCTCTTCGGGTTCACCCATCTAAAAACGGAGAGAGAGTGAAATATCTACTGCTGTCATTACAACTGCCTGCCCAAATTGTAATGGTCAGGTGCCTAGCCCATCGACATTTAAATGATTATGTAACGGTCGGTAACTGATATGCGGATGAGACTGCGCACTATTGCACTCTTAATTAGTACATCTTTAATGGAGACCCCTTAAAGGAGAAAACTAATGTCACTGAATGTAGGATGATGTTGTTATCTGTGGAAACATGGAAAGAAATAAAATCTTTGCAGGATGAAGTGTCAGAAACTAAAAGACAAGGGTGGATTAAAGTGGGGTGCACACAAAGTCATGAATATGAGGTGTGGGTGTATGCAGATGGAAGACCAGTCCCACCTAATAGTTTGCTGTCACCCATGGCTAGAAATTATCCTGGTCCTGCACATTTTGGGAGGGATGCTATGATGTGTTTCTTTTGTCATACATGGTTTAATTCCCGATTTAGAGCAGTTGCAGAAGTGCTTTATCAAAGATATGTAGTGTGACAACAGTAAAACGTGGGAAAGAAAACACTAGTCACAATGAGTCATGTGGGAAGAGCTGGAGGACTGTTAATAGAATGCAACTCGATTTCATTGAAATGCCCCCTTACAATGATTTAAATATGTTTTGGTGATTGTGTGTTTGTGCTCTCATTGGGTGGAAACACGTTGGGTGGAAACTAGGCGTAATGACAGCTTAACTGAATCAAAACTACTCCTTAGAAAACTCACACCACATTTTGGATTTCTGACTTATTTGGAATCAGATAGAGGGGCTGATTTTAACAATTAAGTTTTGAGAATGCTTTGCTCTGTATTACAAATTGAGCAGAAATTACATTGTGCATATTGACCAGAAGCATCTGGAGTGGTCCAACAGATTAATGGAACGCTGATATCCAGATTGGGGAAGTGTGTGCGTCCACGTCTCTGAAATTGTGTGCTGATTTGCCCTTGGTGTTAATGAGTTTGAGAAGTACCCCAGACAGAAGACTGGACTGTCCCCACATGAAATCATTATGAAGCGGTCTATGAGACAGCCTGCAGTCCCAGCTAATCAGTTAGTGAATATTACTGATGATTTGATACTCTATTACTGTAAAGGATTAGCTGATGTGGTACATTCTGTGTCTCAGAAGGTTGGGGAAGCTGACACTTCACCTCAACAGGATCAGTGCCACGACCTTAATCTCAGTAACTGGGTCCTGGTGAAGAAACATGTACACAAATAGTGCTTGGAGCCTCCTCGTTGGCATGGGCCATATCGAGGGATCCTTGTTACCACAACTTCTGTAAAATGTGGTGGTCTGCCTAATTGGGTACATGCTGCCCATACTCGCCGAGGCCCATGTTCCTTTGAATGTGCAGTGCCTGTAGTGGATGTACCTGTAGTAACAGTGAGACATTCAACTCAGGTCAGTCAAATAGAAGAGGGCAACCAGCTACTGGGTCTCGAAGCACTGGTTCAAGTAAGGGTCAGAGAGAGTCAGTCCTTGTTGGTACCGAGGGTCATGGAGAGAGGGACCTGACTAGGCAAGATACTGACCCAGTTGGTGTGAACAGTGCAACCAAAACGCGAGTGGAAAGCGGAAACCGTTGGCCCAAAAAAACCGACAGATTGAGGCAAATCCTGACAGAAGGCACAGTACCCCCAACTGTTATTAAAGTCTCGAGTCAATCAGAAGAGAGCGGCATTGATGATGATGGACCAATGTGAAGAAGGTCAAAAAGAGCCAAGGTACCAAATAGAAAATATTTTGCACCTGAGTGGACTTATCTGGCAGCAGCCAATGACTGGGAGAAAGCATATCAAACTTTTTGCTTCAAAGATTCAAGCTCACGAAAACCACAGTGAGAAATTGTCATAACAACGAGACTATAGCAAAGCAGAGAGGTCTGCAAAAATCTGAAGAGATGAAAATACACTGATATGCGCCAGAAAAGCTGAAACCTGTGAACTGTAACAGTGAGAGGAAATGAGGAGAAACTCACCTAAAGGCTCAATAATAAACATTTGCTGCAATATAACGCTATATTAAGCATCCTCTACAAAATTTAACAGGAGTCAGGAAATCTGTTTCTGGAGAAGTGGGAGATTCAAATCCGGTATCTATAAAACTGAAACATATATGTGCATGCTTGCTAGCTGCTTTCTCTATAGTTATTGTTGTGTTCCTTATCATCTTATATCTTCCTCATCAATCTATATAAAAAATATCACTAAAACTACTTCTGTTACTAAACCATTGGAAGAGAAAAATAACAGAGTTATATCTAATATATTAACTACTAAAACTCTGCATCAAGATCAATCTATTAATGATTTCTCTCTAAATGTCTTTCCAAAATTATGGTACGAGTATATTTACACCATGGATTACGAGATTGCTATGTATGCATGCAGCTACCTATTTCTGTCTCAGAGGGGGTGACTTACCATCACCTACCTGTGAGTTATGGAATTTCATGTAGTGTAATAACCAGCTTATTTCTTTGCAAAGGAACATTTCAGTATTACTATTCAAACTATGATTTAGTTTTTTTCGGAATTACCTATTAAGAAAACAAGCATTTGCAATGCATTAGGTGTCGCTTTTGTGAGAGTTTAAGCTATTGACATTGTAAATGACAGTGGCTTTTATTTATCTGTGTTAAGAACAGCATATAAATAAAAGGCATTGTCATTTAAAATGTCAATAGTAAAAACTCTCATAAATGTGAGATCTATTGCATTACAAATACTTGTCTAGTTTGCCTGCAGATTTGATGCAGAAGGATTTTTTAAATCAATTTCACTGTGCTGTTCAACAACAAAACAAACATCATATTTCACATGGTTCACTTTTTTGCAAGTCATTCTGTTTAACTCTCACAAAAAAGCAACGTTTCAACAAATGATGCACACTCAACTACATACCACACAGTATACATACAGACACCTCATGCACAGAAACATAACCACATACCACACAGTATGCACTCACACACATTTAATCACACTTTACACACTGTCAACACACAGCACAAGTCTAGAGCTTACACATAATCACACATATAAATCACAAACACACACACAGAGCTCACACTATTAGTATACATTCCCCAAAATGAAATACTCATGCAGCAATCAACCCGTATAGGATGGTATCAATACCAACAGAATGGCATGTAACAGACCTTATTAGCGGGCACATGTCATACATTCCTCCTGTCCACACTCTACAAGACCATAGGCATAACATAAATCAATGCGCCACTAGGCGCTTGTCGTTCAGGGGCTGTGACACACATAGGATTAATCACTGCGCTGCCAGGCGCTGTTGATAACCTTACACAGAATAGATTGTAGACCAAATACAGACTTGCGCCACTTGGCGCTGGTCAAATAGATTCACATGAGGTCATAATCATTTGGAAACCGGTCAAAACACCTCAGGCTACCCTCACCCAACTCACTTGTGTCACAAGACACTGGTCCCCAAAATGCGTAATACCCTCCATACCATTAAAGTATGCTGCATTGGTTTGGCCATAACCACCTTGCCAACTGGGCATTTAACCACCTGATATCACAGTTAGGGTAATACAGCCATTATGAACAGAGAGCACTCCACACGGTGACTATGACTGGCAGGGCCCTCCGTTGTGAGCAAGCAACATGGGCCAAATGGTGTCTGTTATATGCGCAGGACCTTGACCGGAGGAGTTACCAGAGAAGAACAGGAGGAGGCAGAGGGACAGTACCTGACAGCATGGTAAGGAGAAGCAGGACCATTCCTCCGGCTATAGCGCATCTCCACCACCTCACGGCTCTCAGTGGCGTCCTGCTGGGCGGGGCCTCATCCGCATCAGCTTTCCCTTCTCTGTGGTTGCGGTCAGGCTTCACGCGGCTCCCGCAGCAGCACGATCGCCCCACACAGGAAAGGGACAAGCAGTCCCTCCAATGGAGACCTCTTCTGGTCTCAGGCGGGTTCAGGTGCAGCACGGAGCAAAGTCTCCTTTTTAAACAAGACTCAGCCATATGGCCTTAGCCGAGGTAAACGGGGGACAGGTGGCACGGCTCCACTCACTGAGTCCTGCCCACCAGAGAGGCACTTGTTCCTCTGCAGCTTCCTTATGTTGTCTAGGCCTCGGGATGGCCCACAAAGCAGAACAGGTGCTGTCTCTGCCAGGACAGCAGCGGTGATTTCCAGATCGCCGGATCGGAGCCCTTGCTCTCCAGGAGAGTGGGGGGAGGCTACCACTGGACTTCTCCTTGGCGTTGCCCCAGCAACTCAGGGCTAATCTACCCTGAGTAGGGCGTGCTCAAGAGGCATGGGTCTGCCTGTAAATGACTGCACACTACTTTAAAACAAGCATTTGCAAATCAATCCGACTCGCATTTACGTGAGACGTATTGCATTAGAAATGGGAGTGTGGGCGTTTAAGAAGGCATGAACGGGATTGGGGGGGTGAGGGGGCATCGAGAAGTCGTGAACTGTGGGAGGGGGCAGGGTGGACACAGGGCAGAAAATAGTGTTTGAGTAAAGGGGCCAATAGCCAGGGAAGGATACAAATGACAACATGGCCGTCAGGAGGAGGGACTAACAAGCCTAAAACCAATCAGAAGGCAGCATTTAGGATGTAAGCCAATCAAAAAGATGGGTGGAGAGTGGACGGAGCTTTTAGAAAGCTTCCACGCCATATTATATACTGCATGTCTCCCAAAGCGAGCAGCACATACGCTGCAACGCTAGGCGAGACCTAAAAATATGAACATTGTACCAGATACGCAAACTGTGGAAATAATGGGTGAATTTTTCCAACCTACACAGACTATAGATACCGTTTATGCACCCAACTTAACCTGCCTTTTTCATAAAAAGATTTTATCAATTCAGTTGAAGACAGGAGAAGGGAAATAAAGAAAAAGGCTGAAAGTCAGTCAAAGTTTCCACCTTGGGCACACAGGGAAACTGAACTTAAAAAGGGTGATGCACAATCTGCAATGGCTCTAGATTGGCAACATAAGGGAAAGTTATGCATATTACAACGCAGGACTGAGTTTAACAATTAATTCTAGCGAATGTGATCACACCTTCCAAATTGTGGGAGAATGGCATTTGTATCTTGGGGGAGTGGATCTTGTATTTCCTGGAATATATTACATCTGTTGGAAAAATGCCTATTATAGGTTACCAAAACATATGTATGGAAGTTGCTATATGGGAATAGTATTTCCAAAAACTTATTATGTGGGACAAACAGATGGAACCAACGAATTTAAGCAGACACGATTAAGAAGGGGAGTACGTGCTGCTGAGGTAATTGGAGATATATTTGGGGCAAAAATACCATTGATTGGGGTGAGTCTAAATTCTCACAATATGTGAAAACTTTCTACTGTGGTTGATTGTTTATCACCTGATCAGGCTGGAGGGTTTCTTGCCATAGATACTGTAATGGGTGCTATCAGATCTAAGGTGTTGCAAAACTGTCTTGCATTAGACATCCTTCTTGTAAAAGAGGGCGGGGTCTGCCGGATGCTGAAAGTTCAACAGTGTTGTACTTTTATCCCTGACAAAAGTAAAGATGTGCTGGGATATATCAGCAACATTACACATTTAGAAAAGGATTTGGGTGAACTTAAGGCTGAAGGAGCTTGGGAATCAATTGGGAAAGGGTTTACTTCTGTGGGAAGATGGTTTGCAACTTTGGGAGGTAGTTCAGTGGGAAAAATACTAATACCCATACTAACTATTGCTATCTGCATACTAATAATAATAGTGTTCATCAAAATTCTAAAAATGTATAAAACCAAAAAAAGAAACTAGAGGATTGAAGAGCAAGAAATCAGAAATTCGATTAGAAGAGAGACAATGTGGTTATTGTGACGAACTAAAAGCCTTAGAGCAATCTAGGCTGAAACTTTTGAAAACATCAGCACTATATTGTGACATATAAGATAAGAGATAAGACTTTGATGGTTTGATTTGCCATCAAAGGGGGAATTTATAGAGCAGAGATTTCCCTTACCAAATTTGAAACAAATAAGAAAAAAACGATTGTGACAATACTCTATATAGATGATGACAAACGTGTGTTATGCTTCACATTTCTAGAAAACGACAAAATGCTACTCTGTTTTAGATACTGTAGCGTAAAAGCATGCAGAATGCTAGAATGAATTTATGTTATATTTTATATTTACTTAAACGATGTGTATTTTTAACACTTTTAATGACATGGATCCTATGGGTTGATAATGTGATATTAATAATAACAAAGAAATTTCACATGCAAAATTAACCTTTCATGTATTAGAAATAAATAATTATTTCATGTTATAAAGTGTACACTGAAAATGACAAAAGAAAAGTAGGTGCTTCACGGGTCTTAGTTAAAGTTGTGTTCGTGTATCATTCTTCAAACAATACCTTTAAGTTATGTGTGCCTTAATAACATATATGCAAGGAAGATTTATTTGTACTTTATTTATATAGGTTTAACAGTGACATTTTAATTTTTTTTTGAGTACCCTATACTTACATGAAACAATTATGATTTGATTGAAGTGTTTATTAACGCATTTATTTGTGTGATTAATATTATAGTCTATTCAACGTGAGATTCAAATTTTAGCGTAATTCATCGTGAACTAGCTGTATTTGATGTGGGCCTCAAATCTTGCTTCCTTTTCCAAACATGAACTCATGAACTAAATAGGTGGAAGTCTGTGGGAACTTTTAGCAAAGTTGTCACTTGTATTCTAACTCTCAATTTTTTCCTTCGACATTTTCAGCACAGCTTAACTGTATATGCAAGAAAAACTTTTATATATTAGAACAGATGCTTGAGAAAGGACTGTGGACTATTCAAGAGCATGTTTTCGCTTACACTCTCTGAAATATCTCATTGTTTGCATGAATGAGCTTTCAATGGTTTAAGGAAACTACATAACTTGAATTAGTCACTTATTCTGGATTGTATACTTTTTATCTACTACATTATCCTCATCCTATCGAAGACAACAAATGGGACAGAGTGGTCTGACATTCCTGATGATATCAAGGGGTGTCACCCCGGAACGGAAACCTTTGGAGTATAATTGTTCAGATCTTGGAACTGGAACAGCATATGAGATGTGATCAGCTTTACAGTGGTGAGACTGACAGCTTAGGCATCTAAGGACTAACACAAACTGTGAGGTAATATTGCGATCTGCTGCTAGCTGGTATGCTACCACAGTGGAACATTTTCGGCTGAAGGGTTTGCATCATGCTGCTGTGACTTTGGTGTTGCAGTGCCGGAATGATACAGATTTCTGTCTTTAATCAACTGGAACTGGTCACTTAGAACTTTGTGAACTTTTCTAAGGGTTTGCATGAGGCTCAACTGATTTCTTATTGATCCATATACTATAGTTGTCCAAAATCTCCCTCGGCTGAGGAAGACTTTTCCCCTTTCATCCTTGGATCTTGCGGAGTAAGATTTGCTTTATTACGCCTATTAATAGTTTAATTTCAGGGTTGTATGCCATTTATTTCAATGTTCTTTACGCCTGAATGAAATACTAAACTTTGAGATTTAAACAAAAGTCTGCTGATTCTGACTTATTATTTCCTTGTGGGTAATTCATTTGATTGACATACTTTATAGTCTGTATATTGATTTTTCCTAAAGTTAAGAAATAACATTTGATTATAGCAATTATCATATTTCTGGTCCTCATTTGATAATTGCCCAACCTCTGAATATCCAGTCCCTTTCAGCACAGAACAAGATCCATTGAGTATGATGAGTAGGAAGTGGTTAGATGAACATAATTAAAATACAAAATATAGTTTTTGGTCCAGCGCGTAATGCTGCAACAGCTGAGAAAAGTTCAAAAAGGCTCGCCCTGCCACTCTAGTTTGTTGCTGCTACTATTGTCTATTGTCTACAGCCCAGTGAGCTGACGGCAGTCATGCTCAGTTAAAGCAGGGTGCATTAAGAGTGCCCCTCTTGACCACTCTGCTCTTGACTGTATTCCTTATACGATAGAACCCTCATGCACATGCATGATTGTTGTGTGTGCTGAGGAAAATGTCTAAAAACCTACAGAGCTTGCTACAGGGAAGTCGAGGCAGGTGAACACCCTCAAGGGCAATAAAGGGGACCTTTTCAGTTGTAACAGGAGCTATGGATAGAAAAATTAAAGTAGAAATAAAGGAATAATATTAAAAAATAATTCGGACTGTGAAAAAAAATTTCACTGAGCTTTTGGAACTATGCTTTTGAGGTAATCAAAAAGGGAGATTCAAGTAGTTTTTGGTAGGTTTTAAAAAGGTGGGAATGTGGACAATGTTCCTATCCTGACCGCTACTGCTTCTGTTGCTTCAGAAAAGTGAGTTGCCCATATATACTTATTATATGTCTCTGGGTCTGTGATCACAGAAATTATGGAATTGCTAGGAAAGCTGAATGTCAAAATGTCCCCAGAAGCACTATCATTAAGACACTCTACTGTTTGAGGGGCCCTGAGGCCTTATGGGATCCACGAAAATGTTTTCAAGATTGATTCTGAAATATGAAGATAATATTAGTTTCCATTATTTGACAACATATTTAACAGAGCCTTGGTGCCTGAATGATGTCAGGGACCGATTCCCCAGCACCTATTTAAGAAAGGTAACCGCAGCCTACAAGTGAGTTACTTACATATAGATGTGCTAGGTGTGGATGGGAAATAATTTGACAGGTTCTTATTGTTCGAACTTTATAAAACTGTGGAGGAAGAGAGACTGTTGCCTAGAACAAAGGCTGGTTTCAGGTAGCTGTGCAAAACTTTGCACAAGTGTTTTCATAATGATGATAAATAAATCTGTGCATCAGCAGAAGTTCAGGTTATATGCTTTCTGCCTGGACTATTTATAAATGTGCTATTTTGTTGACTGTTGAATTTTATGGATTAAGCTAAAATCTTGGGATTTCCTAAATACCCTCCTGCAAGCTATACAATAATTTTATTGCGAGACAAGGTTCTGGGTAAAAGTTGGTTGTAGAGATTGAGTCCCTGACAAAATAATTCATAATTGAATTGAGGAAATATTCAACCCATTACCAATTTGTTATAATTCACATTGTTAAAACGCGCTCTATTGCACTGTTACATTTTTACAATAATTCTCCATCAAAACAGATTGTGGGGGTACTGAGGAAATTAAGCTATGACCTAAATATCTTACAGAATGAAAATGTTAAGGATGCGCTTGTCATGTGAGGTGGGGATTTTAATTGTGCATTGTGCCGATATACTGGGGGGGATATCTGTGGTAATATGTCTGATGATGGGAATAGTTACACACTTTCCGCATACAAATTACGGGGAAAACTTAAATGAAATGATGTTCTCGTTTGATTTAGGATTTGCCAATAACCTATGTACCCTGTCAGTCCCCTTTAGTTACACATTTAACGGGAGAGGGATATATTCGATTATTGATTATATACTCATATCAAATAGACATTCAACCAGACTTAAATGTTTTACCCCCCATAAAAATGCCCTGAGTGACCATTTTCCATTAAGCGTAACTTTTTTACTGTCAAGCAATGCGATAATTACCCAGGGGAAATCAGCTCATATTGTTCAGAACATAGCCCTGAACAAAACTAATGGCTATTCTTTACGCTGGGCCAAGGTGGACCCGATCGATTTCACAAGGAAAGTACTAACTAATTGTAAACCTGCTTTCCTAGCCTGTCACGATGAGACAACACCCTACACCGGCATTTTAAAATCCTTCACACAGATTTACAGAGATATTAAAAAGGCCCTATTTGTGGAGAACAAAGAAACGCAGAATTGGAAACAAGGCTGCTTTGATGCTCAATGTACAAAAACGTATAGAAGACTGAAAAACGCCTTACACAAGCCATCCAGAAATAGCCAAGCTATTAAAATGGCTAGGGGGAATATAAACACGCCCTTAAAGAGCGTAAAGGTGCATTAAGAGAAGAAGCATGGTCAACATTGCACAAAGCTACTCTAACCGGAGATTACACAGCCTTCTGGAAGGCAGTAAATGCCCCTTTCCTGGTCGCTTGAGACACACCGACTATAGAGATAGCTATTGCAGAGGACCAATGGGTGGAACATTACTCAAACATGTATAATGCCATCATGCATTGGAAACCCTTGGAAATCTCACAGCCATTGCATGAAACATTGCTACCCAATAACTATCCAATAGATGTCCATTTTACTCTAGAAGAGGTCAACTGTGCTATTAAGGTATGTACGGTTAGGAAAACCCCTGGCCCTGTGGGGATCTCTTTTAACTCAAGTAATTGCAGCGTGCTGCTATTCCGGCTTTATAACAACTTGGTCTGAATCGACACTGGTTCCGATTTTTAAGAAAGGCAACCGCCAGAAGCCTGCATGCTATCGGCCCATAAAATTGTTAGCTTCCCTGGTCAACGGGGTAGAGCGCATCATACTCAATAGATCACAGGACTGGGCCGAAGACAACAGCATTTCATCTGAATTACAATTTGGCTTCCGACAGGGCCTAGGCACGATTGAGCAGGGTTTAAATTTAAATATACTCTTGGGGAAGTACATATTGGCTCAAAAGGGCTGGCTATATTTGGCGTTTGTAGACTTAACTGCAGCCTTTGACTATGTCATACATGATAAATTATGGAAGATCTTGGTCGATATGGGTGTGGAAACTTCACTTATACACTTCTTGAGGCAGCTTTATAGTGACGCAAAGGCAAGGGTTCCTTATGGGGCCAGAGGGGAGTGCACGGCTACGTTCAAAATACAGAGAGGGGTAAGACAAGGCTGTGTATTGGCACCCTTTTTATTTACACTTTGTATTAATGAGTTAGGTCAAGTCCTGGCGAATCAGTGTCAGGACCTGTCACAAATAGATAAACGTCCCATACCTGCCCTACTGTATGCGAACGGTGCTGTATTGCTGTCCCAAACGCAACTGGGGCTCCAAAGAGTAGTGGCAAGTTTCTGAACGATTATGCACAACCTGGGCCTCAGAGTGAATACCTCAAAAAGATTTATTATGAAATGCGAGGGAGGTATTACAAAATGCAGAGACATATATATCTTGATAATAAAAAGGTCGAATTCACAAAAATATTTTCTTACTTAGGCATTCTTTTCGACCAGAAGGGGACATGGACACAGGCAGTCCAAGCTAGTGCTGCCCTAGCCAATTTCTCTAGAAAACTGGGAAGGTGACTTGCCATAGAATTATTTCACATATATGAGGCAAAATGTGTCACCACTGCTATGTACGATGCAGGTGTCTGGGGTTATGTAGCCCCCAGCCCCTACAGCTAGTTGAGAACACCTTTTATAGATTCTTGTTGGCAATCCCTAGCAGTACATCTACTTACATATGCCACTCTGAGCTAGGGATGCCGCATATATCAGACATTATAAAAATTCAACCCGTCCTATAATGGCACAGGATATGGACCACTTCAAAAAACACTTTTAATCAGGATATCTTAAACGACAGTCTCAAGCTACAGCGGGTCTCTAACATCCCATGGATAAAATATGTTAAAGATTTTATGAATGACCTTGGGCATCTAGAATATTATGAAGACCCTAGTGCAATAATTTCAGTTACCAGAAACGATCTTAAAAGAAGTTGTCTGATGCTTCTTGAGACAAACAGACTTTCTGCCAAAATATTGACGCCAACGGTACAGGCAAATCAAATGATGTTAACAACTTATAGTTTCCAGCCGTATGATAGATTTGTATTGACCCGCCTCAGATTTGGGATCTTTCACAGATTAACTAGTTGTCCTACTATGAACGATTGGTCCAGAACTATAAGTATGTGCCCATGTGATGATATGTCTCAGCAATCGACATTACATATTTTATTTTGTAAATTTTATTCCATAAAAAGAAGGAGGTGGATTTTAACAATTTTAAGGTCACTTGGTCTCAGACAATGTTGTCCTGCATTTATAGTACTGCAATCTCTATAGAATGAACATTTTATAAGGTCATTAGCCTTATTTTTTTTAAATTTAATTAAATGTAGAAAAAACATTTTAATATGAATTTTCATAATATGATATTTCCCTTGATCATTCTTGAAGGAAGTTACAGTAGGGCATTTTAATATTATATTTTTGACTGTACTTTTAAATGATTTTTAAGCCGTATTGATTATAAGATTGTGTGGTAATGTGCTTTTATGATTTTCTTGTAAGAAATCAAATAAAGCTTTAATGAATTGAATTGAACTGAATCACAGATCATGGTCTAAAACAGGGCTGTGTGCTGTCCCCTCATTCAATTTATATATGGCAGATATAGGCCTCTTAACTGGAAATGCAAGGGCCATGCCTTCACCATTGGGGGAGCAGTATGCAGCTCCTGGAGCATGCAGATGCCATTATTATTTTGGATACTATAGTAAAGAAATACAATATTCTATAGATGTCTTGAAGGCTTTTAATGTTCAAAACGATTTGAAAATAAATATTTTAAAAACTAAGATGTCATTTGGTATTAAAAGAAACTACTTTTCGTGGTCCCTTTTTAAGACAGACCAGAGGAAGCCATTCATACAAATATTTGGGAATCCAGGTCAATAGAATGGGGAGCTTTAAAGCATAGTTGTATACGTTATATGACAAAGAAAGAGGTTTGATAATTCTGTTAAAGACATTGTATCATAAGTAGGTTTCCTAGTTTTAAGTTTAAAATGAAATAGCATGATTTTAACTCACCAAACTATAATGTCCATGTCCAATTTAAATTAGAAACCATTGTTATTTATGTTATGTTTCACTCATGGGCTAAGCACACTACTCTAATACCTGGGGGGGTGTTTAGATGAACTTCCCTCCTCGTTGGTTCCCGATGGTCACGCTGTGACGTAGGGATGGAGGAGATAAATAAACGGACCTGGGGCATGACCTCATGGTCGAAATGAACCCCAGTGTGTGTTGCATGTCTGTAATTATACACGTCTCATATTGCCACAGATCTCTAGGCTGCGGTGATGGCCTCACACATAACAACTGGCGACAAGCGGGTGTGGACCTGCAACATACCTCGTCTTCGTTTCTCTGTCAGCTGGGGCTCTGTATGCAGCAAGCGCCCTGCCGTGACGACCCTCGCCCGGTGTTTCTTGCTGTGCCCTCGGGTGACGCGCAGGCTGTTGTGCATCACCGTGTGGAGGGGCCGAAGTGCTCCGCTGCTGTTTCCAGCATCACTGCCTGGCAGGCACGTCGCGTGCACCATCCGGTGCTCGCCCAGCTCCTCTTGGTGTGCTCTACACATCAGACTCCAGGCCGGAGCCTGGCTGTCGACGCCGTGATTCCCTTGGGCATGTCCTGGCTCACCGAGCATGGCATGTGAAGCCCAGCAGATGTCATCGCTACCTGGAAGGCGGAGGGTGTGTCCTTCTCTGGCTCATCGGGCTGCACAGGGCATTTCCCTCACCGGCACACCCTCTAAGCTGCTCCATGCAAGGCTACATGCTGTATGAATGGGCAAATGTGAAATCCAGCAGCCCCAGGTAGGTAGATCCTACCTCTTAATGTTTGAGTGTACTATACATGCCCCATTGATAGTGGCTATTGCAGAGGAGCCTGCTGTTGCTACTCTCTACCTACATTGCGGCATCCAGTCAGGGGAAGTGGCTGTGCTAAAACTGTCCTTACTGGTAACAAATAAAGGAGGAGTTTTGAAGGTGGAGCAATCTACTCGACAAAACTACATATCGTACGGACGATGCAAGACTGACGTTAGCCTCCCTACACACTGTTCGGGAAGAGCTGATGGTGTCCCCGTAAGGCTGTCTCATGAGAGGGTCATGTCTAGTGGTTCCAGGTACTTTGCAACAGCGAGTGGTCAATCTGGCCCATTTGGCCCATCAAGGGGTCATTAAGATGATGTCTCGACTGAGATGCAAGGTGTGGTTCCCCAATCTGGATACCCTAGTAGAGCAAGCTGTTTACCAGTGCTCCCTTTGCCAAGCTGCAGTTCCTGCTGATCCGCCTGCACCCATTATCACTGAAACCATCCCGCCATTCTCCTGGCAGAGGGCCAGTGCAGGTTTTGGTAGCCTCCTGGATGGGCGACATATGCTGGTGGTCATCGATGATTTTTCAAAATATCCTGAGGTTGAGATCATGGAATCCACTACTGCCAGTCAGACTATTCCTTGTTTGGAGAAAATTATGGCCACTCATAGATTACTCAAGGAACTGCACACTGACAATGGCCCTCCATTCTCGAGCCAAGAATTCACCGATTATTTACAATCAAGGGGTGTTCGCCACAGGAAATTACACCCCGTTGGCCACAAGGGAATGGAGAGGCGGAGCGTTTCATGCACACTCTGAACAAGATCATCAAAATCGCTTTGGCCAATGGACAGAATGTGGACTGTGCTCTGTATGGATTTCTGATGGAGTATCGTTTAACTCCTCACTCTACAACTCATGTTAGTCCCATGTCGTTATGCATGAACCGCCCCATCAGTGATGTCATTCCGCACCTAGAAGTTGTGTCGGCAAGGCAAGAACAGGATGCAGACACGTTGCAAAAGCATCACAAGAAATTGATACATGTCCCGAACTCACAGATCCAAATAGAGTTCCATCAAAGTGGGTGACCTGGTGATGGTAAGAAATAGAGCCTCACTGGCGAAGTTCACTTTACCTTTTGAGCTCTATCCATTGAATGTGCAAACAGTAAGAGGAACAATGATCACTGCGCAGAGAGCTGGAGCGATTATCACCATGAATGTCTCCTTTTTCAAGGCTTATCAAACTCCTGTGAACAGTCCCCAGATGGACTCAGATGGCCCGTTTGAAGTCGAAGTGCCGTCGGAAGACGAGTCATTGCCCATTGGTCAGACTACCCCTTCTGAGCCCACAGGGTGACTGCCATCGCTCTCCGGGGATGGGAGATATTGCTCCTAGGAGGTACCCTCACCGGGGTCATCTGATCGAGACATCTCACCACTGCCTGTTGAGCCAGGTGAGCCAATCGGAGATGCCAGTCATCAAGGGACAGAGAGGACCCTCTTCGACTCAACCCAGCGAGGTAATCTTGTTTGAAGGATTGCCTGCTGCATTGAATATGTGATTGTGGATGTCTGATCTCTCTCTAACTGTTTTCTCTCTCTCTCTCTCTCTCTCCCTCTCTTTCTCTCTTTTCTATTTCTGCCTGTTTTGTTTTTTTTGTTGGTTAAGGAGGAATTTTATGTTTACACTAGTGGGTTAAGCCCTCTACGCTAATTCCTGGAGGGGTGTTTAGATGACCTACCCTCCCCGCTGGTTCTCAATGGTCACGTCAGTGACATAGGGATGGAGGAGATAAATAAATAGACCTGGGCCGTGACCTCATGGTCGAAACGAACCCCAGTGTGTGCTGCATGTCTGTAATTACACACGTCTCAAATTGCCATAGATCTCTGGGTTGCGGTGCTGGCATCACACGTAACAATTTATAGCCATGTGACACATTCCAAGCCTGACAGCAGTTATGCCTACAGTGCCAGAGGCATTGGCCAGGGTCAAGGGAGGGGATGTGGTTTGGTAGCAGGAGGTGATATCCAAGGAGGGCACACAAGAAGGACGCACAAAAATTCATGCTGAAAGGGTAGTTTGTAGAAAGTGCAGAACCGCCCTCAATTAGTGTCTTCAGAAGAGGTAAGCAGCATTGGCTCTACCTCGGCACCTCACTTCTCCTGTAGTTTCTTTTTCATCTTTGATTATTTCTCATCTTTGTGGAACTGTCCAGTGCACTGCTAGCCCTCAGCAGTCCTTGGGAGGACCCTGCCTAATCAACATGCCACTCTTTGCAGTCGTAATCCTGCTGTTGGTGTAGTGAGGAGTCTGCTTCACATTTTTGGGGAAAGAAGTGTTAGGGCTCTTTCAATCTGTGGATGGATACCCCCTTGTATCATTCTCTTCCTTGTTTACAACAGCTTTAATTGATATATGATTAAGACAGACTGTTCAGCGTCCTACCCAATAAAGATGGTCTTCTTTGTGCTATCCTTACTAAAAATGTGGATATTCAGATCAGCAGTGTCCTACCTAAGGCCTGGTCAGGACACACTAGAACTGACTTTCATATTAACGCTATACGTCCAGTACTTCCTAGTACTTCCTAGTACCAGGAGGCGCACAAAAGGATTCCCGGGCTCCCGCAGCGCGGGACGCGCGGGGCGTGACCGGACGGGGCCGGGCTGGGCCACACCGCTTGGCTAAGCGACTCCAAAGGAGATCCCGAAGTAAAGATACCGGTAAGGGGTGAGAGAACCATCTAATTCCACACGCTGAAACCTGCTAGTCGGGAGCAATAAACATAAACATGGGAAAAAGAAAACTAGCCTCAAACAAGAGGAAGGTATCTGTAAAAGTTGTCCCTATCACGAATTATTTAACCCCTTCAGCGCGGCGCGGATTTTCGCGCCGTGCTGAAGGTTCTGTGCGCGGGCGGGGCCATGACGGAGCGGTTCCGTCATGCGCACAGCGCAACCGACGCTCATGACGGAACCGCTCCGTCATGAGCGTCGAAGGGGTTAAAGAGTGCTATGGGCATCTTAAATGATGAAATAGTCCAAGTTGAAGAACAACTGGCAGCTGCTAAAACAGCCCTGAACAGTGTACATAGGGAGGCCAAGACTACAGTAGAGGTCTACGACCCTACTTGTGAAAATAGCTTGGCCCCAGTCATTTAAGGGGATGTGGTGCAAGATTGTGCTCCAAGGGACAGCAGCAACAGGAGTAATAGTCCTGATATTTACAAGCTATACTCCCCAACGATATCAGGTCCATGTGTATTAAATACCCCATTAGAAATATCAGCGTCACCGGAAGCTTATGATCTAGCCTCACCGCCAGCCAAACGAAGTAAACAGCACACTGCCCCGGTAAAGCCCAATCATCAGAGAAAAAAGCAGAAAAAGGGGAATATACTAAAGCATGATGGATGTGACATGGGGCTGGAACATGGGGTGTTACCACCTAATATGCTTGGCATTGAAGTCCTTTTTAAGAAATTGCACGGAAAAATTGATACCATTGAAAGGCGCATTATGTCTGAGTTAAAAACAGTGCAAAAGGATATCTACCAATTAACTGAACTGATAACAGATTTGAAACAACAAAATAATTCTATAGCAGGTATTAACACTGGACCAAGTAGAGAAACCGTTAAGCCATCGTCTGTGCCCGATAAAAGTGAAGGAATAGACACTGACACAAGAAAGATTAACCCTGAAACATATGCCACAAAGTGTACTCTTGATAAAGAAAGAACTGGAAGATTACAAAAACAATCAGCTTGCAAATCCAGATGGGGATTATCAACAACCTAAAAATCATCGCGATGATTTTTTAAATCTGCCCCCTCAGGCTACTCCTTATGTCATCGTACTAAAAAATGTACCTATATTGCCAGAAAATCGCATTGAAACGTGGGATTCATTGAAAAACAGTGTGATACATTGGTTTGCTTGTAATACTTGTTGCATTACTGAGGTTCTCGCTCAGGAAATAATCATGTTAAGGAGAGTGAAATGGGTGGGCAATATGGATAAGACCTGCGAGGGTGATTGTGTAGTAAACTTTCCCCACCCACATTTCGTGGCCTACGTACTAGATGAGGTGTTAAGTAAACAGGAGCGGTCATGTAGAAATTACCATCAACATACTGACATTGCCGCAGTACCCCTTAGGTACTTTTATAGACCTAGCCCTGAGCAATATTTTAAACCTCGAAGATCCCAGTATTGTAATATTGAAAAAGCCATTCCAACCATGCCTAATAGGTTTGATCCCCTGAGGAGATGTAGTGAAGTGGACTGACTAAATATAAAACCTGACCATACTGCTGATTATTTCTTGACAAGAGAATTCATGGATATTGAGATATTGCCTAAAGTATGTAATCCTCCCTTTCCTTATATCAACACAGTAACTTTGCCAGTAGAAGCTATACCGCCTTACTTTCATGATGATTTTAATCCAACTAGCTATCCAAGCGAGATTGGAAAAGTAAGTAGCCGTGCGAGTGGCTCATTGCAAATCCTATCATGGAATGTTGCAGGGGTTAACAATAAACTGTCTGATATATCCTGGCTTAACACAATAGCAAACCGAGATCTAATTCTAATGCAGGAAATCTGGCAAGTAGAACCTTTTTATGTAAATAGTTTTAAGACCATTTTTTCTGGAGCGATTCCTTCTAAGGCAGGGAGAGCAAGTGGTGGTTTAGCTATATTACTATCTGTAACTTCACCGTTAACCCTACAGAAAACCTTTACCAAGTCACAGCATTTTCAATTTTTACTCCTTAGCGTAAAAGGAAAGCAAAATATTGTAGTGATTAATTACTACAATAATGTTTTTAATAAAACTAGAACAGGGATAGTGACTGCATGGAGGAAGAACTCGAAACTTTCCCGAAGAGACTGGGGAATGAGTATATAGTGATTTGGGGTGGTGATTTTAATATCGAACTATGCAAGTCATTGAAAATGAATCAATGTGGCCATACAGACGATTTCGGGGATCATATCGTTCACTTCCCACATAATCCCTATGGCGAAATACTTAACTGTGTGATGTACAAATATGGCCTGGAAGTTTTGAAGTTGGGTGACAATGATGGAGCTATCAAGGTATATACTTATGAGGGGGCTAGATCTTCATCATGTATTGATCATTTCCTGACATCAAGGAACAGTAGGCCTTTTGTGAACAATTGCATTATATCGCACAGTTTACTTAGTGATCATCACCCCATTTTGTTAACGTTAAACTCCAGTTTATACTTTATTGAAAAGACTTGTGCCACTGCAGTTGACATTAGTACACAAGGTGAAAATGGGATCTCTATTAAATGGACCGGCGTTAACCCTGCTAATTTTATGGAAAATGTGGCTACTAGCAAAAATCATGATATAGAAGTTTGCCTAGATGGATCTTTCAATAATATCGACATTGTTATGGCCTTTAATAATATTTCAACAGAAATTAATAAAAATTTGACATAAAAAAATAAGAGTCATAAAAATAAAAGAGATCGCTGTCCACGATGGTTTAATCAAGAATGTTCGAAATTAAACAGAGGCCTGAAGGAAGCTCTGAAAGCTGAGCCAAGAAATAGAGAAAATATTAGTAGCCTTAGAAAAAGTTATAAACAAGCACAAATTGCTAGGAAAACAGAAATTAGAGAGACTGCATGGGATAATTTGGTCCAGGCAGCTGAGACCAAAAATTCTACCCTTTTTTGGAAAACTATTGACCAACCCCTGTTTAAGGATATTTCTATGGCAGGGATTGATACAGTAGTTATCACAGAAGACTGGTTATTACATTTTGAGGATATTTTTAACCCCACTAAATGCTGTAATGAAACGAACCAGGACAGCAATATTATTTTAATTAAAACTAATAAAATTGAAATTATAACTGTTGATGAGGTTGAAACTGCTCTGCAAAATAGTGCAAGTGGGAAGGCTTCTGGCCCTGATGGGGTTCCGATTGATATATTCAAATATAATGGTGACTTTTGGTCCCCCATTTTAGTCAACCTTTTTAATGCTATTACTGATGGGGTGCTACCCGCAACTTGGGCCGAAAGTGTGATCGTTCTGCCCCATTTCTCTCCTTGATTCTACTTTTAAACTTATGGGCAGGATTTTATTAGCAAGACTTAAATGTTGGGTCAAGGATTGTAATATTTTAAGTGAAGCCCAATATGGCTTTAGAAAAGGAACTGGCACGGTTGAGCAGTGTGTAAATTTAGAGCTACTCATAGGGAAATATACTATGGCTAAAACTGGCTCACCCCACCTATGCTTTGTTGACCTTTCCAGTGCGTTTGACTTAGTAAATCATAGTATGTTATGGCAAACGCTGGAAGGGATGGGTGCTCCACACAATATCATTAGCCTCCTGTCACAAATCTATGCCCATCTAATTTCAAAGATCCGATATGGACATAACGGGGAATGCACATCGCACTTTAGAGTAACCCGAGGTATCAGACAAGGTTGTGTCCTTGCCCCACTCTTATTTTCATTATATATAAATGGAGTGGATTCTTTATTACAGAGTTATAAAACAGATGCCCCTGTCGTTGGTAAACGTGTAACACCGGTTTTATTATACGCCGGCTATGCTGTCTTGATTTCCAGGACTGCAAATGGCCTACAACTTCTGATCGATGAATTTACTAATTTTATGACTAACAAAAACGTATCGATTAATTTGTCCAAGACTCTAGTAATGACGTGTGGAAAAAGTAAAGCTAAAATTAAAACCCATCACGTCAATGGTGCACCGATTGAAAGGACTACAACTTTCTCTTACCTGGGGCTACTTTTTAATTGTAATGGTTCATGGAACGCACACGTTAATTTATGTAAACTAAAATTCCTAAGAGCAACTAAAGCCATTTTTAGATTGTCACAAAAAATAGGCAATAAGTCAGTGCGAGAGATTTTAAAATTATATAGGAGCAAATGTATAACTGGGGTCTGCTACGGCGGATCGCTTTGGGGCATTGCGGATACTTCCCCATTACAAATATTGGAAAACAAATTTTTACGAAGAGT
This sequence comes from Triturus cristatus, assembly GCF_964204655.1. NCBI lineage: Eukaryota > Metazoa > Chordata > Amphibia > Caudata > Salamandridae > Triturus > Triturus cristatus. Next base: position 708,839,291 of record NC_140587.1, on the reverse strand, counting down.
ACTATCAGTTCCTAATTCTACAGCTACATATATCATACATAGGGAAATGGATGTACCTTTTTTAAGCAACTTGATTAATGTGTCTGCCCTAATTCTATGGTATTGAATATGGACGAAGGAAGAAACTCATTTTACCAAGGACATTATATGTGATTGTTTAACCCTTGATCATTGGAAGAACATACCTTGGCTGAAATACATTCACAGCCTCCTTTTGGAGTGTGATATGAGTGCTAACATTAGAGATCCAATGAGTTTCAAGAAATTTAGTATGGGGGAACTAAAAAGGAGATTCCTTAAATTAAGGGAACTTGCCATGGAAACAGAAGTATGTGTTAAACCAAATGTAAATTTGTACAGAGACGGACCCCTGTCTCCAGGCACTCAACCATATCTTATTTTTATAAGAAATACCCAACATAGATTTTATTTAACTAGATTAAGGCTGAGTACTTTGCACTTCCAAATTGCTTTCCCTAAAATGGGTAAATGGAGTGTAAATCTTTCGAAATGTCCGTGCGATGGAAAGTCCATCCAAAGCACTGTGCACTTTGTACTTTTTTGTAACTTTTATAGGGACCTAAGGAAATTAATTTTACACCCATTTTTTATCTCGAATAGACTGTACTCATACAAAACCGCTTTTTATTTTATTCGTGACTTAGAACATGTTTATATATGTAATGCGGTAATCGCTTATATCCAACTAGCCATTAAGCGAAGAAAGTAGTTATCCTATTTGGAATCTCTTGTTTATGAATAAGCTGTATAGTCTTATTCTAGTCTTTTTTACGCACGTTTTAAATGTTTTTTATGTCTTGAAATTCCCATGCACTGATAAGAAGTATTAATTGATTGTTATGATGTATTTACTGTAATATGTAAAAGGTGAAATTATACCTGAAAATGTATAAATTACTGTCTAATTTATGATTAACTGGCTTTTGTAAAGTAGAATGCTTTTATGGATATTTTTTTAATATACCGAATAAAGCTTGTTTTGACTTTGACATGCCCCATACTTTTCACATTAAAGAGGTTTCCAAAATGTAAAAAAAAATATGTTTTCATCAAATTTCTTCATTGATTTTTCATATATGACACATTACAAGGGCAATAAACATCAATCTAGTTTCAAATTCAGTAACGTTGTGCAACATCTCAATAACCGTTGATCACATCTTCTATTTCCGGCCTGTGCGCAACCCCCCAGTATTGATATCAACCTAGTAAACGGGTCTTAAAATGGTCCGAGCATAATCCAGCCATATGAGAGCATGTTGATGAATAACTGAGGGCAGTAAATTAGATTGCAACAGCCGGGCCGCCAGTCAACACAATTCAGTACATTTCTGCAAGGGGCATTTCTCAGAGCACTCTCTATACATCAATGTATTGTATAAAGCACCATGCAGTCAATGAGCTAAGCAGCAGCAATTGTCCAGCGTATTCACACTGAGTTCTAAGAGACCGTCACCACTGCAGATTTGGGTGTGTGTGTTATCAGGTAAGTCTGTAAAGGGTCACAGATACATCGAGGTTGCGAGCAAGGGGGCAGCAATTCAGCATATGTGGCCAATTGATCATTACAATTGATTAAGTTTGCAGCCACTCCTTAAATTTCGGTACACGGCCCATGCCCCATTTGCATACAACTCTATGATTGGCCAAAAGGAGACTGAGCACTACATATTTTCTGAAACAGGCATCTATTTCTTCTGTGTATCCCAATAGCGCAATTAGTGGTGTGAGGGTTACAGTTTGGCCTATCATGAGGGCAAACGCCTCGCAACCTCTCCCCAGTAGGCCTCTATCGGCCCACATGATCAAGCAAGATGGAGGAAGTCTGCCCTCACCGTCGTGCCGCATCTGGCACATCTATCATCAGAGAGAAGGTGATAACGGTGTAGCCTGGCAGACCTGTAGTACATACGGCGGAGAAACCTAAAATGGATAATACAAAGTCTGCTGCTCAAGGCTATACAGCCTGTCTGCTGACAGCAGTACAACCACTGATTATCTGTAAGTGGCATCCCCAATTCTAGGTCACACCTGGCGCAAGCGATCCACGCCATCAATATTCCCAAACATTTTAGGTCCAAGTCATTCCATTTCAGCGGCTAATCCGAATGGAATCGTTTTGTGGCAGGGGTAATGGCAAAGAGGTGGGATTTCTCACAACTGATCTGGATACCTGATATGCCTCCAAAATGGACAAACTCGGGAAGTACTCCATTCAGGCTGTCCCAGGTGACCCTGATATATAAAGTGGTGTCATCAGCATACAATGATACAGGTATATGCCATAGCGAGATGTCTGATGACATATTCGTGGTGATGTTGTTGAATTTTAAGTTGTGAAGTTCGCCAGTGCGAAAAGCTAGGGTGACAGGGGAACCCCTGCCTAGTACCCCGTTCAATGGAAAGAGGGACTGAACAGTTCCCATTAATTTGTATTTTGTCATTTGGTTTGGAGTACAGCAGTGCAATCCAGGCCAAGAAAAGAGAAAGGAAACCCATGCGCCGAAGTACAACCAGCAGGTAATCCCATTCCAAATAATTGAAAGCCCTGGTGGGATCGAGGAATACTCCAACCCCAGCTCGGTCTGGGTCAATGTCTTGTAGGAGCATAAACAGGGTGTGCAAATTGTGCGCTGTAGCATGCCCAGGTCATTTGAGATGTCATCAGTGATGTAATAAATTATGTCATACAAGATGTCATGAGTGATATCATATGTGAAGTCATAGGTAGTGCATGGCGGAGTGCAAGTTATAGTTAACGCTACTAACTATAACTGGTAAATTTCTGTGGTTTTTTTTCAGTTCAAAACGTTAATGTTGTCATTGAAAAATTCACCTAACTAGAACATGACTTTAACCTTTGTTTTTTCAGTGAATTTCTAAAGTTTGTTTTAAACAAAAACAGATCTTTTTATCACATTTAACTATAACGTTACTTTAACCTTTGGTTTTTCTGTGAATTTCTAGTTTTTTTAAATGTAAAGTAAAACCTAATTACCATACTTAAATACAATCCCTGCCGCGCACGGCTTTGGCTCCGTGCGGTGGGGGTTGGCCTCCATCTCCAGGGACTTTTTTTAAGGGGTGCGGGCTGTGCGGAACTCCTCCCCAAATCTCTTTAGGCCCTAGGGACCCCATTCCCCAGGACTGTACATCTAAGTTAAAAGGGTAGATGGGCCACGTTGCCCCCTCCCCGAACTGTTATCAGCTCTGGGGACACCATCCCCCAGAGCCACTCTTTTAGATAAAGGGGGGGCCTGCGTGACCCCCCTCCCCGGGTCTATTTCAATCCCAGGGACTGCATCTCCTGGGGCCCAGTGTTCTTTTGAGGGTGAGGGGAGCAGTGCCCCCCCAAGTCAGCTTTGGCCCTGTGGACCCCATTCCCCGAGGCCTTGTGTGATTTTGAGGGAGAAGGGGGTGCACATGGGCCCCCTCCCCGGGTGATTTAAGCCCCAGGGACCCAAGGCCCCTCGCAGCCAAAGTTGACTCCTCGCATACAGTGGGAGCCGGCATTTCTCCTGCCCACCCGCTGGGAGCAACTCCAAATGCTGCTCTCTGCGGGCAGGAGCAATAATATCATCTGTTTTTTGCCCACTTCGGTGTGGGCAGGAAAACGGATGAAAATTCCACTCCCAGCAGGCGGGAGCATTTTTTAAGTTCTTGCCCGCTGTGAGCAGACTTGGTATTTGCTTCCGCTTGACGAGAGATTAAAACATGCTCCCGCCAAGCAAGAGAAAACATAGTTTCCCTGCTCACGCCACTGTGGGCAGGGAACCCATTATGTACCAGGGGTGGGCTCTCCGGGAAACAGCATCTGAGCCGGCCCGAGGGATGGGGTGCCCGGGGCCATTATTGGCTGTCGGAGGGGGGCTGCATGACCCCACTCCCTTAAAGTAATTGGCCGTGGGGTGGGCTCTCTGGGACCTTAGAGGCTCTGGTAGGGGCTGTGCACCCCCCCTCCCCATTTTACAAGATTTCGGCTCCAGGTAAGGGTTCCTCAGGGTCTGTCATGGCCCAGGGAGGAGGGCCACGTGTTCCTCCTCCCCATACAGAATATGTTCAGCTCCCAGGGGCCTCTGATGGCTCGGGGAGGGGTGCCCCTCAGCTCCCTTTCCCATTAGGAATTCAGCCCCAGGGGTGGGCTTATAGTTTATAAATGTGACCCGATCGTAATTTGTATCCGGGATCGTGGCCATTTATGCACTATGTTTTTCATTTTTGGCAGGGGGGTCCCACTGGGCCTACAGGGTTAGAGTATCCCTACCCTGCCCCAATATAGCTTTCACGTTTTATAACTTCAGAACAGGGGACTAAGTCCTCAAGTCCTATAATGGCTGCCAGCAACATTTTTCTCATATTGCTGGCAGCCAATCCGGGTGCTTGCTCTTACTGGAGTCTGACTCCTGCAGGAGCTAGATGGCCTAAGGGAAATAAAGCTCCCTGCGCCAATTAGATTGCTCTGTTTATAAATTAGCGTTTCTGCGAGTGTCTCTGAAGATTCTAGCGGAACCAACTGCCTAAATCTACAATTCTTTTTGACCCATAATTTCTCAAAACCCACTGAACTGATTTACATGAAATCACAAAAAGTACAATCTGCAAACCAAGATCTAGTTTCATGATGAATATGGTGTGATTTTGTTAAGCAGTTTTTGCTGTAGCCTATCTTAAAGAATGCTTTTGGATTTTTTTGTTTTGGGTTCCCCCATTTTTTCAGCCCCTGCCTGATGGATCACCCCGAACTTTTCCAGGAAGGAGTTGAGATGGATGAACTTTTTTGGGGGGAGTTTGTAAAGATTAGTCAAACGGGGCTCACGTTATTAGCAAACCATTTTATTTCTATGGGAAAGAAGACCTAACTATAACCTCCTAGGGGTGACTATATTTTTAAATACACACACACACTTACTTACCTGCCTTAAATATACTTACCTTGCCTTGTAAAGGCATGTTTGGTAAAGGATTATTCCTGGTAAATGCTTCTGTTGTAAAGGAAATGCATGGTAAAGGCTTTGCATGCTAATGGATATGTGGTAATGGTATTGCGTGGTTTCTACTGCATAGTAAAGGCTGTTTCCCACCCTGAACTGATGTATTTAAATGTATTCTCGTGTGATGATGAAGGAAAATGAGGCCCTTTGTAGAAATTAACTACCTAGTGTCACACAATGTGGCTAAGTGGGAGCCGGGATTGATGCAAGGTTTCCTTGTTTCATGTTGTGCATTTCGGCCACTAGTACGGTGGTTATCTCTTTCTCTATTTCATTTAAAACGTAATGCTTTTTGCTTAATTCCCTGAGATTCTACATCAGCGCACTGTGATAAATACATCCATGCATGTTTCTCCAGGATCGGTGGTGGCATTGTTTGAGGAGCGTGGTGTTAGAATGCAGAAGCAAAAATGAAACCAGAGCACACACCGTTGGACAGTGCATTCAGACCATCCACCCACTCCTCACCCATCCAACTATTCATTCATCATTGAGCCATGCAGCTATGCCTCTAATTTCCATACATCCATTCAATGATTGGACAGAGTTCTATAATGACAAATGTGCAGTCAAAAGCACCATATTTGCAATTATCTGGGGGTGGCACCATCCGCTCCTTAAGCCCCCCTCACAGTGCCCAAAGCCCTTGCCAGGGGGCCAGGGCCGGACTGGGAACCACAACCGGCCCTGGCAAAGTGCTCGGCCGGCCCCCACACCCCCCCCCCCCCCGGGCTGGGGGTGCCGCCGAGCTCCTTGCCAGGGCCGGTTTTCGGCCGATTTTGTTACACGGACGATTTTGCAGCTATGCTGCAAAAACGGCCCGGTAACAAAAACAGCCCCTAGGGGCCCAAAACCGGCCCCCACCCGGTGCCCGCTACGGCCAGTCCGGCCCTGCAGGGGGCCACTGCAGCCTGCACCACTCATTGCCCCTGCAAATGCTGCCAATGACAGTAACAACACAACTACTAACCATCACACTCTAGTTAAGTAAATGGAAATAGAAACCCCCAAGTGCCCAGGCAGATTTCAGGAAACCCCAGAAAAGCTGGAAGAAACTAGGAAGAGCTATATAAGGGGAGGAGAAGAGTTTCTAGGAGAGGAGAAGCCCAGATACAAAATAGCTTTCGAAAGTGTGTAACATTAATGAAAAGAGAAAAAACATTTAATTTAAGTAAGAAATGGGAGAAGGAAGGAGATGAGTAGGTTTTTATTTATTAAGCATGCACTACGTACTGATTGCTGTTACTGGCTGCAGTCAATAATAAAATGATCTTTGACGCCACCGCAAGACTCTGTGTTTCTGTGGTCCAAGACAGGAAGAACTCGGAGTCATAGGGTGCTACCCGTGGCACCGCTGGGTTCCTAAATAACCCAGTACTTCAGTACTAAAAAATGTACCTATATTGCCAGAAAATCGCATTGAAACGTGGGATTCATTGAAAAAGAGTGTGATACATTGGTTTGCTTGTAATACTTGTTGCATTACCGAGGTTCTCGCTCAGGAAATAATCATGTTAAGGAGAGTGAAATGGGTGGGCAGTATGGATAAGACCTGCGAGGGTAATTGTGTTATAGTAAACTTTCGCCACCCACGTTTCGTGGCCTACGTACTAGATGAGGTGTTAAGTAAACAGGAGCGGTCATATAGAAATTACCATCAACATACTGGCATTGCCGCATTACCCCTTAGGTACTTTTATAGACCTAGCCCTGAGCAATACTTTAAACCTGGACGACCCCAGTATTGTAATATTGAAGAAGCCATTCCAACCATGCCTAACAGGTTTGATCCCCTGAGGAGATGTAATGAGGTGGACTGGCTAAATATAAAACCTGACCATACTGCTGATTATTTCTTGACAAGAGAATTCATGGATATTGAGATATTGCCTAAAGTATGTAATCCTCCCTTTCCTTATATCAACACAGTAACTTTGCCAGTAGAAGCTATACCGCCTTACTTTCATAATGATTTTAATCCAACTAGCTATCCAAGCAAGATTGGAAAAGTAAGTAGATGTGCGAGTGGCTCATTGCAAATCCTATCATGGAATGTTGCAGGGGTTAACAATAAACTGTTTGATATATCCTGGCTTAACACAATAGCAAACCGAGATCTAATTCTAATGCAGGAAACCTGGCAAGTAGAACCTTTTTATGTAAATGGTTTTAAGACCATTTTTTCTGAAGCGATTCCCTCTAAGGCAGGGAGAGCAAGTGGTGATTTAGCTATATTACTATCTGTAAACTCACCGTTAACCCTACAGAAAACCTTTACCAAGTCACAGAATTTTCAATTTTTACTTTTTTAAGGAAAGCAAAATATTGTAGTGATTAATTACTACAATAATGTTTTTAATAAAACTAGAACAGGGATAGTGACTGCAATGGAGGAAGAAATCGAAACTTTCCTGAAGGAACTGGGGAATGAGTATATAGTGATTTGGGTTGGTGATTTTAATATCGAACTATGCAAGTCATTGAAAATGAATCAATGTGGCCATACAGACGATTTCGGGGATCATATCGTTCACTTCCCACATAATCCCTATGGCGAAATACTTAACTGTGTGATGTACAAATATGGCCTGCAAGTTTTGAAGTTGGGTGACAATGATGGAGCTATCGAGGTATATACTTATGAGGGGGCTAGATCTTCATCATGTATTGATCATTTCCTGACATCAAGGAACAGTAGGCCTTTTGTGAACAATTGCATTATATCGCACAGTTTACTTAGTGATCATCACCCCATTTTGTTAACGTTAAACTCCAGTTTACACTCTATTGAAAAGACTTGTGTCACTGCAGTTGACATTAGTACACAAGGTGAAAATGAGATCTCTATTAAATGGACCGGCGTTAACCCTACTAATTTTATCGAAAATTTGGCTACTAGCAAAAATAATGATATAGAAGTTTGCCTAGATGGATCTTCCAATAATATCGACATCGTTATGGCCTTTAATAATATTTCAACAGAAATTAATAAAAATTTGACATTATAAAATAAGAGTCATAAAAATAAAAGAGATCGCTGTCCATGATGGTTTAATCAAGAATGTTCAAAATTAAACAGAGACCTGAAGGAAGCTCTGAAAGCTGAGCCAAGTAATAGAGAAAATATTAGTAGCCTTAGAAAAAGTTATAGACAAGCACAAATTGCTAGGAAAACAGAAATTAGAGAGACTGCATGGGATAATTTGGTCCAGGTAGCTGAGACCAAAAATTCTACCCTTTTTTAGAAAACTATTGACCAACCCCTGTTTAAGGATATTTCTATGGCAGGGATTGATACAGTAGTTACCGCAGAAGACTGGTTATTACATTTTGAGGATATTTTTAACAGCACTAAATGCTGTAATAAAACGAACCAGGACAGCAATATTATTTTAATTAAAACTAATAAAATTGAAATTATAACTGTTGATGAGGTTGAAACTGCTCTGCAAAATAGTGCAAGTAGGAAGGCTGCTGGCCCTGATGGGCTTCCGATTGATATATTCAAATACAATGGTGACTTTTGGTCCCCCGTTTTAGTCAACCTTTTTAATGCTATTACTGATGGGGTGCTACCCGCAACTTGGGCCGAAAATGTGATCGTTCCGCCCCATTTCTCTCCTTGATTCTACTTTTAAACTTATGGGCAGGATTTTATTAGCAAGACTTGAATGTTGGGTCAAGGATTGTAATATTTTAACTGAAGCCCAATATGGCTTTAGAAAAGGAATTGGCATGGTTGAGCAGTGTGTAAATTTAGAGCTACTCATAGGGAAATATACCATGGCTAAAACTGGCTCACTCCACCTATGCTTTGTTGACCTTTCCAGCGTGTTTGACTTAGTAAATCATAGTATGTTATGGCAAACGCTGGAAGGGATGGGTGCTCCACACAATATCATTAGCCTCCTGTCACAAATCTTTGCCCATCTAATTTCAAAGATTCGATATTGACAGAACGGGGAATGCACATCGCACTTGTAACCCGAGGTATCAGACAAGGTTGTGTCCTTGCCCCACTCTTATTTTCACTATATATAAATGGAGTGGATTCTTTATTACAGAGTTATAAAACAGATCCCCCTGTCGTTGGTAAACGTGTAACACCGGTTTCATTATACGCCGACGACGCTGTCCTGATTTCCAGGACTGCAAGTGGCCTACACCTTCTGATCGATGAATTTACTCATTTTATGACTAACAAAAACGTATCGATTAATTTGTCCAAGACTCTAGTAATGACGTGTGGAAAAAGTAAAGCTAAAATTAGAACCCATCACGTCAATGGTGCACCGATTGAAAGGACTACAACTTTCTCTTACCTGGGGCTACTTTTTAATTGTAAAGGTTCCTGGAACGCACACGTTAATTTATGTAAACTAAAATTCCTAAGAACAACTGAAGCCATTTTTAGATTCTCACAAAAAATAGGCAATAAGTCAGTGCGAGAGATTTTAAAATTATATAGGAGCAAATGTATAACTGGAGTCTGCTACGACGGATCGCTTTGGGGCATGGCGGATACTTCCCCATTACAAATATTGGAAAACAAATTTTTACGAAGAGTACTATCAGTTCCTAATTCTACAGCTACATATATCATACATAGGGTAATGGATGTACCTTTTTTAAGCAACTTGATTAATGTGTCCGCCCTAATTCTATGGTATCGAATATGGACGAAGGAAGAAACTCATTTTACCAAGGACATTATATGTGATTGTTTAACCCTTGATCATTGGAAGACCTTGGCTGAAATACATTCACAGCCTCCTTTTGGAGTGTGATATGAGTGCTAACATTGGAGATCCAATGAGTTTCGAGAAATTTAGTATGGGGGAACTAAAAAGGAGATTCGTTAAATTAAGGGAAGCTGCCATGGAAACAGAAGTATGTGTTAAACCAAATGTTAATTTGTACCGAGACGGACCCCTGTCTCCAGGTACTCAGCCATATCTTATTTTTATAAGAAATACCCAACATAGATTTTATTTAACTAGATTAAGGCTGAGTACTTTGCACATCCAAATTGCTTTCCCTAAGATGGGTAAATGAAGTGCAAATCTTCCGAAATGTCCGTGTGATGGAAAGTCCATCCAAAGCACTGTGCACTTTTTACTTTTTTGTAACTTTTATAGGGACCTAAGGAAATAAATTTTACGCCCACTTTTTATCTCGAATAGACTGTACTCATACAAAACCGCCTTTTATTTTATTTGTGACTTAGAACATGTTTATATATGTAATGCGGTAATCGCTTATATCCAACTAGCCGTTAAGCGAAGAAAGCAGTTATCCTATTTGGAATCTCTTGTTTATGAATAAGCTGTACAGTCTTATTCTAGTCTTTTTTACGCACGTTTTAAATGTTTTTTATGTCTTGAAATTCTCATGCACTGATAAAAAGTATTAATTGATTGTTATGATGTATTTACTGTAATATGTAAAAGGTGAAATTATACCCGAAAATGTATAAATTACTGCCTAATTTATGATGAACTGGCTTTTGTAATGTAGAATGCTTTTACGTATATTTTTTAAATATACCGAATGAAGCTTGTTTTGACTTTGACATGCCCCATACTTTTCACCTTAAAGAGGTTTCCAAAATTAAAAAAAAAAATGTTTTCATCAAATTTCTTTATTGATTTTTCATATATGACACATTACAAGGGCAATAAACATCAATCTAGTTTCAAATTCAGTGACCTTGTGCAACATCTCAATAACCGTTGATCACATCTTCTATTTCCGGCCTGTGCCCAACCCCCCAGTATTGATATCAACCTAGTAAACAGGTCTTAAAATGGTCCGAGCATAATCCAGCCATGTTGATGAATAACTGAGGGCAGTAGATTAGATTGCAACAGCCGGGCCGCCAGTCAACACAATTCAGAACATTTCTGCAAGGGGCATTTCTCAGAGCACTCTCTATACATCAATGTATTGTATAAAGCACCATGCAGTCAATGAGCTAAGCAGCAGCAATCGTCCAGCGTGTTCACACTGTGTTTTAAGAGACCGTCAATACTGCAGATTTGGGTGTGTGTGTTATCAGGTAAGTCTGTAAGGGGTCACAGATACATCGAGGTTGCAAGCAAGGGGACAACAATTCAGCATATGTGGCCAATTGATCATTACAATTAATTAAGTCTGCAGCCACTCCTTAAATTTCGGTACACGGCCCCTGCCCCATTTGCATACAACTCTATGATTGGCCCAAAGGAGACTGTGCACTACATATTTTCTGAAACAGGCATCTATTTCTTCTGTGTATCCCAATAGCGCCATTAGTGGTGTGACGGTTACAGTTTGGCCTATCATGCGGGCAAACGCCTCGGCAACCTATCCCCTGTAGGCCTCTATCGGCCCACATGATCAAACAAGTTGGAGGAAGTCTGCCCCCCGTCGTGCCACATCTGGCACATCTATCATCAGAGAGAAGGTGATAACGGTGTAACCTGGCAGACTTGTAGTACATACGGCGTAGGAACCTAAAATGGATAATACAAAGTCTGCTGCTCAAGGCTATACAGCCTGTCTGCTAACAGTAGTACAACCACTGATTATCTGTAAGTGGCATCCCCAATTCTAGGTCCCACCTGGTGCAAGCGATCCACGCCATCAATATTCCCAAATATCTTAGGTCCAAGTCATTCCATTTCAGCGGCTAATCCGAATGGAATCGTTTTGTGGCAGGGGTAATGGCAAAGAGGTGGGATTTCTCACAACTGATCTGGATACCCGATATGCCTCCAAAATGGACAAACTCGGGAAGTACTCCATTCATGATACAAGTATATGCCATAGCGGGATGTCTGATGGCATATTCGTGGTGATGTTGTTGAATTTTAAGTTGTGAAGTTCGCCAGTGCGAAAAGCTAGGGTGACAGGGGGAACCCCTGCCTAGTACCCCATTCAATGGAAAGAGGGGCTGAACAGTTTCCATTAATTTGTATTTTGTCATTTGGTTTGGAGTACAGCAGTGAAATCCAGGCCAAGAAAAGAGAAAGGAAACCCATGCGCCGAAGTACAACCAGCAGGTAATCCCATTCCAAATAATTGAAAGCCCTGGTGGGATCGAGGAATACTCCAACCCCAGCTCGGTCTGGGTCAATGTCTTGTAGGAGCACAAACAGGGTGTGCAAATTGTGCGCTGTAGCATGCCCAGGTCATTTGAGATGTCATCAGTGATGTAATAAATTATGTCATACAAGATGTCATGAGTGATATCATATGTGGAGTCATAGGTAGTGCATGGCGGAGTGCAAGTTATAGTTAACGCCACTAACTATAACTGGTAAATTTCTGTGTTTCTTTTTCTCAGTTCAAAACGTTAATGTTGTCATTGAAAAATTCACCTAACTAGAACATTGACTTTAACCTTTGTTTTTTCAGTGAATTTCTAAAGTTTGTTTTAAACAAAAACAGATCTTTTTATCACATTTAACTATAACGTTACTTTAACCTTTGGTTTTTCAGTGAATTTCTAGTTTTTTTAAATGTAAAGTAAAACCTAATTACCATGCTTAAATACAATCCCTGCCGCGCACGGCTTTGGCTCCGTGCGGCGGGGGTTGGCCTCTATCTCCATGGTCTTTTTTTAAGGGGTGCGGGCTGTGCGGAACTCCTCCCCAAATCTCTTTGGCCCTAGGGACCCCATTCCCCAGGACTGTACATATAAGTTAAAAGGGTAGATGGGCCGCGTTGCCCCCTCCCCGAACTGTTATCGGCTCTGGGGACACCCTCCCCCAGAGTCACTCTTTTAGATGAAGGGGGGGCCTGTGTGGCCCCCCTCCCCGGGTCTATTTCAATCCCAGGGACTGCATCTCCTGGGGCCCAGTGTTCTTTTAAGGGTGAGGGGAGCAGTGCCCCCCCAAGCCAGCTTTGGCCCCGTGGACCCCATTCCCCGAGGCCTTGTGTGATTTTGAGGGAGAAGGGGGTGCACATGGGCCCCCTCCCCGGGTGATTTATGCCCCGGGGACCCAAGGCCCCTCGCAGCCAAAGCTGACTCCTCGCATACAGTGGGAGCCGGCATTTCTCCTGCCCACCCGCTTGGAGCAACTCCTAATGCTGCTCTCTGCGGGCAGGAGCAATAATATCATCTGTTTTTTGCCCGCTTTGGTGTGGGCAGGAAAACGGATGAAAATTCCACTCCCAGCAGGCGGGAGCATTTTTGAAGTTCTTGCCCGCTGTGAGCAGACTTGATATTTGCTTCCGCTTGACGAGAGATTAAAAAATGCTCCCGCCAAGCAAGAGCAAACATAGTTTCCCTGCACACGCCACTGTGGGCAGGGAAAACCATTATGTACCAGGGGGTGGACTCCCCGGGAAATAGCATCTGAGCCGGCCCGAGGGATGGGGTCCCCGGGGCAAATTATTGGCTGTCGGAGGGGGGCTGCATGACCCCACTCCCTTAAAGTAATTGGCCGTGGGGTGGGCTCTCTGGGACCTTAGAGGCTCCGGTAGGGGCTGTGCATCCTCTCCCCATTTTACAAGATTTCGGCTCCAGGTAAGGGTTCCTCAGGGTCTGTCATGGCCCAGGGAGGAGGGCCATGTGTTCCTCCTCCCCATACAGAATATGTTCAGCTCTCAGGGGCCTCTGATGGCTCGGGGAGGGGTGCCCCGCAGCTCCCTTTCCCATTAGGAATTCAGCCCCAGGGGCTCATATTTTATAAATGTGACCTGATCGTAATTTGTATTCGGGATCGTGGCCATTTATGCACTATGTTTTTCATTTTTGGCAGGGGGATCCCACTGGGCCTACAGGGTTAGAGTATCCCTACCCAGCCCCAATATAGCTTTCTTTTTTTATAACTTCAGAACAGGGGACTAAGTCCCCAAGTCCTATAATGGCTGCCAGCAACATTTTTCTCATATTGCTGGCAGCCAATCCGGGTGCTTGCTCTTACTGGAGTCTGACTCCTGCAGGAGCTAGATGGCCTAAGGGAAATAAAGCTCCCTGCGCCAATTAGATTGCACTGTTTATAAATTAGCATTTCTGCGAGTGTCTCTGAAGATTCTAGTGGAACCAACTGCCTAAATCTACAATTCTTTTTCACCCATAATTTCTCAGAACCCACTGAACTGATTTACATGAAATTACAAAAAGTACAATCTGCAAACCAAGATCGAGTTTCATGATGAATTTGGTGTGATTTTGTTAAGCAGTTTTTGCTGTAGCCCATCTTAAAGAATGCTTTTGGATTTTTTTGTTTTGGCTTCCCCCATTTTTTCAGCCCCTGCCTGATGGATCACCCTGAACTTTTCCAGGAAGGAGTTGAGATGGATGAACTTTTTGGGTGGGAGTTTGTAAAGATTAGTCAAACGGGGCTCACGTTATTAGCAAACCAAACATTTTATTTCTATGGAAAAGCAGACCTAACTATAACTATACTTACCTTGCCTTGTAAAAGCATGTTTGGTTAAGGATTATTCCTGGTAAATGCTTCTGTTGTAAAGGAAATGCATGGTACAGGCTTTGCATGCTAATGGATATGTGGTAATGGTATTGCGTGGTTTCCACTGCATAGAAAAGGCTGTTTCCCACCCCGAACTGATGTATTTAAATGTATTCTCGTGTGATGATGTAGGAAAAGGAGGCCCTTTGTAGAAATTAACTACCTAGTGTCACACAATGTGGCTAAGTGGGAGCCGGGATTGATGCAAGGTTTCCTTGTTTCATGTTGTGCATTTCAGCCACTAGTACGGTGGTTATTTCTTTCTCTATTTCATTTAAAACGTAATGCTTTTTGCTTAATTCCCTGAGATTCTACATCAGCGCACTGTGATAAATACATCCATGCATGTTTCTCCAGGATTGGTGGTGGCATTGTTTGGGGAGCGTGGTGTTGTAATGCAGAAGCTAAAATGAAACCAGAGCACACACCCTTGGACAGTGCATTCAGACCATTTGCTCCACGTAGTTTGAAGTCTTTACTGTCATTCATTCGCAAATGAATCCATCCACCCACTCCTCACCCATCCAACTATTCATTCATCATTGAGCCATGCAGCCATGCCTCTAATTTCCATACATCCATTCAATGATTGGACAGAGTTCTATAATGACAAATGTGCAGTCAAAAGCACCATATTTGCAATTATCTGGGAGGGGGGGCACCATCCGCTCCTTAAGCCCCCCTCACAGTGCCCAGAGCCCTTGCCAGGGGGCTAGGGCCGGACTGGGAACCACAACCGGCCCTGGCAAAGTGCTCGGCCGGCCCCCTCGCCACCCCCCCTACCGGGCGGGGGTGCCGCCGAGCTCTTTGCCAGGGCCGGTTTTCGGCCGATTTTGTTACACGGCCGATTTTGCAGCTATGCTGCAAAAACGGCCCGGTAACAAAAACGGCCCCCGGGGGCCCAAAACTGGTCCCCACCTGCGCGGCGCACCGGAGGATTGCCCGGTGCCCGCTACGGCCAGTCCAGCCCTGCAGGGGGCCACTGCAGCCTGCACCACTCATTGCCCCTGCAAATGCTGCCAATGACAGTAACAACACAACTACTAACCATCACACTCTAGTTAAGTAAATGGAAATAGAAACCCCCAAGTGCCCAGGCAGATTTCAGGAAACCCCAGAAAAGCTAGAAGAAACTAGGAAGAGCTATATAAGGGGAGGAGAAGAGTTTCTAGGACAGGAGAAGCCCAGATACAAAATAGCTTTCGAAAGGGTGTAACATTAATGAAAAGAGAAACAACATTTAATTTAAGTTGGAATGGGAGAAGGAAGGAGAGGAGTAGGTTTTTATTTATTAAGCATGCACTACGTACTTA
Source organism: Triturus cristatus (assembly GCF_964204655.1). Taxonomy (NCBI): domain Eukaryota; kingdom Metazoa; phylum Chordata; class Amphibia; order Caudata; family Salamandridae; genus Triturus; species Triturus cristatus. The sequence goes on along the minus strand of NC_140587.1, from coordinate 708,823,505 downwards.
TGAAAAGGCTCAGAGCTTGGCACAAGTATCCTACGGTTAACATTGGCAGTTCAGTCACCGTACAGTGTAACTCTTAAGTCAAGATCAATTTAATCAGGTTCCGTTTGTAAAGAATTGAAATATGAGTGCTCTTTAGTCCAGAACTATATATATAGTACAACTATGTCTGGACTGCCATCTAGTGGTTAGTGTTTGATAGCATTTTACATTTCATCAATGTGGATGCAGCCAAGATTCCCAGGTCTTGCATACACCACTTGGCTGTCTTTTTACTGGTATAACCAGTATCATAATGTCCCGGCCAGTTAATAAATGATGAAAATCACAGATTTTCAAAGAAGTCACTTAGCTCAGCAGCCATTAATGCTGCACCGCTTTGCGTGACAGAGAGGGAGCAGGAGAGCGCCATATCAACAGAGAAATGGCTCTCTCTCCCTAATTCCAAATCTGATTTCAGCTGCCGTGCGCCAGGCACACACCTTAGCGCCAGAGCGCTAAGGTGCATGCCTGAGTCTAGCATAGTTTTTGTACAGAAAGGGTATTCTTCTTGTACAAAATACTATGCCTAGGCAAGTTCGAACACTTTGCCCACTTTGTATGTGTGCTGCACAGTGCCCACTTTGTATGTGTGCTGCACACAAAGTGCATGCAAAGTAGGAAAAGAAAGGAGAAATGAAAATATTTCTACTCTTAACGCCTCCTTTTAGATGGCATTGACTTTTCGCGCTGAACCCTGTCTACAATTATTTGTAGAGCCAAATCCGTACACCTCCAGAGGTGAGGAGGAGCAAGTAGAAATATGATCATTTCTCCTACTTTTTTCTCCTTTTCCTCTTTCTATGTGTATTGCATTCTGCAGCACACATAGAAAGAGGAAAATGCCTCTTAGGATTGTTGTTGTGCAAGAAGGTGCCCAGAATTCTAAGAAAATTAGACTGGCCTAACTAGTCACAGATGGATCTGGTATACTTGACAGATGTGATTGATGTATTGTATTGCATTGTATTGCATTGTATTGTAATTGCATTTAATTAGCGCTTACTACCCCTGATGAGGCTTTGAATGGCTTTTTCGGTGAGTAGCACGCTACTCCGGAACCCATAAATGGTTAGTGTTGAATTAGTCTGGGGAAATATGAAATTAATTTGAGTGGTGGACATGTTAGTCTGTAATTTGGTTGAAAAGGACAGTGGAGGGATAGAAGAGGGAAGGGTCAAGAAAGTTGATTTTATTAACGTCTAACCATACCTTTACCACTTTAACAAAATTTGTTGATAGTAAACTCTGCTTTAAAATCTGGGCTTGCTTGCCAACGTTGCCATACCCCTGGGGACAGCCTTCTTTGCATCTCGCTATCAGAACCACGCCCACATCAGTAATCTAGTGGGCATTTTTGAAACTGTGGAACCAGTGGGAATGGTTTTTAATCCTGGTCTCCGAATGGGACTAAGTTGTGTAATCTTAGACATTCATTTTCCATCTTTGGTTATGTTTACAAGATTGGACAAATTTAGAATTTAGCTTAGAGTTTGTAGAAGTTTGTGATAATAAAACTGGATCGAACCAACACATACTCATTGGATATTATATCTTTGAAGACTGAACCCAGTCTTTTGGTTCACTCATCAAAATGTAGTGGGAAAGCCAAGATCCTGGGAACAAGTAACAATTGTAGTTTTGATTCTTCAGCTTCACCAAGCTGTCTGATCTTCTGCAGATATGAAGCATGTTGTATAAACATTTCTATGGTCGCAAACAGCCCAAATAGCTGTGTACACCTGTAGAAATTTTTCTGCTATTTACTAAACCCAATTTAGGAATCAGAAATATTTTAACGGCTTCTAAAATGGGTTTGGACACCATATCGATTCAGTACTTGGAAAGGCATATTGGGAGTGTCCCTTTCAAAAGCCCAATTGATAGTAATTCAGCCCCATTTACTTTGAGGAAAAGGGCCAATTTAAAAAATAATAATAATAGTCTTTATTTGAAAAGCTATCAGAGACATGGTGGTATGCTGACCCCTGCAGATCATTATCCCTATGATTGTGTCCAATTGAATTGAGTCGCTATTTGCGTAGGAGACATCACATAAGGAATTTTCACTATTACTGCATATAAATTAGCAACTTAATAGTGTAGTATAGTGCTCCATTTGTAAAAGAATAAGTGCCAGGCCTCAAAGTTTTGCTCAGCAGCTTTGCTGCCGGTGCTAGTGAATGTTGGTGTGCCAAATACCAAGGCTGTGTAGTCTTGATTCCACCTGATGCTTCTTTTATTCACCACCCTACACGTGTATGTCAATCTCACATTTTCATCCTTTCTCTTTTTGTCACAGTTTTTCTGTTATTCTCTTCCTCCTCCTTTCCCTGTGTGGGTTATTCATTCTCTTGTTCTGGGCCAAAGTCTGATGAGGAAAAATATGTACAGATTCCCAAAAATGAGTGCTGGTGGGCCCCACCTTCAACCACTGGCTAAAATTAGGCACTGGTGTAGTACTTCTATACTTTCTATGATACCATTTTTGCTTATTGTGTACCTAGCTCTAGGGCAGTGAAGCGTTGTGCACAAGCCTAACCATGCTTATTTAGCAAGAAAATACTGGTGAAGTGCTAAACAAGTGCTGGCAACACCAATAGGTCTGGCGTGCATTTTTAATTGAACGAGTGACCTAAAGGCTTTGCTAAACTTCAGGGAGCCCTGAATTTGAAAATTCTGCTGCAGACCAGTAACAAGAGTAGAGGTGTTGCCAGGTGCTGAATTCTAATAATGGGTTGGCTGCTGCAGGAATGTACTTGCTAGGAGCACTGAATGTGGTTTTTAGGGATGCCAGTCAGTCAGACTATGGAAAGTAAATGCTGTCCTTTGAGTAGCAAAGCTTTGGTGTCTCTCTCAGGTCCTCTAATAGAAAATAAGTGCTATGATTAGAGAAAGTGTGCTTTGGAACCCTAGAAATCAAATCTTGCCACTGAACCAGAGCATTTGACATGGAAAGGAGTGCCTTGTGGCATCAAAAGATCCTGAAAGGTGCGGGGTGGGGCTGTGCTAGGAGAAGTGGGGGAGGGAGAAAGCAGTGCTTAATTTGTGCCGGTGGTTTCCGTTGCTCGGCACCAGTACTTAACTGTCAACACCGCTGTCTGGCTAATTTAGTGATGACCACAACAGGACTCAATTATTAATTCAATATGCACTAAAAATGAATATTACCTGCTGCCCAAGCCATTCTTGTAGCTTTGGTCTGGCCTGGAATAGTCCAAATTGTCACACTTGTAGGAGTGTGATGGTTAGTAGTTGTATTGTTACTATCATTGGCAGCATGGCAGGGACAATGTGCGGTGCAAGCTGCAGTGGCTTCCTGCAGAGAGCCCTGGCACTTATTCTTTTTTACAAATTGAGCACTGGGTGATAGGTAGGCAGCAGGAAAGCAATTTGAGGAGAGAAAGGCAGAATCTGTCCATCAAGTACTGTAAGAGATGAAAAACCTTCCTTTTTTCTCACTGCTAAATCTTGAATGAAAACTCAGTGGGATAATTGCCCATCCAAATAATGGCAAAGCAGGTGAACTACAGGAAAGCCAATGGCTGATTGGGATTGGCCCAAAACCTACTCTCTGTTTTAAATTTTTTTTTTTTAATTTTAAGATTTGATGTCGTAAACTCTCACAAAAAACAGGTAAAGCTGCCACTAGCCAGATAAAGCAAATGATATGATGACAGTATGTTCATTTAAGAGTGCAAAGGAAGAGAAAAAGAGTGAGTTTTGCATTTCCTGGAAAATAGAAGCGATATAGGGGAGGTTACCGGGAAGAGTTTTCCAGACCCTCTGGGAAAAGGCCAAAAGGTCCTTAGTGAGTACTGAGGATTTTAATTTTAAAAGGCTTTGCTCCTCTTGTCATAAGGCGGACGGAATAACTGTCACAAAACCCTCCGCCAAAGTCCAAATCAGGACCTTAGGTGGGGCATTGATGGACTGAAAAGTTAGTGGCACCATGAGCGATTCCTTAACGGATGGGGAATCATCAGTGACAACAGCGAGTAGCATTATAACTAAATATGTTTTACCTATATAATACCTAATGATTAGTAGCACAAGAAAAAATGAAGAACATTATTGGTGCTATAAGTAAAGAGAAATATCACTGGCACATTAATACTGGTGGTCTGAATGCCAGCCATGGTGACAGGTGGAGCTCTTTTAATCAAAGCCGGTTACATGTAAATTCTTTGATCACAAAATTAATGAGTGCACCTAAGGAACCCAGCTCCTCTGTGGAGAACCAGTAAGGGAAAAATATGTAGTTTATGTGCCAGAGAACATCTAGAAAACAGGCCAAATAGTCCAGTTTATAGTACAAATTCCATATCAAGAAAGCAAAAAAAGTTAGACGTTTTACAACAGTTCTTAATTCATACTTTCAAATATCTTTATACTTTTTGGCTGTTCAGCAAACCCATCATTCCATGGGTTGTTTCCAAGGACAGGGGTACAACTAGGATTAAAAACATGTATTTTCCTGATAGTTAAAAAAAAAGCAATATGAGATGGACTATCATTTTTCAAAATGTATAAAGCATCTATCTTAAATTCTACTGTGCAATTCCTTTAATTTCCCTATCTGCCTCCTTCCAAACTGAAACTAAGTCATGCTACATTTTTGCCAATACATTTTGGAAGTAGTAGGATGGAAAAAATAATAGTGATATAGGTCTCATAACCACAAGCATCATATGGCATCCATCTCCCCCAAGGCAGAGATATCATACTAGAAGAAAAAGCATAGCTAGTTCTTGGGTTACAAAGACATTAAGGGTTCAGGCAACAGGCAAAAACCTACATTCGCACTTGTTTTACAGGCCCAGACTTAGGGGCTCATTATGATGGCGAAAGGACCGCCACCACCCGGCCAGCGGTGGTGATCCTACCGCCATCACACAGTGAATTACCCACCGCCAAATTAGGATGGCGGTGGCTACCACGGCGGACGGAATGTCTGTCCGCCGCTTTTCTGCCAGAGGCAATTGCACTGATTGCCTGGCGGATGGAAAAGGGCCACTAATATGGTGGCGGTGCCTATCAGACACCGTCTGCCATATTAGGATGTGCCCTGGAAGAGGCCTTTCCATGGCGGCGATGCCGCCATAGAAAGGCTGGCAGGGATTGGGTTTGGGGGCCTTGTTTGGGGGGGTGTCGCTGCACTGACCTCCCTGCATTTCCCTGCACCACGTAGTGCCTGTCACGTGGTGCAGGGAAATGCAGTGCGAGCACCTTTAACATTGCGGACGGTGCTGCAGCCAGCAGCAACGCCTGCAATGTTAAAGGCCCAGGATGCGCCCGCCATCGTAATCACCCCCTTGGTAATCAATTATGCATAGTGTGATGATATCTTTATCAAAGGCAATCAATATTGATGATGAAATTCCCTCATGTGAAAGCAAGAAAACTGGAATGTTCAAGGCACTCTGCATTGTCCATAGAGGAAAAGGACCACCAAACCTACAAGTTTAATTCAAGCAATACAAACCCAACAGAACACTGCGCTCCAAGCTTGCACCACTAATCAATATACCACCTTACCACACAAAATCCGTAGGAGGAACTGCTTTCACAGTACAAGCCACCACGCTCTGGAACTCACTACTAGCCAGCATTAGAAGCAGACAGGAGTATACCCACTTACAAAGACAGTTCAAAACTTGGTTATTTGCCTAGATAACTGCACCACCCACATCCCAGCAACAGAGCCCAGAAAACAGTTGCACCCTCAAGTGCAATTCTCGGCTTATAACCCACGAATTGCAAACAACTCAACCAGAAAAGTGCTTTAATTATGCAGGTGAGCAGAAAAGGACTGACCTATGGTATGCCGTGGCATCATATATTTATGTACTTGGATATATTATAGTTATGGCCCACAATAATACTAAAACCATAATACAAAGCAGTCAGCAACAAATTGTAACTTATACCACTTAAATTCACATAAGATATATATCTTCTATGAGGGTTGTCCACCACCAGCAATGTACAGCCAAAAACTAAATATTACCAAATGAACACTGCAGGTCCCAACTAACTATACAATATGACAGCTTCTTTACATCACACAAAGACGCTCAGATATGGGATAATAATAAAATGCCCATCCCAACAGATCTCTCCACTTCTCTTTCCCTACAACTATGCCAGCTCAGGACACCGACTATACACAAAACTTCAGATTGGTCTTAGGGGATGTTAACCTTCATCTTGATCAGTCAGAGACCAGGGATTCCGGGGATTTTCTGGATTCACTCAATCTGGCCCAACTTTCACAATGGGTATGTCAGCCCACGCATCAAGGTGGCTATATATTAGACCCCATCTGTTCCAACTTCCCCATTCAGGTGGACCAGCCCCTCCCGGTTTCTTGGTCAGACCACTTTCTCGTCTGCTTTTCCTGGGAATTCCCAGAGCAGATTGTTCCAACTCAATCCGATCTTCCACCAGTTTTCCGTAAAATTGACCCTCTGTAGTTTAATAGTGCATTGGCTTCCTCTCGGCCCACTGGTCAGCAGGACCTTGAAGGGAACCTGCTGAGGTTTATGGAGCGGATTTCCAATTCTGTGACCATGCTCACTCTTCCGTGCGCATCTAGGCTTGCAAGAGATTGCCCCTCCAAACCCTTGTTCTTGACCGAGCTCCAATCACTGAAACACGACTGTAAGGTATTAGAGAGGGCGTGCGTGGCGTTCCAATAACTACTGCCTGCAGGCAGAACACGCTCTCAGAACCAAACAATTGGGCAATTGCTGGAGCTAAAAGCCGATATTTTTCCTCACGCATTGACCAGGCGAATAATAACTTGAAAGAAATGTTTTCAATAGTTCAAAGTTTTGTGGCTCCCTGTGCCCAGGTTTGTTCGCTGCCCATCTCTGAGACCTGGTGCAATGTTCTTGCTAAGTTTTTTCTGGACAAGATTCAGGCCATCCAGGCGGCCTTTTCGGTTTGCTCTATGGGACCCTTAGCTCTTTCTCTTCTCCCCCGATCTCCAGCTGGCCCTATCCATAAATTATATGTTTTTTCTCCAGTAGAGCTCTCCTGTACCCTCAAAATTCTTAAGGGTTTGAAATCGGGCTCGCCCACTGCTCCGTGTGCAGCTAGGCTCTTAGCCTCAGCCGTGGACATTATTTATCCAGAAGTCAACAATATTGTCAATATGTCCCTGTCGGAGGGCCGTGTGCCTGCCACCTGGAAACAGGCAAAAATTCTCCCTCTTTTAAAAACCCTTCACTAGATCCCTCGTCCCCTGGCAATTACCGCCCAATCTCTCTTTTGCCAAGTTTGGCTAAGGTGTGTGAGAAGGTGGTCATGAGACAACTTACTGACTTTGTGGAAGGTGCTGGCTTGCTGCACCCAGCGCAGTCTTGCTTTTGAGCCTCTTACAGCATAGAGTCTGTGCTGGTGGAGGATTCGGAGGCAATACGGGAGTGTATGGATGCCGGCCGGAGGGCTGCTTTGATCATGCTGGACCTCTCGGCGGCATTCGATACGGTGCCTCACTCCCTACTTCTTTCTCACCTCTCGGAGATCGGCATTGCCGGTTGCGCCTTAGGCTGGCTTACCTCTTTTGCAGCAGGTTTGGCTTCCACCTTGTGCCTCTGCACCTCAGCCAGTAGACACGGGTGTCCCGCAGGGTTCGTCCCTTAGCCCCCTTCTTTTTAACATCTAGATCACCCCACTGATACATCTAGCGGAGGAGCTTGGGGCTAAGGTGATCGCCTATGCGGATGACACTCAGCTTCTGTTTACCTGGGATGGTGACGATGCTGAGGTCTCCTCCGCCCAACACTGCCTACTCTCGGTATTTCTCTGGCTGGCTCAGGCCCAGCTGAAGTGTAATGAGGAGAAATCCGAAATACTTCTGTATGGCAAATTCCCACCTAATTTCAGAGAGTTATTATAGCTCGCAGGGTTTCCCTTGCCTTGCTTGTTGGACATCGCCACAAAAAATCTGGGTGTATAGGTTCAGGAGAACCTTACCATTGCCACCCAGATTAAGAAGCCAGCGGGTTCCTGCTTCGGCATTTTAAAAACACTGAGCAAGTTACTTCCTCTTCTCCCAAAGGCTGCAAGGGAAACCGTGGTTCGGGCTTTAATCCTTTCTCGCCTGGACTACGCTAATGCACTGTATCTTATCTTATCTTATATTAATCTTATAAGGCGCATAGCTACCAAAAAGGTTTCCCAGCGCCACAATACAGGAAAAAAATACAAGTAGCCAAGCTAACCACAATCTATTGGTTGAATAACCACGCCTTTACATGTCTGCGAAAATTGCTGAAAACAGTTTCCTTCCTAAGAAATAGAGGAAGGGAATTCCAGAGAAGGGGGCCCAAATAAGCAAAGGACCGACCACCCAGACGAGACCGTTTGATCCTTGGCACTAAAAACTTAGCCTGAGTAGAGGAACGAAGAGAACGTGGAGGAAGATAAGAATGAACGATAGCCCTTAAATATTGAGGGGCACTGCCAGACTTCACTTTAAACATGTAGCTCAGGGTCTTGAACTTTACACTGCACTCAACCCTGAGCCAGTGAAGCTCACGGAGAGAGCTAGAAACAGAAGTCATATGCGGGATTTGGCAAAGCAATCTAGCTGCCGCGTTCTGCACCACTTGCAGGCTGTATGTCGGGACCCCTGGCTATTTGTTGAATAAGCTCCAGGTAGTGCAGAATTCAGCGGCCCGCCTCCTGTTGGATCTTCCCAGAAGGAGTAGTGTGCGCCTCCATCTGCGCTCCCTGTGCTGGTTGCCTATGGAGGTGCAGATTCAATTTAAAATCTTGTTGATTGCCCATAGTGCCCTGTATGGCCGGGGGCCCAGCTACCTACAAAAGAGATTCTCTTTTTATGTCCCGATGAGACAGCTGCGTTCCTTTTCTTAATTACTGGCTCAGATCCCCCGGTTCTTTCGTCAAAGGCTTGGCGGATGCTCCCTTGTCCGGACAGCTGCTCTGGTGTGGAACGCTTTGCCGTTGGCTCTCCACAGCATCCAAGACTCCCGGACTTTTAAGAAAAAGCTGAAAACCTTCTTGTTTTAAACTCTGGCACATGATCCCTTCAGGTTACGCGTCGGGACACTCTCCGGAGTAGCTGCGCGCGCTATAAATGCATATAACAATAACAACAATAACAATAACAACAACCTAGTGCAGTAACCAGATAAACAGACTATATCATATGGAATACCATAAAAGGACCTGCAGAGCTGTTCAAAGCTATCAGCATCCTGAAAACCATAAAACTGCATAACAGTCTCAAACGCTTCATAAACCAACACACTGTTACGCTCCGCATCCCATAACATGATAACCGCAACTCGGTGGTCATCACCCACAACATGGAAACACTTCCCACACTGGATAAAAAAAAAACAACATCCTTCCAACCACAAGCCCTAGACTTTGTAGCGTGCTACTCATGTAGGCAAGTGCTTCGGCTCATCACATAGGGGTAGTAAGCGCTATATAAATACTGCAATATGAGACAATACTACATAATACAATCAGCATTATGTTTCCTCAAGGTATTTAATATCAGCAACTTTATCAATGAATTTAATATCAACTCGAAACCTATTTTGGAACTGCACACATTTTACGCAAAACAGAATATAATTTTTTGAAAATACACTAACTCTGCCCATAACCCCTTCGCTGCTAGGCCTTTTCCCCCCCTGTGCTAAGCCTTTTTAGTGGCTATTTGGGGTATTTGTGTCGGCACAGTGATTCCACACAAAAATATGTGGAAAATGTGGGGTTTTCAGCTAAATTTGAGGTTTGCATGGCATTCTGGGTAGGAAGACGTTGGGAGATCCACGCAAGCCATACCTCATTGGACTGCCCCGGGTGTCTAGTTTTCAGAAATGTTTGGGTTTGGTACTTACCCAAGATGGCCGCCGAGCCCGGGGCCAAATTCTAAGGTGACCCCCCCCCCCCCCAAAACCAAGTAGTTTTGTTATAGGTCATTTTGAAGTCTCCAGAGTATGATTTGGGCCGTTTCCTGTTGCAGCAACTATGCCTACCTACGCAAGTGAGGTACCATTTTTATCGGGAGACCTGGGGTAGCGCTGGGTGGGAGGAAGTTTGTGGATCCCGGCAGATTCCAGAACTTTCCCACACAAAAATTTGGGAAAAAAGTGTTTTTTTTCAGCGAAATTTGAGGTTTGCAGGGGATTCTGGGTAGGAGAATGTTGTGGCACCCACGCAAGTCATACCTCGCTGGACTCCCCCAGGTGTCTAGTTTCCAGAAATGTGTGGGTTTGGTAGTTTTCCCTAGATGGCTGCCAAGCCCCGGACCAAAAATTCATGGGACCCCCCTTACAAAACTAGGTTGGTTTGTGATAGGTAATTTTGAAGTAGCCTCAATAGGTTTTGGGACCTTGCCTGTCGCGGGTCCTTGACCCACCCACACGAGTGAGGTACCATTTCTATTGGGAGACCTGGAGGAATGCTGGGTGGGAGGAAATTTGTGGATCCACGCAAATTCCAGAACTTTCTCACACAGAAATTTGAGAAAAAAGTGATTTTTTCAGCGAAATTTGAGGTTTCCAGGGGATTCTGGGTAGGAGAATCTTGGGGGACCCATGCATGACATACCTCGCTGGACTCCTCTGGGTGTCTAGTTTCCAGAAATATGTGGGTTTGGTAGTTTTCCCTAGATGGTCGCCAAGCCCTGGGCCAAAAACTCATGGGACCCCCTTGCAAAACCAGGTTGGTTTGTGATAGGTAATTTTGATGTCGCCTGAATAGGTTTTGGGACCTTGCCTGTCGCGGGTCCTTGACCCACCCACACGAGTGAGGTACCATTTCTATTGGGAGACCTGGAGGAATGCTGGGTGGGAGGAAATTTGTGGATCCACGCAGATTCCAGAACTTTCTCACACAGAAATTTGAGAAAAAGGTGATTTTTTTCAGCGGAATTTGAGGTTTCCAGGGGATTCTGGGTAGGAGAATGTTGGGGGACCCACGCATGACATAACTCGCTGGACTCCCCTGGGTGTCTAGTTTCCAGAAATATGTGGGTTTGGTAGATTTCCCTAGATGGTCGCCAAGCCTTGGGCCAAAAACTCACGGGACCCCCCTTGCAAAACCAGGTTGGTTTGTGATAGGTAATTTTGATGTCGCCTGAATAGGTTTTGGGACCTTGCCTGTCGCGGGTCCTTGACCCACCCACGTGAGTGAGGTACCATTTCTATTGGGATACTTTCAGGCACATGCATCAAAGCTTTTAGCGATCGCAAACGGAGCGAATCGCAAAAATCTGCAGTTTGCGATCGCAAAAATAGCTTTTGCGATGCATGAAACAACTTGCCACTCGCAATTGAAGAAATCGCAAATTTTTGTGATTTCTTAAATTGCGATTGCATTTAAGGAATCGCAAATTGCGATTCCTTAACTGCAATGCAAGATGCCTTTAAAAATAGTGATTTCGCTATTTGGGCCCGCTGTTTACCGTGGAATCATACCACATGGTAAATAGCGAAAACTTTGAAAAATGCACTAAAGTGCATTTTTCAAAGTTGTATGTTACACACACACATATCCTTTGGACATGTGTGTGTGTGCAACATTTGTGCACAGATCGATTTCAGGGGTGCAACGGGGTGTCGTCTTGACACCCTTGCACCCTTGAACATGCATTCTCAATTTGCGATTCTCTAATTGAGAATCGCAAATTGAGAATGTCTTCCCATTGATTCTGAATGGGGAGGTATTCCTTAATTGCGACTCGCAATTTGGGAGTCGCAATTAAGGAATGTTTAGAAATCGCTATTTTTCCAGCGATTTCTACATGCATAGGCTTTTTCGATTCCTTAATTGCGATTCCTTAAAAAATCGCAATTAAGGAATCGCAACAGCCACTATTGATGCATGTGCCTGTTTGAGAAATGCTGGGGGTTGGAAATTTGTTGTTACTTTCTGCAGCGTGAAAATTTGAGCACAATAATGCAAGGAAAATGTGACAGTCACATTTTAAGGTTTGCAGGACATTGTGGGTAAGATAACTTGTTGGGATCCACAAGAGAGACATCACCATGTACTCCCATGGGTGTTTAGTTTATAACAATATTTACAGTTGGTAGGTTTTTCATAGATGAAATGTACACCTTCGCAGCGAGACAAAAAAGACAAAGATTATTGCACAGCCATCTATTCCTCAGGCACACACACATACTGGTTGAATTTAGCACGAGGGCAAGTGATGGCTCAGTATATAACATTTTATTAACAAGAGATTTCACAAAAATGAAATGCACTGTCAATAATTAAAAGGATAAAAACTGAACCATTGACTCGCAGCTCGTGAGCTGTAAAGCCACAACAAGGCACCAACCGCTTTAAAGGCCATTCACACACCTTTCATACATGATACACACAAGACCATTCACACCAATAGGCATGACACCAACACATTACAACATTCACAAAAAGGGACAAGGTACACCCTGCATGACAAAACCAGAAAAGACAAATATTTCTACACAACCACCTATTCCTCAAGCACACATACATACTGGTTGGATTTGGCACGAGGGTGAGTGATGGTTCAGTATATACAGTTGTATTAACCATAGATTTCACAAAAATGAAATGCACTGTTAATAATTGAAAGGACGAGAAACGGAACCATTGACTCACAGCTCGTGAGCTGTAAAGCCACGACAAGGCACCAACCTCTTTACAGGCCATTCATTCACCTTTCATACATGTGACACAGACAAAACCATTCACACCGCGGGCCCAGCACATTACAACACTCACATCAGCAGACAGCGCCATTCAAGGGCCCATCACTTTCACACGCCCACATTCCTGACACAGCAACCACACCAGCTCACGGATTGCGTGGAGTGGCGTTTGGCTAGCAGTGTGTGTAGTGACCAGCAGCAAATCACTACTTACACACCACCAGCCAAGCGCCAGTCCACCCACACTGCCAGCCAAGCGCAAGTCCACCCACACCGCCAGCCAAATGCCAGTCCACTCACACCACCAGCCAAGCACCTGTCCACTCACATCACCATCCAAGCGCCAGTCCACGCACACCGCCAGCCAAGCGCCAGTCCACACACACCACCAGCCAAGCGCCGGTCCAGGGTCACCGCCAGCCCCCACACACCACCAGCCAAGCGCCAGTCCACGCACACCGCCAGCCAAGCAACAATCCAGGCACACTGCCAGCCAAGCACCAGCCCACACACACTGCCAGCCAAGCACCAGTCCACACACACCCCCAGCCAAGTGCCAGTCTACACACACTGACATCACATTTAGAATTTTTTTTATACAAAAAAGAAAACACAAACAAATTGCAAATAGATACAAATCTACTAACACAAAATCTGAAACTAAATACATTGCACAAATGCCAACCTTGAAACTGAACAAAAAATATAAAAGAATAGAGACTAGGCAGTTCACTTTACCACTCATGGCTGCTCCCAAACATTATTTTGCGTGTGCTACATTCTAAAACAAGCAGGCACACACTGCCCAAGGGTTAGAAGGACACTCGGGGCAGTACATACGAGTCTCCTTCTGCATACCTCTTCGCCAACAGACTCTACATCTCATACTGGGAAAGTCTTTTGAGGGTGTGGGAGGAATGTGATCAGGAAAGTGGCAATCTTTCAATCTAGCAACATCCTCCACCACTCCAACTCTAGGAACACTTGCCTGTTCCACTAGAACAAGGCTGTCTATTACAGACTCCTGAAACTTAGCAAAAGTCATCTTTGACTCAGGACAAGAATCCTTGAATACAACTAAAGCATTAAAGGTTGCCAAGTGGAAAAGATGGATAGCCAACTTCTTATACCAAATGTGAGCCTTACCAAGAGCAGCTTAAGGTTCCAACCTCTGATCTACTCTATCAACACCACCCATGAGCCTATTATAGCCTAAAATGCACACAGGTTTGCAAGCTTCAGCAACCTGACCCCAAACAGTCACAGGTGAAGTGCTTTTATCATGGATGGTAGTCAGCATGTAGACATCTCTCCTGACTGAAAACTTCATAGCTTAAAGTTCTTCGCAACGCAACGCACTGCACTGTCCCCGCACAAGCTTTTGACAAACAAGTTCTTTTGGGGACCTTTACGGTTAGAGCGGATTGTGCCACAAGCAACAGTGTCCACTTTGGCCAATTCCCTGATCAACCGCACACCAGTGTAGAAGTTATCTACAAATAAATGGTGACCTTTATTAAAAAGTCCTCTACCAAGTTCCCACACAATTTTCTCAGTCACTCCAAAAGTGGACGGACAACCAGGGGGGTTAATCCTGGATTCCTTACCGGTGTACACCCTAAAATTAGAGACATATCCAGTCCTACTGTCACACAGCATATACAGCTTAATTCCATAGCGTGCCCTCTTACTAGGAATGTATTGCCTAAAAACCAAGCGGCCCTTGAACAACACCAAAAACTCATCAACTGCTATTTCTTTCCCTGGAGCATAGATCTCAGAAAATCGATCAACAAAGTGATCAACGACAGGCCTAATCTTAAAAAGACGGACTCAATCAGGGTTATCTCGTGGCAAAGCTAAACCATTATCGACAAAATGCAGCATCCGAAGCAGAAGCAAATACCTATCACGACTCATGACTGCCGGAAATATAGCCGTTGCCATCAAGGGACTAGTAGACCAATATGAAGACATTGATGGCTTCCTTAGCAAGCCCATCAAAAAAGTTAAACCCAAAGAACTTCTTCATCTCTTCCAGATTTGTGGGAGTCCACCGGGTAGCTCTAGAGTGGGGCCTAAGGCTGCCACTGTTGTCTCTCAGAAACTGTTCGGCATACAATTTAGTCTGCTCAACAATCTCTGCCAAAGACACACATTGTCCATAAACAGCTGAATTTTTTTTATCGGCAAACTATTTTCTGTATTCACTCTACAACCTGGAACACCAGTAACATCTGGCAATGCTGGCTGTACCATGCCTGGGACAACCCAGAGGTTATCGCTTCCAACTGGAAGCCTTGCAGCCCCAGGCTGCAGTCCAGATGCCTCTTGCTGCACTATCGGCACATCAATGTCCTCCTCTAAAACAGGCACTTCATACGCACTGAGTAGCTTCATCATCCCATGATTCCATGTGGAGAGAAAACTCACTGTCTGAATCTTCCCCTCCCTCCTTTGCCTCAGATGCAGAATCAGTCTCTGAACCGTGGTCAGAGGAAGACTCAAAAAGCATACCAACAACCTGCTGAGCAGTAATCCTGTGGCTAGCCATTATCCTTACGAAGAAAGGAGACTGCACAAACAAGTCAACAACAACCAACACTGTGCAAAATAAGTAAGTAAAAAAAGTGTGCCTTTATCACAAAGCTCTGTATACTCAAACTATACAAATCACTTGCAAGAGACAGCTACACTCACCAGCACCTACTCTGCAGAGAGACAGCAAAGACCAACGATATCCCACTAGAAAGAAAAAAACAAAACCAATTACTCACAAGATGACAAAATACACATCGAGCACAAATTCAAAAAGTTTTTGACACTCAAAAAACAGAAGCCAAACATACTGCTATTATTACACCATTTGCAAAAAACACATTCATGCAGAGAAACGAAACTCATTTACATTGTACAAATAAAAGTCTCCTACCAAACACAAGCAACTACACAAACAGCAGAACCAAAAGTAACGGAACCGCAGCCTGAAACAGTCTAAAGAGCAAAAGCTTTCAACTAGAACAAAAAGGGAGAAATAAAGTATTACAATTGCAATTCACAAGAAATAAAACAATTAACATTATAACACGCTATGTCACTGCCCAAATGGTCAATCGGCCAGTTGGGCCTTCAAATAGGACTGTGAAAAATGGGGGTGAACTTGCCCAAGGGATCGGGTAAGCTTGTCTGAGGGTGGGGCAGAAAGTGGGGCAGGAAACAGCAGACAGAAATGTGCCCCCCTTGCAAAAGAAATAAATCCCTGGTGCCTAGTAGGGTTTTCTGCCTCTCCCCTCCCGCCTAGGGCAAAAAGGCCAAAAGAAAGGGGTAGATCTGTCCCCAGGAGGGGCAGAAAAAACATTAACCAAATTTTACCCACTTGGAAGCAACCACGTCGCTTCCATTACACACAAAACACAATACCTGGTGCCTAGTGGGGTTTCTGCCCAAAGGCCAAAATAAAAGGGCGATCTGCCCCCAGGGGGGGCAGAATACACATATAAAAAAATCTGCCCCCTGGAAGCGACCATTGCCCAAGGGGTCGCTTCCATTTTAATTTCAAATAAGTCCCTGGTGTCTAGTGGGGTTTTCTGCCCCTCTGGGGGAAAGGCCAAAACAAGGGCCGATCTGCCCCCGGGGGTGGGGGGAAGAATACACATTAAAAATAAATGCCCCCTGGAATCGACCCTTGCCCGAGGGGTCGCTTCCATTTAAATTTCAAAGAACTCCCTGGTGTCTAGTGGGGTATTCTGCCACCCCTGGGGGCAGAAAGGCCAAATACACAGGCCGATCTGCCCCCGGGGGGGCAGAATACACATAAAAAAAAATGTGCCCCTGGAAGCGACCCTTTCCCAAGGGGTTGCTTCCGATTTTTTCTTTAAAGTATCCCTGGCTCTAGTGGGCTATTCGGCCCCCCCTGGGGCCAGAAACGCAAAAATCTCAGGCAATCTGTCTCCGGGGGGGGGGGGGGGGGGGAGGCAGAACAGTCTTTAAAAAATGTGCCCCCTAAGGAAGTGACCATTGCCTAAGGGGTTGCTTCCTTTACATAATTAAAGGACTCCCTGGTGTCTAGTGGGGTATTCTGCCCCCCAGAGGGCAGAAAGGCCAAATACACGTGGTTTTTTAAATGAGGCTCCTGGAAGTGACCCTTCCCCAAGGGGTCGCTTCCATTTTTTTAAAAAAAAGATCCCTGGCTCTAGTGGGCTTTTCTGCCCCCCTGGGGCCAGAAGCGGCAAAAAACCCAGGTGATCTGGCCCTGGGGGGGGCAGAAAAGTCTTAAAAATATTTGCCCCCCTAAGGAAGCGACCCTTGCCCAAGGGGTTGCTTCCTTTAACTAAATTAGGAATCCCTGGTGCCTAGTGGGGGCATTCCTGTTCGCGATCGTGCTGCAGGAATGCCCTGTATTGAGACATCAGGGGAGAGGAAATACTCTTTCCTCTCCCCCGATACCTCAATACATTACAAATCCCCCCCCCGCGCCACCGGAGCACACAAACTCACTGTCTCTTTCTGGACGCGCTGGAAACAAATGGTTTCCAGCGCCTCCAGCACTTCCTGATGACGTCCATGCGCACTGTGCACGCTGATGTCATGGCATTGCGTGGGGGGGTCGGGGTGGCAGCAGAAACTCTTCCGCTGCCATCCCCCTCTGTGGGGACTAGATCGGCTGCCTATGGGGGGAGCGCCAGCACTTTCCCCATGGGTGTGTGCCATGACGGAGTGGTTCCGTCAATGAGCACATGCCGACCGTGGCTCATGACGGAACCGCTCTTTCATGAGCACGGAAAGGGTTAAATGCCATCTTCCCACTTTTGATAAATATGCTTATTTTCATTAAACATTTCCTTGCTGTTTACAAAAAGGGTAGTTTTATTTTGCACACACAAGCTTTTCATTATTAAACATAGAGGAATTGTACCTCGAATATTAAACTGTCATTTATAGAAAGTACACCAGTATAGCCCTTAAAAACATGCAATTTTAGTTTATCTGCTAATTTATTCCATGATTGTCTTATTGTCTCTTTTATCAGGTGCTCTTATGTACTGCTACCCACATCAGCATATACTACCTCACATTTCTCTCAGGTCCAAAAAACTCCATCCCTATTTTCTCTAGTACAGTGTCATTTTATGCTTGATTAATGTTCTGCAATTTTTTTATGTTCAGTAGTTATTTCTTTCTGTGTATTTTTTCATTGCATATTTTGTTTGTTTTTATTTGTTATAATTTACTTAGCTTTGATGCTGCCCCTGGGAATATTGTACAATACGAAATAATATAACAACTTACCATAACATTACATGCATAACCTTACATGCTCAGATTCAGCCTCACATGTCATGGTGCTTTATGTGCAAAGTACTCAAACATATGTTGATTTTTCTTCCATTAGCATATTTGAGTCTAACTTTTCATAGTGGCTCTCACCTAAAGTGCTCTAACTTTGGTACTGTAGCAGGAGAAGTCTTGATTCAGCTTTACCTGTGAGCTCAGTTCAGGGTTCGTTTCCCTAACAGTAGGCAAAGTTGGCTGGATACACTTAAAATATGTGACGCAGAGTCCATAGGTATATGGCCATTTTAAATGTGCATGATTGTATGTGTAAACCGTTTGAATGGTTGTTACTTTCTCATGAATGTGTCGGGCATAGTTTATATCGTACACCACCAAAACCCTTCAATATATGCATAATAGGGAACTGAGTGTGCCATAAGTACCTGTTATGAAGAAATTAGAGACACGTTTTATACAGGGATTGCAGAATCCCATGTGTTATAAAGAAAATAGGTAGTTGCTCAACTCTAATAACTAATTACAGTTGACATCTGACATCACAGTGCCTGCTGCCAGAGTCAGCATTCAAGGGGAATGGCAGGCCAGGTCACAGAGCATAATTAAAGCAGGTGTTTAAAGAACTAATACCAATCATTGCTTTTCCTTCTTCTGCTCTGTTTTTCTAGCTGTACAGTGACACGCAGAAAGGAGATATTTAATGGCAACATATACATTTTTTATTTTAGGTAATTATAGAAACTTAACATTTGTTTGTATGTTTCTACACATTCTGAACTACTGTGCCTTTTTTTTTATTTCATTAAACTGGCTCATATCTTTTCCATCAAATATCTAACAGTGTTTTTGATGTATTTAATTTTGCACTAGAGATTCTGTTTTTATTCTTCATATTTGCAAATATGCTCTGTCTTTTACATGAAAGAACTACACACTAAGGGGCAGATTTAGAAGCCCCTTGCACCTCATTTGAGCCGCCGTTGCGTCACTTCTGTGACGCAGCGGCGGCGTAAACCTTGTGCCACGCTGCGCCCTATTTACAATGTGATGCATCTAGGGAGATGCGTCACGTTGTAAAGCCCTGCGCCACATGAAACCTGCGTCAGGTTTCATGTGGGCGTTACGGCGCAGGGTGGGTGTTCCCTCGCATGTACGCCTCGTAAACGTGACGCAGTGAAATCTACAAGATTGGCGCAAGCAGGCGCAAGGAGTGACGCAGCATGTTAGGCATAGGGCGCCCCGAGCCTTGCTGGAGCCGCGTCGCGCTTGCAACGCGACTCCAGCAATGCACCGCCTTTACGACGGGGGATGCGACACGCATCTGCCCATCCGTGCGCCAAGGCGCACCGCATTGCAAATGCGGCACATCAGTGGTGGCGCACTGGTGGTTTTGCCTGTCACAAGTGTTCTGGCGCATCCCTGCTGATTTGCAGAGATGCGCCAGACCTTGTAAATATGCCCCTAAGGATTTAAGTGGATTGTGTTAAAGGGGATGGTGTGTTCGTGTATTATAAGGAATAACATACCCCCTGCCATATATAATATGAATATTGCAAGTCACCACGATGTTCCAAAACCGTACTAAGGCCATGGAACTCCTCAATGACTCGCAGTATCCTTACAATGTATGGAAGGGGGTAATTTATCCCATATATATCTCCCACCTCACCCATTTTGTACTGGCAAATTCATTTCATTAAGGTAATCTTTAGTGACAGCAGGAACGTTACATGCTTTGTGGTGTACAAAACTAATAATAACAAATGCAGCAATATGGCAATTTCAACTGGCAGACCAATCACATATTAAAGAAGCATTTGCAATGCAAACGGTCTCGCATTGGTGAAAGTTAGCGCTATTGGCATTATAAATGAAAGTTTTATTAATTATGGTTTTTTTTTGCAGTGGAGTAATGTAACAGGTAAAGCAGCAGACTTTGGAACTGGTGAACTAAGTTTAAGTTTTGAGATTGATTAACCGTCCTGTGCTTTATGTAATTTTTTTTGTTTTGTTTTAATTAACAGGTATCGCACAGAAGGTTCATAAAACCAAAAAAATAAATAAAGAAGCAAAACAGTGACAGTATAGTCACTCACTCGCTGGCTAGGAAGAACGGGGGCTGCAGAGGGACTTTTATAGGGGGTAATGTGGTATGTGCATTGTAACAGGGCGCGTGCACTATAAATCTAACAGGGGAACACAGTTAAAACTAGAACGCACTGTAGAACTTGAAACGGAAATAAGAAGGAAAACAAAAAATTAAACAATTGTTTTTTCTACTAAACTTACATGGTGATCAAAGTTACGACAGGCTGAAGTAATTGCTGTCCTATCTGTGCACCTCAGGGCACATATAAACAAGCACTGCCAATTATTGGCCGTTGAATAAGCTTCACTGATACAGAAAACAAACACTGCAGTGCAAACGCAGCTGCAGTGCAAATGTGTTAACTAGGTAGAGCATTATTGCGATGATGCTAAAGCAGCGTGGAAAGTAATCTCTGCTTTGTACCAGCTTAAACCAGAGCATTTCCAATACAGTCTTCTACGCAGAAGCACTATGTTTGCAGTCTGGTAAATAGAGTGGTAAGTGGCAGGCAATATCACAGGCCAGGTACAGCACAAATGCAGACACTTAAACCCCAAACCAGACAGCAGCAAGAGTGCAGGCAGCTCCGCAGGGGTTGATGGCAGTGGCAAACATATAAGAAATGCTGGGGGGGCGGAATCGTTCTATGACAAGAGCAGCTACAAGACATGAGCGGACACAAATCACTTGGCTGAGGCGGCCAAGCGATTTGTGTCAGCTCATGACTTGAGCCACCAATTGCATTAAGAAGAGACTCAGCGCACAGAAAACCTGTTTCCACCATCCGGAGGTGTTTACTGCATAGCCACAAGTGCAAAGGACTGAAATAACGCTGGCTGTGTCATCGCCGGGTGCACAAGGAAAACATAAGGGCTTATCTTAATTCTAAACGTGCAGGAGAAAATTGAGAACTGAGCACCTCAAAAATCTCACTCAGCAGCTTCAAGGCACACTCCAGCCCATACATCCAGCACCTTCTTGCAGAATCCCAATTGTCAGCTTTTGGTGAGTTTTTTGTGACAGGGATCATACCTGAAATGTTGCTGCTGCTTAAGAGATTCGACAGCCTTCATTCTGAGAATGCTATGTCATAAAATAATGGGTTCAAAACTCACCAGAGTACCAACCCAAGCACCCTTACCAATGATGGGTACGGGCACTCACAACACATGCCATTGCCAATTAGTGGTTGCTACATGGAAAGAGATAGAACCCCTATGGATGTGCCGGTGTGTGAACCTGTTGAGTTAGTGGATAGGTTGCAATGTCTGCAGGTCATTACATTTAATATGTTGAGAACAACAAAAGAGTGAGGGAAGAAACAGGTAGCTGGCCACTCTCAATCCCCCAGGTAACTGTAATCAAATCAACGAAAGAGTGTGCCTTAAATCTATCAAAAGAGCACTACTGTAGAATCCAAATAGGTTTCTTTAGAAAGCCCTCACTCACCAACCTGGTTGGTGACATGCTTCATCATCGGGCCCCACCGGGAGAGGCCTAATGCCACCCCGGTGTGCTTCGACGCCAGTATTATTATGGAGCTGGTGATGTGAGTGTAGTGAGTGGTGAGAGTGATAGTTAAAAATGTCTTGTTTGTGTCAACAAAATAAACTTTAATGGAAGCCAAACAGACATATATAAAAACAAGGTGTAGGACGTATGGACTGAATAAATTGTTCAGCTAAGTCACTTACAGTGTGGTCAACATGTTTCAGCCTATGTGTTATGTTTTATCAGGCATTCGTCAGGACCATAAATGGACGTGAAACCCCGGCGGTATAGGCGCGCTAAGGCCCACCCTAACCAGAGGTTATAAGTGTGAAAAAGTTAGATCAAGAAAATAAGATCAAAAAATTGGTGACTCCCGCATTGGAGAGGAACCGAGTTTATTCTTGGTAAAGGTAAACAAACATAGACAAACAAAAAAGAAAGACAAACATGTAGAGATTAGACATGGTCTTGTAGGTTTGTCAATGGTGGACGTACAGATACAGGTGCTCTGCGTGGTGCACTTAAAATCTGTGCTACTATGAGGATAGAAAGTGCATACACGCTGTAGAAAAAAGATCTAACATTAACGAATATGAAGGGCCCAGGACAATCAACAGCATTAAGACAAAGTCATTGTGATAGAACACTATGCGCAAAGGAGTAAACACACAGTGTGGTTGGGCACTTAATACACAGAGGTTAAATGGTATCTCACTTGTGGTGTAGTACATTTCTACACCATGGGTCTCGGGAGGGGGGTGGAAGCTACGATGGCACACCCTAGAGAGAGGGGAAAAAAAGGGAGAAGAGGGACGAGGGGTAAATAAACCTCACAAAAAAGAGAGAGACGCCCGTTACTTAGCTGAGATCCTTTGTTGTAGATACTCACGCCCGCTATGCTTGGCACCCGCTTGGCACCTAAGCGAACTCTCTGAAACCGGACCCCGATGGTGAATGAAGGCGGGGGCCGGTGTGCTTATAAGAAAGGGGTACGATCCTTGCGCTCGGGAAGTGAGGCAGGGTGGCGTGTCCACGGCGGGGGCGTGTACGTGGAGAGCGTGATGACGTCGTGAGACAACATCCATTAGGGCTGCGGGAGACAAGACTATCTCATCGGTAACCAATCGGTGGAGGGGGTACTGTTCGAGTCATCGCTGTCAAGGAGACAGGGGACTCAGGAGGAGTGCCCGTGTAAGGGGTTCCTTCAGCCTGTGTGAATCGCTGTGTTGTGCTGAGAAAAACACGCGCACGGAGGAGACGGAGAAATGCCGCTCAAAGTAATAAAAAACTACATGATGGTTTTAAGCCATAATATTAAAATTAATAGGACCAAGGAACAAAATATTAACGGCATAACATTAATATTAATGGGACCAAGAGACAAAATATAAGCAATTAATGAGACAAAGAAGCATGAGCTAAGCGCAAAGATTAAGCTCAATTGAGGTGCAAGGGAGGCAAATGGGCATAGAAGGAAAGAAGGGGGTCCGTACAATATACGGTGCAGGATGAGAAGTGTAGAGGGAGTAGAGAAAAGAGATAGACATTAGATATCATAAGGCTGGTCAGTAGGTAATAAGTGCCTCCAGTCTCAGAAGGCACCAAAGTATAGTCATGGGAGGCAGAGAGTATTGAGATAGAGAGCTCCCTATCATAAGTAAAGGCTAGTACTAGATAGATCAAAACTAGTGGTGCAACACAGTCGACCAGGGGATATTGTAATGTAGGCCCTGGTGGTGAGTGTCCATCTGGTACACCCACCTCTGTCCCTTCTCAAAAAGGATTTGCTAGATGTTACATTCTGAGTGTACTTGCTCGATTATGGTCCACCTGAGATCGTTAGCGGTGTGATTGTGTTGTATGAAGTGGTCGCTAAGTTTGGTTGTAATTCTGCCACAGCGGATATTACTCCGGTGCTCGCCTATGCGCAGCTTGACTTTGCGTGTGGTCATGCCCACATAGCGTTGTCCACATGGGCAGGTGATCAAATAAACAACATTAGTAGAATTACAATTGGTGTGGGCACGCTGAGTCCAAGTCTTTCCTTGTTCGAGCTTAAGAGTTTTTGCCTGACTGGTGAGATGACAGATACTGCAGGAGGCGCAGGGGTAATGGCCCGTGACCTTATGCAGACCCCAAGCTTCGGTGATCGTGAGATCCCTCGCCCAGTTACTTCCTGGGCATGTGTGGACTAAGGTGTCTTTGATACTACGTCCTTTTTTGAAGGAGAAAAGAGGTTTTTCCCACTGACGGTTGTTACTTGTAAGTATTCTCCAGTGTTTTTTTACCACTTTCTTAACAGCATTGGAGGCACTACTGTAAGTAGTTACGCATGTCAGGGGTAGTTCCTGTTTGTCTTTAGAGTTGTCTTCCAGTAAAGCCTCCCTGGGTTGGTTACGTGCTCTTTTGTAACCTTTGTTAAGAATATTGTCTGGATAGCCCCTGTGTTTGAGTTTGGTGGTCAGAGCCGATGCCTGTTGGCAGAAATCGTTAAGATTGCTGCAGTTTCTTCTCACCCGGAGATATTGGCCATAGGGTAAATTTTCCCTGAGGGGCCTCGGATGGAAGCTTGAGAAATCTAGGAGGTTGTTCCTGGCCGTGGGTTTGTAGTGGGTCTTGGTAATAAGACGTCCATTGGATTTTGAGATGACTACATCCAGGAACACTACAGATTGTGAGCTGCTAGTGTGGGTGAATTTTAAGTTTCGATCTAGAGTATTAATCCATTCCAGGAAAACCAAGAGATCATTCTCAGTGCCTTGCCAGATTAGGAGAACATCGTCTATATATCTCTTCCAAAAACTATCGAAGAGGTGAAAGGGTTACCAATACTCAGAATGTGTCTACGTTCAAAATCATGAACGTAGAGGCCCGCAACACTAGGGGCGAAGGTGCTGCCCATCGAAGTGCCCGTTATTTGTAGGAAGATGTCCCCATTATATTCAAAAAAGTTTCGTTTCAATGCTAGGGTGGCACAGTCCAAAATGAAGGATTTGGGAGTTTGATAGTCCCAAGTGGTGTAATCCAAAGCTTCACCGAGGACTCTGATGGTATCGTCCTGGGGTATACTGGTGTACAAGCTCTCGATATCGAGAGTCACCAGTATGGTTGATTCTGTGTCCAGAGGTAATTCACGTAATAGACTGAGAAGGTCTTTTGTGTCCTTAAGATAAGTGGGGGTTTGTTGGACCAGGGGTTTCAAAAAATGGTCGCAAAAATGTGACAAAGGTTCCAGTAGAGAACCGATGCCCGAGACAATGGGGCGCCCCGGTGGGGGCAATTTGTTTTTGTGAATTTTTGGTAGCGTGTAAAAATAGGGCACCACCCTGCAGTCAGAAAATCTGCCTCATGTCTCGTAATATGGCCATTGGCCTCTGCCTCTCTCACAAGGTGGGAGATGTGAGATTTTAGCTCCCCAGAAGGGTCTGTGTTGAGTGGTTGGTAATTTTTCTTATCACTCAGAAGCCGTCTGCATTCATTATCGTAGTCCACTGTGTTTTGTATTACAATGCCACCACCTTTGTCAGCAGGTTTGATTGTAATTGTGGAATTTGCTTTGAGATTGTCAAGGGCCTTGTGCTCAAGGGCACTTAGGTTTTTAAATAGTTTGGGTTCGCCCAGACTCTCAATTTCCAAATAAACCGCCTGCTCAAAGGCCGTAATATAAGCTGGTATTGTATGTGTTGGTGGTGTGAAGGTTGATTTGTTCCTGAGACCAGTGTCTCCCTGGCTAATGTCTGATGAGCTCCCTTCTTTCCCTTCAAAAAATGTATTAAGTTTCAATTTCCTAAAGAAATTGGCAAGCTCGCAATGGAGACGAAATTTGTCGAGACGAGCAGTGGGTACAAAACCCAGGCCTTTTTCGAGGACTTGTGTCTCGAGGGGGGACAGGGAGACGCTGGAGAGATTGACAATTAGACTCCCTGGGCACTCGTGCTCGCGTGCTGTGATTTGCTGCGAGTGTTGTTGCCCACTGGGTCGTCTTGTTCCCATCAGACTTGATTCTGTCCTCTCCTTTTTCCTCTTTCTCCCCTGCCCCTCTCTAAAAAAGGCGGTCGGTAGGAATTTGGTTGACAGCGGGGTGTATGCATGTACCCAGGCTTCCAGCCCATCATGGGGACCTGGGGATGTTGGAAGTGCATAGGATGCATCCCTCCTCCTGGCATTGTGTAAGGATGCCACATAGATGTAGGGAACAAAGGTCTGGCTGTGCCTCTTGCTCCCCCTCTTTGTCGCTGTCTGAGGCTGCCGTTGCTGGAGCCACTAGACGTTGATGAATTATCGTCAGAAAGGTCTGAGTTAGAATTATTCCTAGTTGGGGCAATGTATGTAGGGTCTGCATAAGGGTAGGCTTTTTCAAAGGAGAACTTTTTCAGGTCTTTCTGAAACTTCATTATTTTGGCCTTTGTCAGACCATCTTTATACTCATTAATATCTTTGTTTATTTCGTCTAGTTTCTTTTTGTATCCAGTCAAAGTTGTTTTGAAATGATTTTCGGTCTGTTGAATCTCGACCATGAGTGTTTCTGAAAGTCTCACTGCTGTTTTAATTATTAACACCAGCCAGTCACGTGTGCAGTTCCAGGCGATCATCGCCCATTCTCGCCTTAAAGTGGCATTTTCTAGGAAGATTCGTGGGGCATTTGTCACTAGAAGGTCTTTTGGCGCGGTGTTGGTGCGCAAATATTCGGTCAGAATAGTTGCATGTAAAATTGTTCTTATCCTATTTCTCTTCTGCTCAGATAGTCTATCCCATTCACTAGTATGAGTGATGGCCTGTGAAATAGCAGGATCTGCGAAAAGGGAGAGACGTGCCTAGATAGCGTCCACCTCGGAGTCAGAGTAGGTGAGACCCAAATTATCCATGGTAGCAGGAGGTAAGCCACCTGGTTTAGAAAGGTAAGGAATCTGTGTGGGCGGACCTTCAACAGAGGGGAGATAAAGACTCTCACAGCTGTGGGCTGCTAAATATGTTGGGAACAACAAAAGAGTGAGAGAAGAAACAGGTTGCTGGCCAGTCTCAATTCCCCAGGTAAATATAATCAAATCAACGAAAGAGTGTGCCTTAAATCTATCAAAAGAGCACTACTGTAGAATCCAAATAGGTTTCTTTAGAAAGCCATCACTCACCAACCTGGTTGGTGACATGCTTTATCATCGGGCCCCACCGGGAGAGGCCGAATGCCACCCCGGTGTGCTTCGACGCCAGAATTACTGCGGAGCTGGTGATATGAGTGTAGTGAGTGGTGAGAGTGATAGTTAAAAATGTCTTGTTTGTGTCAACAAAATAAACTTTAATGGAAGCCAAACAGACATATATAAAAACAAGGTGTAGGACGTATGGACTGAATAAATTGTTCAGCCAAGTCACTTACAGTGTGGTCAACATGTTTCAGCCTATGTGTTATATTTTAACAGGCATTCGTCAGGACCTTAAATGGACGTGAAACCCGGTGGTATGGGTGCGCTAAGGCCCACCCTAACCAGAGGTTATAAGTGTGAAAAAGTTAGATCAAGAAAATTAGATCAAAAAATTGGTGACTCCCGCATTGGAGAGGAACCGAGTTTATTCTTGGTAAAGGACAAACAAACAAAGACAAACGGAAAAGAAAGACAAACATGTAGAGATTAGACATGGTCTTGTAGGTTTGTCAATGGTGGACGTACAGATACAGGTGCTCTGCGTGGTGCACTTAAACGGTAACGCTGAACATATGTGCTACTATGAGGATAGAAAGTGCATACACGCTGTAGAAAAAAGATTACTAAGACATGAGGCAGTAGCTGTCTAACATTAACGAATATGAAGGGCCCAGGACAATCGATAGCATTAAGACGAAGTCATCGTGATAGAACACTATGCACAAAGGAGTAAACACCCCTGTACGTTCGAGTCTTACCCCCACCCGTGTATGTACGACTCGAACGTACAGGGGTGTACATACACGGGGGGGTTCGACACGTACAGGGGTGTACATACACGGGTGGGGGTACGACTCGAACGTACAGGGGTGTACATACACGGGGGGTTCGACACGTACAGGAGTGTACATACACGGGTGGGGGTACGACTCGAACGTACAGGGGTGTACATACACGGGGGGTTCGACACGTACAGGGGTGTACATACACGGGGGTTCGACACGTACAGGGGTGTACATACACGGGTGGGGGTACGACTCGAATGTACAGGGGTGTACATACACGGGGGGGTTCGACACGTACAGGGGTGTACATACACGGGGGGTTCGACACGTACAGGGGTGTACATACACGGGTGGGGGTACGACTCGAACGTACAGGGGTGTACATACACGGGGGTTCGACACGTTCGACACGGGGGGTTCGACACGTACAGGGGTGTACATACACGGGTGGGGGTACGACTCGAACGTACAGGGGTGTACATACACGGGGGGTTCGGCGCGTACTCACGGGGGCTGGGGGGGTACGGTGCGTACTCACGGGGGCTGGGGGGGTACGGCGCGTACCGGGCCCCCTATTCTGGTCGTTTTGCGGCATACTTCGCCTTTCCGGCACTTTTTGGGTGCCGTAAAAATATTGCCGTCCGGATGCTGTCGGTTCGAATCGTACTTCCTGGGTCATGAAACGCTGCCTGACAGCGTCCCGACGTCACGTCGGGGCATTCCCGGATCACATTCGTATGTATATTTTCGTCGGACGGTGTTTTTTACGATTCGTACGGAAATGGTTTTTCCGTGCGAATCGTACTTCCATGTTTGTAAAGTTTTACAACCGGGTACGAGTCGGACGGAGAAAACGCTCCGACCGACGGTTCGTGCCCGGTTTTTCCAGGATCGTAATGGGCACCACAGTGTGGTTGGGCACTTAATACACAGAGGTTAAATGGTATCTCACTTGTGGTGTAGTAAAGAAACTAGACGAAATAAACAAAGATATTAATGAGTATAAAGATGGTCTGACACAGGCCAAAATAACGAAGTTTCAGAAAGACCTTAAAAAGTTCTCTGTTGAAAAAGCCTACCCTTATGCAGACCCTACAGACATTGCCCCAACTAGGAATAATTCTAACTCAGACCTTTCTTTTTTTTATTTTTTTTTTTAAAACCTTTATTCGTGCATATTGAAAGAACAAATACGGGCCTACAACCTTCAGGCCGGCCACGATACGGTTAAGCACTGATACAAACATTACGGCCCCTGTGCTTCAAAGGTCAAGATTAGCGACGATATATGAATTATACACTGGAGCGATCCTTGACCCCAGGGAAAGGAGAAGTGAAGGTTAATTTTAAGGTTTTCGAAATAATTTTATCAGGGAAAAAGTCATTGAAGAATAAGAACCAAGGAGATTCGAGTCCGCACGATATCTTCACCACACGGGAGAGCAGCAGCATCATTAAAACAGCAATGGAAGTAAAATCTCAGGCAGTGAGGCAATGCAGTTATATAACAGGATAGTCACATGAGCAATTACGGTCAACCCCACACCCGGACCCAGAATCGAAACAAGTATAGCGCAGAAACATAAAAAGAAAAAAAGGCCCATAGAACTAATTAGAAACAGTAAATTACCCCCCCACCCTACACCAATGCGGAGGCTACGGCCTGCCCCCCCCCCAGCATAGTGCCTGTCGCCCAATAAACCCGAACTATAGACAAGAAAGAGAGTAAGAATAGAGTAAAGAAAGATAAGAAAACAGTACACCTATGATAAAGGGGGTGAGAAAAGAATAGGACTATTCTAATCTAAACTCCCAAAAAGAAGAAATTGGGGAGGAGCCTACGTATCATCAGAGCGCCCTTAACCATCGGCCATCTATGGCTTCCACACACTGAGAACCCACTACACCAAAAGCGGTCGTGTGAAAATGAATTGTCACAACAATTTAAATGAAGGAAGACAGATCGCGACGAGTGCGCACAAAGTATACATACAGTTCCAGTCCCAGTCCAGCCCATCCGTGAAACCATGGCGATATAAATCAGTCTAGCCCTGGCCCGATCGCAGGCTTGAGATTAAGCCAGCCCCTACATGAAGGCCCCGCATCCCGTGCAGACAAAGACAATATGGCCGCTTGGGAGAAGATGGTGAAGTAGAATCACAAAATGGCCGCCGACCATCTGTAGAGGTCCCTTTGTGCACCACATAAAGTCCAGACATGGCATGTAGAGTACAGGAGTTCCACAGAAAAGAAGCAGTAGGCCACCGTGAACGATTCCTCGAGGATGTTAGGTGTTGCTCAGCTGGATACTCTTGCAAACGCGGTGAGGCAGGCAACAATGAAGCAGGCAGCAATGAACTGGGAAACAAAGTATCCGCTGTTGAGCTGGAGAGCAATTGATCCTGGGTGCCGGGAAAGCCAGATGCAGGCACCAGTGTAGCACGATCACACACAGCCGTTGCGTCCCCGCAAGAGGACAAAAGCACTGGCAGACCCACGCCGTGTTGATGACAAACGGAGCGCTCACGGCCCGCAGCCGACAGCATGGAGTCAAACTGCTCACTCAGCGCCTGAAAGCGAGCACACATTTGTAGACGAAAGTCCCGCAGGACGGCCAGAACTGAGCCGCATGTCAGCGGAGGCTGCACCCCCACATCGGCAGCAATCCGGGACGGCACTGTGGAGCTGGTGTCTGGTGGAGGGAGGGCGAAGCGGGCAGCGGGCAAGACCGGAGTATCACCCCCCAGCCGCGAGCAGGCAAACAACGCCATGTTTTACCGCCGGACGGTACAATGGCCAGGGGGGGGGGTCGTAGCAAGGAGTCAGTTACCCTCAGGTCTGCGCCGCAACTGGAAAAGCCAACAGTCGCCTCCCTTCCCTCGGGTTCTCTTTGCAGCCGACTAGGCAATAGAAGAAGGGGGTCGGCAGCCTCCCACAGCGCGGTCCACAGATCGGGGCAGGAGACCCGCCGCACCAGGGCTTACCTTACAGCCCCAGCCCTTCAGGCGCAGTGTGCAGGAGGTGTCTGGCCGTCCCTCCCCAGGCTCATCTGGCGACAGTCCGTGGTGTTAGGTGAGGTCGGGACCGCGGGGCTCGGGTTTGCGCTAGCGGGTCCGGTGACTGCGGAGCTTCCGAGGGGCCGGCAAAGGCCACAATGGAGCAGGGGTCCAGGGCGGAGAACAAAAGCACCAAGAACTCCGGCATCCGGGCGGGCCGAGACTTCGGGGAAGCGGCGGCGTGGACAGCGCGCCGTCGCACACGTTTCACCTCGCGAATCGGCAAGGATAGGAATCAGGATGATAGTCCGGGGCCAAGGGCCGACGGAGCCGGGCGCTCAAGCGTCTGCTCCGGTCGCCATCTTGGCTCCTCCTAACTCAGACCTTTCTGATGATAATTCATTAACGTCTAGTGGCTCCAGCAACGGCAGACTCAGACAGCGACAAAGAGGGGGAGCAAGAGGCACAGCCAGATCTTTGTTCCATCCTTACACAATGCCAGGAGGAGGGATGCATCCTATGCACTTCCAACATCCCCAGGTCCCCATGATGGGCTGGAACCCTGGGTACATGCATACACCCCACTATCAACCAAATTCCTACCGACCGCCTTTTTTAGAGAGGGGCAGGAGAGGAAGAGGAAAAAGGAGAGGACAGAATCAAGTCCGATGGGAACAAGACGACCCAGTGGGCAACAACACTCACAGCAAATCACAGCACGCGAACACAAGTGCCCGGGGAGTCTAATTGTCAATCTCTCCAGCGTCTCCCCTTTCCCCCCTCGAGACACAAGTCCTCGAAAAAGGCCTGGGTTTTGTACCCACTGCTCGTCTCGACAAATTTCATCTCCATTGCGAGCTTGCCAATTTCTTTAGGACATTGAAACTTAAAGCCTTTTTTGAAGGGAAAGAAGGGACCTCATCAGACATTAGCCAGGGAGATACTGGTCTCAGGAACAAATCAACCTTCACACCACCACCACATACAATGCTAGCTGATATTATGGCCTTTGAGCAGGCGGTTTATTTGGAAATTGAGAATCTGGGCAAACACAAACTATTTAAAAACCAAGGTGCCCTTGAGTACAAGGCCCTTGACAATCTCAAAGCAAATTCCACATTTACAATCAAACCTGCTGACAAAGGTGGTGGCATTGTAATACAAAACACAGTGGACTACGATAATGAATGCAGACGGCTTCTGTGTGGTAAGAAAAATTACCAACCACTCAACACAGACCCTTCTGGGGAGCTAAAATCTCACATCTCCCACCTTGTCAGAGAGGCAGAGGCCAATGGCCATATTACGAAACACGAGGCAGATTTTCTGACTGCAGGGGACAGCGTGGTGCCCATTTTTTACACGTTACCAAAAATTCACAAAAACAAATTGCCGACGTCACCACGCTCTCCACGTACACGCCCCCGCTGTGGACACGCCCCTCTGCCTCGCTTCCTGAGCGCAAGGATCGTACCCCTTCCTTATAAGCACACCGGCCCCCGCCTTCATTCACCATCGAGGTCAGGTTTCAGAGGGTTCGCTTAGGTGCCAAGCGGGTGCCAGGCATAGCAGGCGTGAGTTTCTACAACAAAGGATCTCAGCTAAGTAACGGGGGTCTCTCTCTTTTTTGTGAGGTTTATTTACCCCTCGTCCCTCTTCCCCCTTTTTTCCCCTCTCTCTAGGGTGTGCCATCGTAGCTTCCACCTCCCTCCCGAGACCCATGGTGTAAAAATGTACTACATCATAAGTGAGATACCATTTAACCTCTCTGTATTAAGTGCCCAACCACACTGTGTGTTTACTCCTTTGCGCATAGTGTTCTATCACGATGGCTTCGTCTTAATGCTATTGATTTTCCTGGGCCCTTCATAAACGTTAATGTTAGACAGCTACCTCCTCATGTCTTAGTAATCTTTTTTCTACAGCGTGTATGCACTTTCTATCCTCATAGTAGCACAGATGTTCAGCGTTACCGTTTAAGTGCACCACGCAGAGCACCTGTATCTGTACGTCCACCATTGACAAACCTACTAGACCATGTCTAATCTCTACATGTTTGTCTTTCTTTTTCGTTTGTCTATGTTTGTTTGTCATATACCAAGAATAAACTCAGTTCCTCTCCGATGAGGGAGTCACCAATTTTCTTGATCTAACCTTTTCACTCTTATAACCTCTGGTTAGGGTGGGCCTTAGCTCGTCCATACCGCCGGGGCTTCACGTCCATTTAAGGTCCTGACGAATGCCTGTTAAAACATAACACATAGGCTGAAACATGTTGACCACACTGTAAGTGACTTAGGTGAACAATTTATTCAGTCCATACGTCCTACACCTTGTTTTTATATATGTCTGTTTGGCTTCCATTAAAGTTTATTTTATTGACACAAACAAGACATTTTTAACTATCACTCTCACCACTCACTACACTCACATCACCAGCTCCGCAGTAATTCTGGAGTCGAAGCACACCAGGGTGGCATTCGGCCTCTCCCGGGGGGGCCCGATGATGAAGCATGTCACCAACCAGGTTGGTGAGTGAGGGCTTTCTAAAGAAACCTATTTGGATTCTCCAGTAGTGCTTTTTTGATAGATTTAAGGCACACTCTTTCGTTGATTTGATTACATTACATTTAATAACCTGCAGTGCATGGCGCTCACGAGCCACTGCAGTGTTCCGGAGGGAGGGGTGCGCAGTGGATGTGGAGAACTTGTTTATACACCCAACGGCTATTTCCTCTTATAGCCAAGGAGCCAACGCTTGAGTTTCAATGGATCTTTTCCCGCAGCCATGCAGATGCACACAGGTGAGAGCACACATGGGGATGCCAGCTCTAGACAGGAACAAAAGGCTAAGAAGAGGTGGGTGTGCGGATTCAGCTCGAATACAACACCGAGGCACACTACCAACAACATATACACTATGTAACAATCATTCCAGGAGGCAGAATGGCACCCATCTTGAAACGTTTTATTCCCTCCCCTGTGGTGCAGCACAGAGGCTTTTCACTGTCTCAAAGGCCACATGCCCATATTGCCAGGCTGTGATACATGACAGAAGGCAACAGGCGTAGTAATTCTTTGAAAACTGTTCAGAGAATTTGCACATGGAGAATCTGATCACGAGAGCCAAGGTCCTCACTTGCCACACAAAAATCACTACATAGGCCTAGTTACTTTAGGTCCATTTGTCTGGAATATATGTCTTCCGTGCCAAAAAACACTGAGGCAACAGCTAGCATGAAACAGCCATCAGCGAGAAATGCTTATAGCATCGTTGACTACAATAGAAACACTCTTAGCGAGTAGGGCTCAAACTTCATGTACCTTTTGGCTTTTCCTGGTCTCTAAGAAAATGCTATTGTTTCCACCTGAAGAGGCTACAGAGGCACTGAAGTTGGACCACAGAGGAAGGCTTTTTTTGGTTCAGAAAAACTAAATCATTCTGCGCCTGCCGCCAGATAATAAGCACTTTCAGCAACTGACTTTGCCAGGAATTTAAAGTATAAACTTGGTCGGGGGGCTAAAATGGACTGTTCGTATACAGCTAGGATTCCAACTCATTGCCAATAGCAATGACCTACAAATGTACTATATTTTTATAGATGTGAATAGATATCAAATAATAACCAGTGCAATACGTTTATCAACATCCCTCATATCTGAAAGTAGTTTATAATTTAAACAAAATACCTTAAACCACACGGGTTACATCAAATCCCAGTATAGATTCTGCATACACAACATGCTACTGTACAGTGCATTACTAACAGCTTCTTCTCCATACAGAAACGCATGCTACAGATCAATTATGAAGATGCACATGCAATACAGACTCGACATTTCCGACACCACCGTTAAGGCCGAGACAGCTTCCGTGCAAAATAATGTTTTTGGAACATACACTCCCTTGCTCCCGTCTATTGATAAAGGTTCCCTTAATGTTCTGAAGTAATCAGCTACCAAGGAAGAGTCAGGAACATCAGGAACATTTAAAGTGAAGTTTATTGGAGCAAAGGAACCCCATGTAAACAGCAGAGGCTGCAGCTACATAACTGACAAAGAACCACAGTATGTCATAGACCCCACATTCCAACAAGAGGCATGACACATAAGGTAGAGGCAGAAGACAGACTAAGACACATTATAACACATCTCCCTTCTATCAAAACACAACAGCATAGTGGATGACATAAGAGAAGAACACACACAAAAGGAAACCCCAAGACAAGACACACCACCCAGACCCTCACAAACAGGAACAAATACACGAAGTGCAAAAGTCATTAAATCAACGAGTTACAAAATCATGGAGCCACTTTGGAGAAGAAACACACCTTTTGTTTCTCTCCAAAATTCCATAAGACATGACAACATTTTTGTTACAGCATTTCTTTTCAGCAAGAATTTCATGAGGAGGTACCTTTGAAAATTTAGGCACCTCAGCTGACAAAGACAAATCCGAAACAGAAGATGAAGAGGTTTTACCACCCCTTTGAAACAAAGCAACTCTTCTCATATTCCAAACTTGCATATTGTCCAATTTTACCCAATTGTGACCCACCAGAATGAGTTTGTAAGGACCCGATATTTCGAAAGGCCAGCTTTGACACTACCAGGTTTTACCTTTACTAAGTCACCCACTTTAAAGAAAGAAACCTTGGGAGAACAATCGGTGTCCTTTGAGGAAGAAGGAACTTTCCATAACCAAAAAGGACATAACTTGGTGGAAGGTTTCCTACCTTTCATCATTTCGAATGGAGTATTCCCCGTAGAATTGTTGAGTGTGGTGCGGTATGCCCACAGCATTTCTTTAACAGCACACTGTACATTCTGCCCAGTTCTGTTGGCCAATTCCATGGTGCCTTTGATTAGTCTATTTATTCTTTCAACTTGCCCATTATCTTGTGGGTTGTAAAGAGATGTGCAAATATGTTTCACCCCCAATTGAGTCAAAACAAATTCCATCTCAGAGGACACTAACTGTGTACCATTGTCAGTGAGCAACTTAAGAGAAATGCCTTCCCTTCTAAAAATGTCCTCCAAAAAAGCAATAGTGGTCTTGGTGGAAATGTTCCTCACAAAGACCACTTCAAACCACCGTAACTTTGCATCTACTAGGACAGCTGCAAAGCATTCTAGTTCGGGCAAAAACATGAAAGGACCAATAAAATCAAGACTGACTTTCTCCCAAACAGTCATCTTCAATCATGTGAAAGGACAAGTCTTTGATAGAACCACCACCCAGCTTCAACCTTTTCTCTGAATTCTTGCAGGCAGTACAATTCTCAACCCACCTTTTGGTGTCAAATGCAAAAACAACAATGGATGGACAGAATGCAGAACAATGTCATACATTCACCCCAGTATAGAGATCTCGGCCTAAATCCATCGTTTTTTTGCTCACCATGCCATTCCAGTTTGGACCAATCCATATGCAAATCAGTCTTGACCCTGATACCAATGAGAACAGTCCAGCCCGAACTGCCAGGCCAGGTCCTCCCTTGCCTGGAAACAAGCATCCTAGGACCGGTTTCGGGCTTTCAGCCCTCATCAGCCAGGATAGCTTGACTCCAGTGGCATGGAGAGCACGGGACCCACGTCTGGGCATACCCGTCCCACTCACCATGTCTGAACTGGGGTGGTGGAGTGAGCTAAAGAATGATGATGGATTAAACCCAGATCAGTTGACTGGGGGTGAGTGTCTGATTTGCTCAAGCGCTCCATCCATCATCCCCTTTGGTATTGCTTTGTTCGCCCTAAGTTGGCAGGGTATGTCCAGACATGGGTCCCTTGCTCACTTTGCCACTGGA
The DNA here is from genome assembly GCF_964204655.1 of Triturus cristatus. Taxonomy (NCBI): domain Eukaryota; kingdom Metazoa; phylum Chordata; class Amphibia; order Caudata; family Salamandridae; genus Triturus; species Triturus cristatus. Next base: position 708,787,173 of record NC_140587.1, on the reverse strand, counting down.
TTCAAGATAGCCTGGCTGATGAGGGTTATGAACCCGAAACCGGTCCCAGGATGCTTGTTTCTGGTCTAGGGAAGACATGGCTTGGCAGTTCGGGCTGGACTGTTCCCATGAGGCACAGGGTCAGACTGATTTGCATATGGCCATGTCTGAACTGGGGCACGGGACCCACGTCTGGGCATACCCGTCCCACTCACCATGTCTGAACTGGGGTGGTGGAGTGAGCTAAAGAATGATGATGGATTAAACCCAGATCAGTTGACTGGGGGTGAGTGTTTGATTTGCTCAAGATCTCCGTCCATCATCCCCTTTGGTATCACCTTTTGGTGTCAGCATCCATCCTGGGCCACCAAAAGTGAAAGTTTGGCCCAAGTGACCCTCATGAGCCAAGGCAATTAATTTAGATCTTAGGGGGAATAAAGCTCTCACCCCTGACTATAAAGTTATCAGGATTCACAGACAATTCTTCAACAATTTTGGAGTAAGGTCTGACCTCATCGATACACACTCTCTCTCATAACGCCTTGAACAATCATCTTATGAACAGCATTGAGTTCACAATCTTTGTCAGAAGCATTCAACCATTCACGTTTAGAGATGGCAGTATGTACACCAGAATTTTTTATCTATACTTGCAACAACCTCTTCCGTGGACACCTCACCCCCATCACACATTTTGTCGGGAAGTCTAGAAAGACAATCAGCTACATTGTTTTTCCAACCAGGCAGATATTCAATAGAAAAGCCACACACTTGCAATTTAATAGCAAGTCTAGCAAGACGAGCCGAGCAATTCTTGAAGCCATTGGGTGCAAGGACTTTTAATAAGGGTTTGTGGTCAGTTCTTAAGATGACTCTAGAGCCCCAAATAAACAAGCAAAAATGAGAGGTAGCTCAAACGGCTGCCAAAGCCTCCCACTCTATAACAGAGTACTTCCTCTCTGTGCCAGAAAGAGAGTGGGAGGCAAAAGCCAACGTTTTTTCAGTCCCAGAATGCACTTGAGATAGAACGGCACCGATACCAACAGCACTGACATCTACAGTCAGGATGGTTTCCAAATTGCATTGATAAGTGGCAAACATTTTTGCATTAGAAATTTCATTCTTAATAGCACAATATGCATTCTCCTGAGACACACCCCTAACAAATTGTTGCCCCTTACTAAGCAAAACACGTAATGGTTCAGACTTGGTGGCAAAATTTTCACAAATTTTGAATATTATTCGACCGTCCCCATGAAGGAATGTATCTTATCCTTGTCAGTGGGTGTTTGGGCATTGACAATGGCACTAACAAGGTTGAGTTTGGGTCTAACACCTTCACTTGAAATACCATAACCCAAATATTCAACCTCAGTAACTAAGAATACCACTTTTCTTTGAGCAAAGTGAGACCAGCTTCTAACAATTTGCGAAGAACAGTATGTAGGGTGTCATTATGGGATTCAATGGTGTCACCAAAAATTTAAATATCGTCTTGAAAGAAGATTACATTATTGACATCAGCCAGAACTTTAGTGATGAGCCTCTGAAAAATGCTGCCCGCGGATGACAAACCGAAGGGTAATCTGTTAAATTGGAAAACCCCTAAGGCAGTGAGGTGTTTAGAGTCGGAATGTAACATGACCTGATGATATGCACTTTTGAGGTCTAATTTCTAAAAGAACTTCCCTCCCGGCAAAAGAAACACTAACTCTGTGATGTTAGGGAGGGGAAAACGATCTATCACTACATTCTGATTAATACTGCGAAGGTCCGCACAAAATCTTAAGGAACCATCAGCCTTTTTAGTGATTACCATCAGAGATAACCACTGAGTATCTTTTACCGGTTCAATTACCTTATCTAAGACCATTTGATCATTAATCTTTTTAACCCGCTCCCTCATGGAAATAGGACCTTTCCTGGAACAATAACTCACAGGAATGGCATCTTTCTTTAAAATGATCTTATGTGTATAGTCTTTAGAAACACCTAACTTGCTATCGAAAACTGAAGCAAATTGTTGAAGTACTTGGTTAACATCATCTTCACTCACAGCCATTACCTGTTCAGCAGTCCAGGGGTTTACAACAATATGCAAATCATACTGATGAGACCACCCTAAAATGGGTGGACCATCAGCAGCAACATAAATTTTCCCTTTTGTTTGACGCTCATGAAAGGAAATGTTAGCTTCAAAATAGCCAATTACACCAATATTGGTGCCCTGATAACCTTTAAGTACAACATTTGTATTATTCAATACTCTGCCGGGTCAAACAGTATCAAATAAGTGTTTAGATATGATAGTATATAACGATCCTGAATCAACCAGCAATGTAACTGAATTGCCATCAATAAGAAAGTCCACTTTGGGACAAGAACGTCCCTTGAAGTCATCTGAATCCTCCTGTTCCAGTAGAGTTGCAGTTTCTGAAATAACCATGATCAATTTATGCTGACAGAACTCCTCGGATTCCTCAACAAAAGCTGCTTGTTTTGTTTGCATTGCACATGTGGGCGTAGTGTCCTTTCCTACCACACAAACAACAAATTTGTGCCAGTGCGAAACACAACTTTGAGTTGGAAAGGTGAAGATTGCTGCCACAACGAAAACACACACGTGTGTTGGATCTGATCTGTGAGGATACTGACGGTGTAGGCAAAGAATTGCGATTTGGGCACAGAAGTGGTAGGCTTCTGCTTAACGAAATTCACAGAATCTGAATCACCGTCAATCTCTGAAACTTCACTAGGCTCCTTAATGCTCATTTTTTGCATCTCTTTCATGCACTTCTGAAATTCCTCCACCACTTTAGCCAATTTAATAGCTTCCTTTAAGTTAGGATCTGCCGCTGCCCATAGCCGCTCTTGCATTTTTTTGTTACTATATTGAACAATTAATTGGTCACGTATGAGTTCTTCTGTCATAGGACCAAATTTGCATTTAACAGCCAGTTCTCTTAGCCGTGCCACAAATGTATCTATATTCTCATTAGGTCTTTGAGGTTGAGTATAAAATTTGTGACGTTGCATAACAATGTTCAAAGTTTTTGCAAAACGTTTATGCAGTCGTAATTTAGCCTCTTTATAAACATCCTCCATAACTTCTCCATTATCTTCACGTACTTCTGGTAAGTATTTGAACACATGCTGCCCTTCAGTGCCCAGACATCCAATCAATAAAGCTTTCTTCCTTATGGGAGAATAATTAGAACCACCTAAAGCAACAACATAATTTTCGAAAGTTTCGATCCAATCCTCCAATTCAATGGGTGGATCACCTTGTAGCATGATAAAAGATGGAGGAGGAACAACAGCCTGATTAATACTCATTGTGGTATGAGAAAGTACCAACAAAGCAGTATAACAAGGTGTATGGTTTACTGGGTGAAGTGAAACAGTCACTAATAGTCTTGTTAAAAAGTCCAAGAATGTATTGAGAACTGATCTGTAGAAATAAAATAAAACTGCACAAAGGAGAAGGAAAGATAAGTTATTTTGCCTGCTTGAGACTGAAGTGCCAATGATGGCCACAAGATGGCAGTGATCAGGCAGGAGACGATGAATCTACACTCTATGGTATTGCCAAAGACAAAGCAGAACCATTAGAGGACATGAAGGAGAGCAGCAGGAGGTAAGCGAGAACATGCTGCATGTGTGGCCATAAAATCTGATTTGAATCAAAGACTAATACTTCTGGCAGAGGCGTAAAGCGGTGGGCTCGCTACACAGGCAGAGCGATGTCAGAAAGACGCGCTCGTCACAAGACGTAATGTCTGTGACCATGAGAGAGCGTGCGCTCGACATAACAATGCCGGGCACGGGCAAATGTTGGGTGGCACGTGGAAGCAGGAGAGATGAGCTTGCGAAGAGGAGCGTGGCAACGGCAGTCACAAGCCTTGAAAGGCAGTTAAAGGCAGGCGCGCGAGGGGAAGATGCCGATGCGCTTGATTAAAATAAAAAAAGTTAAAGCACATCGGAAGGCTGAGGGTCAATACGGAGACAAACGGCAGGCAATTGAAGGCAAGCGAGAGTTGAAAGCAGTTCAGGAGCAAGGCAGGCAGGAGTTGAAAGCAGTTCAGGAGCAGCGTATGTGCTAAACAGTCAAAAGGGCAGCTGGCAGCAATAAAACAGAGCAAAGGCAGGGTGGAGATGTGGGAGAAGAATGTAGCAGAAGAGCAGGATGGCAGAAAGGGTAGGAAATGAAACGATCCTAAAGCACCGAAGACAAGGGTGATACAGCAGTACACAGGGTTCCTCTAATCAGCTCCAGGGTCCAGGAATAGTAGAAAGTTCACTGGTGAAGCAGGGTACATGTCATCCTGTCGCTAAAATGACGTAATCAGATCCCAAGGAAGAGTCAGGAACATCAGAACATTTAAAGTGAAGTTTATTGGAGCAAAGGAACCCGATGTAATCAGCACGGGCTGCAGCTACATAACTGACAAAGAACCACAGTATGTCATAGACCCCACATTCAAACAAGAGACATAACACATAAGGTAGAGGCAGAAGACAGACTAAGACACATTATAACATGTTTGTCTTCTGCAGTGGAATCCAAGGAGACGCAGCAGTTCCAGACGTTTCCTGGGAGTAAACAGAATAACGTTAGAATGTATAATTAAATAAAAATCCATACAGAAAGCACGCCTCGCTTTACAGATCACCAAAGTTTAGTGGCAATCTACCATCACTATGCATAATGAACGCCGAGTTTTTTGGACACAAAAGACCACATAAAACAAGAAGCTCTTGTCATATTTCTGCACCTCTCCCCGATACTGAATAATGTAGGCCAGACATGGCTGAAATGGACATTTCGCCAACCGTCTCCATTGTGCCTGCGTCTTAATAATTCAGCGGCTGATGACAGAGTGGATTGAGCATCCTGGTACCATGAAATCCTCCCCATCAGAATTATCATTGGTGCCTGGGCCAGCCTCCCACATGGACTCTCCACTGCCTTTTACATTCGGAGCTTTTTTGGTCATTTCCTAATTCCGGGGATCTCATTAAGCAGCCCACGCCACCCGAGTACAGGCACTGCCTACCCTGGACAGAAAGGCCTGTGTTTAACCTGCTCACTACCTGCCTGGCCTTTCACAGCTCGGGACACTGCAGCATTTATGGCTAGTACTCCAGCATGCACTTGAATTTTCAGTCTGCGTGAAAAAACACTGGCTCCCAAGCACAATTACCAAAAGACAGGTAACAAGCTGCAGACCCGGTCTGCAGAGCCCCCTTCACCGAACACAGGGGGTGGGGCGATCAATTAACACGACGCACTGCTGGCCTGCAAACCTCGTCTGGAGAGCCAGCCAGCCCACTGTGAAGCAAAGCAAAAAGCACACACCACAGTGAACAAGCAGCTGAGCAGGCTCCAGGCCGCCATTCCCGCATAAAACTTAAACCTACGTGCAACGGGAGCGCTCAGTCCGGTTCCCACTCCTACAAAGAAAATAATATTTGCAAAACCATAGGTCTTGCATTTAAATGCAAGACCTATGGCATTGTATACAAGCAGCCGCCATTGTCCTGGCTCAATAAAGAAAAAGTACACACACAGGTAACAACCAAATAAATGGGCCAGTAGCCATGGGAGGATACAAATAACAGTATGGCCGTATCAAGGAGGGACTAACAAGCCTCATAACGAATCCAAAGTCAGCATTTAGGAAGGACAAAGACACAAGCCAATGAAAAATATGGGCGGGGCTTCTCCTCTGTACTCTACCTACAACAGACCACCAGAGCAGCGCTTGCGCACTGGCTCAGGCTCGACCTAAAAATGGCAACGCTGTATTCCACTTACAACCGTTTTCAGGCTATAGCTGTTGCTGGAGCTATGTAACAAATAAAGTTCATTGTGAGAGCTACTGGCAATTAATTATCTCGAAACAATGGATTTCGATTAGTTAGAAAAAAAAATCGTGAAAAGCTGCTATTACCTCCTTTTATTTGTCAAAGTTAACGGCATATTGGCATTTTAAAAATGACAAGCAGAAAAATAATTGGCCACATTAACAACTAAAGATGAGCGAACTGATACCAGCCCTTATGATTCAATAACGACGTCTTAGTAAAGGATTTCCTTTATTATTTGTGACTCTTATAATTGTCAATAGTATCGTGATTACATTTTGGACATGTGCAGGGAGTTACAAACTGCATATAATCTTTCTACAGGACTCTGAACACTTATAAATAAAGTGCTACTTGCCAAGTAATACGTTTATTCTGGTAACAACCCTAATTTCCGAATCAAACGCAATAGAGCAGACATTTATAAAGTGGCCTTCGCTGTATACTCTCCAGAGATCTGGAGTACAATATTTCGATTTTTTTGTATTCACACACGCCCTTAAAATACATTGATTGCAAAGTGCCTTTCTCCTGCATTTCCAGAGATAACCACTAGATGTAGCTACATGACAGCGTTATCAGAAAAGTTCTTACAAAATGCGTGCTCAATTGTAGCATCTTCTGGGTTTTCTCTCCACCTCTTACTTCTTTTCTTACGTTTGACATTATGAAGCTGTTGAGCATAATCGATTATTTCCACTTAAATAAACACGTCATTACCTATTTGGTTTCTGTTCTGGTTGTGTATATTGTGTAGGCCCGTAGACTACGAATGTTTTTGTTTTAGAATGGTCTACGTGTTAGTTTATATTATGTTTTATATTATGTTACTGGTTGTAGAACCACATGGTGCCAACATGGCAGCTTCATATTTCTCCAGTAAGTTGGACAGCTGGAAAGAATGGGTACAATTTTTGTCATCGATGATGTAATTTAACATGTTAAGTGTGATGTAATATTTGATTTCATAAGAAGTGCATGGCGCGGGTTATAGTTAGTTCTATATCTTCACTTTAACCATTGTTTTTTTCAGTGAATTTCTAGACTTTCTCAAACATTACCTTAAATCTTATTACAAAACCCAACTATAATGCCACTTTAAAGTTGATTGTTTTTGTGAATTTTTGGAGGCGGGGCTTTTTGGTTATATTCACTCAACTTCCCCAATAAGCACAGTTTTTAGGCGTGCACAGTGGTGGGTGTGTTGCATGCAGGGTTGCCACCTTTCCAGGAGAAACATATGGGCCATTTGCTCTTGATTTTAAAGTCTTGAGAGACCCAGGCATGGCAGTAAATAGGGTTTTCAAACAAAATCTTTATTCGGTTGATAAAATCACCTTAAAAAGAATTTGAAAAAAAGACATCACTGTCAAATTCATAAATGTTGAACACAGAGATAAAATTACACCTACAATAATGTATAATGGGGCAATTAATCAAGTAAAATAGGGGTTTAAACAACATTGAATGTATTCATTTGTAGCATTACTTTTCTACATTTGTTTAATTTTTAATCATGGATCACTAACGCAGCTCTAGAACACATTTAAAAGTGCTTGCTATTTATATTTACTGTTTGAAGTATGTACAGATAAAAATACCAGGCCTCATTTAAGAAAAGTGTTGCATCGCTGGAGAAAAACAGCGATGCAACACTTTTCATAGCGCCATCCATTCGACACCATGGATGCGCCGTATTTACACTACGGTGCTCCATGTCGCAAGGAATGCACAGATACGTCAGGAATCCTGACATATCTGGAGGCGCAGTAATGACGCATTGCTGGAGTGTGTCGATAAACTGAGGCAACTCCAGCAATGTGTCATTACACATGGGGCGATTCCCATATAAAAGGCCCTCCGTCCCTCCTTACGCCTGCGTGGAGTAGGTGTAAGGATTGTGATGCAGTCAAGTCGTAGGAGTGGCGCAGTGAAATCTCATAGATTTCACTGCGCCACTTCTAAGAGGCTTTTTTATGGGGGAACACCCACAATGCATACATTATACCTGACATAGGTATAATGTAGCTCAGGGCCTTACAAAGTGTCACACCTGCCTAGATGCACCACATTGTAAATAAAGCGCAGTGTGGCGCAAGGTCACAAAAAAGAGATGCAACGGTGGCGCAAGCCCTCATAAATAAGGGCCACTGGCTTTAGGGGACTTCGTTTATTTTTGTACCAGTTGGGACATTAAAATGCTGGTAGTGCCAGTAGAAAACTGTCTTGGTGGCCATCCTAGTTGCCTGCAAGGCCTAACGTCTGGCTCTAATGATGATCAGCATGCAGGGCCGGCTTTAGTGCTGGTGGCGCCCTGTGCGACAATGTTTGTTGGCGCCCCCCCAATGACCACATCCACCACAGATTCTCTCACTAGCACCCTTTAACAGTGACCAAGTCACCATAACCACACTCTCTCAGATGCAGTGAATTAGTTATATAGCGCCACTCATATCAGTGTAGGGTGTCCGAGAACTTTGCATCACACACACATTATTACACAGAGACAATCATACGTGTGTAAATCAGTGTATAGGAAATGTTACATAAGCCAAAGGACTAAAAGTGTAGGAGTCACATGTCATCCATACTGGTGGGCAGTATAGTTTAAGAGTGCTTGGTGTTGAGAAGCACAAACTCAGAGTCGAAAAAGAAACAGCATAGTTGGGAGTTTTCTTTAATAATAAGAATCGATTTCTAGCCAAATTAACCCTTTTTGCAACATTAATTAATGTTCTAATAATGTATACTTTGCAGTGTGTATGCAGTTCCAGGATAAAAGTTAATAGCTCACTATTCTATATTAGGACTTTAAGTTCTAAATTGCAAGTAACAAAAGGATGTCTCTTTTGAAAGCGGTAACCTGCTGATCTGTTTACATCATACACGCTCTGTAATCTACTTGGTACACGTTCTTTGCAGCAGGCATATTAACTCTCTGCACTAACTTCACCTAAGTCAAAACCTCAACTATACAAAATGCTGATCTCTCTCCAGGAAGATAATAAATCACACCAGTTATCTTGACATTTATGTGAGGCCTGGTAATTGCCGGGGGAAAGAAACGCTGCAGCAGGTGCTTCAAAAACATAATAAACTTGCAAACACGGCGCCCCCAGGAAGCCAGCACCCGGTGCGGTGGCACCGGTCGCACCGCCCTAAAGCCGGCCCTGTCAGCATGCATGGAGTGCTGACATCATTGCAGTAAGGGTGAAAGTAAATTGAGATAATCAGCTTCTTGTGCTCGCTTGCAACGGTTCTCAGGACATATCTCGTCCCTTTGAACACCAATTTACATGGGAGAGGTATTGTTGGAAGAGAATCTCCCCTTTCCACATGAATCTCTTCCTCGTGGATTCCTACTTGGAAAATCACCTTCAAAGGGCAATTTCCAAACAGGGATCCACACCACTAGACACCAGGAATTTATTTTTGTGGGGAAACCACCACCCAGTCAATGGACCTTTGCTATCCCCATGGGTAACATCAGGTGGATGGGGGTGTTTACCCCCAATCTGCCCCTAGGAGACAAAAAGAAACTAGTCACCAGGGAAATAAATGAAACAAATAGAGTGGGGGGTGGCCCACCCTGATTCAAGTCCACATTCTCATACCAAAAGGAAGAAAGACAGTCTATCTGCCCCCCTCAAGAGGCAGATTGGAGGTTTGCCCCTAATATGCTCCCCTTACCCCCCCCCCCCCAGAGGGCAGAAAGCCACCAGGGAAGTCAAAGTAAATAAATACAAGGGGTGGAGGTGGCCCACCCTCACATAGGACAATGCCTCCACCCCAAAAGTGGGGAAGAGTCTTTCTACCATCCAGGGAAGCCGATTGGGGGTGTATGGCCCCACTCTACACTCTGAAGAAAGTTGAGCACCCACTAGCGACCAGGGAAGTAAAAGTGAATAAAAAAGGGATGGAATAATCTCACCCTGGCATGAGGCCATGCTCTCACACCAAATGGGGCAATACAGTCTTTCTGCACCCTCAGGGGTGCAGAAACGCCCGCTAGGCACCAGGGAAGTGAAGGTAAATTAAGAAAGGGGTGGAGTTGGCCTACCCTGACCTAGGGCCACATCTCCACTCCGAAAGGGGCATAGACAGTGTTCCTGTCCCTCGGGAGACAGATTTGCCCCCAATTTGCCCACTGGGGGTATAAAACCACTAACTACCAGGGAAGTGAAAGGGCGTAAAAAACAAAGAGGTGGGGGGAGTACTCACCGTGGCATAGGACCAAATGCCTGCCCCAAAGGGGCAATAACGTATTTCAGCCCCAGGGTTTTCCCCCAATCTGCTCCTGGGGGCGGGGGAGGGGGCAGAAAGCCAACTTGCCACCAGGGAATTTAAATGAAAAGGATTGGGGCACTCACCCTTGTAGTGGGCCATGTCCCCATCCAAAAGGAGGCAATACAGCCTTTCTGCCCCATCTTGAGGAAGATTAGGGATTTGCCCCAACAGCCCCCAGAGGGTAGTAAAGGCCATGGATTTTACACTGTTTCAAAAAATGGGTGGGGTGGCCCACCGGCATTGGGCTATGTCCCCCACCGCTGAAGGGGTAATACCGGCTTTCTGCCCCTGCAATGACATTTTGGGGAATTTGTCTCTGATCTGCTCCCTGTGGGGTAGAAACCCCACTGGTCACTAGGGATTTCAAAATAACACCAAAATAAGGAGGGTGACGACTCACCCTGGTCTTTCGGTCCTGCACTGATTGGGGATTTGCTCGTAATCTGCCCACCATAGGGGTAGAAAGCCCTCTAGACACCAGGGATTTTATACTGGGGCAAGAAAAGGGGTGAGGCATCCCACCCTGGCATTGGACCATACCCCAAACTAAAAGGGGGCAATACAGTCCTTCTGCACACCCTGGGAGAGATTGGGGCCAAGCCCAAGGAGCAGAAAGCCCACTAGATTTAATGGAAATAAAAACAGAATAACAGAATGGGAGCGGCCCAACCTGGGTGCGGTCCACCCTGGTATACGACCAGGACCCCACCCCAACAGGGGTCAATACAGTCTTTCTACCCGCCTCAGGGTGCAGATAGAAGGTTTGCCCTTATTGGGGGATTTGGCCCTGAGGGGGCAAAAAGCCCACTAGACACCAGGGATTTCAAATGGCAAAAAACAAACTAAATCATGGGCATAGCCCACCCTCGCATCAGGCCATACCCATCTCCCAGAAGAAGCAATAGAGTCTTTCTGCCCCCAGGTTTGGCCCAATATGTGCTGGGGGTACCACACTAGCATTGGGCCATGCTTCTACCCTAAAATAGGCAATAAAGTATTTCTGCATCCCCAGGGGACATATAGGATGTTTGCCTCTGGGGGACAGAAGCCTACTAGCCCCCTGGGAAAAAGGTTAAAAAAAATATGTAGTGGGATTGACTGACCCAGGCCTCAGGTCGTGTACCTACTTCAAATCAGGTGCAACCCTCTGTCACCCCTCCACTCCTGAGGACTAAAGCATCCCCATTCTCATAGAGGACATTTTATTTGTTTTGGGTTAGCTCTGTGGGCACAGTGCACCCCTTAAATCTTCCACCTTAAAAGACACCTCAATAGCCTGCCCACAGGTAGGAGGATTGGGGACAATGTTAAACCTCAATTTCATGAGGCAATGTTTCTGAGAGAAAAGGTAAAAAATAACCACATCAAAAATATCGTTAAATAAGTACTGACTCAAGTGAGTTCTAGGGCTGAATTAGGAACTTCAGAAAGGTTTATTACAAACAAAGGTACAATACAGAAATTGTAAAGTGCAGGTGCATAAAGTCATTGCCATGAAGGCTCTCAGTAAAAGGGCATTACAGAAAAATAGACGGAATCAAAAATAGTCTAAGTCTTAAATGAGCAGCAAAATCAGTAAAAAAAATGCAGAGCATCACTAATAGCATCAGAAAGTCGTTATAAGAATTCTTGCTCACTCCCAGAATCAAGGGTTTATATAGGAGATTTTCTCATAGAATAGAATAGAAACAACAGCTTCAGCATGGTGTGAGCAAAGAAATACACTTTCTTTAAAAAAAAAATTGTTTTATTGCATTTTTACAGAAAAGAACCATGCCGACAGTGCACAAAAGAAGGGTAGATAATACTTGCATGACTCATGTAGCCAAAATATATGTCACTCGCATGTCGTGAAAAAAACAACAATAACATAGGAGCATTTTAAATTAATTGCACAATAGGAATTCACAGTGCTTCCTCTACATCGCAACAGACTGGACAACATCAATGGGTCGGTGAGATTCATTCCAATGTACGTAGCATCTGTATATCAAGTAGCACATTATCTGCCTAGGCAAACCAACCGGGACAGCATTTCCACAGACACTCTACACAGTTCCCACCGGTGTCTCATCTACACGATGGAGCTGCAAATAATCCTTGAGCGGTTGCCAAATGTCACAAGGGCGTGAGGCCATTGGCAGCAGTGTGGCATAGACGTCACTCGCTGTATTACAATAAATTAGGTCGCGAAGCCAGTCATTTATTGTTGGTGATTGTGCTCTACCCCAATGCAAAGAGACTTGGCGTTTTGCCAGAAGAAGAGCTATCGCAGAGAACCTCCTAATACACCTCTCAACAGGCTTAACATATCCCAACAATGCTATTAGTGGTGTAGGCCGCATAGTGTGCTTGACCATAAGGGACAGATGGTGAAAAACCTCTTTCCAATATGCCTGAATGGGTGCCCAGTTCCAAGCCAGATGTGCAAAATCCGCCTCCAGCGCCGTACATCGTGCACATGCACTAGTGGCAGTTGGACTTATCTTGGACAGTAGCTTCGGGGTAACTTATACTCTATGGAGGTACTTAAAATGTAATAATTTGTGTTTGTAGTTGGTCGAGATGTATCGTGTCTGTGAACAGCAGTATGACCATATTGCATCGGTTAATGTTTCGCCTAGAACCCGCTCCCAGGCTACACTTGCCTTAAGGATCGCTGGAGGATGATTGGATTGTGATAAGTGATATAGGCGTGAGACTAGATGAGTGCTATCTGAGGAGCTAATTACCAGTGTGAAAGGAGGAAATTCTTCCGGTTCTGTAGTTGCGTCAGGTAAAACGCTCAACAGAGCGCCTCGCACTCTGTGGAGGACAAACCTGTCCATGTATGTAACAGTTCCACTAGATGTCAAGTCAGTGACCGTGCATGGACGAGAGTCCTTAAACAGATCCCCAACTGTGCGGAGTCGGAATTTGTCTAGCGTCTTTTTAGTAAGAGTTTCGGTGGTCGGTGGTATCCACGGATTGTCAATTAATGGTATATGAGGTGAGTATAGAAAGTCACACTGTAAGCATCGCCATAGTTTAGTCCACGCCCAGAAAGTTATAGCTAGCGTCTGTATTTCAGTGGGGCAGCGTGGAAGACCCTGTGGCAGAATCGTTAGGAGTGAACTGGGATGCACCTGGGATCTCCCAGGTCTGAGGTATTGTATCCGAGCATCAGGGTGGTGCCAATAGTATGTGAAGTGGACTTGCGCTTCTAGGTAATATAAGTAAAAATCAGGGACTCCGAAACCCCCCGTTCATATGGCATTGTTAGTGTAGTCCAGCTTATGCGTGGTTGTTTGCCTGCCCAAATGAGGCGTCAGCATGGAGTGTAAGTTGTCGAAAAATGACGCAGTTAAAACAATTGGAATGTTTAGGAATAAATATAACAGTCGTGGTAAGACTACCATTTTAATTATGGCAATCCTGCTAGTTATAGTGAGAGTGAGTTTGATCCATCTGTCAATTTGTGTTGTAAGCTGATCAATCGCCGGCCCATAGTTAAGGCGGAGGACTTCAGCAGCGCTACAATGCAGATGGATGCCAAGATACTTGGGGGATCAGGACATCATCGCAAAGGGAATTCTATGTCAACTTGGGCAGTAGCGGGGGTTAGTGGAAAAATTTCCGACTTTGTCCAATTGATGACCAATCCTGAATGCACCCCAAAGCGAACCACTTCCCTAAAGAGCGGGGGAAGATTCTTCGTCGGCTGTCGAACGAATAGCATGATATCGTCCGCATAAAAGGAAGCGGCGAGTGGGCCCATATGGAGTTGCAAGCCCCGGTGAAGGTGACATTCTTGTATATGACGGGCAAGGGGATCCATAGCAATAATGAACAATAGGGGGACAATGAGCACCCCTATCTAGTGCCCCATGACAAAGGAAACTGAGTCGTAACTATTCCATTTACCCTTAGCCGGGCAACCGGGTTGGAGTACAGAAGGCGGACCAAATTTAAATAACCAACGGGTATACCTAGTTTTTGGATCACTGCATATAAAAAGGACCATTCTAATGAATCAAATGCCTTTTCAGCATCAAGTAGCACCACTGATGCCGGAAGTGTCGGCTCCATTTGGTTCATTACTGAGAATACGGCATGTAGATTAAGTGACGTGGACATGCCCGGGATAAAACCTGCTTGGAAAGGACATAATGTAGTGTCGACTAATAACGAAAGGTGGGTGGCTAAGATTTTAGCGAGGATTTTGTAGTCGTGGTTGAGTAATGACAACGGTCTATACGACTGACTCGGAGTTGGTGGCTTGCCAGGTTTAAGCAGAAGTGTTACTATGGCTTCTTGCATGGTCGGGGAGAGGGAACCAGTTTCTAGGGCTTCAGAATAAACCTCTATTAGTCGTGGAGCGAGCATATCTTGGTAGGCTTTATAGAAATCTCCGGTGAGACCGTCGGAGCCAGGGGCCCGACTGCTGGCTAGATCTTTTATTGCCTGCTTGACCTCATCGGCATCTATCGGTGATGCTAGGAATTCACGCTGCCCATCCTCAAGCCAAACCATGGCTATTTCCTGTAAATAATCCATCAGAGCTTGCCCTCCAGGGGGATTCCGTGTTTCATACAGTCGTGTATAATAGGCAAGTAAAGCGTCAGAGATGTCCGTGTTGGCAGCCAATGACTCACCCGTGTCTGTGTCTAATTGTGTAATATACTCCGATTGGTATTGTGGACGGAGGAGCCGGGCGAGTGTCCTACCGGGATCCTCGCCTTCTCCATACACACGAGCCATGGCATATTTACCAAGATACTTGACCTCTCTGGGGGCCACATCAGTGAATTCCACCATTAATGCTGAGCAGGCACGGAAGGATTCAGGCGATGGATCTGTGAGTGTCACAGCATCAGCGTCCTTTAGTTTCTGCTCTATTTTACCAGCTCACCCCGAATAGAGTGGAGTACACCAGCATGCTTGGAGATGCTGACCCCGCAAACAACAGCCTTATAGGCATCCCAAAGTGTCAGTTAGTAATCCACGTGCCCTCATTTAAGACGAAATATTCTCTAATGGCATCACCAACTTCGCTACGAAATACTGGATTTAAGAGGGCAGATGAGGGGAATCTCCATAATGGTTGCTGTTTGGGGAGTAAGGAGAAGTCTAATACGAGGAGAACCGGAGAATGGTTCGATAACGGTCAGGGTAAATATTCAATGCTGCGTACATCCAGTAGTAATTATGGCGTAAGGTACGAATGGTCTATACGGGACCAGGAACTGTGTGGGGCAGCATAAAAAGAGTAGGTACCGATCCCTGAATGGTGCTTGTGCCAGGGGTTAGCTAACAATGAAGCCTGTAAAAGATTTAAAAGACCCTGAGTGGAATGAGGCTTTGTGATGAGCCCTGGGCCAGTAGTATCAGTTGCAGGATCAAGCGTGAGATTAAAGTCGCCCCTCATCAATATAGTGTCGGCACCTAATCTATCGATACCTGCTGCTATTGAGGGAAAAAAGTCAAGGGAGTCAATGTTCGGAGCATATATATTAACGAGCAGTACAGATTCACCCCCTCAACAGTCCCATCACCATGACATATCTTCCATCCGGATCCACAACTACCCCTACAGATCGGAAGGGGAGAGAGCTGTGTACTAATATGGACACTCCACGTGAGTATGAAGTGTAGCAGGAGAAAAAGCGGTTCTCGCACCAAGTGGACGAAAAACCTGTGCAGGGAGGGGTGCGTAGTGAGTCTCTTGCAGAAATGTGACTTGTATAGAGTGTCTGGCTAAATACGCCAACACTTGCCTGCTTTTTTTGGGATTGGCCAATCCTCTGACATTCCAAGAGAGACAACTAAGGTGGACCCCGGAGCTACTATCACCAAAAACAGTCATCGAACCATCGGTAGCATCAACATTATTAACTAGAGATCAGCGATACAGACAGATTGCACTGTAAATAGAAGATGTGTTTCAATCCAACAAAGAACATACCTAATACAGTCTTGAAAAGAAATCCCTCACCGGCCACCCCCCCACCCCCATCGGATACGCAAAAACAAGGCACCCGGTGAATCCCGACAAAGGAGCAACCAACTAGGATAAAAGGGGAAAAGGGAAGGAAAAGGAAGAAGGAAAAGTAGGGAATCATTCTGCGGGGGATGGCAACGCTCCAATGGAGCCCACGTAATGTAGGAGTATTGACATCGGTGATTACCACCAGACCAGTTTAAGTCTCACGATTACCAATCAGGCCAGCTGCCATAGAAATACTAGAGAACTACCAGCACCCGGACATATACATGATATTCAGTGATTGGCACCGCCAGGTAGCAGTCTGTTTCAAGGCAGTGAGTAATGTTCAATAACCGGCACAGTCACGAAGTGCCAGTCAGCAAATCAGCAAGAGGTCAAGGACCAGGGTCTGTGTCGTTATCATGGTGTTGCGGTGTCATAGAAGGCTTGTGCTTTTTACAGAATTTCTCAGCTTCTTCGGGAGAGTCAAAAATGTGGACTTTACCTCCTTGTTGGATACGGAGTCTGGCTGGATAAAGCATGGCATATTTGACATTTGCCTTCTGGAGGGCGCATTTCACATTCGTGTATTTACGCTGTGCTTCTTGTACTAACGGTGTGAAGTCCGGGAAGAGGGATATTTTGGAGCCCTGATTGTTAAGCGTGCCACGTTCTCTGGATAATCGGAGGGCCACATCACGGTCGCTGTAGTTAAGGATTTCGGCGATTATTATCCTCGAAGGGGCCCCGGGCACCGGGGGTGGGCCCAGAGTCCAGTGCCCCCGCTCTACAGCAAACGACATAGAGAAAATGTCTCTCCTGATCAAATCCACCAGGAGGGATTCTACAAATTTAGCCATGGGTCCAGTATTCGTGGACTCCGCCATTCCTGTGATGCGAATGTTGCTTCTACGAGAGCGCCTCTAAATCTTCAGCTTTTGTGGTTAGCTGTTTAAGCAGGGACTCCAAACATTTCTGGAGAGAGGGCTGCGCAACTTCCAAATCGGAAATGCGTTGTTCCGTGCCGCTGATTCGAGTGTCCTGAGCCTCCAGGCAGCCATGGGTATTGTCCAATCGGCTAGTTAACATGTCCAAGCGAGTGTCAAGGGATTGAAGCCCACCCGGAGTTCAGCCATTATGGCGGCGGCCACTTCCAGTTGGCAGGGTTCCTCCCCGGTGGTACTCTCAGCCTCCTCTCTCCTAGGGGTCTTCCCCCCTCAAAGTTAAGCTGGTGTTGTTTTAGGTCACTACGGCCCATTTTCGGCTTACAAAGCGAGGAGGGGGCCTCCAGAGCAGCTCACTGGTAGCAAGAGTGGTCGCAATCACAGCCAGAGCAGTGAAGTCGCAGTAGACACCAGCACCAGGACATCCACAGGGTAGGGGCACCTGAGAGAGCCAGGTCAGGGCTAGCAAGTATTTGTGCCGTCCAGGGAACATGGGTCTCTACGGCAGCGTGGCACACCATGCAGAGGGTGGTGGCCCACAGTGTTGAGGTGAGCCGGGACCTAGTAAGTGACCAGGCGTCTGTAAAATAATGTTATGCAGCAGGGCACATGGGCACTGGGGCCCCGATGCAGTCAGTGGCAAGAGGCGTTAGGAGAAGGCAGCCATGCGCATTATAGTGAGGCTGCACGGAGCTGCGTAGCTAGCGTCGGATGGGGGAGCCTCAACCTCCCGTCTCAGCAAGCAGAAGAAATTAGCGCCTCTCACCTGGCATGCTGGCACATCAGGAGTATGTAGCTCGCAGGTATCCGGGAGCCACACGCGTGATTTCTACATGATCTCGGCAGAACCAGCGCTCGGCCCCAGAGCGCGTGCTCCGGGCCCCGCCCTCAGGCTCACCTGAGTCCCCTGTCAACTCGGGGCCTTCAATGGCTGCGGCAGGCCCTGGCGTGCCGCTTCTCCGATCTTGGCATTCTTGGCAATCCAGCATGGTATCCACAGCCCAGTCAGCACAGCGGCATGTCGGGACATCACTTGACTTCAGCAGGGCTGAATTTACAGCGGCGATGCTTGGTGAGGTGGATAACGTTCTGCGTTGGCTCCGGAGCTCCTGAGTCAAGCGGCCATCTTGGTCGCAGGCTCGACCACGCTCCCTAAAGAAAAACACTTTCAATAAATCAGAGCATTGACTTAAAGAGCGTCACCTGAAAAAGTACAATCCCTATACTCTGACACAATGGTACCACACTCAAGACTCTAACATTCATTAACAAAAGACATTAAATGTTCATGGCATTTATTTAAAAAAAATTATGCATACAGTTCATAAAATCAATGATACCAATACATGAGCTTAAAAACACAAAACATAACAAATACAAATCATCATATGATCCACAAAACTGTTATGAGCCCGCATAACAGAAGAAATTTTGAAGACAATACACTTTGTCATTAATTACGCATCCTAGTGGGTCATGTAACTGCTGTGGTTGGTGATATATATACACCGTTATATCTACACGCAGTCAACCACAGTTCTCCCTTAGATTGCGTTATTTTTCGATGCGTCGACGCGTTTCGATGGTTATTCTTGTTATTCCATCTTTATCAAGACATATAGTAGGCTTTTGGTCCTCCTCTATATTACAGGGACCTACATCAAGGAAATTAATGTTATTAGATTCATTTTTATAATATATATTTGCTAATAGCTTTTATTGTTATATCTAATTCACTCTCTTTACGGGGAAATATTTAATGTACTTCTTTACACTTGTATTGATACTTCGTAATCCTTAAAAGTGAGGTTGCGTTTCACGTCGTTATTATAACATTATAATGTTCCGATATAATTTTCACTTCAAAGTCCACTAAATGGTACATTGCAGTTTGTGACTATTTAAGTGCTGCAACATAAGTAATAATACTGTCATAGCTTGATTAAGACAAGCAAGCACTTGTTCGCGCTACATTGGAAAAACTCGATATGACTATCTACTTACTGACTGAGTTTTTTTATTATTCGTCCTGCCACAGGTACTTATTTTCGAAGCCGTAGGTACATGGCATATCACCTTCAATGCTTCTCACCTACAATGTATAAAGAGGGAAGTGACAATATATAATTGCTCCTATGAGCACTGCTCCCACTCTACTCCTGTTTGAGGGGTGGTGAACCTTCGCCGATATTTATAAAGGTTCGGACCAGCTAATACTATCATTGAGCAAAATGGTCTCACCTTGTAGTGGAGTCGTCAATTACAACCCAGGTGACGGAGGTCCAAGTTACTCCTCCTATATTCTTCGTCACCTATTACGGGAAGTCAAAAAGTCAAAGCACTCGTATTAGTGCTATTATAGAAGTTAATCTTGACTAAAAGGCGATCTCAAAATCACCATTTTTGTTTAGCACAAAGTATAGACTAACTCTGCAATCTCACCTTGGGCCCTCAAACCGTCGGCTTCGTACGCGGAAGTGTTTCTCAATTCGCTTCCCTGTTCTTTGTGAGAGGTCTCTATTTATTGGTGTTTTCAGACCCCGATCCTGATTAGTTAAAAATAGCCACATGGTTCGTATCACATGTGCTGTTGGTGTTTTCCACGGAGTTTTTTTTAAAAAAAGGAGGAGGGGAAAACTTTATCCATCGGTTAATTCAGAATCTAACTGCTGACAATTTAATTCCTATTGTCCCGTATTATATATTTATTACTCAATCTTCTTATGGTGAGCTGTAGTGTTTTTTAGACTATTGACCTCGAAACGTAACATTAAAATACAGTGAAACAGCCTTATGCATTCATGTTTTACATACTTATACACCGACAATTTGTTACAAAAATCGCTAAATGACATCATATCTTTCTCTTTGTATTCTATACAAACATTTCATTTGCATTTGGTCTTCGCGCATTTACACACCCTTGTCGGATATACATTTTAATTCTCCACAGATCAACATAATTACTTAAATATAGAAGCATCGATGTCAACCCACCCTTACATTTAAGTCTTGCTTTACATGATATATTTTGTCTGGTCAACTTCACCATAATACAGTGATAATAACGGTTCATATAAATACATTACCATCAAGCGTCATTTTGAGATAAAGCTGGGATGATATAAGTATTCCTTATGGTGTGTGATTATTTATATTAATCTAATCCCATTCATGCCCATGATGGGATACTCAAAACTAAGGAAACTATAGATAATATTACAGAAAGGGTTATAATAGTCTATTTGTAGGAATAACACCAGGACATATATAATCTCAGCTGTAATCTCACAATTTATTGGGTCATTATAAAGAAAGATTTTACTGTTCATTGGAAATACCTATTCTATTGCGAACTGATGATACTCATCCAGTCCTCTTTAGTATTCAGACCTCTCTCTACCGTATTGAAAAAACATATAAACCATTGCTCCCTCTTTTTTCTCTTACTGTCCACGTCACCTCCTCTTCTATTGACCGTCACTTTCTCCAGAATAAACCACCGGATTGAATCCCAACTGTGGTTTGCTTCAATGAAGTGCTCAGTCAGTGGGGCATTGATCTTTTTGGTTTTAATCGCGGATTTATGCTCCAATAGGCGAATCCGAAGTTCCCTACTGGTTTCTCCCACGTACGCCAAGCCGCAGGGACAGATTAAGAAGTAAATTACATTTCTACTTCTACAATTATTTAGGCTGCTAGCCCAAATTGTTTTATTGTTGTGGCTTAGGTTTTTCGCCTCAAGGCATTGGGGGCAAATGGAGCAAGTTCCACATTTATAGTTGCCTATAGCTTTTTCACCCTTCAAGGTGATTTGGGAGTCTTGTTTATTGTCATATGTTTTTACCAATGCATTGCGTAAGGTTTTGTTGCGTCTGAATGAGAACAACGGCTTCTCCAGTGGATTTTCTGATCCATAGTTGAGTATCTTCCAGTTTTTATTAACTATGTTTTTGATCCGATTACTGAGATTAGAGAATTGAGAAACGAAGACTACACGTCCTGTTACCTTATCATTGTTTTTATTCTTATTTTGTTCTAACAAATGGTCGCGATTATAAAATCTCGCCCTTTTGAAGGAATGTTTAAGTAGTTTCTTGGGGTAACCTCTTGCAGCTAATTTTTTCTTCATTAAATCTGAGTGGTAATAAAAATCTGCAAGAGTTGTGCAATTGCGCCTTAATCTAAGAAATTCCCCGAAGGGAATATTATCTTTTTGGGAACGTGGATGGTTGCTGCCATATAACAGAAGTGTGTTTTTATCCGTTGGTTTAGAGTAAAGTTCAACATTGAGGACGTTTCCTACGTCTTTGATTTTTATGTCAAGAAACTCGACCTCTGAATGACTAAAATGGGCCGTGAATCTTAAATTGGGATCACCAAGATTGATCCATTCCAGAAAATGTTCTAAATCTTGCTTAGCACCGTTCCAGACAAAGATGATATCGTCTATGTAACGGTGCCAGCAAATAACATTTTCAAAAAATGGTGCCATCTCATTGTAGATATGTTTAACTTCAAAGTCACCAACATAGAGGCATGCCAGGCTGGGAGCACAGGCAGCCCCCATGCTGGTGCCTTTGATCTGGATGTAGGCCTCATCTTTGAATAAAAAGATGTTATTTTTCAGTACTTTTTCAATGCATGCCATTATAAATTCTTTGTTTGCTCCCTCCAGGTTTTCAGAGTCTAAAATGTTAGAGATGACTCTTATGGTATCGTTCTGGGGGATGTTCGTATATAAGGCCTCTATGTCGAGGGTCACCAAAATCTGAGTAGCCTTGTTAAAGTTATGACCCTCAAACACAGAGATGGCATGTGCTGTATCTTTAAGATACGATCTTTGTTTTTGTACAATTGGTTTTAAAAAATGGTCCACATATTTGCTAAGGGGCTCTAAGATGGATCCCACACTGCTGACAATAGGTCTCATAGGTGGGTCTGAGATGTTTTTATGAATTTTCGGTAGCCCATAAATGGCCGGAGTCATTGGATGAGTATTCAAAAGGAATCTGTACTCATTTTCGCATATCCACCCCTGTTCTCTTCCTAGGTTTAGGAGTGATGCCACCTCTTTTTTAAGAGCTTCAATTGCTGTGAGACGGATAGGTTTATAATGTTCTCTCACATTTAGGAGGTCCCTCATTCTCTTGTCATAATCCGTTGTGTCAAATACAACTACACCTCCGCCTTTATCGGCTGGTTTTATGGTGATTGAATTACAATTTTGTAAATTCTTCAATGCTTGTTTCTGATTCTCGGGGAGATTATTATTTTGGTATTTGGAAACAGCTTGTTTCATGTTTTTTATTTCCATTTCTACCACTTTCTCAAATAACTCAACATTTTTGTCCACTTGACCCAAGCTAGGAGTGAATGTAGACTTAGGTTTAAAACCAGATACATTTGGTGCTGGAACATAAGCTTTGTCTTCAAAAAATTTATTGAGCCTAATTTTTCTAAAAAAGTTTTTTAAATCACTTTCTAATTCATATGAATTATGGGGAGCACTCGGTGCAAAACTGAAACCCTTTTTTAAAATTTCAATTTCATTTATGGTTAGAATCCTGTTAGATAAATTGATAATAGGTAGTTCTTCTACCTCCAATATTGTCTGCTCCGAGTTGCTACATATTCTTGTCCCATCTGAGGTTGATGGTTTCTCGGAGGTTCTTGTCGGTTGTAACCCCTGTGTCCTCTGTTGCCCCGAATCTGGCGCCTGCCTAAAAAAGACTCGCGCTCAAACGTGGGTGCTCCTCTACCATTTGTTTCTCTATCATGTTCTTCTTCACTGCTCGAACCTGATGTTTCCGAGAAGGTAACACGTTTGGTACCCCCTCTTGAGTACAGTGGTCTTACATTTTGCGGTCTATCCCCTCTATAATCATTTTTATTGTTATAGTAGTCTTTGCTTAAATACGGATAAACTATCTCGATATTGTATTTATCAACGTCTTTTCTTAATTTCTTCATTTTTTTGTTGGTAAGATATTCCATATATCCTTTTGCTTCCAACTCAAGTTCTTCCAATTTACTTTTGGCCTCCTCTAAGGCGGTATTCTGTTTTAGATGGGCTTCTAGTTCGTTGATTTCTTTTTTCTCAATATCCAATAGTTCCTGAGCTGTTTCGATAATGAGAATTAGCCAGTCTCTGCTACAACGGTTGGCTATATGTGTCCACGTCTCTAAAAATTTGGGATTTTCCACAAACAACCCAGGTTCATTTCTAACTTGCAAACCTATTGGGATGACACCAGCTTTTAAATATTCAATTAGGAATTCCGCATGTAGTTCTGTGCGGATTAATTTCTTTTTAGCGTTTAAGATCTTTATAAGCTGTTCATGGCTACTGTTATTGAGGGCATTGGAACTGTTGCTTCGGGGATTTTGATTTATAAGTCTGTTAAATTGATCCTCCGAGAAGCCAAAGGTTTTTAGTTTATCCATTCTTTGAAGAAACAAAATTATGTATATTACCGCCTTGACAAAATAGTAGGTCGGTTTTGCAAATGTTATTACTACTGAACAACCTCTCCAGCCAACCGGCTGTGCAAAATATTTTTATCGGAGAAACCGAGAGAGACCCCTTGTCTTTTGAAGGGAATGGGGTACAGCTTACACCTGAAAAAGTACAATCCCTATACTCTGACACAATGGTACCACACTCAAGACTCTAACATTCATTAACAAAAGACATTAAATGTTCATGGCATTTATTTAAAAAAAATTATACATACAGTTCATAAAATCAATGATACCAATACATGAGCTTAAAAGAAATTAGCGCCTCTCACCTGGCATGCTGGCACATCAGGAGTATGTAGCTCGCAGGTATCCGGGAGCCACACGCGTGATTTCTACATGATCTCGGCAGAACCAGCGCTCGGCCCCAGCGCGCGTGCTCCGGGCCCCGCCCTCAGGCTCACCTGAGTCCCCTGTCAACTCGGGGCCTACAATGGCTGCGGCAGGCCCTGGCGCGTCGCTTCTCCGATCTTGGCATTCTTGGCAATCCAGCATGGTATCCACAGCCCAGTCAGCACAGCGGCATGTCGGGACATCACTTGACTTCAGCAGGGCTGAATTTACAGCGGCGATGCTTGGTGAGGTGGATAACGTTCTGCGTTGGCTCCGGAGCTCCTGAGTCAAGCGGCCATCTTGGTCGCAGGCTCGACCACGCTCCCTAAAGAAAAACACTTTCAATAAATCAGAGCATTGACTTAAAGAGCGTCATACAACCTTACAACCAAAGCACTATCCCACTACATAAATATTGATTCAGCCCCCTCTGTGCTAATGTCATCTGGAAATGTCTGAACAAACTAGTTATAAAACAATAGAAAACTATTGTGAATGAATTCAATACTGCCAACAGGTGGAAGAGCCTTGAAGGAATGTAACGTTAGTGAGTCCATGCTAAAGAGTCTTCTTCAAGAACAACGTAGTTCAGAAATAAACAATGATGTCTTGTTTTACTACATGCAGCAGAAATAATAAACAATGAATGTGACACGGTGAGACATCCATTTTGAACAATAAAGGCCTAACTGAGGTCAAGAAAATGCACTTTAACAGCCCATATCAACATTGATATTAAACACACAAAAACTTCGACAACTACCTCGATCTGTATATTTTATAATCACTAAAAACCCTCAATTAATACATAGTCTGCATCACTATCTGCTTTTTGGAGTTTTATTCGTCCCACATCTTGAGTTGATTTAATACTTGATCTCTGGCATCTTCCATTTCAAGTACATCCCTCTTCCTGTTGGGCAACCTCTTTTGTCTCTCACACTCAGATTTTAGAAATATGAATTCAGAACATTTGAACAAGAGAAACTGAACGGTTGCATAAATTAATACAATTATAATAGATTTTGCTATTGTTCTTAAACGTATTCCCACCCAAGGTATCAATCCACTCACCAACCTTACTAAGACCATTTTCAACTTCACCATCCCAGGAACCAACTGTTTCCCACACATAGTACACTTCAAAAGCTTTGACTTCACGAGAAATATTAGTCATGTTTAAGACAATGCTATTATTAACCCGACTGTTATCTGGGATGAAGGTGCAGTACTCTCTTGTCTTCAAAATCCTGCAAACTCTGCCTTTCTTCACAATAAAGATATCTAGCACTAGGTTTTGCATAATCATCTTGCACATGGCAATAAATTCATTAGTTATTTGTGTTAGTGAGCCGGCACAGTAAAAAGCAAGCCAATCAACAAACGTTGAAGATCTTTCAATTTTCACAACATTCATATTCACTCTAGTACATGGAATCATTTTCCCTAACACATCTACCATAATTTGCCCCAAACTTCGCTTCACTCTTAACAGCAACAACATCACTCATCTAAATCACATGGTAAACTCTATGGAATACCAAAGCAAGATAGCAATAACCCACCCAATTATGAGGTTGGTTAAAATAGACAGTCTTATCACACACATAATAAATTGCTTTAAGTATTGGTTCTTCACCAACCAGAAACTCACCATTGACAACATAACTCTTTTCAGACTCGCTATTTTTCACAAAACCTATTGATCTAACTCCTGTTGGATAATGACATGCCATACACAAATCACCTTTTTTGGAATGTTTCTTGGGTACCCGCGTGCTACGTGAATAGGCTCCTCCAGTTTCGCACAGTGATCCTTGCTTGTTCTCTATTCCCTCAGAGGGGGGCTTCTGTCGCTTTCCAGTATTTAATAATGTCCCTTTTCATAAATAACATCCCAAGCCCCACCACGGTTCAATTATACATTGGACCCTGCAATTCATTCAGAATATCTAGCATAGCAATCTGAGGTGAGGCCTCAATCGTGGGTCCCAATACCTCTGAGAGTGTCAAATATTCGGGACCAGTAACAGTGGACGATCGGACATCTCCAAACCTCCCATTCCCTCCCTACGTTTAAAACAGGTGGGCCCTGGCTCTCAGCAGCCGCTGGGGTGTATAGTATGTCCAATGTATGTAGTTCAGTTGAATAAGCTGCAAGCAAGCCGATATGGCTAGTGTGCGTGGTGCCATGCACACCTCTTTACACTCGGTATCATCTAGGGGACACAATCACCCTTCCCAACGTGTTTTCAGGCTCAACAGCTTGCAGAGAGAGTGATTGAAAGGGCTCTATGTATCTGAGAATTAACCCCCTTACCCAGTAAGCCCATCAGCAGTCGTGCATCCATCGGATTGTATTCAGGTTTTTTCGTAATGTGCCTTGATGCCGGAAAAGGGCATTTCTAAGCGAGAAATAGTGGAAAAATTGGGATTTTTGTAGAGAGAATTATGTTTGTTGGGTGTAGAAGGATTTTATGTGATTGCTCTCCTAAATGTCTCCCAGCCTCAATATGCTCATCCAGTCCTGCTCCCAGAGACCCTCGAGCTGTGTAATCCTGTCCACCTATCAATACCATCAAAAGAGGGGTTTCAAGTCTCACTCGGCGTCCTACCTTGTCCAGCATAGTGCTGCCCTTTAAGCCTCAAACACTATCCTGGTGACCTCAAGAGTGCCCAGAGACAGTCGTCCAATCATTGAGACCTCAACCCTGAAAGTAGGGTCCTTCCACCCACCATGCAACTATTATTTTACCATTAGAGTATGGGCAGCCTAATGGTAAAGACAGATGTTGGCCATGGCCAGTATCCCGTCGAATGTGGACAGTTCACATTTGCTGAACGCTATTCTGGGGTGATTATTAGCCCATGTGAACTGTCATACTTTAGTAGTGAGGATTTGGAATGGGCGGCAGAACAGTCTGGCAAAGTCTGCGATAGTATTCAGTCAGGAATCCATCTGGTTGTCTTACCAGGATTGAGATGTGTGAGCACCTCATTCATCTCCTCTCCGGTCAACAGTTGATCAAGGTCCTCCTTTTCAGTGGGGGTCAGTCTGGTCATTGGGATGTCTGCAATTAATGAAGAATGTTCCATGCCTGTCAGGCGTGTGTGTTCAGCATAGAGAGACCCATAGTCGAATAGCTACCCCCCTGGAACCATGAGTAAATCCTGCATAATATAATTTATTATTCCCATATCTGGTCAGAAAGGTGCAATTAGTTCCTAGGAGGTGGGTATCTTACAGCATACCAATCTGTGGGTCGTGGCGGTGTAAGAATTGCATGACACCCCTACGTTTAATGAGGTCCAGGAGACGATTCAGATACCATTTCATTACTGTGAAAGTATTCCGGGCAGTCTATGTGGAATGCAGTGTGAAGGGGTAAAAGGTATAATGTGGAAATCCCAGGTCCCTCTGAGGCACGCCACGTGCCCCTCTGTCTCAGCTCTTACTGGGCTGTGTTTTTGTTCCTTGTGGAAATGCAGAAAGTCTGTGTATTGTATCGTTTCTTGTGGAGGAAAAGAAAAAGCAAACAATATAACAATCCAACTGAATCCCCCTCCCCCAACCTACTTCCTTCCTATACTTACCCCCGTAGAAGTATTTGTCACCTGAATTAACCCTCCCTTTATCTTTCTCCGGTCTTCTTTGGACTTTAAGAGCTGTGCAAAGGATACATTGGTTCGGGTGTGCAATAATTTGTTACGTCAAAAGTAATTCCTTCCTTGTATATTCAGTGTTCCATGTGCACAGGGGGTGAAGGCCCTCCCGAAGTTCCAGGTTCCAGTTGATCTTGTGTAACTTTACACTCTCTCTCCGAGTTCAATGTAGTCGGGGTGTTCTGGCAACCATGGCATCCCTTTCAGGACCTATTCTGTCGCCTGAGACCTGGTGGCTCACTCCCGCAGGCCCATGACCCCCAAGCACAGGTTGCTCGGGCCACAACGGTGACTGATTCGCCTGAAATGGTCGTTGCTCCATCAGCCATCTAATGCATCTTCCATGGTCTTGAAGAAGTGCGATGTACCTGTGTGTTTCACTGTTACCCTCTCAGGAAATAGGAGCATATATTTCAGCTCCATGGCCTTACGATTTTGTTTGACATGGCTTTAGGATTTGCGCTGCATTGGTACTTGTTGGGTATAGTTTGTGAAAATCATCATGCATCTGGATTGGTACAAGAGCTACCCCTTCATTCTCGCCCTCTGCAAGGTGACATCCCTGTCTCGATAATTCAGCACTATAGTGATCATGGAGCGATGTGGGGTGGGGGAGTTGTGTCACGACCTATATGCTCGTTCAATAATAAAGCATGGCAATTGTAGGTTATTGTCTATTCTTGATTTTATCCAATGCTCCAGGAACAACTCAAGCGTTGTTCCTTCTGAACCCTCGGGAATAAGACAAAGCATAGGTTGCTTCTACGGGTTCTTTTTTCTGCATCCTCCGCCCAATCGGTCAGGGTCTTATAAGCTGAGGTCAAGCAGAACACCTCGCTTTTGAGGTCTCGAATCGTATCTTGCAGTTCGGAGATGCACCATTCAGCTTTGGAGACTCTGTAGGATTGGGAAATCTACTACAACAAGGCCACATGCAGCCGTACAGCACCAATTTTAGATTCAAGAGCGTACCTTAAATATTGTATTGCCTGCAGAATTACTATAGTGTCTCCTCCTTGCTTATGGCCAGCCTGGAATTCCCCCCCAGTTGCCCCCTTCTGGCCCCCAGCTGGGACTGTGAACCAGTCTATCTTAGTCTGTGCTGGATTCGCAGGTGTTTTGCCATGCCACCTTTCTGCTCATGGATTCACAAGGAGGCCCCCCCCAGCTGACCTTTGGTTACGATGACTCCTTGTATGTTGTGGTCCATGTGAGGCTTGACCTGCCTGCACTGCAGGACTACTGTTATGGGCAGCATGTGAAGTCGGGTCCCACGTATTCTAAAGCCAGTCACAGGTAAACCTGGGGTCCCCAGAGACATTCAGAGGCGATCAGGACCAGGTGCGATTGTCTTCCCTTCCCCTGCGCAGCTGGACAAGTATACCACATTGGGAATAGTTGGAGGAGGATGAGGAGGTTAGGGCGCCTGGGCAGCCAGCAGGTACTTGATTACGGGGTCACCCACAGGCCTCTTCCAGTGTTTGATATGAGGTCCCCTGTCTAGTGTTCCGTGTGCCCTGCAGGCCCTACCTCAGAGTGTCTGTCTGGCCGCAGGCCCTCTGGCCCCGCCCATGCCCCACAGGCTGATTTGTCTCCCTTGCGGCCATGAGCAGAGAGCTGCAGGGAACAACAGGGTTCAAGGGACATCCAGAGCCAGCCTGCATGAGGCCCTTGCTGGCCTCTACAGCTCTGGTGGCGTTAGGAGAAAGGTCCTCTATTGTATGCGTGGCTGAGAGACAATTTTCAGTGTGAGGCCCTTTGTCTGATGTTCCACAGGCCTTGCTATTTAGTTATTGCCCATTTCTGGGCCCTGCAAACCTACGCAGACACCTTATGCCAGTACATATCGCCTTCGGTCAAGATCCAGGGGTCATTCCCCAGCAGGCGTTCTCTGGCCCCCGCAGTTTTGGCAGCGCCAGGAAAGAAGTCCAACACTGCCCATAAGGCCAGGAGTCAGCACGCAGCCCCAGCTGCCATTTTGTTCCGGGAGCTCAGCTACCAGTCAGTATTGCGTATTCCTGGGACATGAGCTGTTCTGCAGCCCAGCGCCACCTTTTCTGAGATGTTGAAGGTTCGAAATGCCCTGCTGAGTCAATGTGGCATGCCAGCGCCACGTTTGGCTGTATTATCCTGGGAACCAATTGGGAGTTCAAAAATGAGCATCTGCCATCTTGGCCAGCATGGTTCCACCACCAGGATGGCCAATTATTAAAAGCTTCACAGTTGGGGGAAAGTTTGCAATCCACTGACAACAGTAGCCAGCTATTCTCAGAAACATCCTCACCTCTGGACGGTTGGAGGATTCATTTTCAGGATTACAGAAATGTGTTTTTGACACTTTCCTTGCCTCTTTCTCAATATGATGACCAAGATAAATCATTTCTTTTTTTACAGCACTGTATCTTTGTAGGTGAAACTTTGCCACCATTGTCAGCAAGATGATTCAGGAATGCAATTGTATCTAGTTTGCAGTCTTTTTTAGTCCTTGATGTCACCAATAGGTCATCAATATATTGGACCAAGCCTAAGTTACAAGGTAGTTACAAACCTTCCAAATCTTTC
This sequence comes from Triturus cristatus, assembly GCF_964204655.1. Lineage (NCBI taxonomy): Eukaryota > Metazoa > Chordata > Amphibia > Caudata > Salamandridae > Triturus > Triturus cristatus. Next base: position 708,757,050 of record NC_140587.1, on the reverse strand, counting down.
TTTAGGATCTGACAAAAAATGGAGGGATTTGAGTATACTTTTGTGGAATTCTACACCAAACGAGGACTTTATTTTGGAACCACACTGCAAAATAATATTGGCTACCCTGATGGAAAGGAATGGAGAAGAATGCTGGCATAAGTCAATGACCGTACACGATTCTGCATCCATAGGAATCTGAAACAATATTACCACAGGATTTGGTATAGCAGGACAACATGGGATTATGATATGATTAATTCTGCTGAGATGCTACACTATCCTCCACTTATCCCTTGTTTTTTTAATGCCCTTCACAGGAGAGTTGCAAGGACTACCAAGCACCTCCCCTAGAACACCTTGCTTAATCATTTTTATTATTCTATGATGCGCTTCATACCTTATTCTGCTTCTCTTGAAAGTTTTCATTGCTGAATTATTGGGCCAACAGCATTTGATCAGACTTGTATTTTGAGTGGTTCTGCACTTTTTATCAGTACTTTTTTATCAGTATCTCTTTGTCTATAAAACCCATACCTCTTCTTTTACAGTATTTCTTAAATCAAGAAGCCAGACATCTTTTACAAGTACCGGGAACAGTTGAACTCTTGAGTCTTTTGATTTATTATAAAAACTGAATCTTCATCTCGGGTTTCAATTGTGACATCACCTGGTGTGCAGTAAATGACACAGTTTGTTTTGCAAAGCAACCCCCTGAAAAGTAAATTGAGCGGACACAAATCACACAATCTGAACTGGTGACTGTTCTCCATTGACTCTATTTTAGCTAGCACATTAATGTAACTTGATATAATAATCTGTTTATTGCTAATGCCTACAACTTGGACTTCTTTTCCCAAGAGGGGCAGTTTTTAGACCTCCACAGAACGTACTGTAGAGAATTAGTATCAGTATCAATCAGAAATAATACGGGGTGGCAATTCACCTCACCATTTACATATGGGCCACTCTGGCCTACCTCTAAGACTGCACAGCCATGCAATACTCCGCCCCCCTCAGGCACCATCATTGTTTATTTGTCTCTGATGCAAACTGAGGAAAATCATTGGTCAGAATCAATGGATCCTGTTGATACCCTGAATTATATGGTGTCTTGTTTCTCATGTTTGCTGCCGCATTGGAGCTACTGGCATAATTGTATGTAACTGCTCTTGATTATGCATATTCTGCACAGGAGTAGGTTTGGCTTGGGCACAGTTTGTCAAATGCATATGTGTTTTGCTGCATCTGAGGAACAAAATCATTCTGGATTCCATCTGGATATGATCTACTCTCACTTCCAGTGGCTGATTTTTTTTTTTTAAACTCTTTTTATTACCATTCTCATTTTCAACCATTACTGCCATACCATATCGTTCTTCACAACGTACATTACATCTTTCTCGTTTCAGCCTTTGTCGTGCATTAATGACCCCTTTCGGTTTCCTCATTACCAAAACATCTCTCTTCAGAGCTCTTTCTACACACCCCAGCTAGTCGGAATTGTCTGATAGGGATTCTTCCTGTGGGGGATCACAGATGTTGCCCCGATATTCATTCCACTTCCCCCAAATCTTATTCCATTTTTTGGGGCATCCTCTGTGTATGTAGACCGATTTTTCGGTTACCATTAGTTCGTCCATACCATTACACCATTTTCGGAGTGTCGGGGCTTGCCTGGCTCCCCACTGCTGCGCAATATCTCTTTTTGCTAAGGCCATCCCTAGTGCTACCCATGTTTGCACTGTCTGAGTAATGTCTGCTGCTTCCCAGACATTCAAGATGCATCCCCTTGGTTCAGGAACCAGTGTTATACCAGTTACCTGCGCGATTGTGCGCATTATTGCTTTCCAATAGTTCTGGATTTCTACACATTGCCATATGATGTGCCAGAACGTGCCCGGTTCCCCGCACTGTCTAATGCAAAGCGGTGTATCGGCTCTGTGCAATTTATGCAGTAGTGTCCTGGTTTAGTAGGTACGATGCAGTATCTTCAGTTGTACTAATTTAAATCTAGCTGAAATCGCCACTTCTCTTGGGGATGCCAACGCTTCCTGCCAATCCATCTCATCCAGCTCACCAACGTCAGTCTCCCATCTAGCTTTTAGGGTTTGTGTTGGTTCTGGTTGGTTGTTTATGATTTTTTTGTATGTGAGTGATATAGCTTTCTTTGTCATATGGCCACTAAGGAGCCTGTCCTCGAGGGGTGAGGATTCTGGCAGTTTCGTGCCTTGTGGTATGAGTGCTGTTAGTGCATGCCTTATTTGTAAGTATCTAAACGTCTCTGTGTCAGCCATCCCATAGCTCTGTTGCAGCTGCGTGAATGGGACGGTCTCCCCCTTTTTCCACACGTCCCCCACCCTCGAAATACCGATCAGGTCCCATTGTCTGAATCCCTTCGTGTTCTTTAGCCTTCCTAGTTTATTTGTGTCCCAGAGTGGTGTCGCCTGCGTGATGACTCCTTCCCACCCCATATCCCTCTGTACTTCGTGCCAGATCTTAATTGTATGGGCTGTAGGGCCTATGAGATGTTTATGTTGATTTCTGTTGTAAAGTACTCCCTTAAGATTGTCTGCACCCAGCAGATGCCTATCCATGCGATAGGCCGGGTTTTCCTGATCAGCGTGAAGCCATTGGTTAATTACCGCCAGGTGTGAGGCCCAGTAGTATACCTTAATGTTGGGGAGCGCTATTCCTCCATCATACCAGCCCTTCACTAGTTTGTGCATCGCTATACGCGTCGCCTTGCCATCCCACAGCAGCTTGTTTAGTTCATTATTTATTTATAGAAGCGGTGACAATGGACATCCCTGCCGTGTCCCTTTAGCCAGTGGAAAGGTGCCTGAGATTCTCCCATTGGCCACCACTTGTGCCATAGGTTTCGTATATAGCAGTTCCACCCATTTTATGAATTTGGGACCAAAACCCAAATGGTGAAGTACCGCGAATAAAAATGGCCATTCCACCATATCGAACGCCATTTGTGCGTCCAGGGAAAGGATTATAGCGTCCTCTTTAATGAGGGATTTGCGTGCCATGCACTCGCCTCAGGTTTTGCGCCGTGTTCCGGTGCGGCATAAACCCCGATTGATCCGGGTGAACCACCGCCCCCAAATAAGGCTGGAGCCGCATTGCCAGCACATTGGCTAGTATCTTTGCTTCTGCATTGATCAGGGATATGGGCCTGTATGACATGCAACTGTTTATCGGTTTGCCCGGCTTGTGTATTGCTACTATCGTAGCCAGGCGCTGGGACCTGGGAAGTTCCCCCTTCTCTAAGCTATCTTTGTACATGTTCAATAGGTGGGGTGTTAGGACCATAGCCAAGTGCCTGAAGAGTTCCACTGGGATACCATTGGGGCCCAGGGCTTTACCTGTGTGGAGTGCGAGTATCGCCTGAGTCGTTTCTTCCTGTGTAATGTCCGCCTCAAGCGCGTGCACTGCCGTTTGAGCCAACGTTGGCATTTGGATGTCGTGCAGGAAGGCTCTGTTGTCTCCTATGGTGGCCGTGGCTGTCGGCGTATGTATACGTTCATAGTGTGCCGCCAGTTCCTCTACTATGGCCTGGGGGTCTGTGATTGGCGCGCCATTTTGTGTGGCTAGCTCTGCTATCCGCCTATTAGCTTTGTCTTTTTTGTCTAACCCGGCCAGTAGTTTACCTGCTTTGTCCCCCTGTTCGTATACTGTGTGCCTTGTAGTCTGAAGTCTAGATTTTGCCTCCTCCCATACAAAAGTCCTGTATTCTTGTTGTGCCAGCTGTAGCCCATGCGTGGTTGCTGCCGTAACGTCGGCGGCGTATTCCGCCTCTGCCCTTTGCAAGTTCTCTTCTAACGAATGGAGTTGTTGGCGTTGGCGCTTCTTGTGGTGCGACACGGAGGATATGGCCTGGCCCCGCAGGACCGCTTTATAGGCTTCCGAGAGCGCCGCTGGTGACTCCACCGTGTATTCATTCTCATTAAAGTATCGTTTTGTGGCAGTGACCAATGTTTTCTCAATCTCTTTAATTGTTAAATAATATGGGTAAATCGGGAAGAGCCTACGCCTGTCTGGGATGCCTGATGAGCAGGTGAGCATTATCGGGGAGTGGTCCGATATTCCCCTGGGCAAGTGTGTCACTTCTGCTATCTGTTCCAACCCCAGCATCTGGGTAAATATGTGATCTATCCGTGACTCACTGTTATGCACTCCTGAGTGGAAGGTATATTGCCTATCATGTGGGAATTTCACTCTCCAGGTGTCCGTTAGGCCGATCGTATCTATGAAATCTCTAAGTTTTGAACTGGAGCTGCTGGGTCCTCTAGGGGGTCGCCTATCCATGGTCGCATCAATTACAGCGTTGAAATCCCCCCTTATAATCGTTGCTCCTTGCGGGAGCGCAAGCAGGAATGCGCCTAGGTCTGGAAGCGCGGAACCATGCAATGCCGGCGGGATATATACTGAAACAAAGTTGTACCTTCTCCCGTCCTACTGGTCTGCCAATGCCGCAAATCTGCCCTGCGCGTCGGTCCATGTCTGTTGTATTACCAGTGGACATCGCTTGTGGATCAATATTCCTACACCCCTGGATCCGGAGGTGAACTCCGAATGGACTCCCATTTTATATCCCCATCTGTCTAAGGCTTGACACGCAGAACCTACCAAGTGCGATTCTTGTAATAGCGCCACCGCCGGTCCTTTCCGTTTAATGTACTGTAATACCAGCCCCCGTTTTATCTTGTCCCCCAACCCGTTGACATTCCATGACAGGACCGCGAGGTGTTTGCAATTACTGGTGTGGCCAGTGATGTGCGGGTTGTCGGTCTTCCCTAAGGACTGTTCCGTGTCCGGCCCCTTATGCTATCTTATCTTGTATGCGTGCTGTACAATGAACGTAGTGAGAAGAGTCTATGCAGATGTTGACTAGGCTTGTGGTATGCAGATGAACTTTGTGAAACAAAACCCCCAGTAAACACCCCATCCCCCCACACTCCTCCCTGCTTCCCTGCCCGGCGGATTCCAAACTACCCACCACCCCAACTGAGCAGAGTGCTTTCTCCCCATAACTTTGTACTTGCATGCCAGGGGGGAGATGCCAGTTGCACCCAGTCTTGTTCTCCCCCTCAGAAGTTCAATATGTCCACGGCTGTGAAGACGTCCCAGGTTCTGGCCATGCGAGCCTCTTTCACAGCCTTCATCAATATGGCACCGTCCTCAGCTTTCGAAGGTCCTTTGTTTCAGTGCCAATGAGAGGCTCCGGAGAGGCGGCCCAAGTCCAACCCCCACGGCCACCCCTCAGGAGCAGCACAGGTCGTCGTGCCATTGCCGCTGTTCTTCTAGCCCCAGTGGCGTATCCTGCATGGTGCGGTTTCATATTACTCCGGCCGCCCCCTTTCGCGATAAGTATGATTCCTCCGCTCTGTCCGTGGATTGTCCAGGTCTCTGCGCTGCTCCATTGCGTCCCGCTGTCTTCCGCCAGCCCTCTAGCCATTCTGTTGCCTCCTCCGGTGACATGAAGAACCATGTCTTGCCCTCCGCCTCCACCCTGAGCTTTGCGGGGAAGAGCATTGCATATTTCAGTTCTCTCCTCCGGAGTTCTTTCTTTACCTCCAGAAAGTCTCTGCGTTGCTTTGTTACCAGCACTGTGTAGTCCGGGTATATCTCTACTTTGCTATTCTCCACTCGGAGCAGGGGAGCGACTCGCGCTGTCTGCAAAATGGCGTCCCGGAGGTTAAATATTCTCGCTAGTATAGGCCGTGGTGGGGCTCCTGGTTTGGGCGACCCTCCTGGCACCCTGTGCGCACGTTCCACTGAGAAAAACCCCGACAATCCTCTAGGTTGGAGTTTAGTCTTGACTAGGTCTTCCACAAATAAGTCCAGTGCCGGACCGCGTACGGTCTCCGGCACTCCCACTAGGCGGATGTTATTTCGGCGGGAGCGCCCTTCTTGGTCATCCAGTTTTGCCTCCAGTTGTTTCTGCACCTTTTCCAGAGACCTTACTTTGTTTTGTAGCAGCGTTGTCTCCGTGGACAGGGTCGCCGTCGTGTCCTCCACCTCTTTCAGCCTGTCATTCATTTTGGACACGTCTGCCCGTAGCAGTGTAATATCTGTGGAGATCGTACCTATCGCTGTTTGCATTTGCGTCATTGTGCGCATTACATCATGCAAGGTAATCTCCCCAGGCTGACCGGCTTGCGCTTCGTCCTCACTCTTCCTGGGAGTCTCTGGGGTCCTCGATCTCTCTCCACGATAGGCATATTTGTCTAATTTTCCTGCTTGCGTCCCACGTTGGCCTTTCCCCCCCATGGTGCTTACCCCGTGTCGCGGCGTAGTGGGCAGCCGTTAGGGAGGTCTGTAGTCGCCGCTGCCAGACTGCGCCGGAAAGGTCAGCGCTCGGCCTTTCGGTTTTCCCTCCCTTCCTCGCCGCCGCTTGTGCAGGGAGTCGTTGTCCTGTATACGCCCGCTCTTCACAGTTCGTGTTGCAGAATCGTAATGGGGAGCACCGTTGCAGCCCACTCTAGCTGCGGTGTGTCTGTCCGATATGCGTCCCTTTTACAATCAGGTAGGACTGAGAGGGGGGGGGGTCCGGTGCGAGATTCAGTCACCTTTGCCCAGCACGTCGCCTGTCGCCAGCTGATTTGGGGCCCCAAGTCACTCTCCCAATACACCTGTGGCCGGTACGTCGAAATTCAGGCCCGGGCTCACCACCGCATTCTACGTTTGAGCCAGACCAGCCCGCACCCAGGGACACGCCTGGACCCCGGGCCGCACACCCGGCGTCCAGATAACAGGGCCAACTTCTGTGCTGGAGCGCCCCCACTTCGCAGGTGCGGGGGGGGGGCCGGGCTCCTGTGTCCTCCCCCTTCCGGAGCACCCCATCCCCCGATGCGTCCAGGCCGGATTACCTCGTCCTCTCTCCTCTCCACGCACCCCGTCCTGCAGCCTGGCTTCTCCCCGGGGGGTTCTCACCGTCACGAGGCCCGGGTCCACGTCTAACGCCTCCAGGGAGGTACCGAGAGCCAGCGCGCCTTAGTTCTTTGGTCCGCTGCCCCGTTGCTTCGTTTATGGCGCCGCCTCCGTCCCCCGAGTGGTTCCGCGCTGGGCGCCGCCTCCTCGGCCGCGCACGTCCACTCCAGTCCCCGGTCGTGGTCCCGGGAAGTAGGCCGTACCCCCGGCCTCGCTGATGCGGTCCCTTCGGCGGCCCCGACAGCCCCGAGACAGCGCCTGAGCGTCGCCGAAGCCTCCTGACGGTCAGTGCTACTGGTCTTCGTCGCCGTGGATGCGGATTAGTGGCAGGATTGATGGGGCGAGATACTAGTGAGCGCGGAGCTCTCCTAGGCTGCGCCCATTGCTGTCGGCTGCAAGCCACGCCCCCCAGTGGCTGATTTTAATGCAGATGTGACAAGCAGTGCTCTTCTTCCAAAAAATAATATATGTATTCACTCCAGAATTATTCTCATTGCTTTGACCATGACTTGTGTTTGCATCATCTCATTCCTCATTCTGACACCTTGCATCCAATTCATTATGAAATGTTCATGCTGCACAAAATCTCAATCATAGCCCATCACCTGATTTCTATTGTTTCTTGGAATCTGCTTTGTCTATGGAATCATCGGGTTCTCCTTGGCATACTTTAGAATATCATCAATACTCTTAGTCTGCCAGCATACCACACTCTGCTGAATTTGAGAACTAAGCTCCAGACACTAACCCAAAATGAAAGTTGATATGAATCTGCTAACACCTTTCTCGGGCTGATCAACTCTGTTGTACTTGCTATAAATCTGCATATGCCTCTCATAATGAGTATGCACTTACTCTTTTGGCTCTTGTGTAGCTCATTATTTTTGCCAAGTTCACTCCCATCTCTGGCATTTCCTTTTTGCTCTATCACCGCTATGAATTTTTCAGCAACCACCTCAGCTGGAGCATTGGAAGCTGGAATTCTAGCCGGTTCTTCCGCTGGCCAAGCAACTGCAGCCTTGTGTTCTGTCCATAAATTGGTAGTGTAGGAAGCTGCCTCTCTATATACTATACCAAAAAGAAGTATATTGTGCAGAGAGTCCAGTGGAGGCCCAGAGGCTTTATAGAGGCTAAAGTAGATAATAGTAATGCTCTCTTTTGTGGTAGTGAGGCCAAGCAGTTAAGCTTATCGGAGGGTAGTGTTAAGCATTTGCTGTACATGCAGATGCAGTAAATGAGACACACACTCAATTAATAAATCTAAGACCAATTTATAAAAATAATACTTGGTTATATTTATTTTGCAGACCCACAGAACTTCGTCATAGGTAAATACATTTGCAATAGAAATACCTTTCAATATAAAAAGTGGACAATTTTCACACTTTGCAATGTAAACCTATGTGAGGAAGAAAACATTCAGCATACATATAGGTAGCATCAACTTACAAGTCCAGTCTTCGGGAGTTAAGGTCAGTATTGGGTAAGGTTCAGTTCAGAATCAACAGTACACCACCAGTGGCACAGGGGTGGCTGGGAGCAGCATGCAAATACGGGGTTGGGGCCCAATAGGACTCAATGAAGAATGAGGCAACCGAACAGAGGCTGCCTACAGGTAAGTAGCAGCGGCTTGGGGATCCAGTCTCAAAGTGTTGAAGCAAGCACTGGGCAGGGTCCAAAGCAGCACCAACACTACAACATCAGTGGCACAGTGGCAGCTGGGTGCAGGATGCCAACAAAGCATCGGGTGCCCAATGAAAAGCAATGGAGAAAGGCCAAATTGAAAAAGGGCTGCTGGTTCAGGCCAGGAGGCCGGTCGAAGGAAAACAAGAGCTGTAGAGGTAAGTTGCAATACTCAGGACATAGAGACAAATTTGGTCTTCTTCACCAAATCTCAGGGCGGACGGGTGCAGGGGTGTCTTTTGGCATCAGAAACAGCTTGCCGGAGTGGGTCGCAGTTGAGGGGCTCTCCATGCAGAGGCTGCAGGCTACATCGAGGAATCTGGGAGAGGTCAGCTCACGGTGGACCTGGGCTCTGGAGCACTGGGGAACCTTGCTGGGACCGGTGGGCCCCTTGGACTTGGGCCGGGTGCGTCGGGTACAGAGGTGGAAATGTGGGCAGGCTTCGGTGTTTGTCAGGTCAAAGAGTCTTTTCTTTGAGGATGGTTGCTTTTTAAATAGGTTTGCTGTTCTTGGGATATCTTGGTCTTTGTCGAAGGCAGGCAGTCCTCCCAAGGTTTTGGAGGATGCTGGGTTGCAGGACAAGTCGTCTTTTGGTGCAGGATTGTTGAGGGCTGCAGACAGGCTGGTAAGGATAGTGCCAAGTCAGTAGTTCTCTGCAGTCTTCTCTGCTGGTGCCCCTCTGTAGTGTCCAGCTCTTCTTAGGTCGTCAGGAACTGAAGTTCAGGGTCTGGGGATGCCACCTAAATACTAGATTTTGGGGCATTACAAGGGTGTGACAGGTAGTGGCCACTGGCTACAGAGAACATTTCTGGAAGAGCCTTGGAAAGATTTAGCAATTGATTTTCTGGTGTGTTTGAGGGTGTTTCTCCAGGTAAGTTGTTTGCCTTAGTTATCATTGATTATTTTTCAAGGTGGGCAGAACTCAAATGGATTTCTAAACCTAATACAGATGAAGTTATTAAATTCTTAAAAGAGTTTTTCAAAAGAGACGGTATTCCTGATTCTATCACATCAGACAATGGTATTCAATTTACATCATTAACGTTACAAACTTATTTTTCTCATTTAGGTATAAAACATTTATGCACAACTTTGTATTCACCTAATTTTAGGAAAGTTCAATAAAATCATTGTACCATTGTCATTAAGTGCACGATTGATGTAAAAAAGCATACTTAGGGCATGATTTAGATCTTGGATGACAGGTTACTCTGTCACAACGGTGACAGGTATCCCCTCGGTCGAAATCTAAATCCCATTATATCCAATAGGACTTATATTTCGGCGGACAGGATATATGTCACTGTTGTGACAGAGTAACCCATCCCCCAAGATCTAAATCAGGCCCTTATTAATTTGGTCTTATCATTCCACTCCTCATGTCACTACAGGTTATTGTCCCTTTTCGTTGTTAAAATGTGAGGAAGTCAAGACAAGATTTGAATTTTAGTTGGCTTACTGGATATGCATCAGAACTATGTATGAGGGACACTTATACCAAGGCAAAGGACAATGCCGTTCATGCTTACTATAAGTTGCGTAAATGTCAATTGAAGAATTCTAAGTGCCTGTAATCGAACTTATTGCAAGTAGGAGATCTGGTAAAATGTTAAATTCCTTGGCATATTACCAAGGGGAACTCAAAATTTCCAAAGCTTGGAAAGTTGTCAAAGTGGGAAAAACTTCAGCACTTTTAAACAATAGCTCATGGTGTAATTATTCCAGACTATCAAAATTGAACAAAAATGTGTATTGTGATGTTGATTAATCATCTTTGCCTGATGTTGTTGCTGATTCTGTTTGTGACATTTATTCTTGTAGTAGTTTGAGGATTCCAACTGAAAATACTGCACCTGATGACAGGCCTTCGACAATGCGTAATTTAATCCTGGACAGAAAAAGAGTTTTAAGTAATGTTAGGCTTTCGAACAGATTTGAAGATTTTGTTATGTATTTAGCTGTCTTTCGTTCCCTTTTATGCAGGTAACTTACCTATTAATTATTTTTTTCCAATGAGAGGAGTTATGTAGTAACATGGTAACATGATTTGATTTCTTTTTACAAGTAAGTGTATTTCAGGACATTCTTTTTTAATGTTTGGAACTTCTCTTATCTTAGGTTCTGTCTTTTGTGATTGTTTTACACTGTGTAGCTGTTCAACTTATGTTCTAAGCTCCAGAGAAGTTTATTACCAGCTGTTGGATGGCAGCTGCAGTGTGTGGGTGCTCCCAATAAACAGATTTCATAATAAGGTCTTGTTAGAAATTGGATTTCTGGTTGGCTAAGGCTTGCGTCAAAGCCAGGCAGAAAACACCACTCTAGTCAGGGCAAGGAAGTTACACGCCAAAGATAACCCCTGCTCACCCCCTTGGTAGCTTGGAACGAGCAGTCAGGCTTATCCCGGAGGCAATGTGTAAAGCGTTTGCGCGCGCACACATAACAACACCCTAGGCCCACCACAAAAGAAACTCCACACAAGGTTATATATAAAAATAGCCTTTGTATTATAATAAGCACATTAGATATTAATCACATAATTTACACTGTGCCAACTGGCACTAGGAAGAATTTACAGGGGACTATTTACACAAGACAGGGCCAATGGACCACCGTCAGAATCATCACAAACCATCAGTTGTAAATGTAGAACAAATAATAAATGTAGCGCACAACCAGTAACTACTGGTAACGTTAGGAACTTGAAAAACAATGAGAGAGAAAGGGTATTCTGCATGGGGGTACTCCTGGTCCCCTTAATCAATATAAATAAACACTAGAAGGAGTACACCCTTGGAGGTACCTCAGTGCCTCCGTACTGGGGAGAGGTGCACTGAAAGGACAGAGTCGTCCTTTTTAGAAGACCCCAAACTCACCAACCTAGTTGGTGGCATGCTTCATCATCGGGGTCCCACCCGGATAGCCGAATGCCATCCGGGTGTGCTGCGACACCTGATTACAGTGGAGCTGGTATTTTCTTTTGGTGTGTGCCAGTGGAAAAAATAGTGATTTAAAAATTGGCCAGTTTTAACTCTCTATGGATAAAAAATCTTTTTATTCTGGAGCAGCTGGACAATGTTAAAAAAAATTCAGGAGATACCATATGAGGTTAAATTGACCAGAGGTATCTTAAAAAGTGAAGTGAAAAGTAAAAGTGGTCTACATGTTTCAACCTAGTGGAGAAATCTCCAGGTTTTCGTCAGGACCGGTGTTAAATTAATAACCAGGGCGGTCTACACACGCTAAGGTGTACCCTACCCTTGGTTATATTGAAGCCCCCTCATGTACTCACAGTGGGGAAACATCCTTACTTGAAATTCTAGAAAGGAAAAAACACCTGTGAAGACAAAAAAGAACAATATACGCAAAACATAATCAGTTCTGTACACAGCATTAGTATCAGGCTCCTCTCATTCAACATCCAATGTTTATAAGAAGTTTCAAGTGACTCTTAGTTCACAGCATTAGTATTAGGCTCCTCTCATTCAACATCCAATGTTTATAAGAAGTTTCAAGTGACTCTTAGTTCAGTCATGCTAGTTGTGCCACTTAAATTCAGTGGCACAAAAGTGCTCAATTTAAGTCCAAACTTGTATAATCAACGGGGCTAGAATCCACCCGTGATACATAAATTCAACCCACTCAAACAGATGTGTGTTTGCGTGCACTCTCACAGGAAATACTGGGGTGCCCACATTCAAGTAACGAGTGGTCAAGTGACTAGCACGAGTTGCAATCGTCATTCAACAAATACACACTGACTGTTAAGGATTCCTTTTAACGTGGGTGTATGCGCACTCACTCAACTTAGTGAGTCTGTGTAGTCAACATAAAAGAGCATACTCAATGAGGATAGTGTGGTACACAAGCGTGAAATGGACAGGAGGATAAAAAAGCAGATCCGTAAGTGCGAGCCTTACTTGCGGCGCTAAATTAGCGTGCCTCATGGGTGCCGGGGTCAGGGAGCTTGTTCCTACCACGATCTATGGATGAGAGCAAGGGGGGGTGAGAAAGGCGTAGGGAGAGGGGGCAGACTTAGCGGTGCCCACCCGCATCGAGTCTGTGAACTTACTGCGTGTGAAACAATCTCGGCTGTTGTGCCTAAACCATGACCCGCATCGGCACCCCGTTTGACATCGAAGCACTGTCGGTGTGGGGATAAATACTGAATATATCCGGGTTGGTGATGTGAGGGGGCGTGGCCGAGTCTAGGGCGTGGATCTCAGAATGGAGCAACCAATCATCGAAACAAGGTGCCAAAATAATTCAAGGACGCTCGCCAAGGGAGAGGCGTGATGGTCGTGGAAGGGAAAATGGGCTGGTCTCGGAGTAAACCAATGCGGCTGCTGGAAAGGCGCCCGAGTGCAGGGAGCGCTCCAGCGCGCTAGGTAACTAAGGACGCTTATGGCTCTAAGCAACTGCAATTATTATGGGATAAAAAATTATTTAGATATTGGATCCCAAAGAAGAAAAAGAAAAAAGAGAGGTAAAACGACCTAAAACTTGAAAGTGCAGCAGGTCGTGGAATGGAGGACGTAATGTCCCTAACAAACAAAACGGCCTATTTCAAATGGAGGACCGGCAAAAAGAGAAAGGCATTCAATCAGGTAAAAGGGTGACGCAACCATATAGGATTATCGTTAGTGGTGACGATCAACCCTGGGATTCTGCTAGGCGTCAGATGTTGGTAATTTCTTCTGATTGCTGGACCAAGACAGTGAAAAAGTGGGAAAAACAGGACAGTTTATTTAGATAGGACAGAATTCCACGGAATATTGTCATTCAATCCACTTTTGTGAGTGGATAGTCTATACACCCAGCTTTGTTCTTTCTCGAATAAACGTTGTTGTAATCTGTCTCATGTCTTTATTTGCTCTATGATGGTCCACCTCATCTCATTGGTAGTATGGTTCATCAAGAGAAAGTGTTCAGTGAGTTTAGTCATTGATTTTTTTTACACCTAATTGTGCTGCGGTGTTCACATATTCTTTGTTTGATTTTTCTACTAGTCATTCCCACGTACTGAAGCTTACAAGGGCACATAATCCTGTAGACAACATTGGCACTATTGCAATTGGTGTGTGTTCTCAAGGTCCACACTTTGCCTGGTTCCACTTCTAATGTTTTTGCGTTGTCTGTGAGATGACAGACGCTGCAGTTTCCACATTTATAGTGTCCAGTGATGTCCGGTAGGCCCCATGCATTAAGAACAGTAGTTTGTTTGTCTTGGACCGTTCCTTTTGGGCGTGTGTTCACTATGGAGTCTTTTAAGCTTCTGGATTTTTTGAAGGAGAACAGTGGTTTTTCCCACTTTAGATTTCCGGTATTCAGAATAGTCCAATGTTTATTGATAGATTTTGTGACCAAATTCGATGCCATACTGTATGTAGTTACGCAGGTCAATGGTGCCTTGTCCTCTGTTACAACTCTGTCTTCTAAGAGTGCTGCTCTGGGTTGGTTTCATGCTCTTTTCTGGCACTTTGTGAGGACTCCTTCTGGGTAGCCCCTTTCTGATAGTTTTTTTGTGAGATCAATCGCCTGTTTGTGGTAGTCAGTGATCTTGCTGCAATTCCGGCGTAGTCTCAAGTATTGGCCATAGGGCAGGTTTTCTCTCAATGGCATAGGGTGAAAGCTTTCGAACCTTAGCAGGTTGTTCTTCGCTGTTGGTTTGTAATGGGTTCTCGTTTCAAGACGATCATTTTCCTTGGTGATCACAACATCCAAAAAGACCATGGTGTTACGATCTTTAGTGTGGGTGAACCTCAAATTCTGATCACAAGTGTTGATCCACTGACAGAATTCAGAGAGGGTATCTTCCGGTCCTTGCCAAATGGCAAGGACATCATCGGTGTATCTTTTCCAGAAACTGATGTGAGTGGAGAATGGGTTCTGTTCGTTAAGTATGAATTTTTTCTCGAAATCAAAGACGTAGAGTCCAGCCACACTCGGAGCGAATGTGCTTCCCATAGAAGTACCCCCCATTTGGAGGTAGAGGGCACCTTCGAATTCGAAAAAGTTTTTCTTCAAGGCCAGTCTGGCACATTCCAGAATGAAGTTCTTTGGTGTCCGATAAGTCCAATTTTTCTCGTCAAGGGTTCTCTTTAGAACTTCCAGGGTATCGTCCTGGGGAATGCTTGTATAAAGGCTTTCAATATCAAAGCTCGCCAGTATTGTGGTGTCATTAACTTTGATATCTTCCAGGAGTTGTAGCAGACTCCCCCAGGACACCAAAGAACTTCATTTTCTTCCTCCTCTTCAGACTCCTCAGGGCTCCCCTCAGACCCACCACCCTCTTGGCGTGCGGCCCGGGCCCTCTCCTCCTCACTGCGCTCACGTTCCCATTCATCCTTCTGCCATTGGATCAGGTTGTCCCTAAGTTTTAACTGGTAGTCTGACACACTCACTGCTATATCTCTCTCCTCACAAAACTCAACCAACTCCCCCATACTGTATCTAAACAGACCACAGAAATTAAAAGCAGACTCCATTTTGGCAGGACGCTCAGGGACACGTGCAACACAAGGGACCTAGGTATCTGAGCTGAAGCAAGAGTACACAATTTTCAAATGACACTTTTTAGGAGAAGAATTTAAAATGAAACTCAGAACAATAATCCCCAAACACGTGATTATCTAAATGCAGAGTTTTGTAGTGCAGCCAGTTGTCGCTGTGGTACTGCGCAAACGCAAGTCCTAATCCCACCGCTGATTACCAATGTTAGAAATGGGATTTCTGGTTGGTTAAGGCTTACGCCAAAGCCAGGCAGAAACCATCACTCTAGTCAGGGCAAGGAAGCTACACGCTAAAGATAACCCCTGCTCACCCCCATGGTAGCTTGGCACGAGCAGTCAGGCTTATCCCGGAGGCAATGTGTAAAGCGTTTGCGCGCGCACACAGCAACAACACCCTAGGCCCACCACAAAAGAAACTCCACACAAGGTTATATATAAAAATAGCCTTTGTATTATAATAAGCACATTAGATAATAATCACATAATTTACACTGTGCCAACTGGCACTAGGCAGAATTTACAGGGGACTATTTACACAAGACAGGGCCAATGGACCACCGTCAGAATCATCACAAATCACCAATTGTAAATGTAGAACAAATAATAAATGTAGTGCACAACCAGTAACTACTGGCAACGTTAGGAACTTAGCATGAGATCCTGCAATGCAAAACAGTGGATGCATAAATCACTTTGCGCATAAACCTCCTTAGGTATAAAACTATATTATGCCCAAACCTCACTAGCATCACACATTACGCAATAGGCATTACAGTAGGTATCACAATCATAAGCATTTTGGGAAATAAATGGACATAAGAAAACAGTGTGCCCCAATCGGGGGCACAACGCACTGAATAGGGCCCCAGGCCAACTGGCCTCTCACAGGGGCTGAAATGCCCAATGCCCAGAATGTCTGTGCTGGCTGCAGAAGCAGCAAAGCAAAAGCGTGCAGGGGCACAACCTAAACGTTGCAGCTGCCCACTAATTGCTGGGCAGCTGTGAAGGCCAAAATGCGGGCACTGGCAATCCCGGTGTCAACTCTGTCCCTCTCAGGGACTATTAAAATCAATCTGCGCCAACCGTGGCCGCTGCCCTCTATCAGGTGAGGCAGCGGGGAAGATGGCCGGAGCCCTGCTCTGGGGCTCCTGAACAATAACCTTTGCCCTCCTGGTGCAGCTACCCTCTGCGAGCGGGGCAGCTGGGAGGAATGGGGCCTAGGCACCGAGATGCCCTCACGTTGGAGCACACAGGCTCTAAAACAAATATGTCCCCAAGAACGCTGGCACTGACTATGCCACTGAAGAAATGCCCCCACGTTGCAGAAAGAACGAGCACAGGTAGGTGGGGGCCCCACTCTGGGGCTCTTTGAACAAAAATCACTCCCCCACGGTGGAGCGGCTCGCCCTCCTGCGAGCCCGCTCAGCAGCGGTGCCCCCAAAGAAGTAAGTACTGGTAGGAGGGGGGACGGGCCCCGGGAATGTGTCCCAACACCCCCCCCAACAAGCGAGTCCCACTCACCGGGATGATCGGGGACGTCGCGAGCAACTTCAGGCTTGCCGCGCGGGACTCTCCTCGCTCCTGGGGACGCCTCCTCCGGTGCAGGCGCGGGGCTTCTCCTCCTGGCACGGGACAGTCCGCGAGGCTCCCACCGTCACAAGGGAGCCCCGCCAGGACCAACAGCACCCTTCTGCTTCTGGCTGGCGGCAGGCCTCCCTTCACGCTCCTCTCCCGGTGCCGGCTTCCTGGGGACTCCGTGGGCGCAGGGCTTCCTTCGCGAAAGCGGAAGTCCCGCCCCACGTGGCCTGACTTCCTGTTTCACCCGGCCGCAGCGGTGATTCTCCATGCAGATCGGGGTCAATACGGGGTAGGCTCCCGTTTTTAGATAAACACAATACCGGGGTGGGCTCCCGCCACCGAGCACTGCAATTTGGGGTGGGCATCCGCTCCTTAAGATACCGATGCGGGGTGGGCTTCCGCTCGGTTTTTCAATAGCAGGAATTTACGGCAATGATGCGGGGTGGGCTCCCGCTCGGTTTTCAAGCAGTACTCAGTGGGGTGGGCTCCCGCTCGAGAAGGGCACAACTGCAGGGGGGATCCCCACGCCGGGGACACCCTTAAAATGGTTGTAGCTCCGTGCTGCAGCCAACAAGTAGAAGCCCAGCCCCTCCACAGAAAGGCACCACCAAAAAGCGCTCCTCAGGAAAGGAAGATCCAGCGCTTCTTCAGATAAGGCAAAGTTCAGGGAAAGTCATCAGGATGCAGGGGGGCAAAGGCTGGGTCCAGGGCCAGCTCACAGGGCCCTCCAGCAGGAAGGCAGTCCTCAGTGGTGGTATCTCCTGGCGCCCAGCAGCAGCAGGCCCCCCTCAAGTTAGGAACACAGAGAGAGAACATTTTACATGGGGTCACAGCCCCTTTTTATACACAGGTTTCCTTTGTCACCAAGGTGCAGGGCAAGGGAAAAACCAGATGCAACTGGTTCTGGAGCACTTTGTTTTGCTCAGCCCCTCTCCCTATTCACAGGACAGGCTAGGGACATCAGATGCACCACAGGGGGCAGAGCCAGCATTGTGGAGGGAAGGCACAGCTCTATTCAGGTCCCAGGTGCAACTCCTCCCTCCCATCTAGCTGCTGATCTCCCTATTTACCACTGGGCTGACTCATCCCGGCTCCTGGAATTCCCCACACCATCCAGCACCTGTCAATTACAAGCCAGACATGCACTCTACATCAGGCAGGCAGACACACAGCACACAGAAGTGTCAACTTCTAGAAGTGGCACTTCTCCTATAGTTATAATAAATCCACGCACATCATTGCACAGCATTCATCCTTACGAGTTTGCACATACTAAACTTGACCCTGCACTCCTCTCACATCAGGAACTACCATGGACACACATATCCCCCATGCATTCCTATGGGAGGGCAAGCCAGTCTCACTAAATGTAACACAGAGCGCACGCACTTTACACGGGGACACCGTGCTAAAGTGCCTAGAGGCCTAAAACCACTAACACTACATAGGGAAAAGGCTAGGATAATTGCAAAAAGTTTAGGGGTGAACCTGCCAGAAGGGCCAAGTCCAACAGGTCTCCTGACTTCATTACCAAAGAGACTAAGCAAGAAATAGATGGAAAGAGAGAAACTAAGCAAGAATGAGGGAGAGTAAAAAGTGAGAGATGGAGAACAACGGAGTGAATGGGTCGGATGGAGTGAGAGTTAGATCAAGAGATAGAAATAGAGATACAAGGGAGACAAAATGAGAGCAATACAGAGAGGGACAGACATTGAGAGAGAATGAGAGTGACTGAGTGAAATAGAAAAACAGAGAACTCCCATTGCTGGACGTGTAATATGCAGCAACTTCATGACTGTTTTGTATTCTATTACTTGTAGTTTTACGTTTCCCGGACACATTGGCAGAGTTGTGAATGGTAATGAGGTTTGCACTCCTAGGTGCTGTAGACATTCCACCTCAAGCCTCATCCATTGAATGTTTGATTTGTTGGATCGCAGAATCATTATTTATCATGCTCGTGGCTTCCTTTGATTTTAGTAAGTCCCACACTTAGAAGGTGGCATTAATAACTGTTATGTTAACATTTACATTTTTGGTCCATGCATATAAAAACCCTTCTTAGTGGGGACTTTTGGGCCTTGAGGTCTGTCTGTGATATAGAGTTTCCGCGGATGTATGATATTACGACGCGGGTTTTTACCACGCGTGCAGTTACATCGCATGCGTTACAACGCATGCGATGTTACAACGCTATGCCATTAGAACGCAAGTCTTTACATCGACTTGCGCTAGATGGCGTGCTGACATTAAAAAAGTGTAATTTACTATTCCAACTCCAGTCCACTTAACAGTAGGGAAGGTGTTGGGATAGTAAACTACACTATTTGTAATGTTAGCACGCCATCTAGCGCAAGTCGATGTACAGACTTGCATTCTAATGGCATAGCGTTGTAACATCGCATGCGTTGTAACGCATGCGATGTAACTGCACAGCATGGTAATAACCGCGTTGTAATGGCTGTTCCCCAGTTTCCGCTTCACTCTGACACCAAGTCTTGATAAATGACGTCTTGTCAAACGAAAATCTCACTCTTGCACTTTTTGAAGCAATCTCAATCCTGTCCAAGCTTGATGGTTGCTTGGATTTCGAAGTCTCAAACCTGTAAGTCAGTTTCTTATAATGTATATGACTGTTCCACAAATAATGCAGAGTTTGTTATGTGCTCTCATTAGTTTCCAGTGGCGTTGTGCTACAACTTTTTCATTATTATCATTTTAAGGATATTCCAGCAGTCAACATCCAGTGCTCTGGAAAGCAACAGAACTTTTAATTAGGGGAGGCCATTGGGCATCTCTCTCCCGAAGGAGACAACCAAAATGGGTCTAATGCCAGTCTATTTCCGCCAGGTGAAAGGACGTAGTGCCTGTGAGGGGTAAACTTTGTGGGTCCATCCTCACTCAAGATTTATACTCTGGGGTTGCAGTCCAATTAGTTTGGAGACCCTCTGTGAACATAATTACCATTTTCTCTGGAGCAAAACCAAAAAAGATACCCAGCAGAGCCATTGAGGGACTTGCTGGGAGTAGTGCATAATGCAGAGTGCAGGCTCTCCAGAGTCAAGCAGGGGACATTTCTGTCTCAATTATGCCAAATTTCCATGGCCCACCTTGATTGTGAGTCAGTATGTGAGTCAGTCTGTGAAGAGAGAAGGGTGAGCTGAGTTTACAGGCACTTACAATGGGGTTTAGAGTGTGTAAGAGAACATTTGGGCTTTGAAAGATGTCTGAGGGGCTGAGAACTGCAGAGAGAGCCTTTCAGGGTTTTTGAAGTCTTTGAATGGTATCATGATTCAGGTTGGTCTCAGGAGCTTGAGGGTCAGAAAAAGACTCTCTGAGTTGTGCTTGGAGATGGCTGGTTCAATTCAGTCAGTCTCCTATGATCTTTGTTTTCCATTTTAAAGTCTTAAAAGTGAATGCGCTGTTCCGGAGTTTTGTTAGGGGCTCTGAGTGTCTCCAAGAAGCTCTAAGGGTTAAGGTTATTTAGGAAACTTCATGGCAGTGCAGTTTATTGTGGCTATGTGAGAAGGTTTGTTATATGTCCAACAGTAACCCAAGCAATGGTAGTAAGACTGCCTGTTCTAGTGATGTGGGACAGCAAAACCTCTTGGTTTCCGACACACTATAGTTCTTCCTTGCATAACGAGAGCTCCAGCATATTGGTGTCTATCCTTCATATATTGTGTTCATTCATGACACAATTCTAGATACTTGTAGTCCTGACATAATGGGATCTGTATTTGACACATGGGTGATATTGACATAATTATAATCATTTAATAATTATGATTCAGTCATAATGCTACCCATCCTTCATGTAATGTGTGCACTCTTGGCATACTTCTGCCTGTCTGTGATTTAAAGGAGGCCCCAGGCATCCTTGACATCTTTTGAGCATTCTTGACATATTTATAATTTCCCATCGCTTAAAGGTGGCCTTGGAATAATGATACCTGTCCTTGCCATATTGTGGGTTTTCTTGAGATAGTTGAGTTCAGTGTGGCATAATGTTGGTCTTGGCATCATAATGCTAATATCTAAGATGAAGGTATATCTTACATAGGAGTATGACTATTGCAGACACACAGATGATTGAAATTCCTGCTCTGTGATGTGTCTGAAGGGATGATCAATGAGCATGAAAGGCAGATTCTACACATGTAATCAATGACAGGTGTGGATACTAGAGAGTATATAGGGACCAAACATGTAGTTGCTAAAAATGTAAAGTTGCTATTTCACTCAAAAGTAATGTTTAATTCTCATGAAACTGAGAATGTTTAGGGGAATTTCGCATGTTTATCAGAATTAAAAGATTGGACAATGTGTAAATTTTCAGAATCTGGCAAGCTGAAGATGGGGACAAAATAATTGCATTTCCAAAATGCATTTGAAACAGACATTTGAGTTCATGCTAAGGACAGAAGATGTATGGCTTATCTTGGCTTTTTGTACCAGAGGACTCTTACTGCTGTTGCCAAACTGTCTTGACTTGTGGGATTTAATGTCATAGCCTACACTGATAATACCATTTATATTATCACTTCTACTTTCTGATACCTGAGAGAGTAAGACTGATTTAACCTGCCAACTAGCTGATCCTGTTATGTCTCGGAAAATCGATTGGTCTAACATAAGATTTGTATAGTTTTTTACTTTCCCAGCCTGCCCCTTTAAAGTAGATGTTCAATCATGACACATGACTCGCGTAAATCTCTTTAAAAGGGGCAGAATGAAATGATGAAATGAAGTGGAATGCAAAAGTTAAGAAAGATGTTATGATACATATTAAAAAAAGGAAAAGCAACATGAAATTGCATACCCATTGAATTTGTGAACTGCCTTCAATACTTGAACCAGTTTTTACGGAAAGTGTGCTGAGAAAGGAACTGTTCTGAAACCTTTTTTGTTTGATGTTTTCTTTGGGGATGTCGAGCCTCCAACCATGTTGTGGAGGGTAACGGATGTCTGCCACATCAAAAAACAAGTGGAATATTTATTTAGCACCCAGTCAAGGGGATTTGTACTCACAGTGTGTGCTACTTGTGCTCGAAAATGCACCATTTAGCCCCCATTCAAACCCGCATGGCAGAAGTCAGGTTTTAGGGACTTAGTCCATATAAAGGAGGGTATTTAGTTCCACCATTTCCAAATTAACCATCATTAACTGTTAAGACTGTCAGTCCTATCTGATAGATTGGCTACCTGCCAGACTTCAGATTCTGTTTCTGGAACCGCCACCCCAAAGAAACCCTATCCACTCACTAGATTGGAAGCATATACAATAACACAAACTATTTGTAGGTATCCTGCAGCCTACACATATTGTTTCCACACCACTGTTTCCTTGTCATTTAAAATGTGCTTATTATTTTATCAGCTATTATTGCACAGTTTAATTTTCCATCCTCAAATGGTAAAGCATAAGGACTCTTCAAAAACGTTGCAAAGAAGTATCCTTACCTGTTCCCTGTATCAGACCTGCGCTCCATCGTGGTTGGCCTGATCTTGTGACTTTCCCCATGTCCAGCGTGACCAGATAGCCGCAACTGGAACGTTGTACTTTTTGGTGCTATTTTCACCTAAAACAATAAAATCTCACATCTCGGGTACTGCTGATTGGGTTTTTTGTTATTTTGGAGTCATTGTATTTATTAATCTTTTTCAATGTTTCAAAAGTGGTTTGGCATTTTTCTTGTGTTGTTTTTTTACTTTATTAGTTTGTGTGCTGCATGAATACTTTATATATTGCCTCTAAGATAAGGCTGACTGCTTTTGAATGAAGCTACCAGAGGGTTAAACACAGGTTTATAGTAACTTTTGTGGTTCACCCTGACAAACATTGTGTTTATTATTTGAGTGGAGCTTCCAGCTATCTCAACTAATAACCCAGTTTCAGCACACTGACAGGAACTAGATAAATGTAGAACACATTCCATCTAAATAGAGGCGAGCACTGCAACACTGGAGTCTGTTTGGGGAGCAGCATCTCAGTAGTGCCTGTGTTGCATATGTCACATGGCAAAATAACAGAGAGATAGCAAATTCTCAGCGTGCAATTTGCCCTGACTATTTGTGACCTTTCTGTTAGTACATTAGTCCCCTACATTTTGATCCACGATCGAAATACTAACATTCTTGTGAGCATTGCTACTTAGAAGCAAATTTTTAGATACCCCATCAAAATTCTTGAAGGTGTCTTCCACACGACCTTTCAACAAATGAACATAGTTTACTGCTTACCGTGCTTTTACAAAATTCTAAATTGAACCACGAAACTCAAACTTTGTGCTAATCAGGGTCGTTTCTAGGTGTTCTGCCGCCCTAGGCGAGAATTGAAAAATGCCGCCCCCTCCCCTTTACTACCATCACTCTCTCCCCCTGTCATCCAGGCTAGAAGCCTCAATCATTTTCTGCTTTGATAGAGTTTCTATTATGCTCTTTTGGGTCTTTTTGAAGCATTGCACTAGCACATTGGCGTTGGTTGGCTCACAGCGATGCGGTAAATCACTCTAGCTTGCTCTCACATTCCCTCAAAGGTGATAAGGTAAAATTTGTTCCTTGGCTGGATATCACATTCTTCGGAAATCCAACCATGAAGATGAGGGCAAGAGGGCCCTTGCCATTATCTCAGAGGCACCACCTCGGAGTACATATTGGCATGGTCCACCACACCATAGACACACTTATGGCCTGTGTCCATCATCTCACATGGGGCATTAATCATTGGCCTTTAGTCTTGCCACTCACTTTAGATGTTGGGTATGGTGGTCATACCTGGCTAGTAGAACAATAGATCTAACCTGTCCTTTATCTGTTTGGCTGAAAGTAACTTATGAGCTAGAAACAAGATAACGTTTCTGTGTGCCTCTAGAGCTATCAGAACAGGTACTTGCACCTGTTCTGGTTCTATAGGTTTGCTGTACAGTAGACCTTCCTCCCAGACCAAGCTTTGACTGCTAACCACCCCAGTGGTAACTTGCTCTTTGACCACCATGCATAGGCCCAGTAGAGTAGGACACTCTTCCTGTGTTTGTTTCAACTTCCACCTGTAGCTCTGACAATGACCCTGAGTTCAATACAAGAGTGACCCCAGGGGCCTCAATGTCTGGAACAGAGGCAGCGGGCACCATAAAAATATATTCTCAGACCCTGCCCTGGTTTGCACTACAATACACTCTCTAGATCCTTCACCTCCAGGTGTGGAGACAACCTCAGCTTAAAGCTGAAATGCTGCCTGTGATCTCGACAGCAATGTTGTCCAGGAAATGCAGGCCTCTGGCCATGGCACTAGCTCAGGCACAATTAGGTTATTGCAAAGCAGGCACCCAGCACCCTGTATCTGTTTAACAGCTATGTCGACCAAGACCATCTAGCTATTGACCTCAACAACGCGTCTGTTTGTTTTCAGCGGCTGCCAGGAAGAGGACTCGGACAAGCTGTCTGAATTCACGGGCACCAGCGGCAAACCGAAAATGAATGCCGTGGGAGGTGGCACAAGGCAGCCCTTAGCCTGCTGCAGAGTCAATGGCCGAGGCCAGACACACAGCGCTACGGCTGCCTGGACGAGGATCGGACCACCAAGAACAGTTAACACCAAGAACAGTTAAGTAAAGTTAGTTTTGCCACCCCCCACCCGAGTATCTGTAAGAGTACTGGATTAGTGCCCTTCAATTTCTGGTACTGTGCGTACGTTTAAAATCTTAGTGTTTCTCGTTGCTGAAATCAGTGAATTTTCTGATATTTATGTGCTTCCCTCATTTTTATGTTGCTTGCCAGAAAGTGTCACTCATAGTCCTCGAAATCAAATGTCACTCATAATTGCACTGGAATTATGCAAATATCACACATAGCATTCTGAAACCTTGGCAGCTATGGTTTTAGTGCCTGGAATGAGCCGGCCCTGCACGCACTTCAAACCCCCCTTGGCTCCAGACACGACCGCTCAACTTACTGCTTGCTTACTTTACTTAATACTTAGCCTGGGCCAGGTTATAACTAACTGACCAGGACTTTAGCCCCCTATATTTGTTTTTTACATCTACCTGCCTGCTGCAGCCGACCTGGATCCCACCCCAGCCTCCCCCGGTACCTGATAGGCCTGCAGGCCGCAGCGGGAACTCTCTCTCTCTGTCTCTGCTTCTTGCCGGCCATGCGCGCACAGCCTCTGCCCGTGGCGCCGAACGTGATGTGTCACGTCGACGGTGGAATTGAAGGCCCTACGCTAGCTGGCCTCACGGGACCTACACGGGGATTACGCTCGAGAAATTCATGGATACAAGGACCTCCATCAAGGATGGCAGCTAATTTTTGATGGTAGATATGGGGAGAAAGCACACCTGCCCAGCCTCAACCGAGCTGACACATTTTTTAGGCTGATTAATGCGTTACTGAATTGAGCTTCAACCCGGGCACCTGCTTTATTTATATCTGGAAGTGCTTCCTGTTGAGGTTTAATTGTTTTGCCGCCGGCCGCCCTCCACCTTTTTAGCCATAGGCGGCCGCCTAGGCCTGCCTAGTGGTAGAAATGGCCCTGGTGCTAATCACCAGTGACTGCTGGACTCCAGGATTGCTTTCAGAAGTGGCTGTCTGCAATGAACCCTGACAGTTTATCCATAACTGGTGAAGTACACCAAATCCCTGGGATTTTGCATTAACCTCACCCTCAGAACACTCATCTAAAAAAATGCACAAACCTCCTTGCACCAACTCATCAGGCTTCACCAAGTGAAATCATTTTTCTCTGAAGTATAAAAGCTGTCTTAAATTCCACTCTTTAAGCTTATAGCTCGACCCCTCACTCGATTACAGGGGAATGTCTGCAACCTTGATATTCAGGAGAGCCATGACGACCAAGTTACCTCAATGGACAAACAGAAGAGCAAATACTGAGAAATAGACACGCATAAAACACTTGGATCGTAAGAGGAAAATGAAGGCCTATGCAGAAAAGCATTTACATGCAAAAGATGTCACGTTCACTAGTGGAGATCGAGTGCTTGCTCATCAGCATATAAAATGAAAGTCTGATGCTCCTTTCGATGCTGAACCATTTCATGTTGTGATCAGCAAAGGACACATGGTGACTGGCCAGCGTCCTCAGAAGTCCATTACGGGAAACTCCTCACAATTGCGACATGATGCGCATTGCTCGTTAGGCACTGATGTCATTGTAGAGACTGGGTCGAAGAACCCCGTACTGTTGTTGTTTCTCCATGACCAGTTCCAGTCATGGACATTTCTACTGCCTGTCCCCAGTTTTCGAAGGCATGGTCGGGAAATGTGATCCAAGCACCACGAGAACTCATTGAAGAGCTCTAGCTGTATATATTTGTAAAAAAATTTGAATTTTTTATTTAATAGAGGTAGAGATATAGTGTTGTGTGAGTTTGTAAGGAGGAAACCACTGTGGCTCCGGATGGAGTCAATAGAACTTTGGCAAAAGCATTAGAGCGTAGTGAAGTGAATGCAGGTTTAGAATGTTGTGTTCGCGGTTACACGCAGAAGAATAAAGACAAGTTATTGGCGAGTACCTGGGCTGGGGAGAATGCTACAGTGATTTTAGATTTTTAGTTAGAAAAAGGATCTTGGTCATTAGTGACCTTGAAGTTAAATGACAAATTGGACTGTATGCTCAGGTTGGGACATAAGAGAGGGTCAGGGGAACAAAGCTGTATTCATGATGTGAGAGGAAGTTAGAAGAAATTCAGTTTCTGACAAGTTTAGTTTAAAAAAGTTATCGCCCATCCTTTAACCAATAAGTGAGAGGCAGTGTGACATTATTGGCAAGCCTGAGGCTAGACCAGTAGAATTATCAATCTGACCAAAAATCAGTTGTCATCATCGTCCATGTAGAAATTGGCCCCTACCTGATCTTAAATGGAAGAGGCTGAGCAAGAGGACTTTAATTCCCATAACTCATCAGCACAGGAAGTGGTATCACTGGATCTTCCATTATCTCATCATCCACCTACACAGGAAGTGACATTTCCCATCATCCATCAGGACAGGAAGTGACATTACTGGTTTTCTCACGCAAACCGTCTTTAAAAGAAGAAGCCAAGCAAGAGAACTTCATTTCCCATAAACCATCAGCACAGAAAGTGACATCACTGAATCACCAATCATCCACCTACACAGGAAGTGACCTCATTGAATTTCCCCATCATCCATCAGGCCAGGGAGTGATATTACTGGTTTCACGCCAAAACAGTTTTTGAAAGAAGAAGCCAAGCAAGAGGACTTCCTTTCCCGTCACCCATCAGCACAGGAAATGACATCACAGCACCCTGCGGTCCTCCCCTTCCCAGGACCTACGTAATGGAAGATGTTTTATGGACACACAGTGGGCGCGCCAAAGGCAAGCTTGTTCGCACATGGTCCGCCCCCAGTGGCAGGAACCCTGGTCCAATCACCGCCCAGTGATATTCCGCAGCACTCAGACTGCTAGGCTCTAGATGCCATCTCCCTAACTGCTGCCATGCTGCTCCTCACACCACTGTAGAAGCATTCACCTGCAACAACTGCCAATTCTCCAGCAGCCACCCTCCCACCCCACCATGCAAATAATAACAACACCCTCAACAGCCCCTCCCAACACACAGACCACACAAGCACCAACAACGCCTACACCCCTACCCCACACCACACACCACAGTAAACATGCACATCAACACCCACTCGCATGCATGCTTCTCCAAGCATGATCACTCAGCAAACACACAACCGAAATATAGGACCTGTTGAGTAGCGATGCACCCAACATCATCTTTATCACAGAGACCTGGCTCAACCCTGCATCGGCTCCCAACATGGCCATAGCAATCTCAGATGGCTAAAAGATTGTTCAACAGAACCACATTCACAAGCCACGAGGAGGACTCGCTATCATCTACAAGGAATCCATCAAATCCACAACATCTACAGAGAACACCACTCAATTCATGGAACACCTGCACTCCAAGCTGCAAATCTCAGAAAACTTCACCCTGAACGGAACCCTCACCTACCAACCACCTGGACCACAGGTCACCTTTACCAACCTCATCACTAAGTTCGGCGCTCCACTTACCATCGACTCCAGAGCCTACAATCTCCTCGGTGACATCAGCTTTCACCTGAAAGACCAAAACAACCCATGCTCCACAGCACTTCTCGAAAGCTTGAGCAACATCCAATTCACCCAGCTCATCCCAGAACCAACACACACCACAGGTCACAAACATAACCCCATCTTCACCACAAGCGACAGCATCAAATACAACTCCACCACACCACTCACATGGACCAACCAATCCATCATCCACTTCCAAATCAACAATCCCCTACCGTGTTCAGCATTCCTAGCCCTAGCTGGGGCAAAATCAAAGAAGCAGACTGGCCCAGCAACCTGAGCACGGATCAACCTAGCCTTAAATAGAACCTCAACAAGGATATCAACAGTTTCAGCAACTGGATCAAGAACTGTGCGGACTCTCTTGCAAACCTTCACCCACACCAAGCATAGTAGATCATACAAGGTGGCCAGCTGGTACACAGAAGACCTCTGAGACACAAAACAGCACTGTAAAAAGCTAGAAAGGAATGTAGAGCCAGCCACAACACCACTGACAGAACTACCTACAAGGCTGCACTCAGACGCTATCACCAGCAGATAAGAGGCACCAAAAAAAAGCACTAGTGGACCGCATTGACCTCCCATAAAACATCAGAGCCTCCTCCTCACTTCTTGAGTTCTGCAAAAAGCTGAAGACCTGACTCTTCGTATAAGCACTTTGGGGACCACAAACCTAAACACCTGCCCAAGCACCTGGATACCCTCTTGAGTGATTAGTGCGCTGTACGAATCAACATAACATAACATAATATAACATAACATAGCACGAATACATGAAGTATGCATATGTTAAACAGGAGAGGCAATGTGATGGAACCTTGCAGAAAACCAAAGCGGAGGGTCTTAGGATATAACTGGAAAGCAGGTAAGTTCACAATTTGTTGATGATCTTCTAGAAAAGATGTTAGCCGCTAAAGAGCTGATCTTGAAATACCAGTGACAATAGGCCTGAAAATTAGGATGGAATGTTAATGGTTTCCAAAGTTGCGGACAAATCAATGAGAGTTTAAACTCCAAAATCACCGCCCTTCAACAATTCTATGTAATTTATCAAGGGCTGATACAACCAAAAGTACATTGTTCCTGTGGGGCAGAAGCCTGCTTAAAGGAAATGTAGAATGTTGTTGTGTTCAACAGTTTCCCAAATTAGGTTTGCTTTTCCAGAAACTTGCTCACAAAGGGAAGCAGCAATATAGGCTAAAATGACTCATGTCCCCAGGGTCTAGCGAGGGGTTTTCGAGGAGTTGTTTGACTATGGACCTTTTACTAAGAATTGGCACCAGGCACAAAATGAACAAGGTGTTGAAGATGGTAACAAAACCATGAGGTAGCATTGCAATAAGGGCTTTAGCGCATTAGGCTAGACAATGGGTGTGAGGAGAGCCTGAGGGCCTCACATTATTGAGTGTGTCTTTAAGGGGATTCAGTGAGTGCCAGATGGAATTGGTTCAAAGAAAGTGCGGATGATAAACCTCCACCCACAGTAGGGAGCAAGGAAAATTTGAGAATATCGTCTAGTGCAATTTCTGAATGAATTGTGTGGATTTTGCACTCGAAAGACAAAAGGACTAGAAGGTGTTTTGGAGGACTGTGGAGACTGCAACTCACTAATGATTCTAAAAGGCTCTTTGTTTAAGTTAGGAGCTTTGGAGACTCTGTGAGAGAAATATATTTTTTTGTGGCTCTGATTTCTTCTTTATTAATGTAGGAAATCACCCAATGCACAAGATGTTTTTTTCTAACTCAATATGATTTTATTCACTACGCCAGCTAAGGTAAGTATTTATGCAAACCTCTTCCCTGAGCAACACAACACCTGCAAGGGTATTCCCTATTAAAGTCCATGTTTTGTACATAGAGTCCTGTGACAAAGTTTACTTCAGTACTTAAGGGGTTACATCACGCTCATTCAAGGGTCCATATTCCCCATTTCAGCCTCTGGTGGTGTCTCTTCAAATTAATTCGATTGACATAGAAGATACTCTTGGCCTCTCTCTCAGGGTGGGATGGGATTCCTTCACCTTAAACACAGGCAAGGATAGGTCCTTTCTCATTCTGAATCCTTCCTCTCCATTCTCCACACTTGCATGAAACACAGAGGTTTCCCGAGTATGGAATGGTTCTGTTCCTCTCAGCTTTGTTAGGGATTGGTTCCTCCTAACTTCTTACATATTACCTTCTCCTCTTTCCAGGTATCCATTGGTCACCACCTCCCCTGTTCGCCACCTTGTCTCTTCCTTCCTGCTCCTGTTAATTTCTGCGCCTGTATATCCATTCCCTACAAAATCTATGGCCCTTCCCCTCACAGTGAAGTCCTGGAGTTTCTAGTATTTTCTCTGAGGTGTGCCTTTTGTCCTTGTTGGCTATCTGCTTTCCTGACAGGTAAGAAATTCTTCAATTGTTAGCCCCTTTTTGTCTCTGTCCTACTTGCTTTCTTGGAATTGTATCCCCAATTCCTTCCTCCCCCGCTACTTTGCCAAAATAGCTCTATCTGGGAAGGGACTCCCTTTCCAACCGTTTGGAGCCACACTATAGACTACAGGAGCCTCTGCCTTTTCTCTAAGTGCCTGTAGTTGGATGGCTCCACATTCTACTGGTATGTACCCTTACACACCTCCTACTATTTGCCCTGCATGGAGTCCTGACGTTCAACAGTTTATTCCCATGCAACCTTGACAGGTAATTGTCTGTGATAGCAATTTCCTTGTTTATGCATAATCGAGAAGGATTACGGCTGTAAGGCCAAACACCATTGCAATACGTGATTGTTACTGTCCTTGTTCAGAGCCCACCATGTCAATGGAGCATGATCTGTTATCACCCTAAAGTCACAACCTAACAGATAATATTTCAGTGTCTCCATGGCCCATTGTATAGCCAAACATTCCTCTTCAGTGGTCGTATCTTGTTAACTCTTTCCAACTAATGCATTACACCGGGTGTTCTCCATTTTCAATCTCCTGTTTCATGACTACTCCCAGCTCAGTTCCTGGTGCATCTGTGGAAATCAAAAGGAAGTTTGTACTCTGCACTTCTCAAAACGGAATCAGCTGCTAGTGCTGCCTTCAGATGACAAATGCCTGCTCCTACTCTTCCCCCAGAGATCCTGATTGGGAGATGATTTTTAAGTAATGCTGTAAGTCATGCTGATATGGTTGAAAAGTGTAGGACAAGCCTTCTATAATAGCCTACAAACATCCAAGAAGCTGGAGGGGGGGCTCTTTTCTGTTTCTTGTTCTCAGGATCATATTCAAATGTTCAATTTTTTTAACCTAAGGACGTACCTCACCTTTCCCAATCCAATACACTAAATATCGCACGGGGTGGTAGCTACTGTGCATTTGGCTGTGTTAGCGGTTAGTTCGGCTTTCCTTAATGCTTCGCTTTTAACACTTTTTTCAGGGGACTTTGATGGGACTTCCAGTCAAAACGAAAGATGACAATGTCGAAGTATTACCCCATAAAGTCCTAAGAGGGTCGTAACACTTGATCCATGAGGTGCAGGAGAGTGGCAGGGGTTCCAAGCAGCCTCAATAGCAGTACCTTAAACAGAATTAACCCTAATGGTGTTGAGGATGCCATTTTATGTCTGTCTGATCGTCTCAAAGGGACCTGCCAATACCCATTTGTATGGGCCAAGATATTGTTATATTGGGCAGCTCCCAAATGTTCAATGAACTCAACTACCTTCAACATGGGGTATGTATTCAAAATAGATACCACTTTGACCTTCCAGAGATCTATGAAGAAGAAAATTGATCCATCCACCTTGGGAACTAGTACAGTTGGAGACAAAATCTGCTTCTTGATGGCTCGGAAATGTTCAATGACAGCATAGCTTCAGCATTTTTGTTTTCTTATGGCTACCCTTCTGATCTTTGGAGTTCAGTAGGTTTGACACTAGTTTTTACACCTGTGTTTAAATTATTAGCATGATCTACTAGGTTTGAATGCCCCAGGAGTGGAGTGGAGAAAATACATCTCCAAAGTTCTCCAATAGTTCCCTTAATTGTCTCCTTTTCTGCTGGCACTTAGATTCTAGCTAGCATCCACTCTAGGGATCCTGTTTCTTGTACAGGATACATATCAAAATTTGTGTGTTTCACAATACCCATTAGGCTTTGTTCTGCAGGCTTGCCCGATTTTTTTAAACAAATGTATATGAAAGATTTGGGAAGCCCTCTTCTCCGGATGGGGTACTTGGTAGGACAGGAATACTATCTTTTCTGTCACTGTGTAGGGACCACGCCATTTCACTAGCCTCATATTATCTGTATTTGGCAACAATACCAAAACTTTACCTCTTAATATGCTTGTAGTCCATGACTCCGCAGAGCTGTAGAGTCATACACAAAAAGGTCCGGGCCCCAAGCAGCTACATGGGTGCACTGATGGTAGTTCAGCCTCAGCCACCCGGTGTTGCGATAACATGCAGGAGTTTGGAGGTTGCAGTAGGTGCAGAAGCCGGGCAAGACACATTTGACAAAGTAAGACTGAAGGGTGATATTCTTTTAACTTTGTCTATTACCATTACAGTGTGCGACTACAGGGTCCGCCTGGCTCTAAAATTCAAATGGGGTGCAGGAGGCCCTAAATCGAGGTACAACATATGTCCATTCATTATACCTTTGAAAACACGTTAATCTGCCTAATTATACGTTTCCCAGTACGACACAAAGTCACTGTACTCAATTTCGTACATTTTATATGAAGCATGTTTGTTTGCCTGCTCAGGAATGTACAAACTCTTCTCTTTTTCATAGAGTTTGCAGTGATCAATAATAGTGAGGAATTATTAAAATATATATATATATATATATATATATATATATATATATATTGACTTCCGTGTGTGCTTTTTTACTTGCCTACAATCACCGATAAAAGGAAGGCCAGTAAAGTGTAAGATTGAGATGCATGACTCCATGTGTGCTTATCCTGCACGTCCTAGTGATCAATACAGTGATTAGCTTAACAAAGGTGAAACTAGGGGGAAATTTTCCGGTTCACATTCAGGGATCTGATGATATAGGTCCTGCGGAAAGCCAGGAGACCCTTTTGGGCTATATAAAGGTGGCTAAAACCTGTAGACCCTCAGATACAGGGATCACTAATTATCCCTACCATCATTGTGCGTGTTTTTAACCTTCTGTAGGAACCCTGCACTCTATAAAGTATATAAGAAGGAACTTGAGACAATTTTAGCCCTTGGCACAGATCCCAGCACTTCGATAAGAGCTCCCTTCATTTGAAGGTTGAGCCCACACAGATACACTAGGTATGGCGGGGAATTGAGCTTGTGCTCCTCCTTAAATAATGCAGGTAATAATAGAAAGATTTGACACTCGCTTAGAGGTTCTAAGGTGTTGAATAAAACAGTTGACTGGTAGTTAGATGATGAGGTTTTAAAGTGACTGTCAGAGTCCCGGATTAACCCCTCTCCATCTGTTCAGTCGTCCTTGGCGGTCTGACTGAGTCACTTTAAAACCTCATCATCTAACTACAAGATATCTATCTGAAGATTTAAGAAAATATATAATTGAATTGCAAACATCTGAATACTTGTGAAGCCTTGAGAAAGCCCTGGTCAGATTAACCACTTCATGGCGAAATACGTGTTGGCTGTTCGTTACAACTACAATATTACAATACTCAGGAAATTGATTGATTGATTGATTGGAGTACTTATAGAGCGCAACTATCACCCTACAGGCATCTTGGCGCTTGCATTGGGAACCCGTCCTGGTTTTTCCCTGTAAGATAACCTGTACTGGGCATCCCCAAGGTGAAAGCCAGGCATCCCGCCGCGGGGGGCCGTTGTGGAGATTAAGCAGGCTTGTTGCCCAGAGCTGCATAGTGTGAACTCGTGCTTAGAGTGGGCACCGAAACGAGAATTATCGAGTCCGTGGACAATTGGGTTCTGGACCCTGCCGCGTCGGGAATCAAACCCAGGTCCCGGGCCTGATCTCTGCTTCAGGGTATGCCTCCTCTAACCAGTGAGCTACACTTCTCCACCAGGATGTAATTAATAAAATACTTTTTAAAGACAACTGAAGCCAACTGTTTTATTCAACACCTTAGAACCTCTAAGCGAGTGTCAAAACATTATTTTATTACCTGCATTATTTAAGGAGGAGCACATGCTCAATCCCCCACCATACTTTCAATTAAACGAGGCTGGAAAGGTCCAGTGCCTCGAGCTACTCTCCTCCACCCACTAACTTAAGGCAATACCATTCAGGAACAGGACCCCTGGACCTTCAGTGCAACAAGGGACGACAAATACACTAGGTTCCTGAGTGAGGTCTCTATGATGAAGCATGCCACTAGCCAATGCTAATGGGTGAGAGTGCTTTTAATACCTTAAAAGGATTCCTAGTGTGGGGGTGTTGGCTTGAGAGATTAGATTTTCCAATAACTAGTGAGTTTTCTCTGGCCCCACATGCCTTCCAGTAAGGTGACTACAAGCTAATTGTAATACTATTCCTCTGAAACAGCCAGGCACTAGTATCTATTTAAGGGTCTGATCCTGGGTATTTATTCTATACTCCAAATTGACATAATGGTGTGTGTGTTGTTTCCTTCATTCCAAGCTTGCTGTTGAGCATATGCCAAGCTAGGGTCCTGGTGTTGTTCTTTCCAAAAAGATGCCCTATTTTCACAATCCTAATCTATTCTAGATTTCTCTCACTGTGAGGCTATTACTCTACCTTTCCATTCTCCTTTCCACTCTTGATTCTTTCTTCCTGGGCAGACCACTTTCTATATCTATGTTAGAATATGTGGCCTCTTCCCACCAGTCATTGCCCCATGGCTGGCGAAAAAATAATTCCTTAAAATGCAGAATACTGGATTCATTTTGAATAAACCCCACCATTAAGGGTATACCCTTTGTTTCTGTTTCTGTTGTTAAAGTGATTTACTTCCTGTGAGTATGTGGGGTCATGTTTTTAGTTGATTCTTGGAATTCTCTGTGGATTTGAAGGAGTTTAGAAGAATTAATCCCAAAGGGGAATTTGGTGCCCGAGACATCCACTGGATGCCATCTTTTAGGAATGCTCCTGCCAGCTTCACAGCCTCCTCAGAGTTTGAGTTAGGATGCTTTCTCACCCACCACTGCTTGGCTGTTGGCAGATCATCAATTAACTTTTCCTTTAGTGCCTGGTCTCTCAGACATTTCTTGGTAGCAGTGTTTTTCTCCAGTCCCTTAACAATTAAATATTTTGCTCTATGTTAGAGATGCTGGGGTGGTTCATTACCCTTGAGTTTTAAATTCTGGAATGATTGACAGTAGAGCTCGTCATCCTACCCCAAACCTTCCAGGATAGCCTTTTTGATGATGTCGTAAGGGGTACTGTCATTAGGACTGGCTGAATTGTAGGCTGTCTGCATCTTCCTGGTTAAATATGGTGCAATATAATGTTCCTAGTGTTCTGTGGGCCACGCTGCATTGTGGGATACCCATTTAAATATGGAAAATAAATGAGTAGGATCTTTTGCTGGGGTGTACTTTTGAAGGACAATGGATGGGTCATTAGGATGAACACAGATGACCGCAATGACATCTTCAAGCCGAATTATGGGCTCTTGACTCTTCTCACAGCCTGTCGTTCATACTGGGCCAGGATTAGCCAGTGAAGATTTTGGGCAGTCCTCTTGCTCTTGCTATTGGAACTGGTGTATGACTTTGCAAATGCTAATTGAGTTTGTCCATCTGCAAATTATTAGAACATGACTTCCATCTTGCGGGCTCCTTGTAATCTCATTACTGACACCACTTGCAAAAAAAAACCACCCAGTATGCAGGGTGTCTTTTCCAAATGAATAAGATTTTATTTAGTATGTTACGTTAAGTACTTATCCAATTTCTTCTATGAGGACACCAATACTTATATGGGTATTTACTATTAACAGACATATATTGCCAATAGAGTCCTGTATCAAAGCTTACTTCAGCCCTTAAGGAGTTGCATTACCATCTTTGAAGGGTTCATATTACCCATTTCAGTCTTTGGCCTCTATTCCAACAATTCAATTGGACCGAGGTATTACTCTAGGTCTTGCCCTCTCTCAAAGGCAAGGAATTCCTTCACCTGAAACAGATGTTTCCCAGGTAAGAATTGGTCCTTTTCCCATTCTGCATTCTCCTTCTCCATTCCTGACATTTGCTTAAAACACAGAGTTTTCCCATGTAAGGAATGGTTCTTTTCCTATTATAATTCCTCACCTTAATGATTCCTACTTGGCTTTCATAGAGATTGGCTCCTCCTTTCTTCTTCCCTTCCTTCTTGTTCCAGGTACCCATTAGTCACCAACTCCCCTCTTCCCCCCTTGTTTCCTCCCTCTGGTTAATTCGTGCTTAAGACTCCATCAAACCACAAAACTTCACCCTTTCCATCTCACAGCAGAGTCATTGAGTTTCTGGCATTTTCTATGGGGTGTGCCTATTTTTACGGCCTTCTTGTTGGATATCAGCCTTTCTTGCAGGTTAAAAATACCGAAATTCGTGTACCCTCCATTTCTCTGCCCTGCAAGGTGTTCTGGAATTGTGCCCGTGGTTCCTTCTTTCTCTTTGCATTGCCAAAATAGGTCTGCCTTTTAGGGTGCTCTATAAAACTCATGTACATTCATTCATCAATTTTCAGCCACCTTACAAAACTCTGCCTTTTCTCCAGGTGCATATTGTCAGGGAGGCTCCATGTTCCTCTGGTATTTATTTTTGCATACCTCCTTAGGATAAAACTTTGTGTATCATGTAGGTGTCTTCCAGTGTAAAATTGTGGAGCAAAGTGGACCGTGCACTTTAAGATTACTGAATTGAGGTGTAAACTATTTGGGATGATCATTATGAGAACAGCATCATCTTTTTGCCTAAGGATAATACTATCAAGTACCATGGCTGCACATTTACTGAAACCGTGTAGGGTGGTATACGGAGTTTGTTTTGCATATAATACCTCTTGGGTTTTCTTTATTAACATGAGATCTCTGAATTTATTCATCTGAGCTAGTTAGTCAAAAATAAAGCTGTATACTGGACAGTGTATTTCTATTTTTCCATGCCAGTCTAGGCCTTTTGAAGGACAAAACAATGGTATTAATCATGCTCTGTATTTGCCGAAGCTGCCTGGCCCCACTATTAAAAATAATTGAGTTAAATAAGAAGTTACTTTTTGCCATAATGACCATTTTAATAATACTACTATGTCCAATGTGAGTGGTAACCTATTCCCTTTTTTAATGATTCTTTAATCATTTCCTGCACTTTGTCAGATCATACAGAGATATGCCAAGTAAGTTGAAAAACTTTTTTTAAAAATACCTCAGCTCACTTTTTTCCCTTTGAGGGTTAAATTCCATATTCTGTCTTGAGAGTTAAGATTTTCGTATGTTAATTTACAAAGTGATCTTCCCAAATTCAGCAACTGGAAAACCCGTGTATGGTTTAAAAATTGCCGGTGAGAGTCTATGATTGCTCTTGGAGGATGCTTTTGAAATGAAACAATAAAAGAATATAACAAGACCATACATGTATCACCTTCATGCATGACTTTATTTCCAGGAAGCATTCCAGGAGGTATAGCTTACCACTAATGGCTCCATTAGTGGCTACCACTAATGGGCAAAATACTCCACAGTTGTTTGTGCCAAGTCTAATCCAGAAAAAGAAAAGAAAAGAAAGGATTGTGGTATCCACAGAGTGTATGTGCTGCCTGGTGTGAGCCCTCTTGTGTGAGGAAGGCACACTAGGTGACAGGGTTCCAATGATGAACTACATTTTTCAACAGGCCCCAATCTCTCACATTTTTCAGAAATAGCAGTGGCCAACTTGAGTTATCAGGTAAACTTTTCCTTGTGACTCATGTTGTCCTTGCTAGGCAATCATGATATCATGTTGCTGCAACCTTGGTACACAGTTTCAAAGATATCCCCTGTAAAAAAAAAGGTTGCTTTCCCTTCGTTGGAGGAGGAAATTGGAAACACAGAAAAGTATTCTGAAAATCAAGTCATGCTGAGAAAAGAAACTTAGAACTATTTTCTTTTTGAAGATCTCACATTGGGGTTGCTAAAGACTTAAGGAATGTTTCATTTGAAACCTGAGGTTACTTCGGTGATGGAAAAGGAATGATTCTATTGACAAAAATTAATACAGACAATATGTATGTTATTATGTGTGAGGTAGAGTTCCTTGCAAGTGATAAAAGGATTTCTAAGTTAAAAACCAACTATATTAATGATTGCTAATTACTTTTTCAGAGGGACTAAGAGTCAAGTTGTAACTGAGCTTATTTCAGAAGCAAGTTACAACACTTGAAGTAGATGATCATAGACACAAGGTTAGTGCTCTCTGACAATCATTTGTTCAATTTACAGTTTCATTGCAAAGTTTACAATGCAACACCATTGATCAACCTTTAATATTATATTACATTGCACACCAAAACCCATATACCCCCTGTGCTGACTACATTATTTATATAGATGTTATTTCTTATTAAAATCTGCGTATGTTAAGTAAACTTTGTTCTAAATTGTCATTTACAATTAGTGAGATGTACATTGCTAAACTCCCACATAAAAGTATCTTGTATTTTACAAAGATTACTAATACTTCTGTTAAAAGCCTCAACTGAAAAGGGAAAGTAAAAGCTATAATGATTTTAAATTCAGATATGGATAGTTCAGTAACCCATTCTCAGGAGCAAGTTTAAAGTATTCAATGCATTTTTTTAGGCCATTCTGATCTTAAAGTTTGCCATTAATCTACCCTTTGTTTAGAGAGACCATAATTCCGCTCTGTGCCAGAGTTATTTCCAATCACTTGTTCAATATTGCAGTGCTGTGTAGAAATGTAAACAAAATCTAGCAGAATGCATAACAATGGGCCTAACTTATATCTCGGTGGAAAGGGGATTTCTTGGCAGTGGCGACAGAATACCCTTCCCGCCAAGACTATGGTCAGCCAGCCCACTTTAAATGTGGGATGGGCAATAGTTTCATGGTGGCAGAGACTACTTTGTCTCCACCGTGGATAAACTTCTAAGAAGACCTGACCAAGTAAGGGCAGTCGGAGAATCAGCTATATGTTCGCCGCCCAATTCAAATGGGCGTACATTTAGTCATTTTTTACTGCTGGTCACCACCATGCGAACCCTGGAGGAATGGGGCAATAAAAACTTCAAAATTGGATTGTTTTTTTTTTCTTTTTCAAGAACGAAATCCCGCCGTGGGGTTTTGTTTTTGAAAATTAAAAATGTTTTTAACTTTGCCATACTGCTCCATTATGTTTGACAGAGCCATACGACAAAGTTACAAAGCATTGGCAGGAACTTCCTTGAAGACGGTTCCTGTCAATGCTAGAAATGTCCATCAGACCGACAGACATTTCTAAATTTAGCTAATGGGACCTCTGCAAGGGCGACGGAGTAAAATACTCAATCACCCTGGTGGAGGAAGGACCGCCCGCCATTTTTAGCTAATTAAATTTAGTACTTTACTAATATTACTATGGCTAAAAATATAAATATTCTATCCAGATATCACAGTCAGTTTTATGCCTCACTTTCACAGACAGCGTCGACACAGTGTCAGAAATGTTCTTTTGTTTTATATCCAGTGATTATAGGAACACAATAACCAAACTGAGACTATCAAATTTGGGAAGAAGGTTAATTGAAAACACATATGTGCTTATTTAGCCCTTGGCCGTCTGTACTCCATTCGCCAGGACAGTGGCAGCACGTACTCCGCTGCCCTGGAGGACTACAGGCTGCCATATCTAAAGGTCCCCATCGCTTGGCAGAGATCTCTGTACCTTCAGAGGGTCCGGCACCTCTGAAGGCACTGAAGCTTTGCTGTGTGAGAGCCATGTTCAGTGCGCCCACACAGCAAAGCTTTTTGTATTTCAGAAACAAACACCTAGCATTTGGAGGTCATTTATTTATTTTCTTGGTGGCCCTAAACAGGAATATAAATGCGCCACAAATCTGTCATAAATAAGATGGACTGTCATAGGTACTTTGACTGTCAACCTGATGTCAGACTATTGGTCAGAAGTTTCCACTGGTGATGGCAGAAGAGGCACTGCTGGTAGAAATAAGACAATCCACTAGACTCTAAATAGAGTGGATGAAACTAGGAGTTTGGCGGATAAGGTAGTTCCTAATTGCAAGAAATATATATATTAAAATTAGTTCCAGTTCCTGCACTTCATACCTTTAAAAATAAAAAACAAACTTCATAGATATAAAACGTGTACATAAACATACTGTCAACGTTACATGAACACACAGTGCTTGATAACATGATGGTCTCAAAAGCAAAACTCTGACTCCAGACACAAATGATTTGAAGTGTGAACAAAAGACAAAGCAAACAACTGTTACAGGAAAGCTGCATCAACGGAGAACAGGTCTGCCATTTAGATGTCCAGCTCCAAGCAATTCAATTACCTCTCCTTTTATGTGCTGCAAATTGGCTCTATTGATCTGTTTTGCTCACCATGTTTAAGAGTAGTGAATAGGCAGCTCTGTATGCCTTCTTTCGTCTTTGGCTTCCAAAATGCACTGAAGATCTTTCAGATCACAAAACCACATCTATATGTATGATACAGGATCAGCAAGGCAAACATTAGGATAATTTTAAGCACAGACATTCTAAGGCATGGGCAAAGTGGACAATTACCAAGGGGCCACACCTTACAGGTTCCACCGTGCCCAGTAAAGTGAATGTGGTGTGCGTAAACACCGAGTATTTATTTTTTATTTGAAAGCTGAGCATATCCGATCTGCCCAACCTTAACCTTC
Source organism: Triturus cristatus (assembly GCF_964204655.1). Classification (NCBI taxonomy): domain Eukaryota; kingdom Metazoa; phylum Chordata; class Amphibia; order Caudata; family Salamandridae; genus Triturus; species Triturus cristatus. Next base: position 708,716,437 of record NC_140587.1, on the reverse strand, counting down.
TCACTCCAGGCAAAAATGTCAGATTTCACCCAGTGGAACAGTGCAAATCATCAGAGCAGAGCATATATTTTAACTGTTGCATTGAGAGACCAGTTGTGAAGGGGAATATATTTGTAATTATGACTATAATGCAACTAAGACAACAATTTTAAGAACTAGCTGCAAAGGATTTCTTGACACTAGTCCACTGAACACCAATTCACTTTTACGCACATCTTTCCCGCAATGGGAAGGACAAACTGCTTAAACGGTGAAGTAAACTACAATATTGTTGTTGCAACACTAAATAAATCTAGATGCAAGAGCTAAAATAAATGCTGTTGTCAAACTTTCTTTTGGCACTATATGTTTGGAGGACATAGCGAGTTTGAGCGTTTGACTGTTTTTTCCATGCCACTGTTTCTGTACATTGAACACTTTAAGGTTTCTAACAATGAGCACTAGTGCCTAAATCCTCCATAGGCACTGAGAAGAGAGTTTATGATGCAGTAAGAAAATCGCCCCCGCAGGTCACTGTTTACTTTATGCAATGTACAGACCTGTGATCTTATAGACTTAGAGTGGGTTGAGTCATATGTTGGTGAAAAGCCAAGTTTTTATTGTTTTTCTGAATTCAAGATGGTGGCCTATTCTACTTATTTTCGGTGGTAGGGCACTCCATAGTTTTCAGTTTTCCACCGAGAAAGAGATTCCACATGTGCAAGTTCTTAAGAAATGAGGTCTTGGGGAGGTGCTCTGGGGTAAAGCCATTTTTATTCTGAGGCTCCTACTTGTGGTGCTCAGACTACATTTTAACCATAGATAAATTGGTCTAGCATTATGGATTAACCAGTGGGTGATGCAGAGAGGTTTGAAAAATATTAAAATTGTTGCACTGGGTTAACTACCGGATAATCAAGATGTTTTGGATTAGTACTACTTGACCCAGTGCAACAGTTTCTCTGCGGGATTGTGGTTGAATCCAACAATTTTGTGTTGGATCAGAACTTAACAATTACATTGCCCGATTGGACGAAAGGCACAATCTAGGATCACAGATTTGCACCCCCTGAATCGGGCACAAATAAACCCATTAATAGGGTTATGTGGCAGTTGGTCAGAAAACCCTTGGACCCCATCATCAGTGCCAAACTATATGCATGCAGCCCTCCTCCCCAACCATAAGCAGCTCTGGGGACGTCATCCCTGGGGTCGAATTCCATTAAAATGGGGAGGGGGTTCATGGCACCTCTCCTAGAGCCTATTGTAGCCCCCAGGGCCTCTCTAAATTGTAGGTGGGTGTCCTGGTGCCCAGCCGAAGCACCCAAACAAAACTTAGATTAAGGGGTAGGGGTGCACAGCCCTCCACCCCAAGTCTCATTAGACTCCATGAACCCCATCCCCTGGGGCCAAATTCAATAAAAAGGGGAGGGAGTAATGTGACCCCCCTACCTGGGCCTCTTTAGGTCCGAGTTACCTCATCCCATCAGGCTAATTTCTGTTAAAAAAAGAGGAGTGGGGACAGGGCACTACTCCCCGAGGCTCATTAGGCCCCAGGGACCACATCCCCTGGGGATGTATTTTATTAAAAAAGGGTAGGGGTTGTATTTTATTAAATAGGGGAGGAGAGCCTTCTCAGGCCCTGGGGACCCCATCCCCTATGGCTTCAATTATAGGTAAGTGCCTTTGTGGCCACCCGAGGCACCCACGAAACAAAACATTGGGGAGACCTAGGGCCCCCAGCTGGCTCCCCGCATGGTGCGGGAGCAGGCATTGATCCTGCATGGAGGCAGCAGCTATCTATGCTTGCCCCCTCCGGGGGTAAGCAATATATGTTCTGTTTCACTGCTCGCAGGTGTGCGGGCAAGCAGAAAGAACAGAAGTCTGCTTCCAGCCAGTGGGAGAATATTAAAATCTCCCACTGACAGGGAGAAGACTTGCATGTGTCATTGCCACAGGCTGCGGCTCTAGGGGCACTATTACCACAGCTGGTAGGAGTAGCTCTGCTCAGCGCTGTGTCCTCATGAACAGACGTGCGGTAGCACGTCCTCTCTGCAGCAAGATGCATTGTGCCTCCTTCATGCCATGATACTGGTGGCTTGGTCATCGTCATTCACACAGCTGCCGCAACTTTGAACTGTACTGTTATCCTCACAGGTGCTGAAGTATTGGGAATTATTGGAAAGCCAGTCATGAGTGTATTGCCCCCCCCCAGTCCCATCTTTTTGTGCTATTGCTATTTCGTGTACATGTCTTTGCCACAGCTATCTTCATGAGATTGGCCCCGCCTACAACGACGTTACCTAACGTGGCGGCCATCTTGGGTGGGGTCTTCTATAAAACGGAGCCACACCCTTGTTTGGACACTCGTTATTCCCTCACTGGTTCAGGGTTTGGATGCAGCTGTAGTCTGGAGGTATCTACAGCTTCAAGAAGTCGTGATTCGGAGGTCGTCCATGTCGTGACCAGCAACAGTAGGAATAACTCGATACAGGTGGGAACTCGTAATGCTCAGCTGTTACCGGGTAAGAGCGTTAATTCCTATTCACTGTTATTGAGCATCTGATCGAACTTTAGTTGCAGAACTTCCGGACAACAATTATTGGAACATTTGGTGAACATTCGTGAACTTAGTTGCAGAACTAAAATATAAATGACCTTTGGTACATGCTGATAAGCAAAGTCAAACTATGTATGTTATAAAGTTGCGTGGCAGGTCCAGCTCCATCTGAAAACATTATAAGAAAAACTACAGTGAGGGCGGTCATAACGAGTTGTCCTTCGTGTTTCTTGCCTCACAGCTACAACAGAGAAGCTGTGCGCCATAACTGAGAATAGATAATAAGCTTTGGTAGGTTTAGTTTAAGAGTCCGATATTCATATTACAGAATATGTAAATGCCCATAGTAGACTCTGATCCGTCGTTAATAACTCACAAATGTTTTGTCTGATAGATTCTCTCTCTCTTCCCTCTAACTTTTAAGGCAACCTGCAGGTGAATATGTTATTCTTTGCTGAGTGACTTATGGGATATAATCAGGAATCAGCTAGTCTAACTCATAGTCTTGATTTCATTTCAGATCTCCTTTCCTGCTGTTCCCTTTCCATTCTTTCCTCCACCTGGCCACTCTAATAGTCTGTACCATAACGGCAATCGGACTTGGAGCTGCCTGGAGGCGGTCCCTTCTAGCATCGTGCAAGCTCTGAGGAAACACGCCCTTGACAGCATGTTTACTCCCCTCTGTTAGGAGATTTTAAAAATGCTGCTGCCAAGCTAGAGCAAACATATGTTTCCCTGTCTACACTGGTGCAGGCAGGGAAACTACTGTGTCCCGGTGGAGGGCTCCCAAGGACACAGTAACTGAGCCAGCCCCAGCTTGTGGGATCCAAGGGGCCTTTCACGGCAAAGGGAGGAGGACTTCGCTACCCCCTTCCTTTTGATTACTATTATGTCACCCGGAGCAAGGGGTCCCTTCAAGCTTTTCAAGGCTCAGGTAGGAGGGTCACGCGGCCCCATCCCCTTTTACTTACATTTCAGTCCCAGGAGGTAGGGTCCCGGGGTGTAATTAGGCACAGGGAGAAGATCAGCACACCCTCTTCATTTATTTACTCTGCTTCGGGGGATGGGGAAATGGGGGCCTTTTTAGGCTCGAGAAGGAGGGCCGTGTGGCCTCCCTCCCCTTTTTAATGCATTTCGGCCCCAGGAGGGGAAGACGCACACCCACCTCTCTTCTTTCTTACCTTGGCTCTGAGGGATGAGTTCCTCGGGACCTCCTAGAAGCTTGGAGGGGAGACACGTGCACCCTGGTCAGAAATAAACACATAAATGGCCCCTTCTGGGCCCTGGCCCAACCCAGGGTATTTTTTCTTTTAAAATAGGCACTGAGCCCATGCTTATGCTTTTTAAAATGTTTGCCATAGATTCGTGGATCCTCTGTGAATTTACTGCAAAACAAAAAATAGAAAAAGCGTTGATGGCCCTAGGAGGGATCCCACCAGGTATTCCTACCCTGCCCCCTTTGTCTTTTTTGTAATTAATTTTTTTAGGACTTAGGAGTGAGAGCTAAGATGGCTGACACCACTTCCTGGTTGATGTGGTGGCAGCCAATTACTTTGGATCTGTTGGATCTGAGTAGGCTAGGCATCCCTAGCTATACAAAGGTATTGAGCATTAACCCCTTCGCTGCTAGGCCTTTCCCCCCTGTGATAAGCTTTTTTTTTGGCTAATTGGGGTAGTTCGCGCTTAAGCCCCTGTAACTTTTTTACCACATAAGGTATCCATGCCAAATTAGCATCCTTTTCTTTCAACGTCATGAGGATTCCAAAGGTACCCAGGGTTGTGGATTCCCCTGGAGGGGACCCAGAAATTAGACAAAATACAGGAAACATTTTGTTTTTTTGGGGAAATATGGGAAGAAAGTGCTACAAATGAAAGTGTCTGGTTTTTCCCCTGCAAATGGTATCAACAAAGGGTTTGCGGGGCTGCAATCACCATTTTCCCAGCTTTTAGGGACTGACAGAGTTTTGTCAGAAAACCAACATTATTTACACAGTTTTGGCATTTTACTGGGATATAGCCTATTTTTGCAATTTTTTGTGCTTTAAACCTTCTTCCAGTTAATGGTAGAAATGGGTATGAAAGCAATAATGGATCCTGGAAAGCTATACATTTTATAAAAGTACACACAATTCTCAACTCAACAAGGGGTCATTTGTGTAGATCCTTCAAGGTTTCTTTATATAAACTAACAGTTGAATAAAGGAAACATTGAAAATGAGTTGAAAAAAACAGCCATTTCTGCCAACGTTTTCACCTGTAACTTCTTCTAATTGTGACAGCTGTTTGAAAGCAATATACCGTTATATCTGCTGGAGCTCTCTGGTTGTGGAGATATATAGGACTTGTAGGTTCACCAAGAATCTGACGAACCCAGCGCCAATAACTGAGCAGCGTCTTGCAATGGTTTTTTGTTATGTACCGGGTATTTAGCAATGAATTTGGGAAAATATATACATGGAAAATCGGTATGAAAGACACCTATGTATTTCTGAAATTGGAACAAAATGTAGAGTTTAGAAACAGTAGATATTTGCACATTTACGAAAATGTGAGTACCCATTCTAGTATGAGAATTATTGGTCATTTTTCAAAGTGACTTATTTTTTACACATTGTCTTTCATTTGGAAGGCAGAAATGCATCAAAAGTCAATAGGTAATAACAGTTGCTCTACAATTCTGTGTTACCCTAAGTCTCCCAATAAAAATGGTACCTCACCAGTGTGGGTAGGCCTAGTGCCCGCGACAGTAAACGGCCCAAAACACAATATGGACACACTTTATTTTTACAGTGAAAACTGACCCTTATTCTGCAAAGTGCCTAGCTGTAGATTTTGAACCCTAGCTCTGCCGGCACCTAGGGAAACCTAGAAAACCTATACATTTTTGAAAACTAGACACCCAGGGGAATCCAGGATGGGGTGACTTGTCTGGCTCTCACCAGGTTCTGTTACCCAGAATCCCTTGCAAACCTCAATATTTGTCAAACAAAAAAAAAAAATGTTCCTCACATTTCTGTAGTGGAGATTTCTGGAATCTGCGTGGATCCACAAAATTCCACCCACCCCGCATTCCCAAAAGTCTTCCGAGAAAAATTGGACCTCACTTGTGTGGGTAGGCCTAGTGCCCGCGACAGGAAAACGTCCCAAAACGCAACATGGACACACCACATTTTCACAGTGAAAACTGACCCTTTTTTTGCAAAGTGCCTACCTGTAGATTATGAACCCTAGCTCTGCCAGCACATAGTGAAACCTAGCCAACCTATACATTTTTGAAAACTAGACACCCAGGGGAATCCAGGATGGGGTGAATTGTCTGGCTCTCACCAGGTTCTGTTACCCAGATTGCGGCAACATCAAAATTACCTATCACAAAACAACCTAGTTTTGCAAGGGGGTTCACATGAGTTTTTTGCCCCGGGGTCGGCGGCCATCTAAGGATACATACCAAACCCACACATTTCTGAAAGCTAGACACCTGGGACAGTCCAGCAAGGTATGGCTAGCGTGGGTCGCCCAACATCTCCCCACCCAGAATCCCCTGCAAACCTTAAATTTAGTTGGAAAAATCTAATTTTTCACACATTTCTGTGTGGGAAAGTTGTGGGATCACCAGGCTGACACAAATGTACTACCACCCAGCGTCCCCCCAGGTCTCCCGATAAAAATGGCACCTCACTCGCCTAGGTGGGTCAAGCACCCGCGTAAGGCAAGGGCCCAAAACCTATTGATGCGACATCAAAATTACCCATCACAAAACAACCTGGTTTTGCTAGGGGGTCCCATGAGTTTGGGCCCGGGTTCGGCAGCCATCTAGGTAAACCTACCAAACTCACACATTTCTGAAAACTAGACACCTGGGGGAGTCCAGCGAGGTATGGCTTGCATGGGTCCCCCTACAGTTTCCTAACCAAAATCCCCTGCAAACCTCAAACTTAGCTGAAAAAATCCCCTTTTTCTCAAATTTCTGTGTGGGAAAGTTCTGGAATCTGGGTGGATCCACAACTTTCCTACCACCCAGCATTCCCCCAGGTCTCCCGATAAAAATGGTACCTCCCTCATGTGGGTGGGTCAAGTACCCGTGACAGGCAAGGGCCCAAAACCGATTGAGGCGACATCAAAATTACCTATCACAAGTCAACCTCATTGGTCTCCCCAGGGTGTCTATTTTTCAGAAATGTGTGGGTTTGGTAGGTTTCTCTAGATGGCGGCGAGCCCGGGGCCAAAAAACCAGGTGCCCCCCCAAACCAGGTAGTTTTGTTATAGGTCAGTTTGAAGTCTCCACGGTACGATTTGGGCCATTTCCTGTTGCAGCCATTATGCCTACCCACCCAAGTGAGGTACCATTTTTATCGGGAGACCTGGGGGAACGCTGGGTGGTAGGAAATGTGTGTCTGCCCAGTGATCCTACAACTTTCCCACACAGAAATGTGTGAAAAATTAGATTTTTTTTTGCAAAAATTGAGGTTTGCAGTGGATTCTGGGTAGGGAAATGTTGGGAGATCCACGCACGCCATACCTCATTGGGCTCCCCAGGGTGTCTAGTTTTCAGAAATGTGGTGGCGAGAGGCGTTGTAACAACTATTTGTTTGGGTGAAGTTATGGATGTATGCGCGGTGACTAAGTGTGAGCTATTATTTCAGTACGGGCAGCCGCCCACGCTATGAACGGGGCCCAGATATCCTTGGGTCGTGATGCAGTGGGCATCAAATCCCAGTATGCAGCGAGCATCTCCTGGCAGTAGGTAACATCCTTTATCCACACGTTAACGCTGGGCGTGCTTGGTGATCCCCAATGTATTGGAATGCAGCACTTGGCGAGGAGGAGCAACATGGCTGACAGGCGGCCAGCGTCTGGAGGGGTGTCAGCTACATGACCCAGGAGAGCTGTTAGGGGAGTGCGGGCATGTTCAAAACCCGTCATTTCGTGAATGATATTGAACACCTTTCCCCAAAACAGTGAAATGGGGCAGCAAAGCCATGCTAAATGCAGTAAGGAGGCTTGATTGTGTTTCCGCACACCGCCAACATGTGGCATCCGGTCGCAAGCCCATTTTGTGTAGTTGCAATGGTGTGCGGTATAGCCTATGCAGGTATTTGGAATGAATTAACTGCAACTTGTAGTTGGGAGAGAGGTGTTTGAGTTGAGCACAACAGAAGGCCCATTGTTTGTCGGTGGGTGGTGGGTCGAGGTCCAAGGACCACTACGCTTGCGCATTAGGTGTCATGATCAGGGTGTTATGTTGTGTGGCATTATTAATGCGGGTTATCAACTTCTCGGGCGATGGATTTGTTAGTATGTTTTCCAACGAGAGTAAGGGTGAAGGTGCAGCGGGAAATGAGCTGTGTATTTGCCGGCAGTTAGCTTTGAGTTGGTGATAGAGTAACAGTTCAAGGAGAGGGGTGTGCGTTCCGTCTGGATTTTGTGGCTGAGGTAAGAATTCATTGGCTGGGTATAGGTCAGCAAAAATTAATAGCCACATTCGGCGGGCTCTTTGAATAGAGCCGGCATCTTGTAATGGGGGAAACTAGGGTGGTGAGCTAGTGGCATGGATAAGGCATATAGTAATGGAAGTTTTGCGCGACGTTTAAGTCCCTCCCATGCCCAGCGTAGAGTTTCCACTGTATTGATTTCGCCATTGGGCCTTTTGTAGGTGAATTAAATAGTGGGTTGAAATGGGGTGGGGTGGACTCAATAGTGGAGGTATTGAGCCTGAGCGCTCAGAGTGTAGAGTTCAAAGTCCGGTGCCCCAATACCTCCCTGTGTCAATGGCAGTGTGAGGACTTCCCAAGAGATACATGGTTATTTACCCGCTCAGACAAGAGAAACTAGAAGGGAGCGTAGTCGTCTGAAGAAGACCTGCGTGAGAGGAAGGGAAATGTTGCCATACAGGTACAGAAATTTAGGCAAAGTTATCATTTTAGCTATTGCTATCCTACCGGCAAGTGACAGCGGCAATTTTGCCCAAATAGAGATTTTGCTTTCCAGTCAGGTGATAAGCCGGCCATAATTCAAGCGCCAGATCTCTTGTAGCTCCCTAGAGAGCCATATCCCAAGGTATTTGACCGCTGTATCCACACAGGTGAGCAAAAATGTGAGGTCTAATGCAATTGGAGCCTGTGTTAAGGCGAGGAGGGTCGATTTGGACCAATTAACCTGTATGCCTGACATGCCTCCGAAGAGGAGAATTTCGTGCAGCACCGTGTTGAGGTTCATTTCAGGCTCGCGAATGTTTAGTGTGATGTCGTCTACATACCTTGATATAATCAAACCTCTATCAGTGAGGCCTAGTCCCCTGGCTGTGTGGTGTTGGCGCATCCTTGCCGCTAAAGGCTCCATTGCTATCGCGAATAATAAAGGGGACAAGGGGCGCCCCTGTCTAGTCCCTCGAGCTACGGGGAAGGGTTCCAATAGCAAGTCATTAACTTTGAGTCTGGCAGTCGGGTTAGAATACAGAAGGAAATACGTTTCTGAAAATTTGGGCTTATGCCAATTCTGGGGAGTGTGGTGAAAAGGAACGGCCACTCGAGGGAATCGAATGCCTTAGTGGCATCTAAGAATGCAGAGAGCACAGGGAGGTTGGGGTCTAATTGGTGAAGTATGGAGAAAAGCTGCGTAGGTTATGTGAGGTAGATCTCCCGGGAATGAAGCTGGATTGGTCCGGTCTTGCGATGAGGGATAAGAGTGGCTGTGATCTGTTGGCTATCAGTTTGGCCAGTATTTACGTGTCTATGTTATTAAGGGAAAGTGGGCGATAAGAATCGCATTTATTTGCTGGTTTATCTGGCATCAAAATTGTAACAATCACCGCCTCGCGCATCGTCGGGGGAAGGTGGCCTATGTCGAGGGATTCTTGGTACACCTCTAGCAGGTAGGAAGCAAGTTCAGTGGCATAAGCTTTATAGAATGATACTGATAGGCCGTCTAGGCCAGGCGTTTTGTCTCCAGGTCAGCTGTTAATAACCTGGATGATGTCTTCTTTGGTAAATGGCACATCTAAGAATTCGGAGAGGGCATTGCTTAACCAGACCAGTTTGATGGAGTCTAGATAGGTCTGCAGCCCCGAATGAGGGCCATCTTGCATCGCGGTATAAAGGGTTTCATAGAATCTCCTATGTCTAGGGTGGCAGACTACCCGCGTGCAGGGCTGGGATCATCTTCCAAAAGATCTGTGATATAAGCGGAGGTGCGTTGTTGTTTGAGTGTGCAGGCTGAGGCTTTACCTGGGCAATCTCCCTCCCCAAACCTGCGGGCGCTGGCATGTTTCCCCAGGAAGTTTGTTTTGCGAAGTGCTCTGTCGTCATATTCTGAAATTTTTCCACGAATAGTGGCGAGGTGCGTCTGCAGACCCGTTTGAAAGTATAGTGTTTCAGCTTGTTGTATTTCCTTCTCTATCCGTTCCAGAGTGGAGCGGATGGATTTTAACACCCCCAATTGTTTGGCTATGCAGACACCACGAACAACAGTTTTGAAGGCTTCCCATAATGTGGAAGGGGAATCTACAGATTTCACGTTTATGGCGAAGTATTGCAGGAGTTCCTCACGGACCTTCTCCCTAAATACAGTGTCACTCAGTGCATGCGGTGGCAATCGCCAACTGAAGGCACGCAGCTTAGTTAGTGGTACAGTCCAGGTAAGCTGGACCGGAGTGTGGTCGGACAGCTTGTGCGGTGTGTGTTTGATGCTAGTGGTCCAGGAGGCTACATCCTGTGTGACCAATCAGTAGTTCAGCCGGGACCAGGCATTATGGCATGATGATATTCACGTGCCCTCATGGGTGTCTGGGTGCCATGAGCGCCAGATATCAATTAGGCCATAGTCCAGCGCTATGGAATTGATTACTTCAGTAGTTTTGGGGTGTAGTTGCCTGGAGGTCCCCACGCGGTCTAATCGCCTCCCCAAACAATCGTATCCTCCCCAAGTAGAGTTATCTTGGACCATATGGTTTCAAATAGGGCCGGGTCAGCGATGTTAGGGTCATAAACGGCCGCTAGGGTCATCGGTATTGTGTGCAGTGTACCTCTCAGCAGCACATATCGTCCCTCAGGGTCGACACACGAGTCGGTTGTGGTCCAGCCGGTGTTGTGGCGTATAAGGATGGCAGTACATCAGGCATAGTTAGAGTACGTGGCTGAATGAATCTCTACCCAATACCTATTGTGTGGCTTAGGATCCGTGGCATGCATAAGATGCGTTTCTTGCAAAAAGCATATATCTATTTTGTGTCTGTTCAAATAGGAGTGTGTGAGTCTCGCCTTTCTGTGGTTGTTCAGACCGCGTATGTTCCAGGTTAGGAACAATACTTCAATCATTTTGGCATGAGGTGTGACGCTTCTGTGTTTTATAGTTTGTCGTAATGTCTGACTGAATTTAAGTAAATATATTAGCAAAATGCTAATCACATTTCTCCCACTTAAATCCTTGCTGTTCACACCTTATTGCCAGTTTCACGCTTAATCATTCATAGGGTTTGCAGTGCTGAACTGTCTGGCTTCATAGGCTACCTCAAACAAATAGCTGTAAAGAGGGAAGGAATTTTACTTCACACAACCAGGTCATTTTTACTTGTGAAAGGAAGGAACACATCTAAGTGTTGGTGATAAGAATGCGGCTGGAAATAAGAGATGCGCTAACAATCAAAATCATCTACATAGAAGTGATAGACTAGACCTCGGAGTATGTTTTCTACAGCAAAGAGATCTGTAAGTATAGAAAAGAAAGGGGTTAGAACAATCCCTTTACTTCTTATCTGAGAAGAAGGTGGCATGTAGACAGATCAACCCAGTAAGACGGTTTGAAAAATCAGACGAGAGATTAAAAGAATATGTATAATGACAGATAAGAATTATAGAAGGAGATAAGATGGCAGATGATAGAGCACAGATATCTGGAAGCCATATGGAAAAGCTGAGTAAATAGATTGACAATCTTTGAAAGGCAAATAATCAGCAATGAACTGGGCATGTCATGAGTATTTAACGAAAAACGGGAAACGGATATGGTGCAAGAGTTGTCCCAAGGAGAAAGATCAAGTGAGAGTTGTTTTCGAAAAGAGAGGGAAATGATAGACGACTGATGTAAATAGGTATGCAGCAGAAATGAGAATGGCAGGAAAGAGTTCAGACCGAGTGGCAACAGTATTGGCAAGTGAGAGCAGAGAAGCATTTTTGAAGATATGCTTAAATAAGTGCGAGAAAGTTGGTACCAGGTTTGAAGGAGGGATTGTGGAGGAGTTCAGGTTACAGGAGAAATGAAACACAAAGGAGGTCATTGCTATGGGTGAAATAGGTAGAAGTGTCAAATGCAGCCAAGGAAAGGGTCAACAAAGAAAAGGCTGATGGTGGAAGAAAAGGGGCCTAGTCTACAGTGAAGACTCTCCAATTTGGTGCCAAAAGAGAGATGACGAGTTTTTTTTGACAAAGTCTTAGTTTCCATGAGTAAGAGAGAGTTAGAATTGTTGAGAATACAAAGAAATGGAAGACATGAGATTTATTTCAAATTAATCTTTATTGCAGGAACTCACACATTTAGGAAAATGGAAAGGTACGAACAATATAAATTCAATCTGCACACTCTTCTGATTCTAGCCATTTGTGTACAGGGAAGTAATGCACACCCATGCAACCTCTGCAGTGCAGGGTGGGCCCAATGCTTTGTGCACCCTTTCTATGGGTGCGTAATTTTGCGGTACGCCACTGTTCGTGCAGCTCTAAATAAGTACTTGTGTTGATCAATAATGCTAGCAGTTTCGGAGAGGAATTTGTGTTCTTGTACGAAAATGTCACATCTGATATTCAGGAAAAGCAGACTTGAAATATCTTCATGGTTTACTACACAGAACACAATGGTATAATCATAATCAATTACATTTTAATTGATTATTCCAATTTTAAACATGTTTTTCTATGAATGGGTGTCCATTGATGTGGAACATGACACATATTGAATCTCAACTTCCAGACAGCAACTTCTATAGTGGTCATGCCCATTTATTTATTTAACTTCAAATCAAACCTACTCACTCCCTTAATAAACAAAATCTTATTCTACACATTTATTCTATATCAATATATGATATCTTTCAAATCCTGTACTTGAAAGCATATTATATTTTCTAAATATTTAAGGTAAAGAAAACCACTAACAACACATAGTTTGAAATCACTATTTTCTTTAGTAAAAAGTTTTGAACACTCCATTTGTCATTTATAGAGTACAGCAATGGGAAAACCTAACCTGATTTTTGAAACAGGGAAATGGGTGAACCAACACTTTATAATTCAAGAATTAAAAATGAGCATTACTAAACAAGTAAATACAATATGCCACCAAAGTATGAAATTCTGTAAAATATTCGGATTTTAAAAGTAATCAACACAAATGTACTATGATTTTAGGAAGCCTGCCACTTTTATGATGGTAATTTCTAATAAGAAAATGTGGCTCCCGGATCAAACCACTTAAAAATAAAGTCAATCTCTGCTCATACACAAGTGTTCTTGCTAACTTAAAATCCTGCCTACTACAACTACTCAGTTGGAGATGCAAATTTGTGTATGAACTATTGCATACTGAATTTCCTCTTGTGATATTTATAATCAAAATGTGTAACACTATGATTTTTAAAATAGAGACCGTGTATAGATTTTCACCCAAATAAATATGTCAGCTTAATCTTCTCCATTTTAAAAATAATTTACAAGGAAAATAGTAACAAAAGTGCAGAAAATACTAAAGTACACAAGATCATCATACAATTGTGATTTTGTCTTTGGTTTCTTTCACTCATGTTTTGGTGTGCTGCCCTCCTTTACCCTTCCTTGTTTGTTAGTGCTATAATCACATGAGGAAAAGCATCAGGAAATACATTTTAAATTGAAAAAGCAAACATTCACCTTGAACTTTCGCAAAATTAATAATTTTATCTCGCATTTACTGATACCTCAACTACATAGAAATATATATAAATGAAAATATATAGGCATGGTTTAATTTATGCATAGACATATGCATTAATTTTCTTAATTACAGGCACGGTCTGTTGTCAGAATGGAACTTAAAAAAAATACTACTCATTTGTTATAATTTATTACAAGTCACTAGTGATATAAAAATGGCCTTTGCTTCAGATGCAGTGAGAAGACAGCTAACTTTCCTCAGAACTGTGAGAGAAAAGTGGACACTTGAATACGCATACTGTGCCAGAAGTTTGGAGAAAAAAAAAGAGCCTCATACCTCTTCCAACACTGTGAGACTGTTCACCTTCTCTCCTCGCTACCTCCGAGGGAAAGGGTGTGCCCTCTGCCATCTAACAAACAACACTGCAACAATCCTGCGTCAACATGAACAGACATAAACAGCAGCATGTCAAGACGAACAAGACCTGAAAGGGAGCACTATTTAGTCTAAAGGAGTCACTTCTCTCACAAAAACAAACAGATTTACATGACAGGAATTAGAAACAGTAGGAACGTTTCACAAAAACGTAGACTGTACTTGTTAGAGTGTAAGGTTAAATGAAAACTTTGTTGATAAAGTCATTGAAATACTTTCACCCAGGCGCGATACGGTTTTTATGCTCTAGGCAATGGACTTTCCCCATACAGTTCTCTAGCTGCCAATTGACCTCATATCATGTTCTACGCCTTTTGACATTCCTGGCTTTTATGATACAATATCATTCTTTATGGCACTAGTAGTACAAATGTTAACATCAAACAATGGGCCTACAAACTCAAATCATGTCAAATGGTCTTGGCTAAAAAATAAAAATACAAAATAAATAGTGGCGGGGTGAAACTGTCAAACATGACAGAAGGCCAGTTGAAAGCTATTAATACGTTTTTGGGGGGGGGGGCACCCTTATATTAAAACAATATAATATATCGAACCGAACTTGGAGTTCAGTGATCAAGCATGGAACTCCTAAGTAACTTTAAATATCGTTATAAAATACTGCTGGGGTACGTTAACCGAAGTATAGCACCCTTGATCTGCAACAATACAGTACAATTTGTGTAAATTCTAATGCAAGTAAGTAGAAAGATTAGCTTTAACACAAAGACTCTGTTTCACCTAAAACGTCCTATGTCAAGAGTCTACAAAACACAAGCAGTTGCATAAAAATACATTTTAAACAGTTTTGTGTTATACAATACAACTACAAATTAGAATCTGTGACTTTTCCCCAAAAACATGTGGTCGTAAAAGTAGAATCACAGTTCTTCAGTCACTGTATGGTCGAAGTGAAACAAATACACATCCTTCGAACTACCCGTCTGAGGATCAGAGTTTGCAGCATTCTGACCGCTTCTTTTTCTCATTAAGATTCACCACATCATGCTCACCTACCAGAGAGTACCTCTGCAAAAAAAAGAAAAACATGTTTTTTAGGTTTCCTTACAGTATTAGCACCCTTCCCCTGGCATGTTGTAGATAAATACTCCTTTAGGAGTAAGGACCTTATTACGAGTACGGCAGTCCTGGGAACACCGTACTCGCTGTGGCGGTCTGACCACCACCTACCATCCACCCTAGTACCAGTGTGGTGGTGGGACCGCCACAAGACTGCTGCCTCTACCTCTACCGGGATCAAGGATCCTGCTGTGGTGACGGTCTGACAATAGCCTGAATATGCTGGTGATGCCGATACCGGCACCGCAGAGCACATTCCGACTGGCATATTCACAGCACCTTTTCATGGTGGGACCACGCCATGAAAAGGGTGGCAGACATACAGGTAAGCCCCCAGGCCAATTCTGGGCCTTGGGGTGCATGCAGGGGCACATGTGCCCCCCTGGAATTGCCACACTGTGCAGGAATGTGCTGCAAGCGCTCTCAAGGCGGCGGTATGCTTGTTAGACTCTCCTATGAGCCTAACATATCACCGCTGTGAAATTGCCTGCCAACCCTAGATTAAAGTCGTAATCCGGCAGGCAGACTCACCACAGCCTTGGTTGTGTTCCTGGGACTGTGGCAGTGGCAGTCCCAGCCGAAGACCGCCAAAGTTGTAATAAGGCCCTAGGTCACAATAACTCATGTAAACCCAAAATAATCTTAGTTGTTTCCATAATTTATAAAGGATGAAAACTCAAACATTCATAACAACTAAAACCACCTTTTAATAGAGTCACTTATGGATTAGACAAATATTTGATTATTGCTGAAGACAGTAAAGAACAAGTTACTTACCTTCGGTAACGATATATCGTAAGAAACATTAGTTAGTTAGATTCCTCACCTTAGAATATCCCCAGGCGTCAGACTGGATCCGGAAAGATTTTTCGTCAGCAATACCCTTGTGCATCGCTAGGCGTCGTCTGCGGCTCCGCGTCCGTCGTCGGCATCGCCAGGATGATGTCGTCGGAGTACTTAGACGTCGCCCTCGCGCGCTGATGTCAGTTCTTGTACTTAGCTTTCCGCGCCAGGAACGCAGAGCCATGCAAGAGACCGACACTGGTGCCAAAAATTCTAGGGCCCTGAAATAGATGACCTCAACCCTAGATATCGGTTCGCAGAACGGGGAGGATGGGTGGGGCGGTGAGGAATCTAACTAATGTTTCTTACAGATATATCGTTACCGAAGGTAAGTATCTTGTTCATTTGAAAGAAACACATTAGTTAGATTCCTCACCTCAGAATAGATACCCCAGTAATACCAACCCCGGTGGTGGGCCTGCGAACCAAGATCACACCTGAAAGTCCTGGAGAACAGAACGGCCAAAGAAGCCGTCTCTCTGGACTTGGCTGTCCAGGCAATAGTGTTTGGCAAACGTGTGCAGCGAGGCCCATGTTGCTGCCTGACAGATGTCCTGCAAGGGGACTCCCCGGCCCAGGGCAGTGGTCGCCGCTGTGGCCCGAGTGGAATGGGCCTTCAGCCCTATAGGAGGTTCCTTTTTAGCTAAGGAGTAACCGGCCTTGATACACGAAACGACCCACCGAGAGATGGTTCGTTTGTGCACCGCCCGCCCCTTCTTAGCGCCCACGTAGCCAACAAAGAGTTGGTCGTCCACCCGGAACTGTTTGGTGTGGTCCAGACAGAAAGACAGCGCCCTCTTTGGGTCCAGACGGTGGAGCCTCTCTTCCTCTTTCGAAGGATGCGGAGGCGGAAAGAAGGTGGGCAGAGTAACAGACTGTCCGATGTGAAAGGCAGTTACCACCTTAGGGAGAAAGGAAGGACGAGTCCCGAGAACAACTTTGTCCGGATGGACAGAAAGAAAAGGTGGCTTAGAAGAGAGAGCCTGGAGCTCACTCATCCATCTAGCAGAGGTGATGGCAACCAGGAAAGCAGTCTTAAGAGTGAGAAGACGAAGGGGACAATTATGAAGTGGCTCAAAGGGAGCACCCATCAGAAAGGTCAAACCAAGGTTCAAATCCCACTGAGGCATTACGAAAGGGACAGGAGGAAACATGTGAGTAATGCCCTTAAAGAACCGAGAAACAACAGGGGATTTGAAAAGAGAAGGCTGATCAGGAAGCCGTAAGAAAGCAGAAATAGCTGAAAGATAACCCTTGAGGGTGCCTAGAGCAGAGCCCTGCTGGGCCAAGGAAAGAAGAAAGTGGAGAACCTCAGAAAGAGGGGCGGAAAGGGGATCCACAGCCTTTGCTGTGCACCATGCCACAAATTTGTTCCACCTGCAGGCGTATACCGATTTTGTGGAGGGACGCCTGGCTGCCAGAATAACATTACATACTTCAGGAGGCAAGTCAAATGGCATCAACTGCCGCCGCTCAATCTCCACGCATGGAGGTGGAGGCTGGACAGGTTCGGGTGGAGGACCGTCCCCTGCTGCTGCGACAGAAGGTCCTCCTGAAGAGGCAGTCGTATCGGGGGATCGATCGACAGACTGAGTAGCTCGGGATACCAGTATCTTCATGCCCAATCCGGAGCCACCAAGATGACTTGGGCCCGGTCGCGCCTGATCTTCTTCAGCACTCTGGGCAGAAGTGGTATAGGCGGAAAGGCGTACAACAGACCGCAACTCCACTCACGACGAAAAGCGTCCCCGAGCGAGTGCCGCCTTGGAAACTCCAACGCGCAGAACTGCTGACATTGCACGTTCTCTTTGGTGGTGAATAGATCTAACCAAGGCTCTCCCCACTGCCGAAAGAGGCCTTGCGCCACGTCCGAATTTAGACGCCATTCGTGATCCATCATGCACCGGCGAGTGAGTTCGTCTGCTCTGGCGTTCAGAGAGCCCGCCAGATGTTGAACCACCAGGGTGATGCCCTGATGTTCCAGCCATGTCCGGAGGCGCAGAGCCTCCTGACAAAAGGTCCACGATCCCACCCTGCCTTGTTTGTTGTAATACCACATGGCAGTGGTGTTGTCCGTGAACACCTGCACTACACTTCCCCTGACAGAGGGAAGGAAGGCCTTCAGTGCAAGTTGGATCACCCTCAGCTCCAGAAGGTTGATATGGAGCCGGGACTCCGCCGGAGACCAGAGGCCTCTGGTCTCCGCCTCTCCCATGTGGCCCTCCCATCCCAGGAGGGACGCATCCGTCACTACCACGTGCTCCGGTTGGGGTAGGGAGAGGGATCTGCCACTGACCCAATCGTGGTCCGTGAGCCACCACTGCAACTGTCTTGCAGTGCCCTTCGAGATCAGGACATGGTCGGACAGGTTGCCCCGATGCTGGGCCCACTGAAACTTCAGGTCCCACTGCAGAGCTCGCATTCGCCATCTGGCATGATGCACCAACAGGATGCAGGAGGCCATCAGACCCAGAAGCCGCAGCACCAACCTGACCGAAACCCGGGATAGAGGCCGAAAGATGGGAATCAGAGCCTGAATATCCCGGACCCCCTGTTCCAGAGGATAGGCCCGGAACTGCGCCGAGTTCAGAACCGCTCCGATGAAGAGGAGCTTCTGGGAGGGACTCAGATGCGACTTCGGCACATTGATGGAGAACCCCAGCAAATGCAAGAGGTCGGCTGTAGTCTGGAGGTGGGAGACGACTGCCTGGGGCGAGCCCGCCTTCAACAACCAGTCGTCGAGATAGGGGAAGACTGAAATCCCCAATCTGCGCAGATGAGCTGCGACCACCGCCATCACTTTCGTGAACACCCGAAGGGCACTGGTGAGGCCGAAGGGGAGCACGATAAACTGAAAATGCTCTTGGCCCACCGTGAACCGCAGGTAACGCCGGTGGGCCGGCAGGACGGGGATGTGGAAATAAGCGTCCTGCAAGTCCAACGCTACCATCCAGTCTCCAGGGTCTAGGGCAGCCAGAACCTGAGCTAAGGTGAGCATCTTGAACTTCTCCTTCCGGAGGAAGTCGTTGACGCTCCTGAGGTCCAAGATAGGGCGTAGGCCCCCTTTGCCCTTCTTGGGAACCAGAAAGTAGTGGGAATAACAACCACGACCTACTTCTGGACCAGGAACGCGCTTGATTGCCCCCTTGGACAAGAGGGCCATAACTTCCTCCTGCAGAAGTTGCAAGTGATCCCCCGAAATTCGGTGGCACTGCGGTGGCATGGCTGGAGGGGTCACCTTGAAGGGAAGGGAGTAGCCCTTTTGGACGATTTGCAGCACCCACCTGTCCGATGTGATGGTGCGCCAGTGGAGCAGGTGATGGTGAACTCTGCCTCCCACTGGCGTGGAATGGGCCTGAAAGCTCGGACTAGGAGGGCTTTGAGGTGGATGCTGCTGGGGTACATGTGGACGGACCGGCACGTTGTCCCCCTGTACCGCCTTGGCGGAATCCACGTCCGCGCAGAGGTTGGCTCTGCGGCCTGTGGCTAGTCGGACCTTAGGGGGCGCCCCTTCCTTGGCCACGAAAGGGACGAAAAGCGGAAGTTTGCGGGCGCGGGCCGAAAGGCTCAAGGACTTGTCCATAGCCCTGGAGTCCTTAAAGCGCTCCAGCGCACTATCCGCTTTGTCGCCAAAAAGGCGACTCCCATCGAAGAGCATGTCCATGAGGGTGCTCTGGACATCCCCGGAAAAACTCGTGGACTGCAGCCAGGCGTGGCGAAGAAGCGCCACCGTGGTCGACATTGCCCTGCCCAGCGAGTTCGTTGTGTCCAGTCCACATCGGATGGCATGCCGTGCCGCATCCCGCCCCTAGGCAAGAGCCTGGGCGAGTCGTGTCTGGGCCTCCTCCGGACACTGGGGCAGCACGTCCTCCACAGTATCCCACAGGGAGTCGGAGTAACGGTCCAAAAGACACGCGGGGTTGATAAACCGCAACCCCAAAGTAAGAGAGAGAACAGCTTCTTCCCAAACTGTTCTAGCCTTTTGGATTCCCGATCCGGGGGAGCGTACGGGAAGAAGGTCTGGGAGGTAGAGGCCTGGATAACCAGGCTCTCGGGCGTGGGGTGTTGGGACAGAAAACTGGGGTCGCCCGGAGCAGGGCGGTGGCGCCGGGCCACGTTCCGGTCCACAGGAGGAACTGTGGAGGGCTTGGACCAGGTGCCCTTCAGAACGTCAATGAGTGCCTCATTGAACTGCAGCAGAGGCTCCAAGGAGCTTGCTGACGGTTGAAGCACTTCGGTGAGGAGGTTTGTCCTCACGGCCACAGCAGGCAGTTCTAGCCCAAGGACTTCGGCCGCCTTGCGCAGCACCACAGAAAATGCAGCACCTTCCTCTGAAGCCACGGTCGAAGGAGAGATGAAGCCAGTGTCAGGGGAGGTGTCAAGACCACTGGCATCCCCCAGCTCGTCTGCCCAGTCCTGAGATAACTAGCCCTGCCGGGCCAGAGGGTCCTCAGACCCCTCCCAGTCGTCACCGTCTTCCGATTCCTCGTATGCAGGTGGAATGATAGGAGCCGAGCGGAAGATGAAATTGCCACCCATCGGCATCGGGTTCGGCGCTGGACAGCGCCGCTCCGACGCCGGGCCCGGACTGGTACTAAACTGGGGAACGGCGTCATCCGGGGAGTCGAGGCACGACTCGGCGTTGTGGTCGGTGCCAAGGCAATAAAGGCACCGGCGGTGGTGGTCCGTGACTGACATCAGTCGGTGACAGGAGTCACAAGCCTTAAAGCCAGGCATCCCTACCGGCACCAGAGTCGACAAGAATAGAACCAAAAGAGTTCAAAAAAGTTTAGTCAAAAAGTGACTAAAAGGGTATGCTCTTCCCAGATCGGCGCTTACTGGCACGGAAAAAAGAAGAACTGACGTCAGCGTGCGAGGGCGGCGTCTAAGTACTCCGACGACGTCATCCCGGCGATTACGACGACAGACACGGAGCCGCAGACGACGCCTAGTGATGCGCAAGGGTATTGCTGACGAAAAATCTTTCCGGATCCAGCCTGACGCCTGGGGATATTCTAAGGTGAGGAATCTAACTAACCTGTTTCTTTCAGATCAAGTTGAATCTGATCACATAAATGGGGTGAGGGCGCATGTGTGTGTTTTAAAAGTTGTAAGCAGTTTTTGAAAAGGATTGTTGCACTTTATGAAATGCTGGGTGTTAGAACCGCACAATGTATGTTTCATTTGTGCCAATCCAATTTCGATATATAGCATTTTGCACAGCTAATCAAATTAAACGCGATATTCTGCATTTTAGGTCAGCAGGCAGTGACATGAGAAAACTTAGAAGAAGCAAGGAAACACTGACAGTATTGACTCGGCCCTCTAATATTGATTGATGCCTCACTGCTGAAGGAACAATCTATAAGGAAAAGGGATGCCCCAAAAATTTGCTAAGATATAAGGGTCCATTAGAATGTAGGGTGGATCGCCACCGCCCGCATGGCGGTCGCGATCCACCCTACATCCTTCCCCGCCTGCCACCCATTTCCCCCCAGCCATATTAGTATGGTGGGGGGGACCCCGGTGGACGGAAAGACCGTTTGCCGGTTTTCCGCCGGTCGACCAGACCAGTTGACTGGGCAGAAAAGGTGCTCAATATGGTGGCGGTGTCTGCATGACACCGCCATCCATATTAGGATGCAGGCGGAGACGTGCCTTTCTGTGGCGGCATCGAAGGCATGCAGGGTTTACTGTCGGGGGCTCGTTGCGGGCCCCCAGTGTATTGGGAGGGGTGGGGGTGCACATGGGGGATATCTCTGGTACCCCCTGAATTGTCATGGACATAGTGGCAGGCACCTCGCGGTGCCTGTCACCTTGTGCATGACCACGCACACAGTGCATTTCCAGCATTGTGGCGGGCGGTGCTGTGGGCACCGCCTGCCACAATGCTGGGAATGGAGGATGCCACCGCCACAGTGGCGGTGGCATGTTATGTTATGTTATGTTATTAAATCATTTGTTAAGCGCACTAACACTGATTAGTTTCTTGGCGCTAATCTTGACAGTAACACAATCAGAGGTGGAAGAGATGGATTAAAAAGCTTGTCTAAAGAGCCATGTCTTCAGTGTTTTCCAGAAGGGTAAGAGATCTTGGCAGGACCGGATTTCCAAAGGAAAGGTGTTCCATAGGCAGGGGGCCAGTAAGGCAAATCTACGTCCACCAGAGCGTTTAAGTTTAAAGGGAGGGGTCTGGAGAAGGCCTAAGTGGAGTGAGCGAAGATTACGAGAGGGAACATATCTGGGGATTAGTTGATTAATAAATTTAGGGCTTTTACCATGTAGTGACTTAAAGATCATACAGCCTGTTTTGAAGAAACAACGATGTATGACCGGAAGCCAGTGCAGCTTAATGAGCAGAGGAGTAGCCGCCTGCTTCAGGATCAGCCTAGCAGCATAGTTCTGCACCATCTGGAGACGCTTGAGTAAATAGTTTGGGAGACCCAAGTAGATGGCATTCGCGTAATCCAGATGGGACAGAACAGTGGCGATCACAACCTGGGTAATAGCTTCTGGCGTTAATAATCGCCTGACCTTCCTGATTTTTTTTAGCTGATAAAAGCACTTGGAGACCACTTGTCCCACCTGTGCTTTTAGTGAAAGGTCACTGTCCACAATGACTCCAAGCGTTTTGGCCGATGGTGAGGGTTGCGGAGCTTGACCCAGATCTAAAGGCCAATAGTGAGGGCCCCAGTACTTAGCACTATCCCCAGTCAGTACCAATTCGGTTTTACCTGGATTTAGTTTCAGCTGATTTTGATCCATCCAGGATTTAATAAACCTCATGGTTGACTGGAAATGACTCACAGATTTTTCAGAGTTGTCAATGGTAAAGAGTAGCTGCAGGTCGTCTGCATAGTTAAAGACTCTCACCTGTTTGTCCCTCAAAGTTTGTATGAGGGGGAGTATGTATATGTTAAAAAGATGGGGTGACAGGGAAGAACCCTGTGGCACTCCACATGAGATGGACTGTTTAACACCAGTCAAGTCCCCCAGATGCACCGCTTGGGAGCGATCCTCCAAAAAGGACCTCATCCAGCAGGCCACCACACCCTGTATGCCGGCCTGTCTGACACGCTCGACCAGGATATTATGGTCGACCGTGTCGAAGGCGGCCGACAAGTCCAAAAGCACCAGGGCCTGGGGAGAATGTCTATCTGCGCAGTCTCGAAGTGTGTCCAAAACTGCAGTGACCGCTGCCTCCGTAGAGTGTGCAGGCCGGAATCCAGCCTGATGAGGGTCAAAGCAGGAGGACTCCTCCAGAAAATTAGAAAGAGTTTTCGCCACGTGTGCTTCCAGGATTTTTGCCAAGTAAGGCAATAGGGAGATGGGCCTGTAGTTTGCCTTAGAACCAGGATCCGCCCCGGGTTTTTTTAATAGTGGTATGACCGTGGCTTCGTTGAAAGCGGACGGGACTATGCCCGACAAGAGGGAATCATTTAGAAGGGCAAGGACAGGGGTAGGATAGGTGGAAAAGCATTCTTTCAGGATACGCGGGGGACAGATATCCAGTGGGGAGCCAGATTTGACTCTCATCATTAGTTCCAAGAGCTGATCATGAGTTATGGGTTGAAAATTAATAAGGGTGGCAGAGCCAGTCTTTATTGCCATACCGGCTGTTATTGAGGTCTTAGATTGGGGAATGCTAGTTTTTATGTCTGTGATTTTGTCACTAAAGTAAGAATTCAGTGAGTCGCACAAGCACTGGGTGGGGATTACTTTAGGACGAACATTCTCCAGGTTGGTCAGTTCATTAAAGACAGAGAAGATGTCTTTAGATTTGTTTGAGGAGTCAAGAATACGAGAAGAGAAATACTCCACCTTAGCTGCAGAGATGGCATTCATATATTCCTTCCTCGCCCTAGTATATTTAATTTTTCCCTCAGTGTCATAATCACGGCGCCACAAGCGCTCAAGCTGACGTAAAGTCAGTTTCCTACTTTTCAGGTTGGCAGAAAACCATCTGTTGGCATCCGTGCGCCGTGCAAGTTTGATTCTTTTGTATGGGGCATGGAGATTGCTGGCCGCTTGTAGCTAGTCAGTTAGAGAGGAAACTGACAGATTTATGTCATTGTCCAGGAGGGGGACATCATTAGCTAGTGACTGTAAAAAAGCAGTCTTATCCATGGCATTCCAATTCCTGGCTAATCTGCCAGCAATTGGCACAGTGGTCCTGGTGTGAGTGAAACGGATTTTAAATTTAAGAATAAGGTGATCTGACCAAAGGCAAGGCAAAGTTAGCGGAGAGGTCACGCAGGTGGTATTAGACCACACTTGATCCAATATGTGTCCTTTATCATGAGTGGGGGAAAGCACCAGTTGCTTAAAATTGAGGTTAGACAGGAGGTCGGTCAGTTCCGCCGATTGAGAGCCCTCTGATGGATCTTTGTACCAGTAATTGAAATCACCTACTAACAAGACCCTGGCGTGATCCAAAGCTAGATTAGCAACTTGCTCACTAAAGGCCAAGGGAAACCATGCCATTGAAATGGGCGGTCTGTACAAAAGGACACATGCTATAGTCATGTGAGGAGTGGCAATTTTTAATACAAGATTATCTGTGTTGGCTAATGTCAGACAAGTAAGAGTAGTGACATCCAGGCTAGAGCGAATAATCGCCGCAACTCCACCTCC
Organism: Triturus cristatus; assembly: GCF_964204655.1. Lineage (NCBI taxonomy): Eukaryota > Metazoa > Chordata > Amphibia > Caudata > Salamandridae > Triturus > Triturus cristatus. The sequence goes on along the minus strand of NC_140587.1, from coordinate 708,692,007 downwards.
TCCTTTCCCGCTAGCGCGGTCTGCCTGGATAATATAGTAGTCAGGTGGTAGAGCTGCTATGATATCGGGTGCTGAGGTGAGAGATAGCCACGTTTCTGCCAGCAAAAGGATGTCAGGTTTCTCCGTGTCAAGCAACAGAAAGATGTCCATCTGGTGCTTGACAAGGGAACGAGTGTTGAGGTAGAGGATAACGAACGAATTGAGGGGTGGGTTGGGTGGAGCCAAACATGCTGCACGAGTGGAAAGGTGACAACCTTGTCTCAAGATACCATGCTTACAGAGCTGGAAGAGTGTGTCCTTCGGTAGCAGTAAATGATCAATGTTTTTATTGCACTCCAATAAATCGAACCTGGAGTAGTGGAAAGTTTGGGTATTATTAGATGCCCCTAGTCCCGGTCGGTCGCGGACGGGCGCAGACGGGCTTACCTTTGGCGCGCCTTCGGCGCGCCTTCGTCGCGCCCGCTGCGCTCGTCCGCTGCGCTTCCGGGGAAAGCACATGATTTATAGAAGAATGAACTGACGATCGGTGGGCGTGGCCTCTGCAGGGGGCGTGGCATGCGGGCTGAATGGGGCGCTGGAAAGCGTTCCACAACTAATTACAGGATGCGCTGAGTCCGCTTTTCAAGCGTGCAGAGTGAGGGTGAGTACGTTTTTAAAACAGAAAGTATAACAACAGCAATTTTTAAAATAAGCAGTCTCCCGGCTTTCCGCCTCAGGAGTGTGTCACGGCAAATGGGAGCGCTCGTAATCAGCGTCCCCTTTATAGTGACGATCGGTGGGCGTGGCCTCTGCAGGGGGCGTGGCCTGCGGGCTGAATGAGGCGCTGGAAAGCGTTCCACAACTAATTACAGGAAGCGCTGAGTCCGCTTTTCAAGCGTGCAGAGTGAGGGTGAGTGAGTTTTTAAAACAGAAAGTATAACAACAGCAATTTTTAAAATAAGCAGTCTCCCGGCTTTCCGCCTCAGGAGTGTGTCACGGCAAATGGGAGCGCTCGTAATCAGCGTCCCCTTTATAGTGACGATCGGTGGGCGTGGCCTCTGCAGGGGGCGTGGCCTGCGGGCTGAATGAGGCGCTGGAAAGCGTTCCACAACTAATTACAGGAAGCGCTGAGTCCGCTTTTCAAGCGTGCAGAGTGAGGGTGAGTGAGTTTTTAAAACAGAAAGTATAACAACAGCAATTTTTAAAATAAGCAGTCTCCCGGCTTTCCGCCTCAGGAGTGTGTCACGGCATCCTAATTGCAGGTGCGGGACCGCCGCACCACTGGCCACCGGTCCCAGCACCGCTAGGTTGGCGGGTGGACTGAAGTCCGCCCACCATCCTAATGGGCCCCATAGTTATTAAATAACATAGTATGGCTTTTGAATTCAATTCAATTCTTTATTTCGGTTTTGATTTAAGCCAAAAAAGATACACAATGATTATTCACATTTCATATTAAAAGAGTACATTTGAATACATTCGAGCAAAAAGGGTCCACTTTAGACAATTTTCAAAAAGAGTAAAAGTTCATTATAAAAAAAAAGATCTATATACCAATTTAAAATGAATAAATATAAATAAATACATTAAAAAAAAGCTAGGCATAGTTAAGTTCTAAAAACATTTGAGGAGTGCATAAATAGATTAACCTTATGGCTTTTAATTTTTTCCTTATTTCATATGGCCCTCAGACATCCTCAAAATGTTAAGTATTAGTTGTAATCTTTTGTTGTGCTTGGAAAAATCAATAACTATTTAAAAATGTGCACAACTTTATATAAATCATCATGGAGTTTGAAACTAAATACATAATGCAAGAGTGTTACCAACACTTACTTTTACTAGTCATAGTAAGGAGCAGGGCTTTTTTGGAGGCTGATGTTTGTTATAATATGTTATGTGTATTATACTTTTACTGTTTGTATTGTCATGTGTTTTATTATTTTGTATAATCTGTATACTGCTATATTGTGTCTTGTCTGTGCTTTATAAAACTACTAAAATAGATAAATAATTAAGTAATACATTTTCCAGTCTCAGTCTAAGCAGCGGTCCAATAAGGGAGATCTTTGCACAAAGAAGCAAAGGATCAATAATTTTAGGTTTCTGTGGTGAAAGTGACTGTGGGATAGATTTTACTAGAAAGAACATCCCTAGAGCAGGTTATCGCTCACACTGTTGCAAAATCTGCAAGGAAGGAGCCCAGGAATTTTTAGTACAATTGTTTGTTTGAGCTTTATTTCGGCTAATATAACCATAAAAGCAAGAAATACATAAAAAGACATTTCCAACAATTATATGCAAATACCACAGACCAAATATTCAAGTTAATACATACAGTGGGGCAAACAAACAATTAATCTACATCAACGATTGTGCAATTACTGCATTAAAAATCAAAAACATACTTTTTAAATTAATTTAAAAATGCCAGATTATGAAACTTTTTTTTTTTTTTAAACACGTTAAAAGAAGGAATCAGTGCATTTTATACTAACTATACAGGTAGACTGCAGACCACAACAGTACATTACAACTTACAACCAATCTGTTTCCTAATGAGGTACACATTGAATAAAAACCTACTTGTACAAAACACTACCAGTTGCGAGGTATTTGACTTGATTATACGTTCTGCCTCATTGTAAGACCTAACCCCCATGTTTTTGCATAAGGGTTTGATCCAACGGTCCCTCAATTTTTTATAGACTGGACAAAAGAACAATAGATGGACATCATCTTCTTTTGCCTTTAGAGAGCAGAGGGTACACAGACCACTGTCATTTTCACCCCCCCACCTGCAGGTATTTGCGGTAGTCTGTAGGACCCCATATCTGAATTGCAGATATAACGTTTTTGCTAGTGGTGGTCCTATCTCATCCGTGAATTGTTCAAATTCAGGATTATCCTTTATCGTCAAAAATTTCTGAGTCAATGTGCCAGTCAATGAGCTATGAAATAATTCACCATTGACATAAGACCAGAAGTAGACTTTACAAGCTTTTTGAAGGGCGGCGTCATGTTCTGAGGTTCTTCCCAAAAATGGGAGAGCCCTAACCTGTTATACCACTGGAAAATGTGCTTTAACTATGCAATTTTCTTATACCCATCGATCTGAATTATTTCTATCAATCCACTCTTATAATCACTCAACTCCGGGGTTGTCTATAACCTAACCCAATACAGCAGTGGCCTTAATATGGCTTGATAGTCTGTCCTTTTAAGATTAATATCCAGGAACACTGGGACTAGGGGGGTTCTAATTGGTATTTTAAGCAACCTACGTATAAAGTAATTTTCTTCCTTTTCAAAGTTGCTTTTACAGGAATGCCCCCACACCTCAGCACCATAAAGTGCCGCTGATTGGGCCTTCGCCTTAAATACCTCAAGTGCCGGCGTAATGCCTTTAGAATGACTACCGCCGTGCACTTTTAAAATAGGCATCGAATTTTGTTTTAAGGGTAATTTACTTTTTTCCAACTGCCCCTTCCATGAAAGGGTACTATCCAGCATGATTCCTAGATAATTAAAACTCCCCACGTACTCCAGTTTTTGATTATTTAAGGCCAAGTTCTTCCTGAAAGACTTCTGAGGATTTATGGACATATAATTTGTTTTAGATGAATTTATTTCTAACCCCTTCCCTACACAGTAGCTATAGAAGGCATTCACCAAATTTTGTAGACCCTTCTGAGTCTGTGAGATGAGAATCGTATCATCGGCAAAAAGTAATGCCGTGATCGCCTCATCTCCTAACTTCGGGGAGTCATGGTCACAGTCCCTTAAGTAAATAGGTATATCATTGACGTATAATGAGAAGAGTGTAGGCGCCAACACACAGCCTTGGCGCACACCCCGTCCTACAGGTATGGCCTATGAAATTTCACCACCCTTCCCCCATCTGACTTTGGCGTAATTCCCTGTATGTAATCTGATGAGTTCTTTAAGTAGCTCACCAGGGACCGCCATATTCTTAAGTGTGATCCACAACAAATTACGTGGAACGAGGTCGAAAGTAGCCCTCAAGTCTATGAACGCCACGTACAAACTGCCCTTCCTTATATTAATGTACTTCCAGCAGATGCACGTGAACCTAAATACCTGAGCAACCGTGCCGGTTTTTGATCTGAACCCTGCCTGGGATTTAGTTAGTATCTGAGTCCCCTCTATCCATTCTAAAAGTCTATTAAAATATGTCTGGCAAAAACATTTTGTAAAAGATCTATTAAACTTATAGGGCGGTAATTGCCCGGATCATAACGATCACCTTTTTTAAAAATTGTTACAATTTCTGCCCCTTTCCAGGTTTCGGGGATTGGTGTTCCGGCCACTATGGAGTTACATAAGAAATTAATATAGGGCCCCCAAACTTCCACATCATGCTTCAATAGATCGCCGGGGATCTTATCAGGACCTGGGGCTTTCCCCATTTTGACGGCCTGTAATACCTGGGTAGTCTCCTCTAAGCTAAATCGCAAGGGAGCAATACTCAATGCTAAGTTGATCTCTTGATCCCCTATGGGCAACCCCTCATTGTCATTAGAATAAAGTTTAGAAAAATGGTTGCACCATGTTTTTTCATCTAGGTAAACATCCTTAGGTGATCTGCCCTTTTTATTTCCCTTTGAAATTAAATTCCAAAAAGCGCCCTGATCTCTCAATTTAGCCGCATTTAAAAGATCATCCCATAAGTTATCATCCCAAGCTTTTTTTGCTTGGGTCATTGTTTTATTATATGCCTGTCTACTATCTCTTATACCCTGTGGGTTCTTAGATTTGACAGCCTGGATCAATTGGGACTTAGCTAAGCGACATTCCTTGTTGTACCATTGATTAGCTAACTCTAAATAGTTTTCTTTTCGGTTCTTGTCCCTTTTGTAAATTTTACTCAAGAGGGGAGTTAGCGCGTCTACCAATTTATAGTGCAGATCTAAAACACCCTGGGTGCCCAATAGGGGCATCTGGCATGCTACAATGGTATCAGCAAATGTATTATAAATATTTAGCATCGTCTCTTCTTTAGCCAGGATATAAGGCCATCTTAGAGCACGCCTATTATTTGTTGCCTGAAGTTCCCCAAGAGAGCTATTTAACATAGCTTCTCCAGCTAATTTAGATATAAAAGGCTCAGGGTCTAACCATAGTTGAAGTGGAAGATGGTCACTCTCTGTCCTATGATCTATTTTAAAATCAATTATTAAATACCATAGGCTCAGAGAGACCAATATAAAGTCTATATGTGACCTACAGTTGCCTTTACAAAATGTTGGGGCCGATGGTCTGTCGTATTGAAAACGGCCATTGCATGCCCTTAAATCATGGGCCACGGTCAGCTGTAAAATCTGAATAGCAGCTATAGTGCTTTTAGCTGACCCAGTGGAATCCAGAGACAGGATATTATTTGCAATATCCTGCTCATCGAATAAGTTATCCAGGCCCAACACTGGTTCCTATTTACAATTAAAATTCCCTCCGACTACTACCTGTACGTTTGGTCTTAGTGTATCTAAAAAAAAGAATCCAAAAGCTCTACCACCTTGGATTCCTTATTAGATGAATGTGGTCTATTATATATATTTATTAAATATATGGCTCCTTTTTCCCTGGTCACCATTTTTAATCCCAATAAATCGGGAGAAGAAATCGACAATTGGGTAACATCTATTTCTAGAGTAACTCTTACCCAAATCACCAACCCCCCTGACGCTCTCCCTCTTACTGACGGGATTGCATCACAACAAAATGTTTTGTACCCTAGCCTATGCGGCGTTTCTACGGCCCAAGTCTCCTGAAGGAGGATGATGTCATACTCCTCAATATAGGAGCACCAAGCTACATCCCGTAGGTTCCTAGCTATACCTGCTATGTTCCATGGTGTTAATCTTTCAGGTGGATTTCCTTCTGGGCAAGGTGAAAATACATTCACCAATCTATCATGCCTAGCTGAACCATCTACAGGGGTAATTGAGGTATTTATTCCATCAACTGGATTATTTTCAATATTATTTCCCTCTGCCTCGGTGCTCCTAATACAACACTGACCAGCCTCACCCAGACTAACATTGCTAGCTCCTACACTATTTGGGAGCTCATCTGTTACCACAACTTTAAGAGACAAGGCAGATCTATATCTAACATCGTAAGATAATGTGGGAGCCTCCATCTTTAATTGTTCAAACTCTACAATGCTCGGATTTAACTTTCCAGCCTGAGTGTCTACAGTTACCTCTAAATCGAAATTACCAACCGACAGGAGTCAATCATTCTGATCCAATGTGCTCAATGCCAGATATCTATTGTTAGTAGGAATCTGAAAGATTGGACATCTGCTGGGATTCTGAGGCCTGCTTATAGTGTTAAACTGGGGGATCCTACCTAGGTGACTATAAAAATATCCCAAAGGGTGCACACCCACACTATTCTCCCCCAGTGCCAGCGATGCCGCTCTAAGTAACACAGTCGCAACATGTTGGGGATGTCTAAAGTTTATAATTACACATTCACCCCTACAGGTTTTCCTAGCATTGCCAATCCAAGAAACCCGTCTAGTAGATAATATCTGGTCCGAGTAATTTGTAGGAAACCCACAATTTTTGTTCAACCAAGAAATTGTTTTTCGTTTAAGTGAATCATGTGATTCATGTCGTGAATTGGGTAGTGAAGAGTCTAGGGGTGGAACATTTGAAAGAACGACAACATATGGCTCACAGTCTGGTGGTAGGTTAATGGAGCGTATTTTTCTCACTGGGACTGAAGACCACACTGTGCTAATTGAAGCCACTTTAGTCTGAGTAATATTGCCGTCCGTTCGGCTTATCGCCCTGGGATTAGATGTACTTACTCTCTCTATCAACGGCATCTGTACAACATTTCCAGGATGTTCCACTATCTCCCTCTGTATTAGACTCTGGTCATTGATTATTTGAGTTAAGAGGCCACCCAGTCTAGTCACTTCTGCTGTCAATGAATCTATCTTTTCCACAAGTGGCTTAACAACAACTTCTAATTTAGCTTCAAGTACCTTGGCTATATGACCCAAAAAAAACAGAATTCATATCTATATTGATGCCACAATTGTTGGTCATGGTCTACTTATGGCCAATAGTACTTCTCTGTACTGATTCAGATATTAGCTTATGGTGTGCACCCCCCGCTTAGTCTGCGTTTTCCTACACTTCCTTACCGCTCTCTTAACAGGAGAGCGTAGTATTGAAATGTCCATGGAATCATCTGGTGGGTCCTGGTCTAATACATCCTGGTCTACGACCGTTATTAAGGAATCTCCACTAATAAAGCATCAGTGACAAGAGGTGCAACAACATTTGGACTACTACTGTCGTCAGGGGGAGAAGATGATATTTCCGGGAGGCTCTCCCGGCCCAGTGATTTCCTTCTATCATTATTAATCTTACTCACCACCTTGACTAAGTAATTATGCATGGTTGATTTGTTTTTAGCTATTAGTGGTACACAATAGTACACTTTTAACCCTCAGTACTATGTAAAAAAACCTGTAGAAAATACTACCAAAAGCAGTGTTTAAGCAGTGTTTAAGCCTTACAAATACTTCTTGAATAATGTCCCAAACAATGATCACAAATTAAAATAAACAATCGTATTACTGTGTCCAATGCGTACTTAAGTACCGCAACAATCAGGGGGGTAGCCTCGGTCTGCCCGAACTACAACAGACTGCCCCACCCTTCTCCCTTCTCCCGGGCGTGGAGGGAGCAACTCAACTTAAAAAGTGCCTCCGGGCGCGATCAGGGCGGGAAAGTGAAAGTGCCCGCAAAGCTCTCTGGGAGCTGTAGTCTCTGGCCGCACGATGGTGCAAGGAAGCGACAGGGAGACCAACAGCGTCACCCCTCCCCAGGAGCTGGCCTCGGGTTCTGCACGTCTCTCAGCAGCAGGTGGGTCCTATGTCCGCAATATATGCCTTGTTCCTTTTATAATCTATTCCGTATTGCCGCTTTATGCCGTTCTACTCTAACCACTATCCTCCTGGACCATGGCTGGACACTTCATGTGGTCTCCTGACCGAAGTGCTCTCCGCTGTTCTCCGTGACCCGTCCCCTCATCTCTCCTAGTCTCCTCCGAATACTCGCCAAGTAGGCTGGCCATATCGGCTCTCAGTCCATACTCCTCGCCGTGCCGAGGGGGAACACGCAACACGCAATCTGCCCCACACGTCTTCCCGACGATGGATCCCCGCGAATCCCAATAACCGAAGGTGCGGCACAGTCGTCGGGCGGCTATAGGATCTCTTGTCGTCCGTGAACTCCTCTCCAAGCACCACAAGTTATTACTACTGTCAATATCACCAAATACAACACAAAAACCTTAGCTCGGGGCACGGGGGGTAGCCCAGCCCAGCCTCTTCCGGACCCTGATGGGCAAGGACGGGCCCGCCCGTGGCCCGGGATTTGCCCGGGCACGGCCGGCACGCGTCCCACGCTGCGGTGGTGACAGGGCGCTTTTGAGCGCGGTTTCGGCGGGATTCTCCTCCCTCCTGGGCGCGTGGCAGCCTGGGAGTTGTAGTTCGTGAGCCCAAAGTGCTGGTGCTTCTAGACAAGTATGCGCGTCCCGCGCTGCGGTGGTGACAGGGCGCTTTTGAGAGCGGTTTCGGCGGGATTCTCCTCCCTCCTGCGTGCGTGGCAGCCTGGGAGGTGTAGTTCGTGAACCCAAAGTGCTGGTGCTTCTAGACAAGTATGCGCGTCCCCCACAGACAAGTACAATTAGTTGGAAGGTCATCGCCAATCACTATATTGATTTCTCCTTCAAATGCCTGGCTTGACCCACTCTTAGAAGAGAGCTGCCAGGAACAAAGTCAATATTACTTCTCAGCTTGCTTTAGTGTAGATTTGCTGCACTGTAGATTTGCTGCCTACCTACCATAAGACTCAAAAGATTGGTGTCTCCAGTTAGGCCTTGATTATCTGGTTCAGAAAACTGCTTCAGGGCTGGCAGTGCTAGACGTTTAGTGGTCCCTTAGAAAAAAGGTTTTTTGATCATTTCTGGGAACTAAGGAACTTTCATTGATGGTAAACAAACAGATGCCTTACCTATTTAAGGAAGCGCATGCAGCTGTTAGCATAAAATAACCATCACTGACTTCCAATCCACACACAAATAATACCAAAGACTTCTTGATCATACAATACTCATGGAGATTTTAGCCAACAAACTTGACTTTGAAGTCACAGAATAACTGATCTCATTGTTTATTTCTCAACAAAAAGTCAAACGAAGTCCCTCAGCTAGCTCCTATTGGCCTGCCAAATAGTAATGAGACTACAGGGATGTCATTCAAAAGAAATAAGGAGACAATCTCCAACTATCACATCATTCCATATACCAATATATATCCTTTATCAGGTCATGAACAATGTGTTTTATCAGCATATGTAGTTTCCGTCTATAGCAACTGTTTGTCAGGGTCCCACTAAAAAGGAGGTAGATATTGATTTTAGGTGGAAAACGAGAAAGTTCTCCATGACCTGCATCACTAACATAAAATATTGTAAACTCACTGCCCCTATTTTTTTTTTAACTTTACTCTAGCAACAAAATGTATCTACCCCAAGTTTGACTGCTCGTGGTATGCAGGCTGCAGTGAATAAGACAAGATGACAAATGAGAGAATGATCCTTATAATCAACTACTTTTAATATTTATTAATGCATTTTGGATTGCAATGGTTTTAGATTTGCTTGTCAACAATGAGTTGACGAATCTTTAAAAGAGGAGGTGTGGTGCATTTTATTAAGAAATCTAGCTGCCTCTGAAGATGCACATGTGAGCTTGGGTGCTTTTCACTCTACAGTGGTGGGATTTATTATTTGAGCATTTGCAACAATCAGAAGATCAACACTTTATTAAATCAAGTCCAGGAATTTCACAAAGGTTTGTAAATTTGTTTTGAGGGAGATGGATTTAATTAATTTTCATTAATATTCTTTTTGTTTTTATCAAATCGTTGGCTAATTATTTTATGGGCAAATCTACCTGAACTACAATATTTTACAAACAAAGGCCTTGCTGTAATAGGGCAGTTATTAAGCAATTGATCAATTTAGATCATTTTTACTAATATACTTTTTTCCAGAAGCTTGAAAATTATGGTATTGAACACGTTTAACCAATTATTCAAAAATATCCCTTACAGCTGCATGTTGGTTCCAAATTAAGTTTTCCCCAACTAAGAGTCCCAACTATGTACAATGCTTAATACTTATAAGGCATTATGCCGTGAATGCAAAATTGTGGCCATTTTCCAAGGGCCCGGATATGGTGGGATCTTGGAAGTGAGTTTATTGGCCACTTGGTAAGAAAAATTTGTTAAATACCTGACTTCAAAGTACATCTCAAACTGGAGATTTAAAGCACTCAAAGCCCTCCTGCATTTATTGTTTTTACCAGACTAAAATATGTTTGCAACTACTATTCATTTCTCCTCTCAAACCAAGAAGGCATATTTTGTTACCAATGCTTACACTGCTCCCATTGCTTTCTTACAGCTTCCCTCTTCTTTCTCCACTCTACCAAGTTTGCACTAAGGTCACCTACCACCAGAGTGATATTAGGTGTGTCTAATTCACCTTGTCCCAACATTATATTTTCAAGATCCATGAGCAGCTTCTTCAAATCTTCTGATTATGTTAGCTAGGCCTAGGTATTCTCTTAACGTATGATTCATCTATCTGCTTTTAATGGATGATATGAGAAAATCTGTAGTTTGCACCCTACAATGGTCATTTCCTTGCTTGTATCAATGGTTACACTTGTATTTAGGTCTTCCAAGTTCTGCCTCACCCCATATGGTTAGGGGTTGCTACATTTAAGATGGATTTATACCCTTAAATTATGACTTGTCTGTAGTCCGGACTTTCTTCATCACAATAACATAACATCCCAATAGCAAGTCAGGGTTGTTCTGCTTAGCCTTTTCAGCCTTAGCCTAAGTTCTTGTTTCAAGTACTTATGGTATCATTTTAAGTTGAGGCAGACATTTTCCGCATGAAATGTTTTCTGCAGAAATTGCAGGAACCTCAACAGGAGAAATAAATCCCTGAATGCAGGTTCACCATGTCATGCCATTATTTATAGGAGCCCTGAAGAGAGACTCGTCTTTAGGTCTCTCATAGCAAATGCCCCAATGTACTCAGGGCCTCCTCTCAGCTTTGTTTCTGATCTAGGACCACAAGGGTTTGAATGGTGCTCCCAGGTAGAAGGGCTGCTGGTGGGAATGATGTCAGAAAGGCAACCCTTATTTGGGCTGCCCCTATTTGCCAGTGACCTCTCTGCAATTGGTAACACCACCTTTCTCTGTGATTCAAATGAGGCTTAGGAATTCTGTGGGGGACCACTACTCACATGTAAAATGGCCCCTTTAGTATTGGCACTAGTCTTCTCAGCTCATTTATTTTGTACCCTGTCATGTTTTGGGGGGTCTGCCCCTTTCTTTCTAACATGCCTTGTTCTCTATCTTTCTACTTGGTTTCCCCTCTACCATGAAGGATGCCATCTGGTTATTCCTTTGAATGTACACACAAGATACCTCTGAGCAGTGTTGTTTTCAACGCTTGGTATATCCATTTTGGGTATGGTATCTCCTTTGTTTCTCCTTACCTTGAATAGTGCCATTTGTTTCACAGCTTTCTGTACAGCCACTGATCAGTGGTGTTTTCTCTGTATATGTATTTGGGATATTGTGAGGAGAGGGATTGGGGGAGAGGTTGTCCATATTATTCACTTTCGTGCTTCTTGGTTTAGATAAAACTGTTTCATAGTATTGGAATATATTTAGCTGGCTTTGGTTTCTAGCTTTTAAAGCCCATTTCCCTTTATTTTGCCATTGTTTTCCTTATTTCTTTTATCTCCATCAGGACCTTTCCAGCCTATTTGTAGACACAATTTCTGTTGTCCTCACCTCTTGATTCTTTTCTTTTAGGTTTTTCACTGAGTGGAATCAGTTAGGCGTTACCTTCTGAAAAATAACCGCTGGATAAGGTGAAGGTGATTCCAAACACAGAACAAGCCAATCTATGGTCTTCATATGATTTGGTCACATGTGGACGGATTAGTTTTCTATATGTATTTTTAAAGGGCGCTTCTCAACATCACAAAGTTCATCACAAATTTGTTATGAATCAAAGTGACACCAACATAATTTTGTAACATGCAGCACTCTAGCTGAAAACCAGCTGGTCGTTGCACTCTTATGTCTACAGTTATCATTTAGTCCAATTGCTCCAACTGTATGGGCCAAATTCAATTTTAATTGTGCACTAACAAACAGAAATGTAGGACCCATCACATTGCCATGTATGAAAACACTTTCCATTAAAAGAGAGAAAACAACAAGCATATGTTAAAGTCAATAATAACTATTGCGTCGATTGTTATTTGCACTGTGAGAATTCTTGTTAACCCATGTTAGAAGAGATAGACTGTTGCCATGCTAACTGTTATTGTGTATACATTTGCAGGTTTATGACTGGATGCCTGATGGATGCCTTGACAAAACACTTTCACTCCGTATAATAAATCTGAGTTGGTTATGGTGACAAGCCCAAGGTAACCGCTATTGACTTTATTGGTTTACTGAGAAACGTTATGCCAGATGCCATAAGTCTGGCCCGTTTATTATGAAACTTTATTACAAAGGAAATAGGCTTGGCTTATTTATTGTGAAAAGCGTATGGGAAATTCAATAGGCCTCTAGCAGTGGAATATTGGCACATTATGTTACAGGCCATAGGAAGGTATTTGGCTACATGTGATCTCAGTGATGTGATTACCATTGTAGGCAATGGCTGTGGTGCCAGTCACCCATGCTGACAAGCCCCGGTAGCTGAATTTCCCTGTGATGATTCTTATTAGATGTAATGAGAGGGGCACTTCAATGGGCTTGTGTTGTACACAATGTCAAACTATTGGTAGAGGTATAAGGGTAGAGGCGTCATCAGTACACTGGGAGAATTCATGTCAGATTCCTTAGGTGTAATCTGTTATGTTATGACAAACCAAGAAGGTATTACTTACGCATTGTGAAAAGCATGCGTAAAAGGCAATAGGCATTTAAGGATGAATTGTTATAACATTGTGCTAAAGCCTGTAGTCTGGTGTTTAGTAACATGGAATCTTGCAGATTACTTTAGTAGGCAAGGGTTTTGGTGTTGTTGATCCACCCAAACCATGGGCATAGATGACAACTGCATTGTGTACATATTTGTAATGTTATTATGATATACCAGATGGTTGTCATGCGGGAAGGCTTATAACCAACATAGTAGGTTGAGTTGGTTAGAGTGACAACCAATGATAACAACTAGGCCAATATTAACAACTAGAGGCCTTATTGGTTCACTAGAAAAAATATTTCCGATACCATTGGTCTGATCTATTTATTATAAAAAGTTATTATGCATACAATAGGCCTGATATATTAATTGTAAAAAGCATACTTTAAATTTGGGAGGCATTTATGGGTGGGTTGTTATTTGTCTGTATTAAAGCATATAGATCAGTATATATATATATATGTTTAATATTTCTTAAGACGATACTACAGCTCTCCAGGCAGAGCTATTGGGTCCCTTGCTTGCCCATCATTTCATCAGTGTTATAATGAGTATACTAATCAGAAAATAAGCACATGAGAGACAGCGGCAGCTGCTATGGAGGAGCATCACCCCGCCCCCCCCGCCCACACTCTCAAAAACGTGAAAAATAAAACAGGTTTAAAGCCCTTTTTTTATTATTATTTTTTTTTGTGCAGAGTTTTGGGAGCGGGGCCAGGGTGATGACAGGCTGGAGGGAGAGTGGTGGGCACTGCCTTCACTGTGCCGGTGGGTTTGGCCGGCTGTCTCAGGATGGCCAAACCTATGTGCACAGTGAAGCTCTCTCCAACCCCAGCTGCATTGCCGGGTTAGAGAGAGCAGGCACAGGCTCCTAGTCTGTTTGGAAGTGCAAACCATTGGCGCTTAGGCCAATCCTGAAGCTGCTCTCGTGCATGAGAGCAGCTTCAGGATTGGCCGCAGGGCAGTCTGGGAGCCTGTGGCAGTCTGCAGTGGAGCGGAGAAGAGCAGCAGAGGGCAATCCTGGAGGGAGGCAGGTAAGTTCTTCTTTATTATTTTTTTATTTGTCTCCGTCGTCCCCCACCCACCCTCGCCCCCTCCCCGCCCCGCATTTTTTCCCTGACACGAACTACTCCTGGTGAGAAATTCTGAACAGGCACGAGGGCACCTACATTGAAGCTGAGATTAATCAAACATGCTCTGCAACATGATGACCATTTCATATAATATAAACAATAAGAAAGCAAAAAAAGAAAGGTGATGTAAGTAGATAAAGGAAGAGGTAATGTCTGCGAAGTGGGTAAACAGGGAATCCTGGGTGTGAGATTACGTGTACGAGTTGCACCCCTGAATCTATTATCAGAAAACAGGTGGTAAAATTGGTTATACATAAGTAATTATGTTCTCTAAGCCGAAGGGCTTGCTATGGGAACATTGTAGTGTTCTTAAATTATATTTTTAAATCGTCCTGCTGCGCAGAACAATAGGATATCTTTAATGTAAAACAATAGCCTAGCAGTAGAAATATGCCAATTTACTTTGAATGTGCTTTGAAATCACTAGGCCAGTGTTTCCTCCACTAAAAATGAGTGGGGTTAGATTTGTATACATTTTGTGAATGCCCAAAGGTGCAGAAAAAGCTTAAAAATTCTAAATGACATGATGTTTATTGTTCAACCCTGCAGAAGATCCAGAGAGACCCCTAGTGAAAGAGGAGAGAAAGCCATTATGGACTGAATGGCCGAAACCTGATAGAGCTGTCACTGCATCAACTGAAAAAACAAGCATTTGCAATGCAATAGGTCTCGCATTTACACGAGTTTAAGCTATTGGCAATGTAAATGACAATGCCTTTTATTTATGTTTTAAAAACGAAAACAGAAATAAAAGGCATTGTTATTTGCAATGTCAATAGCTCAAACTCGCGTAATGCGAAACCTATTGCATTGCAAATGCTTGTTTTATCAGTGGTGTCTTATCCTTACTCAAGTAGCAGTACAAAAGCAAGTAGTGGAGGAAAGAGGAGTGTGGAAGAGCAAGAGTGTGGTCTAAGTAGGGGTTTTAGTAGCATGTGTGATGAGTAGTGGATGACACGCTTGTGTTGCTTCGATAATTGAGTTGCCGATGCATGAAGAGTGGAATGACGCAGTGGAAGAATTGCTGCACTCGATTACCAACCTAGCCAGGACAAATGTTTTGCCTGAGCGGCAGAGGAGCATCCCCAAGAATGCATAGGTCTACAGATAGCCATGGTAATGCTCTTGATATCCATCCAGAAGCAAAAGATGCCAACCAGCAGGTATGCACTGGGTAATAAGCAGTCACAGTTAACATCTGAGGAGTCCACTCTGGACTGGCAGAGGGAAACCCATAGGTGTGCACTACATACAGTTAGCCACATCCATAGATCTGAAGAGTCGGCGCAGGAGTGAAAGAGGGATGATCCAGAGGCATGCAGTGGTGCTGGAAGAATGTTTAAAGTAGGGGTGCTGGCCAACAACATTACATGACTTGAATGTACTTTTAAACCTGCTGATATATATTTTGAGATATGCGTACTTTTCTTTATGAAGAAACCACATCTTTATTTGTGTATGTGTTAGGACATCTGTGGAATACTGCATCCAACTCCTTGCACCTGTGCCCCAGGAAGTGCCACTAGTTACAAAATAATTAGCCTGTTGTCAAGCAAAGTTGCCTGTTGTGAGACAGTCTGTATTTTTACACATAACCAATGCTTCTATACTTATACATATTTACCTCTGCATTGTTATTTACCTATCTGAACTCCATCAAGGATTTATGGGGGTGCTTCCAGCGCCACTGCAGGAATGCGCAGGATTCAGACAACTATGGTC
The DNA here is from genome assembly GCF_964204655.1 of Triturus cristatus. Lineage (NCBI taxonomy): Eukaryota > Metazoa > Chordata > Amphibia > Caudata > Salamandridae > Triturus > Triturus cristatus. Next base: position 708,676,091 of record NC_140587.1, on the reverse strand, counting down.
ATTGATGTACAGAGGAGCAACGGATGTGCAAAGCACAGGCAAGCTCGTTTGTTGCTCCTTGGAGGATTCAGGTAGCCCTGATCTTAGGTGATAATTAGAAATGTAGGCACATAAACAAATTACAGTAGACAACACCTGCGATAGAGGAAAGACATACAAATGCGGGCAAGTTATAAATCAAGGAGCAGTTACTCAGTTCTCATGTCCTAAAAACTCACATACAGTCCATTTTCATTGTCAATTAAAAGAGTCTGGTAGATTTCAGTGTCTGCTTGCTAGAGAAAGCATGCGATACCGTCTACACACAAGTAATAACCCAATGAGCAACCCCAGGCACTGCATACTGTTAGTCGTGTTAATGCTGTAAAAAGTCCACCCCAACCAAGACGGCATCAACCCACAGGTGTGCACTAGGGGTGGACAAGCTACCAAATTAATACCCAGAGCTGAGGGAGAGATGAGCCAAAGCGTGGCTCTATGAGCCATAACACGAGCCGAGCCATCAACGTATATGGCAAGCGCTCGTATGATCTAGGGTAAAACCCCAAAATAAACAGATCAACTGTATGTACGGGACAAATTAGGCTTAAACACCACGGTACTGAAAACGCCTAATAGAGTATGAAAAAACGGGACATATGCAAAAGCGCAGAGTCAGACGTGTGCTCCTGTGGTCTGGGGTAAAAAACAGCAAGTATTCATATATTCAGCGCGTGAGGGGCAGACCCAGTACGGTGTCAGGCAAACGTAATTGGGGCCGCCTGCAAGGCAAGTATTTTTTGTAAACTTTTTTTTTGTTGAAAATCTTTTTATTGAACATTTTCACACAAATCAACGTACATTGGCATTGAGTAAGGCAACAGTTCAACCATTGGAGTGTGTACAGACATTCAGAGAGCAGCTTCGCTCAAGGCAAGTATTAATATATTAAGCACGTGAGGGGCAGACCCAGGAAGGTGTCAGGCAGAAATTATTAAAGCCGCCTGAAAAGTGACGATGAGCAGAACATCCAACCGGTGAAATTAACCGATCAAATGAACAAGTGATAATATTACAAAATGGTTAAATGGAACGAGGTTATATATAGGCAGCTCTTAATAATATAGTGTCCGCACGGCGTCTGGCCTACCTGCTGGGGCTTAGCCTGGAGGTGCAAGACAGATTGGGCTGCGGCACGGCTTGTCGGCTCTGGGCAAAACATCTGAGCAGGCAGACGGGACCACTCTGCTGCATACAGATAAAGATCCCTGCCGGTCGCGAGAGAAGCCGCCATTTTGAGGCCAAATATAACAAGCGGCCGCGCGGAACGAGGGAGAGGAGTGGGCCACGCCCCAACCAGATGGCACACTGCACGCAATTAAGTGCGAGCGGAGCGAAACTGTAGTTAGGCGCCGCTGCCTCGGGACTACACAGAAGTTACCATAGGGCCAACAGAAATCAAGAAAAGAACAGCAATGCCAAACTTAAACCAATCACGAGGAGCAGGAGAAATTACACGGAGCGGAAGCCAATATACAGATTACTTGAAGTCTCGCTGAGACAGCGCATGCAGCGCATGTGCTACCAAGGCGAGACCTAACAAGCCTCCATTACATTTTACAGTAGTTTTTCACCATTCGTGGTAGCTAGGAATTTTTACAGTGAACAATTCAAAAGCGAAGCAGAGCAGCTCAAAACTGAAATCACAAAATAATTAGTTCCAGTAGAATAAGAGAAATAAAGATTGGTGACACATTTTTCTGTTCAAGTGCATGCATTTGCAAACAATGGGGTTAACTATAAACTGAAAGGGATGAGATTATTCAGAGGCGGAATAATATTTATTTCTGTAATTCTCATCTTAGGCACTGAAGCAAATCTAACATTTAAAAGTCCCTGGGACCAATGGTTGCTGTACTTCATATTACAAATTCACCCTTATGGGCAAACAAGGTTTCAGTCTTTACATAACAAAATCATTTTCATTTAGTAGCAACAAAGAGGAGACCCTGTGAGATGGTTTAGCTTGAAATAAATTCCACAATAATTACAAGCATCATTGGAAAACTGAATAAGAAGTGTGTTTATAGTTCAACTTAACTTATACATTTTAGCAGAAAAGACGCATATCTTTCCTAAGACGTAAATATTTATTTATGCATATGTATGTAGCCTAGAAATATATGGTTGTAGATGCAACTGTTTATTTATGCAGTATGCACCACTTATTTATTAGTCCTTTCAGCATCACTGCATTTTTTATGTATAGTCATATGTTTCAAAGTAGGAACAGTTTCAAATAAATGATGTTTAACTTACAAATGCTTTACGCCTACATTGTTTAACACTGTTGTGCTAATAAACTACTATCTGGATTGCTCGATTCCTAGACATATATTTGTCTTAATAAAATAAGGACAAGGAATCTGACATAGAAGAGGGATACCATCTAAATACCAACCAGAGCTGCACAGATAATTCCAACTGGTAATGTCCGTCCATCAAAAAGCGTTTTGTGGACTGGCAATCTATTTCAAAATATATGCATCTATATGGATCATTAAGAACATTAGCTAAAGTCTTTGCATTAACTTCATACTAACATTTAAAGTCAAATGTAACTGTTCGCCTGCTTTGTAAACCATAGGGCTGATCTGTAAATAATGATATGCGTTGCTTCCTATGTATCATACTACTATAGAATTGCTATCTAGTAGAACTGTAGCCAATAGGTGTTCCTGTCAACCAAACACATTAACATCTAAAGAGGCTCAGTGGTAATATGTTCAAGTATGTTCTACAATACCAACACTGATAAGAAAAAGCCTTTTTTCTCCTGACTCCAGCTGTTATTCCAAATAAAAAGCAAAAGCATACCGTCACAAAAAAAGCTTCCTTCTGAGGAGGTATCTGTCAGACCCTGATCAGAGAGTCTTGTGGGAAGTAAGGGATACTGGGTCTCAGCCATGGAGGCTGGGGTCATTTACTTCTGATAACAAGGTCCATCTTACTATGGTTCTGCAAACTGGAACAAGTACATCTCCTTCAGCCTTTGACTCTCAGCCGTAGCGAATACGAACTGTCTCAGACTTCTGCGGGAGGGAGTGTGGGGTTGTGCAAACTCAGAGACTGCCTAGCAGTACTATTTTCTAATTTCCAACCCAGTGCTTTACTTAGAAAGAAAAGTAAATTAATACACATACCTAAAACGGAATACCACACAGACAACAGAATCCGGTACAAAGGTAACACTGGCACTTGGACTACTGCGCATTGCCACACTGCACTCCCCTTCCCCCATATTCTTCCTCTTATGAACCTAAGCAGGTCCACTTTTAGGATACAGAGTATTATGAAACCTGAATCAAGGCTCAGGTGTAGATACCCCAGCTTCAACAATAGTTGAACTTAGTTCAGCAAAGTCCTCTTGATTCAATCCCACCACAATGCAGTACCCGGAGTCCTTTCAGCAGTTGAGAGGATACTGATAACACTCGTCTCCAATCTCTCCTGCTTCTGGGAGGAGAGATGCCAACAGCAGATTCAGCCCATGATCTGGGCAGGATGCCGCAGAATGGGACTATGGGAACTGCCACCTGGATTCCTTAGGCGAAGTCAGGTATTGGGCTTCGGCGGGGGCCCTTGGTAGGCATTGGACCTACTTCTGAGTCACCCAGCAATGAACAGCATATAGGTCACAACAGCATGTCAGCCCTGAGAAACCTTTTTGCAGTGTGGTGACCACCATGTCACACTCTTGGCTTTGTTGGTGACAACCTCCATTTTCACAGTTTGTCTTCTGGTAAGTATGTCCACCGTGGGCACAGTTCTTGGTTTTTGGTGTCAATGCCCACCACTGCAAAGCTCTGGGTTTCTGTGGAGATGTCTACCATGGATACAGTTCTTGATTTACATGGCAAGACCAGCCCCAATAGCTCTTCTTGCACAGCGGCGTGATTTGCTGTCGATTTGCAATTCCCAATCTGAACTGCACTCCTTGAGAGACTGTCCCCCTCTTCAGTCTTCCTTGGCCTGGTAGAGCCACACACTGGGGTCTGACTGCCATTGATACTTCCTGGACAGAAAACTCCTGCAGGGTTACCAAGCTCCTTCCCTCTCTCAGCAGGCATGCTGGCTTTCTGGTGCTTTCGGGTAGGGGTACAGCTCTTCAGCAGGAACAAGTCTCTAGGTAGTGTCCCCTCACCTCTGGACGCTGTCACACTGACACAAGCTCTGGTTGCACAGCAGTCCTCTGAGTACTCTGCAGAGCACTCCCTTCTGTAGTAAAAAAAAATCTGGAAATGGAACACCAAGTGGATCAGTGGCTTCAACTTTTATAAAGTCAAAGCAGACAGGAGATATGGATTCTCTGTCAGCACTTTCAAATCCAGTTTAGGTTAGTTATTTTGTCAGCTGTCCTCTCTAGCCTGTTCTCCAGTCATAGCCATTGAGTACAGTGACGTTTCTCACAGCAGGGTAGTCTCCAGCCTTGAGTACCCATAATAGAGGCACAAAGACGTGTGAGCTTTCTATACCTAGCCTATCAAAAGACATACAGAACAGTGATGAGGGACGAGACTAAAGGAAGGCCCAATCAAAAGGATTCCTTGAACTGTGCACAACACTGACTACAGTACCACCCTTCACCCCACCATCTACCAAATGGCAGCGCTACAGGATGCCTAATCAGAAGCAGCCCTCAGGAAATGGTCCTAAATGGATTTATAAAAGACCCTTGTCTACTCTCTCCTGCTTCAGAAGTGCCAGCAATTCAGTTCCTCTGTTTGAGCAAACCATTTTGCCTCCATACAGTGCTCAGGATCAGGGGCTTCCAAAATGGAACCCATACCTCTATATTGTGGTTCACTCATACACAAACATGTGCCACACACACGTCTCATACATAAATATGCACAATATACACTTTGGGATTTAGCACTAGGATCTGGGTTAGACCAAAGAAGCAGAACTTTACATGAGTGTGCCAGCAGGCCTCCACTCCAGTGACACAGAAAAAAAGGTCCGTTCACAATAATAAATTCACAAGGTTTGCTGTCACCACAACTGCCTTAAAAATACCCATGATAGGGTTAATAGTCCACTGTCAGCCAAATGAATGCACTTTTCTGGGACACAGGACAGGTCCAGGACCTCTCCCACATCAAGGGACAGACTTAGGCCTCTGCGCATGCACTAGATTAGTGTTGCTCTAGCCAAAATCCAAAAACAGGATATTAAATGATCACAGCTGCGCACTCAGGACAGAGGAATACAACAATACACCATGCAAGGGACACTGCTTATTATTTCATGCATGTACAGTGTTGCAGTATCAAATTAGAGGCCACATTCGCACTACACAAAATGATTCAATTAATATACTGTACCTTGGTTAATATTGCTTTAGCCAACATTACAAATGCATTGTCAATGTTTACATTTTCTTTGGCACTGGTCTCAAGAAAAGGTATCCCATACTCCCATGCAAGCTGTGGAAAAAGAAGAAAAACATTCAGCCATGCTTACTTCATTGCAAACTACATCTGGTAAAACAAGACATGCTAAATGACATAGGATAGACGTTCAGAACCTGTGGTCTGGGGACCCCTGGGGATCCACAAAGCCTCCTCAGAGGATCCGCGATTATTTAGAAAATTAAATAATATTAGCAGATTAATAAAGATGTACTGTAAATGTGAAGGAATTTGAAACTGGAGACTAAAAAATAAATTAGTATCCTCAGATTGATTTGTGGGAGCAGTGCAGGTGCATCAAACAGAATATAGTATGGATGAGGAGTGGCCTCAACTGAATTTTGAAAAGCTCCAACCTTCATATGAAAATTGAAAGTTTGTATTTTTGAATGTATATGTGTTTGCAAATTAAATAGAATGTGTCATCATTTATGTTTGCTTTGAATGTTTTTTCAGTATTTTTGGTGTATCGTTTTGTGGTTCAGATCATCGACAATTCTTAGGCTGGGGCCCTCGGTGTGCAGTCATGGCCCAGTGTGGGACCCTGGGTTCCAATAATGATTTAAGGGGGGGATCCCCATGTTCCAGCAATGATTAATTGAGGGTCGCCAGAAGTCAAAAGGTTGAGAACCACTGACATACTATGTAGAGAAGCAGTCACTAGACTTGAAGGCATCTTCATTATCAAACACCAACCACATGTTTATTAACATACTAAGGTTGCATTTACAGTTATATTTTTTTTACTGTAGTTCCTACACAAAAGAACCTGGACTGTAGATAGCAGAATCTTCATGTTTTTCTAGCTTTCATGAATTTCAACAAGTCATTGCTGTTCATGTAAACTGTGTGTATGCTAGGACAATGCTACAGTTGGGGATATGAACACGTGTATGAAAGATCAAGTTTAAACAAACAATGCTTATAAAATAAATGTACAATAACAGGCACACCATGTTCTATTAAATATCATCCTTCTGGTAAGAGTTTTGTCTTCAATGCTTTAATAGGGATCACAACAAAATAATGTAAAGTTGCCCTGCTGTGTACCCCAGCATACAAGTGGGGTTGACACACGAAAAAGCACTGGGTGCTGTTGTTCCGGGGGTGAGGCTAAACTACCTCAATAACCTTGCAGCTTCCACACTCCCGCCTGATACCTTCAATCTTGTCATTCCTACTCAATAAACTAGCGATACAAACAAAAGTAGTACAGAACAGACAGGATCACTCCGATCCTGATTATGAGTGGGAGAGAATGGGTTGAAGCATTTAAAGCATTCAGCAAATACCTATACATCGGAGAGTATAATTTACTGTAGGTGATAAATATAGATCATATTCCGAGTTGAAACTTGGAAAATGGCGTATCACTTAGGAAAACAGGTGGTTACTGCACCAGTTCATGGATTGGAATTTTCTTCTCTGATGCATTTTGACAGGTTATACCTGCAGACATTTTTCAAGGGAGAATTGCAGGCAGGACAGTGATTGCTGCATTACTAATAATTCCAAATTCTGTTTGTGCAGGAATTAGAATCTAGCCCTGTCCTCATAAGCATGACTTTGTGTGTGCGCATGTGGTATTTGTGTAGCACACACCTAGCAAAAAGGCAGCGGAGAGCTCTACAGCGCAAAGGCAAAGACACAGTCAATGAGTGATTGGAGGAGTAACTGGGTTCTGGGAGCACAAGTAGACTGTTACTACACTGTCATGTAGTGGTCTTGAAGGAGGTGCATCTTGAGCTATTTCCTAAACTGGAGCAGGGTTGAAGCAATCCTGATGGATGCAGGGATGTGGTTTCCAGCCCACGGTGCATATATGTAGAGCAGACCTGTTGCACTGACAGTAGGTGTATCCTGAGATCCAATAGACATAGTGCGCCTGTCAAGAAGATACGCTGGGGTGCTGGTTGTGTTGGCTTCGTAAATGATGCAGCTGGTTTTGGAAATGGCGAGGAACAGCAGGTGGAGCCACAGGAGTTCCATCAGGATGGGGGGCTATGATCATATTTCTACAGGCCCTGAATGAGATGTACTGGGCTCTGCAGCCCGTAAGGAAACCAGTGTAGAGTTCGGAATGCCCTAGAATAGGGCATTGCCACCATCCTGACACAAAAGTACAAGAGGTTGAACAGCAGTTTTGAAACCACTTTCTGGTAGGAATGGCTTTACCTTCTTTAGTATAGCGAGATGGTACCAGGCTGTTTGTATTTTTTTCGCAATGTTTTCCCTGAGGGTGAGGTGGTTTTGAGGGTTAATCAAAGTGACTGGCCTTGAGTGAAAGTTAAGTTGGGGTTTGAATCTATCCAGGGCCTTGTCAATGAGCAAGGATTAGACTAGCTTTTATTCTTAGTAAATATTGGGAACTCTGTCTTAGTGGGGAAGAGGTTCAGATAGGTGATATGTATCCAGGTCTATATGAAATACGAACAGTTTTTGAGGCACTGGATGCCTAGACTGGAGGAAAGTTTCAAGCAGAGTTCTGCATCATTGCCATATTAATTAATGTTATGCTATTATCAGTGAGGAGAGCCTCAAGTATAGGTTTAACATGACAAGGGACAAGATGGAATCTTGGGGGTCTCCGCAGGTCATGAGGATCATCTGGGACCTGGAGGTTTTCATGTCAATGAAATGGTGTTGATTGGAGAGGTATAACGAGAACAAGTGAAAGTGAAGGATGTTGTTAGTGATTCCCATTCAAGACTTCATCTGTGGATGAAGGTGGAATGATCTGCATTGTCTCATCCAGCTGAGAGGTCCAACAATATCTGGAGGCAAGAGTCATCTTTATCTGCAGTCAGGAGGGTGTCATCTGTGAGTTGTATGGTAGGGTTTCTGTGCTGCAGCGTGATCTGAAATCCCAGTGTGCTGGAAGGGCATGGTCAGATGTGGAGCAAGAAAGCAATATTATAAGTGAGCTTCATACCCACTTTCCAGTCCCAAAGCAACAGCTTGTGAAATAGAGTGAGTGGGTTTAAAAGAATATGACTGGAATACAGATCCAGTGATTCTGATCCCAAAGGTGGGATGGCTAACTTGAGATTGTTTAGAGGGGTTTACTGAGGAGAAAGAACGACATTGCTGGAGGCCCACATTGTCTTCAACTTTGAATGCTTTCTTCATATCTTGTAAGAGGCTGAACATTATAACTTGCAGAATGATGCATGATTTATTCTGCCACTCACAAGCCCTGACCTGACTGTGTTGTGGTGCTCACACCAGGTACTTGTTGCCTGCATTGGTGGATTTTACAAATTGATCATCCTGTAACATGATGAGATAACAGAAGTGAAGATTAGTCTCTCTTTGAAAGAGTTGAATGTTTTGAATCCTTCTGTAGTTAATCATGGGTAGGAACAGGTGTGTATACCAACAGCACACACATTGATTAGACATATGTATTCCTCTAGAAACCTCAAGTAGACAAAGGAGATGGAGGGCAGTCCCAGCTCCAGCCAAAAGGTTCCGAGGCCATCCATTCAGATTACTTCGTTCCTCTAGTTTTCTGTTGGTGGTAGTTCCCAAAACCAAAAGGAAAAAATGGGGTGGTAGCTCCTACTCCTGCCGCAGCAGCTTCCAGGCACAGTGGATATGCAGACCTTTAAACGCCGTCTTAAAACCTGGCTCTTTGAACTTGCATTCTGATACCAGACCAGCCGCCATCTTATCCTGCTTTTAGCGCCGGGACACCCATTGAGTCACTGTTGCACTTTATAAATTCCAGAGATAGATAGAAGGCTATAAATCTCCCTATGGGAGGTGCTATTGGCAGCAGTCAACTCCAGAACTGCCCTTCATCTGAAAATATACTCTATGATTGTGAAGGTGATTCACCTAAATGCAGATTTCAAGAAAATATCAGAAAGGGTTGGCACAACAGAACTGAGACTCATGCTCAAGAAAAGCCCTTGAACTGAAAATATACTCTGTGATGATCGAGCTGAGTCTGACACCTGTGGATGTCACAAGAACATTGGAAAGACTTGGCACAAAAGAACATGGACTTGTGGCAGTCACAAGTGATGTGAAACAACAGAAACACTTATGAAACAACTGGTGAGTGATTCCCTACTCCTCCAACACCAATGGAAAATATAGAAGGCCATCCAGGTTGCAATTATGTCTGTTTAACCCCTTCAGTGCCCCGCCCTTTCCCCCTGCTGTGCCGGGCCTTTCATTAGCGGGCGGGGTCCATGACGAGATAGTCTCGTCATGGGCACAGCGCAACCGTGCTCCATGACGAGACTATCTCGTCATGGGCATAGAAGAGGTTAATAGGGATTCCTGAGAAAACTGATAGCCCAACGATCAAGCTATTCATAGAGGACTGGATAAGGACAGTTTTCAAACCTAATCATCAGTTGGTGTTCTTTTGTGTGTAAAAATAAGTATAGGGCCCATACTACATGCTAACTAAATATTGGGTCATCAATACCAACATCTAGGAAGTAAGAAGTGGTCCGATGCCCTGTGGAAACTTCAGGTACTACTCTGCTCTGACTTTATGCAGGCAATCCAAAGGAAATCAACATGCTTTGATTGGATGAAGAGGAAGTTCCAGAAACCAGATGGAATCAGGAATTCCAGCCCTCTAGTATCTGCGCACCAAAATTTGTCCAACTATTAGGTCAAGTTCAAAATACTTTATTCGGATAAAAACTATCCATAAAAGTGCATCAAACACAACAATCTAAAAACACAAATAAATAGTCACAGCGAAAATTCATTAACATTCAGGCATAAATACACAGCATTTTGAAGCACAAGAAACACATAAGGGTTACACATCGTGTTGCGGGCCCGCACGGCCATTCTCAAGAAAGTGCTGACGCGAATAATGAACTCTTCATCTGCCAATGTGACGATGCTCCTGTGTTCATCTTCCAGAATAACTGGCACAGTTTTAAAAAAAATGGAACTAATAATGAGGGCCTCAGCGGGTAATGACTTCTTTTTTGGTCAGGGCAAATGGTTTTTCCAAGCTTAGGAAGGATATACAGGTGAATCAAGGAATCCTGCAACATAACTGAGGAAATGGTCTCCTTTTGTGCTGAACAGGATCTGAACTAAAGCTATGCTGAGGTATCAGTAGGTTGGGATGGTGAAGCATTTGTGGCCTTCTCAGGTCATCTCCCATTCCCCTCCTAGAGATTACAGCAAATGGTCTTGGACACGGTGAGATCCTTGAATAGGAATTCCCCACGGAAAAAGTGGAATTGTGAGATGCCTTTAATCAGGTGTTCGATGACTTGCACTGCAGGCACTTTAAGATTTCAAAATGCACCAGCAGCCCTAAATAATTAATTGACGTGCCCTCCAACTGCCCACTCTCCCTGCGCGTTGAAGGAACCATTACTATAAATGTTGTTTTTTATTACACTGTCAATTAATACATAAATAAGTACATATAGGACTTCCTCTGAGTTTTTAGATAATTAACAAGAGCTTCAATGCGGGTAGCTCTTTCTTTGGGGTTGTTGTCCAGCTTTTTTAGGCTTTACGATTGGCCCTTTGTGAGTTCTAATTTAATCACTGGGGTCTTTTGTTAAAGGATTTCTTGTCCATTGAAAAGACATGTTGGAGTCAGGCATTGCTATAACACTACTGAATTTGTCCGAATAGCTATTTCTTTGCTTCACCTTTCCAAGAATATATTATTATGATCCAACTCCTTTTTAGTAAATGTGCAAAACTGGCTCAGTTCATTTGGTCTGTGCTAATTGTATAGGAGTAGTCCCTGAACATCACATTCTATATATTTAGAGCTTTTTCCTGAATATTTCCATTTTATTTCCATTTTAGATGTTTGGAGCTAATTCACAAAGGCATTTAAGAGTATGTCAACGAGTACTACAGGAGTACTACCTACTTTACACACTTCAAAATACCTTTAGGAATAGGCCCCAGTACGTCAACCTCTGCACCTGCAGGTTTGCACCCTTTCATGGGTGCAGGTTACACAGGAACCGACAAAGGGACTAACTAACAAGGCATTCATGAGTATGCGAAGCAACAGTAGTTGAGTACTACTTTACATACTCATGTCTTTGTAAATCGGTGCTGACATTTTCAACTCCCTATTGATAAAATTGCTAAGAGGTCATTTTCCTATCTATTCATGCTAAATGTGTATACCCATTCCCCGAATAATACAATTTTAGATGTTCTGGACAAATTCACAAAGGCATCTGTGAGTACATGGAGTAGTACTACCTCAGAACTACTTCAGATACTCATGAGTGCCTTTGTGCATTGGCCTCAGAGTTTTCCAAACATACGCCTGGTAACCAGTGGCAGAGTTCCAGGCACAATTCTGGAATTAATCTGAATAAATTCAAACCGTTGACTACGCAATGAGCTTTTCACATGTGCCATTGTAGGTTGGGTGCAGTATTGATTGTGAAAAGCTCTTCTCATTTGTGTAATTGCATTTTTCCATTTTTTTTTCGAAGGTGAAATATTTTTCCCTGTGGTCAGACCTTCCCATAAACCCCTACCGGTACCAAACCCATTCACACATTTCAAAGGAGTACCTTATCAGGAGTAAATTTCACCATTTCCAGGATGGGAATGGGTCAGAAATAGGTTTGTGACTATCCCCATGCTCTAGTGTTTCAGGAAGTTCCAGAACTTACCAGAATGTCCCTGCCCTGGAGAGCCCATTCCCAACCCACACGCAGGGTTCACTCATAAGCAATACAATGCAATCCTCAGATAATATTGAGCAATTGGATTTAGGAGTTTAAGGGCAATTTTAAAGAATTCCTTGCAGTCAAGTTACGGCATTGGTGTATGTACGATGACCTTATACGAACAAATGGCTTTGCGAATTGAGTCCTATATTTAGTGATAATATCCTCCTCTCAGTCTGAACTGCTGCAAATAGAATCTTTCACCTTAGCTTTGATGCTCTGATATCTGGCCCCAAATATGTGGCACTGTAAGAATTTACTTGTGGATATATGGAGTATCACACCTTGCAGAAAAAAACACACTTAAGGAGAAAACTTTTGTGTTTATGTACCGGACATAAAAACCTGTGCTCGTGAAAATACCTCATGTTCACAATAAAATACCATAAAGAAATCTACAGCCTCAAGGACCATCTATTTTGATTCAAAGGAAAGTGTGAGTTGTATCGGCAGAATTTACTGTATTTGCTGTTATCGCTAATAGAATGAATATTGTTCTAGAAGAAGGAAGTGAACCCTGGGCTGAAAATAATTTCATATTTCTCTTTTTCACAGCTGATTATAGTATCAGCTAAATGAACAAGGGCTTCTTTCTGTTTCACCTTGTTTCTTCGGCAAACATACTATCAATCCACATCGAACAGCTCCAGATCATAATAATTGTCAGCAGCTCAAATTTGTTTGCAACATGTGTCTGCTTCTTTCTCTGCTTGCACATTACCATCGCTGCTGAGTGCTCCTGTGTCATGCGGACACCCCTTACCCATTCCTGTTTTTAGTCCTGTTTTTTTTATTTGAATCACTTTGCATTCTGGGAATTATAGTTTTATGATTCACATTCTCGTTAATGATGTAAGTGTCCCAGTGCGTATTGTTAACATCCTTTTAACTGGTTGTGCAGTACACTATACATATTTTCACCTTACACATTAAGGATTCAGCTTCTAGGGTGTATCCCCTGAATATTGCAAATGGAATATCATGGCATAAGAATATGGAGGACAAAATATCAAAAGGTAAGTAAGTATAGATTTTCTATAGCTATCTCCGCATATTTGTACCTTGGTGGTATATATCTTCAAGGTCTGCAGATGGGGACTTAGGAATTATAAATCTATACTTCCTCTATATGCACTTACCTTTCTATATTTTGGTCTTCAAAATGTTTTTCATTATATTCTTCTATTAGGAAATTCATATCCTCGCTATTCAGTATCACAATTAGCAGCTAGCAACTGACGTAGACAGGCACAAAAAAGGACACAAAGCCTAACACTTCATATCCCCTTTGGTATCGCTTTGTTTGCCCTAAGTTGGCAGGGTATGCCCAGACGTGGGTCCCTTGCACACTTTGCCACTGGGTTCAAGATAGCCTGGCTGATGAGGGTTATGAACACGAAACCGGTCCCAGGATGCTTGTTTCCGGTCCAGGGAAGACATGGCTTGGCAGTTCGGGCTGGACTGTTCCCATGAGGCACAGGGTCAGACTGATTTGCATATGGCCATGTCTGAACTGGGGTGGTGGAGTGAGCTAAAGAATGATGGATTAAACCCAGATCAGTTGACTGGGGGTGAGTGTTTGATTTGCTCAAACGCTCCGTCCATCATCCCCTTTGGTATCACTTCATATTTGCAGCAGGTAAAGAACCCATTCGGATCTTCAGAACAAATTTCCAGTTGCCAGACAGAACCCATAGTTTGCAGTTATAAAATACAAATTCTTGAGTAAGAAACATGCACGCGGTTGGCTTCTAAACTACTCAATACTCTGTAATCACATCAGTCATCTCAAATGCATACATACCCTTTCTCCTTTTTCTTTTGGTATAACTCGTTTGTGTTCTTTGTCACATTTATTTCCCAGGAGTATTATTTCAACCTCGTCACCTGCTTTCTATGTAAAAAAAATACAGAAGGAAAGAGGCAGCATGTGAAACAGGTGTCTCAAGGGTGAGTGCATACTGTTTTACATCACTTTGTTCACGTGGACTTTTTTAATTAGCAGAAATTATGTGGAGGGAAATACTATAATACTCTTACGTTTAACATGCTAAAGACCCATATTCAGTTGAATATGGCAACCAAAAGAAACACCGACTATCGACATGATTCTCAAAGCAATTTGAGTATTGAAATTCAAGTTACACATGCAAAAAACATTTTTTACGAGTGTAAAGCCATGTTTGTGTTTAAAAAAACAGAGTTTTACAAAGATTCACTCAAATGTATTTTTGAGATGTAAACTGGAAATTGCATAGGTTTTTCCAAGAGTATCTCTAGGACCCTGTGAGTGTTGCACATTCCTAGGCATAGACCATGAGAGTGTTGCACATTCCTAGCCATGGACCCTGCGAGTGTTGTACATTCCTAGTCATGGACCCTGTGAGTGTTGCACATTCCTAGGCATGGACCCTGAGAGTGTTGCACATTCCTAGGCATGGACCCTGTGAGTGTTGCAAATTCCTAGGCATGGACCCTGTGAGTGTTGCAAATTCCTAGGCATGGACCCTGTGAGTGTTGCACATCCCTAGGCATGGAACCTGTGAGTGTTGCATATTGCTATGCATGGACCCTGAGAGTGTTTCACATTCCTAGGCATGGACCCTGTGAGTGTTGCACATTCCTAGGCATGGACCCTGTGAGTGTTTCACATTCCTAAGCATGGACCCTGAGAGTGTTGCACATTCCTAGACATATGCCAGGAAACCTCCTCTGAAATTTACTTCAAACGTAGGAGAAAACCTATCAAAGTAATTGTCCTAATTTTTGTGAATTCAACTCTGTTAGCAGGGAGTCTGCCATTATGACTCTATAGATGATGTTGTAGCCTATGTTCCATAAACAGATAGGGACTTTTTTGTACCCAGAATTATTCATGAGCCACAGTCAAGCCGAGTAACTCAGTGTGGAAAATGACAGGGGTCACAGAGCTCTGTAAATGAGAGAAGGTTCAATGTCGCTATCACTCACGGTGCAGAGCCTACAAACAAAGAGGGTCTCACATAAGCATCTTAGACTAGATAGTGTGTGGCAGGTGGGTTTAGGTAGAGTGCCACACAGTGATCTAAGAAACAATACAGCATAAATGTTGAGGCAAATGTGTGTACAGAACGGTTTTAATAATAACTAACATATATAAAATACATTTACTGTATAAACAGTCAGTTCAGGTCAAATTGAGATTATACGATAGCCAATGCTACACAATATCAAACGTAATACTCAATATACCGCAAAGATTAATTGGGCCAATGGTCCTGCTATGAAAATAGTTATTTTTAACTGAAGTCACTGAAAACGTCAGAGTAGTTGTAAAATATAATACCGCTATACAACTAGGAGACCTGTCTCCATCCGCAATACTGTGAATGGGACTCACTAATGCTCATGAAGTTCTATTAGGCTGGTCCCACATAGGTCTGGGTGAAATGATTTGCTGAAAAGTAAATAGGGTGGAACCCACCCCTTACACAATGGACGGAGGAGGTGCGGCTGACTATAGTTATTCTGAAAGGTTGTCAAGCTGTGAATCATAATGGTCTGATTACAGAGACCCTTTCTGACTTGTAGAGAGAAGGCTGCCAACCTGCAAACCTACATGCTGAAGAAGGATAATTCCAGATCATGATATCCCCCAAGACATCTTCTGAAACTGCACTTGTAATGTCGGGGGCAGATCTAGTCTTCATTATGTTGACCCTTCACTTGCATTCATGGCTTCCTTCGTGCTATACAAAGGTCTCCTACTAAAATGTTGACTATACTTCATCTACTCATTTGAAAACGATGGGCCATATCTATGAACACATTTTCCCATAGACACAGAATTGGTAAAACCCTTTAATACACATGGGCCTAAGTCTTGGCGGAAAAACCTACATTCTGTGCGAGTTTCCCTGTTGTTGCTCGTGGAGTAAGCAAGCCTCTGAAACTGTTAAATCACCGATCAATAAATTGCCTTTTTCTATAAATCCTTCATCTTCAGTTTCATTCATTGTCCTCCTTTATCAATCATGTGTCTTAGCAAACTGAAAAATGGAAGGGTAAGCTGCCCTGTCTTCAACAGAAAATGTATTTTCATGTCCTCAGCTCTGGTAAACTCAGAATCATTTTCTGTTGGTAAAATGCTTACTTTGTCAGACAATTTTCATTTGCTTTACCTCATCAAAATCCCTCTGGTCTAAAGATTCTAAGAATGCACACACTGTGTAACCTTCTGGTAACTTTTATCATTCCTCTGTGCTGATCATCAAGCTCAGAACACAAAAAATATCTCAGTAGCTGAATCATCTCCAGCCTGCCTGCTATTTGTGTCTCTCAGCAATCTAAATAGGCCTCAGTTACATAAGTGAAGATCAATGGACACAAAGATCTGTTCTCTGGTCTTTTTAGTAAGCCAGGGGTGAAAGGACATTAAGCAGTAGGTGCAAATGTCAAGACTAAAATTAAATGGTAATCAGTACAACAATGCTCTTTAATATCGTTACAATACATAGGTTTCTGTAATCCCTGTATAAACGCCAGTTTCTAATTTCTTTATGATCAGTGACTTGGGACACCAAGTCTCCGAAGACCTCAGAACTCTTATGTCACAATGCTCCCTGCCAAAGCCAGCAGCCAAGGTGAAAGGCAGGACAGGTCCCTGAGCTTAATTAAAGAAGCTGTTTAAAGCAACAAAAAGGGAACATTGCTTTTCTTTCTACTGCTCTATTTTTTTTAAGCTCACAAGGACACACAGGGAGAACATGTTTATTTTTTGCACTCTTTGGATAGTTAGAGAAAAGGTAGACTCTTGCTGCATGTTTCTACACATTCTGAGCTAGTGCAGCATTTTTTTAAAACTGACTTGTATTGAACTGTTTCTAATATCGGTTGGCAACAAGTAACGAACTGGTTTTTGATGTGTTTATCTTTTCACTAGTTTTTATTTTTATTCTTCATTTTTTTTTTTAAATACAGTTTTTATTAATTCTACACAAACATACTTAGACATAATTAGGATACTAGGTCTAACAGGGGCGCATCTTATCAATAACAGGCTCTGGCTTCTCCCAAATACAAAGCGCTTGTCCACATCCTACAGGTCTTATGTACCATCCCTCAAAGTAATAGCCCCAGTGTGCACCTAGGTTGTTGAAAAGTAAACTTAGTAGGAGCAGCCAGCTAGCAATAATCAGCATACAAGTGGTACCTGAGCCGCGGCCTGTGAGAAAACTAGGCAAGTCAAAGAGAGAGAGAAAAAAAAAAGGAAAAAACATACAAAACCCCCCTCCATCCCTTACCCCTCCAGCGTTTATACTAACATCAGGGTGCAATACAACAGTTCACAATGCACGTATTAGACGATGTAGACCAGAAAGTTCTGTGGCGTCAAGGATATTTACAATCAGGGATGCAGGAAACATAGCGAGCCAGATACGGTAAAATACAGTCATCAAGGTGGAACAGCTAGGTCACCATCCGTGGAGCCCACATCCAGGCCTTCAGTAAGACCACCAATGCCTCCCAAGCCCTAACAGCCTCCAATGCTTTTTCACTTTTCTCGCAGCTAGCAAGTTGAAGTCTGATAATACCCTCACATTCCACCCACTTATGGAAGTCAACTTTCCACCTCTGAATACTAGGGCCTCGCTTGGATTTCCAGTGTATTGTGATATTTTTGTTGGCCACTATAAGACCCATCACGCTCGGTAATGTCACACAATAGCGTCAACTCCTCCTCCCAATACGTCCCATGCTGGGGGCAAGCCCACATCATGTGGCGGAAATCCGCATCCTCTGTGTTACATCAAGGGCATAGGGCTGTATGTGTACCTAAGTATGTATTAATCTTGGCTGGGGTGAGGTAAGCTCTGTGAAATATAAAAAAAATGGACCAGCTGGAACCGGGCATTCCTAGTGCTTTTCCATGCCCGCTCAACCAGTTCGGCCCAAACCTTCTCAGAGATTTCTTTGCCTAAGTTCTCCTCCCACTTCTGTCGCAATACCGACAACGGAGTCAGCGCCCATAGAGACAGGTACCTGCGCTAGTACTACATACTGACAAGCCATAGAAGTCCGTGGCTCAGCCAACCCTTTTCTCCAGTGCCTTTGGATGGCCGCAACGAGGGCCGTATGAAACAGAATGTCCCCGCAATGCAGATCGTATCTATCCTGCAAGGCATCGAAGGGAAGGAGGGTGTCATCCTCATATAGGTCCCCTAAAGTAGTCAGACCCTCTCCCCCAGGCCATCAGCGCAATCCAGTTGCCCCCATGTGGTAGAGCAGTGCACATAGTCAGGGGGATCTCAGGTGCGTACGCACGCGCAATCTACACCCTCCTCTGACTTCTATTCCAACACAGTCGAAATGTCTGTAGTTCTCTAGTAAGTACTTTGAGATGCAATGGCAGTTGCAAAATAATACGAGATAACACCTGTCCCGTGACCCGCCCGTCCCCCAGTTAATCCGTCCCCCGAAACTCCTGCGCTACTGCTTGGGTAAGCCACTGTAATTTGGCTGCTAAATAATACGTCTCGAAGTCTGGCAAAGCCAGACCACCGTCCGCTTTTGGTCTCATTAGAGTTTTCAGCGCCACCCTTCGCCTGCCAGTAGCCCAGAGAAAACCTGTGATCATTGATTGAAGCTGCTTAAAAATCGATGCAGGGACCCAAATTGGTAGGGTTTGAAAATAATACAGGAGCCTAGGGAGGGCTACCATTTTAAGAAGAGCTACCCGTCCAGCCACCGAAAGGGGCAAGGTCCCTCAGAATTCCAAGTTGCTCTTAAGGCCCACATTACCCTCCAGAAGGTCGGCCTGTGTATGATAAATACGGGTTCCCAGGTATACCAAGCAGCGGTGCTCCCATTGCACCCCATCAATAATTAGAGGGCCCCCATCCGAAGGAGCAGTGGGGTCCAGACATGACTTCGCCCAATTCACCTTGAGTCCCGCGATCCCCTCGAGATCTTGGAGTAAGCGCTTTGCACCGTCGAGGGCATCAGCCGTATTTGCTAGGAACATGAGTAGGTCATCGGTATAAAGTGCGATGTAGTGTGTGATGCCCTCCACACAAAGTCCTGGATATCGTAGCCCCGTCCGAGCCTGAGCTGCTAGAGGCTCCATCGCCAGGGTAAACAACAGGGGGCGAGCGTACACCCCTGCCGCATCCCTCGGCTCACCGCACAGGCATCTGAGATCATCCCTACCGTTTTAACCAGAGCGGTGGAAAATTTGTATAACAACGCCGTCCAAGCCACAAAAGTATCGCCCAATCCAAAGCTACGCATGACCTGAAATGAGAAAGGCCATTCTAGGATGTCAAAAGCTTTTTCAATATCGACCAAGAAAATGGCAGCAGATTCCCTCAGATAAGATTCCGCTTCCAGTAGGCGAAGCAGGCGCCTCACATGGAGGGCGGTGTTCCTTGTCGGGATAAATCCCGCCTGATTCCTTTGGACTAATTGGGCCATATATGGTAGCAACCTGGTCGCCAGGATCCGACTCAAAATCTTATAATCAGTAGTAAGCATGGACAGTGGTCGATACGCGGTCCTATCAGAGGGCGACTTCCCTGGTTTCAGCAACGGAATAATAATAGCCTTGCGAGTAGTGACAGGTAGTTGTCCAGCACTCCTCGCCTTGTTATAAAGCGTGACTAACTTAGGGGCCAAGAGGTCAATGTAAGTCAAATAAAACTCAACCGGCAGGACATCCACCCCAAGGGTCTTCTTATTTGCCATATGTTTGATTGCTCCCCGAACTTCCCCTATCGTTATATCCTGGCCTAGCAACTTCGCCTTCGTACCATCAAGCTTCGGAAGGTCAGCTGCGGCTAGAAACTCCCCAAGAACCTCATCGTTCAGGGTCACCTTGCTCTAACAGAGATCTGTGTAATATGCATGAAATTGATCATTAATCCCCTGTTGAGTATAGTGAATGTCTTCCGTTGGGCTGAACAATTCTAAGATAACCGTCCCCCGTGAGCAGGGTTGGCCAACCAAGCCAACAACGCGCCAGATTTATCTCGCTCTGTATGAGCACGCGCCAGAAACTTTTTATAGTAGCAGCAGCACTACCTCTCCACCCGTACTGCAACTTGCTCCCTCGCCTTTAATAAGTCACGCTGTCTGTTAGGCCGCTCAGGCAGGTCACGTTCCACCTCCCGCAAGCATAGATCCGCTACCTCTATTTCTTGCAATAGGGTCTTGAGTACCCCCAACATGTTGGCAATACAGTGCCCCCTCACCACAACCTTAAAGGCAGCCCACTCCACAGCAGAAGAGGACGCCGTGCCCGTATTGTCAAGGAAATTTTGGGTGATGCCAGCCCCCACCACCTCCCAAAAGACCTGATCTTCCAGGAGCTCTTGATTTAAATGCCAAGTTGGGATAGCGGGGCGCGCCTGGGACCAGTGTAGCGGTAGAAGCAGTGGATTATGAGCTGAGATTGTCCTGGTAAGGTATTCGCTATGCTTAACTGACGGATGTATATCTGGGGAGCACAGTATCGCATCTAACCTAACATGGAGCTCATGCAGCGCATCGAGAAGTAAGAATAATCCCGCTCTCCCGGATGAAAGGCCCGCCACACGTCAACCAACCCCGATCGGAGCTGCCAATCGCTCCTTGCTTTGGAGATCCTATGAATAGGAGCATCAGGGAGAGGTGGGTGCGATCTATCCAAGGAGACATCAGGAACGGAATTAAAGTCCCCACCCATAATCACTGATCCAGTCAAATATGTTGCCAATTTCCCAGATAATTGTGCGAAGAAGGCCGGTTGTTCCGCGTTGGACACATATATACTACCCAGTACCACATCCTTACCACTAAGCCGCCCCGCCACCATCACATATTTTCCTTCTGGGTCTGCTAACTGCTGCACTGGGTGGAAAGGCGCCCCCGCTCTAACCCATATTAATACTCCCCACGCAAAGGAAGAGAAAGCGGTGTAAAAAATCTGGCCGGCCATCTACGCTGCAGGGCGAGACCCTTGTGGCTCATGATGTGCATCTCCTGAAGGAAGGTGATTTGAATCCCCCGTGCACCAAATAAGCATGTATTTGGTAACGGCACACCATACAATGCATACCCCTGACATTCCATGACATACATTTCAAGTCAAGCAATGAACCCATAAGTAAGCTGTGTACAGTCCCCTAGTTGACTCCATATAGTGACACGCCGATTCCCCAACAGCACCCCATTAAAAAGAAGAAAAAAAAAACAACTCCCCCTCCCCAGAACAGGCACTAAAACACTAGTCTCCATTAAAACTAACTAAACCTTCAGTGTCCTCTAGTAGCTACAAAGGATCAACTGGGAAGGTATCTGCAAGCCGACGCTGTTTGGCTATGTAACCCACAACCGAAGCAGCGCCATTCCACTGGCAGCACACATTTCGCCTCGAACCTGAGGGCAGAGTACGACTGTCCCCCACCACCCCACCGACCTACCTGCGAAGGCAGATACAATGCAATGTCAAGAGGCCAAAGAGGTGTAGAAGCGTGAGAAAGAGAAGGAGTAAAAGACAGAGCGAGGTAGCACCAGAGAGGCAACAAAACATTCAAATAATGTCATCAGCAGTCCCAGGGGTAACGTGTGTCATCATTGGACACATCAGAGGCTGACTCATCCAACACTTTCTCCGAGCCAGGGTCCACTCCAGAAGACGGTTTAGGATCTTGCAATAGCTCGGACACCACCTTGAATGCGCCCACCCTCTCCCTCTCCCTCTCCGTCTGGGAGGCACTGGGTGCCTGTCCGAAACGACGTCAGCGTCCTGCTCACCGAGTCTCTTGGGGACACGGCTCATCCACAGCAGGGGCGGCTCTCAGCTCCGCCGGTCGGCGGCCTGTTTTGTAGGCTTTGATCCAGTCCCAGGCGTCTTGAGGGTTCTCACAAAAATGAGCCTTGCCATCCAGAGCTATCTGCAGACGTGCTGGAAACATCAAGGAGTACTGAAGTCCCTCATCATGCAAGGCCCTCCTTACTGCTAAAAACGATGTGCGGCGGCGGCACTGGACCTCTATCGCATAGTCAGGGAAAATCGACACTTTGGAGTTGTCCATTGTGTAGGGTCCCGTGGAGCGCGCCCTCTGCAGCAGAAAATCCCTGTCTTTATAATGTAGGAGTCGAGCAACCACCGGGCGGGGAGGCCTCCCAGGCGCTGGTGGACGGGCAGGGTCCCGGTGGGCCCTCTCCAGAGTGTAAAATTGAGTCAGACCAGCATGCGCCACCACATCCCGGAGCCAGCTCTCCTGATAGTCAATCATGTTGGCCCCTTCCACTCCCTCCGGCAATCCCAGCACCCAAATGTTATTCCTGCGATTGCCCCTCAGCATCTTCAGCTCTCCTCTCCAGCAGCTGAACTCTTTGAGAGATGTCGCCCATCTGCGCGAAACGGGATTGCTGCACCGGTGTCATGTCCGCCAGGGAGGCCTCTGTCTGCTTTACACGGTCCGCCAACTTAGTTTGCTCTGCTTGGAGGAGCCCCAGCCCCACCGCCACGTTAGCAATATCTTGATGCAGAGTGTTTTGGGCCAACTGTTGTTTTACTAAACTGTCAGGCGGGGGCTCCGGTGACTCCCGCCCCCTCCTCTCCGACGCTGATTCTTCAGGGTCTTGAGTAATGCCCGTCTGCTTACCCCTGGGTTTCCCCATCTCGCCAGGCATGTCCCGTCCTCAGCTAGATGCCAAGTAGCAGTTGCGCCCCCCAGTGCCGATCCCGCAGCAGATATGAGTGACAACTTCTCGCACTGGAGCAAGTTCTCTGTCCAATCACGCCATTGCCTATAGGCTGCGCAGATCCCCAGGTCCAGCTCTCAATGACCAAGCCGTATGAGCAGGTCCAAGCCCCAAGGCACCAACCCCTTCGAACACTGCTAGGGGCCGCACCCGAATGCTCTCCAGGTACACGAGCAGTGCGTTGCAGCAACGGGGAGGGCAAAGCTCAGGCACCACGCCAGCAAGATCAGATTCCTCACAAAAGTTCCAGGAGTCAAGGGGCCCGCAGAAGAAGTCTGATCACAACCTCTCCTTACTTCTACTCATAGTCCTAGGGCGGGGTCCTTCAGAGATGGGAGCATGAGTGGCCTTATTCGCAGACCCAAGATCAACAGAAGGTGCTCAGCTCCGTGGCAGGCTCTCCCGATGGTCTCCTCCCAGTCCCCAGCAGGCGCAGCGGTACTTGCGGTGGGTAATTGCCCCAGCCGTGCCCCCGTCCACAGCCGCAATCTTCTCCCGGGTGCCTCCGTCAATGCTCCCCCAGGTTATGGCTCCAGGCTGTAGCAGCGCCCCCTCAATGGTGCTCCGGTTGTGGTAGGAATGACAAAATGGTGCCAGCCGCACTCGGCACTATCTCAGCGGCGGCCAGGAGCTCCAGACGGGCCTGTGCAGGCGAGGGCCCTCATCAACGCCCCACACAGTTCCAAAGCCCTGGCAACAACGTGAGGCAGCAGCCCCATCTCTGCCTCCAGGGTTGCAAGGAAACTTCGAGGGGCCCTGGCGCAGTACGCAAGCTGCCACCGTGGGAAAGATCACCCCAAGTTGTTCTCCCCGCCACCTTTCCTCGTTGGCACTCTCACCGCAAAGTCGGGTAGAAGCGGCAGGATTAAGTTTGCAGCTTCCGCAGGTACCGGCTCAGGCAGCTCGAGGCAGCTGCCGCCGCCATCTTAGGGTAGGGAGCTGGAGCTGCTTCGATCCCCCAGCCCGGGCGCCTCAGCACTGCAGGTGCCCAAGTCCTCCGTAGAACCAGCCCAGATGCTTCCCAGGGTCAGCGGGCCAGATAGATGCCCTCGGGTTCAAGGAAAAGGCAGTTTAGCAGGATAATTGGCCGGCACGGAGCTCCAAGCTCATGCGTCCGTCGCCATCGGCTCGCTAGCCACGCCCCTTTATTTTTATTCTTCATGTTTGCAAACATGCATGCTCTCTCATATGAAAGAGCTACGCCCCAAGGTTTTAAGTGGTTTGTGAGAAAGGGAATGATGGTGTGACCATGTATTATATGAGATAAAGTTCCCCTTGGCATACAGGATAAGAATATTGCAAGTCACCTTGGAGTTCCATAACCTTATAAACAAACTTAGCCTTTAGCCTCGTTCCTCTATATAGTTATGGAACTCCTGTGTGACTTGCAACAGTCCTATAATGTACAGCAGAGGGTACTTTATCTCTTATATCACGCATGCACCAATCTATAGTTAAGCAGGAGTTGCTACTAATGCTGAATCTGAAATACCTTTTCTTTCATGCATGCATGCCTTATTTTGCAGAGGAGTTATTACTGGCAGTGTTTTAGAGTATCTCTCTCTCTCTCTCTCTCTCTCTCGCTCTCGCTCTCGCTCTCTCTCTCTCGCTCTCTCGCTCTCTCGCGCTCTCGCTCTCTCGCTCTCTCGCTCTCTCGCGCTCTCGCTCTCTCGCTCTCTCGCTCTCCCAGCTCACTTGAATGGATGTGATTAAGGTAACAATAGCACTAACATCACACCGTCTCCGACATTTTTGGCAATTTGGTCAGGCTGGAGGTGGCACATCATAGGGCAAGGATGTCCTAGGACTGTAGGTTGCATGTTATCAAGGTCTGTTTGTGTGGTCATTATGCCATTTGGCTGTCACACTATCACACAAGCATGCTCATGCTGCGTTACTATTTCTATAGCTTGTGATCTTGCTGACAGCATCATAATTATCACATTGACCACAAACAGCAGAGCTTCATTATGTTCAGTGCTGAGAAGCAGCTGTATCTATGGCATTTTTACCAGGTAACCAAGCATTAGCTACATAAAGCTGGTGCGAACACTATGAATTTTACACCCTCACTCCCACAGCTCGTCATTCATCCTTGGTTGATAGCAGGTGCTTTACAGAGGCTGCGTTTGCTGCAGTCTTGCCTGGAGCATGGGAAGCTCTTTTTCATCTTGCTGAGTACTCCCCAAGTTTTATCTGCAGCAGTACTGCAAGGCACTTACCCTGCCACAATTGTTGTGGCAGTACCAGCGGACATAGTGTGTCAAAGTCTCCTTTAACCGGTACCAGGCTTCCTTGGTGGCTGCAGCCTGGGCACGCTTAGCAGCAAGCAAAGTAGAAGGTTAGCGGTGCGAGATTGGCGCTTGGATGTGTTGCTGCATAGTGTAGACTCTAAGGGTCCCATTATGAGTAGTCCTTTATTTCTACAAAATGGTACCGGGGCCAGAACTAAGGATACTGGACAATATCTCCCCGTGAGAAAACAGAGTGAAGAATAACATGTGGGCCCAGTAATGTCCGGTACAATACCACGCTGTCTCCTTTCTGGGGAACAAAATGGGCCCAAATTCACAAATTCAAATCCTGCGGGGGCTTTTTCTTCAGCCTGTGGTGGGACCAAAATGGGCCAAGGGGACGCAGGAGGACAGTTTCCTTTTTCGGTCTCGCCTAGCAGCGCGCATGCGCTGCTTGGAAAAAGACCTTTAGCCATCGATGCAGTTTGTGTCCCACAAACGTGCACGTGTTGCATTGCCTGCAATGGCAACGCGTGCACATTTGGCGATTCCCTTGCAGGAGCGAGCTTTGGCACCATATGTTTGTAATTAAATTACAAACACATGGTGCCCTGGCATGAATGCATGGTAGAAGGCACAGTGTGAAGCGAAGTTAACGTCTCCGCAAAACCAGCACAAGACTCTATAATTAGCAGCCAGTGGCAGTGATGAAACACGTGAGGGCAGCGACGAAGAATGAATGCAGCACGGACCTTTTCAGATCGCCTATGTGCTTGGAGGTGAGGAGACCAATTGTGTTCTGCTGCCCTGACAGTTGCATCAATGAGCGATGGTGCTTATAGGAAATCGTACAACAAACACACTTTCAGTGCCCCCGTCTCTTCTTAAGAGGGGCGTGCCCCACAGATTGTAGAGCTATTTTATTGCTGCATTTATATAGCTCTCAATAGCCCTATATGGGCACCTAAACCCTTGCCTACATGGGCCGCAAGTTACGTTGTGTAGGCCGTGTGTTTGGAAGGGTGCTGTCTTTCTTCTGTTTTAGTGTGGGAAGTGACTCCATGACAGTGCTTGATGACTACCGAGGTGTGGTTATGGTATCAGAGCTTAGGAATGTGGTGGATGGTGGGCTGTAAGAGCTAGATGTCACGTTTCTGGTTTCAAAAGAACTGGGAACAGTGAGCGTGAGACAGACTGCACTGCTTGCATTAGCAAAGACTGAATTGCACCGAAGGGCACACCAAATGCAACGCCCATTACACAATCACTAGCAGCAATAGACTTCGTGTTTCCGTGAAATAGGGTGTGTGCATACACTGGGCTAGGCAGATCAAAGCAAACAGTGTCTGTGTTAGACCCCACCCACCCTTTAATCTGATAACATCTTCAGTTTCTACATTTAAAAAATGATGCAATCTCCTGATAAACAGGCACCAGCAGTGCGAGTGCAGCGTTTGGACTAGAGATGTTATGGTCAGTGTCTGGCAACGGTTGTCGTACTTTAATCTCTGTGACCGCGTAGGGGACAGGGCCCCACCCCTGTCTATCCTGGTATTAGCGAACCGCAAATGGTTAATGCGGTATGTACAAGTGCTTTGTATACCGTTCTAGCTATGAATGCACTGTGTACACGTTATTCTGCATCACTACGCGGGTTCCATTTTGGAAGCGGTGGCCATCTTGTGATTGCCCTCACATAGGCTATAATGAAGCAAATACGGGCCTCACAGCACATTTGCCTTTCCATGACTCTTCTGTGACCTGGGCAGCTTGGCTCTGCTGCCCCAGGTCAAACTGGTCTCACGAGCTCCCCTTCCTCCGGCCACCTGTGATTAGCATCAGGGCTTGACACGCCATAAAGTCCTTTCATCCCACACAAGCCTCTGGCTAATCACTTTCACACCTGACTGTTCCTGCTTTATGACTTGTTTCTATCAACAGGAGCTGCCCGTGTTTTATTGGGGCCTATCGATATCTGATGTGGGATCTGAACCTTGCTGTGTAAATAATTGTGGGCTGGCTTAACTGGAATGTGGGATGGTCATCATGACTCTGCTCTTTCGTTTGAAATGTACACTTGTATATTGCCGTATCATAAATCTAGGAATGTATGCCTGAAGCAGGAAAAAGTGTATTTAAGAAGAAGTCCGTTTCTATGATTTTTAGCAGTCTCCTGAGAACATACACGCTGTTGTACTTCTAGGATACCTGTAATTGGTCTGCAGCCAATAAATGAATCTTTGACTTCACCCAGAAGACTCTGTGTTTCTGTAGGTCTGGAACAGGGAGAACCCAGAAGTCATAGGGTGTGTGCCCCTGCACCGCTGGGTTTAAAATACCCAGTACTTCAGTTTGGCGCCCAACGTGGGGCGATTTCAGCGGTACCAGTCCAAGCCAGAGGTTCGTGAGGAGCTTCGTGTGGAAATTCCGGAGGAAGGCCGCCACTTCATCGACCCCTGCATGTCGACGTGGTCCGAAAGTCTTTTCTGCGAGGTTCTCCGCGTCCCGACGGCTACGAAGGACTGCTGCCCTGATTAATCGACCTGTTTTGGACCCTTGACGAGTTTTGATAGAGCGAAACAATCGAGAGAGTCTTCTGGTGACGCCATCGATCATCAATATTCAGTTAAGTATAAGTGGAGCGTCTCCCATTTGTTTGGTATCCCTCGGGATCGTTTTGATTTGGAAATTTGGAGTTTGCAAACGCCAAAGCCAGAGGACTCGTGTATTCACGAGACTATCGTAATAGATAATCCTTTGACGTTTGGATCTAGACTAGTGAGCGAAGATGCCTGGTTCTAGAATATTTGGTAGATTGTTTTGTTTGGGTTGTGGAAGAGATTTCCAGCTGGAGGAATCATGTCCGGTTCCTCCGGTTGGAACTCCAACTTATGAGCTCTATGTAAAACATGGCGTAGGCCCCATTGCATATAACGAAGTATGGATCCACTACACCAGAAAAGACGGTGTTTTAAAATGGCCCCAAAATGGTAGTTTCGATACCGATATTTTAGATAATTTGGAAATTAAATTGTTTAAAAAGAAAGCCCGGCCGGCGATGTTTGATTCTTTCCGCTTATGGCGGAAGGAAGCCAAACAGAAGGAAATTAAGCTAGCGAAAAAGAATAAGAGAGAGAAAGGTATGACGGTAATGCAAGCAGCTGTACAATTCAAGGACAATGAGGAGGAACAGATGAATGAGCAATTGCACAGACAGCGTAAGTTAGGGATCGACAAATGTTACCCAGCTTTACCGCACTCTAAGCAGAATGAGTCCGAAGAAAAGGAGAAAGATCCCCTGATGTCGCATTTGTTGAGTTCGCCACCCCCGTATGCTCAAAATGCCACGGCGCCTCCCCAGCTTGTGAATATGCCACCTCCAGTTAATATACTGCAAGCCTTGCCGCTACCGCCAGCTGCTTCGCAGCCGGCTCCTATCCCTATAGCGCAGCCCTCTCAAGGGCCGCCAGTTGTGTTTCCAACTGCCCCCGCGCTTCCTGCGACTTTGTCTAATTCAGCAGCTGCCTCCCCTGACACTCTTCCTTGCACCACTCCAGTACCTGTTTCTACATCCTCTTTTCTCCCCTCTGTTTATCCCCCTGTTTTCGCCTCAACTTCTCCTTCAGCGCGACAGCGTTTAGCTAATGTGGTTACTACGTTAATGTCGCCTCTCTTTGAGTCATCCGGTGCGACTCCTGCCTTACAGCGTAAGCAATTGCGCAGTCAATTGCCTAACCCCGATGAGAAAAAGGTAATAGATCGCATGGCGCGTAGATGGATTGTTTTCCCTTCACTATATGATGTGGAATCAGTTGTCAACGTTTTCCATCAATGGGATGCCCCAAAACAGAGGTATGTCTTTGAGAAAATGTGCGAAATTCTCTGTGAGGAATTGGATGATAGGGGTAAAGACCCAAGCCTGCAGGAGTTGTGTCGAGTGAGATTTGATTTTGGAACTGGTACCATTGTGGATCGCGATGTAGATAAAGCAGTTGCGGTTGTATTATCCTTCAGGAATGATGATTGTCAACAGTCATTGTTTGAACCTGATGTCCCTGTGGGAAACAGGGTAAAAGCACGCCAATATCCGATGCGTGAGGTTCCCCCAGTTTGGAGACCTGCTGAACCAAATGCTAATCCACCTGTCTTTGCACATTTTCAGCGTATTTGGGTACATGTTCCATGGAAAAGATCTGAGGTGTTAGCACTTAAGCAGACATTGCCTGATCCCCGTAAAAACCCTACCGGTTATTATAAGGAGTTGTCACAAACTGCAGAATCCTGTGTAATGAATCTGGCTGATATAGATATGCTGTTTGGGAATGTGGTTCCACAGCCTTTGTGGGGATCCATTCGTAATATGGATCATGCTGCAGAACTAGGGGACACATGGGCTAACATCATCGCTGCTGACGCTAGACAGATTGGTGGCGCGAAACCAGAGCCTTTAATAGCAGAACTCCCTGGTAGAATCATCACGTATATGAAGACAATAATGCCCGCGATGCGCGTAAATTGGGATAAGCTATCTGCATGCAAGCAGAAGAAAGATGAGACAGTGTCAGTCTTCTTTACCAGGTTTGAAGAAACGTTTATTGACCACAGTGGGCAAGATATGAGTACTGAGGGTGGCCAACGGTTATTTGTGGATAAATTTGTGCAGAATTTACTTCCTGACCTGTGTAAAAAGTTAAAAGATTCAGAAAGTTCTTGGGCTGTTTCCTCTTCAGCGCAAATACTGGCTACTGCACAGTATTATGAAAACAGAGATAAAGACGAGAAAGATAGAACAGAAAAGAAAATGAAAGAACTAAAAACAAAGGTCCTTCTACAGTAGGCCTATCCGCCACGTGGAGGTCAGAATAATTATAGGCAACCCCAAGGTGTCTATCACCAACCCCCACAATTTCAGAACAATCAGCAAATGAATGGGTATTATCAACCACGTGTCCCTGTAGGTCCCAACCAATGTTCATACTGCAAAGAGGAAGGACATTTTAAATATAGTTGCCCTAAATTGA
Organism: Triturus cristatus; assembly: GCF_964204655.1. Taxonomy (NCBI): domain Eukaryota; kingdom Metazoa; phylum Chordata; class Amphibia; order Caudata; family Salamandridae; genus Triturus; species Triturus cristatus. The sequence continues at coordinate 708,645,957 of NC_140587.1, read as the reverse complement.
TGCAGCGTAAAGGCAATATGTATGGCGCAAGAGGGAGGGGTGGTCAGCAAGCTCCTAGAGGCAGAGGGCGTGGGAATGTTCCCCAGAACGCGCGTCCTCTTCCGCCTCAAAATACCATCAATAGCTTTGATCAGCAAGCCAACGCGATTAGTAATACAGCTCAGTACTACAATAATGATTATTATGCAGAGGACGGCGATGCAGAAAATAATGATTACTAGGACAACCGTAGACAGAGAGAGGGAGTTGTTTCAGTGCCAGTGGATCAGAGCGGACCGTATGTTGAGGTGACTACAGCAAATGTAACGGAGCCCTTTCTGCTAGACACTGGTGCTGCAAAGAGTTCAATCATGCATTCAAAACTCCCTGGCGCACCTTTGTCTGGCGATATAAATGTTTCAGTAGGTTTTTCTGGCGCCCCAGTTAGGAACCCGATTTCTAGTCCCATGTCACTTTCTATTGGACCTTGCGAGCTGAAAGCACCCCTGATCCTAACAACAGGTTGTGGTGAAAATTTGCTAGGGTTAGATTTGTTAAAAAGATTGCATGCTACACTGTATTGTTCACCGTCAGGAGTACAACTTACATTAGGCAGGAAAGTTATTTCCCCGATGTACCTGTCTAAAAATACAATGCCGCCTGAATTGTCATCCCTTCCGGATGTCCTTTGGGCTACTGGTCCCAATGATGTGGGCCTCTTGGAGATACCGCCATACGTGGTAACTTTAAAGGCTAATGTCAGACTGCCACGTATTCCCCAGTACAAGATCTCTAATGAAGGCCAGAAAGCATTGTTAGACATTGTCAGCGACTTGATTAATAAGGGTGTAATTGAAGAGACAAGAGGCAACGTTTGCAATAGTCTGATTTTGCCTGTCTTAAAACGAACGGACCCTTCACAGCCACCTGTTTACAGATTTGTGATTGATCTTAGAGAGGTTAATAAGATTGTTGTGCCACAGTTTCCAGTTGTCCCTGATATAACTGCCTTGTTAACGATGATTCCAGCCTCTGCTGCATGGTTTTCAGTGATCAATTTAAAGAATGCTTTCTTTAGCATCCCAATTGCAGAGGAGAGCAGAGACATTTTTGGCTTCAGTCTGGGAGGCCGAAGCTTCCGCTTCAAACGCGCTCCCCAGGGCTACTGTGAAAGTCCATCAATATACAGCCAAGCTTTGAAAGCGCAGCTTGATGCACTTGTTTTACCTAGTGACGCTATCCTGATTCAGTACGTTGACGATTTACTAATTGCCGCGGATACTGAGAAGATCTGCAAAGAAGCCACATTATCATTGTTGCGTCATTTATCTGCTTTCCATCACAAAGTGTCTCTCTCAAAGCTGCAATATTGTCGACAAGAAGTGACCTACTTAGGTCATCTCTTGTCGAAGGAGGGAAGGAAGCTGACCCCAGAAAGAATTCAAGCCATTGCACAGTTGAGTGTGCCAAGAACACAGAGAGAAGTGCGTGCTTTCTTGGGCATTACCTCATACTGTAGGCACTGGATCCCAAATTTTTCCCTGTTGGCAAAACCTTTGTTAGCATTAACATGCAAAGACACACCGAGTCCTATCCCATGGTCTGAAGAGTGCCAGAAAAGCTTTGTGGAATTGCGCAATGCATTATGTTCAGCTCCTGTGTTGGGTACCCCTGACTACAGCAAGCCTTTTACATTGTATGTTCACGAGAAAGATGGTTGTGCGTTATCAGTGTTAACACAGCCTTTTGGCGACAGACCGCGCCCATGCGCATATTTTTCATCAACCTTGGACCCTGTAGCGAGGGCATTGCCAAGCTGTCTGAGAGCGACAGCTGCTGCAGCTATGTCTATCCGACAATCTGCTGGTCTGGTAATGGACAACACATTGATCGTTATGGTTCCACATGCTGTAGACACATTATTAAACAGGACCAAGACACAACACTTGACTAGTGCGCGATTATCAGGCTATGAGCTTACACTGTTAGCAAATCAAAGAGATGAATCCAGCTACGTTATTGCCAAATCCAGCAGACCTAGATGAGATTGAGCAACATGACTGTCTGTTCAGAACAGAAGAAGAGACGAAAGGGAGAGTAGATCTAAAAGATACTCCCCTGACTGAGTGTGATGGTACTTTATGGGTGGATGGTTCGTGTTTCAAGCTCCCTAATGGTGACACGACTGCTGCATATGCTATCACGACTTTACACACGGTTGTGGAAACTGCACGAGTGCCACATAATTCGGCCCAAGCAGCAGAATTAATCGCCCTCACAAGAGCATGCGTGTTGTCTGAAGGAATGAGAGTGAATATATACACCGATAGCCAGTACGCCTTTGGCGTGGCTCATAGTTTTGGGCGATTGTGGAAAGAACGTGGGTTCCTGACGTCGCATGGAGCTAAAATTCAGAATGGCAAGTTGGTGAATGATCTCCTTGAGTCACTGACCCTACCGTTGCAAGTTGCGATTATGAAATGCAGGGCGCACAGGAAAATCACAGATGATGTTGGACGTGGGAATGCGTTTGCTGATGAGATCGCGAAAGAAACAGCACAGAATGTAAAGACTAGAATGTATGTTGCAGGCCCCGCAAGATGGGTTGATGATGTTGGAATGTGTGAAAACACGATAGAGAGTGTGAAGTCGCTTCAAGCTGAAGCTACAGAGAAAGAATTAAGCAAGTGGAGAGAAAGTGTGGGTAAGTTGGATGAGAATGGTTGTTGGATTGATCTGACAGAACATAGGCGATGGTTGTTACCTGATGCATATGTGCTTCCAGTAGTTACAATGGCACATGGAATGGCACATATCAGTACGAAAGGTATTTGCAAGTTGTTGGCTCCAGTATGGCAGAATGCTGGAATTCCCAAGTGTGCAGAGAATGTGGTCAAGAATTGTATGGTATGTCTGAAGTATAACCCTGGTAGGGGAACCCCAACTCCAGCTGGTCATTTTGCACCCCCATCATACCCATTTGAAGTTTTGCAGCTGGACTTTATCCACATGGAAAGGTGCAACAACCTGAAATATGTATTGGTGGTTGTCTGCGCTTTTTCAAAATGGCTAGAGGCCTATCCTCTAAAAGATAACACTGCCCTATCCACAGCCAAAGCCCTTGTGAAAGAATTCTTCCCTAGGTTTGGAATGCCAAGAATGGTGTGGTGTGATAATGGAAGTGAGTTTGTGGGTGAAGTGATGAAGAATGTGTGTGAGGGGCTAGGTATTAAGCAGAAGTTCCACGCTGCAAATCACCCCCAATCAGCTGGATTAGTAGAGCGCTACAACGGCGCTCTAAAACTTAAACTGGCCAAAATCCAGGCGAGCACCGGTCTTAAATGGCCTGATGCTCTGCCTTTAGCACTCCTGTCCACCAGAATGACCGTACACTCACGAGTGGGACTTAGTCCTTACGAAGTGGTTTTTGGCCGCCCGGCCAACGTATGGGGTGTACCAAGGCCTACGAAATTCAGTGAGATCGAGCATCCAGTACTACTTGATTACTTGTATGATTTGACTGTTAAACTACGTGTTTTACATCAACAGGTGCATGATACTCTTCCCCAAGCTTCTGAAACTCCTGGACACCCTATCGACCCTGGCACATGGGTGCTGATTAGAAATTTCCAGCGCAAGAGCAACGACGAGCCTCGTTGGGTCGGCCCCCACCTTGTACTTCTGTCAACGAGATCAGCGGTTCGGGTGAAAGGGAGAAAGAATTGGGTCCATGGCAACCACTGCAAGGTAGTCCCCTTGCCCCTGCCATATGACCAGTGGGTCCAGGAGGGTATCGCCGACTCCGAAACAGACACTGTACCTCGTTTTGTACCATTCAGTGATGCACGCATAAAAGGCACAGTTTCAGACCAAGAGAGTAACGATATTTTGCAAGAAGCTGTGCCACCATCAAGTCGATTGGACACCACAGAGCCTGAACTTTTGTTCCAGGATCAAACAGCATCTGGCCGTCTCCGCTACAATTTGAGACCAAGGCCTATGGACAAATAAAGATTTCCTTACTATTTTCTTTTTTCGACATTATAAGCTCTCCCATCTGAAGGACTTTCTTGATTTTTGTTTTTCGAACCACCATCCGGGTTCAGCCGCAGGGTCGCGGTGCCAAGACTTTGCGGTACAGGCCGAAGACGTTAGGTCAACGGTTCTGGTTGGTCTAGGGCGTTTCCCTGGACTGACAGGCGTACTCCTTGGCAGAAGAAACTCATCCGCCGCGAGCGGCCCGATTAGAGGATGGAGTTTTTTAAGATGGAGAGACCCGTTGAGGAAATGAACTTTAAAGCAAGGATGTGTAAAACTATAAAGAGTAAATGTTTTGTATTTTTGTGCCTATTTATACTATGTAGTATAATAATGTTCATCGTTGGATTTGTATTTTTTCCTCTCAAAAGCCCATTGCACCCACTGTACAGCCTATACCTCTTTCTACTGCCTCCTCACACTCTTTTCACCCTCTGCCTGAACATGAACAAACCAGACGATCAGAGTTTGTAAATAACTCGTTTATTCAGCTCTTGCACCAACACCAACTAGTAATGAATACAACCAATTGCTGGGTGTGTGGGTTAATGCCACATACCATTAATAAGGGTATTCCCTATTTGGTGCTGCCATTTAGTTACAATGGATCGTCATGGGCATTCCAGACCATGTTTCTCTATGCTCTAGATACGTACTCCCCCCGACAACCGCGTTCCATCAGACCTATCACCAATAATAAGGCTTTGATGAAAGGAGTTGCCGATATGAGCAGAGATATCGATGCATACTCGTCCATACCCAAGGAAGAATTGAGACCTTATGTAGGATGGAACGCAACGGGGTATAGTATTAGTCTGGGTGAAAGACAGCGAAAAATCTCATCCCCAATCTGGGTCGTACCCCACATAGGTCGGTTCTGCTTACAGGGTAATGGTCAGAATCCTAGAGCTCAACTGGGGAGAAGTGACTGTACTGAAAGGTACACTTTCCCATCACAGTTTTCTCCTGCGTTTTTGGCTGCCAAGGGCACATATTTCATCTGCAATGACCGAGCATATACATGGTTGCCCCCTGATTTCTCGGGCACATGTTATATCGCGAACTTGCTACCGCCAACATTTACTGCTGCCTCTGACTATCACAAGACTAGAGTTGTGAGGGGCGTAATTAGTAAGGAGGATACTGCCGGTCAGGAAGCGGGAGACTTCTTCTTGGGTTTCCTGCCGTTTTGGAGACCTATGGTAAATAGTAGGAACCTGAGACAACTGACTCGTGTGGTTGAATCCACTGTCAATGTAACGGCTGGTGCCCTCGGTAATTTGACAGCTGAGCTCCAAGCGGATCGCCTCATGACTTTGCAGAACCGCATGGTTCTAGACGTTATTCTTGCAGACCGCGGTTGGGTATGTAAGGTTATCCAATCCAGTTGTTGCATTTTCATACCAGATAACACTCCAACAGTCTATCAAGCCATCTCCAGACTCCATAAAATATCTGAGTCCATACACGTGGATAAAGGAGATTGGTCACTGGTGGGGTGGTTCTGGGAACTGATATCTGCCTGGGGTTGGAAAGTTCTGATGGTCATTGGAATGATCTTAGCCATTCTTTTCCTGTTCTGTCTGTGCATACAGTGTGCTCCTGCGATATGTGGCCTCTGTGCTACCTTATGTGTAAGAAAACCTGTATCGAGGGACGAGCTAAGTAATAGGATGATGCTACAGCAACATCTCCATGACTTTGTGAACATTGACCTAGACTCGGATTAAGATGAGTATAGTGATTGCCTATGTAAGGGCAAAAGGAGGGTCTGTCGTACTTTAATCTCTGTGACCGCGTAGGGGACAGGGCCCCACCCCTGTCTATCCTGGTATTAGCGAACCGCAAATGGTTAATGCGGTATGTACAAGTGCTTTGTATACCGTTCTAGCTATGAATGCACTGTGTACACGTTATTCTGCATCACTACGCGGGTTCCATTTTGGAAGCGGTGGCCATCTTGTGATTGCCCTCACATAGGCTATAATGAAGCAAATACGGGCCTCACAGCACATTTGCCTTTCCATGACTCTTCTGTGACCTGGGCAGCTTGGCTCTGCTGCCCCAGGTCAAACTGGTCTCACGAGCTCCCCTTCCTCCGGCCACCTGTGATTAGCATCAGGGCTTGACACGCCATAAAGTCCTTTCATCCCACACAAGCCTCTGGCTAATCACTTTCACACCTGACTGTTCCTGCTTTATGACTTGTTTCTATCAACAGGAGCTGCCCGTGTTTTATTGGGGCCTATCGATATCTGATGTGGGATCTGAACCTTGCTGTGTAAATAATTGTGGGCTGGCTTAACTGGAATGTGGGATGGTCATCATGACTCTGCTCTTTTGTTTGAAATGTACACTTGTATATTGCCGTATCATAAATCTAGGAATGTATGCCTGAAGCAGGAAAAAGTGTATTTAAGAAGAAGTCCGTTTCTATGATTTTTAGCAGTCTCCTGAGAACATACACGCTGTTGTACTTCTAGGATACCTGTAATTGGTCTGCAGCCAATAAATGAATCTTTGACTTCACCCAGAAGACTCTGTGTTTCTGTAGGTCTGGAACAGGGAGAACCCAGAAGTCATAGGGTGTGTGCCCCTGCACCGCTGGGTTTAAAATACCCAGTACTTCACGGTGGAGTTACAGGGCAGAAGGGATGAATGCATAAGACTGGGATTACTGTGGCAAGGGGACTGACTCCCCAAGAACGTGCTACCAGTACCCGATCATTGGCACGGTCCTACTGCGTGTCCATCATTTCTCTTCCCAACCTTCCTAAAACCAACAGATACAAATTAGCATTCACAAATCAAAACACGCCTTAGGTCAAAAATGACAAAATCCACAAGATCTACCCGTTTGTACCAGAGACAATATACCTTTCTTGACGTTTACGAAACCACTTAGTGCCAACTAGGCAGGGCACATTCAGGGGTGTTTGTGAAAACATTGCTAATACCTCTTGCTAAACTCTTATAACGTTCCAAAGGCGAGAACTATTGGCTATGCCAATGCTTGTTACTTCAGCTAGGGAAAGCTGTTTCTGCTCCCTCCAGCTGAAGGATTCAGACAGAGCGGGGCCAGGAGCGGCAGCGACCTGCAGCACCAGTAGCTCTGCAGGGACGTCCAGGCCAGATGTATCTGGTCCTAGAAGTATTGTGTAACACTAGTAAAGATGAAGTTACCTGGAATGGTACCCCTCACCCCCCACAGGGATGGGGCTTTGGGCCACTCTTACTGGTGCCCTAAGTGTCAGACTTACCCCTGCTCTGTTCCCTTAGATGTCTCATAAACCCTGTCTCACCAAGAGTTGCAAATGGGCGAATGGGAAATTTGTGGCTAGTTCTAAAATACTATGACAACACTTCATCACAATTTACACTGTGCATCAAACACGACAACGAACATACACATGGACTTTCACCTGCCTACCACAATACAATCATAAACTCTGAATAAGAGTGCTGGCCTTCCCATCCTCGCCACACTCTACAACACAAAGCTGGATGTCACTTTTCCTGATCAATAACACACAGAGGACCCTGGGGCATGACCATCAATGTCTCATCAAGATTCACAATCAGGGAGCTTGCATGCACGGTCTTGCGCTGTTCTGCATCCACTGTCACATTAGAGGTAACATTTTGAGAAACCAAATATCACTTCCTTAAATATAATGATGGCCACTATATTGATATACTTTCTTATAGCTTAAATCTTCGAAACTTATAAAACAATCAACTGAAGCCAGCGTGCATTAAAAAAACGAAAAGACAAACAATGTTCATATCTCAGCCCAAGCATTCCACCCAGAACAAGAGATACACCCAAGGGGAGAACAGACGAGGCAGGAAGTGGAGCAGAAGGAATTAAACAGTAAATATATCTTCCAGCAGGAAAAGAAAATCCCTTTGCTTTGCCTATAGATATTGTTGAACAGTGTCAAACATCATTAGGATACTCAGGACCTTATTACGAGATGCTGGGAACTAGAACAGGGAGATGCAAGGGACAGAGTTACCTATTTCGACAGGTCTCTCGGCCCAAACACACATAGTGCCAGGCATGGGACGCAGTATAACCTGGACTCGGTATTTCGCAGTCACTATCCAGATATGAATCCCTATTCTTCACCCAGTTCTGGGTACTTTTCTGCTGCAATGTACTCTCTGCGGTAAGCAGGTGTTAATGGAAGTAATAGGCCAATGCGGGTCAAGGGTGGTGGTAGGGAGGGCATCCGCAGGCAGGGCATGGTCCTGTGATGCTGCAAGGAGAACTGAGCGCCATCTAGGACGTTGGAGGGAGTTAAATGCACATGGGCAGTGTGAATACCCCCAGCCCCTGCCCAGCTCTGGCAGCCATTTTATCGTGTGTGGTTCCTCACTAGGTAAAACCAGGCCTGGTGTCTGTTCCTGCACTGTGACATTTCAGGTACAGGCACGATAAGCAACTTATAGCCGGGCAAAATCGTCCTGGGGATACAGCTCTGCCACACTAGTGGTTTTTTAAACACTAAAATGATACGCCTGTAATTAGTTGTTAAAGTGTCTTGCATGTAGCATTTGTGTAACCGTGCATTTCTCCTTAACATCTGATATGGGTTGTGTGTGTTTTTTTTCCTTCTGTTTATGCAGACTCGTAATGAGGACATCAGTATTCTCATAACATTTTTTCCCAGTTTCCATTTTTAAAAGCCTACTTCAAATCTGGACTTAATATTAAATATCTTCAAACCTTGTGGTCTTTGACCCATTAGGAAACACACTGGCCAACTCCGTTTGAGAGAATAGAAATATTCAGCCCCGGCATACTGGATTTAAACTCCAAACACTATCCCGACCTGGGTCAGTTTCTACCTTCTTCTCTGGCGTTCACACCCTTTGGAACTGATGGCCTGCCATTAGACTTGGATGGTTACCTTTTGATTCTTGTGCACCAGGGTCTCTTTACTGGCTCTTCCAGCTAGATGCAGGTTTCTGAATATAAGCAGGGTGTAACGAAACCTTGAGGTGACATTGAGCTCTCCCCCCTAACATTCTCAACCTACCACCCATTATGTGCCAGTTTCTTTACTGAGCACGGTTGGTGGTCTGGGACGTTGGAACAGCAGACTACATTTTACTAGGTGGTAATTCTGAACGGTAAAATTGCATAAGGCCTTGGCTGGAGCAGCAGCCAAGCCTCATTGCAATGCGTTTTTCCTGGAAGGAGGGAGCATTCAATGCTTCTGTCTGCTCGACCTTTTCTGTTCACTCCCACCCCTACTCCCTACTCCCCACTCCCCTTCACTCCAACCTCAACCCACATAAAATCCTACATACATTAACCACCTTCTGAGAGCAGACGGTGCATGTATGCATTGAACTCCAAGTAACTAGGAATTATGTGTGGATTTACCCGTTGTAAATCCACACATAATTTCTAGTTACATGGAGTTTAATACATACATCCACCATTTGCTCTCAGAAGGTGGTTCCATAAGGTAATTCATCATTCAATGGGGGTCAACTTATAATTGCATGGTACTGGTATGGTGTTACCTTACGGTAATGTAAATTTTGCATGCAGGTTTACCACATGTCAATACCATTCAACTCATAATAGACCCTTACTGTAAAAAAACAAAAAAAATCCTATTTGAAATCAACGTGACCAGAGAAAACGTTGTTGGTGTTTATTTAAAAGCTAACAAATAGAAAATGAGAGCACAGTGTGTGCATGTACTGCATGCTTACTTCTGTTGTGCCAATCTGAACCTTGAAATTTCAGTTATTCTCAGATTGACGGTTCTAATTTTGAAATTGTGTGAGCTAAGCTAATATGTTCTGAGACTTACCCATATAAGGTGTTTTGCCATCCATTTGAAGGGCTGAATAGGTGCATTTTGAATTTTTTTTATACATATATCATACATTTATTTGTAATCTTTATAATGCACATTGTAATGGGAGCTGGACCCTGGAAAGTTGTTTCAGTGGTTACAAATAATTTAAATGAAATAAAAAAACAGACTTTAGAGCTTGCAGATGCCACCACTGAAAACAAACTATCAGGATCCTCATGGGCTCAGTGTTATAGAATCAGATGGCAGCCTAAGCAGGCTGATCTCCTGGTGTTCAAAGTAGAAAGGAAAGCAGGTGAGTAATGGAGAGACAGTCAAACAGAACTCAGTGGAGGGCAAGACGGGCATATGGGTGAAACTGAGTTGTTGGTTGAAGGGGGCTGACCCCTGTTTAAGCAGCAGCCACAGTCCCTGTCATGGTGAATCACAAAAGTCACTAAATTAACCAGTGTTTAACCCTTAGGTAGCTGGGCACAAAAGCAGGCAGGGTTAACTTAAAGGCAATGTGTAATGTATTTATGTAGCACACAAGCAGTAACGAAGTGGAAACACAACACAAAAAAAATCCCGCACCAATTAAAAAAAAAAAAGTGTAAAAATTAATACATTATTTGGCACCAAAATATCAAAAATCTAATCTGTAGAATCTGAGTTATGAATTTTTAAACTTTAAGGTAAAACCCAGAACCTAAAAGATCAAAGCTCCAACAGGGGTCATCTTGTTGCACGAGCCCGGTTCAAAGTTCATAAGCATGGCCGACTGCATTGGGGATACAAGATGTGGATTGGGCTTGGTCGGCGCTAACCTTCCAGCTTAGAAACGTTTTTGAAGAAAGTGTTCTGTGCAGCAGAAGTTTCTAGAGAATTTCCTTTGAAGTGCTTGAAGTTTCCTGACTCCTCTGCCCTGGCTCCGAACTGGCTGCATGAATAATGCAGGTGTGGCAAGTCCTTTGTGTGTAGACAGAGCACAGCCTATTCATTTACAAGTGGGGCTGTGCTCAGCTCTGGTCCCCTCATCCTGCCAGTTGATGGCCCATCCAGGCACACCTAATTCCTATATCGTGTGGCAGTCTGGGAGGAATTCACAAAGTATAACTGCCAACTTTACCCAGTCATGTGACCTAGGACAGGTGGCAGGGACCAAATGGCAAGGGCAGGAAAGTGCCAACTTTCTAAAAGTGGCACTTTTAAAATTGTAATTTCAAATTCAACTTTACCATTAAAGAGGATTTTTAATTGCAATTTCATAGAAACCAAACATGAAATGCTTACCTGTTCCCAATTAAAAGTTACCTCTTATTAAATGTAATAAGGCACCCCAATGTTATCCTATGGGACAGGTAAGCCTCACAGCATTGAAAAACGAATTTAAGACTTTTTCACTACTAGGACATGTAAAACAAAGTGCATCTCCAACCTTTTAATTCCAGTGCACCCTGCCCTATGGGCTACCTAGGGCCTACCCTAGGGGTGACATATGTAATAAAAGGTGAGTTTAAGCCTTGGCAAAGGGGTTAAATAGCCAAGTCGAACTGGCAGTTTAAAATTGCATTCAGGCTGCAGCTGCAGGCCTGGGACATGTTTTAAGGGGCAACTTACGTGGGTGGCACAATGAGTGCTGCAGGTCCATTTGTAGCATTTACTTTACAGACCCTGGGTATATGGTATACCACTTTACTAGGGACTTATAAGTAAATTAAATATGGCAATCAGGTTTAAGGCAGTTTTACCATGTTTTAGGGAGAGAGCACAAGCACTTTAACACTGGTTAACGGTGCATAGAGTCCTAAGGCCAACAAAAACCAATCCAGCAAAAATAGAAATAGCAAAAGCATAACGTTTGAGAGTTACCCTGCAGAGAGGGCCAAGTCCAACATCAACTGAAAAGAATAGGTATGAGAAATTGGGTTACTGGTTTTTAACACCCTACTCAAGCAGCAACCACAATTCTTGTCAGGGTGAACACAAGCAAACTCCAAATTAAGCTATGCTGAACTATCTGGTAGCTTGGCACAAAAGCAGTCAGGCTTAACTTAGAGGCAATGTGTAAAGTATTTATGCAGCTCACAAACAGTACTAAAGTAAAAATACAACACAAGAAAAATATTTGACACCAAAACAACAAAATTCCAATCAGTAGACCTGAATATATGCAATTTTAAAGGTCTTGTGAAAATCAAGCGCCAAGAACCAAAAAGCGCCAACTGCGTCATCTGGTCTCGGGGGAGCTGGTCCAAGTCACATGTTCTGGTTAATTGAGCTGGAGCATAGGATGGATACAGGACTGGGGTCAGTCCACTGAAAAGTACCTTGTGGGCCTGGGCATCAAAAGTTATAGTTCTTGCACTGAGCTGTGCGGGCCGGCGTTAAGGAACCGTCGATGAATAGCTGCAATACGAGGTCCTGCATTGTTGAAAAAGCCAGTGGGGCTTGCAGAGGCTTGTGCTGTATCGGTGCAGGGGACAAGATGAGTCATGCGGCCAGTGCCAGCATCGGTCTGTGTCAGCTTCGAAGAAGTCGCTGGGGCTAGCAAGTACTTGTACTGAGATGCGTTGGTGTCAAGGATGAGCTGCATCGCACTGGCTCACAGTCGATGGCAGACTACGTAACACTTTATTGAGATGCAATGACGTTGAAGAAGCCTTCTATGTCCCTGTAGCTTGAGGGTTTTTATCTTGACAAAGAAGGAAGTGAGCCCACAGAGGCTACTGTCAAGTGGCCATTAAGAAGAGATAGGTATCACTAATATTTGTAAGACAACAAGTATTTGGCTTTGGTCCATAAGTATGACGATAGTCGATCAGAGGGACTCCTGTGTAGGATGAATCTAGCACTCGGACCTGGGTCCAGTGAAGGTCATGTTAATTATTAGAGCAATTGCCCCATTATAGAATGCAGTGGATTATTTTGATTGCTATCATAGTTGAGGATAGAAGGTCTTTCCTATTCAATAAATTAAGAAAGAAAATTAAGACGTTTTCCAGACATTGCCCTTTATTTGGGGAGGATCTGTAGAGCTTGATAGCCCTAAAACATCACCATTGTATGTTATATGAAATTATATAGGAGACAAATGTGTATATTCCTGAAGAAGGTGGCTATTAACAAGAGTGTCCACCGAAATGCATTGAATCTAAAGCAGAATCTGCAGTACAAAGGGAGTCTTTATATGGAAAAGAATACGGTCTTGGACCTCTGTTGATACAATAAGCAGATTTGTCGGTTTTTTAATAGATTAATTATTGTGTCTTAAATGCTTTCCCTTGTGTTACAGTTTTTATTGTCTTATTTTTGCACTATCGTTATTTTTTGTAATGTACATGTGGTTTTAACATAAAAATGTTCTCAGATATAGAATATAAATGTGAAATAATTTTTATTCAAGAGGATTAAAGCCACATATATTTTCCTTAACTTCTGTGGTACTTGGAGGTGGTGTCTCTTTGAATGTTGTGTGTATGTATAACAAACGTTGGGTGGTTTATGTTTTCATCCTGAGGATAATCTTGCAATTCTATTGAACAGTGGGCCAGCCAACTGACCCTTGGAGATTTTCAGGAGTCCGCATAGGCAGGCGGAATTCAGCAGGACAGCTCACAGCAGCAGGAGATTCCTGGTGCAGCAACAGCAAGCCTTGGGCAGCAAAGTAGTCCATAGACAGCAAGCAGGTCATCAGGGCAGACTTAATGACTGAGTCCACACGTCCAGAAGTCATCTCAACAGTTGGCTCTGAGGGTCCACTATTTATACCTGGTGCCCACTTTGAAGTGGGAGAAGCTTCTGGAGTCCTCCCCTACAGAGGTGTATAATCTGGAGTTTCCAGCCTCCCTGTCCTGGCCCCAGCTTGTCTGGGGGTGCAAAGACTAGTGTGAAACCCTTTGTGAGTGTGCGGAGGCAGAAGCTTTGTGATGTTCAAGTGTGGTAGGTGACAGCTCCGCCCTGCTATCAAGTCGGAGCTGGACCATCCTACCAATACCTATTCCCGCTTTGTCTCACTGTCTGGGAGTAATACACAAAGGCCAACTGCAAGTTAGACCTAGTCAGGTGCCAAGGTACAGGCTGCAGGCACCAAATGGCTAGGGCAAGAAAATGGCACGTTTCTCAAAGTGGCATTTTCAAGACTGTGACTTAAAATCCAACTTTACCATTAAAGAGGGTTTTAAATTCAAATTCTTTAGAGACTAAACTAGACATTCCCACCTTCTCTCAATTGAAAGTTATTACTTATTAAATGTAATCAAGTAACCCAATGTTATTCTATAGGAGAGGGAGGTCTTCCAACAGTGCAACACAAATTTCAGAGTTTTCACTACCTGGAAATGTAAGAATTAAAAGTATATGTCCAACTTTTTAAAAACAGTGCACCAATGGCGTAAAGCAAAATAATGGGCCCCTCTGCAGAATGTGATGAGGGTCGCCTGCATCCCCCAGATTGAACAGGTATTCACTGGATTTGGGCTCAAAATTGGGCCCCTGAATATTTGGGGCCTTCCTATGTCGCAGTGGCCTGCATTACGACCCTGCCATAGACACCTGGGGTACCTTTTGCTGGGCCTCGATCTGCTAGGGATATTAAATTAATAGTGTTGCTTTTCTGTTTTTTCTGCTTGAGGAAGCAGAGTAGCTTTACCAAGCATTTATGTTTCTTATTCCATGCCATTGCATACATTCTGGCAGGCATGAAATGGCATGGTTAAAGGGCTGAGGGGGGCCCCCTCCAAAGCAAGGAACCCTCAGGCCACCCGCACCGCACACTGCCCAATGTGTTATTGAGGGCCTACCGTTGGGGTGACTTGTATGCATTAAAAAAGAAGGTGTAGGCCTGGCAAAAGGTTTATTTTCCAGGTCGAAATGGCAGTTTAAAACTGCACATACAGGCTGCAATGGCAGGTCTGAGACATGTTTGAAAGGGCTACTTAAGTGAAAGACACAATGAGTGCTGCAGACCCACTGGCAGCATTTAATTAACAGTATCACTTTAAATTGGTCTCACAAGCAAATTAAATGTGCCAAAATTGAGTGTAAGCCAATTTTACCTTGTTTAAAGAGAGAGCACAAGCATTTTAGCACTGGGTAGCAGTGGTAAATGTGCAGAGTCCCAAGGACAACAAAAATGATTTCAGCAAAAACAGGAGTAAGGCAAAAGGTTTGGGAGAAGACCACACTATGGCTGATATGTCTAACAATAAGGGGAATATTATTTTTCACGTCTGTTGGGGCCCATGGCAATGTTGCAATGTCATTGCTTGTAGGGGAGGGGCACACCTTTCCCTGTGAGGCAGAATGTAACAGTAAGAGGGCCCAGACTGCCCTGCCTTCTTCAGTAGTGTCGGCTCAGTCCTGCTTCCATTTGAAGTGGCCTTGTATTGCTTGCAATGGAGTTCAACCTCCTCTACCACACAAGGTACCGTGAGGGCTCATGGGTGTTTATTCAGCCAGTGCAGCCCTTTCTCTTCTACTTGACTCTCTTTCCCCTTGATTCTGCTGCACATTCGGTTACACGAAGAGACACAGCCACGTCTTTTGACCAAGGGCTTTTCTCCAGCCGCAACAATAAAGCATTCATTTTGAACGTTTGCTGCTTTATGTTCAGTGAAGGCCCTGCTTTTGCACTTCAAAGCAGCTGGCTGTGTCCAGGAAGCAGCTGCTTCTTATTGCCTAACAGCCATGTCAGGATTACAATTACTGCATAGATCTGTTGCACAAAACTCACAAGGTTTTTAGCTCCAACTTTGGGCAGAATCGTGGAAAACATCAAAAGCAGAATTCCTTGATTTTATATTCCGGGTAAACAACTTTCTGTTTGAACTGGAATACTTTGTAGTCCATCTGGTAACTCACAAATGGACCTATGTCCTGAATTTCAAGCCATCAGGACTGAGGATGTTGAGTCTTGTAGATTCACTTTTCCCCATCTGAGTGTGGGTCTAACATCTCCTAGCATGATTTGTGTTTTTGGTTGAAAATGCAGGACTGGCTGAACTATGAAGACATAGGGCACTTGAAAGGTTTTACATGCATGGTTCTTGCGCCTGACAGGTCTTACAGGATCGTGTGGTAAGTGCATCTCTACGACAAATATGAAATCATTCTGCCTGTCCACATCGCTGTCTTGGACTCCATAGCAAGCCGTGTGACCCCTTGGGCTTTTAACTTTTTATGAACTTTTTCTAGTGCATGTTTCGGTCCTCTCTTTCACAAAGCATAGAATCCGCCATTTGTTACTCTGCCTACTGAATTTTATCTGTCACAGAAATGTTCATTCTTAGTTACTCTATCTTTATTTACTTATTGCTTTGCCTTTGGTGTGGAACTAGGGGATGCAAAATGTCTTTTGCTATTTGTCTTGAAATGTGGCCACTTAAGTTATACTTTGCTGAAGTGTTACATTTTTTTTGCGTAGGAAATGGGTGTGGCATATCCGCCAGCACCTCTGGAGCTACACTTACGCTGTCTCCTGTCTCCTCCCACGGGGGGAGCAGTCATCCATTGATTTGATCCTGAATTGCAGTCCTGGTCACTAAAAATATCTTTATGGTTCAAGGCCGCTCTGTACCTCTAACGTCTCTGTGGAATATGAGCTATGAGGGCCAGCTTCACTCAGGCCTGGATTACGAGTTCCCCAGAATAACCCCATTTATTTCTCTGTACTAAAATTGTAAGTCTGATGTGGAGAAATGATAGAGATTACTACTCTTTGGGGTTAAACACGTGAAAATCTGCATTTGAGAGCTGATTCCAAAACGTTTTCCGAGAGTGCTTCACAATGGGATTTGAGCAGTTTTCAAGTAACTCCCTTACTGGGCCCATCTGAATGAATGGGCCACTTTAATTAAGACCGTGGCCTTCCTACATTACTGCAGGACAGTATGCCCAGTGCTCCGTGGCCTGATAAATGTACTAATACCAAACATGTGTAGTATCTTATGCCTTAAAATGAAGGTTGAACATTGTGAGCGGGCCCCGACAGCACAAGCTTGAATACGTGAGATCAGTTGAAAGAGACCGCCCTGGCTCTCAGGCAGAGCTTGTGTTTAACAAACAACATATGCATAGAAGAGATCTGGATTAGCGATCTTTGTATTTATTGCTTGTCAGCAGTTCATTGGTTAGTAGTTGTGTAACTTGACATGCAGTAAAATTGGCCTCCTTTTTTGTAAGGCTTTGTTATAGGAACTTGAGAACACACCCTTCACCTACCAGCTGCAGCCGATGCAAGAGTGCCACATTTCTGGGGAGGCTGCTGCTTTCCATCAATAAAAGCTGTTTTTGTTGGTAGCTCACCCATGGCTACCAATATCCTTGGCTTGTTTTTCTTCTATTTGAAGGTATTCAGTTGAAAGTTTACCTTTTCCATGTCAGTGATCCTCTCTGCTGGTTACTTTTGCATGTGCACACCGATTTCATCCGGCTCTTAGGAACCCACATTGGCCAACTCCATCTTTCTTGACAGTGAATAATAGATGCCACACCCCGTTTGGGGGGAGGGGGGAGGTTACATGGCAGACAGGGGCTTCCGGGCCATAACTCTAGTGGTTAAGGTGGTTTATCACTGTTGCTTTGGAGTATCCCCTGCTACTCCTCTGCAACCTAGGCCAAGAACACCCGTCCCATGCTCTACTCTCAGGGCAGTGAGGGTGAGTAGAGAAGCAAAATCTCAAAATTCAACAGTCCACCAATACAGACAATAACATTGTTCAGCCAAGTGTTTATCTTTTGGCTTAAAACAAAGTACTCTAATCCAACAGCACAACATAATACTACACAGTGCAGTAAGGGGATTCAGACACAGGGTTGTAATCCTGCTTAGGGAGTTCCTTGAGGCACTACACCCTTTGGTACCCTAACCCTGCTAATGAGATCCTCCAGAGTCTAGAATTCCTGATGGGTAACACAGGGCAAGGCACTGATTAAGCCCAGGTGCAGTTCAGCAAGAACACTACCAAGGCATAGAAGCGCACAATAGAGGAGTTCACTTTGACCTCCAACATTTTACTCACTAAAAGCTCAAGTTCATATGCCAAACTTCTGTCTGCCTCATCAGTCCCTCATTCGACTCATAGTTTTAGGCCTGAAGTTAACTGCATTTATTCCATTGTAGTTCAGCAGGGGCAGGAGAGATGGGTACAGTGGTCTTGCTCTCCTGGAGCACACTCTCGTAGGCGTCGAAGACGATTTTGAGTCCATGGTTTCTGACATTGGCTGCAAGTTGGGCCATGTAGATGTTGAAAAGGGTGGGACTCAGAGAGGAGCGCTGTGGAATTCTGCAGCTGATCTTTATAGATTCTGAGGAAAACGGTGGGAGTTTGATTCCCCTGGTTCAGCCTGTGAGGAAGGAGACGATCCTTCTAAGGCTTTGCCGTGGATTTGGCATTGTCAAGTCTTGTGTAGAGGGAGTGGTGGGAATACACTGTGGAAGGTGGTAGAGAGGTCCAGGAGGCTGAGGGCTTCGGTTTCGCCTCAGTCGAGGAGAGTGCGGATGTTGTCTGTTGCAGTGAGGAGTGCAGTCTTGGTGCTGTGGTTGCTTCTGAAGCCTGATTGAGAGGGGTTCAGGGTGTGGTTTGTTTCGATGAATTCAGTGAGTTGGGCGTTGATGGCCTTCTCAATGACTTTGGCTGGGAAGAGGAGCAAAGAGATGAGTCTGTAATTCTTACTGTCCGTCGGGTCGGCAGAGGGATTTTTCAGTAGGAGGTTGATCTCTGCGTGTTTTCAGTATTCAGGAAAGGTGGCATGGTCGATTGAGCAGTTGATTATGCAGCAGAGTTCAGGGGCAATGGTGGTGGCAGCCCGATTGAAAATGTTGTGGGGGGCAAGGGTTAGTGGGGGCTCCAGAGTGGATGGTTTTCATGATCCTTAGGGTGTCGTCAGTGGTGAGGGAGATCCAGGTAAACAGGGTCAGCTGGGATCTGAAGCATTTTGGTGTGGTGGTTGTGGGGGGGGTCCTGGGTTGCGAAGCTGTCATAGATATCTATGATCTTGGGGTGGAAGAAGGTGGCAAGGTTGTCACAGAGGTCTTGGGAGGGGGAATGTCTGTGGCATCCATGCTAGGTTTGGCAAATTCTTTGATCACGGTGAAGAGTTATTTGCGGTTATGTGTGTTAGCGTTGATACATTCCTGTATGGCAGCTTTCTTTGTGGTAGTGGTGGTGTGTGGTGACGGCGATTTGAAGGCTTCGTGAGGTCTTGCTGCTCCTCAATTTTCTCTTGAGTCATCTGCAGGTGCGCCTGGACTCTTGGAAGGTGGGGGAGAACCAGCTGGGTTTCTTGGAAGGCTGCTTGCCGGAGGGTTTCTTGAGGGGAGCCAGTGTGCAAGCACAGTCGGAGATCCATAGATGGAGGTTGTGTGCTGAGGCATTTGTATCCATGGTGGTCGGTGGTGGGGTTTTGCGGAGAGAGTTGGCATGTTGATCTTCGGAGACCTTGCTCCAGCTTCTGCGTGAGTAGTGGTAGGCGCAGAGGTGTTTGGTAGGTTTGGTGAAAGAGAAGTGGATGCAGTGGTGGTCAATCCAATGTAGTTTGGAGGTGCAGCCAATAGAAACAGGTAGAGAAGGCTGTCATACCGTACTATGTTCTGTAGTTCTAGAAGTCGATTGTGCTAAAGACTGTTTTTATAGTACAGACAGTGCCACAACAACACAGCACATGGCCATAGTTCAGACTACAGTGCTTCTATGCAACAGGACATTCTTCTCAACCTGTGTGACACAGGCAATGTGTAGTTCTTCAAGTGAAGAATCAACAGCACTTATTTTGTTCTGTTTAATAGAACTAAAGCACCCCGGTTTGATGCTCTTGTTTCTATTTTGCTAATTATTTTGACCTCATTTCCCAAAGAAAAATGATATGATTAGTACATATTACTGAGTTCACAGTAAACAGTTTGCTTGAAAGGAATGATTGTTTAATTTTTTTCATAGAAAAATAAAAACAGAGTGTTCATTTGCAATACTACATAGCAAAATTAGATGACAAACTGGCATTGAATCTTTGTACATGGGTTGCCGGAATTAGGTGTCAGAAAAGAGACACCTATTCAACCGCAAAAAATAACTAACTGTGAGGATTGCCAATAAGTCCATGAGAAAAAGCTGAATTTTTCACCTATCCATATTATCACATCAGCGGAAAAGTGTCTAATTATTATGAAGAGAAAAGAACCTTTAGATATGAAGTAATCTTAGCTTTTCATTTGACAGCCAAATGTATTTTGGAATTTGTAGTCTTGGTTCCACTACATGCCACAGATAATACCACACCAACCAATAGCTGCAGTATTATCTGATATGTATGGCAATGACACCGACAACAGCCCATGCCTGAAAATTGAGATCTGTTGTTAATGCCAGTTCTTGTTTACACGTGTTATACCTTCAAAAAAGCATAAGACTAGTTTTTACTCAAAAATTCAATGAGGTGGGAAAAAATTATTTCAAGGAGAACTCAAAGTCTAAATTCAGACTTTTTAAATTCAATGAGATAAAATAAATACATTTGAATTGGAGACATCAAATCACCACTAAAAGTATATTTAATAATCGCATGTTTAGGTAAAAAAATAATATGCAAATGAGCAACTCGTGCAGAAAGATTTTTTAATGGAAAAAATACAAAGGATTTCCCAGAAATTATCATGAAATGCATTCATACTTTTTTGGAGGTGCGGATGTTTTACATAATTAGCAATCATCTGCATGTCATCATCAGGACAATGAATTATGCATTCGGATGGGGCCTACTATATAGGGATATTTGTCAGTATAATTAACTGTAGAAAGTCTGTAGGGCTAAAAGAAGATGCAGTGCAAGCACTTAATGCAAGGGCCGTCATGGCTGCTGGTGTACCAATTAAGTGTCCGATATTGGCAAAATGGTATGTAAAAACGTAAGAGAAATGTGGATCAGCTCAAGAGAAATATATTGTGAGCAAGCACTGCGCATGCAAGTTGCAAAGAAGCTATATTGCTTACTGGTGTGAAGTAACTATAAAAAAATAGAGCAAGGTGTATCACATCTGTTATTTGTGGGTTGCTCAGTGTTGAGATTTCCAGGACAACCTCAGATGCATATAATATGCTAGGAGAAGGCTTAACATAGAAAGGTGAGTTACATGTGGAAATTCGTATGACATATTGTTATATATGTTAAAACTGTTGTCCAGCTATAGAGCCCCGCAGTCAAGGAACAAGATGTGGGACAAATAACTATGTAAAAACATTGGACAAGTGACTGGGCTCAACAAAAATGAGCCCGATCAGGAGCACAAATATGTTGAGCACGACATAGACATGGCAACATCCAGCATGTTTGCACGAAATAAGACTAATTTTAAAAATAAAGACTGCAAGATCTAAAGGGATCCAGATTGCAAGATGTTACCAGTGAATAGGTGCAATTGATATTTTTTAGAAATTTCTAAAGAAGCAGATTTTATTGTATGAAAACAGATGACAGACTAAAAAACATAAGTAAATCATGCCCTTGTTTGTTGGAAAAACCAACATACATGAGTATACCTTCTTGAATTTTAATTGCATACAAACGGGGTAAATTAGTGACAACAACTTTAACCTAGCAGGGTAATGAAATAATATCATATCATCTCATTTATACCAATAAACACTTGTCACGATACATGACAGGGAGCTACGCAGTCCAGTCTAGGAGAAACCTCCTTACAGGAAAGTAGTAAAGATACTAATATTAATGTCGGTGGAATACTACCAACTGATCCAGGTTGCGCTCTTCCTTGAGTAAAAAATACTCCACAATTCATTAATCACCATGTATTTTTTTTATTTTAAATGCAAAGTATGAATAAGATGCCTCCATTTATTTAATTAAGTCACAGCCCAATATACTTCAAATAGGACTCTTCTTCAGAGGTAATTTATATCGGCAAACACAAATTACTGTAATGCAGTTACCTGGTTATCATCACCTGCTCCTAAACATTATATGATAGCTACACTTTGAAAACATTGTTCTGTACCTCACTAAACTCCATTCAATATCTTGCTGGTGTTGCCGTTATTACACAAACATAACACACGCATGGTTTGAGCTTCATCTTTTTGAGATTTGTCATTATGTCAAAGCGGCACTCCCTTCCTCTTTCCCATCCCACCCAAGTCCGTTGTCTATTTCTATAATAGATGTATTCATAACGCACCACACAGCAGTGGTATAGGGAAGAACCTTTGAGTTTATAAGAATTTAAGAACATACATATCAAACAAGAGGACTGAGAGTGGTCAATAAATTAAAAGTAATATATTCAAGAATTGAAGGTAGAGTGTGCTCTTGGAGACAATTCATATACAAGAACAAAAGAAACATGGAAAGAAAATCTGAAAAAGATTCTGATAATACATTCTTTTTTTTTTTTTTACTGCGAGATGATGAGGCAATTATCTCTCATGCAAAAATCCAGATATCTGCTGGCAACTGAGTTTTTGTATCTGTTCAGATGGCACTTATTTCTTTAGCATTTAGTTTTGCAAAATTCCAATTTAAACTTTGTTCAATACATTTATCGTGCCCATGTCTTAACTGCTACAAAATGGAATCAGCCTTGACAGGGTCACACACACCTCACATCACCATAAAATAACACTGTTCTTAAGCAAACACTCTACTTTCAATTCAACAAATATTAGGGAATGCTGAATTTCAATCTCCCAAACAAGTAAACACTTGCCTCACATCTCATGAATAAAAACACATAGCAAGATAAGGATCTCTCTCCACATTTACCACCTTGAGAACAAAAATACAATAGATATCCTTGCGAAAACCTGCCTGGCTCCATGCTTGAAATTGTCATACTATAGAGTATCCTAGACCCAAAGGTTCAGGACTATTAAGATTCAAAATGGCTCTTTCTTAGATTCTTTTGCGCTCCACACCACATTAGCATTTAGAGCCCGATTACGAGTTTGATGGTCCGACCACCCTATTAGCAATTTTGGTGATCGGCTGCCATTACACCTCCACAACTGACAGGGAACCATGTTCCCTGGTGGTCCCGCTGCAGTCTGGGGGCTGCAATATGCTTGGAGGTGCCCTGAGGCACCGCCAAGCATATTACGACTTTCCTCACCGCCAGCAGTGTCATGGAGGTTCTTCATCCATGTAACTGCTGGCAGTGAGGAAAGAAAGGTGGCCCTAGAGGGCCCTCTCTTTTCCCCTTTTTCATATGAGAGCATGCAGGGGGGCACATGTTGCGCCCCCCTGTAGTTTTGCACCCATAGTTCCTGCACGGGAAGAATGCACAACATGGTGTATTTCTTACCATGCAGGAATGTGCACTGGCGGTCTTGCGGTGGTGCTTT
This sequence comes from Triturus cristatus, assembly GCF_964204655.1. NCBI lineage: Eukaryota > Metazoa > Chordata > Amphibia > Caudata > Salamandridae > Triturus > Triturus cristatus. The sequence continues at coordinate 708,622,769 of NC_140587.1, read as the reverse complement.
ATAACCCTTTAACCGCGGCATAAAATCCGCCGTGGTGCGTGCGATTCTGTGCGGCCAACGGACGTGCGCAGCACTACGGAGGTAGTGCTCGTGACGGCCGTTGGCCCGCGAACGGGTTAAGGCTCACAAAAAGCCTCTAAACAGCACCCTTGTGGGACTACTATGCCACCTGCCTGACAGATCACAAAATTACTTGTAATCTGGCGGGCAGCCAGCAGCGACTCTCGGACGTGCGGAGCACGGGAGTGGCATGCTGCCTCCTCCCGCACTGCCAAAAGTTGGAATCAGGCACTTAATGGCTAACCAGAGAATATTCAAAGCAATTTATTTCGATTTTTCCTAAAGGGGTTGAATGAATTGGTTGTACAGGCAAACACCTCTGTTGATATCAAAGTGTGTTATTTCACAGGTGTACCTAAATACAGCAATGAGTTTTGTTCTTTCTGAGAATTAACTCATTGGTGTACTGAAAGTCTTGCATTTTGGAACATGGCAAGTTCACTAGTTAAACTTCTCATGGAGACACACAACAGGGCCTATTCCCAAATGCATTTACTCTTGTAGTATTCTTTTAGGTACTCTGACATGCCTTTGTGAATTGACACCAAAACATCTAAAATGGGAAGAAAAAGGAAATATTAAGTGAACATTGATATGTAATTAATACAACTAAAAAGATAATTCCCTCTTTGCACTTTTGATTACACGGAGTTTGACATTTTGGGGCTGATTCAGAAAAGGATGTAAGAGTTTGTTAAAGAGTATTTTTGCAGTAACTCTTTACCGTACTCATAAATGCTTTTGTGAATTTGCCACAACATATTTAAATAAACAAAATAACACTTCAGATTATTTGCAAAAACACTGTATTATACAGTTCATCGTAAAAGCCTTACCTGACGGATATCCTTCATCCAAGTTGATATATTTTTAAAAGAATCTGGGTTTGTGATGTCATAGACTAGAATAAATCCTTGTGCTCCACGAAAATAGCTTACACTCAGCGTGTGAAATCGTTCTTGTCCTGCAGTGTCCCTGTAATCATAAAACCAGTACTTTATTAAAAATTGCATTTATTACTTCTAAATAAAATGTACATTCACTTATAAATCTAGTTAACTTGGGTATCTTTCCACCGTAGTTCCTTGTGTAGAGATCGTGACATGATTTACCCTCTTAACTTTTTTTGAAATCCCAGTGTTGACCATTGCCTTGCATTTGCCAAGTAACAGCCTCTTGATTACTGCTCGGGGAAGGACACAGACTAAAACTACATGACTCTCGCTGCCCAGTCTACTGTTTTAGGTCAAAGCCTGCCTGACAGCACAGTGGTCTAGTTGCTAAAGACTTACTGGGTACATGCCTATACTGGACCAGGAAACCAACGCTGCCCGTTGGCTTTTTTTCTCACTCTTCTTTTCTTACTTCCTATTTGATGGTTTTATTTGTATTAGGCAGTCCATCTAGTCTTTGTCCCATCTGTGGAGCACAGCCTGTTTACTATCTCTCTGACTGGCTCCTTGTATTACTTCACAAGGGTCTGATTTTCAGGAACTGTGTTTTTCTTTTTTGTTTAAACGCACTATCAGAGTGCATGCTCTTCACAGGTTCTCAATGTTTTCCCGCATCTCCCGGCACATTTCTTTTCAAAACATTATGAAAATTTAATTTTCCACAATTTTGTACTTTGAGTCGCTTTTGTGTGCGCTTTTACTTTTATGCAGCTTTACCCTTCGAGCAGCTCTGCAATGCGCTTTAATTCCATGTTGCAGTCTCTCTTGTTCCTTTGCTACCACCCCCCTTAACATTGCTCCACCTCCATTTGCTTCTCTCCCAGAGCCCTCCGTGTTGCTGCCCCCTACCCGCATCCTCCATGTTCCTTACCCTTGTGCACCTTTGTGTTGCTTCCCCCTGCTCTTCATGTGGTTTTTGCCCTGCCCTTCCCATTTCTCTGAATTAACAGTTTAACAGCTCATCACCAAAAATGGCATCCAGTCAAAACTTCCGGAGGTCTGCATGATTTTTATGGTAAGATTCTGCTCAGCAGCACTTTGAGAAATTACTCAAAAGTAATTTCTGTAGTGAGCCTATCTGAAAAAAATATATTGAGCTTGATTCATAAAAAATATTTCGCGTATGTAAAGATCACTGTTATAAATTGGGTCTCTAGTTGGCAGAGGTATACACCCTGTCCATGTAGGGACCACAAGCCCAGTCCAGGTAAGTCACAACACAATCCCAATTTACCCTGTCCTCACCCCCTGGTAGCTTGGCTCAGAGCAGGCAGGATCAACTTAGAAGGCAATGTGTGTAAATTTGTGCATTAACTCCTACAACAACGAAGTAAATCACCACAAAAAGACTCCACAACAGTTTAGAAAAATAAAGAATATGCATCGGAATGAAACAAGGCTATACCGATCAAAATCCATCAAGTAGAAGTCGAGTTATTGAATGTTGAAGAAAAAAATGCAACAAAGCGCTTAGAAGCAGGTAGAGCTAAAAAATCACTTTGGGTCGAGAGGGAACAGTGCACATCCTAAGTTCAGACTGACCGTGATGGAGCATGGGCTGGCTACAAGGACCCACTTGGGCAAACTGAACACAGTATCTTGGATCCTGGGGCGCAGTCTGTGTGGCGAGGCTTTACGTCATCTGGCGTCGGTTCATATCATTCGGCTATCGGAGAGCTATCAGCTGTGCGGCAAGGCTTTGCGGGGCTTCACACTGCTTGGTGCCTGATTTGGCAGAAACTCAGCTGCAGAACCCACTTCTAAGGCCCAGAACTTGGAATAGGCACCTCAGGCAAGGGTAGGACTCACAGGAGGCAGAGACTGGCAGCCCTGCAAAACTGCAAGAAGTCTTTTGTGTCCCTGAGACTTCAGAAACGGTAGACAAGCTAACAAACCCTTGGAGAACACTTTGGAGGGAAAGCAGAGTCCAGCTCTCCTTCCAGCAGAGTTAAGAGAGCAGCAGGGCAGGGCAACATGCAGAAAAACAGTTCAGTTAAGTCCTCTACACAGCACCACAGTTCTTCTGACAGAGATTCAGTTTAGGTCCAGAAGTGTCTGATTTGATGAGGCCAGAGACGCAGTGCTTGTACTCAAATGGGCCTTTAATGTGAGGGAAATTTCAAAGAGTAGTTGTGAAGTGCACCAGCATCCCTTTTAATCCCAGCCCTCAATCCAGACTACCAGCGGGGGCTTATCAGTCCTTTGTATGAGGTCAGGCCACTAACCTTTGAAGGGTAAGGGTGACACCCTTCCTCCCATCTGCCGAGGAAGACCCATCGGAATGCAAATACATTCAGATTGGTGCTAAATCACACCCAGCCCTTTCCTGTGTCTGTCTAGAAGGAATGCAAAAAGGGATCGGTCAACTAGCCCAGACGTGTATTAGAGACATGCTGTAAGGAACACAGAGCAGTGCGAGCAGAGAATTATCCACTTTCTAAAAGTGGCATTTCTAAAATATTCATGTGAAATCTGATCTTACCAGCAAAGAAGATTTATCATAGGAAACATGAAAAAACGGCTCCTTTCTGATCAGCAATTGAAGCCTTAAGATATTTTAAGGAATTCCCAATTCTAGCTTATGAGAGGAGTAGGCCTCAAAGCAGTGAAAAACTAATTACTTAAATAGCGACCTGTCCTTTGGGTTACAGTGGCATTCCTTTAGGGTGACATATGTAATAAAAGGGGAGTTTAAGACTTGGCAAGTAGTTTTTAGCGTAAGTCGGAGTGGCAGTAACCTGCACACACACAGCTGCTGCAGTAGCAGGCTTGAGACATGGTTAAGGGACTACACATGTGGATGGCACAAGCAGTGCTGCAGGCCCACTGGTAGCATTTAAATGTACAGGCCCTGGGCACATGTAGTGCACTTTACGAGGGACTTCTAAGAAAATGAAATATGCCAACTGGGTATGAGCTGATCTCACCATGTTCAGGGGAGAGAGTATAAGCTCCTTAGCACTGATTCACAATGGTAAAGTGTGCAGTCCTAAATCCAGAAAAAAAAGAGTACAGAAAAATGGAAGGAGGTGGGCAACAAGCTGGGGGAAGACCACCCTAAGGCTGTCATGTCTAACATGTGTTCCCCCAGCTGAAAGTGGGGAGAGCTACCAACCCCTTAAAAACCCTCTTCCCTAAGGTGGAAGAATTGGGAAAGGGTGGGTGGCCTTTTCTACGCGGCCACTACTTCGGATTGCCTTTACTTCCCATCGTTAGTGCGCAGAAACCATTACTTCACATGGTTTTACTGCGCATGACCGTTACTTCGCAGGATATCCACATCATTGTGTTTATTTAGGCGCTTCCGTTTCTAAAAAAAAGTAGTACGACTCTGAAGATGCAGGAAGCTGGAGCAGTGGAAGGTGATCCACGAGGAGAGAGAGGTAAGTGAAACTGTGTGTATGGTTGTGTAGGTGTAGTGTAAAGTAGTGTATTTGGGTGTAGTGTATTGTATGGGGTCGTGAATGGTAGCATTTGGGAGTAGGGAACGGACTGGGGGTAGGTTCAGGGTTGTGCTGGGGGGAGTGTTTTAGGGTTTAGGGTAGTGTTGTGGGGTTAGTGTAGTGTAGGGTAGTGTTTTAGGGTTTAGTGTAGTGTCGGGGGTTGTGATGGGTAGTGAATGAGTGTAGGGACAGGAGTAGGGGAATGTGTATTTTCGCGCAGGAGTAGTGATTTAGGGTTTAGGGTAGTGTAGTGGTGCTTCAGTAGTGTAGGCTAGTGTAGTGTTTTAGTGTATTGATAGTGTTTTAGAGGTGTAAGGTAGTATAACACGTTATTCCGCATACCATTTTTATTACTTGGTAAGTTTTTACTTCGCATACATTAACACTTTCATTGTAATGGTATGCGAAGTAAAAACTTGCGTAGTAACGGTTATTGCTAAGTAATAACCACATAGTAATAGCATGCAAAGTAATGGCATGCAAAATAACGTCTCTTATATTCTCGGGAAAGACCTTAAGCATTGGCATGGTCATTCCCCGGGCGATACTCCACCGTAAAGTCCATTCCCTGTAGGGAGATGGACCACCTCAAGAGTTTATGATTTTCACCCCTCATCTGCATAAGCCATCTGAGGGGCCAGTAGTCTGCCTAAACCCAGAAGTGAGTCCCAAACAGGTATTGTCTCAGCTTCTTCCGTGCCCATACCACAGCAAAAGCTTCCCTTTCAATGGCACTCCACCTCTGTTCCTGTGGAAGTAACCTCCTTCTAAGTCAGGCAATGGGTTGCTCTAGGCCCTTCTCATTCAGCTGTGGTAAGACTGCCCCTATTCCATAATCTGAAGTATCTGTCTGCGCACATGGGTTCCTTGAGAGAATCGAAGGCTTTCTGACAAGCCTCTGTCCGGATCACCTAGGCTGCTTTTTAGAAGTCAGCTCAGTTAGGGGGGCAACAATGGTGCTGTATCCCTTAAGAAATCATCAGTAATAGCCAGTAAGGTCTAGGAAGGCTCTCGCTTATGTTTTGGCCTTAGGTGGGTCCTAGGCCATGAGGGTTTCAACCTTGGCCTGGAGGGCCTGCACCTTGCCCCCACCGTCTAGGTGTCCCAAATACACCACGGACCTCTGCCCAGCCTGGAACTTACTTGCCTTGATAGTCAGGCGTGCCTGTTGCAGGGCCTAAGGCACCTTCTGGAGATGATACATGTGTTCCTCCCAAATGGAACTGTACACAGCGATGTCGTTTAAGTAGGCGGAGCAGAACGCCTTCTTGCCAGCCAGGACCCTGTTGATCAACCATTGGAAGGTACCAGGGGCATTCTTCAATTTAAAGGTCATCACCCGAATTTGGTAGTGTTCCTCTGCGATTGAGAAGGCGGATCTCTCTTTTGCCCCCTCAGTCAAGGTGATCTGCCAGTACTCTGATGACAAATTGAAGGTACTGAGGAATTTGGCAGCACCAAACCGGTCAATGAGCTTGTCCTTGGGGAACCCCACACGGGTAAAGACCTCCATCAGAGCTCGGGCCACCGTGTGTGGAGTCACTGTTCTCAGAGGGATGGCCTCTTGGGTGTGGGAGGCATGGTCCACCAAGACCAGGATAAATTGGTTCCCCAGGGCTGTTTTGGCATGGATGCCCACCCTCTAAACATGGGGATGTTAATGATGGGAAGTGGGATCAGGGGAGCTTTGTGCTTTTGCCCTGATTTCCCATTGACCTGGCAGGTGGGACAGGACCTACCGAATGTATCGGAGGCTGTCATCAGCCAATAAAAGTGGGAGACAAGTATGGCAAAGACCTTGTCTTGCTCCAATAGTGCCAGGGGAATGTCATGAGCCAGTCGAATAGGGAGGCCCGGTAACACCGGAGGACAACCAGCACGCAGGCTGCCCCAGCACCAGGAAGCTTAGGCTCACTAAAAAGGAGACTGTTCTCCCAGTAGATAAGGTGAACCCCAGGGGCTTCACGTACTGCATGGTCTGAGGCCTGCTGCCTCAAGCCCTCAAGAATGGAGCACTCTCTCTGCAAAATTCTTCCCTGGTTGGCCCACCCTCAACTTGCCAGTCAGCAAGCTCAGGCAGGTCACTTTGGGGGTAGATGTCCTCCCCAGTTGGCTCAGGGGCCTCCTCCTTCGGTACCCTGTCAACCTCCACCGTGGGGACTTCAGGGACCAGTTTCCTGCACCCCTTACCCCTCCCCTTGGCAGTTGCCTGGGCCATTGTTCCAGGCTCCAGATGCTGTTGACTTCCTTCTAGGACAGCCATAGACCTTGTGGTCACATAGACCCACACAGGCAATCCCATCATTTCCAAGTGAGACCTGAGATCTACCTCCCTCCAGGCAGTATGCTTCAGGTCTTTACCTAACAGACAATCTACAGGCAAGGCTCACAGCTACTTTCATAAAACCTGATCACCCTCCCTTCCCCACTAAAAGGGAGCCAGAGCCACCAGTAGGTGGCTCTCATGATTGTCGGCGACTTTGTCTTGGCGGAATATGTTTGGTAGGACCTGTTCTGCTGACACCAGCTGACACTGGACAGTCGTCAAACTTGCTCCTGTGTCATGCAGAGCCTCCACCAGTTGCCCATTAATGGTGACCCACTGCCTATACTTGCAAGTATTGGAAGGTATGGGGCTTCTAGGCACCTTTTCTCTATCCCCTAGTGAAACTAGTGTCATCTCGGTCTGTCCCTCAAAACTGACTAGGTCTATCCCTCCCCAAAAGCTAAACTCACCAACCTTGGAGTCTACCCACCAGTGGAGGGCTCTACTCTCTTGGGAAATTTGGAGTAGCTCTTTATGTGCCCATATTTGTAGCATTCAGTACATTACGGTACAAACCTCCCTGTCTTCTGGTCAAAGAAACCCTTCTTTTTCTTTAGATCAGACTTGGACTGATAAGCCCTATCCTCCTAGGGATAATTTTGGGGGCGTTCTGAGAAATCCTTAGTTTTAGGCTTTTCTGTTGGGAACCCTGACCACCTTTGTGGGTGTCCCCGCCAGATACCTTTTTGGATAATCTAGTCCTGGCCCAGAGTTCTGCCTGCTCAGCAAGCTGCCTGGGGTCAGTCATCTTACTGTCAACTAGGTGGCACAATTCTGTAAAGCAAATACGGGGCATGTGCTCTCATGATCAAACTATAAAACCCAACATAATCATTTACTTTGCTGCCCCTCACCCAGCCATTCAGTACCTTACTGAAGTAATCAATAAAATTTACCCAGCTTCTGACTGCCCGTGAATCTTAACTGTATGTTTCAGGAGTCAGCACAAATTCGGCAAGTTAGATGGCTTTCATTGCAGTGTACTTGGTTTGGTCCCCAACCTCTAAAGTTAGAAGTGTGTCCCTCCCCAATGTATGCATGTGTTTCCACACAACCATCCCCAAGTGCTCCTCTGGAATCCAGTGTATCCTTAGCACAACTTCATAAGCAGAAAAGCACTTTTCAATGTCATCTCCCACCACCCAACAGGCCCCAAGTCCTTTGGTATACAAATCTGCTCTACATCAGGTCCTGTATGTGTGCTGCCATCATCACTGCTGGAGTCATACTGCCTGGGCTTGATCTCCAGCTCCTTTAGGCTCAGTTTGTGAGCCAACAAAAGTTGCTTTTCTGCTAAGGCTCTTTCAGCCTCAGCCTGTTTGGCATCCCTCTCAGCCTTTTTCTCCTTATCTTCTATTTTTAGCTTTGCCGTATGCAGCTTGAATTCCCTCTCCTTCTTCCTCTCCTTCAGATCCTCTAGAAATAGGCAAAAGGAGGATACACTGCTTCCTGCTCTCCCAGGAGGTTGAGTTCCAGGGATTTCCCCATCATCCAATGCAGGTAGCTCCTCAGAAGAGCCCGTCTCAGGCTCCTCCAGTGCATCATTTTCTTGGGAGCAGGACTCTGCCCAGGCCCGCAGGACCATTTGAACCACCACCTCCTTGGTGGCTCCTAGGGCAGGTACCTCCACCTCCTAGCAGAAGCTTTTCAACTGAGCCACTGTATACGTTTCCAGCTTGATCACCTTAAACTCCCTGGCTCCACGTGCAGACCCAGTCTCGACATGATGTCGAGAATGGATAAAAAATGCAAAGCAGGGAAAAAAAACAAAGAAAAATCAAAACAGTCTTAGATGTGGATGGGTAGTGTACATGTAGCTTTTGTATGGCACTGCACAAACACAAGTCCTACCCTCACAAATGTCATAAATTGTATCTCTAGTATGCAGAGGTATGGAGTCTGTCCAAGTAGGGACCACAATCCCAGTCAGGGCAAGTCACAACACAATTCCAAATGATCTTGTGCTCACCCCTGGTAGCTTTGCCCAGAGCAGGCAGGCTTAACTTAGAAGGCAATTAGTAAAGTATTTGTGTTAACTCACACTTGTTCATACACCACAAAAAGTCTCCACAACAGTTTAGAAAAATAGAGAATACTTATCTGAATAAACCAAGTCCAAAATGATCAATATCCATCAAATTTCGAGGTACTGAAGGCTGAAAGAACAAACGCAACAAAGTGCTTAGAAGCAAGTAGCGCTAAAAAAATAACCTCGGGTCAAAAGCGACCGGTGCAAATCCAAAGTTCAAGCCGACTGTAATGGAGCACAGGCCGGCTTCAGGGACTCACTTGGGCCCACTGAACACAGTACCTTGGATCCTGGGGTGCAGTCTGCACAGCAAGGCTTTCCGTCTTCTAGCTATCGGTTCTGAGAGCGGTCAGCTGTGCGGCGGGACTTTGCGCTGCTTGCTATTGGATTTGGCAGAATGTCAGCTACAGAACCCATGTCTGAGGGTCAGAACTTGGAGTGGGAACCTCAGGCGAGAGTTGGACTCACACGAGGCAAAGTCCAGCAGCCCAGCAAATCTGCAGATGGTCTTTTGTGTCCCTGAGACTTCAGAAACAGGTGGCAAGCTAACAAGCCCTGAGAGATTACTTTGGTGGGAAGGCACAGACCAGCTCTCCTTCCAGTAGAGTTAAGAGAGCAGCAGGCCGCAGAGAACAAGCAAAAATGCAGCCCTTCCAGAAATACGGTCCTGTTGAGTCCTCTGTGCTGCACCGCAGTTCTTCTGACAGAGATTCAGTGTAGGTCCAGAAGTGTCTGATTTGATGGGGCCAGACGAAGTACTTCCAACCAAATGGGCCTTTGATGTGAGGGAAACTTCAAAGAGTGGTTTGCAATCCCAGCCCTCACTCCAGACTACTAGTGGGGGGTTACCAGTCCTTTGTAAGGGGTCAGGACACTACCATTTGAAGGGTAAGGGAGAGCCTTTTCCTCCCATCTGCAAAGGAAGACCCATAGGAATGCAGATGAATGCAGATGGCTGCTAAATCACACCCTGTGTCTGGCTGTCTAGAAGGAAAGCACAAAGGGATTCGTCACCTAGTTCAGATATGTATTTGAGACAGGCTGTAAGGCACACAGAGCAGTAAGAGCAGAGAAATGTCCTCTTTCTAAAAGCGGTATTTCTAAAATAGTATTGTTAAATCCGACCTTACCAGTAACAAGGATTTATAATTGCCATTCCAAAGATAGGAAACATAAAATAGCTACTCCTTTCTGATCATGAATTTCAGCTTAAAGGTATTCTAAGAAACTCCAAATTCTAGATTATGAGAGGAGAAGGCCTCGAATCAGTGACAAACTAATTTAGATGTTTTTCACTACCAGGATATGTAAAACACATAAGTACATGTCCTGCCTTTTACTTACATAGCGTCCAGCCCTTTGTGTTACCAAGGGACTTTCTTGGGGTGATGTATGTGTAATAAAAGGGGAGTTTAAGACTTGGCAAGTAGTTTTAAGTGCCAGGTTGAAGTGCCAGTAACCTGCACACACACAGGCACTGCAGTAGCAGGCCTGAGACATGGTTAGGGGATTACTTATGTGTGTGGTACAATCAGTGCTTCAGGCCCCCTAGTAGCACTTAATTTACATGCCCTGGTCACATGTCGTTTATTTAAAAGAAGATATGTAGTGAACTTTACTAGTGACTTATAAGCACATTGAATATGCCAACTGGGTATCAGCTAATGTCACCATGTTTAGGGGACAGAGCACAAGCACTTTAGCACAGATTAGAAGTGATAAAGTGCACAGAGTCTTAAAGTCAGCAAACACAAGTACAGACAAATGTAGGGAGGAAGGCAAAAAGTTGGGGGAAGACCACCCTAAATCGGTCAGGTCCAAAAGTCACCTATATTCAAAAGAACACAGGTTTACAAGCGTCCCATGTGCAACACAGAAGTCAATTTATTTCCAGAAAAATGTCCACCGATTTAGGGAAACCTTTCACAATGTGAATGCACACAGCAATGACGTTCACAGATTTGATGATATTTTTATGGGCAGGGGCACAGGTTTGATTCCCTGGTTTAAATATGAAAAGGTAGTCTTTAGTTTTGAAAAAAGAAATTCATGTTGTTGGCTATGAAGCATTTTCATTTAACATACACGTCATTTGTGTGGTACATATGCTTTAAATTTTAAGGTTGTGACTGCTTTAGAGAAAAATTCGTTTGAACCTCTGTGGCATAACTCTTGGGCACAGGGGCAAATCATATTTCAAACAAATGTAATTAGAACAATCGCATTCAAACAGATGATTTTAAGAACTTGCAGTTCCAAACAAATGGACATGCCTCCACATGTCAGGTTCTGCTAATAGATTGTTTGCTTTTTGGGAGGATTAGGGATCAGATCTCAGGTGAAACAAACCCAGGTTCAAATAGATTAATTGGTAGTGGCAAGGGTGAAACATGGCGTGTCAAACAAAAAAAAGTCATGCAATAACATTTTTGATATTTCTAAAACGGTTGTCAATATTATTGCTGGCGGAGTGTGAGATTCTTCACAGCTGTGGTTAGACCAATCTGCTAGGTATTTGAGATGCTATTAATTTCAAAATAATTAGGCCATTCCGTCTGGTTCCTGCAAGCCCCGCTCTTATATTACTCTTAGAGTTTCATATCTACGTACAACTATTTAAGCCATGTAACATGGGTGTAAGGTTTCTCTATGGGGTCGTCCAGTGCAGAACCAATGCTACTTTCTATTGAAAGAGACACCTAAAAAGGCACAGCTCTAAAAGTGGGCAAAGTCCCCCTTACATGATTCAATCCACCTAACTGATCTGGATGCCACTTCTAATATTTAATTATATTAACTTAACCTATTGTGCCTATGCATGTTTTCATCACTGTCAGAAGCCCTGGTCATGTGTGGTAGCATACCTTGCCCAAGAGTGCATGGTCAGACTTCATTGACGGCCTGGAGTGAGATGAAGCCCCAGTCACTATTCTAGCATCCCAAACCCATCACTCATTGAGGAATCACTTTGTATAGTGTTTGACACTGCAAGGGGTAAGTCTATCTTGAGTCTCTAAAAGAACCACAACTTGCCTATGGTCTCAGTCATGCGATCCTGTGTTGAATGAGAAGTGACACACGAAGGCTGTTACAGGGGGGAGGAGCAGGGGCTGTTTTCTTCAGAACCTGCTCTTTGCAGAACCTCACTGCCATTTCATTTATATATCACATGATATACTCGTGATGAGGTAGGAGACATAAATCACCACTAGATAGCAGCATAAACTGGTGCTACCTCAAAATATGTCCAAGTACACTGTTGTCCTTTTTAGGTCTCGCCTAGGCAGGGCTTGTGCGGTCTCCTCGAGACATGCTGTATTTAGGATATAAATGTTTCAACCGGATTCAATTGGGAAGGCAGATATAAGTGCATGTATACATCATCACAAGGCGGAAGCAAAAAACGGGGAGACTCCCAATATTCTTTCAAAAGTGCTCATGGCATCATATATTAAAATTCACAGTTTATACAGAACTGTTATAACTGCACTGTGGGCATAAATTGCGAAGGCAACCCAAGGGAACTTTGTGCACGTTTGCTCATAAAGAAGTGTGTATTTTGGGGCAAGGTGTCACTCTAGAGCGGAGGTTCCTATGTTGAATGTGTTTGGTGATTTTTTTGCTGATGAAGTGCGGCCCCATTCCATGTATCGCTTTGTGGGTGATACAAAGCAGTTTGAATGTGGATCTTCTGGCAACCGGTAACCAATGCAGGGCTTTCAAGGAAGGGGAGATGTGGGGAGATATGTTCTTGCGGTTTGATAAGCAAATAGTAGTCTGGTATCCGAGTTCTGAATCCATTGTTGTCTTTTCATAGTCGTTAAAGGTGATCCCTGGTAGAGGCTATTGGCGTAATCGAGTTTGGACAGAACAAGGGAGATGGTAGCTTGGACCTTGTGTGGAAATCCCACATGGGGGAAGATTCATCACAGAGTTTTTATAGTAACAAAGCTTGATCTTGCTAGTTTGTCCACTTGGGCATTCATCGATAGTTTAGACTCCATGGTCATCCAGAGGTTAATTACTTCCTTCAATACTGAAGGCAGTGATCCCAGTTCATCAGTCCAGGCGGCAAGCGGGTCATAATGTTTCCAATCGTCACACATGAGTATTTCCGTTTTGAAAACATTCAATTTGAGATGGCTCCAAGTCATCCATTGATCCACAGCTCTGAGACAACTGAAAATTGGCGAGTTTCCAATGTCTTTGGGGCATTCCAGTTGAAGGAGTATTTGTGTGTCATCTGCATAGTTATAGCATATGAGGTGAAATTGATTGATCAGTACGGGTAATGACTTCATGTAGATGTTGAAAAGCATGGGCGAGATGATAGAGCCTTGAGGGACCCCAGCTTTTTTGTAGTACGGTTTGGACGAGAAAGTTGAGGTATGGATGACATTAGTTCTGTTTTGAAGGTAGGACGTGATCCAGTCTAAAGCAGTCCCTGCTATGCTGGCTTCGTAGAGTCTTTGTTTAAGAAAGACATGGTCAACCATCTCAAAGGCAGCCGAGAGGAGTAGCACAGCAACACTTTTGCCGTCAACTGTGTTCTTCAGGTCATCCCAGATGGCAAGGAGAGAAGATTCTGTGCCTCTTCCCGGACGGAATCTTGTTTGGAAGTCTGAAAGTATGGTCTTGTCTTCAATGAATTGTGATGTCTTGAACGTTTGTGCTGGTCACAGGTTAGAAGGGCTGCCAGCAGGCCTGCTTGCTTTGACCAGGTCAATAAAATCATTGGGTAAATGTGTTGGAAGGAACGGAGAGGCTGAGTTAGAGTATTCTTGTGAAGTTATGACTAAATCATTTTTGCATATATTAACTCCCCCAGGTCTCCCCTAGGTGTTCCAGGGGTGGGGTCCCTAACAAAAGAGGTTTATTAAACACTGGTGAGGGAGAAATTGCACATTTCATTTTTCCCCACTGAGGATAGATGGCCTCAAATGCCAACATGGCAATGTCTTATGGATGCATAATTAATGCTAGGAGATTAATCAAATATCCTTCAAGGAAATCCCAGAATGGTATTGATAAATCCAACAGATTGCCCTTGTTGAATTTATCATAACTTGTACACAAAATAAGTTATAAAGCTTACTTTCATACAAGCCAAAATCCAGGCTTCCTGTAGTCTTTTTCCTGATTGTTCAGAGTTAACAGGATTAGCCAGGCTGCTTTGATGAAGTTATAAGTGGCTCACCAGGGTACAGGTTCTGCTGGAGAGGGTTCTGTTACACAGGAATGCCAGAACAGGGGGGACGGATCGTAAAGCATGAGGCCTCAAAGGAGGAACAGGACAGTCAGGGAATGCCAGGGCCTCTAACCCCCAAATCCTCTGACCCAGCCAGATAGCAAGCTTAAGGAAGCAATCTGAAGATGGTAGAGGAGGTCAGCTATGGAAATAAGTCACAATTGAGGTGGATTAAGTTAGTTCTTGCTCGTCTGCTGAGATTTCAGCCATCATGAATTTTGGGGGAATGGTGTTTTCTGGGACATGAATATGCAACACTTTAGAGGAAGCTGTATTGCTCTGGGTTGTTATCCTGCACCTCATTGGGCAGGAGTGTTCTCCTGCTTGATCCAGAGAACACAGAATAAATAAGTGAGAGGTGCATAGCCACTCAGTCCTGCTGCATGAAACTACAAGAAGAAGGATGATTGTCCTGATGGAATCCTGATTTGCACACAATGGCCTGTCTGGCGAAGACTGCGCATGCTGCACTATCTGAGACTACAGCTGTGAGGACTTTGCTTGGCTTCAAGAAGGAGTAAGGAGTGGACTCCCTGCAGCTACAGGTTAACAGAGCTAAACTGACCCTTCTCCAGCCAGAGTCCCCCTTCCTGGAGTGCATCCAGTGGAGTTTTAAGGGGTTGACCAAGTGTATTGTGGGAGCTTAAGTCCAGCCCTGCCAAGGACCATCTAAATGATTCCAGACCTTTGGATTTGAGTTTTGGACACTTGGAACCCACCGGGAGACGTTCTGGAAAGACCTCCAGAAGTTTGGGAAACTTTTTGGAAAAGCTCCATAAGTGGACTGACTCGACCGCGAGGGCGAAGCCAGCCACCTTCAACCGCGCGCAGCCTAGATTCCAGGTTTGTCCCGCTGAAGAGCTCCAGAGGTCCGACTTGCAGGGTTTGACCGGAAGCTCGGGAGAGGTCCCTCACCGAATACAGACTGGTGGAGAGCGTCAAGGGACCCCGGCAGAAAAAGCCCCAGAAATGTTTCTAAGTTTGAAGGTAAACTTTTGACCAAGGCCTCCCCATGGGGTATCCGAGCAGGGCTCCAGCACGGTCTGCCTCAAACTTTGATTTTGTCCCGGTCACGGCTGGCCAGATGTCCAGAAATTATAATACATATATACACAAGCTGGAAATCCATGGTTCTTCAGAGGATGTTAGCAGTCAAAGGTAAACAGATCTTGAGATACAGGGTAAACAAGACAACTCCCAGCCTAAATTCTGCTATCCGCATGGTACAATGCAGAGTCCACTCTGATATGTGTATGAGACAGCATTATAACAAATGCCGAGTGATATCCTCATTCTCATCCCCCTAAACCTGTAAAACATTGATCTCCGTGTTAAAGGCCAGGAAGTCAAGGAGTAGTTTCAGACATTTTTGAAGGTGTTGATGAAGGGGAATGTGTATGCATGTTCCAATGGCAGGTCCTCCACACACTAACCAGTCATAAACAACTAAGGTGTGCTGTTCTGTAGATCCACCAAAATTACACCGATGCCAATGGAATCCTGCACAGTCACAATGGCATCATTTAATGTATGCACTGACCCTCACCCACGGAAGTGACATACTTTATCAGCGGGCCCCTCTTTGGGGCTCTTTGCCGGAGATTCTTCTAGTCACTATGGTTGTTGTTGGCCAGACACTAGCTTGAAGCCCTTCACTAAATTCCGGAGGGAGTGTGGTAGATTGCGGAGGTGATTATACTAAAATTGGCTATGGATGGCCTAAATGCCAGAATTGTTATATCAAAGGAAACTCATGCCAAGATTACAATTATCTGTGAAGCAATAGGAGGGAGATAATAAACCCCAGGTTCAGTGAAAACATCCACATGTTTCTTACCTAATGTGTTCGGATGAGTCAGCAGCTAATCTTCCTGACTGGTATTTAGTGCCCTAGTGCACCCTGAGTTTGATGTATTAGTGAGCATTTTTATTTATCCTACTGCTGGTGCATGTAGTCATACCTATTGTGGTAGTAGTTGAAGAGTTCTCACATTGGAGTTCTTGAGCCCAAATGACCTGTTTTCCCAGATATATGGGCTCCTTAAAGTGCCTTGGAGCCACTTGCCAATATAGCAGTATTTCCTTCCTAGAGAAGCGTTGCCTATTCACCTATTCGCTCCATGGGTCTCTGTAGGCATAACCAACCAGCCAGCCGCTGATGCAGAGTAGGTGCTACCGAACCGGCACCCAACGCAACCATACTAGGGTGCGGGACATCAGCCAGGACTAGCCGAGGAACACTATTCCCCCATTTTTTAGGGTACTTCTTGTATGTAGGACAATCTACGAATCGAGATTTCAACCACCATAGCATAAGTAGTAGCCATGTGGTTCATCCTTTAGTACCTATATTTCCAGTGGGTTACCTTCCTCTTTGGAACCCCACCGCTCGTGTGCACCATCACACCTCACTCTAGGTCCTGAAGAAACGCCACTGATCCAGCAGTGGACATTTAAAGCGTGAAACATGTCGACCTTCTAGCAGTTACTTGGGCACATTAAGCCCCACAGTAACCCACTAACCCGTGTGGTTTTTTACTCTACCAAGGGTACCACGCTATTAAAGTCTCCCAGTGGATACCCTTAGGTATTTTAATATCTTTACATATTTTCACAGCACGTACTTCACTCCCTGCACTCTAGGTTCTAGCCCGCATACCCGAACTCACCTGTCGGCTTTTCTCTTAAAAGATCTCCGTGAAAGTAACCCTTTCAATAGGTGTCCCGTCGGGCATTGCAGCGCTGGCCCGATGAGGCGCATAAGCCCAGTGATGAAACATGACTCCCTTCGGGAAGTGTGAGGGCTAACAAAAGAGGCAAGACCTTACCCTCCCCTTCGGGACTAGTTCCTTGAGACCGGGGATGCACATCTGCCTCTCTCTTCTTTTTTCCTAAATCTCTCCCTCTCTCTCCTATTCTCCCCTTTTGATGAGTGGGTGATAATACACACCCTACTCTTGGAACAGTGTCCCCCCTTGTTATATTTCTATTTGTGGAGCACGGACACTGGGCCTTAATAGGCTCCTGGTCCCCCCGCCCTCTTCATTTTTGACCTGGCATAACCAACACCTCACACAGTCCTAGCTAGCATATACATAAGGCTATACATAGAGCTCGCCTCTATGTTGACAAGTTGATCATTCTGCCTTTGGCGTCACAGATCAGTTTGATGGCACATTATCTCCTTACGCAGAGAACAATTGCAGCCAAAAAGGAATTCCACTAATTTAAGTGCGTCCAAGTTGGTGACAAACAGTTCTTTGACAGGGTCAGCTTTTATTTGCAGCTTCATTATCACAAGGTAACAGTTTTAAGGCACTGCTACATAATGACATGAGAAACTCTGGGTAGCTCGTAGCAACAGTGGCTCTTATTCTGATCGCAATAATTAGCTACTCAAGATTGGATTATGTCAATTCAATGTATCTGGGTTTGATGGTAAACTAATGCAACAGACTTCAGAAAATTCAGATTGCTTTACTTATGCTAGATAAACCAGCTCTACCACCAGAAACTGCCATGGGTAAAAGCAAATCCATGTACACACTCAAATATATATTGTTTGATACATAAAAGGGTGCTCAATGTAGGTGGTGATTAAACCCTGAAAAGGAATATACCACTCTGCTCTCGGTGACACTTTTTGCCTAGTAGCCTTGTATTGCCTCACAGATCCCACAGTAAGATTTTCTTGATAGGGTGAATATAGCTTCTGTGTCTTTCCTACGTCTATTCAGAATTACAAGCATTGTAAAATCCAATTTTTCACATAAAAAGTGATTCCCTAGTAAACTGCGGATATATTCAATATTCAAAATATATCCCACAGTAAATTCAGCTGTGATATTATAAAAATTGCACATATTGACTGAATACCTCATCACTAGGTGTGGAAATCATTGATTTAGAAATACCTCTTACAATACCTTTAGTGAAGTTCTAATGACCAGTTACTGTTGGCAATATAGTAATAATGTTGGTGAACACTGCATTTGATCATTACTACCAGCAGTAAAAAATACTAGCAGCTAAACACATCATTGCACTGTTGCCATTCCTTGTAGCTAAACTAATGCCACCAGGAGTGAATGTTTTTGCTAATGTTAAATAACCCGCAGCTGAGAAATGGTGGGTGAGTTACAGGGCAGAAACAGGAACAGTGAGCAAAGAGAAACGCGTGTTTCTCGTTATATAGATGTTCTGCCTTGTTGTAAATTAAGCTCAAAGCTGGTCAGATTCTGAGACCAATATTATGTGTCTGCATTTCTTCCATTAGTGGGGATTGCTGCAAGTAATGAATGTATTGCCAGTTGCACCTCAGAAGCCTGGAGTTAGCCATTGAAGGGGTTATCCATGATAAGACATGTAATGGACAGTATTTTACAGAAGGTGATAGTTACAAACTTCCATTAATATGATTCATACAGCTCATTTAGTCATAAGAATAACGGATTCCAAGAGGTACACGAAAGCAAATTACACAATTGTAGAAAGTGAAATTATAAAATTACAACTATATCCAAGAAGTAAACCACATCTTTGTAGACCTACTTACCAAATTTGAAGTTTCATTGTTGTATCATCTATTGTGACGGTTTTTACCTTAAAATCAATACCTAGGAAAAATAAATATAAATAAACTTTCTGTTCGCACAGACACGCATTTCCGATTCATACATATTTATGTGAATTACAATTTTTCATGAAATCTTGTCCTAAATTAAAAAATTGCTGATACAGAATCAAAGCGTGTTCTTCTGATGAATACAGTGGAATCATATCAGCTGGCAATAACTTGCTAATATTAATACTAATAATGATAACATATTAATCAAGCTATTTGAGGTAGTAGCAATCGTATAAATACTTTATATAAAATACAATAATTCTCACATAACAATCACACATAAGAAAAACCGACACACAGTTTGCAAGAATGTTGTGGTTTGAATGTATTAATAATGTGAAGGTGATTTCTAGGATTACCAGCTTCTTCAACAGAACTCAGGCAATCGTGATGCCCAGTCCTGAAATACTGTTGCGCTCGACGAGAAAAAGGCATCTGGTCCAAAGATTGAAAGTCTGCCACACAGAGACAGGACACTTTTTTCCCCATGTTGAACATTCCTCCATGTGACAATATCCAACGGAAGCCGCACAAGACCATCTCGGGTAAACATGTATTTGTGCATTAGCTGCAAACACTTCAGCGTGTAACATAAAAGAAGACTTGAGTCCCAGCTGTAAAGCACATGGCAAGTCGCATAACTTGACTTAGAAATGAGGGAAAATAAAATTGGCCTCACTAGACTTTTTGATCACTAAAGACCTGAACACATATTTAAAAGCATGATGTGGAACTAGAGGACTAGAAAATGCATGATCATGCCCTAAACAGACCAACCAGCTCATTCAAATGGGAGCTGAATCTCTATAAAGCCCTTTCAAACATATTAGAAAAATACAGTTCAATAAAAAAGAAACACTGATGAAATCATCAACATACAGTGTCAAGTTAAAAACTGTAGCAATAAAATAGTATTAATTTTCAAAACAGCAATGTCCTTCAAGTAGTAACTTCAAGCCCAATCCTGCATGCGATTAAAATTATTAGAAGCTACCTTTGCGATTACAGATACTAGGAACTAAGCAGGGCCTATGATCTTCCAATGTTTTGAGCATGAAGACATAATAAACAAATAAACTGGGCCACTGCAAACACCACGACCGATCTTGTGTTACTTTTACATATTCTCAGTTAGTTAATGCGATCAATCAGCCCCAAAGCCCGACACATTGATACACTCCACCTAGATGTCAATCTAGAATATGCCCTGCAGAAGAATAAGAAATGCTTATCTGATTTATCCGTAGAACAACAAGCTGGGCAAAGGTTCGACTTGTCAGTAAACAAGGTCTATAGTGATGTATGGAAGAACACCATAATGGAACTTCAGGTAAAGGGAACACGCCCAAGGCGGGTTAATATAATCCAGGACATACTCAAATTCAAATATATGTTGAAGCATAAAAAGCGTTTTGGTCTTGCTACCTGTAGAATCAGAAGACTCACTGAGTGTAATGAAGTTTTACCAGTACGCCCGCTGGACAGCACCGTTAGCATTGATATGGATGGCTGAGGAGGTGCTCCATAGACCACCCAATCCCAAACTGTTAAAGGCCTGCTTAATATACACCAGCCTAGGGCATTGTATATGAATCTTTTAGGGCTAAGATCTCACTTACGGCTTCTCTGTATGGTTTTAAAGACTCTGTGGACCATACCCGAAGCCAATACATTAGAGGTAACAGTATCACCTCTTCTGTAATAGGCTCAAGGGCAAGGTTCAATCAGTGGCAGAGTTGGAGTGCTGAGCCCAAGACAAGCAACAGACCGTATAAAGTTATTTTCAACCACGCCAAGAAGTGAACAGTTCCAGTAACCCCACAACTTAGCACAGTATCTACCGGTGTTCTTGACCTGGGCGTTTCAGATCTGAATCATGGAGGAGAACGAGTAAGATAGGGCTCTAATGGCAAACCTCACAATGGTATATACTCTATGATTGATTAGTGAATGGATCATTTGGATTTGGGGGCTTCAAGACTCGTTATTCGACTATCTGATCCCCGAATAGGTGAATTCTAATACTCTCCCTAGCAGAGCATAATCTAGTCCAATATTACCGTCCAATCTCTTCTTTTCAAGTGTAAACCATCAATTTCATCTTTAGGGCATTTATCTTTAGTCCATAGGAGTCACAAAATATGTAAAAACCTAGCCATGTGTGTCTGGAGGCCAATGCAAGTTTTGGAGAGCAGCAAGGTGTCATCAGCAAAAAACAAGAGTGGCAGGATTTGCATGCCAAGGATGGAGAATCATTAACACAATTTAGCACATAATCTATACAATTGTTTATATGCAACAGAAAAAAAGGTAGGGGCCAAAATGCAGACTTTGCAAACTCTTTTAGTTTCATCGGTCCTGTCCATCAGTGACTTGTTTGTTCCCCACTGGATCCCGCATAGCTCCTCTCATGTTCCTCTCATGGAATCACATAAATATATTCAACAAATTGCCCAGGTGGTTCAAGGAGGACCTCCCACAATCTTACCCTTGGGACTAGATCGAATGCCGCTCATAAAACGATAAAAGAAACAAAAAGTGTACAGCCTCCAACGTCTACAGTCTTCTATTGGCTATAAGAAGTCTAAAGGCCTGGTCTATGGCTCCAGTTTGTGACCTAAATCTAGATTGGAGAGGGGAAATTACATTATTATCCCTATTCAAGATGTTAGTTGCCCAAAGACTTGCTTTCAGAAAATGTTCTGCGAGTTGTCTAGTAGGCTTATAGGGCAGTAGTTGCTTGGGAGATTACAACACACTTGGATTGGCACAATTTCCGTGCCTTACCATGTAGATGGCATGGGTGCACCTGCAGCTATTGCGTTAGAGACGATATTAATATATGGCACCCAAATGGAAATGTTAGAACAAAACATACTGGAAGGAAATATAAGCGTGGGGCCTTCCCCTGCCTTTGGTAGCAAATTACAGCCGAAGTTTTCCCATCTAAAAATGATGTGGCGGGCTCCTGTAAAGGGGACCTACTGTGTGTCTATCAAAAAAGGTGCCCAACTCTTGGGCAACTGGATGGGATTGTGGTAAGGTGATATGAAGTGTTCTTCTTATTCACTGGGCTGAATAACAGACTCAAGTTGTTTAACACAGTCTTAGGCTCACTGTCTGTCAGAATGTTTTTGAGTCATTCTCAAATGAGGCCTCTAGATGATCAACCAAAATTGATTGTTCCCACATTGCCTTAGCCAATTTAATAGCCTCCAATTATGCTGCTCTTAACTCTTTAATAGCTGTCTTATTGCCTAGCTATAGGGTGGTTACTTAATTACTCCTTGCCTCTCTTCAGGTATCGGAAAACCATTCCTGAGATTTGGGGTTCTTGACGACCTGATTGATCAATTATAATTGTTAAAGCAGTGGATCATCTTTTGACTTCTATGGACCCCCACTTAATCATTACTGGAATCGGGGACACCCACTAAGTCATTATTGGAATCATAGGACCCTAGCCTAAGCAATTTTGATTATTTGAACCGCAAAACAATAAACTGGAATATAAAAACAAGCATTCATGAAATAAATACACAAATTATTAAATAGTTAATTAAAATCACAAACAAATATAAACAACAAAGATTCAATTTTAATTGGAAGGTTGGGACTTTTTTAAAATTCAATTGAGACCACCCATTGACGGTACTAAATTCTGTTTGATGCACTTTCACTGCCCTTATAAATCAATCTGAGGATACCAACTGAATTTTTGGCATTCATTTTCAAATTCCTTTACATTTACAGAACATATACAAATTCTATTTTGATTCTTTATTTATATACACCTTATTAATCTGTTGATAGTATTTAATGTTTCTAAGAAGCAGTGGACCCCATTAGTACGAGTGACGGACCCCAAGGAGTCCCTGCACAACAGGTTAAGAGCCGCTTGTGTAGATTGCTAAAGGTCTTAAATTTGTTTCACTCAGCAATGGGAAGTTGGGGCGTTAGACAGCTCCTCCACTGTAAGAATATGGATGACCTTTGAGTGGTATTAAGATGTGCATGGAGTGACGTACAAATATAACACCTAAACTATGCAAACCATTGCATCATTTAGTCAGGATATTGGTTTGGTGTGAAAGGGAATTCTCATTTCAGATGGTGATCAAAAAGATATCAAAGGTACTTGTATTGCAAACATTACATTGATTCTACGGTCACCAGTATGCCAAGATCCATTGAAGGTGCAAACTCCAAATATATTCACCTTTGTCTTTCTTTCCAATTTTTATTTCTAAGGCAGTCACAGTGTAAAACTCAAAGCATTAAAAAAAATGTTTACATTTTTGGAATGCTGGGTGTAAACTAGAATTATCATGTTTTTAGAAGTCCAAAGTTGGAGGATAAGAGTGAATGCCTGAGGCGAGAGTCTAGGTCTCTAATATTTTAAATACAGCAATGCAAGAAGGTACCATGGTCAAAGACCCGAGTTGGTGCTTGGCCAAAAATGGTAACAACTCTTTAGAAGCGAAATAGGATTAACATACTCCAAAGTTGCATTTCACCATTATGCTCAGAGGGCTTAGAAAAAGTCCACAAACACAAAATGAAGAGGTGATGCAAAGTGCATCAGTGCCTCTTTACTTGCTATTAAGATAAACACCATCATATGGTGTGTGGTGGGAATTGTGAGCCAAAAGCTAGCTTGTGCAGGCAGGAGGATAATCTTTTTTTAATGACAAACCTATTCAATTTCTCAAATAGAATTTTGGGGAAAAAATGCTGGAGTTCAAAGCTTTGCATATTTTCTAAATCCCACAGGGTTTTAATGGCCTGCTTTGTTTACACTAAGGACCAAAGGTAGGCTCCTTTCCACTGCTAAGACATTGAATACTGGAGTCAAGGCAAGAGTGAGCCAGAATGGATTGACATTTAGTATGTTGTTAGATAAGCTATAGGGGTCAGAGGCAGTTAAGAATTTAGTCCAAACCATAAGGTCTAGAACTTTGTTAGCTGTGACATGATTGAAAATGGCAAACTGTTGGACATCAGTAGGAATTTTAAATAATGTTATGGTTGAGCCACAGAGCTCAAAATTATACTTGAAACACTCCTATGGGGATGTAACATTAGCTGGTTGTCCTCCACAAATCAGTCTTGGGTCTCAGTGACAACACATTTATTATCTTTATTCTGGGAAGCAAAACTCATAGCGTCATAACCCTTAAGGTTTACTTTGGGTTTCTTTTGTTTAATGTCACTATTAAGTAAACACTTTTTGCTTATCTATTCAATATGTAGAGTTGTTAGAAGCAGGAGAACAGCCACTGCATCTTGTGGAGCAAAAACCTGATGTGCTTCTGCTAATTATTGATGTCATCATACTACCCTGACTGAGATCTCTTGCTGTAGCCTTGTATGCCAGGGACTTGTATCTGAGCCATCAGCTGCAATTTGGACAGAAAGTTTAACGGCAGGGACAGACTGGTCCTAAAGGTACAAACGTACTGCGCAGTTGTTTATCCTTAATAATCATGCTCCGCTACTTTATGAAAAAAGGTGACTAAACGTTAATCACTAAATAAAGCAGTGGCAGAATCGTCTTGTGTAATCACTTTGCTGTGACCATCAAGAATGGTAACAATTTCAAGAAAATGGCCATTCTCATGACCAAGGTCTAGGCTGTAATCTGCACATCTACAAAAAATTAAATGTGTACGGAAGTATAACCTTCAATTCATGTAGCATAGCAAACACTCCTAGTAAAGTATCCTGGTGATTACTCTGTAGTCTACTATTGGAATATCTAAGATTATTTGCAAACATGAAATCCATCAACATACTCCCATGTTTATCAGACACACTGATAGGAAACTATGACCTTAGAATCACCCATAAAAAGTAATTTTCTGGTCAGTTCATGATTTTGGGGTAATGTTGGTTATTATAGGATTATAGTCTGAGCACCACGAGGCTCTGCAAGGAAAATGTGAGCCCATCCCAAAGGCAAAGGCAATAAGCAGGCTCAAGGACTCCAGCTGAGGACTTGAATCCTCGGAGGAGAGTGAGTGTTCCAAAGTCACGGGTTAACTCTAGTCAAAATAGCTAAGGACTTGTCAATGGAGCCAGATTGACCATGGAACTGAATCCACTTAATTGGCCATGTCAGTGATTTGAAATGCTTTCTTCATTAATAAGTGTCACTTACTCCCCGTTCAACCAAAAAAATTGTAATTCACCTGCCCACAATTTACACATTATTCCAAAAGGCAAAGTTATGCATAAGAACATTCAAAAACATCTTAGCCACTTGTTTAATTTATACAGGTATTGCCCAGATGATTCATGACAGTGAGTAAAGGTGTGGCTGTTTGAAACAGAGTAACCACAAAAACAGTGGTGTGCTGGAACAGTGGTTGGGAAGAAGTAAAATTAAAGAACACCAACATAGTAGTAGTAGTAAACTTAAGGGGTATTCACATAAATGTTGAAATGTACTTGGTACAGTTTTGGTGCAGATTTAGGATCATCTAAACTAAACCCAACACTCAGGGCTAGCTCCTCCGCAATGGCGTAGGGGCTTCGCCCCACTGGCTCAGAGCCAACAGGTGAAAAATAGAACAATGTTCTATCATTGTTTCATTTTTTTTCGCCTGCTCTGAGCCAACGTTGTAGCAGATGGGCTGGGGCATGAGAGGGGGAGGAGGAGTGCTAAGTGCCCTTCTAAGTGCGCATTTGTGTTTGGCACTGCATGAGAGCAGTGCGGGGATTGCACAGGGAGTCTGATGCTGCCCCAGTGCCTGTTGGGACAAGGAAGACAGAGGCACAATGCGGGAGGCGGCCGGCAGCTCCAGGTAAGTGTTTCTTTCTAAACCGCCCCAGTGCTTCCCTTCCCCTGCTCCCTCCACCTGCCCCATCACCTCTTTATTGTGTCTGCTGCAACTACTAACACTTGTGTTTGGGCATGACTTTTGCTACTGAAGAACCAAGTCTGATTTGCATATGGTTGGTCCTTGTCTGAAGTGGCATAGTGACCAAAAATATAATAGGTGAGAATACGGCCCAAGAATTACAAGAGGCTAAGATTAATTCAGCATAACCCCATAACTTTTTGTTTTAATGCAACACGACATAGCACATGCACCCCTGACTACCCAGAACTGTGATCCAACAGTTTCCTCATGGTGGTAGGGTTTATAACTGCTAGTAAAGGAAAACTGCCCCATTACAAGGGATTCTCTCACTACAGTGGTGCAAGAAACTGGATTATTTGGAGTGGGCTACTACCCACCTTGAGGAATGATCACAACCCATATAAAGGTGAATGATCAAAGTCATTAAAATAATTTGAGCTCCTTTGTAGGTATAGCACAGAGTAGACAGGTATAACTTAGGGCTAATGCCTAAAGTATTTATGAAGCACCAAAACAGTAATAAGGGCAAAACAATACAAATCCCAAACTGAATTAGAAAATTAGAGGGCAATTTAATAGATAAAATGCTACCAAATGAAAAAAATCAAATAAGGGGAACTGCAGCTATATGAATTGTTCCATTATTATGTAGGAATAGCACAAAGACGTGGAACATGCCACTGATAGTTCAATGGTAGTGGTAGACTGGGACTTAAGTGCAATTGGTGGCTGACCAAAATGTAGCGTGGGTTGTATACACCAACCAAGTTTGCCCTGGTCAAAGAATTTATCTTCTGACTTGATCTTTTAAGTCCCAATCCACTACAGGAGAACACTTCTAAAGCATCCCAGCCCCTCAGGGAAGGCACTTTGAGACTCACAGAGTGTCAGGCAGAGGCCAACAGCAGGTTCCAATCAAGATCCAGTTGCCACAGGTCAGCTGGGCAGTTGCAGGACAGGCCTCTTGGAACTAGCTGTATCCCAGTAGCATGATTAGGAGGTCAACCTTATGACCCTTAGGAGTCTATATTTTTGTCCTGTGTACAACAGGGAGCAGGTCGGGTCCTTCGAGGCTCCTTTCGATCATAGACAGCAGGTCCAGTCCTCTTCTGTTCTTCCTCAGGTCCCGAAAGTGTTCTGTAGGGGGTGACTACAGATGCTGTATCTATGCTTGGCACAAGCTAGTGGGTTGGAATGATTCCTGGGCACACCCTAACCAATGAGGTAAAAGTTCCAAGAGCCGAATGATTCAATTTGGGCATTTTAAAGAAACTGAAAGTCTTCTGCCTGGATCAGATTGGGCTCTGATGGATGGGGGGGTGGGGGGGGGAGTGTACTATTGTAATCCTAGTGTCCTCCTGAATCAAAAACTCTAAAATCCACTTTGAGACAGAATCTGTGTCCACAATGAACCCAGAAACAGACGTCTGGTAGAATAAAAGTAGGGTTTTCCAGCAACCAGACAGTGGATACTCAAGAAATGTTTTGGCATTCCGTTTTCCTTCAAGTGCTCTCCCAGTGTTATATGTAAAACATGTTATACCTACCAAGTACGATTTGACACTCAAGCAGGACTTGATACTAAGGTCAGAAAGGATGCTCACAGCCCCTAGCCTGCATATTCAGTAAGGTTCACAGTCAGGCTACACAACTAGGCCTGAAGCCACTGTAGTGGATAGCACAACAGGTGCTGCAGTCCACTAGTGGCATTTAAATTCCAGGCCCTGGCTATACCTTGTACCATATATTGAGGGTTTATATGTAAATTAAATAATCCAATTAGGAATATTCTAATTCAACCATGTTTAAAGGGGGAGCACATGCACTCTACTACTGGGCAGCAGGCGTAAATTGTAAAGAGTTGTAAAGCCATCAGAACTATAGAGATCAACAAAAGGTAAAAAACAACTGGTGATTGTGCAGAAAAGGTGAACTTCATACAAGTAGGAAAAATCTGTTTAATTGATAAACATGCAGCATATCTGTCCTCTGGTGAGTGTTCAAAATGTATGTTCCTCTGTCTTAGAAAAATAAATTATTGAGCAAAGATTTATTTTTAAAGAAAGAATAAAAATGCTTGATATTTCCATTGTTATTTTAACAACAAAACAGATACCAATGCCAAAAGAAGGGCTTGCTCTCACCAGAAACCTTAGTCTTTTGCTCAAATACATGAAAGTCAAATGTAGGGGTGTGCGAAATGTGTGTAATTTGCTAGATAAAATCTTCATAGGGAAAAATATCCTAGCCACTGGAGTTTGCAAACCCTCTGGCACAGAGAGGCTAAAATTGTACCTCCCATATTTATAACATTTTTTATGGCCACTCAATGTTTGAGATCAAGCCTATAGGTTGGTGAACTCAGTCTGTTCACACTGTTTGAAAAAAAAAACAACTTTAATATACATTTTGGATCTAAGGCCCAGATTATGGTCGGCCAGGAAAAGGGTGCTATATTGATCACACCTGATATATACCAACACCTCAAGAACGAGAATTTATCAGGTGTGATAAATAGTACCAATTATTGCTCTGAAAATGGAGGATAACACACAGAATATTTACCATGACTGATCTGCTGGAATCTAACTGGGAAAAATACGGAAGGGGTTTTGCTTAGCCCACACCTTGTAATTGTGATACCAGGTTGACACGAGCTACCACACATCCCACAATTAATCAGCCAAGCTGTAATCGGGGTCCTGGTCTATCAAACCATTAGGCTTAGGTTTTAAGTTTACACCACAAACCAATGAGGTTCATAAAGGCACTACAGCCTAAAGCCATGCATGCTTTGGGGAATCCCTCAACTGCAGCAAGTGGCTCATCAGGTGATGGTGAGGCGAGACCTCATGATATGTGTACCGGGCTACTGCCACGAGGACATGGTAGAATTTGTGGAAATGTCTTTTGGCTTGTCAAGACTCTTGAACTCTGACAATAAAAGTGTGGTGGGCCATTAACAGCCATTGTCCCATAAGCAGAGAAAAGTGACATTTAAATAGTCTAAGTCAGGGGTCTCCTACCTTTTCTGTAATACCAGCTACTTATGTTCAATGAAAATCATCTTCAGCTACTGATATTATTAATGTTGAAAAAAGTGAGCACGTCAGACAAGATTACATGAGTAATGACCATATGCCAGATTAAAGGTAGTGCTCACCTCAAAGCATCAGACAGGGTTACCAGCAGTAAAGTAAACAAGCATTGGTAATGCATCGCTTTTGCCTATGTAATTAATAAAGGGCTGTTTTCATCAATCATCGTCCGGGAGAAGGAAAGAGCCCCTGACAGATAACACTACAGGGAGAGGATGTAGCGCAGCAGCTAGAGCTGCTGACTCGAAAGCTGGAGATCCCAGTTCGAGTCTTGGCGGTGCCGCACAACATCCTGTGATTCTATGCAGATCATTCATTCCCTATGGGTGATAAATTGTTATATAAATATGCGGCAATAGTAAAAGGCAAACTTTATGAAAATATAGTTCCACCAAAGCGGATGTTAACAATATTTCGGTGGTGGAAAACTAATAAGAGAGGCAGACAAGGAACAAGCATTGGTTAATGCAGGAAAAACACAACAGCTATTAGAAATGGAGGAAAGGTAAGTGTCACACACAGGAACCAATGAGAAGCCAGGAAAGAGAGGAGGTGAGATGCAAGTCCATTTTAAGTTTACATTAAAAACAATAGCGCTGTGCAGGCAAAACCAAAAATATTTGTGGCAATGTGAGATGCCTCTATGTGAGTAATACATAACAGCCAACGCTACAATGTCCTGGTTCCAAGGAAATAATTTATGTCTCCCCAATGCTGCATGATTTATTTCTTAAATTTAAACTTTTCAACTTTAAATATATTTTGGAAATTCAATCATTTGTTTCCAAATATCGACTTATGAGTTTGGAAAATACACACACTTTAGTCTCGAATACATGCCTTTCAATTTTGATATGCATACAATAATTCCATCAAGCAAAGGTTTCTAATTTAGTAGACTGGCTGCACACAGGCGAGCTACATACAAGTAGCTGGAGAGCTACCAGAATGCTCACGAGCTACTCGTTGGAGAAGCCGGATTCTAAGTGCTAAATAATGACATGCATTGAATTGTTGAAAAATACAACATTGGACAACGATATGAGAGAGCAGCTTCTAAATATGTGCATGTTTAGTCATCACGGCTACAACGCTGCGCGATACTATGAGTGATACTTTGTACATCTCTTAATAAAACATTTAGACTACATTGTGACTTGTGGCAGGATCAGTGACACCTAAAATGATAACAGTACAGAATGGGGGATGTCAGCAAAACAAAAGTTAAATACTGACGACAGTTGCACAGGGCCAATGACCTTGAAGAGGTCAACATGGTTCAGAACATCCAAAGTAAATAGTTTTCGACTAAACAGCGCACCCAGCAAAAGCAGTAGTCAAGTATCCCGCTCACACACTGAACAGTCACCGCACAGGGACTGGTGCAAGCAGGTGCCTGAAGATTAGGACAGCAGGTGACGTGGCACCGAGTCCAGAGGTTTGAGGTCCGACTGCCCCAGCTGTGGTTGTCTTACATTCCCCAAGGGAGGGCTCAGGGCCTGCTCCCGTGTTTGCAAAAGGGTACACTTGCAGTGCCACTGAATACAGGCTTTCTCCCAAACACGGAGGTGATAATAATGTACGAGTCCCTCACAAACAAAACAGGTGCAGTGCAGGCAGGAGCAATTCACACATAGTTGTATGCAGGCATGTTGGAGGGGGCAGGCCACGGGCTGGACACTGAGCCCTTCTAGCTATGCCCCAACAGTGTATGTCAGAGGATGTATTGGGATAGGGGCCTACTTGAAATTTTGTGAAATGGTCCTGGTGCTAAAGCTTCTGTCATATATCAGGACTCCCCTATCATTAACAAGACCCCTTCACAGGTCACTAAGACCCTTAGGCTCTTCTGGCAGCTGGGAGAACTGCACTCACTCAGCCTCAGTCAGCCCCTAAGAGCAGCTTAAGTTTTCCTTTACAGATCATCTGTCAGCTCTTATAGACTCTTAGTGGTCATTCACGTTAACTCAGCCAGACCTCTGAGACCCTTCCCTAACCCGCAAGGGCCTTCAGATGGCTTTTAAAGCCCAGTGGCTACGTCTAAGAACACCACAGTTAGACTTCAAGTACCCTCACACACTCTGCCAGTCCTCAGATGCCTTCAGACAGTCCTTCATAGATCCAGCCTCACTGCACTCATTCTTCCATCATCCTACACCTTCCAGCACTATCCTTATACTGCCCTCAGCCCATCATAGTTTTCCCTAGACAGCAGTAGCAGCGGCTACGGAAAGAGGGTGGGAAAGAGGGGTTAGAAAAACAAAACAAGAAAAGTAAACTTACCTTCCCAAACGCCGAACCTCCTCCGTTTTTCCTCTGCCCCTGGCTCTCCGGAAGCACCCAGGCTCTCAGGCTCCCCTGACCAATCACAAAGCTGCCCTACAGCAGCGCTGTGATTGGTCTGAGCACCGGTCTTCAGCGCTCAGGCCTGGGCATGTTCTCCACCCAGGCTGTAATGCAGCCTGGGTGGAGAACATGCAAAGTGCGCATGTTGGTTTGCGTATGTTGGTTAAGTGCCCACCACTCCTACCATTGCTGACTGTGACAACAGCCTAGCCCCGCCCCGCAAAACTGCTGCTGTACGGAAAAGTCAAATGATAATAACATCGAGATATCATTTTATTTTTCCACTGCTCGAAGAGCAGTGGGACGGCGCTCCTCTGCCTTAGCCGAGGAGCCGCTGCTGCTATACAGGCTATCGGAGAGGCCCAAGAGGCCTTCATCTGGCCCTGATAGAAACTTACCTAACTCCACCAAGCCCTTAGGTGGCTGTCAGAGACCCCCAGGAGGCCCTCACAGAACCCCAACTCTACTCTGCTAGCCACCAGAACCGCTGGAACTTGCTTTGCTGGCTGTTAGCGTGTGTCATCCAGTTGTGCAGGGGCCTTTCATCAGGATCTCGGTCCATTTCTAATGACCCTCAAGATATCCTCAAAGGATATCGGTTAGCCATCGCTTTGAGCTCTAAAACTCTCAGTCCCTCCTCTGTGCTCCACAGAGACACTTGGAAACCCTACAAAAACTTCTCTCAAAGCCCATGGTACCCTGCCAGCCCGAATTAAATTCTCCAGTCCACTGAGAGAATTGATTCAGACTGAGATGACTCCATGTCACCACATACGTAATGCTCTAGCCCTGATCATTTCTTTTACAAATTATTTTATAGATGTTGAGCTGGATGAACAGGAGTGGTGAAAAAAAAAAAAGAGTCATCTGTTAACTTTAACTGTTTTCACTGAGCAGTCTAGCACATCACTGATCAGCTTCTCTAACACTACCACCTTTGCTTCAAGAAAAATCTTTAAGCACTGCCTTGGGAAAGCGAGGCGCCTGTTAGCAGCAACCTTTTCGCACATGTAGTGAATACATACAAGTCTACGTGCACAGGCATACATTAGGCAAATGTGTACTTATTTTTTGCAGAAAACCGGTCTGTGCAAGCTTGTAGTTTATATGTATCAATGATAATGTCCTCTGCATCACTGCCCAAAATATCCAGACTTCAGATTCAAACCATGGACAGGCTGCTCAGTTGAATTCAATTGATCAGTATTTATAGAGCTCTATTTATTTATGAACCATGAGGGTATCCAGGCGCGGGAGGCGGGATGGGGAGGCGCGGTGGGATGCATGTTTTCAGCGGCTTCTGAGGATGCGAGGAGTTTGGACAAGGTAAAGGTACGAGGAGCGTAGTTGTCTGGTGGGTTGGTATAAGTTTACTCTGTTACACGAATAAGGACACGGACCATGGTGGTCTGAACTTTATTGAGGGGTGGCACAGGAGCTGAGTAACACTAGAACTTACCCTGGATACAGGAGGGTCAGTTCTAACTGCAGACATACACTGTGGTACAGGAACCTTTCAGTGTTGTTTTAAATATCATCGATCATTGAACAACATACCTAAATAATATGCCCTGAGGAAGTCCACGAAAGTTTGATGAAATGCGTTGGCTGTTTGAACAAAAATTTCGAAGTAAAGAATGAAGAAATTTTGTGATATTAATATCGGATGGACTCTATCACTCTGAAACTGGGAATTGGTGGTGAAATCCACATTTGCAATTGATTCAACATTGGTCTTGGTGACTGCTCTCTAGAAACAGCGGGAGTGGTGGAGTTGCACACCACATGAGCATAATACTCGACGCATTGGACTCTTTGTGGGGGATTTTTGTTTTCGGGAAGTGCGTCACATGTACATTGTTTTGTAGATGTTTTGTCTTGCTGTTTCACCTTGGTATTGGATAAGTTTACTCTGTGGATGAGGTAAGCTGGGCCAGTGTTGTGGAGGGCTTTGTAGGTGTGAGTTAGAAGTTTAAACTGGCACAGTTCTGGAACTGTTTGTAAGCGGGGAGCCAGTGCAGCGCTTTGAGGTGGGGTGTTATGTGGGCTTGTCCTGGGAGGTCGAAGACGAGCCTAGCTGCTGCATTCTGTATGGTCCGAGCCTGTTTAGAAGTTAGACAGTGATCTCTACATATAGGGTGTTGCCGTTGTCCAGGCAGCTGGTGAGGAAGGCTTGGGTGATGGTACTTCTAGTGTCAGTCGGGAGCAATTTGAAGATTTTCTTCAGCATGTGGAGGATGTGGACTCATGCTGAAGAGACAGCATTTATCTGTTTTCTCATTGAGAGCTTGTTGTAGAGTATGATGCCTACGTTTTTAGTGTGTTCTGTGGGTGTGGGCAGGGGGCCTAGTTCGGTTGCCCACCAGGTGTCGTTCCAGGGGGGGGGGGGGTGGTGCTTCGGAAGATGAGTACCTTTGTTTTGTTGGTGTTGAGTTTAAGGCACTTGCTCTGCATCCAACTGGC
Source organism: Triturus cristatus (assembly GCF_964204655.1). Lineage (NCBI taxonomy): Eukaryota > Metazoa > Chordata > Amphibia > Caudata > Salamandridae > Triturus > Triturus cristatus. Next base: position 708,589,310 of record NC_140587.1, on the reverse strand, counting down.
AATGCTGGTCATGCATCTACAGAAGTTAGCTTTAGTGTTGGTGGGGCCTGAAGATAGGGAAAGGATGAGCTGAGTGACATCCGCGTAGGATACGATGTTAATTTTGTGTGACCTGACTAGGGTGCCTTTTGGGGTCATGTAGATGTTGAAGAGAGTTGGGCTTAAAGATGATCCTTGGGCGCTGAGGAGTAAGGTGGGAGGCAGATGATCTGGGTTCTTCCTGTGAGAAAGGAAGCAATACACTTGAGGGCTTTTCTTTGGGTACCCATCTGGTGGAGACTGTGTAGGAGGGTGTAGTGAGACACACTGTTAAATGCTGCAGGGAGGTTGAGTAGGATAAGGACAGCTCTCCCTTGTCCAAGAGGGTGCTGGTGTGGTGTTTTGCTGCCATAAGGGCTATCTCCTTGCTGTGGAATGAGTAGGGTCCAGGAGTTTGTTCGTTTCCAGATGGGTGCTTGGTGCAGCAATTCTTGGGTGAACTGGCACATCCCTCTCCCTCTCTCTCTCTTTCTCTCCTTCCACCTCCCTCCCAGTCTCCTTCTCCCTCACTCTTCTTTCCCCCCCTTTCACTATCCAGTCTCTCTTGATGTCGCCCTCAGCCCCACATGTTCCGGGATGAGATAAGGCAGCCTTCATCTTTAATTACCTGCTGCCCAGCTAAGCTGCAATTAAACAGGGGACTGGGAACTCTTCCTTTTGTTTTGCTCTTCTGTGCCTTTGAATCAAGAGTCATATTTAGCTCATTTAAACAGGTTTTTATTTATTGTTTTTGTGTCTCCCTTACACGAGGCAGCTCTGAGCCTAAAGGATTTGTAGAGTGAGGTGGGGGCTTGCTACAGTTTGAAGACTTCAAAGATATGATATAGAAAGATAGCTAAATTGGAGCAGGATAAATACTGTTGCAGGGATTCTGCGGAGTAACAGAACTATGCTAGGGATACTAGAACGTTAGTGAGCAGGGACTGAGTCATCATACGACCTGAGTACACATGAACCCGGGAACGACTAGCTATAGTGTCTCACTTGCCCTCCTACTCACTCGCAGAGGAACAAGTGATTAGACACTCCACAACACAACACTCCTGACTCTCTCACGAATCGCAGTTACAGGACACACCCTTTCGCTCTCACACTCGTACTAGTCTACAATAAGTTCCAACAGAGACAGGAGGAAAGTTTAAAATGTTTATTTTAACTATCGGGCTCTGGTATGCAGTACATGTGCCACAATAAGTAAGAAAATGACTAATAGAAATACTGTTAGCTTAGCATGTAGTCCATAAATCATAAAGGGAGCTGTCATTATATAAGACAGGGTAGGATGTATGACGTTACAACGCATGCTGTTACAACGCATGCTGTTACAACGAAAGTTTTACAACGCAAGTGCATTGACAACGCAGGACATTACAACGCAAGTCTTTACATCGACTTGCACTAGATGGCGTGCTAACATTAAAAAGTGTAATTTACTATTCCAACTCCAGTCCACGTAACAGTAGGGAAGGTGTTGGGATAGTAAACTACACTATTTTTAATGTTAGCACGCCATCTAGTGCAAGTCGATGTAAAGACTTGCGTTGTAATGTCCTGCGTTGTCAATGCACTCGCGTTGTAACAGTTTCGTTGTAATGGTAGTGCGTTGTAAAAGTTGCGTTGTAAAGGTTGTTCCCCGACAGGGTAGCCTAACACCCCCTCCCATTCTACAGGAGCAAAATTATTATATATCAGAAGATCTCTGGGTGTTCACAGCAGACCCCATACCTTAGCACACACATATGAAAGTTCTACATCACAGGTGCTGTCATGATCTCTTCCCTGGAAAGATCCCACACCAAGTGTGTTACCTATCTGTGCATACCTATATGACAAAAGAACATGTTCTCAAAGAACAGAACACAAAAACAACAGCAGGTTCTGTATGCAAGTACGGTGTGGCACAAAGCAAAATAAGTTTGTATAGTAACATGCCTAAAGCAGAGGGCAGTCTGCAACGTGCTCATGCTAATATGGGGAAAACGACAATGGGCCTGCACGTTACATATGACAATACCACTGTTGCAACAGTAGGCTAGCATGTAGTGAGTTTTACTTAGAGTTTCTCTTTCTTTTTTAGCTCACCAGCATAGACTGCTTGCTTAGGGACACAATGTCCCACAGCTGAGATATAGTAATATTTGGCCTCAAATTATGGGATGTGTTCTTTTTTTTATTTTGACCTGATTTTGCCAAAATCAAGAAAAGTGTATCCTTTTCCACTGGATTCACCATGTATCTTCTGCTTCTTTGTAATTTAATCATAATCAAGCATTTTTACAAAATCTAGTCTTATTTTTTCAAAAACAAATTCAGGGTATATATTCAGACTTTACAACGTCAGATCTTCTCTGAACACCCTAAATATGTCATAAATTTCGGGGGCATAATCCATATTGTTCAGTCATCTTGATGCCACTAGGCCAGAAGTGAGTGTCTTCCTCTGCATGTTAAGTCAAGCTATTCTGAAGATCCTTGTGTTGTAATCACATCCCGGCTATTCTTGACAAAGATATGGCTTTATTGAATAGCTCTAGCAATGGGATTGGTCAATAAGGTTGGGTAAACTGATGTGATGTTCACTTAGCACAACAAAATCGATGCCACACTCCCACAGCACGGAGTAAAATATCGGAGAAAAATGTGCAGTTGACCAGTAGCAGTCAGTCTTTTGATTCAGAAGAGAGGTTACAACTCCTACGGTTATGACTACAGATGAATAGACGACTATTGTGGACGAATGCGTCACATTGAAATTCATTCATTTGGAACTCTTGGCCCCTTTAGACATAGTTGACTACTCTGTCTCATAACTCTTGAAGAAGGGTGGTCCAATGATGTTGTCCTCCAGTGGTCTGTATCATTCCTGAAGGCAGTGCTCTATTGGAAAAGTTGCCTCACTCTAAATCAAAAGCAACCCTTTTATTCCTGTGTGCGCACCCCCTCTCCATCACCATCAAGGCATTTGGGGGCAAACTCTATTTTAAGTGGATGATATTTAGTTCATTATCTGCCAGACCACCCAGTCTCAGAGCTCAACTCCAATGCTAGCTAACAGACGGGTGGTGTCCTTACAACATTGGATGGTGCATACTTGTCTTTATGCCATCGCCAATAAAAGCTCCCTTTGGCCTTAAAGCAAGGGAGATGCTCATGTGCTACTTCTAGGGTTAATATTATATGTGTCCCCTTGTCTACAAGCTTAATTTGAGTGCGCTGGTCAATACAATGTGTAGTGCTTGTTTTTACTTTCTGCCTCTCCTTAGATGAGCTGCACTCTTTTTCTGATTCAGATTCATGCCTTTTGTAGCTGCTTCCTGTTTGTCTAGGCTTCACTACTCAGGCAGTCTCTTTGTACAACTCCAAGTCTATGTCTTGGCAAAACTGCAACATGTACAGAACGTGGTAGTTTGGGTGATGCACCATCTGCAAAAGAGACATCACATATACCACTATGTGCTTAGGTCACTACATTAGCAGGCTGTGGAACAGAGCTTCCATTTCAAATGTTTTTGCCTAATGCATTAACTCTTTTTTTAACCCGATCATGTGGTGCTCACCTCTTATTTTGCCTCTATGTATCAATAAGATGCATCCGTCCAGCAGATAATTTGCTCCGTAACCTCTTTCATATGAAGCAGTAATATGTGGTCTGGGAATTACCCATACCGCTGGGTCCTAGACACTGGAATAAATTAGTGTTGTGAGCAATCAAGTCGAATTTTCTTTTTAGGAGGGCCCTAAAACAAAATGTTTATTCTACTATTTTTTATTGGCTCGCTACAGCTTTTTCGCTTCTATGGCTTTGTTCTTCAGCCATTAAGCCTTTGGTATTCATTGTGCTCTATAAGAATTAAAATCAAAACAATTCAAGTCTGTTCATGTCAAAGGTCATTTCATTTATGGAACCTGGATTATGAAGAAGCAAAAAATAAAAATTAAACGGAACCTATGTCCAGTCTTCCCTGAAGGTCCTAAAGTTCCCGAAAACGGCCAAATTATTGAAATCAAGATCCTTTTATTAGTCTCTATAACATCCAAATATAGCCTTGGGATCCAGAGAGAAGCAGTGTAATGATGTCCATAAGGGGGTACTGCTTTATGCGCCACCTATTTGAGGGGCGCCATAAGGAATTTTATATACGAATCAGAAGGTCTTTAGGATAGTTGAGCTAACATTATGGTCTGGATACAACGGTAGAACTCTGTAGTGGAAAAGAACCAGTTTGACAGTGTAATATGTGAAAGTCTGTGCTACCTTTGGCCTAGTATCACTGGAATTCAGCTTTCTCTCTAAAAATGCCTTCTGTGGGTCTTCTGGTTTGATGTAAAACTCAAAAGATGCAACTGCTGCAAAGTTCTTTCTTGGAAACACTGAATTTATTAACACATGTAAAGTTAAACCTGCCCCCTGGGTTGAAACTCCATTCATACCAAAAAGGCAAGAACTTAAGTGAAGGACGGATTATACTCTTTTAGAATATAAGTGCTTCAATGCAAAACATACTATATACTAAATTGTGGTGGAGCAAACAAGAAAAAACAGTTTTTACTTTCACCTTCTAAAAGATTGCACAAACCGGAGATCGTTAACATTAGTAAAGAACTTCCTTCCGAGATACTACTGCACAAACCAGTCAAGGCTCCTCTAAACTTACTAAAAAGATATTTTAGTTTTTCTACAATAACATGGATTAGATCCAAGCCTTGATCTCATCTGCTTCCCACTGTTTCCTCCTTGATGGGAAGAGAGCTTTCCATCGCTGAACAACTGAATTCCAGTTTCCTGTTGGGCCAATTCAATGCTTATGTTCTTCATACAATTTTAGAGTCGGAAACATCTAATTTCTCCACTTCAATCAATTATTGGTTGCAGGGTCCTATTAGCTTTAAGAGTGCAGCTGTAACACCTATCTACAAACAGGCAAGGTTAGATATTCGAAAGCAACAAGGTCATCCCATTTATTTTCTTCCTTTAAGGGAACAGACACTAGAAAGTACTGAAGCCAGACAACTCTAAGATTACCCTAAAAGTTTGTGTACCCTCACAATTATCAAGTATGACTTGTGTATTTATACAGTCCTGGATAATTATAGGACGGTGGCCAATGCCTTCTCAGTCTCAGCCCTTGTTTTGCTGTCATTGCGATTAGCATGGGTGAGGTCACCAGTCAATGGCTTGCACTTCTCTTTGATTGACCTATTGCAGGCTATACCCCTACTAAGCATTCCAATCAGAACACCAATCAATGAAATGCAAAGTTTCCCAAGGATTCATCGCTTTCTCTGAGACTATTTGATATCTCTTTCATACTACTCATTATCTAGTTCTTATGCTTCATATTCTATATCACTTCAGATGACACTCATATCTTCCTGTCTCTCCGATGCGGATAGGTTGATTAAATGTACTGCTTTTTCTGCATGCATGACAGCAGCATGGAGTATGGGAATGGGTTGCTGCCATTGCTTGAAAAGTAACGCAGAGAAAGCTGAAACAACCTAGGGCTGGCCTAATAAAGATGCTTGGGGAGATTCCACAATATGAGGGTGCATGCAAATTAAGTAGATGAGTCAAGCCTTGGGATTAAAAAAGCAATAAAGATCAGTCAATATCACCTCATTATTCCAGTATCCTGAGCATTTTTTAATGCTAAAGTCATGCACAAGGTGATCCTGTGTCTGACACCTGAAGGATACAATGCAATCATAAAAGCGTAGTCACATCATGACTTAACTGCTGAAAGATTGTCCACCTCTGGCATCCGAAATATTTACTATGGAGCTCCAGGTAATACAGAATGTGAAGGCATGCCGCGTTTGTAAGACGTGCACGTTTAACCACCCTTGACCTACTGAACTCTCTACCAGAGGCAGCCAGGCTACAACTCAACGATGTTCTCATCCCAAATTTCTAGGGAAAAACACATTGTGTACCACCCCAAAGATACTCTCAGCTTGGATTTTCTCTGCACATTGACTACCAAAGAGAGAGAGCGAGTGGGAGACAGAAGAACTTTCTTCGTAAGGCTTCCTTTGCTCTGGAATGCACGTCTGCTGTGGTTTAATCTTGACAGCAGGTTTTTTAAACTTCAGGAAAAATGCACGACAATGAGCCAAGATTTATGTGATTTATGAACTAATAGTTATATATGGTACGTCAAAAGTGGGGAAATTAGTACATGGTAAACAATTTACAAACAAGTCAGTGAAAGTGGGTCTCATAAAACTAATAGAAGACACAAATCTTTTTTATAGGCATACACAACATTCAGTTGTACAGATGAAATCAAGGCCAATGTTAGTAACAGGGCTGTAATCAGCTAGGGTTTTTGTTTTAGCTGAAAGGAGATATATAGAGATTGGGAGGCCCAGATGATGCCCAAGCTGAGCCAATGCACACATTATGTGCTTGGTGAGTGTAGGGGACAAGGGGAGGCTGGCTACTGGCCTCATTTTCTGGTGCTCGAGGTGTGAATGCCCAAGTACAAGACCATGGAGCTAAACCCAGAAGGAACTCTAAGAGAGCCAAACAAAAAAGGAAATCAATGCAGTAGAGGATGCTGGTAAGGAGAAAGTTATTCCGGGATTGCCGGTGGTGAGTAGCAGCATTCCTGTTTTCCTTTGAAAAAAATTAAGCTGCAGTCAGCTCTGGAAAAAGAGAGTCATTTATTTTTCAGGATCATTACCTTGTCTTCCAATTGGGATATTTGAATAGTTTCAAAGTGCCTCAACAGATCGTAGTGAGCATCTTTCGTTGCTATGTTCAGTGTCTCAGCAACATGCCCCGTGGGACTTAAAGGAGTGGGTAAACTTAGCCAAAAGCTCACAGGAGCAAACAATGAAGCTGTGTAGGATGGCAGGTGGGATGAGCAAGGCGGTGTTACAAGAAGGTTTTTGTCAAGTTGGGATGTTGTAGAGGAAACTCATATCACATGTTTTGCATGATGAAGGCTTTGTTTCTCCCTTTTTCCTAAGTAGTGGAAGTGTGGACTGATATTGTAACATATCTAACCAATACCTTAAATATGGGCAAAGGCAGGTTGTCTAGTTGGCCCCTAATATCTCCCTAGAGTCCAGCTGAGTTGTGATGGTCGTACCCCAATAACTTGTAGGCTAACTTGATACTATAAGAAATTGAATCTCCAACTATTTGTGTATTGTCAACTAATATGGCTGCCTCCATCAATGAGGGTGCTTGTGGGTGGTAAGGCAAAGACATGCAGGGGGAACTCACATGTTTAAAGGTACTGTGTATAAACAGCAGCACTATTTTGGCTGTTATTCGGCCCATGGCAGCAACAGGTATTGAAACAAGAGATGCTGACATGAACAGAGTCTTCTTGATGTGAGAGACAAGGTAGAGGGAAGCAAAACTAGGCAGTGGATTTCCCAAGGGTTCCATCTGGGTATTATGCACTAATTACATTAAGGGTAAGTGAAACTAACAACTATCTGATGTTATTGGGCTGGAGGTGTAGACCCTCTGCATGACAGTGCTCTCTGGCTGTTCTATGCTCCCTTTATTGCTGAAAGAAAAAATAGGCTGTGGTAACCAGCAGCCCTGAAGAGGCAGGAGGAAAAAAAGGGTGGGTAGGAACAAGGAGAACTGTTGCATTGCAACCCCTTACAAGGGCAGAGGTTTGTGCACTACAGATGGTAAAGAAAAATGTGATCTTTACAGGGAGATCAGAGCATGAAAAGTCCTGAATTATCTCTAATTGTGCGAGACTAAAGCATGCTGATGGGATGGGGAATTGAAAATACAGAGGAGAGAGGGAATGGGGCGAAAGAGTGGTGTGAGGAAAGTGCTTGGAGAAGTTAATGAAGAAAAAGGTGTCCAGATATATATTGAAAGAGCATTTCATCATGCGGTAAATATATCAAGCTGTAAATCAGCTGGCCTAGAAAGAAAGTTGGAGGTCAAAGGATGGGTGAATTTACTGCCGCATATAAAATGTCCATATTTCAGGAGATATTGACAAAGGGTAATGAAAAGAAGGTAGGAAAAGGGTTCAGCCCCAACCGTGGTCATCTGGTTGTGCTTGACCGGTACAGAGGCACAGTTTAAGGCTGACCATGATAGAGTGTGGTTCAGATACAGTTCAGTTCATTAAGTCTTTATTTTGATTATAAAACCATAAAATACATTACAATCAATTAAAATTAAGCAAGTTAAAAATACTTAGTCAAAAAATTGGTTGAGTCAAGACAGAAAAAACATTATTGTGAAACAATCGCAGTAAGATGTTTAAAATGAGATAATAATCCAACAGATAAGCAGACTCTGATATTCTATAAAAACAATTAATTATGAGAATGGGATTTAGAATATGTCCGCACAGCTTTGGTTGGTTAGAAAAAAGAAAGTGGTAAAACCAGGCGGGTATAGCAGTCTGAAAGATAAAATGCTACCCCGGTAATTCATAAGATCAATAGCCCTACCTCAAGACTCAACAGGGTGGCAAATTCAAAACTGCCACGCATCCCACAAAATTAGGGCAAAACAGATTAAGACAGGTTCAGATACAGAAACCAGGTTCAACCCAGTTGGAGGTTTTACCTTCGGACAGTTTTTGAAATGGAAGTCAACCATTCTCAGCAGGCTGGATGTGGATAAAGAGGGACCCGCGTCCTCGGAAAGCTGCTGGACAAGGTCCTGGTTAAGCTGTTGACTTTTCATGACAAAGCTCAAAGCAGAAGGAATTAGAATTTTGAGCTCAAGGAGGGTTCTAGCTGGCAGGATACTTTAGGTGCCTTCACCATGTGAAGATTTCTACCTTTGTGCTTAGTCAATTTTCCTGAGCTTGGATTTTTCTAGCGAGACTAGGCTCAAGGCTGTAGCCGAAGAGGGTGCTACAAGGCCAAATGCCTTCTCTGCGAGGTCCCACGGAATCAGATTAGCTGCTATGGAAAAGATCTGAGCAGGAGAAATCTGAATCTTATATCAAGTGGCAATGTGCCTTTTTCGGATTGGCTTGGCAGGTTGGTCTTGGTCCTCCAGAGGTTCTTGAAGTAAAAATTGTTTTACGTCCCAGGATTCAGATAATGTTAAAAAGAATACACTTTGACACCACCAAGGGTCCAGGACCTTGGGGACAAAACTTGGGGGGTCAATACTCCAGCAAAAGCCATCACCATGTCCAGAGCAAGTCCCATTGGAACTGGTCAGCTGGTGAGTTGCAAAAAAAGGCATCTTGTAGCTCGTTGTGTCCCTGTAGCTTGAACAGGCGGTCAGCTGCATAACCTTTAGAGTCCACTCCTTTGTCTTGGCTACAAAGGAGAGAGCAGATCTAGTCTTCTAGGCCCTTTTCGGGTTGCCCACAGCAGGTCCAGCCCTCTTTTATTCTTTCATAGGTCTAGAAAGTGTTTTGCGGAGGCTACAGGGGACGTAACATTTATGCCTGCCACTAGCCTGTGGGTGGGGGAATCTCCTGGTTACTCCCTAGCCAATGGGGTGAAGGTTCTCTGGAGTGACCCTCCCCACTTTTTCAGCACTTCCTGTGTGCCTAACTGCAAACACTCTCACAGTGCCCCTCTCTGCCTCAAACCAAAATGGCAGAACCTTTCTTTCCCTGTGCGGAGCTGCTGTGCCCACCTCAGGGATCTTGTCAGGGAAATGAGCAATCCATCTTGTGTGGTCACTCTAAGATAGTTCTGGGCAGCTCCTCTTGCACTGGAATTGATGCCTGACTTCCTGGGGGTAGGTAATCCTTTTCCTGGGCATAGTCAAGACACTTTTACTGCCAGAGGAACAGACATCTCTACACACCCAAGGTCTTTGAACTGCTCTGGGAGCAGTTGTCACATATTAACAAGGGGGCTATTCTGGTGACAGTTGTGGGCCAGCAGAGACGTTAGGCAGGGAAAAGGCCACTTTTTAGAAGTAGCGAGTCCGAGTCCGCAGGAGGGCGAAATAGGTGTTGCAGAGGGCTGGTGACTTTGGAGTAAGTGTGACTATAAGTCCCGCCTCCCACCCGGACTCATGTAGTGAAACTGAATTGAACATCACAACTGAACCTCTCAGAAATTGCTGAAGGGTAAACTCGACCGTAAGTCTTAAGCGGTTTCTGACCCCACAGGTTAGGGTACGCCTTAGCGCGCGTATACCGCCGTGGTGGTCTCACATTAGGTCCTGACGAATGCTTCGTGCACTGACGCAAGAAGCAGAAACATGTTGACCACTTTTTTCACTTTGCACTTGATTTAGGACGTAGCTGGTCTAATTATCACCAGTTCCTATCGTCCGCCACACCATTTTAATTGTGTCCGGTTTACCACTATTAAAATTCATTATTGGTTGAAACTGTGGCATATTTTAAACTTACACTATCACCCTTTGCACTGCATCCACACACAAAAAACCAGCTCCGCTGTAATTCAGGCGTCGCAGCACACCGGGGAGACATTCGGTCTCTCCGGTGGGAACCCAATGATGAAGCATGTCACCAACTAGGTTGGTGAGTGAGGGTTCTTTTAAAAACATAGTGATTCACTTTTCTAAATTGCTCTGCACTTGTTCACATCTGATGGACACACTCTTTTGTTGTTGATCTACACTTTTTAGAAGTACCTTTCCCAACATCTTTATTACAAGTCCATCTTCACCAGTAAATCAGGCTTGTAATAAGCATTTCAAAAACGTCCAAGAATTACATTTGTAGTTGCTTCCCAGCTAGAGATAACATTGTTAAATGTACCATTGTATACCAATGCTTTTGCACGGAACAGCCAACCTTGCTACAGTAAAACTAGCTTTTAGGACTTTTTCATTTTAAGGACATGTTTAATATTCAATTTTTACATATTCTACTTTTAAATACTATACTTCCTGCCTTATCAGCAGTAAGGCCTACTTAGGGGTGGCTTACTAATATTTAGAAATAAGGTTATGGCCCGTCAAAAGGGGTCATTTTGACAGGTCCATTTTGCAGTTTCAAAACTGCAAATGATAGGCAGGTAGTCAAGTTTGTACTGTCATTGCAGTGGATTGCATAACAGATGCTGCCGTTCACTGCTTTCATTTAACTTACAGGCCCTGGGTACACTTTGTACCATATACTAAGGACTTCTAGGTAAGATAGATATGTCAATGAGGGGTGATCCAAATTCATCAGGTTTAAAAAGGGAGCACAGGCATTAGTAGGTGTAATATGCACAGAGTACTACAGCCAGCAAAACAGTTAAGGTAAAAATTGGGCATACACCACACAAAAGACGGTCATTTCCAGGAGGTAGGCAGCATTTTAAATTAATTATTTGGGCATTGCCCTTCCTCATCTGCAAAACGTAGTTGCTCCAACATACAAAGTAAATGTTCATTAACAGTTTAGTTCAGCAGGGCATTTTAGGATCTTTGTGACCAATCTGGCAGCAAAAAGTGACAACTGTCAAAGATAGAGGAGGTAAAGTGGTGTAAAGATGAAGAATGCCATGCTCTGCAAAGTAATGCTAGAGAGATGAAAAGGGTATTGGAAGTTTTCGTTTTGCAAGATTTGTCTCTTGAAGTGTGGGCATGGGTAGAGAACATGATGGTTGGTCCGTTCGAGCATGTTCCTGAAAAGCTAAGAGGTGATTTTGTTTATGCCCAGTAAGAAGGGGTTCAAGGTGTAATGGTGGAAAGTCATGAGTGAGGTGGGGGTGGCCGCTTAGGCAAATTATACAAAAAATGGCAGGAGAGCCAGAGGAAGAGTTTATTTAACAGCAGGAAGATACCATTTTGTGTGATAGACTGCTTATCTTATTCAAAGATTCATGTAAATAGGAATATTGGTTACTACAATTGTCAGAAGAAAACTGAGGTAAGCTGCAATATGTCTTAAGGGAGGGCGTATACAGCTCACAACAGAACTAATAGAAGTAATGAGAGAAGGGATGATTGAGGGAATTGCTTTTTGAGGGAATTGCTTTTTGATCAACAGAAAGGAAAGAAGAAGGAGTTTCAGTTTAGGATGTGGGGAGTTTAGCTGGGCCTTAACAAGCAGGGCTTCAAAAAAAATATTGAGCCTTTGAGAGAGAGAGGATCCTCCAATGAAGGAAGCTAAGCAGACTGTATCAGTCTCAGAGGCCACCTGGAGGGAAAACGGTATACATGTACATGCAGGTAGTGGTGCCATGCCTTGCAAGACAGCTGCTGAAAAGGGTAACAATGAGAAAGGACGGGTGAGGGGCAGCTGCTCTGTTATGGCGGAGGAGTGTTGCCCCACTGCTGAAACTCAGCAAATGAAAAATAAAATGATAATAAAGCTATTTTATGTTTCAGTTAGTCTGCCAAGTCTCCTGAGTCTAGGGAGGGGCCATCCTCTTTGTCAGCATAAGCCACGGAGGAGGAGCGGTAGGTGCACTGCAAGTTCACATGTCGGCTTGGCCGGCCGTTTTAGGATGGCCAAAACGACATGCACACTTACATTTTTCCAACCCAGCTGTCTTGCACAGTCGGGTGGTGGAAAAGGCACAGGCTCGCTGTCCCTAACTGAGCTGCATTTCAGCCCACTGAGGCCAATCCCAGCACTTCTCTCATGCTGGGTAATAGCACAAGAGCAGGGTCTGAATTGGGTGGGGAGGGGAGCAGAGGAGCACCGAGACAGCGTCTGGCAAGTTCTTTTATTTTTGTTATTATTCCCACCCCGTGCACCGAGTTTTAGTGGCAGCAGCTGCCACTGGTGAGGGGTTCATTTCCTCTCATTTAAAGAATTTAAAAGGGCCCTGGCAAAACCAACCCAGGGAAGGAATGGGGCATGGGTTCTGAAGAGGCGTATTCTGTCAGTTTAAGAAATAGGCTGACACGTTCTGCGTTGTTGCCAACGTCTTTATTTTGAAAAGGCCACTCTTCCGACAGAGGTTCCATTATTACTCAGTCCAACGGCGGATTACTTTATTCGGCTTAGTATTGGAAAGGGGTAGAGCCGAACACTGACAGCGACAAGGGGCGGGGAGTATGGCAGGGACTGTGCGGCCGAGCAGTGAAGGTTAACACCACAGGGAGGCAAACCAACAGGAAAATATAGATTGGCAAACAGAGCCATGCACAGTAGTGCGGTACAGGTTAGAGAAGTGGGATGAAATGGTCATGGAAAGCAAGAGCAGGTGTGCCTAGGAGTGATATGAAAGTTGACCCAATCAATTAAACGGTGGAGTATGCAAACGAGAGGCCTTTTTAAAAATGCCGCTTTTGAGGGACTACAAAAGGTTCCTCAATGACATACACGAGTCTGCCAATTCGAACCACTGTGCCTTATAGGCCTTGATTTCTACATTTGAATCTCAACACGCCCCTTTTATGTTTGAGCAGGTCTTTCGACATTGTATGCAACTATGCACCTAAACAAAAAACCTCCCATTCAAAAGCATTCTAACGACACACACCAAAAACATGCCCATGAACGGTAATTAGAGTGATTAGGAGCTTCATCGGTGATACGCAGCACTGTACAAATGCTGCAATCCAGTACAATACACGACTTTTCCAATGTCTATGTCTTACAGGCAGTGCCACATTTAAACAGTCATTTATGCACTATAGTCCACTAGTATCTCTGGAGTTTTTCTAGGATAGAAAGTACAGAGTTGAAGATAGCTGAGACTGTGCGTGTAAGAACCAGGCAGGAAACTGGAGGTGAGCACTGTCAAGCCTGAAGCAGCTGAAGATACACCAAGATGTGCCTGTCAGCACAACTGCTGGGCAAGTGTAAAAAAAAAAATCGAATGCGACTTACAGCACCAGGCTCTCAGATATTTCTTTGGAGTGGAAGTGAAATCTCATAGGAGTAAAAGGGAGAGAATAGCATGTATGCATACAATGGGAGGTGGATGGGTGAGAAAAGGAGAGAAGAGAGCAAACTAGGGCTTTAGAGTGCAGGTAGGACACTGAAGGAACAGGTGTTTGTAAATAACCAGGTGTGGGGAGAGGTGAGGTGACAGGAGATGGTGCTCACCTATGGTGGAGATGAGAGACGGCAGTGCTTTCTCTGTGTACCTGCTGAGGACACAGGTCTTGCCCACGCACGAGTCCCCGGCCATCACCACTTTGGCCAGCAGGAAGCGCTTCCGAGAGCCGTCGGTGGGGCCGCCCGCGGGGACCCGGCGCAGGGGCGTCACCTGCGGCCAGGAGGGCCGCTTCTGCATGGCGCTGGGAGCTCCCTCTAGGTGGCCGAGCCTCTCATGCCGCCGCCCGGGACTTCGTGTTCAGTCCTGCACCGCTTGCGCCTGGGCTTTGATTTCGCAGGAGACCGACCCGCCCAGGTCCGCCGCCGAAGTGAAACTGAAAAGGGGGGGGAAGCGCCGCGGTGATTTGCGGCACTTTCAGCGCGTGACAAAGGAAACGAAGGGGACCCGGGCTCCTGCGTCGCAGCTGCGCCTTCTGTATGAAGTGGAGCGCGCTGGCTTCTTATCAGTAACGACTGCTCGAACTGCTAAAGTTTTACACATGTAGAGTATCAGCTATTGCAACACCTTTAAGTAACTAAACCCGTTTCTGTGGAGACCCGCCCGCCCTGGGAACCAAAGATCCCGCCTTCTAGAGAGGCAGCCGGGATCTGCTAGGGCTGGGTCCTGTTCCAGACAGCTGGCCCTTCCTTTATCGTGTCACAGGCACACCTACCCGTTGAGGCACTACCCTTCTGGGAAGGTAACTTGCACCATGCCTTGTTTTACACTGGTATACATTCTGTATTCGATCCCATCACCTGGTGTTACGTCACTGGTGTAAGGTAGTTAGTTTCTTGTTTTTTTTCTACACACCTCCCCTTTCAAAATGCATTATGAGGCACCTGGACTTTAAATGGGTCATGTCCCACCCTCCCTCGCAGATCCTATAGTAGTTAAAATTGAATTTGAAACGAGGCCCCTACCTAGCCTCTTATTCATCTCCTTAAATTTGGAAGTGAAAACGATTGATTTCTAAAAAAAAAAAAGGCTGTAAAAATCTTCAAAGTAACCCAAGCCAGTGATGTTGTTCCTGTTTGCACATCATTGTTTACTTACTCTTGCCATATCTAAGAGTATTTACTTTTTCTAGGATGTTGTGTTCCTGTAGTTTTTTCATGCAACATATTATTCTTCTATAGTGCACACTGTAAGTAGAGACCCCTCTAGGTGTCAGTGTGAGTTTGGGTTGTAGTTGGGTTACTTTAAGGGGCCATGATTGAGTACCTCTAATGTCAGGCTAGATTCAGTACACGTTTGTCACAGTGCCCATCAGTGGGCCATAAAGGGGTTCAGAATGCAAGCTCATCCAAACCTTGGCCTCTCTGCTAAGCACACAGAGCAATCAATGGTCAGGTGTGTGAACTGTAATTGTGATTCTATGTGAATGTGCATGAGGGAGGTACACTGGGTCAAAATATCGACAGTGAAAGAAAAAGAAAATGCAGTGCTTGCCCGTGAGTGGGCGCATTGTGCATTTGGGGGGTGGTGAAGTGAAGGGGGCACATGGAAGTGCATTCAGGAGAGAGGGGAACAGAGTGTGCTGAAGAGGAAAGAGATGAGGTGTGAGATATGTAGATGCTGGGTTTCTGATGATAACATTTTTATTTATACTCATTTATCTAACACTGCTAACAAACATTGGTAAAGCCAATAAGCCTGGCTTGTTATATAGGCGCATGCCCGTTATAGTGTGATATATCTGCAGTCAATAACAAAAAGCTGACAGGTGGGACCAAAATACTAGACGGGTGGCCCACTATGGAGAGCACAGGATTTTAATTTACATGCTTTAAGCCACACCCTTAGCTAAATCGCCTGCACATCTTGGAAATGAGGCCTAATTATGCCAATTGTGAGCCTCACCCCTTCCCCCACACCTTTTTCATCCCACTTAAGCCCTGTGAGATACAATGCTGTGCACAAGTAAAAGTTTTGAATGCAACTAAAGGATGACCAAAAAAATCCAATTAGAGTTCGCATAAGGGTGATACAAAAGTCATACCGTCTTAACAAAACGTAGTTGATGCCCAATCAGTGCCCAGGCGCACCCACCTTCTTATTGCAGATACCAAGATCCTGACGCATGGCTTTCTGGGCTCCTCACTGCCTTCTCATCTCCCAGGCCAATCACGTGCGGTCTGCTACAATTAATACAATGCTACAGTTTTATCTCTCCCTTTGTACATTTTTAGAAGTTGCTGTCATCATGAAAACGGAAACTGTTCCCTTCCTGTTGTTACTGGCGTACATCTAGTGCATTTATTGTATCATGAACTGTATTCATCCGTTGAAAATAGTAACTGAAATGTAGCAGTATGACAGTGTAAAAGAGAGGACTTCTTACTGTGCACTTCTTTCCACACACCCACTGTTCACCTCCCAGTTTTGTTTTTTTTAAATCAAATGCAGATCTCAAATGACGCGCTCCCGTGTGCTCTGCCAGCAAAATTCCTGAGAGAAATGATTTCCAGTCTGTGCTCAGCGAAGCGCCATTCCTTAGGTTGCACAAGAGGAATCCAACATGTTCGGGTGGTTCGCGCACCCTTCTTGCCAAAACGTGCACGTGACCAGCAGTCTCTCCCTTTATGGTAACAGCACAGTTCGAGTCAAAGGAAAATATTCCGCAGACTCTGCGCCTTCAAAGCAAGCCTCTTCATAGGGCCACTTTCTATTAAGCGCTACAACAAACAAATGATGGACGGAATGCTGACAATGCAGACATTCTCCCCCAGTCAAGAGATCTGGGTTAAATCCATCGTTCTTTTGCCCACTACACCACCCCAGTTTAGACATGGCCATATGCAAATCAGTCTTGACCCTGTGCCTCATGGGAACAGTCCAGCCCGAACTGCCAAGCCATGTCTTCCCTGGACCGGAATCAAGCATCCTAGGACCGGTTTCTGGCTATCAGCCGTCATCAGCCAGGATAGCTTGACTCCAGTGGCGTAGTGAGCACGGGTCCCACGTCTGGGAATACCCATCCCACTTAGGGCGAAAAGCGCTACAACAAACAAATGATGGACGGAATGCTGACAATGCAGACATTCTCCCCCAGTCAAGAGATCTGGGTTAAATCCATCGTTCTTTTGCCCACTACACCACCCCAGTTTAGACATGGCCATATGCAAATCAGTCTTGACCCTGTGCCTCATGGGAACAGTCCAGCCCGAACTGCCAAGCCATGTCTTCCCTGGACCGGAATCAAGCATCCTAGGACCGGTTTCTGGCTATCAGCCGTCATCAGCCAGGATAGCTTGACTCCAGTGGCGTAGTGAGCACGGGTCCCACGTCTGGGAATACCCATCCCACTTAGGGCGAAAAGCGCTACAACAAACAAATGATGGACGGAATGCTGACAATGCAGACATTCTCCCCCAGTCAAGAGATCTTGGCAGTTCGGGCTGGACTGTTCCCATGAGGCACAGGGTCAGACTGATTTGCATATGGCCATGTCTGAACTGGGGTGGCAGAGTGGGCTAAAGAACGGTGATGGATTAAACCCAGATCAGTTGACTGGGGGTGAGTGCTTGCAATGTTCAACACTCCGTCCATCATTTCCTTTGGTTTTTGCTTTGTTCGCCATAAGTTGGCAGGGTATGCTCAGACGTGAGTCCCTTGCTCACTTTGCCACTGGATTCAAGCAAGCCTGGCTGAAGACGGCTGAAATGCCAGAAACCGGTCCTAGGAAGCTTGTTTCCGGTCCAGGAAAGACATGGCTTGGCAGTTCGGGCTGGACTATTCCCATGAGGCACAGGGTCAGACTGATTTGCATATGGCCATGTCTGAACTGGGGTGGCAGAGTGGGCTAAAGAACGGTGATGGATTAAACCCAGATCAGTTGACTGGGGGTGAGTGCTTGCAATGTTCAACACTCCGTCCATCATTTCCTTTGGTTTTTGCTTTGTTCGCCATAAGTTGGCAGGGTATGCTCAGACGTGAGTCCCTTGCTCACTTTGCCACTGGATTCAAGCAAGCCTGGCTGAAGACGGCTGAAATGCCAGAAACCGGTCCTAGGAAGCTTGTTTCCGGTCCAGGAAAGACATGGCTTGGCAGTTCGGGCTGGACTGTTCCCATGAGGCACAGGGTCAGACTGATTTGCATATGGCCATGTCTGAACTGGGGTGGCAGAGTGGGCTAAAGAACGGTGATGGATTAAACCCAGATCAGTTGACTGGGGGTGAGTGCTTGCAATGTTCAACACTCCGTCCATCATTTCCTTTGGTTTTTGCTTTGTTCGCCATAAGTTGGCAGGGTATGCTCAGACGTGAGTCCCTTGCTCACTTTGCCACTGGATTCAAGCAAGCCTGGCTGAAGACGGCTGAAATGCCAGAAACCGGTCCTAGGAAGCTTGTTTCCGGTCCAGGAAAGACATGGCTTGGCAGTTCGGGCTGAACTGTTCCCATGAGGCACAGGGTCAGACTGATTTGCATATGGCCATGTCTGAACTGGGGTGGCAGAGTGGGCTAAAGAACGGTGATGGATTAAACCCAGATCAGTTGACTGGGGGTGAGTGCTTGCAATGTTCAACACTCCGTCCATCATTTCCTTTGGTTTTTGCTTTGTTCGCCATAAGTTGGCAGGGTATGCTCAGACGTGAGTCCCTTGCTCACTTTGCCACTGGATTCAAGCAAGCCTGGCTGAAGACGGCTGAAATGCCAGAAACCGGTCCTAGGAAGCTTGTTTCCGGTCCAGGAAAGACATGGCTTGGCAGTTCGGGCTGGACTGTTCCCATGAGGCACAGGGTCAGACTGATTTGCATATGGCCATGTCTGAACTGGGGTGGCAGAGTGGGCTAAAGAACGGTGATGGATTAAACCCAGATCAGTTGACTGGGGGTGAGTGCTTGCAATGTTCAACACTCCGTCCATCATTTCCTTTGGTTTTTGCTACTTTCTATTAAAACATCTGTCTTTGAGGATTTGTAACAACGAATGTTGTCCTACACCGCCTTCTCGTGCAGGGCTGCGAGGTTCACAGGTCCGTGAAGTGGACCTGAGGCCCCCCCTAGGCTGGGCCCCCAGGCTCGCCCCTGGCTCTGCCTGCCGGCGATTGTCAGGGGGTAAGGCTGTCGGTGTCAGTAGAGAAAGAGAAGGGCAGATATATCTGAATCCTTGGCAGCTCTGTAGAATCTGCCACCATCCAAGCAAAAAACCCACAAAAAAGCACAGACTATGGTTCAGTTTAATATATTTCACACACCGACGCCAAGTATGGGGTTACTAAGTGAGTAAAACCCTATTAAGAGTGGCCAGGGAATTATTATTTTTAGTAGTATGCCAACTGCATTTTAAAGCATAGTTTCTATGGTTGGCTGGCACATTAACTGTGACCTCAGGTAGGATAAGTACTAATGACCGGTTATGTACCGGTAATATTCATTACTCTGTGTTGTAGACCTCCTTGTCACACTCCTTAACATAAGAGCAATAGCTCCTCCCCACAGAAATTCCAAGAGAAAAACTCCCTTGGTCCCATCCCTACCCTCCAGGCCACTCCCACACTCTGTGGCACAAAACCCCTGACCTACGGCATATCATTCTGCACCACCAAGCACAAGAAGCCGAACAGGGGGGAGGGATGGGAACCAGGACTGTGACGAAGAGGTCTACGACTCGTATTAATGAATATTACCGGTAAGTAACCAGTCATTACCACCTCGTAAGACCTTCCCTTCACGCGCTGGGGCATTCCTTTGTGCCGTGAGGTGAACGGCTCCACTGCACACATGAACGCCGTTAGGGGAACGGCTCCGCTTGGTACAGGACCGCCGTGAGGGCAACGGCCTACGTTTCCCAGCAGCCCCGGGTTGGCGGAGGGTTGGAACGTCATCCGGGCGTCTGCTGCATCCTCTAAAGCACTGCTGACCCTCCGCAGCGCAGGACGCGTGCGGGCCAAGGGCGGGCCCATCCGCGCCCGTCAGGGGCCGGAAGAGGCCGGGCTGGGCCACCCCACTGACATTGACCATCAGGCACCTAATTTATCTGCCCAGCCTTAAGGTAACGTGAAGTTATTGGATAATCCCTGTCTACCATTGTATTGTTTTGTGTCTCTGTAACTGGGCCACCTGAAAATTGTAACTACAAAATGAGTAAAGCTAGAGGAGTCGCCGGGACTTTAGACGCATTTAATGTGAGGGCTGAGTTCCAGTTAACACACGAAATTGAATTGACCGAGAGACGGTTGTCCCTGGACCCCAGTACTCTACAGTTCCGCTTATCATTGGGTGGCCCTATTTCTGACAGCAAAACACACCCAAACCTTCTATATACATCGCCAGCGAAGAGCTGTCCTGTTTCTCTAAATTCAACTCCGTTAAGCTTGGGTCCACCCAATATGAGAGATTCAGGTGTGTCCTGTATTAACACAAGGGCACAAGTTGCTAAGTCTCAAGGGAATGCTAAACTAATTGCCCAATCCATTAAAAGGAAGAAAAATGTCGGCACATCTAAGACTAAAGTTAAAAACACAAAAGGTTGCCAATCTTTTAGTAGTACTAATGACCATGTGGCTGTTATTACCAACTCTGTAGCAACCCCGACAGACACTATTCAAGAACTTTTGTGTAATGGGGTTAATATAGATATTGCTGGGAAACCACACTTGTAGGGTCTGCATTGAAAGTTTTTGAAACTACATTGGCTAGCATTAAAGAGGAGATTGACACAAACTTTAACTTACTGTGGGGTAAACTAAAGCGTCTGGACTCTGCAATGGACAATTTAAGTGATTGCAAGGTGAATTATGTTGCCAATGATGATGGCGGGGGGAACCCTATAATCGCTGTGACCGACAGACATGGGTCTGACCCACAATTGATGAGTACTGCCCCTTATATGGATAACTCCCTTGTCAACCATAATATATCCTGTCGTAGTCCAAATGAGCTCCCTGTACTGAATCCTATTCTTGAACAGAGGAATAATCAAGACATGCTCCGAGTGCATAATGTAAACAACTTAAATTTAGATCCAGGTAGTAGTCACTATAATCAGCCACAGCCAGGTACCACTGCGATTGATTCATGCAGGGATACTAAGGAGTGTTTTAGGGGCATACGTCTGAGCCCAAACACCCATGTTTTGAGATTATCCCCAGCCTCAAGTCCCTATGTGTTAGTCCTGGCCGGCGTTCCTAGTCTTGTTGGGGGTCAGAGGGAGTCCTGGGCAGACCTCCGTGATAAATCAGTAGATTGGCTATGTAAACACAAAGGTTTCCACCCGTCTCAAATGAATGAAATCCTTATGGCTAGAAGAGTAGGGTGGGTTGGCCATTCGGATAAGAATATAAATGGTGACTGCATTGTTCTTAACTTCTGTAGACCCCAAATGGTTCACCATTTACTAAGTACTCGCGAACAACTATTCACACAAAGCACTGGAATTTGTGCGCTCCCTTTGGGCTATTTTTATAAACCACTACAATAATCAGGTTGGAGGGAGAAAGAAGAGTCTCTGATCCACTCAGCTTCCTTATCTCAAGTATCCAAAAATCAATGGGGGAGTGGATCACTAGTCCCAAAGAACCAGGGAATGCAAAGGTAGTACTAGGTACTGTTAAAAAATCTTTAATTGCACTGGATTCGGGAAATTGTAAAAGGTCTTCGGTGTGCACTCAGAGGCTGGTTATGGCCATGTGCACTATAAAAGAAGTGTCCATAAAAAAGGTCGACATGTTTCAGCCCTTCAAATGCCCGAAGGGTCAAGTGGGCTTTCTTCAGGACCTAAACGGTGAGGAGGACCCTAATATTCAAGGAGTCTTCCAGTGAGTGAACCGAGATCTATTGATCCCAGGAGTATCTGTTCAATTTGAACTATAGGTTCCCGAATCCAGTGCAATTAAAGATTTTTTACTGGCTCTACGTGTCTTTTATCTTTATATATTTTTTTACCATTTGTCACTTCACTTTTTTTCCCACAATCACTACCAAAACAACCAGTGGGACGACCTCCAGGTGGAGGAAGCATTGCACGAACCCGATGATGATGCTGTCATGTTGTTAATAACGAACCGGAGAACGAAAATATACCGCTTAACTTGATCTTTACAAAAACGTGATTGAGGGTTTTTTAACAGTACCTAGTACTACCTTTGCATTCCCTGGTTCTTTGGGACTAGTGATCCACTCCCCCATTTATTTTTATAAACCACCATTTTTACCACTTAGGGATGCTTATGCACAGCCCCTGGCAACTAATATGTTCCATGCACTCTCCAGTATAGGATCTCAGGACTGACAACCACCATTGATGGTCAACCCACAGGACCATGTGGAGGATCCCCCAGGCATTATACTTACACCTCATAATGACCAGCCAGCCCCAACTAGGGTTAATGTGGGAACCGACCTGAGTATTTTAAGTTGGAACGTAGCAGGACTACAGCCTAGGCTTGACGACCAGGACTGGCTGTGACTAATAAAGGAACAAGACGTAGTCATGTTCCAGGAGACCTGGGCCACACACGATTTGTATATTGAAGGGTTCCAGTGTTTTAGTGTAGCATCCCACAGCCCCAAATCGGGACGACCATTGGGGGACCTAATTATTGGGATTAATGTTGCTGCTGGAGGGAGCTTTAAGGTTTTATTAACTAATAGTTCCAATTATCAAGTTGTGTCTTACAAAAGGAGAGTGTCTTTTTATCTGGTAAATTTTTATAATAATGATTTTCATTCCGTCCCTAACAGGAATTTTATTGAGCTTTTAGATTTTATTTCTAATTTAGATTGCCAGCAAAGCCTGGACGGGTCTACTGGGATTGTCTTGGGTGGAGACTTTAATGCAAAATTCACTGATATAGAACATTATTTGGGGATATATAATCCAGACCCCCCTTTTCGTCAGGGTGCGGAGTTGGCCGTGTTTGTGAGCTCACATAACCTGGCCAATGTCATGGATTTGGTGAGCCCTATAAATGCCGCCAACTATCAATTACCATCATTTAGGGGAAGAGGCTGTTAGTCAACCATAGATTTAATCTTTATTTCCCTTTCCCTTGAGTATCAACTAATGGCCGCAGAGGTAATTGCTACCAATCATGGGGACCATAACCCCATTAAAGTAGTACTGAGATTGGCACCACGGCCCATGTTCTCCTCTGAATGTGGGGCTGAAAACCTTATGCCCTCAACTGATAATTTAAGGCTACCATGGAGGGGCGTTGATAGTGGCGAATTATTCAAGACACTAGTGAAGGACAATATGCATCTTATTAATTTCTGCCTGTCATTACAAACAGCGCACACAGTGGTAGTTCATGATTCTTCTAAACTTTGTTTGGCAACTAAACCCCTCCTGTCGAAACCCGTACCCATGGTGGAAAACGGTCCCAAATGGTTCGACCATGAATGCTCAGAGGCCAACAGGAATCTACGCAGGGCATTGTCATCTAACCCAAGGTGCGCCTTAGATGTGCGACTGGCACATGAACGATGGGATGCCTTAACACAGGCTGCCACTATTAAAAAGGGCAACATTTTTTGGTCTGCTGTAAGGGACCTTCGATCCATGGGCCAGCTACTAACCCCTAGTAGCTATACCATTTCTAGTGAGTCTTGGGAAAGCATTTTTCAAAAATCTATGCCACCCCCTCACCAGAGATAGATCAGTATGAATCTGGTCCATTGACCAAAATACAGATAACCATATTCGAAGTAGAAGAGGCTATCCACCAGAGCATTGGGAATACAGCTCCTGGCCCTGATGGGCTACCAATAGATTTATTAAAATGGAAACCAGACTTTTGGGCCCGCTCCTTTTGAATGTTTTTAACAACCTAACCCATGCCCCGTTACCTGATACGTGGGCAAAGAGTATCATAGTCCCAATTTTTAAAAAGGGGGATCGGTCCCAGCCCAGTAACTATAGGCCGATCTCATTGATCGACAACACTCTAAAAATATTGGGAAGAGTTTTATACAACAAGATCTTAGGTTGGTCAGAGGAACGTGGCGTTTTAGAGCCCTGCCAGCTAGGCTGCCGCAGTAAGGTTGGTACAAATGAACAATGCGGAAACCTTAATTTGGTAATTGGGAAATACACCATTGCGCGCAAGTCCCCAATCTATCTGGCCTTTATGGATTTGTCCTCAGCATTTGACCTTGTTAACAGGTCAAAGCTCTGGACCATCCTTCTGGCCTACGGGCTGGATGAGCCTTTATTACATTTCTTTGTGTACCTCCATAAAGATCTCCAGGCCCAGGTGAGGATTGGAATGGGCGGAGAGGTCTCTGGAGCCATTACGGTAGGAAGATGGGTCAGACAGGGTTGTGTCCTGGCCCCCCTCCTTTTTATTATTTACATTAACGGGCTGAATAAATCGTTAAAAACCTCGACCCAAGATGTCCCCAGAATTAATGGGAAAACCCTCCCTGTGTTGTCATACGCAGATGATGCGGTTCTCATAGGCCGCACCCCGAATTCTCTGCGTATCTTAGTGCAGACTTTTGTCAAGCATATGGATAGTTTGGACCTATGTGTTAATTTAAAAAAATAATTTTTAATGTCCTGTGGCCCTGGGAAACGTCAGCTAAGCTCTATTGTTGTGGGTAGCCAGAAATTGACAAGCACCCGCACATTCCCTTATCTTGGGTTGATCTTTGCTGTGAACGGCTCCTGGACTGAGCATCTTGCTCACTCCAGGAGCAAGTTCTCAAAGGCCATCAACTCAATTCTTAGTCTTCCCCGTCCAAAGACCACTGGCGCTATTTTAGCTATTCAAAATGTTTTTAAATTACAATGTATCCCAGTAGCCACATTCGGGGCAGAGATTTGGGGTATTGTGAACAGTTCCTGTATTCAGCAGGAAGAAAATAGGTTTTGCAGGAAACTGTTGGGCATCCCAATTTCCACCTCACAATATATTTGTCATAGAGAACTCAATCTTAACTATATATCAGATTTTATACGTGCCCGA
Organism: Triturus cristatus; assembly: GCF_964204655.1. Taxonomy (NCBI): domain Eukaryota; kingdom Metazoa; phylum Chordata; class Amphibia; order Caudata; family Salamandridae; genus Triturus; species Triturus cristatus. The sequence continues at coordinate 708,564,434 of NC_140587.1, read as the reverse complement.
CCATCTCTTTTTTGGTTATCAGCTTGGAAGAATCAGGCTTCCTCCCTAACTAGAGAGATTATTACTGACTGAGTTAAGTGTGAGAAAGGGAGGGCTATCCCTTGGTTGACTGGAGTGCACCTAAGCTTGTGCAGTGTTAATAAAGAATGCATCTTTTTAAATCCTAGCACAGTTGATACCGTGCACAAAAAAGAGGTTAGAGATGCCCTATACTTACTATATAATACAGAAAGGATTGGTGTGGAATCTAAGAAATCTTCTGTTCTTAGTTATATGTCCATAGAACAGTACCACCACCCTCTACCTATATATCTCACCTTACCTATGCGTCATTGGGAAAGGAGCCTATTATTCCGTTTACGAGCAGGAACTGTCAAATATGCACTGTGTTTTCCTCTTGATTACCACCCCAATCTTGATCATGTACCATGTCCATGTGACGGGGTGAGTGGCCAATCAATTTTACATTTTCTATTTTTCTGTAAATATTACACGAAATGTATAAAGTGGCTTTTATACCCATTTTAAAAAAAGAAGAGGCCTATTTGCCTGGATACTGCCTATTTGTGCATTCTTACTCTGACTGATGAAGAGTTGGTTTTCCGCATAAGTACATTTCTGAGAATTGCCACTCGAGCACGTAAGACTTTGTCTAATTCTTTATGTTCTAATTATGTTTGAACATTTCTGTTCAATTGCTGGATGAATTGACATTTTATACAATAGTAATCTATTAACTACTAATGAACTTCTTTTTAATTCGTTATTTAATTTGTTATAATGTTATGACTTATAATATTGTAATTCGTTCATTATCATGTATTTTTTCACTCTCCGCCTGTTGTTCAACTTGTTATGTTGCTGTGCTTTTATGGGTACCAAGTTACCCGAATAAAGTTTATGAACTGAACTGAACCTTCCCTTCACAGTCCTTAACATATGAGCAGATACCAAAGCAAGAACTGGCTTAACCACAGAGCAGTTAACAGACTTTATTAGCACAAAAATGCAGAAAGTCACACCACTGATACAGAACGCAACACGGCGTCCCCAAAGCCAGCAGATCCAGTCCCACCCAACATCCACCACCAAAAGATAATGGGACATAAAGGTGTGTGGAGTACTCAAAGTAGCAGCCTTGAAGATTTAAGCCATAGACGCCCCTGAAAACAAGCCCAGGAAGCAGCCACCCGAGTCAATCTACCCTGAATCGACCCAGGCAAATGCACCCCCCTGGACTTATAAGCTGTCCACCTGCCCACCTCAGCCACCTACTGAGAGTAGCACCAGAAGGCTTCAGACCCTGGTCCGCCAGGCCAAAAGTCACAAAAAGAGAATCCACCCATCAAAACGGCTGTGTACGAACCAAGTACATCCCAAAAGCCCGTGTAACATCCAAACAGTGCAGCCGCACCTCATCCTCCGAATGAGGATCAGGACACAACAGGGAACCACCAGCAACGGCTAGCAAGGCCCCACCACCAACCGCAACAAAAGAGGAAACCAAAGCCTCCGGCTCCAGGCAAGCACCGCCAGGATCACCGATGCCCGGTCCCACTTGACCTTCAGCAGGACCCTCGGAATCAAGGCATTCGGAGGAAAGGCATACATCAAGCCCCCCTCCCACTGAATGGACAGAGCATCCACCCTCCAAACCGAGTCCGACTGAACCAGAGAGCAATACCTCTCCCTCAAGGTGTTCCCCGGGGCTGCAAACCAGTCCACTACAGGGACCCCAAACTTTCTTATGAGCACCCCAAACACCTCCTGCTTCAAACACATCTCCGATAGGGACGGAAACAACTTGCTCAAATGATCCGCCTCCGAGTTCAACATCCCCGGCACTACAAAGAGCAACACGTTTCTTTGTTTGTGCATCCAGTCAGAACCCCACATTTTTACCAACCAATTTTGGCTGGGGTTGAAGGCCAAGGGATTCAGGCCAATAATGCGGGGACTAGAGATTTACATTACTGAAGTCTGGGAATCTTTAGCAGAAGATGAGCTGCGGCGTTTTGCACCACCTGCAGTCTATTCAATTATTTGTGGAGCTCTTAAATAGATCACATTACCATAATCCAAGCAAGTGGTCACCAAACCCTGTCCTACAGTTCTTCATGCAGAATCTGGTAAGAATTCTATAATCTTTCTAACGGTTCTCCGCGTACCTAAACAAAGAGCAGCAAGTTTCTTTGTGCTCCAGTTGGAATGACCACCTGCACCACCTCCAAGAAGTGCTGTAGGACCTACAACAGGCAGGCCCGATTATCAAGGCCAATAAGTGCCAGCTAGGGCAGGGGTCACAAATCTGCTTGGCGCACCAAGTCGGTGGAGGCAAGGTTCAGCCTCTCCAGCCCAAGATACACACCATCATGACTTGGGAGCCTCCGAAGTACCAGACCCAGGTGAGAGCCTTATTGGGCCAAGCAGATTCGGGACCCCTGCTCTAGCTGGCACTTATTGGCCTTGATAATCAGGCCTGCCTGTTGTAGGCCCTGCAGCACTTCAGGTGGTGCAGATGGTCATTCCAACTGGAGCTGAGAACAGTAATGTCATCCAGGTAGGCACCACTGAAGTTTTCTAGCACAGCGAGGGCCCGCTTGCCCAACCTTTGGAAGGTGCCAGGAACATTCTTTCGTCCAAAGGGCCTTACTTTGAACTGAGAGTGGCCCTCTGGGACAGAGAACTCTGACTTCTCCTTAGTCCCCTCAGTCAGGTGAACTTGTCAATAGCCTGACGACTGGTCAAAGGTAGGGAGGGATTAGACAGCCCCCAACCAATCAATGAGCTCCTCAGCTCTGAAAATAGGGTGAGCATCAGTCTTGGTTACTGAATTGAGTCCCCTGTAATAATCCACACAGAAACTAAGTTCAAGGGTGGTACCTAGTGGGGCAGTCTTTTGTTGCAGTACCACTGGACCGGACCTGGGATTATAGGAGGGCTCAATCACCCCCAAATCCAGGATCTTGGATCCCTTTTTCCTGATGCTGTTTCTCTCGATGCAGAAAGCCTGTAGATGTTATTCTTGACAGGCATGCTTTCCCCATGAGCCCAGAAGTAAGTGAAAAGAGAAAGGTGATCTGCCCCAACAAGTGGCAACAGTTCCTCTATTTCCTCCTCACCATCATCTGTCATCAAGTGCATATTGGGTTCAGACCTCCCAAAGTGGGACTTAAGGCGGTTTACATGAAGGACTATTAAGGGGTACCCAGGTGCCTTGAGGTCCCCGAGGTAGGTGACCTCCTTTTTACACTCTTTCACCTCATAGGGCCCGCTCCACCGGTCCATCAAGGCCTTGGTCTCCACAGCCACACCTTTTGGCCAGGTGGATATTCCATCAGACTGGTCTTCTGGTTATACCAGTGCTTCATGACTTCCTGGCTGGCCTCCAGGTTCTCAGTGGCATCTTTCTAGTAGCGCTTATCTAAGACCTGAGGGCTCAAATATAGCTCACTACATCTTGAGGAAGTTTGGACTCATATTCATGCCTTTCAGAGTCTTGTTGAATGTAGATTACCCTACACTCATCCCACATTGTCTTGATGTACACAGACATGCAGTTGGTGCCTCTGTCAGACATAACCTCCTCAGGGAAACCCACACAGGTAAGATCCTCATAAGTCCCCTAGCCACCATGGTCGCAGAGAAATGGCCTCCAGATACCATATGGCATGGTCTATCAAGGCCAGGGTAAACCTGTTCCTTAGGGCAGTCTTTGGGTCCAGGACCACACATTTGAATGCCCACCCTTTCACTGGGCATTACACCCACAGGGAGTGGAAGCAGGGGTACACTTTTTTTTATTCTTGACTTCCCACTTTCCTGGCAGGTTACACAGGATCTGCAGAATGCATCTGACTGCATCCTCATCCAGGCTCAATAAAAGTGGGTACCTGTTGGTCAGAGGTTTTGGCCTGCGCCAGATGTCCTGCCAAGGGGATGTCTTGAGCCAACCCTAGTAGGAACACCCAGAAGCAGTGGAAGACCACCAGAACATGGGTTGACCCAGGCTCAGGGGCCTTATACTTACTATACATGAGACCATTCTCCCAATAAATGAGGTGATCACCAGAGATGTTGGCAGCTGCCCAGACCGCATCTTGCTGCTGTAGGCCATCTAGAGTGGGGCACTCCTTCTGCACCAGCTAACTCCAATAGGTCTTCCTGGGACAGCAATGTCTTCAACTTTACATTCCAGGGCATCACCCTCGAGATCATTCTCCTCTCAGTCTGTGGGAATCTCTGGGGTGAGTTTCTCGCAACCCCCCTCCTTCTTCTTCTTGGCAGGCACTTGGGCACTTTTTCAGACTTCCCTAACAGGCAGCCATGGGCCTTGTGGTCAGGCACACCCACTCAGGTAATCACAATGTTTCCAAGTGGGACCTGAGCTCCACCTCTTTCCAAATGGTATACTCTAGGTCATTCCCTAATAGTTGGTCAACAGGCATGGCAAGACTCACAGCTACCTTTAATTAACATGAGACCCACCCCCATTCAAAGTTAATTAGAACCACTAGATAGTGAGTCACCGGGTTGTCTGCTGTCACAATCTAGTGGACTACATCAGGTACTACAAGCTCTGAGGATAACAGAATACACCTAACAGTAGTCATACTGGCCCCTGTGTCTCTTAGAGCCTTCACTCCCTGCCCATTGATGGTGGCCTACTGCCTATTCCTTTAAGTATTGCCAAGCATGTGAGCCATAGGCATCACCTCCTTGTCACCCAGGGACACTAAGGTAACCTCTGAACTTTCCCCAAAACTAACTGGATGCAACCTTCTCCCCTAGCACTACACTCCCCATTCCTGAAGTAGACCTAGCATCTGGGGACTACTTCCTACAGGATCAGATGGCATCCCCCTTTCTGTGCCCATTCTGGTAACATTCATGGCAGCTGGGCTGGAAGTAGCCCAGGAACACTGTCCCATTAAACCACCCCTCTTCTCTTAGGGGTTGAACAGGGATTCTTTCCATTGAGAACTCTTTTGGTGTCCTTTAGAGGACTCCTTTTGGTTTTCCTTATTCCCCTCCTTTTGTTTGTGGAGACCCTGTCCACTTTTCTTTGGGTCTCCTCGCATGCACCTTCTTTGAAACCCTGGTACTAACCCAGAGGTCAGCCTGCTTCACAAGCTCTCCGGGCACAATGAGCTTTGAATCAATCAGGAGTTGGCGCAGCTCTGCAAAGCAACAGAGTGAACATGTTTTTTCTAATGAATAGATTATACAGCTCATCTAGTGCCTTACTGGAGTAATCCATGAGATCCACACAGAACTAGTTATACAGTTTCAGGTTGTCCCTGAACTTCAAGTGGTTTTTCTATGGGGTAAGACCAAAGTTTACAAGGGCTTCTTTCATGGAGACGTATCTCATCCTGTCAATTTTATCTAGCACCACTAGGTTATTCCTTCTGGTGATGGGCATATGCTTCCAGAGACTAGGCCCTTTTCCCTCCCATCCTCCTCTGGGACTCTGTGCATAAAGCTACCTCATAGGCTTCAAACTACATGGCATCCCCCATCTCAAAGCTAGGCACCAGGTCTTTGGGAATGTAAACCCATCAACCCCCGCCCCAGGCACCTTTGTGTTGCTACCACCATCTTCACTGACTCTGTGACCCCCATGCCTTCAGGTTCAGTTCTTTTTGTCTCTTGTAATGTGCCAGCAGAATTTTCATCTCCTCTAGAGACAGCCTCTTTCCTCTAACACTCTTTCAGGTTCTGTCTTTTTCTACTCCAGTGCCTCAGCTGCTTCAGCTTTTCTCTCTTCCATGGCCAGAGTGGCCAGTCACAGTTTCAGCTTTTTCTCAGGTTGCCTGTCCTCTTATTCTTCAGGGGTCCGGCTGTGGGAGGACACATTGCTCTTGGCCTTGGACAAGGCAGAGGATCTTCTTCCTGTGGGCCCTCCTCTGTCATCTGGGACTTACCATGTCCTTAGCCCTGCTGGCTGGCGTGGGCACTGGGCCTTTTCCTGGTGGGCCAGAAGGGTGAGGGCTGTTTTTTGACCCATGCGGGCCGGTTTTGTACTGCGGTCCTCCTCCTTGTTGTAAAGATCTGCGAACCATGCTGTGTTTGCATCAGACTTCTTCACGGGACCACTGATCGGCATCGTCGTGACATGTGCGTTGAACACTGGTGCATTTCCATTCTCTTCCTGGGTGTCAAGGGAGGCGTCCATCTTGGAAATGTCATGTATTGCGGGGACGGGATGACAGGCACCCCTAGAATAGGTTCTAATCCAGTCCAAGTTTTACTTTACGCGGATGATGCAGTTTTAACTGCACAAACAGTGAATGGTTTGAAAAAGCTTTTAAAGGGTTTTAAAAATGTTATTACTAATTTAAATCTTAAAGTGAATCATCAAAAATCTATCGTTCTAACAAGCGATCCTAAAAATGCAAAATAAAAAAGCTTTTTTATAGAGGAAACTCCAGTTGCCAAGATCTCCCATTTTAACTACCTAGGTATTGTACTTGAAGCTGATTTGACTTGGGGTTGACTAATAAATCAAAGAACTCAGAAAATTGGGATAGTTTGTGACTTAATTTTTATTGCAAGAAAATTGGCCCATAAGCCTATAAAGGAGATGACCCAACAAGGTTCAAATCTCTTTATTGTTTTTAGTAAACAGGAAATGCACCAGAACTGTGAGCTCAGGCCGCTCACCATCTGTAGTATAGATATGAATAAACAAAACATTCCCCAAACTCCCCCATCCTCCCTGGGAACCAGAGCGATAGAAAGTGTGATAAAAAATGTGGTCTCTTGTATCTGAGCGTGTCTCTTTAATTAGTAATCTCCTGAATAGAATCAACAGAAGAATCAATTAGTCGGAGCAGGCAGAGATATCTGGAGTACGGAGGATAAAGGGACACCACAGCTCAGAATCTGAAGTGCCTTGTGTTGTGAGGGTCAACCTCTCCATTCCCAGTATATACCAGAGGCGGTGGAGCCAGGCCTGATAAGTAGGAATCTGTCATGTCCCCAGTGTGTCACGATGTTCTGCAAGGCTACTCCCAGGGCCAGTCCAATTTGTAATCCCCTACGGGATTTGAGCGGAAAGGTGAGAGCGTTGGGCAACCACAAAATTGTATAGGCAGGAAATCGAGGGAGCTAAGTGTTTAGGTGAGTGTCATACAATAACTGTGTCCAGTAGATGGTGAGTATCGGGCAGTCCTATAGCAAGTGCAGTAGGTTACTAGGGGAAACGCAGACCCACCAGCACTCAGGTTTACGCGTGGGGTTGCCCCGGTGCAGGCGGGCTGCTGTGAGATACCAGTATGTGGTAATCTTGGTGGCCATTTCAATACTGCCCATGTTACGGGCTGGGTTCAGTGTGCTGTAGTATATTTCCTGCCATTCCTTCAGTGAGTGGCCCAGTTCCAATTCCCATCGTAACTGGCTTGTCGACTTGACCACTGGGGTGGGTGCAAAAGGTCATAGAGCTCAGTGAGGAGGCGTCTATCTGATGATAGTTAGCACGACTTTTCAAAATTGTCGTGGGGCGTTGTGCTCTCGGGCAGACTGTAGGGTGCATCACCCAGTGCTGAATCTGGAGGTAGTGTAACCGCTCAGGTTCAGGTATGGCATAGTCAGATTTGAGTTGTTGAAAGGATATGGGACCCTCCTCATCAAATAGGTGGCTTATGGATCAGCATCTGGCTTGCTGCCAGCATTGAAATGATGTGGAATTTAGCCCCGGGTGAAATTTTCATTGCACACTAACAGTGTCAATGGAGAAGGAAATGTAGTTAGACTTCCTCATTGACTCACTCGGTCCCAGGCCTCTAGAGAGGTTTCGGTGATGGGGGAAAGATAGAGGCTTCTCGTTGGGCCAGTGTTATGTAGAAAGGGGATGTTCCACAGGTGCTGTCCTGCCCCTGCTCTATCCATGTACAGCCGGTGCTTTTCAGATTTCTCTCAGGACCATTCCAGGAGGAACCAGAGTTGTGCTGCTTGGTAATAGCGCAAAAAGTTCAGGATGCCGAGGCCACCTCATTAGCGGGGCTGTAGCTCAGTTCCTTTTGCATGCGGAAGCAACTATCGGCACATACAAAACAGTTCAGTTTGTGTTGCAAGGCCAGGATGGTACTGGTGGGAGGTTCAACTGGCAGAGCCTGGAACAGGAATACGATCTTGGGCAGTGTTGACATCTTCAGGATGGCCGCCAGGCCCAGCCAGGAGAAACGGTTTGGTCCGTTTTAATGTGTTGGTGTAAAGTTTTATAATTGAGGGATGCAGTTGACTTAGCAGTGGGGGACAATTGTATTACCAGGTAGGGGATGGATGTCACCGCCCATTGTATCTGGTAACTACAGGAAAGGACCAGTTGTGTAGCTGTCGTGAGGGAGAGATTGAGGGCGTGGGATTTATGCACAGTCACTCAGACTCCCGCCACTTGGGTGAAGGCCTCCAGCTCATTTAGAAAGGCTGGGAGTGAGGTGGAGGGCTCTTCCCGGGGCATTAAGATATCAGCAGCATACAAACTGATGGTTCAAATCAAACCCTGGCGCACATTCACAATGATATAATAAGTCAATAACTTAGGTTTCACAGCAAACACATAGAAAATATGAATCATTTAATAGTTGTCTTGTTATGACTCCAGCCAACACTTGTTTCGTCGCTCGGGACAAGACACCCACGACTTCCTCAGGGCTGGAAAACATATATAAAACAGAGTGTAAGTCCAAAGCATTCGGGCATCAGTAGAAAAATATTTTACATGTGAAATATATGTGATCTCAACTGTACCCCTCAAATCACATCGTATATCCCTAAATCTATACAGGTGCATCCAACAAAGGACAGTGAAATGAATACTTGGGTATCCTTGCATTTTAAATAATCATAATGATATATCAGTTAATTATAGTATCCAATGTGCCAAGCCAACCAATATTGAAAATCACCCATTGAAAGGGAATAGCCAATAGTAAATGGAAAGAAATATTTATCACCAATCAGGTGACATTCCATATGCATATTATATGAAGATACGTTTACTGGGAGAACCCAGGCCTACCTTCAAGTAAATGAAACAATCTATGTGCCTAAAATAAGAAAATATAAATACAATTCTATAAGGTGTAAGTCCTATTGAAAATGTATCTAATAAGAAACCATCCATAAGGTAAAGACCATACCTTCTGAATGGTTATAGTTCCGTCCCAGCCTGATTATGGCCGGGCAAGATGCAAATATTCCACGACAAAGTCTTATTTTAGAATGTATCTGCAAAGACATAGCAAAGTCCTATTTAGAATAATGGGGCATAACATTCCCGATTGCCACTAATATCACAGAGCATAGTAAGCATGCTATAAGTTGAGACTTGTGATGAAAGTTTTCAATTAATGCACCTACAGATGCATCCATTTGTGCATTTGCAGTTATATGCTATTGTATAGTAAGGTTCCGTTAATAAAAGCGTTATAAACCAAGAGAGTATATGCCAATAAAATAATTCTAACCGTGACTAAATTAAAAGTTCAAATTGTGATCAAGAGAAAAAGACATTGGATATACAGAAATCCCCATGTGTAGAAGATCGCCATGGGAACACATTTACTCGTTCCACGGTACACCAACCAAGTGCACAGGTGAACCGCAAAGTCCCATAAAACCCGTGTGTTTGGTACGATAGACTTACCAGTAGTGCACAATGTAGTTTAAATCTCCAGGTCAAGTAAGGGCTGCATATTTAGATCAGGCCGCGATGCGCTAGAAATCAAACAATACAAAAATTCTAAAACCCTAGTTTCAATTAACCCAGTAATTAAGTTGGTCCTATTTTCGCAGTTCAGTCAATACCTATATTTAGCAGCGTTGAAGCCTGTATCCGAACCCCGGCATCTCAGTATGGCCGCAATGTTACGCCATCGACCGGAAGTGCCTCTTTGAATGTTTACGAAGCCAAAAGACTAGTGCGTACGCAACGACAACAGAGATATCGATATCAGCCGCCATCTTAAGTGACTGACTCGATTTGTATAGTCATGTAGACTAATCTCCGTCACCCAAATCCTTATTAAGCTATATCTATGGCCGTCCAAACGCCTGTACGAGGAGACATTTTTCTGCATTAGAGCAACTTAAATGAGAATTATTATCAAGCATCACATATATTCATTAATTCAAAATGCCATGATATTGGGTATAGATTAGTGCGGGCTCTTTATCCACTTTAAGATACAAATATTCATCCTGATGAATCAATCCACTATTGAGCCACTCCCTTAAGTGTGTGTTGATAGTAATTATCAGTGGTCCAATTGGATTATCCTTCAATTTCTCATAGCATGTTCTATCATCCAATTGTGATAGGATTTCCTAGATAAGCCTAGATTTCCATGTATCTATGCCTTGCCAAAGAGACATAAGAACCAACAATTCCCACCAGGCAGACCCATAATATCTAGCATAGGAGGTCCAACGGCAAAGTTATCACAATACGTTGACACATTTTTACAACCCCTGGTGCAAAATTTACTAGCTTATATTAGGGATACAAAACATATCCTTAGTATACTGTTGGATGTTACATGGGAGGAAGGTATGATATTAGCAACACTTGATGTCACCTCCTTATATACAAACAATAGAACAGATCTAGGGATTAAAGCAGCTAGAAAATTCTTGAATAAGAGACCAGCTACACAATGGGTGTGAGAAGTTGGCCTGGTATATGATGTTCACTAGTTAAAGTGACCACCTTGTACCATGCCAAGCAACCCTTATGGTGTGGTTGTAAGTCAACCTTTTCGGACTAGCTGCCCTAGTGGTAGCGTAGGCTAAGCAGTCTTTGAGGCTAAACTCGTTAAAGCGTGTTAAGCAGGCTGTTTTACCAAATGTAACCCCCTTTTATACCAATGAAAGGACACCACACAGATATATATTCAAAATATATGTATTTATTTCTCAAAGTAACCCCTAGACTCTTTATGAGCACAGGAGCACAAATCGTTAAACAAGACAATGTTATAATACACAGAAGTTGCACTTTATATGGATGGGCCCTGGTGGCCACTCAAACCATATACTAAAATAGTGGTATAAGTACCACGAATAGGAAAGGGAAAAGGCCTAGGGCCTCTAGAATCGCTGGGCCTACAAGGAGCTAACTTTAGTTAGTGACCAGGAGGTCCACGGGTTGCGTGTGCAGTGAGGAAAGTCACACGCGTGCTCCCATAGGTTTTCAATGGGTGCGTAAACGTTAAAAAGTTACTGCAGAAAGGGTCTTCTGGATGGACTACGATCTCAAGATTCGAAACACAGACACTAGAGATGATTCTCTACACTTGGGCACCGGAGTGCCAGCTTTACCTCACCCACAGGAAGCGGGTGCATAGGTCTCGAAGTGCGTCGGGTTTCTTCTATCGATTCAATGGAGCCTGATGACAAAGATGCTGCAGGCGGTCGGTCCAGAAGAGCTGCGTTGGATCCAAGGGTGGATCGGAGTTGTAGAAGACCTGAAAGCAGAGGTGACAGTGTTCACAGTCACTAGCCAGTGACCGGCGTGGCACCAGGTAGGTACCAGGCGATGTCGGGTGCAAACAGGTGGTTAGGTGTAGATTGTCTCCGCAGCCACGTGGTCCCTGAAAGTCGACGACGTCCAGGAGTCGAATCACGAGCTGTCCCACGCAGGCTCTCGCTGTCGGCGACTCGAAAGAAGCAAACAAGCCTTGGCAAAGGCAGGAGTCGTGGAAGTTCAAGAAAGCTGATTGTTCTGACCAGCAAGGTCAGAGGGGCTGCTCTTTTGGAGAGCAGCTAGGGCCAGTCTGGAGCAACCAGACCAGCGTTGTTGATTTTCAAGTAGGTCCCCAAAATGGCCACTAGCCAACGGGCCAGGGACCAGGCAGGCGCGTCGAGATGCAAAGTGCAGAGGGGCCCCACACAGATCGTGGAGATGCTGGAGGGCTCACCTTTGGTGCAGATACTGCTCGGGGGTTGGGCTTCTCAGGACCCAAAGCACAATTTGGAGGGAGCCTCTGTCGCTGCGCTTGCAGCTTGTCGTCGGTCTTTCAAGATGGCTGGCTCCACGTGTCTCGGTGCCTCCACGGGTTCCTTCTTTTCAGGGACTGTGGATCGGGTGGTAAGAGGTCTGGAGGTCCAGGTCTTGTCGGGCTCTGGGCTCGGGCTCCGGCAGGAGGCGGCGGCAAAGCAGACATTCAATAGCTGGTTGGTGCTTGCGTTAGCAAGATGGTCACTCCCTGACCATAGGGGAGATTTCCTTCAGTCCTCTGTGCAGCAGAGCGTCGAAGTTCCCGTCTTCTTCTTGTGGTTAAGTTGATTCCAGGATGTCTGAAGTCTTAGGACACAGCTCCTACCTTTAAGCGGATTCTAGGGGCCGGACTACCTGCTAGGTCCCTCCCTAAGGGTGGGACCAGGAAGGGGGGTGGTTACACCCCCAATCCTTTGTCCAGCTCGCCCCAGGTCCGGGGCTGGTGTGCCCCAGGACCGGTTTGAACTGGCATATGCACCGAGGCTCCTTGTGAGCCTCAGGCATGTCTCATTCCATTCAAGCCCTACCTGACCAATACACAAAATCCTGTCTGGGGTGGTGCTCGCACCTCCCCTGGCAGGAAACCCTTTGTCCACGTCTCCCAAGCTGGAAGGACTCCCAGCAGCAGGAGGGCAGACTTGTGTCTGTGGTGGCAGCATTCATTTTGTGGAGCTGAGGCTATGTCTGATTTTACCCGGGTTTCAGGTACTGTACATGTCGTGTCCCTCTAGAAGGGTGGAATGCTAACCCCGTCGCCAGAATTGGCGAGGGGTTAGTATTCCAATTCGTATGACACCTTACTCGACATGTTTTGATAAAGCCAAACCAAAGATAGCATTTAACCGCGAGGTTCATAATGCACTTAAGAGTATATGGTATGACGATATCTGGAAACAGTAGAAGGAAGTGGTTCCGACCACTGCAGACAGGCTCAGCTCATGCCAGAGCACCATCTCACATGGAACCAAGCACTCTGCCTTCAGGATTGTTAAGGCCTGCCATAGGAGTGACTTATAGGTTAACATGTGTCCCATTTAAGGTTAGGTATAGGTATACTACACCTAAGTAAGAGGTGGTTACACCAACTTACCCCAGCTGAGTGATCAGCCAGTTGTGTCAAATTTGTTAGGCCAAGCCTGGGGTGGCATAATACATGCTTCAGCCCCTGGCAGGCCTTGGATACACCAATGCCCTGGGTACCTAGTGTACACTGTTACAGGGGTTCACAGGGGGATCCACTTCCAATTGGTTATGCACCTAGGGTGCATAGTGTCAATTTAGTTAGAGAGAACAGCAGGCTGGGGGTCTGATTAGCAGGCCCACAGCCTCAATATGTGAAAAACCAGTGAAGCAAAACGCAAAAATTTGGGGTGACCATAGGATAGCAGACCCTACTCTCCTACACAACCCCCCCCCAAACGCAGGGACATTAAACTAGCCTTGACCAGTCTCGTCTTCATGTCCTAAGTGGAAGTACCTGGAGAGACCATCTGCATTCCCATGGTCTGTACCTGGCCGGTGCTCCACTATAAAGTCCATACCCTGTAGGGAAATGGACCACCTAAGCAGTTTGGGGTTTTCACCCTTCATCTGATTTAGCCACAAGAGGGGCTTATGGTCGGTCTGAATCTTGAAGTGAATGCCAAATAAGTATGGCCTCAGCTTCTTCAGGGCCCACACCACAGCAAAGGCCTCCCTCTCAATAGCTGACCAATTCTTCTCTCTGGGGGTCAACCTTCTGCTAATAAAAGCAATGGGTTGGTCTTGACCATCTACATTAAGTTGTGACAGCACAGCTCCCACACCCAACTCAGAAGCATCTGTTTGGACAATAAACTCTTTGGAGTAGTCAGGACTTTTCAGGATAGGTGCAGAGCACATGGCCTTCTTCAGGTCATCAAATGCCTTTTGACAGCTTACTGTCCACTGAATCTTTTTGGGCATCTTCTTGGATGTCAGATCATTAAGAGGAGTCACAATGGACCCATAGTTCTTAACAAACTTCCTGTAGTACCCAGTCAAGCCCAAGAAAGCTCGAACTTGAGTCTGGGTGGTTGGAGGGGACCAGTCCTTTATGGATTGTATCTTACTCTCCAGTGGTTGAACTTGGCCTCCACCTACAAGGTGGCCCAAGTACACAACCTTACTCTGCCCTATCTGGCACTTAGTAGCCTTGATAGTGAGGCCTGCCTTTTGCAGAGCCTCAAGTACCTTCTTCAGGTGGATCAGGTGATCCTCCCAGGTGGAGCTAAAGACAGCAATGTCATCAAGATATGCTGCACAAAAGTCATCCAACCCAGTAAGGACTTGATTCACCAACCTTTGGAAGGTGGCAGGTGCATTCTTCAGACCAAAGGGCATCACCAAAAATTGATAATGCCCACCTGGGGTTGAGAATGCTGTTTTGGCCTTGGACTCCTCAGCTAATCTGATTTGCCAATAGCCAGCTGTTAAGTCAAATGTGCTCAAAAACTTAGCAGAAGCTAGTTTGTCTATGAGCTCATCTGCCCTTGGAATAGGATGTGCATCTGTCCTAGTGACAGCATTGAGTCCTCTGTAATCCACACAGAACCTCATCTCTCTCTTGCCATCTTTGGTGTGAGGTTTGGGGACCAGAACCACTGGGCTAGCCCAGGGGCTCTCTGAGGGTTCAATGACACCCAGTTCCAGCATTTTGTGTACCTCAGCCTTTATACAGTCCCTGACGTGGTCAGGTTGTCTGTAAAGTTTGTTCTTTACAGGCAGACTGTCACCAGTGTCCACCACATGGGTACACCAGTCAGTTTGACTAGGTATCATGGAAAACATGTGTTGAAATGATTGTAGAACCTGTCTACATTCAATCTGCTGATGCTCAGTGAGGTTGCCTCCAAGGGTCACTCCTTCAACTGAACCATCCTCAGGGTTCTGAGACAACAGGTCTGGGAGAGGGTCACTCTCTTCCTCCTGTCCCTCATCTGTAGCCATGAGCAAGCCCATGTCTGCCCTGTCAACATATGCTTTTAACCTGTTAACATGGAGTACCCTATGGGGACTCCTGGGAGTTCCTAGGTCCACCAAGTAGGTAACCTCTCCCTTCTTTTCCAGGATTGTATGGGGTCCAGACCATTTGTCTTGGAGTGCTGCTGGGGCCACTGGCTCCAACACCCATACCTTCTGTCCTGGCTGAAACTCAACCAAGACAGCCTTTTGGTCATGCCAAGCTTTCTGTAAGGCCTGGCTTGCCTCAAGGTTTTTGGATGCCTTCTCCATATACTCAGGCATCCTGGAGCGGAGACCAAGTACATAGTCCACTATGTCTTGTTTAGGCTTTTTGAGAGGTAACTCCCATCCTTCCTTCACTAAACACAGTGGGCCTCTTACAGGGTGCCCAAACAACAATTCAAAGGGGCTGTAGCTAACTCCTTTTTGTGGGACCTCTCTGTAAGCAAACAGAAGGCAGGGTAGAAGGATGTCCCATCTTCGCCTGAGCTTTTCAGGTAATCCTTTGATCATACCCTTTAGGGTCTTGTTGAATCTCTCAACAAGCCCATTGCATTGTGGGTGATAAGGAGTGGTGAACTTGTAGTTGACACCGCATTCCTTCCACATAGCTGTCAAGTATCCTGACATGAAGTTGGTACCTCTGTCAGAAACCACCTCCTTAGGAAACCCCACTCTGGAGAATACTCCTAGCAGGGCCCTGGCCACAACAGGAGCTGTAGTGGTCCTAAGGGGAATTGCCTCTGGATACCTGGTGGCATGATCCACTACCACCAGTATAAATCTGTGCCCAGATGCAGTGGGAGGATCCATGGGACCCACTATATCTATTCCCACTCTTTCAAAGGGGACCCCCACCACAGGTAGTGGTATTAGGGGGGCCTTTGTTGTGCCACCTGATTTGCCACTGGCTTGGCAGGTCACACAGGAGCGACAAAACTCCTTTGTAACTTCATTCATGTGAGGCCAGTGAAAGTGAGGGACAAGCCTGTCCCATGTCTTGTTCTGGCCTAAGTGTCCTGCTAGAGGAATATCATGGGCCAAGGTAAGAAGGAAGCCCCTAAATTGCAGAGGTATAACCAACCTCCTGGTTGCACCAGGTTTTGGGTCTCTAGCCTCTGAATAAAGGAGCCCTTCATCCCAATACACTTTATGGGTACCTTGAGCATTCCCAGCAGCCTCAGCAGCAGCCAGCTGTCTGAGGGGTTCAAGAGATGGACAGGTTAACTGAGCCTGCCCCAAGTCAGCCCTGGAAGGTCCCCCTGTCCCCAGAAACTCAACCTGATCAGGTTCAAGCTCTTCAGGGACAGTTCCTTCAGGGTCCTCTAGATCATCTTCCTGGGAAGGCTGATTATCACCTTGAGGCAGGGGGGAAGGCACAGCCTTAACCCTCCTGTTCTTCTTCTTGGTAGGTGCTTGGTCCATTGTTCCAGGATCCAAGACCTGTGGTTCAGTAAGGCACTTTTTGGCCTGTGACCTGGTCACAGCAAGGACATGTGGTGATATACCTGACATCTCTGCATGTGTCCTGTACTCCACTTCTGACCATAGAGAACTCTCTAGGTCATTGCCCAACAAACATTCTACTGGGAGGTCTGCACTAACCACAACCCTTTTGAGGCCAGTTACCCCTCCCCATTAGAAGTTAAGAACTGCCCCACTATGTGAAGTAGTGGCATTGCTGGCATTGGTCACCAGGTAATTCTCACCTGGTATGTACTGTCCAGGGTCCACAAAGCCTGGTGTCACCATAGTGACACTGGCATATGTGTCCCTGTAGGCTTGAGCCACTTTTTCATTAATTAAAGGAGTCTGTCTGTACTTGCCCAGGTTACTGGGGCTCACAGTCAGGGACAAATCCATGTCCCCATCACAGATCAAGACTGCCTGTGTCAGGGTTCTGTCTAAGTCAGAATCTCCTTCAGTTCCCATAGTGATTCCCACTACACCCTTTGTTTGGGGACCAACACTGCTAACAGTAGTACTGGGAGCAGGTGCCTTAGGGGCAACAGTGTTGGGGGCTCCACCCTTCTTACAATCACTAGTCCAGTGAGTTGTATTCTTGCAAAATTTGCACCAGGGTTTCTTTGGACCTTCTTTCTTCTTCCCTTTAGGCTGGGACCCACCCTCGTTAGTACTAGTTTGGGGCCCTGTTGAAGACTTCTGGTCTTTAGATTTCTGACCTTCACCCTTCTGGTCTGTTTTCTTCTGATCACCCCCTTGGCCCTGGTTCTGGTTCTTTTGCTTAACCCTGGTTCTGACCCATTTGTCTGCCTTCTTTCCCAATTCTTGGGGAGAGGTCAGATCTGAGTCAACCAAGTGTTGATGCAGTTGCTGGTTCTGACAGTTATTTAAAATCTGTTCTCTCATCATCAAATTGTACAATCCTGTATAATCAGATACCTTACTTCCCAGCAACCAACCCTCCAAAGCCTTAGTGGCACATTCAATGTATTCAGACCAGTCCTGAGTCTGTGTCTTCTGGGTGTCTCTGAACATTAACCTGTACTGTTCAGTGGTTAAGCCTAACCCATCAACTAGGACACTCTTCAGGACTCTGTAATTTCTGACATCCTCCTCTCTAACAGTGAGGAGTCTATCTCTGCCTCTTCCTTCAAAGGAGAGCCATAAGATTGCTGCCCACTAGTCTTCAGGAACCTGCTGCACTTTGCAGGCTCTCTCAAGAGCAGTCATCCATTTGTGGATGTCATCCCCACTTTTGTAGGGGGGCACAACCTTGGACAGGTTCCTATTGTCAAAGACCCTATCTTTGTCCTTAGGGACAATGCTGCCACCCGTGGGTATAGACCCACTCTCTTTAGGTTGCCTAGCCTTGTTCAGTTTCTCTTCCATCAGGGCTACCTCTAGCTCCTGCTTCCTGATCCTCAGCTGGGCTTCCTGCATTCTGGCCTCATGCTCCCTCCTCTGAGGGGTGGTCATCCTTCTCCTGGAGTGACCTTGAGAGCCTCTAGAGGCATGAGAAGCATTAGATTCACCTGAGTGATTCCTTTGCCTCCCAAGCCCTGTGTTAAGTCCACTGGGGAGATCCAATGGGATGATCCCATTGTCAGTCCCCAATAGCCTTAGGTTAGCTGGGCCACTTATAACACTTGGCACTGGGCTAGTTCTCCCTTCATCCTCACTACCTTCTGTATCAGTACCCTTCTCACTTTCATCCTCTGTAGTATGATTCTCATCTAAGGGGTGACTATTGGAAAGGGGTACCTCAGTAGCATCTTCAGAAGGGGGGCCTCCTGTTCCAGTCCCTAAGGGGCCTAACTGGGAGGCTTTCTTGAGAGCTTTCTGATTTTCATCAGCCTGTAAAAGCTCTCTGAGTTCAGCAGAAGTAGGGTTCTTGGGCTGTTTAAGGCCCCTGATATTTGCCAACTGCCTGAGCTCATTCTGATTTAGGGTAGCAAAGAGAGTTGGTGCCCTCTGGGGGTCACTCTCGACAGAGATGGGTACCTTGGACCCCTCTGCCCCCTCCATTGCTCTTAAGTGTGGGTGGATGTGTTGCAATCTACCTACACTTGGGTTTACCTACTAAACCTATCTAGTAGTTGTAGTCAGGGTTTGCTACTCCCTTTGCTCTACAACAACTAAGTTCAGTAGAACTTAAGTGTATCTATCTTGTTTTATATGTACCTACAGGTACCTATGTGATCTTTCAATTGGTAACCAAGAGATTACAATGGTAAAACACAGCAAGCTCAAATCCAACCGCTGCTCACCAATGTGAGAAGTTGGCCTGGTATATGATGTTCACTAGTTAAAGTGACCACCTTGTACCATGCCAAGCAACCCTTATGGTGTGGTTGTAAGTCAACCTTTTCGGACTAGCTGCCCTAGTGGTAGCGTAGGCTAAGCAGTCTTTGAGGCTAAACTCGTTAAAGCGTGTTAAGCAGGCTGTTTTACCAAATGTAACCCCCTTTTATACCAATGAAAGGACACCACACAGATATATATTCAAAATATATGTATTTATTTCTCAAAGTAACCCCTAGACTCTTTATGAGCACAGGAGCACAAATCGTTAAACAAGACAATGTTATAATACACAGAAGTTGCACTTTATATGGATGGGCCCTGGTGGCCACTCAAACCATATACTAAAATAGTGGTATAAGTACCACGAATAGGAAAGGGAAAAGGCCTAGGGCCTCTAGAATCGCTGGGCCTACAAGGAGCTAACTTTAGTTAGTGACCAGGAGGTCCACGGGTTGCGTGTGCAGTGAGGAAAGTCACACGCGTGCTCCCATAGGTTTTCAATGGGTGCGTAAAAGTTAAAAAGTTACTGCAGAAAGGGTCTTCTGGATGGACTACGATCTCAAGATTCGAAACACAGACACTAGAGATGATTCTCTACACTTGGGCACCGGAGTGCCAGCTTTACCTCACCCACAGGAAGCGGGTGCATAGGTCTCAAAGTGCGTCGGGTTTCTTCTATCGATTCAATGGAGCCTGATGACAAAGATGCTGCAGGCGGTCGGTCCAGAAGAGCTGCGTTGGATCCAAGGGTGGATCGGAGTTGTAGAAGACCTGAAAGCAGAGGGGACAGTGTTCACAGTCACTAGCCAGTGACCGGCGTGGCACCAGGTAGGTACCAGGCGATGTCGGGTACAAACAGGTGGTTAGGTGTAGCTTGTCTCCGCAGCCACGTGGTCCCTGAAGGTCGACGATGTCCAGGAGTCAAGTCACGAGCTGTCCCACGCAGGCTCTCGCTGTCGGCGGTGACGGCGACTCGAAAGAAGCAAACAAGCCTTGGCAAAGGCAGGAGTCGTGGAAGTTCAAGAAAGCTGATTGTTCTGACCAGCAAGGTCAGAGGGGCTGCTCTTTTGGAGAGCAGCTAGGGCCAGTCTGGAGCAACCAGACCAGTGTCGTTGATTTTCAAGTAGGTCGCCAAAATGGCCACTAGCCAACGGGCCAGGGACCGGGCAGGCGCGTCGAGATGCAAAGTGCAGAGGGGCCCCACGCAGATCGTGGAGATGCTGGAGGGCTCACCTTTGGTGCAGATGCTGCTCGGGGGTTGGGCTTCTCAGGACCCAAAGCACAACTTGGAGGGAGCCTCTGTCGCTGCGCTTGCAGCTTGTCGTCGGTCTTTCAAGATGGCTGGCTCCACGTGTCTCGGTGCCTCCACGGGTTCCTTCTTTTCAGGGACTGTGGATCGGGAGGTGAGAGGTCTGGAGGTCCAGGTCTTGTCGGGCTCTGGGCTCGGGCAGGAGGCGGCGGCAAAGCAGACGTTCAATAGCTGGTTGGTGCTTGCGTTAGCAAGATGGTCACTCCCTGACCATAGGGGAGATTTCCTTCAGTCCTCTGTGCAGCAGAGCGTTGAAGTTCCCGTCTTCTTCTTGTGGTTAAGTTGATTCCAGGATGTCTGAAGTCTTAGGACACAGCTCCTACCTTTAAGCGGATTCTAGGGGCCGGACTACCTGCTAGGTCCCTCCCTAAGGGTGGGACCAGGAAGGGGGGTGGTTACACCCCCAATCCTTTGTCCAGCTCGCCCCAGGTCCGGGGCTGGTGTGCCCCAGGACCGGTTTGAACTGGCATATGCACCGAGGCTCCTTGTGAGCCTCAGGCATGTCTCATTTCATTCAAGCCCTACCTGACCAATACACAAAATCCTGTCTGGGGTGGTGCTCGCACCTCCCCTGGCAGGAAACCCTTTGTCCACGTCTCCCAAGCTGGAAGGACTCCCAGCAGCAGGAGGGCAGACTTGTGTCTGTGGTGGCAGCATCCATTTTGTGGAGCTGAGGCTATGTCTGATTTTACCCGGGTTTCAGGTACTGTACATGTCGTGTCCCTCTAGAAGGGTGGAATGCTAACCCCGTCGCCAGAATTGGCGAGGGGTTAGTATTCCAATTCGTATGACACCTTACTCGACATGTTTTGATAAAGCCAAACCAAAGATAGCATTTAACCGCGAGGTTCATAATGCACTTAAGAGTATATGGTATGACGATATCTGGAAACAGTAGAAGGAAGTGGTTCCGACCACTGCAGACAGGCTCAGCTCATGCCAGAGCACCATCTCACATGGAACCAAGCACTCTGCCTTCAGGATTGTTAAGGCCTGCCATAGGAGTGACTTATAGGTTAACATGTGTCCCATTTAAGGTTAGGTATAGGTATACTACACCTAAGTAAGAGGTGGTTACACCAACTTACCCCAGCTGAGTGATCAGCCAGTTGTGTCAAATTTGTTAGGCCAAGCCTGGGGTGGCATAATACATGCTTCAGCCCCTGGCAGGCCTTAGATACACCAATGCCCTGGGTACCTAGTGTACACTGGTACAGGGGCTCACAGGGTGATCCACTTCCAATTGGTTATGCACCTAGGGTGCATAGTGTCAATTTAGTTAGAGAGAACAGCAGGCTGGGGGTCTGATTAGCAGGCCCACAGCCTCAATATGTCAAAAACCAGTGAAGCAAAAAGCAAAAATTTGGGGTGACCATAGGATAGCAGACCCTACTCTCCTACAATGGGCACATGTAGAGATGATCATCACTTTGATTGATTTGATTCTTAAGAATAATGTGTTCCTTTTTTAAACAAAATGGTACAAACAAATACAGGGAGTCGCCATGGGCTCTAGGTTCTCTCCTTCGTATGCCAATCTTTTTATGGGTTGGTTTAAGGAGGAGTGGATTTGGGGCCCAGGGGGTACAACTTGGAATGAATCCATCATCTACTGGGGGCGATATATCGATGATTGCATCATGATTTGGTCAGGTTCCATGGAGAATCTGACAACATTTTGCGAACACCTCAACTCTAATGATATGGGTATTCACCTCACATATAATCTGAGTACATCAGAAATAGAATTTCTGGATCTGACGCTTTTTATAGAGGATAATCAAATACAGAGTAAACTTTACCGTAAACCTACCTCATGTAATGCTGTACTGCATGCAAGTAGCTCACACCCTAAACACCAAATAAAATCTATACCGTATGGTGAACTAACTAGGGCAAGGAGAAATTGCAGTAAGAATAGCGACTTTACAACATGTAAAAATAATATGAAGCAGAGATTTCTAGCTAGAGGATACAATACACAGACAATCGACATGGCTGAACAAAAAAATCATAGGAACTAAGAGAGAGGATTCTCTAAAAGACAATCCTGTGACAGGCGAAACCTCCCCAAAAGTTAGACTGATAACAAACTACAATGAGGTAGCAATTGTCTTAAGGAACAGCATGAAAAAACATTGGGGGATATTGAGTAAGGATAAATCACTGACCAAGTATGTTACAAATCAACCTCTGATCACATACAGAGGAGGTAAGAATATCAAAGCAGTCCTAGTTATCCTAATCAAATTCAAAGACTAAATTGGCTAACACAAAGATGCTTGGGGTTCTACGAATGTGGTGGATGTAAAATTTGCCCCCTAGCATTGAATAACACCAAAGTGTTTAATAGTCACTTAGGCAAACAATATGAGATCAGACAAATGATTAACTATAACAGCCGTTATGTGATATATATGACCAAATGCAAATGTGGCAGCTTCTATATAGGAAGCACAATAAGGGTCCTAAAGGAGAGAATATATGAGCATCTAAGGGCCATTAAATATAATGACACCAGATATGCTACTGCTATACATATTAATGAATGCCACGCTCAGGGGACACATAAAACATTATCAATTTGTGGATTTGATCAGATTAACATGGACCCGAGGGGTGGCAATAAGGAACTATATTTAAGACGCAGGGAGGCTTTGTGGATCATGAAGCTTTAAGCGGTTGAACACGGGATGAACACAGACCATGAATTACACTATTTCCTAGGTGACTGAACTCTATTGGCATAGGACTTAGAGATAGTGACATATAGTGAGCTAGTCACTGTAAGAACATAACACTTGTATGTGAGAATGGATCCTTATTAGATGTATGTAGCTGTCATTTACTAATATGGCTAGGAATATACTAATTGTATTGACAATGTTATATAACATCAAGACTGTCAATTGTCATATGATTGTAATATGCTCATGTCATTATTGAATCATCAAACATCAAGAACAAAATGATCTCTGTATAAATCTGAATTGTTTTAGATGTAATATTCACTATGACCTTTTCAAACTACAATGACGGATTGTAGACTATACTGTTGGTTATACATATTCTGATGTGTTTCGAGCTAAACAATATTATATTCACTGAAGATATGCGTCAAACATATCCCCTTAAATTAAATTTTAAACTTTTACTCGCTTCCATATATGTGTCCAAATACCGAGGGACCTCCTATATGCATTTCTAAGAAATATTGATCCATTTTCCCTTTCACCTTTCCACTACATCTCAGGATATATTCTGGTGTTATTGAGGTCTTGCAGACTTGTGATGTAACTGGGGTGAATAATACCCTGAACTGATATTTCACTTCATAAACGGGCAACACAGTAACTAATTCCTTTTATTACTATTTTTATTACAATTATGCACCTCGTTGCTGATAAGTCTAGATATGATTTGTTATTTCTGTGGTGAGCCTAATCTTCTACTATGATGCCTTGGTTGGTAATGTCAACCAACGTAGATGTATTATTGCAGATTAACATATATGTATAACTGCAAATGAGTAATATCTTTAGTTAGCCCGAGCCTATCATTTCTATTATGATGCCTTTATTGGTAATGACACATCAACATATATGTATTATTGTAGACTAACATATATGTATTACTGCAAACGAGTAACATTTCCAGTCAGTCCCAGCTAATATCTTAAACGGGTAGTGCATTAATCATAAGAAGTCTTAAGAAATTAAATAATATTGCATTGTTTCTGCTGGTAATGATAACCAACGTACTTGTAATACTGCTACTTAATATTCTTAGTCATTCTCAGTTAATATTAATAATGTATTACTGTTTCAAAATGGCGGCCGGATACGATTTTGCCAATGCCGCGAGCCCGCACTGATCTATACCAAATATTATGGCATTTTGAATTAATGAATATATTTGATGCTTGCTAATAATTCTCATTTAAGTTGCTCTAATGCAGAAAAATGTCTCTTCGTACAGGCGTTTGGACGGACATAGATATAGCTTAATAAGGATTTGGGTGAAGGAGATTAGTCTACATGACTATACAAATCGAGTCAGTCACTTAAGATGGCGGCTGATATCTCTGTTGTCGTAGCGTACGCACTAGTCTTTTGGCTTCGTAAACATTAAAAGAGGCACTTCCGGTCGATGGCGTAACATTGCGGCCATACTGAGATGCCGGGGTTCGGATACAGGCTTAAACGCTGCTAAATACAGGTATGGACTGAACTGCGAAAATAGGACCAACTTAATTACTGGATTAATTGAAACTAGGGTTTTAGAATTTTTGTATTGTTTGATTTCTAGCGAATCACAGGCTGATCTAAATATGCAGCCCTTACTTGACCTGGAGATTTAAACTACATCTTGCACTACTGGTAAGTCTATTGTACCAAACACACAGGTTTTATGGGACTTCGCGGTTCACCTGTGCACTTGGTTGGTGTACCGTGGAACGAGTAAATGTGTTCTCATGGCGATCTTCTACATGGGGATTTCTGTACATCCAATGTCTTTTTCTCTTGATCACAATTTGAACTTTTAATTTAGTCATGGTTAGAATCTTCTTATTGGCATATACTCTCTTGGTTTATAACGCTTTTATTAACGGAACCTTACTATACAATAGCGTATAACTGCAAATGCACAAATGGATGCATCTGTAGGTGCATTAATTGAAAACTTTCATTACAAGTCTCAACTTATAGCATGCTTACTATGCTCTGTGATATTAGTGGCAATCGGGAATGTTATGCCCCATTATTCTAAATAGGACTTTGCTATGTCTTTGCAGATACATTCTAAAATAAGACTTTGTCGTGGAATATTTGCATCTTGCCCGGCCATAATCAGGCTGGGACGGAACTATAACTAGTCAGAAGGTATGGTCTTTACCTTATGGATGGTTTCTTATTGGATACATTTTCAATAGGACTTACACCTTATAGAATTGTATTTATATTTTCTTATTTTAGGCACATAGATTGTTTCATTTACTTGAAGGTAGGCCTGGGTTCTCCCAGTAAATGTATCTTCATATAATATGCATATGGAATGTCACTTGATTGGTGATAAATATATCTTTCCATTTACTATTGGCTATTCCCTTTCAATGGGTGATTTTCAATATTGGTTGGCTTGGCACATTGGATACTATAATTAACTGATATATCATTATGATTATTTATAATGCAAGGATACACGAGAATTCATTTCACTGTCCTTTGTTGGATGCACCTGGATAGATTTAGGGATATACGATGGGATTTGAGGGGTACAGTTGGGATCACATATATTTCACATGTAAAATATTTTTCTACTTATACCCAAATGCTTTGGGCTTACACTCTGTTTTATATATGTTTTCCAGCCCTGAGGAAGTCGTGGTTGTCTTGTCCCGAGCGACGAAACACGTGTTGGCTGGAGTCATAAAAAGACAACTATTAAATGATTCATATTTTCTTTGTATTTGCTGTGAAACCTAAGTTATTGACTTATTATATCATTGTGAATGTGTGCCAGGGTTTGATTTGAATTTTGTACATATCTGTTGATCTGAATGTTGAGGTGTTGGATGATTACCTCCTCCCTAGGCACCTAAAGTGATAATCGAGCTACCAAATACTCCCCGCAAATAGTGAGCGCCATTTCTATCCAGGGGATAATCACCCCAACAAGTATCTACTACAAACTGATGGTGTTGTCTTACCCACCAAAAGGGATCCCCTTAATTCCCGGGATATCGCGGACTCACTGGGCCAGGGACTACATGTGCAGAACAAAAAAGCAGGGGTAAAAGAGTGCACCTGTGGCGCGTACCTCTGCATATAGGGAACAGAGTTGATGTCTGCCCTTTCACTCTAGCAGTTGCAACTGGGTGGCCGTAGTTGCTGTGGACCCACGAACAAAAGCACTCGCCGCGTCCAAAGTGTTTAAGTCTAGCCTCTAGGTAAGGCTGGTGGACGCGGTCAAACGTTTTTGGGCATCGATAGCCAGGAGGATTCAATCTCGGTTTGAGTGCTGGGCCTTGTCAATTAAATGTAGGATCCGTTTCATATTATTGCTACATTGGCGGTGGCGTTTAAAGCCCGCCTGGTCCGGGGCAATGAGGCTTGGCAGAAGGGGAACTAAACGAGCTGCCAGAATACCCTTGAAAAGCTTGATATTAACATTTAGAAGAGATATCGGTCTGTAAGAAGCCCAATGGCACTTATCTGTGCCTGGTTTCGGGATAACACAATGGCAGCCTCTAACATTTACGGCGGGATCGAGGCTGGGCTCCTGATAGAGTTGAATAGCCAGGTTAGGAGGGGGGGCAAGGTTGTGCAAAAAGTTTTGTAGAAGAGCACAGGGAATTCAATGGGGCCCAGTGATTTAGGGAGCATCTGTCTGTCAATGATGGAGATAACTTCTTCAACCCAAACTGGGCAGTTGAAGTCGGCCACCTGCGCCGGTATTAGTTTTGGGGTGTGGGCGCTGTGAAGATATAGTCCCCAACTGTCTTCAGGTAGGTCCTTCCTTGTTTATAGCTCTTTATTGCAGTCTCGAAATGGACATCATCGGTACGTTCCGTATTGTCTGTGTTTAATATAACCTGACATCTGGTGACCTGTAGCTGCACTAGTAATCTATTGGCCAGGGGGCGTCTGCAGCTGTCTCTGTCGATATATATAGTATATAGTATATATAGTATACTGCACTGTCAAGATCAATGCCTGCCAGTTGAGTCTGGGCGGCTATCAGTTGAAGCCATACGTGGGGGGGCCCTGGTACCTTTATGAATACCCTTGATCTCCTGGACCTGATGGTATAATTGCTCTATCCTTTTCCAGTGGAGCATATTGTCTGCTGCGGAGATCGTGAGAATTTCGTCTCTTACCACTGCTTTCAGGGTTTCCCATAATGAGGATATTGAGACCTCTGCAATGTCATTTATTTCAAGGAAGTTTACTAGCACTTTCTTAAATTGCTTGACGACCGCAGGGCAGTGCAGAAGGGTTTCACACAACTGCCAGGTTCTGGGAGAAGGCTTTAATGGCAGAATGGTCAGAGTGAGTGATACTGCCGCATGATCTGACAATGAGCAAGATTCTATTTCTGAGGCCGTGACCATGGATTGAATGCCTGATGTGCCGAGGAGATTATCTATGTGGGCGTATGTTTTATGTGCATGGGAATAAAATGTGTAGTGTGCCAGATGACCCCCAACCAGAGTGCCCCCTCCCATGAGAGAGCCCCAGTTTGGCCTTGGCGTTGTGCAAATCTTTGTAAATCATTATTAAAAACAAGATTGAAGTCCCCCACCCCAGAAGCACCAGATGATCTTGTGTAGCCATAACCTCAGCCACTGCGCGGCGGATAAAATGTTCCTGTCCCTCTTTGGGAGTATATATAGTCCCCAGTATGAAAGTGTGGCTGCCTACGGAGACTGAATGATCCAATAATCTGCCTCAAATTTTGGCCTGTTTGGGGGCTACCTTGTAAATGATTTTCTTGGAGAATACAGATGTGTACCTCTGAGTGCTCTAGATATGAGAGTATGGTCTGGCGCTTAACAGGGTTCTTGAGACCCTATACATTAAGGGTAAGAATCTGTAGATTATGGTGCATAGTAGTAGAGTAAGTAGCTTTCTGTAGGGGCACTATAAGATAAGAGACGAGCCATCCTATGTATTCTGTGGTGTGAACCATGGAAAGGTACGAGTGTGGCTCGTTGAGATGATGGAGTGAGACTGCTGTCTGTAGGTTCCCCGCCAACTAAAAAAGAAAAAGGTTGAAACCAATACAACTTGTCGAACATTGTCCAATGGGGTCAGTGTCCCGGGTCAATGACCCAAAGGGAAAATAATGTTAGGGAGTGTGTAGTGGCCCAGAGTCCCTGTCCCAATGATCCCCATCCCATCCACCCACCTTAAGGGTAGAGCAAATAATTCTCGGCCAGGATCATCTGGCTTCGGTGGCTTCAACTACTGGAGACCATCTCTAATACAGCCTGTTGTTCTCTGGCCATAGTCGCCGAGTCAGGACGGAGTCTCGTGGACAGGGCCCTGGCACTCCTCTGTCATTGGTGTCTGTAGGCCCCCCTTTTGCGTTGAACAGACTGTGATATGTCAGGTGGGGTGTCCTCGATGACCACGAGTTGACATGCTTCTTTGAGGGAGTGAAGTTGGTGAAGCTTGCCATCAGGCAGAAAACAAGCCGGAAGGGATGCCCCCACAAGCATGAGATGCCTTCATTTCTAAGGTGAGAGGTGACAAGGTGAAATTCTCTGCTTTTCTGCAGCATGGAAGCAGCTAATTCTTGATAAATCATCAGCTTGGAACCTTTGAACTGTATTGGGTATCGGCCTCGGGCCGCACACAGGATGCATTCCTTTAGTAGGAAATTATGGACACCTACCCGTATGTTCGCCGGTAGTGCAGAATCTAGTCACTTAGGGGTTATTCTATGTGCTCTATCAATTTTAATGTCCGTCTCCGATGAAACCTCCAGAATTGAATGTAAGAGCTCTGTGATAAACAGGGTTATATCAGTTCCTTTAGCCCCAGTGGGTATGCCTCGAATGTGTATATTGTTATGCCTCGATCAGTCAAATGACTTTCTGCTGCAACTGTTCAATCCCCTCATCCCGGCTTGCTTTGTGGTCTTCCAGCGAGGAGGCTCTGTCCTCCAGACTATCGAGGTTTCGACGGACCTCCTTGAGGTCGGTGGAAAGATCTTTCTTGATGGTCTGGAGATCATCCCGAAGTGATGCAAATGGGGCCTCCAAGAAAGGAAGGGTGACCGAGGCCACCAGCTCCTAGTTATCTGGCACGGCTGCCAAGCCTGATGGCGGTGTGGGATCCCCATCCTAGAACCCCGTGGGATTGGTGTGCATATCCTTCAGTGTGCAGTCTTTCTTTCCTTGTCTGGCTGCCATACTGCTATTGTCGATGGGGCACCTGTTGACAAGGGAAAGAGTCAGCCAAACCCTTCAATCTCATAATGCCCACCTCAAGTAGGCGGCTCGGTTTAGCCTATGAGATGCCCAGTAGTGAGTTGGTCATGGTTCAGAGGCGTAGGCTGGTGATGCCTCCAAATCTTAAAGCTGTCAGGGCTTGCTTCAGGGGGTTTGCGGCAAGTTGTGCTGTTTTAACGCAGAAGTGCTTAATAAAGGAGCGGCAGTCTCCAAAGCAGACCCTTTAGTGCCTTGGCCATTTTCATATGTGGGTGCAATCTATGCCTGTGGGTCCATTTAGATGTTGGGTAGGAGAGGGCCTGGGTTTCTTACTCCAGTCTGTGTGCAGCCGTGAGTAGGGATGGCGAGAATCATGCCTCTGGAGGCTGTCCTTCAGGATCCCTGAGGCCTGGTGGCATGTGCCAGGCCCATTCTAATGAGCACAAGATCCCTAGCGCAAGGTCTCTAGCTGCAGCCCCCACTGAGCCCAGATTGGATGTAGTAGAGGGCACGGTCTACAGCACTTCAGCAGCGGAATGCTCTATAGGCTTTATAGGGAGAGAGCACACTACCTCTCATCCCAGCACAGTTCTCCTGCACCAACTTTGGTGAAAGACTACAGCAACTTTGAAAGTAAGCGTACTGCATTTACCAAGATGTAATTGGGTGAACTGTGCTGGGATGAGAGACAGTGTGCTCCCTCCCCCACTGTGTTTAAAAGGCTCCCTTGAGCCAACGAACTGACTAGCTCTCCTGGAATGCACCTGTGTGCCTGTGGAGAGGTACTGTGACCTGTGAAGACTTGGGCACCATTTCAGCAACCCCTGATGACCTTTCTCTGCTTCTTATTAACTTTTGCTCTCTACTGATGATGGGCTAAACCCAGAAACACGTGTCTAGAGATAACAGCACTACCTGCACCAACTTTGGTGAAAGACTACAGCAACTTTGAAAGTAAGCATACTGCATTTACCAGGATACAATGGGGTGAACTGTGCTGGGATGAGAGGCAGTGTGCTCCCTCCCCCCCGTAGTTCAAAACCAGGTTTGCCAGCCATCACACCACCAGAGGTGGAATACACACCCTTCTCAGAGAACAAATACTTGCCTCTGAGCCCTGGAAAAGCTAATGCATGGTACCTGCTGATCACATTGCAAAGATTAGCTATATGGGAGTGGGCTGGATAAATTGGCAGAGCAAAGGGCAGGTTTCGCACAACCTCCTTTGACTCAGAGATGCCAGTGAGGGCTTCTCCTGTGCATTTCCAGGACCCTCCTAGAGAGCCAGTCTCCAGACACAGTAGGAGGGCGCACCAGTTCTGCCACCTATCACACCTGCCAAGCTGGAATAAGCATCACTGGCTGAGTGAATTACAGACTCTGGCTCAGACAACTATGGTGAAAGTCCAATGAGTGTTAACTACTGACCCACTTATCAAAGATTAGCTATTTGGGAATAGACGGGAACAGTTGCCAGAACAAAGAGCTGCTTTAGCACTATTACTTTTAACTTGGAGATGCCAGGGACAGATTCTTTTATTTATCCCCAGGATCTTCTTAGACAAACAGGCTGTTCACTGTAACAGGAAAAACAGGCTTACTTGATGGTCGCTGTGTCCTGCCATATTGAAACAGGGGATCCTGGGTACTCCAATAGCAAGGCTGGAGGAACAGCTTCAAAAGGAGATGAAGTACTGCGAGAAAATAGGATGAAGTTGTTGATTTAGTAGTCGATTTTCTCAAATCACTGGCTAGTGTATGGCAAAATCTCAACCACAAACCTCCTCAGAACATTGCTGGATCTGGTAAAATCTGGTAAAACTGTCTGAGGACCCTGCCTTAAGAAGAATCTGACTTATTACTCATGCTGGAAGAAAAGTACTCACATGTGGAGTCAAGGACTCTTGAATTCTGCTGGCACTCAGGGACTACTCTTCACAGGGCATGTGGTTGGCCTCCTCTTTACCTGCTACAGGGACACAAAAAGCAGAAGGACTTGTGATTCCAAGAGAGCACAGCTGACTAAAAAATAGTAGACCCTACAGGAGACGTGGCTGGAGATCCATGATTTCTCTCTCCGTAATAGGGGCCAGCAGCAAATTCCTGGCTTTTCTTCCTAGTTCTGGCACTAGAAGATCGCACTATGAAATTATGCATATCCTTCTCTGCCTTGTGGGAGAGGCAGAAGCTATATAAATCTGCCAGATATTGAACGAAAGTCTGGGCTATGGCAGAAGGTGTCTCCACTATCACCCCATGTTGCGTGTGAACTGCTGGTATCCATTGCTGCCCCTCCTCCTTCTTGGCCAACCAAGCCAGCAGTTTTCCCACCTTGTTCCCTGTCTCATAGTGTCTGCTCTGCTGTGACCTGTAGAGTGTTGTGGCCTCTTGGTGGACCAGATGTCTATATTCCTCCTGGAATCAAGCTACATTCTGCACTAGCTTTGGATCCCGCGCTTCTACATAGTCAGCCTCTTTCTCTGTCAGTTCTCTTTCCATTTCCACTACAGAACAGATTCTGTCCCTTTACTTCCTGGCCACACGTGCTATTAATTTCAAATTTCATATTTATTGTTTGATTACTAAAAACCATAACAAAATGTTAAAACCATGTAACTTATGAGTACATAACTAACATTTTTAAAAAGGCAAATAAGGACCCCGGTTAGTGCAGAAACAATGCAGTAATCTTGCGATAAAAATGGGTTGAAATTAAAAATTATACGAATAATCATTTGTCTTTCCGGTTCAAGCTCATTGGATAACATAACAGTCATGGTTTTAGGAAAGTCTAAAAGAAGGGACAAATAAATATGACAGGTAGTATAAAAATACTGAAGACAGTGTCCTGGTAGGCCTAGCTGAAGGGACCAGCGGCCGCTAGAATTTTTTTACAAAGAAGTGGCAAGGCCAACCGGTGGAAGATTTGCTGCCTTCTCTTTCCCCAGCATTTTAGCAGCTCTGATGACAAATTTGGTGAACCGAATGTTCAGCTTTGTATTTTCTGGGTTCATAGCCACTATTATGGCCTGACGACATGTGCGAGCGCCTAGTTTGTTCCACTCCTCTCGCAATAAAGTCCTTCTGTTGTTAAGCAGAGCTGGGCATGTGCAGGCTACATGCTCCATGCTTTCTGAGTGGTAACCACATTCCCTGCATTCGATATTGAGACTGGGCCGCCGCCATTGTGGCAAATGCTTTAAAAAGGGCTACTCGCCTAGCCTTAGGGCCATGAACTTAACCTTCAAAAAGAGTAAGTATGTGCTTGATAGGTAGGATGACTCAGCCCCCGGTTTATAATAGGAGACAACAGCCCAGGCGTGTTTCCGTCTGCATAATTTTGCCCTGTTGGAGTGAAAAGACCAGAGCCGAACACTTCGCTTAATTACGGTCTTCAATGCCTGTTGTGATGGATTTGTTCCCCAATATTCCGTGACTCTGAGTAACTGTAGGGAATGGGCCAAGTGGTGCCGATATTTTTGGCTAAATGTGCTAGTTGATATTTCATTCCATAGTTTGGCCTCAAGGCTGCCATCCCGGAAATTGCGCAGTCTATTGCAGAACTTAATAAAAGCACCAGCCTCGACGCCGTTGTGGTCTAGCAGCCCGAGTTCTAATCTGACTTGTGCCGGAGATGAAGACCTTGGCAGGCGCCATGCTCGCTTAAAGATTCTGGTGGTTGATTTATTTAATAAGATGTTTGTTGAGCCCATCATAATCTTGTGTCATTATGATAAGGAATTGGTGATCTTGGCCTTCATTACCTTGAGCAGTGGAATTAGGCTTGGCCGTAGTAGATGTTTTGAGAGTTTTGCCGATGCAACCTCAAGCGACAGTGCTTTAGCCTTGACGGCATCTTTTTGTTTAGTAAAGGAACCTCTGGAGTCAAGGAAGATTCCCAAATATTTATAGTGTGGCACTGTATCGCTGCTTTTATTCTTGAAAAACCACTTACTTTTCCGCTGCTTCTGTTTGCTGAAATGAATTATTTTTGTTTTTGACAGATTCAGTTCGAGAGCATTGTCAACTGTGTAGGGAAGGAGTTCGTTGAGAAGCCTCTGCAGGCCTACCTTTGTGTGGCTCAGTAACACAAGGTCATCAGCGTATAACAGGTTGCTGATGCGGGTTCCGTCCAATTGAGGCGGATGGAAATTAACCTTGTCAAGTATGGGGGATAGGTCCGAGATGAACAGGTTAAAAAGAAGGGGCGCCAGGATGCAGACTTGTTTAACACCGCTTCCTGTTTGGATCTTTTTTGAAACATGGGACCCGTCGCCCAATTTTATTCTTATACAGGTCCGTGTGTGAAGTTGGATTATGGCTTGTAAGAGGGCGGGGGTATACCCCAGTGCTCTAATTTTTGCCATATGCGGCCGCGTGGCACCCAGCCAAAAGCCGCCTTGAAGTCGATGAAGCAGCAGTATAGTTGGATACGACGAACGTCTTCTTTCTCCATCAAAACAGTTAATGTCAGTAGATTGCTGGTTGTGCCGGAATTAGCTACCAAGCCGGTCTGGTTAAAGGGGAGACGCTGTGTTGATTCAGCCCAGATTGACAGTTCTTCTAGTAAAATGCTGGCGTAGTATTTGGATTCAATATCAAGAAGGGCCATCATTCTGTAATTTTTTGGGTCATTTCTTTTACCACTCTTGTAGATGGGAGGAATGATAGCACCTTTCCAGGAATCCGGGATGTGGTTATTGAGCCTGCAATGTAAAAACAGTGGTGCAAGGAGACCTGACCACAACGCTTCGTCTGATTTGAACAGGCCCTGAGGTAGTCCATTGGGGCCAGGGGCTCCGTCTGACCTGCCTTTCCTAATTATCCGGGTGATGGTGTTTATTAAGACTCCATGTGTCGTCAGCATCTCTGGTGTTGAATCGTTTTGTGGCTCTTTTCTCTCAATTGTTGTTGCATCCGGGGTGCCTTCAACTGTGGTAGTTGACCCAGTGTTGCCTGTGCAGCGGCCTTCAGTGAGTGGTGGCCAAGATTTGGATGTCAAATGGGGGCTGGGGTGCTCTGTCCTGCTTAAATGTTCACTGAAGTGATTGAATAAAAACTCGGTCCAGTCGTCAGCACTTATGTTTGCGCTACAGTGTCCTCTGCCTTCTAGTGGGCCTCTGTTCACAAGGGACAAGAATAACTTTGTGTTAGACCTTTTGCTGGCATAGACTAACTTCAACCAGAACTGGTCTGACGCTGATTGTTTGTCTCTGTGCACGGATGCCTTGAAAGCTTTTTGAGCTTGCTGGTAGAGGTTAAATAAAATTACGTTTCCCGGGCTTTTTCTGGCCCAGCATAGAGCAGCGTTTCTTTGAGATTTTAACATTTTTGTTGCAGGTAAAATGTGAAGTTGTGGTGGGTCTTGCCGGTGGTAATATTTGGATGAAAATTCGTTTAATAAACCGTTCACAAGCGCTTCCCAGCCGTAGATGATAGGGACATCTTTTTCGCATTGTAAACGTAGAAAGGCACCGCATTTCCCCGTAACAGTAGGGACAACGCCGGATGACCATTTCATTCGCCTTAGGTTCTCCGAATGACTATCTGATATCGTATGAGCGAGTGCCTGATGGTGAGGCATGTTAAGAGATAATGTTATTATTTGGGGTCGATTGTCACTTTCCCCCTGTGCTGCGATGTAATGGCACCCAATTAAGGTGAGCATTTCACTGTTTCCTAATGTAAAGGCCAAAAATGAATGGGTTCGGCCGTTAGTTATGGTCAAGGCTGGGGGGGTATCTGTGGATGAACGACCGTCTATTACTATATAACCTATTCTGCTGAATTGGAGGACTGAATATTCACCCAATTTAGACGGTCTGAGTCCTGATGGTTATGTTTGTGTGACGAGATGTGGGGAGACCGCTGGAAGGATGATTCCTAGTTCTTCAAACTGGTTGTGAAAAAGGTTGGTATTAAAATCTTCAGAGATTAAACATGGTATACTGCCATATGTGCTTAAGATGTTGCATAATATTTCGATCAGGCAGTCCAGTTTGGATCTTTTCTCACTGGTGCATGGAGAAATGTAAACATTTAGCAGTAGTATCTTGCTTTCTGATAAGAGATTTTAGACCACAATGCCGGCGACCCAGTCAACTTCAAATTTTAGCTGTTTGATATGTGCTGACAATCTGGTAGCCCGGTAGATAGACAGCCCACCGCACAGTCTGCCGAACTTGCTCTGTCTTGTGGCGGGCGATATAAATTCCAGGTACCCTTCAATTGGGTTGCTGGTTGATAGCCAGGTTTCCTGAAGAAGAGTGATGTCGTGTTTTTTGAAGGATCCAAGTGTGCCTGGAGATTTCAGTTTCGACGAAAGACCGTTGATATTCCAGGAACAGATTATTAGACCGTGTTCCAAGTTATTTCAGTTGATCCTACTTTGGGATAGGGCTGCTGGCAGCCATGACTAATCTGCACTTCTGATGGTTTGCTTTATTTCGCTGCACTCGTCATTGCCGACTGGAGAGCGGCTTCTGGCTGACTTTAGAATAGAAAAGGGGGTGTGGCTAATACTTGAGGCTGGAGCCTGGCTAGGTACGAGTATTGAAGGATATCGGGGAACTCAGGGCGTTGCTATGATTATTCCCCAGTTTTTGAATTGGTCAGCTTTAGATTGAAGCAATTCCCTTGTGGCTTTAGATGCTAATGTAATTAGAGTCGATTCTCCCGTTTGGGGGCCAATACTAGGTTTAAATTCGATGGCGAGAATGACTTTTGATTCCAGCTTACACAGGTCCAGATTCGATTTGAAAAGCCGGATTATGTTACCGCGATTTAATATTATTGTTCGGACCTTGAGAGACATACTCTGGTGTTAACAGTAATTTGGTCTCATTGGTGTCTGTGGCTGGGCTGTGGATTTCAGCGGGTATGGACTTAGATGGCTTAGGCTTGACTTCTGATGTTCGTTGGGAAATTGATATACTGTACAAGGGGGAGGCTTGCTCACTGACTTGGTTAGTTGATGCTGGGGTGAAAACTGTTTTGCGCATACACGCCAAAGAAAGTTGGGTGAATGATGTTGCCGAAAACTGAGGGTCCAGTCCTTTGATGGGGTTAATTGCGCGATGTAAGCCTTGACTGTTAATCATCAGTTGAGGCGGGGAAGAGGGTTCAGTATTTGGTAGTCGCTTTTGTGGGGGCGTGGTTGTGGCTGGCCTGTTGACAATTATTGGCTCTTCATTGGTTTGTAATTGCCTGCTTCCAGTGACTCCAATATTATCCTGAGATATTAGATGTGGGAAGTGCCTTGAAGCTTTTGTTGACTTGTGGTTGCTTTTAAGTTTCCTTTTTGGGACGTTGGGGACTGGGCTGCTTGCGACTGGCTGATGGGGACCGTGAGTACTGTGCTCAAAGCCTGTGCTGTCGCTGATTTATTATTTGTAATATAGTTGCAAATGGTTTTTTTGGTCTCTTCTGTGAGCCTATTGCAGGCTTTCCGAAGTCTTTTTTTTCCCATTTTGATAGTTGATAGGCGGATGGCTGGGGTGATTTGGCGTGGGTAGTTGTGTCTGTGGATGCATTAGAGACTGCTGTTGGTTTGATTGATGGTAGAGAAATGGGTGATAATTTATCAGACGTGTGCTCGGGTTCCGGATGTTTGCCCTGTGGAGGAGCCGGTGCCGTGGAGTCTGGAAGCCTGGACTCTGGGATCCTCTGAATTTCTGTAAGTACAGATGACAGAAATTGGGGCAATGAGGATAAAGAGTCGATGATGGGCGTGCAGCAGCATACTGATTGAACTAGTTGCACTTGAGATTGAGCTTTTATTATCAATGAATTGAGCGTCTCCATTTTTTTATCAATTCCTACGGTGTACACAGCAAAAGTGTTTAATAGATCCACCTGTTGATCCATTTTTTTTGAGTGGTAGTTCAATGATGACACTGTAGATTGAAGGGTTTGGAGGAGTTGTGACCACAGCTCATAAAGGTCTAGAGATGAAGGGCTGACGGTCGATCTGTTGGATTCTTTGGTAAAAAAGGATAAGTCAGGGGGGGGGTATTGGGCATGGTGTTGTGGCCCCAGCCTGTATTGATCTTTTGTTGACAACTATTGGCAGTTGGTGATGAAATGGTTGGAGATGATGTTGTGGGGTTGCTTAGATGTTCGTTTGCCTGGTTTGCAACTTGCGGGGTAAGAACTTTAGTAGCTGCTGTTGAATGATGATGATCTGGCAGGGGTCAACTGGCATCCAGTGAAAGGTGGAGGGGAGACAGAAGCCGATGTGTGAAAGTTGTTGACTTGTGAGTCGAAGGAGGACTGGTCGAGAACCTGGACGAGAACCCGAGGTGATGGAGTAGCCTCTGAAGCTTCTTTTATGCTCGGATCAGCACTTGTTGGAAGGCCTGGGAACGATGAACTGAGGCCTTTCTCGCCAGCATACACATGGATCATGGGCTGAACCAGTTTTTGGTGCTGGGCTGGAGCTGAGGTTGAGG
This sequence comes from Triturus cristatus, assembly GCF_964204655.1. Taxonomy (NCBI): domain Eukaryota; kingdom Metazoa; phylum Chordata; class Amphibia; order Caudata; family Salamandridae; genus Triturus; species Triturus cristatus. The sequence goes on along the minus strand of NC_140587.1, from coordinate 708,526,983 downwards.
CAGTTGAAGCGGGAGTCAGAGGTATGCCAAGTGAGCTTGATCTTGACTTCAAGGAGGATACAGAACTTCTGAAATAGTTCCTCAAAGACATTTTTTTAGATGAAGAAACTGCGATGGCTGAAGATCTCGATTGTGAATCTTTGCAATTTTGATTTTCCTTGAGCACAACGACTCCACCAGCTCCGCTTGTTGTTTGTTGGACGAGGGAAGGCTGAACTTGAGATGAAGACTGATAGGGTTGCAGCTCGGGTGCTGCATCCGAGGTATTGCCCGATTTTAACTGTACGTCTGACGATTTTGCCGGGTTTTCGGGTGGCGATTGGTCCGCTACTGCATCGTCAGAAACCCTCTTCTTGATACCTTTTTTGAAGGATTAGATGGGACTTTCCGGGCAGGCACAGCCCTATTCATCCCAGGTGCTACTCCTCCCTCCCATCTACATGTAGATAGGTCTATTCAGTACTGTGCTGACTCACCCTGTCTCCTGGAGTCTCCCCAGCCCCTGTCACTCGCAAACCAGACAGACAATACACAAGCTATCAGAGGCAGGCTGGATGGTTAGGTAAGAAAATACCTACTTTCTAAAAGTGGTATTTGCAAACACAGAATGTTAAAACCAACTTAACTAAAAGATGTATTTTATCATTCTGTGTTCAGGCGTACTAAACTCGAATTTCTACCATGTTCCCTGGGTCAGTTAGGATTATAAGATGTTATAATCAAACTGCCCATTCTGGCCTATGGGGACAGGTAGCCTTGCAATAGTGAAAAACAAAAATAGGCTGTAATTCACTATTAGGTCATGCCACACACACCAGAGCATGTCCTCCCTTTCACATACAATGCACCCTGCCCATGGGGTTACCTTGGGTCTACCTTAGGGGTGACTAACATGTAGAAAAGGGAAGGTTTAGGGACTGGCAAGTGTGTGCACTTGCCAAGTCGACATGGCAGCCCCAGGTTGCACACAGGCTCTGCAATGGCAGGCGGGAGTTACATTTTATTTGTTTGACACAATCCAGTGCTGCAGCCCACCAACAGCATTTGATGTATGGGCCCTGGCACTCGCAGTGCACCTTACTAGGGACTGACACATAAATCAAATAGGCCAATCATGGAAACACCATTTCATAACACATTTTACTACAGGAGCACTTGCACTTTACCACTGATCAGCAGTGAGAAAAGTGCGCAGAATCATTACACCAGCGAAAACAGAGTCAAAACCTGGAGGTCAGAAAGCAAAAACTCAGGGAAAACATGCCAAAAGATGCCAAGTCTAACACCACCTCACCGGCCGTCATGGTAGTAACCCTCGGGAGGTCCAAATTCACAACATCTTCACTTGAGCCACTTTTCCCGCCTTCCTGTCCAGAAGTTCCCACTGGTTCACGGAGGGCTGCAGGAGGCCTTGTTGTAGTTACACGACACCCTTGTCTCTCCGCCAGTGCCACAGTCTTGGTAGGGGCCACCCTCGATCTCTGACTCAGGCGCTGCCAAGACTGCTGAGTCTGCCATTCAGGGGCACGCCCTCCATCCTGATCCAATGGCCTTGGATGACTGTGCCTCTCCAGCCAGTCCCCCACTTCCTTCGCCTAATTAAAGAAGTGAGCTGCATCACCCACTGTAACTCGCAGGGCATATTACAGGTTGAGCTGCATCAGATGTTTCTTGTCTGCCAGAAACATCTCACGATGGCACTGGACCAGCGTTGTATAGTCCGGAGAGATGCGCACCGGACTGCCCTCAATCTGCCAGGGCCTGTGGGAGTATGCCGGTTGCAGTATACTGTCCACGCCCCTGAAATTGAGCAGTTGTGCAACTATTTTTCTGGGTGGCGCTCCATGTGCCGGGGGAAGGGGTGTCACCCGGAACTCTTTGTGCCCTTTCCACCAAAAACAGTTTTGGCACCTTGCCCTCCAACACCTCTGAGGATAACAATTGCTCCACAAAATGTTCTGTTGAAGATCCCTCTGCCCTCACTGGCACTCCTACCAAGTGTATGTTGTTTAGACAGGAGCTCACTTCTGCGTACTCCACTATGGCTGACAAAACATCCACTTCCCTGTGCAGCTTAGTCCTCATGGTCCACCATGGCGGGTTTCAGTTTGTCCGGAGTCACCTTCATTTCCACGGCTTTGCCAGTTTGGAATAGTCTGCCCTCAGGAGGCCCACGTCGATTACCTCTGCCTCTATTTTGTGCTCCAGGAAGTCCTTGGTATTATGAATCGTGGCCAAGATCATAGCCTTATGTGACTCCAAGTCCATCCCAGACCCTGTTTGGCCCAGACCTTTATTGACAGCATCTACCTTGGCAGACGCAGGGCCTCCCTGTTTGTTAAGGACCCTGGTGAGGACCAGCAGGCACAGACCTATAGTCATCTGTTAGGCCCTCATCCAGCCGCCTGGCTCCAACACACTGTGTCCAGGTGTCAATTTCATGGGGTCCTCCATGACTGGCCAGGTGGGGGGCCCACCACTGATCCTCTCTGTCCCTGCGAATCTCCCAGCCCCATCTGGTTGTGTATCACTGTCTTTGAGTATCCCTAGCAGGAGTGCCCGGCCCTCAGACCCATCCCAGGGACCTGCTTTCAGTCACCTGTTCCAAGAAAAAAGTTGGGCGCATCCTTCAGCACAGGCCATACCTGGCCCTTGCAAACTCCAACAGAATGTGCCCTCTTGCTGTGCTCCCTCCTGAATAGGGTCACCACCCCAGGAGGGCCCTCCACGACTCCTCAGCTCTCTACAGTTTCCCTGGGGCCACTGGGGAGAGGAGCACTGCTGCCACTGTCCGTGTTCACTCCCAGAACCCATAGAAGCAGGCCAGTACTGTAGCAACCCCCGCCTGGCTCTAAGGCCCTCTTTCCATTCCCTAGTGCCCTCAGGGAAATAGGAGGCTGACTTCGGGCAGTGAGGGCTGTTGGATCTGATACTCGTGAGGTAGCATTTCCCTGAACATTTTTGCTTTTTCCACCTGGTTTTTGCTGATTCTCTTATGTGGCCTCTGGGCTTTGGGCACTTTCCCACTGTATATACGATGTGAAAGTGTGCACGTCCTTCCTATCCGGGTTGGGAAGTGGCGCTGATTCACTGTTCTGAAACATGGGCTGATCTGTCCCTGCAGACCGATGGGTGTGCACTGGCATCTATCATGAGTAAACACATGAGCAGCTTGCCGTTTAGGCTGCTGTAAGTGCGCACCCGCACCAATAGTGCCCGTGGTTGTGTGTGTCCTCTGCCAACGCAGACTTGTGTGTGTGCACATACACACGTTTTAGTTAAACCCATGTCCAGTATGCTGTGCAGACTGGGGAGGGTGCACTTGCACCCCTGGTGCTGGGATCTATGTGTCCTACCTGCCATTGCAGATCAGTGTGCGCACAAGTGCACGTGCGCCCAGATAGTGAGGAATACCTATGTGTGTTATCACTACCTATGAGACCTGCTCTTCCCATAGGTTAACATGGAGAAGCGGTTGACATGATTTCAGACTGCAATAGTGGTTTGCAGTGAAGCAGACTCATGGTGTTTCATATCAATGGATTTGCTGCGCCAAAACCTTTACAATGGTAAAGGGGGTTTTGAAATAACTTGCTTAGAAATGGCACTTATGGAGTATAGGCATGTCTGTACTCCAAGAATCTCGGGATTGTGGTGCCTGGATCCTGTGGATGCCAGGGGTCAGGGGGAGCACATCTGAGCATTCCTCAATCGACAGCCATAAACCATGGGAATCCCACGAGAATGGCAGACCTCTGCCATTTGAGTGCCGAATGGGATAGATTGAAGATAGAGGTTTTGACACTTTGCCTTTGGGGCCAGATCATGGCCCTACTAAAGATTAAGAGCCCGATTCACAAAGGTAATCTTACACTTTTGTGTAAGTTTATACTTTTTGGTGTCCACAAAGGTAAACTTGACCAAAAGTCTACCTTTACTATTTTTTGTATTCACAAAGGTAAACTTAGACCAAAGTTTAACTTTACTAATAGTAACTTGCCTTTGTGAATACCGAAAAGTAGTAAAGTTAGACTTTTGGTCTAAGTTTACCTCTGTGAATACCGAAAAGTAGTAAAGTTAGACTTTTGGTCTAAGCTTACCTTTGTGAATACCGAAAATGTGTAAACTTATACAAAAGTGTAAGTTTACCTTGGTGAATCGGGCCCTAAGATCTGCATTCCAAGTGCCGATGGCAGACAGGCCTACAATTTAGAGGAGACATCTATGGTTCAAAGGGAAAACCCCCTAAACCACCCCAAACTTCAAAGACACACAACAGTATAACTACGGGCGCCATCCTTCAGCAAAGGGTGAGATATGCTGTGGGGACATGAGACTGGAAAATCAGGACTGCATGCTGCACATTGTCACAGGACTCTGTTGTGCACATGGAGGATAACTGTCCGAATAGATGCTGACCTGGGCTGAGGATCTACTGAAGTGTGGCGCCCTGAAGTGTGCTGTCCAAGGGCCTGACCACGGGCCTCCAGTTCTCGCGGAAATCTCAGAGACATCAAGATCTCTCCTCAAGGACCTACACCTTCTACCGGTGACATCTGGAGAGCGGTAATCTCTCAAGTGCCCACCTCGGCTACTGAATCTCAACTGGTAGTGTGGTGCGAGTGTGGACTAAGACTTGTATCTGGAGACCTGATTGTCTAGTGCGGAGCCCCAGAAATCTTGCCCACATCCAAGACGTGTGGTTCCCATACTGCGTAGACCCCGACACTCATAAGTGTCTAGTGGTGGTGAGCGGATTCACCAGTTGCAAGATCCTGCGTGGCCTGTTTTGTCGATCGGGCCACATTTCTCTTGTGTGACACATGGACTGCATGCTCATTGCATGCAGTGTTCGATTCACAGGGTGCGGACCTCAGAGGTGGGGGTGTACCCGGAGTAGTAACTCATTCTACCTCATGTGGCTCTGCTGAACTTGTGCTAGTGTGTATGTGACTAGAGTGGTCTGGTGCAACCTATATCATTGTGCACCGGATGTTGTTCCTCATTTCCGGGGGGTGGGGGGCGGTACGGAATTTGCAACTCGTGTTTGAAGCCTGAAGTGCCTGATGTGTCTCATCCCTACATGCAACAGATACTGTGCCCGAATTGCCTTGGCACAACCTGGATCATCGTGTGCTGATCGGGGTGCCTCATCTTATCGAGAGGCTCCCCTGTGTTACTCCCCATTCATTAGTTGTTCCTCTTTTGTCCCTCATCGCGGTGGACCAACTGCCTTCTCCCAGGGGCAGTGCCTCCATTGGGGCAAAGGGGCATTGCCCCACTCGTGTTTTGGCCCCCCCATTACATGTACGCAGTATATTGATGGACAGGTACTTGAAACACACTTCTGAAATGTGTCTGGTTCTCTGAAGAAGGTGGGGCTTCAATGTGCTAGTCAGTGACTCAGTGCACAGTACCTAGGCCCACAAAAAGCCCACAAAATGGGCATGTCGGGTTGGATGAATGCTTTCCTCCGGCCAGCCTGACATGCGCACTAGAAGCCTCTCTTCACCTGCACATTCGGAGATTGGGGGTTGATCAAAGTCACTACCCCTGGTCTCCAAATGAGCAGTGATTTTCACTGATCAAGCCAGTCATGGCGCTGCTAATATGCTGTGTAACATCAGGGGAGCTGTGTCAGGATTGGCTAAGAGACGCAGTTGTAGTCTCCCCTCCTCACGGCGTGACATGGTGCTGGTTCCAGGCAGGAGAATTTCCATGTCTCACACGCCCCGTACTGTCGGCCATCTGCTGTCCAGTTTGAAGGTGACTATTGTCCCTGTCTTCTTTGTACCGCTTGCTGGAGTCCAGAGGGGATCAAAAGTAGGTACAGAGGGACCCTATGTCGATGAATGCGTAACGTCAGCTGCATTTTGTCTTCAGGTGAGGAAACAGGTTTAACAAGTGATTTCAAGTAATGTTTGTTTATTTTTCTGAACACTTTGCTGTTCATTTCATCTCCCAATTGCTACGTTTGATTCTTTGTGTTCCATCGGAAAGCTGGGCGTTTTGTGGCTGTGCTTGTGTTTCGTCTTGAAACGTTATTGGGCTTCATGTCAAAATGCAGGGAAAGCATCTGGTCGAGTCAAAATTGAAGACATTTGAAAGTATAACATTGGGAGTCGATGCCAAATTACATTCATTTTTATTCTGCTTTGCGGTTAGTTTGAAGACTGGGCCCATGGATTGCAGGTAGAGATTATTTTATGACACGTTGAAAGTTTATGCTCAAGAGTATTACATGAACGATTTGGGGGTTAGGTTCAAGTTGATTTCTAGGCCAATTAAAATGATTTATTTCTGTTTATTTTTCTTTACTTTGCTGTAATGCGCTTTCCCTTGGAAGTCTGGAGGCAGCGCTCACCTGCATGGTTGCTTCAGTGCAGCAGCAACGGAGTAGTGTCAGTTCCACAGGGTCACTGGTTGTTGTAGGTGCCATTCACAACCAACACTCTTTAGTCATTTGTTGATTTTGGCTGTTCTTGATGTATGGAGCCTCCCAATTGCATCTACATACAGCGATTGTTGCAGCAATTGAATGGGTCCACATGGAGAGAGCTGCTCTCATTATATTATAGTGCAGTTCTGGGGCGGTACAAGATGGACTGGTCAACAGTGTTTGGATGAGGCTGGTCTGCCTGGAGTGGGACCAGACACGGCTGCTCACTGTTTGACAAGAAGAGTTGTGGGCTGGTTGGGTATAGGCTGTGAGCGGTGCAATCACTGTGGGGTTGTCGCGCTTTCCACGGCACTCGATGTTGCCAGACTGTAGGCCATTGGCGTGGAGAAGTCATATCAAGTGGAGGCCATTGTATGCCTGAACTGCTGTGGCCAAAAACTGTGGCCAGCCCATGTCAACCTGGGTGCCTTTGACATGTTGAAAAGCCTACATTTGGCCTTTGGCTGGGTCACCTATTGGAGACTTGGAGGAGATGGAGGGGGAGGCTGGGGGAGAGCGGAGGCTTGGAGGAGGGGGAGGGAGAGGCTGGGGGGAGAGCAGAGGCTTTGAGGTGGATGAAAGAAGGACTGTGGAGAAACAGAAACTCAGAGCTGCTTTGTTAATCTTCTTGCTTTCTCAGGTTTGCTGGAAAGTGCACCATTTGTTTACTCTTTTTTCTGAAGTTTCTCAGGGTCGCTCACTCACCAGAGGACACTTATCCCAAGCTTTTACGCCTCACCAGTTTGAAATGTCACCAGCCGCCACTGCCTTTTCCTCACCTGGCCCCTCCCGAAGAATTCTTGGCACCAGGTAGTAGTGAGAGAGATTGACTGGGTTGAAGAGATGCTTCTGAGACAGTTCAAAAGTGGGTCAAGAGACTGCGTGACTCCTTTGTGTTTTGAGACCTTTGGGTGAACTTCCCAAGTGGCAGCTAACCTCTCCCTTGTTTACTTCTGCCTCCTAATTACAACTGCTACATATTCCCACCTGCTTCCCAAGGACCTAGACTAAGTGAGACTTCAGCAGCATGTGGCCCAGTGTCCGGGAGGTGGGGTTGGTACTATTCCACCCAGAAGTATAGGACAATTGGGGTGAACTAGAGGGTAGAAGGAGGCTTGGGTCACGGAGTCTGCAGAGGGGGAACCATTAACCTGCTGGGTACCAGTATCACGGCATTAGGGTGCTGAGTACATATGTGTGTGACTGGCTGATACCTGTCGCACAGTGTAGTGGTGCTGAGTGAGTGTGTGTGATGGGGAGTGATCGTGTGTGGACTGCCTGTGATTCACGACTCTGGACGGCGGTGCCTCATTATATGTTGATTGTTGACAAAATCACAATACCTTTTGACATTGGATTTTTCCATGTGGCTCCGGCCCTGCTAAAAAGTGTTCTGTTTTCGTGTATGTACATATTTTTGATATTGTGCCCTGCATAAGGGTGCTCTTTCTCATTTGGGGGGTTAGATTAGGAAGTGTCCACTGTGTGCATACTATTGATATCATAACAATACGAATGGGCCTAGTACTGCTAGTAATATTTCTGAATGTGTTTTATGTCCAAAAGTATATGATGGTCATTTTATAATGATTGAATATTTGTGTTGAATATAAACATTTTAATGTATATCCTGTGTGAAGTCTCTTTTGTGACGCTCAGTGTATTTATCGTGAGTGGCTGCTGTGCCTTTGCTTTACACATAGCCTCTGTAGTAAGCCTGACGGCTCAGTGCCAAGCTACCCGAGGGTGAGCACAGGTCATACAGAGAGCGTAATCACCTGCACTTGATGGCCGCTGTAATTATGCCTGTCTGAGTTCATCCCTTCAGCCAATCAGACACAGTCGGTTCCAACAAAGCCCCACTGCTGCACTGCTCAAATTAGTCCACTGGCAGCAGCTGCTTTTTTGTTCGTCTTTGGCCTGGGTAGGTGGCCTCTCTGTCTCAGCCTCTGGGCCCATCTCGTGATCCGCAGCTCCTCGCAGCTGCCCCCTGATGCTCTCAGGCCCCCCACAGTCTTAGAGGGCCACAGGCCTCGAGTGTAGCCAACAGGATGCCTGCACCAGTGGGCTGGCGGTGTCTGAGCTCCGGACTTCACGTCCAACACGTCCTGAATCTGTCAGGCTCTGAATATCCGATTAATTTCTGTCCATCTTGGTACTCCCACTTTGGTATCAACAGGATCACTCTCAGCTAGGTCTTCAGCACCTCAATGTGTCCTCATTTTTGGATTACTGTGGCAAGGTTTATTACCTGTGTATGACTTCAAGAGTCATCTCTGAGCCTCGATTCCAGAAGAGAGCAGGAGCCAGAGATTTGGCTATTAGAGGAGCTGGGAAGAGAGTGAGTCTGCAAACCTATAAATCTCTGAGGCAACAGGTAGTGAAGGAAGACTGCCCTATGAAAGGGCAGTGCTATAGCACAAGTGGCGTGAATGGGACAAAAAAGATGATGCTGTCACCTACGTCTGGCTTTTCCCAATCCAGTATGCCTGTGAAAGAAACAAATCCTTATGAAGCATTAATACAGTGAATTGATTGACAAGCAGAAAATACATTGAGTCTTCTCGGGCACCTGGTTGATACAAATCTATCAGGAATTCTATCAAGCTTTTTGTAGGCTTTTCATACGAATCACTTTGTATCCAATGTGTTTGAAGCTATGATTTCATCCCTAAGTAAGGAAATGAAGCTCTAACATAGCAAGGTCTCTGTCATTCCATGTTTAACAAATATAGGGCCACATGTATGAACCTATTTTGTGTTCACAAACAGGCAGATTGGCAGAATGTGTTCTTTTGCACATGCAAAAAGGCTATAACTATGTATGAAATGCTATTTTGTGATTTGGTAACCTGTTACCGAATCGCAAAATGGTTTTGCGATTCGGTATTTGGAAGGGGCCTGTTTAGGGCGTCCCTTCCAAATACTGAATCGCAGTGGGATGTATGAATGTTTTGTGACCGTGTATGCGGTCGCGAAACATTAGCATTTTACCAACAACTTCAAGCTGGTGGTAACCCATTCGCTAATGGGAAGAGGTCCCCAAGGGACCCCCTTCCCCTTTATAAATGGTGGTGAAAACGTTTTTTAAGAGAAGGCAGAACTGCCTTCTCCGAAAAAATTAAAAGAAAACTTTTGATTATTTTCTTTTAAACGCCACCAGTTGTCCTTTAAGGAAAACGAGCTGCATTCTAAAAGTATGAATGCTTTATTGAAAAGCAATCACAGGCATGGTGGTCTGCTGACCCTAGCAGGCCATCATTCCCAAGATTTGAGCGATTCCTAGGGGATCAGAAACAGCGACCTACCTCCTTAATATTAATGAGGTAGGTCGATTTGCGACCCCCTATGAATCGCTATATGAAACTCATGGAGTTTCATACATTAGGAATAGCGATTACCTAATTGTGATTCGCAGAAAATCGCAATTAGGTAATCGCTATTTCCAAATTTGATACATGTTTGGTTGCTATGACGCAATGGTCTATAAACAACGGAATATAGAGTAAAAGAGATCTCTAAAAAAAGATGCACCCCATCACCCACACTAGGTGGCATGCTGCGTCATTGGGTTTGATTCTTCGTCAGCACCTGGATGGTGCTCAACAGTCTCATGCAGCCCTTTTTGAGTGTTTTGATGAATTAAGTGGAAATTCACAGACTGTAACAGTGCCCACCTTATATTTTACTTTTTACAATGCCCATGCCCACTGAGATACACGGGTGTTACCGCCAGAAAGGTGAAGAAACCTCAAACAGTTACTATTACAGAGAGAACAAAATGGATTTATTGATTGGGCACTGTTAAAACAGGTCTTAATGGTGAAATAAAATAGTTCCATCTTGCACAGTTATAAAGAGGACAGCCGTAACTAGATTGCTACAACCGTCTACCCTGGGCTTTCTTATTAGGAGTTTTACTTACTAACCACATGAGCCACACAGCAATGATCATAACTTCCTTATCTGTTATAGGCTAATAATTTGTGACTATTGATTGGGATGGGTTATTTTAAACTACAGAACAAATACAAACTGAGAATTACAATAGATATTTCAGTTCACAAAAGGAGGGTATATATTTTTTCCTAAAGTAATCATGATGCCTTGAAACCTTCTATCACTTCTTCTTTAGTTGTAGTACTTTGTTGGATACAGGTTCATCTCCAATGAGTCAGTAATGAGTAGATGAGTACAACCACATTTAAACGATGAGGCCTATTTCGAGCTACGCACAGTACATATACCATGCTGGACATCATTGTTGTTGCCTAGTTGTATAAATGACAGAAACATAATGACGTCATCATGTCTGCATGCTGAATATCATTACCATGGTGAAGTCGTCGAAATTACACAAGCATAATGGTATAACCACATTTACTAGTACTTAGTGAGGAGATGTCAGCTGGGTCATGTTTACCTAGTCTAATTAAAATATGCCCACCTCACCTAGCTCCAACAGACAAATTGAGACCAGAGGGCAAAGGGCAGGTGTATTGCCACAGAGCATGTATTACAAAAGTATGCCGGTACCATCAAAACTGGTTAATTTGACCACTGTGGTTCCTGACCACTTTGTGTATCAGCATCTATCACATGGCTATATTGGTTTTATATTTACGAGAGACCATCCAACATTTTTATTGCAGCCTGACTCTATTAAGTATCTCTTCATTTCTATGACATTGATACACTATACTGCCTGGCATGGTAAAGTGGACCCCTGACTCTAGTCTGACATCGTTTTTAACCCATTTATGACAGTTAGGGGACAGCCCTTTCATAACTACACAACAGACCAACTCTAATTATTCAGTTGTTTTGGTATTATTTGTTGACTTAGTATATCCCTGCCTGGGCACCTTATCATGAGGCGTCTGTCATATCATTTGTGTATGTGCAGATGTGAACCTATTATTTACTGTGGTTCCCTACTCTGACTACTGACTAGCCTCAGTTCTTCCGCCTTATGCCTCTGATGACACCCAACCGCCTGATTGTGACAACAGGGTCCCTGGAGCATAATCATGCCTAACTTGACGGTGGGCTGCTGACAAGCTAATCGCCACACTATGACCGCCCAACACTTAGACTCTGCATTGGATAACACAACAAACCTGCCAGAAAAGTTTACCATTAGGTATTCCTTTTCTGCTGCATCCATTCACATGACAACAAGTTATGCGGGAGTCGAGATGAGGGTGACCCTGACCCTCATATGTATCCACCTGCCTCTACTGAAAATCATCAACCATGAATCATGTCTTTTATATCTTTTGCAAGGGAGCCGTTACTTGGAATCACAACACATAATGAGTACTCTGTTACATGTGTCTGGTTATAACAAAGCAGGACCTATCACATGGGTAAATACAGCAGCAATAGGGAGCCTTAGGAAGCTGGTTCTGCGTTAAACTCTCTGATGTCCCCTCATACACTCATTCAATTCTATAAGGAAAAGAAGTGCTTGTTATGTGGCTGGTGTAATGTGGCCAGAAAAGACAAAAAAAGAGGGGTTCGCATGTGGCTATCATCAGAAAAGGCATACCTTCATTAATTCTGAATGAACACAATGTGTTCTATCAGAAATCCAAATTGTGTCAGAAAGGAGTCTGTTAGACCTGTCAGCCCTAGGGTGGTCTACCCCATTTCTTTTGCCCTTGTTGCCTCCTTTTTGCCGCCATTGTTTTGTTGGCCCTAGGTCTCTGGGCGCCTTACCACTGCTAAACAGTGCTGAGGTTCAGGTGCTCTCTCCTAACAACATGGCTGCCACAGGCCCCTGCTACTGCAGAGTGGCCATTGCATATACACACAAGTGGTTCGGAGCAGGCTGGTACATTTTGATACAGTATCTTTTTCCATCCCGCCTTTTTGTCCCACAGACTATTATGTGGAAGCTCCTGGAACCTTCCAGCCCTGGGAGGGATTATACTTTGCCGCCTTTGCAGGAGGGTCACCTGACCTGGGGGTATAAGGGGAAAGGAGGGAAACCTGACTAGTCAGTTGGGGCACCACTGGACCTGGTGGAACCTCTGCCGGAGCGTAGGCGGTTGGGCCTAGGGGAGAAACCTACACTACTGGGACTGACTGAGTCTAGGCCCTGCTGTACCCAAGTTAGATGAGGGAGTCTGCAAGCCTACTGATCTTGCCCAGTGAGGGGGAGCCCAGGGGACCAACTCCAGTGTGCTGCAGGGACCCACCCTGCCTCTGATGCATGCCAACTCAAACCCCTATTCTCCCCCAAAAGACCTGCAACTGAGACCAGCCATCTACTGCCCCCAAGATAAGCGCCGTGCCATCCAGGCGCTGTAAGGAGAGGGGGACTGCCTGCTGGGGCGACGCCGACCAGGATCCACCGGTAAAGTGCTAAGCCCCATAAGCGCTAAAGCGCCTGAACTGTGCCCCCCACGTGTGCTCTATGTGAAGGGGCTGCTGGGTCCCTGCCTGTTTAAATTTGCAGGTGCTGTAAACCACGCAGCGGTATGGCTTCATGACCCCTCAGAGTTGTTGCTACCAGTCCCCAAGTCTCCGCCGCTGCCCAGGATTGGGTGGACCCACGACTGTGCCCCTTTGTGTGCTGTGCCTCCCCCCTCCTAGTGCTGGGAGCACTGAGCGCCGACTGCCCCCATCACCGCTGCAGCCCGGTACCTGTACGCAAGCGCTAGGTCCTGGAAGCGCTCACCTGCCGGGGATCGCCGCTGCGGCCCAGGCGCTGTGAAGTCCGAGGTGCCGGCGGCGTCTCCCACTTGTGTGCCTCAGGTGGACGCCGAAGCGGAGTGCGCCGTAGGGCCCGAGAATCACCGTCACGGTCCGGGCACCTGCTGGTTGGAAGCTGTCTGCCGCCCGAGTTCCCGCTGCGGCCCCTGAAGCCTGGGAGGGCCGCCGCGGTAGTAGAATAGGCCGCCCTAGGCCCCGGCTGCGCGGGCACGCGTTGCCCGGCGACGTGGGCGTCGGCCGCGTCATCGGCCACGCCCCCTTCACGCTGCATCCGGATTGGCCCAGGAAGGAGAGGGAAGCCTGGAGCCCTCCGAGAGGCGGCGCGGCGGGGCCGAAGCCCCGGGAAGCTCTCTGCCGGCCCAAGAAGTGTTCCGCACCGCCCCGGCGAGGCCTCGAGGGAAGAGTGGAGTGGGCCGTCTGGGGGGGTAGGGGCGCGAGGCGGTTGTTAGCGCCGGAGTGCATCGAGACGGCCTACAGGCCTCAGGACAGAGTGGTGAGTGCAGGGTTCCTGGGGGCTGGGAAGAACATGAACTGCCCTTGACAAAGCGGAGTATTGGCATAAGGTGTTGATGCTCTTTCCATGACAGACTTCTGTGAATGCATTAATGGTCGCACTGAGAATTACCCGCACTGGTTACCTGAGCGAATGAACTGTTGCTAAGAGATTGTTGGTACTGAACCCCCGGAGGGGATTTACACTGGTTCTGAGCTGAAGGAATTAAATGTTGCCCTGTGATTATCTGTTGTACCTATTTGAATGAACTTATACCTGGTTTATGCCGCATTGATTTGATTGTTGCCCTGAAATGCACTGAATTAACCACTGTGAAGAAATGACTGTTGTCCAGCGTTGATCTAGAATATTTACCTCAATGAATTCATGGTTTTGGGGATCACATCTGCATTAGTCCTGAAATGAATTGGTTCACATCAATTTGAAATAGATAAAGAATCTCGTTTTTTACCAAACAACTTGGTGTGGTGTCCTTCATTGTGTGGGCGTCATTGAGTTCATGTGGGTGAGTGCTGCACAACCGCTTTACACATTGCCTTCGGGTGCCTTCCTACCTCGCGCCAAGCTACCACGTCGGAATTGGAGACCCCAGTTCTAACAGAGTCTTATAACAAGCAGCACAAAATTGTTTATGTCTAGAACTGGACATATAGCATCACCATAGCCCAAGAGTTTGGCGCAGGCCAACCAAACATTAAATGAGGCTCCGTGATAGATTCCTTGCCCAGAATATTCAAAAGGATACCTTTAATTTACTAAGCTTTTTTCAGGAAAATGTTGGGGTTACTGCATCACTCGGGTTTGTAGGAACACTTGATGGAGTGTGTTCTAGGAGGTGGTGTTAGTTGACTGTTGTCGGTGTTGATGGTAGGTTGAGATGCTGGCGGTCTGCTTGGTGAAGATGCTGGTGGTCTTCTTTGTGAAGATGACAGTGGTCTCGTTGGTTGGGGTGCTAGCAGTCTGGTTGGTGAGAGTGCTGGTGGTTTGGTTGGTGTGGGTGCTAGTGGTGTGGTTGGTGATGGTGCTGGTGGTCTGCTTGGTGAGGGTGCTGGTGGTCTGCTTGGTGAGGGTGCTGGCAATGTGGTTGGCAAGGGTGGTCGAGGTCTGGTTGGTGAGGATGCTGGTGGTCTGCTTGGTGAGGGTGCTGGTGGTCTGCTTGGTGAGTGTGCAGGCAATCTGGTTGGCAAGGGTGGTCGCGGTCTGGTTGGTGAGGGTGCTGTAGCGCTGGTTGATGAGGGTGCTAGCGGACTGGTTTGTGTGGGTGCTTTGGTCAGGTTTGTGAGGGTGCTCGAGGTCTGGTTGATTAGGGTGCTAGCAGTCTGGTTGGCAAGGGTGGTCATAGTCTGGTTGGTGAGGGTGCTGTAGCGCTGGTTGATGAGGGTGCTGGTGGACTGATTTGTGTGGGTACTGTGGTCAGGTTTGTGAGGGTGCTGGAGGTCTGGTTGGTTAGGGGGCTAGCGGACTGGTTGTCGCGGTCTGGTTGGGGAGGGTGCTGTTGCTGGAGTGGGGTTTTCTTTAAAAATTGTATACCCTCTCCATTTTGCATGTTTTCATTAATAAGAATAATTAATTAATAGTAATTGTACTAATTGTTTGCTGTGTGTATTGACCAACATTACTAATATAAGAAATACACGTGGGAATTGCATTTGCATGGCCTAATTAATACGTAAACTAATTTTCGTACGCATATTAATGATAGACAATTAGAAATTGCATGATTATATGTTGCTTTCGTGATGTTTTCGTGATGTGTGCTTTATTAATGTGAATATAACCCGCATTAAGTGTTGCTTCTGCTAAATAAATACACATACATATGGGTATTAGAAAGGGGATAACATTTTATTAGTCATTTCTATGTATTAATTACGTTTTTGTGTTTCTTTGCTTAAGTTGACCATTTGGTGGCCACAAAATAACCGACATCCCTATTTGACCAACACGACTCCATTATGAACGTCTCTGGGTGAAGTGCGCATGCGTCACCATCAGCTGCAGTAGCCTTTGGACGACCCTAACTCACCTGTGCCACCCAAGGACACACCGGGCTACCAGCCAGCTGCTCTGAAAGAAACAATGAAAAGATACTATACCAAGGAGAAAATAAGAACTATATCTAAAGACACATTATCCGTATGGGAAAGCTGTGGAACCATTTTAAACGGACCAATTAGAAACGTTCAAAATATCATTTGTTACTGTGTGGAATGTAATTTTACTATAAAAATGGTAGAATAGAGAGGTTTATTTGGCTAGACCCTTCAGAAGATTTTCGATTTCCTGACTTTATGCTGACGGAGAGGACGGTGACACTGCAGGACAGCTGTTTTCTAAGACTCTGATAGTATGAACTGATGACCAAGATTTTGACTTAGAGGACGACTTTTAGCCAGAATAGGTAAATATGATGGTCTATTGCTTGATTAAACCAGAAACTCAAATTTGAATATTTAGATAAAATTTAAGATTCATTACAAGAACTGTGTTGGGTCGTTATTATGAGAAAATTGTATTTATGTAAATAATGTTATAGATTTCGTTATCACTCCAACCTGCAGCTAGCTGATCCATGGCCTATTCATGGGAGGAGTACTAAAAGTTGAAGTTTAGGCCTTTATAAATAGGGATTTATGAGTATTTCCTTCCATTACAGCGAGTGGAACAATCGCCTCTTTAGAAACAGGTTAATAGAGGATAAATGTTGGTGTTATGGGCCCCACCAGCGAATGTAGTGATTGAGTGTGTCGGTGCGATCCATGACCTGTGACAAAAAGAGGGATTTTGCATTCCGCGCTGCATCAGTTTTCTTGGTAGCAGAGATATGGTTAGCTACTGTTTTGGTTTAGTGATCATTGCTTGTAAATAGCTTATTGATTATGGATTGGTATTGATTTATGTACTAACACTATATGTTGAGTTACGTTGAGTTATATGTTGTTAGCACGGCTTCTGGGATGTAGGAAGTCGGAAGTTTGTAACAGTTCCGTAGCAGAGCAGAGGTAAGCGCTGCTCTCGGGAAAGACAGAATTGTTGTTGCCCTGTAGGTACACAGGGGAAACGTGTGACAAGTGAAGTTGCACGGCGCATTGTCTGGGTTCGATTCGGCAGCATCGTCGTGTGTTGCCATTAGAAATATTCTCTGTGTGAGAGAAGTGTGTATGATAGCGAAGGTTACCTGTGAAATTTTGGTCTTTAAGTACCAGGAAACCAAATGGCATACCGATAACGCTTATCACTGAAAAGGTAGCAGGTGTTCTCTGAGCTTGTTAGAAGGACAAAGTAGAGGGAAGCGCTGCTTTGTTAACGTGTGTCACAATCCTGTAGTAGGACAGACTGTTCGCTGTTCTCGGGAAAGACAGGATTCTGTGCGTATGTACTACATTTTCTTGTGTGACAGTGTGTGAATGTAAAGGCATTCTGGTTGATTGCGAAACTCTAGGTTTATATCTTAAATGCTAGAGAAACAATTAGCTAATGCTTGTTAGAAGGGTGAAGTGGAGGGATGTGCTACTTTATCAACGGAAGTAATGATTCCGTAGTAGGGCAGAGGTAAGCGCTGCTCTCGGGAAAGATGGAATTCTCGTGAGAAAGGTCTATTGCTATTCTTTGGTTAGCGAAGCGGACAATGGAGATGTGTTAGTGTTGTTACTAATAGAATTGTAAAAAGTTACAATAAGAGTTCACGGAGCAGACTTGTAAAGGAGGGGTAGACAGGAGCAGAGCTGCCGCAGCGGCTGCTGACGTCAAAACGACCGCGCTGGGATTGGACAGTCGGTCAGAAGTGTAAAACGCCCCGGATTGGTGCGTTAGTGTAAAGCCGCGCTAGGATTGGAGAAGTACAGGGTGACGTAAACGCTTCCCATTGGTGCGTTAGTGTAAGTCGCACTGGGATTAGAGGACTGTGACAGTGACGTAGACGCTCTTGATTGGTGCATTAGCGTGAAGTCGCGCTGTGAGTGGACAGAATAGCGTTACAGTTGTAAAAGACTAGCGATACACAGAAACCAAAAAAATGTATTACCAGCCACCAGATAGGGAAAAGAAATCCTGGTTTGGGAAAGTTAAAAAGTGGTTCAAGAAAGATAAACAGGTCAAAAATAGGAAAGGACAGTTAATTCCTCCACCGAGAACCCCCGCAGCTTTAATGATTGCGAAATATGGATATCATACTTGTAGTTGGGTAGATAATTGGGTAAAATATACCAAGGACGATGGAGTCCTGGCATTTCCAGAACATGGTTCCTTTAATTTAGCTGTTTTAAGGAATTTGCGCCAGAAGATGATGTACTTAGAACCAAGACCTAGACCGACGCAGTTTGAGGCATTAACAGAGTGGGAAGACGAAGTGCATGAGCGAGAAAAGCAAAGAAATGGTAGAAGTTACAGATATCTGTTTGGCAGGTCATATGGACATGAAACGCATGATGATCGAATGAAAAGATGGAGGAATGCAAGTATGACTGAGGGTATGTTTCCTGTAAGAGCGGTAGGAGAGAATGAAGGAAGAAAATGTGTAGAAAAAAGGAATAATGTGGAATCAAGAGGTTACGGAGCAAATGAATCGGATGATGATGTGTTGGATGATGTGTTTTATAAAAATCCACCACTGTACCGACTAGAACCAGAAATGTTGATACCAAATGCCCCAATGAGAGAGACATTACGAATTATCAAGACTGAGACTATGTCACCAGATTTAGATAAGAGAAACTCCATCAGAGAGGTAGAAAAGAAATCGGAGAATAGAATAGATAGTGAAAATTCAGCGGAATTGGCCAAAACAACTCTAGAATTAACAGAGAAAATAAGAGAATTAACTAAGAATCTAGAAGCTGTAACAGTTCCAGTGACTATAGGTCCTGTAATGCCCATTTTTGAGAAGCAAAAGGATAGTGAATATTGCTTGACGGTACCATACCAGAACAAAAATTTGGTTGAGAGTCCAGAACGGAGTCAAATTGAGAATCCATGGGGACCGACCATAAATATGTTTGAACCAAATGTTTCAAATAATCCTTTTAGAAATCAGAATTATGCTGAAAGGAGTAGAACGACAGTAGAAACTTTGTTGGAACCCCAGAGAAATCCAGAGCAGAGTAGCACAGAAAATCCGGTAGGACCGTCTGTGGAAGAACTTAGTGAATGGTTAAGAGGGTTGCAGAGACAAGATAAAGAATCCCAGTCAATAGATGTGGCTAAATTACGAATGGTATTGGAAGAATTAATTGTAGGGACTATTCCTGTAGAAAAATTAAAAGTTTATCAGGATGAGGAGCTGTTATTCCTATGCAAAAGTGTGACATGGAGAGCGAAGAATCTGCATGAAAGACTAGGAGAAGTTGCGAATGAAATGGGTATTGATATTGATAAGGTAAAAGCCTTACAGAGACCCTATCGAGTTGATTTTACTGAAAAAGACATTGAAAATCTGAACACCACGGGACAGATAGGTCAGATTAAGGACATAATCATTGTATTAAGAAAATGGGGAGACGTGGATAAATGGAGAAGTAAATGGTATAGAAAACGTAATGATGCCTCAGAAAGGACAGTTTCGGCATTCCCTGTTAGAGAGAAAGAAAAGGTAGTGACAGAATACCCCATGAGGGAGATCCCAGGAGGAGGATATGTACACGTCCCATGGACAAGACAGGACATTTTGTCATTTACGAATGATTTTCCTCGACTACGCAAAAAGCCCGTCGAGTGGTACCGGCAAGTAGACAGATTTGTAAAATTGTCGGAAGTGCTATGGATAGGTTTGAATAGTCTGTTTGATATAATAGTACCGGCAGATTTGTGGACAGAGTGCAAGTTGATGATCAACTGGCCAACTCAGGAGTACCCTAGGGATCCTAAGACAGGAGCTCCAGACCCTGAGGTAATGAAGAAGTATGAACAGGTTATGGTATTTTTGAAAAACAAAGTGCCCCCTAAAGAGATGGATTGGGTAAAAATTGATCGAACACATCAGGAAGGAAAGGAATCAGTACATGCATACTATGAGACACTAATTCAAGCTTTTAAGCAGTTCAGTGGAGATGAGAACCTGAGTGATAAGGATTTGAGTCATTTTGTATACAGATTTGTATATGGTTTACGCCCAGAAATTGGTGACATGATAAAACAGCATACAGTTGATTGGCAGAATAAAAAAAATAGATGAAGTATTGAGACATGCTAAATATTTCAGTGACGAAATTGAGGCCAAACAGCGAAAATTAAAAGAAAAGGCAATGTGGGCACAAGTAAAGTTAGCTGAAAGGCAGGAAGCTCAGTTGGTCGAACAAGCAAATAACCCAGGAACTAGACCGAGATTTGGCCAAGGAAAAGGGAAAGGTAATATAGAAGAAGCTAAAAAGAAGTTCCCATGCCATAATTGCGGTAGGTTAGGGCATTGGAAATCCGAGTGTAAATACCCTCCAAGTACTAATAATGAAAATGCATCATTGAATCCGCAGGTGCAGAATGAGGTGAGTGGTCAACTGCAGCAAAAGCAGCAGGTGGTTACATCACAGAATCAGGTGCCAAACCACCTTTCCCGCAGAGCAGAAACACTCAGAAGTATAGTAATGAATCGGGATTCTACAATGAAGAACAGGTAAATAAACCGCCACGCGCTCGCGCTGTTTCACAGTATTGGCTGCAACGCGATGACAGTGACTCAGAGGAAAGCTATTGACGGTGCCGAAAGGAGGAAGAAGAGTGCGTACTTGGCGAAACTCTAGAAGTAGACCAGACAGGACCATTTGTAGATGGGAAGGTTAATGATGAAAATATTACTTTCCGAGTGGATACTGGTGCTACTCGATCAACTGTTAGATCAGCTGATGTTAAGAATCTTCCTCTTTCGGATGAAACAATCCAAGTGGTTGGTGTGTCCAACAGACAGATAAAGACATTCCTGACAGAACCAGTGAAAGTTAGTATAGGGAAATTTTCAGAGATGCACCGCTTTGTCGTGTGCGACACCAGTCCAGTGAATTTATTAGGTAGGGACCTGGTGTGCAAAATGAATTGCACTATTTTCTATACTCCAGATGGAATAGCTTTTGAAACACCAGATGAGGATCTGCTGTATAAAATGACTATAGCTAACAGAGAAAATGAGGTAACTGAGACTTATGCAATATTCAACCCTGATGAATTACCTAAAGATCTGTTGACTGGGTGTGAGTGTTTGATTGGTTCTGATGCTCCGTCCATCGCCACCCCCTTTTGTACCGCTTTGTTCGCCATAAGTTGGCAGGGTATGCTCAGACGTGAGTCCCTTGCTCACTTTGCAACTGGATTCAAGCAAGCCTGGCTGAAGACGGCTGAAATGCCAGAAACCGGTCCTAGGAAGCTTGTTTCCGGTCCAGGGAAGACATGGCTTGGCAGTTCGGGCTGGACTGTTCCCACGAGGCACAGGGTCAGACTGATTTGCATATGGCCATGTCTGAACTGGGGTGGCAGAGTGGGCTAAAGAACGGTGATGGATTAAACCCAGATCAGTTGACTGGGGGTGAGTGCTTGCAATGTTCAGCACTCTGTCCATCATTTCCTTTGGTTTCTGCTTTGTTCGCCATAAGTTGGCAGGGTATGCTCAGACGTGAGTCCCTTGCTCACTTTGCAACTGGATTCAAGCAAGCCTGGCTGAAGACGGCTGAAATGCCAGAAACCGGTCCTAGGAAGCTTGTTTCCGGTCCAGGGAAGACATGGCTTGGCAGTTCGGGCTGGACTGTTCCCATGAGGCACAGGGTCAGACTGATTTGCATATGGCCATGTCTGAACTGGGGTGGCAGAGTGGGCTAAAGAACGGTGATGGATTAAACCCAGATCAGTTGACTGGGGGTGAGTGCTTGCAATGTTCAACACTCCGTCCATCATTTCCTTTGGTTTCTGCTTTGTTCGCCATAAGTTGGCAGGGTATGCTCAGACGTGAGTCCCTTGCTCACTTTGCCACTGGATTCAAGCAAGCCTGGCTGAAGACGGCTGAAATGCCAGAAACCGGTCCTAGGAAGCTTGTTTCCGGTCCAGGGAAGACATGGCTTGGCAGTTCGGGCTGGACTGTTCCCATGAGGCACAGGGTCAGACTGATTTGCATATGGCCATGTCTGAACTGGGGTGGCAGAGTGGGCTAAAGAACGGTGATGGATTAAACCCAGATCAGTTGACTGGGGGTGAGTGCTTGCAATGTTCAATACTCCGTCCATCATTTCCTTTGGTTTCTGCTTTGTTCGCCATAAGTTGGCAGGGTATGCTCAGACGTGAGTCCCTTGCTCACTTTGCCACTGGATTCAAGCAAGCCTGGCTGAAGACGGCTGAAATGCCAGAAACCGGTCCTAGGAAGCTTGTTTCCGGTCCAGGGAAGACATGGCTTGGCAGTTCGGGCTGGACTGTTCCCATGAGGCACAGGGTCAGACTGATTTGCATATGTCCATGTCTGAACTGGGGTGGCAGAGTGGGCTAAAGAACAGTGATG
Source organism: Triturus cristatus (assembly GCF_964204655.1). Classification (NCBI taxonomy): domain Eukaryota; kingdom Metazoa; phylum Chordata; class Amphibia; order Caudata; family Salamandridae; genus Triturus; species Triturus cristatus. Next base: position 708,504,843 of record NC_140587.1, on the reverse strand, counting down.
GATTAAACCCAGATCAGTTGACTGGGGGTGAGTGCTTGCAATGTTCAACACTCCGTCATCATTTCCTTTGGTTTCTGCTTTGTTCGCCATAAGTTGGCAGGGTATGCTCAGACGTGAGTCCCTTGCTCACTTTGCCACTGGATTCAAGCAAGCCTGGCTGAAGACGGCTGAAATGCCAGAAACCGGTCCTAGGAAGCTTGTTTCCGGTCCAGGGAAGACATGGCTTGGCAGTTCGGGCTGGACTGTTCCCATGAGGCACAGGGTCAGACTGATTTGCATATGGCCATGTCTGAACTGGGGTGGCAGAGTGGGCTAAAGAACGGTGATGGATTAAACCCAGATCAGTTGACTGGGGGTGAGTGCTTGCAATGTTCAACACTCCGTCCATCATTTCCTTTGGTTTCTGCTTTGTTCGCCATAAGTTGGCAGGGTATGCTCAGACGTGAGTCCCTTGCTCACTTTGCCACTGGATTCAAGCAAGCCTGGCTGAAGACGGCTGAAATGCCAGAAACCGGTCCTAGGAAGCTTGTTTCCGGTCCAGGGAAGACATGGCTTGGCAGTTCGGGCTGGACTGTTCCCATGAGGCACAGGGTCAGACTGATTTGCATATGTCCATGTCTGAACTGGGGTGGCAGAGTGGGCTAAAGAACGGTGATGGATTAAACCCAGATCAGTTGACTGGGGGTGAGTGCTTGCAATGTTCAACACTCCGTCATCATTTCCTTTGGTTTCTGCTTTGTTCGCCATAAGTTGGCAGGGTATGCTCAGACGTGAGTCCCTTGCTCACTTTGCCACTGGATTCAAGCAAGCCTGGCTGAAGACGGCTGAAATGCCAGAAACCGGTCCTAGGAAGCTTGTTTCTGGTCCAGGGAAGACATGGCTTGGCAGTTCGGGCTGGACTGTTCCCATGAGGCACAGGGTCAGACTGATTTGCATATGGCCATGTCTGAACTGGGGTGGCAGAGTGGGCTAAAGAACGGTGATGGATTAAACCCAGATCAGTTGACTGGGGGAGAGTGCTTGCAATGTTCAACACTCCGTCCATCATTTCCTTTGGTTTCTGCTTTATGATAACTGACAGCCAGTATGGCTTCGGGGTTGTCCATGATTTCGGCCAGCTTTGGCTACATAGAGGTTTCCTGACCTCAAGTGGAACCCCTATAAAGAATGCTGAAGTGGTTGGAAAGTTGATTGAGGCGATACAGCTGCCTAAACAATTGGCTGTGGTAAAATGTGCTGCCCATAGTCAAGGTAGTGATTACATCACTACTGGAAACAGGTATGCGAATGATATGGCACAGTATTGTGCACGGAACCAGAATTCGGTCAATCGGGCCAAGTAGAGAGAAATGTCTTCTTGCTCAGTAATGTTTACTAACACAGTAGGAACTTGGGAAGAAGTGAGACAATTGCAGGAAGAGTCAGGAGATGAGGAAATGAAACAGTGGATAAAAGCAGGGTGTGCATCAAGAGAGAAGGATCGTGTGTGGGTCTATCGAGATGGAAGACCAGTGATGCCTGATAGCATGATGTCTACCATGGCACGGATGTATCATGGCCAGGGTCATATAGGGAGAGACGCCATGATAAGGTCTTTTAAGCAGCCCTGGTACAATCCAAAATTCAGACTTGTAGCAGAAAGCCTATGTCAGAGATGCCTAATATGTCAGCAATACAATCCTGGGAGAAAGACAGTGGTGAGCCATAGGCCGAGAGGGTGGACCTTTTACCAGAATGAAGGTTGACTTCATTGAAATGCCTCCATGTAACAGACTGAGGTATGTCCTGGTTGTAGTTAGCCTATTCTCCAGGTGGGTGGAAGCATTCCCAACAAGAAGAAATGATGGGATGACAGTGGCAAAGCTACTTTTGAGAGAATTCATCCCCAGGTTTGGGTTCCCAGTGACTCTTGAATCAGACAGAGGAGGACATTTCCATAACGAGATTGTAAAATTGATTTGTGAAGCATTGAATGTACAACAGAAACTGCATTGTGCCTACCGACCAGAGGCTTCTGGTGTGGTTGAACAGATGAATGGTACAATCAAAAACAGAATTGGGAAAATGTGTTTAGCCACTGGTATGTAATGGCCTGATGTCTTGCCTCTTGTTTTAATGACAATTAGAGCAACACCAGACAGAACCACAGGGTTAAGTTCTCATGAAATAGTTATGGGACGAGCAATGAGGCATGTGTACATTCCAGTCAACAAGCTGATGACAATAACTGATGACATGGTGTTGGAATACTGTAAAGGCCTGGCTGACGCAGTTCCTTCTGTGTTTCATCAGGTTGGAGCGGATGCCACCACCCTTGAAAGGAAGCCAGCCCATGATCTGAGCCCAGGAGACTGGGTAAGGATAAAAGTTCACAGAAGAAGAAATTGTTTGGTTCCAAGGTGGGGAAAACCAAGACAAGTCATTCTGACCACCACAACAGCTGTGAAGTGTGCTGGAGTGAAAAACTGGAACCATGCCAGCCATACTTTGAGGATACCAAATCCAGTTGACAGCAAAGGAAAAGAGTACTATGACGAATCAGAGTCAAGTACTGAATCAGATAACGAAGAGCAAAAAACACAAGAAAATCATGAAAGGGGGGAAAAAGAATCTGATCAAGTATTGGTCCCCAGAAGTATCTCTCTGAGAAGACGATTGCAGATTTCTGATATCAGTTCAGATTCTGAAGACAAACAAGGGAGACAAGGTCCCAGAAAAGAACACAGAAAGAAAAAAGGAAAAGACAACGAAGAAGCAGTAAAAGAAATCAGAGAAAAGGAAGTTTCAGATGAAAGACCAAGAGAAATTCCACCTGAAATAATAGATCAAAGTGATGAAGGGACAGGTACAGAGAGAGAGGGACAGATTGCGGAAGACCCCCGAGGAGGTGTAGGGTACTGCAACATCCAGCTAGGTGAAGGGACAAGTAGCCAGCAGGAAGATTGCGTGTCGGAGACCCGAGGAGGGACAGAAGTAGGGAAAACAGTGGTGGAAAAAGAAGTTGTCGAAAAGAGAAAGCAAGTTGAGACAGAATCTGAAGAGAGTGAAAATGAGATACCAGAAGGACGAGTTCTAAGAAAAAGAGCTTGGAGAGAGGAAAAGAATAATAAAGAAAGTAAACAGAAAATAGTCAAAAAGGACGAAGTGTGGCCAAACAAAATAAAGAGATTGAGATATCGGCTGACACGAGTGAAATCACCAAGAGCAGATCAGGTGAATGAAGTGACAAGCCAAGAAAAATCAAAAGAAGAAGAAACTACTCAAGATAAGGAAGAAGGGAAAAGAACAAGGAAACCTAACCAGAAGTATAAGTCACCGGAATGGACGTACGTGGCACTGCCTGAAACGGAAGAAGAGGCAGATAGTCAAGGATATCCAGAGGAGGCTGTACTGAAAGTGGTTGAAGAAGAGGAAGAAGCAGGAATCCAGAGAGTTATCTTATCCGACATCGGAGAAGAAGAGACAGAAGATCAGGAAATTCTGTATTTGGATGAACAGAAAGAAGTGAAAAACGATGAAATGCCAAACTGAGAAAATATAGAAAACTACTGATGAAGAAATAACAATTGAATCAAACAATAGATACAGGTAGAACTAAGTAGGGCCTTAGAGGCCTAAGATTAGAAAACTGGTTGCGAAATAAAGAGGCTAAGTCAAAAGACACAGTCCAAATCAACAAAGATGGCTAACATAGATAATAGCAAAAGTAGATGTACATTCATGAAGACATGGTGTAAAATGTGTTGTTGTTGTACAGGATTATTAATGATTCTATGGAGCATACTTGCTCTGTTGATTTCTTTTAAGGTCACTATAGATACACTAGAAGGACACACTGAAAACATTACTAACATAAAGAAGATTCCAAAAGTAGTTCCGACTAGAATAGATAATAATTATTTACATAAAGATAGGTCTATTAATGATTTTTCAAATAATGTGTTTTCAAAGTTATTGTATGAATATGTAAAGACCATGGACATAAGGGACTGCTACGTATGTATGCAGTTACCTGCATCTGTGTCAGAGGGAGTGACTTATCATCACCTTCCAGCAACGTATAGAATAGCATGTGGTGTGATAGCAAGCTTATTTTACGAGACAGGTAAATTAGAATATTATTTTTCAGATGTAGATAACATTTTTGCGCAAGTACCCGCTAATAACAAACTAAACAAAGTAAGACCTGCTAAGGTATTAGGTGAATTTTTCTTAGTAACTAAGGAGCTAACATTAGAGTATATATTTAAAAATATTTTGACATGCAGTTTGAAGAATGAAGAAAGGACATTCCTATACATGGACGAGGAAAGGAGATTGAAAATGCGAAGAAAGGCATCTGAAGGAAAAGGGGAGAAAACAGTCTGGGATGTAGAAATGGAAAAACATATGAAGGGAGAGTCTAATCCAACTTTGGCTCTAGATTGGCCTCAGAAAGGGAAACTGTGTATAAGAAGAAATCAAACGGCGTACGATAATCATTTTGTAGGGAATAGTGAGTGCCATGATACATACTGAATCATAGGTGGATGGGGATTTAAAGGTGGAAGAGATCCAGTTTTTCCTGGACTTTATTTTATCTGTGGGAACAGGGCATATTATCGCTTGCCAGACCATTGGTATGGCACATGTTATGTAGGCCTGGTTTTTCCAAAAATCTTTCACATGGACAAAGGTAAAGACGGTGTACATAGTTTAGGTAATCATTTAGTACGTAGTAAAAGAGAATCTTGGGCAGAAATTGTAGGTGACATTTTTGGAGCATTGATACCAGCAGTGGGAATATCTCTGAATGCGAACAATATTAGAAGATTATCAACAGTAGTGGATCGCTTGTCAACAAGCACCGCTGGAGGATTCTTATTGGTTAATACTGAAATGGTTGCCATGCGTGCTATGGTAATGCAAAATCGACTTGCCCTTGATATCTTATTGGCAAAAGAGGGTGGAGTCTGTGGAATGCTGAAAGTTCAACATTGTTGCACTTACATTCCAGACGAAAGCAAAGATCTGAAAGTTTACATTAAAAATATTACTGAATTGCATGACGAAATTGTACCACTGGAGGTTGAAGGTGTTTGGGAAAAGATTGGGAAGAAAATTGCTGCTATTAAAAATTTCTTAGTGAAACTAGGTAGTACATTTATAGGTAAAATATTATTCCCATTAACATGTGTGATTTTCGTGTTATTGATATTAAGATTAGGATGTATGTGTTGTAAAAACAAGAAAACAAAGAATAAAATAAAAAGAGAAAAACTAAAAAGAAAAAAGGATCCAGAAGGAGACTTAACAGAGATAACTTTAGAAGAGTGGAAAGAAAGTTTGTATAAAAAGGCAAAAAGAGATGAAGAAGAAACTGAATTATAATTAAGAGCAAGAATACATTTCAATTTTCCGAAAAAGGGTGAATAAATTTAGTGATGTGGTGGTGATAAAAATCACCAAAGGGGGGATTGCTGGAGTGGGGTTTTCTTTAAAAATTGTATACCCTCTCCATTTTGCATGTTTTCATTAATAAAAATAATTAATTAATAGTAATTGTACTAATTGTTTGCTGTGTGAATTGACCAAAATTACTAATATAAGAAATACACGTGGGAATAGCATTTGCATGGCCTAATTAATACGTAAACTAATTTTCGTACGCATATTAATGATAGACAATTAGAAATTGCATGATTATATGTTGCTTTCGTGATGTTTTCGTGATGTGTGCTTTATTAATGTGAATATAACCCGCATTAAGTGTTGCTTCTGCTAGATAAATACACACACATATGGGTATTAGAAAGGGGATACCATTTTATTAGGCATTTCTATGTATTAATTATGTTTTTGTGTTTCTTTGCTTAAGTTAACCATTTGGTGGCCACAAAATGGCCGACATCCCTATTTGACGAACACGACTCCATTATGAACGTCTCTGGGTGAAGTGCGCATGCGTCACCATCAGCTGCAGTAGCCTTTGGACGACCCTAACTCAACTGTGCCACCCAAGGACACACCGGGCTACCAGCCAGCTGCTCTGAAAGAAACAATGAAAAGATACTATACCGAGGAGAAAATAAGAACTATATCTAAAGACACATTATCCGTATGGGAAAGCTGTGGAACCATTTTAAACGGACCAATTAGAAACGTTCAAAATATCATTTGTTACTTTGTGGAATGTAATTTTACTATAAAAATGGTAGAATAGAGAGGTTGATTTGGCTAGACCCTTCAGAAGATTTTCGATTTCCTGACGTTATGCTGACGGAGAGGACGGTGACACTGCAGGACAGCTGTTTCCTAAGACTCTGATAGTATGAACTGATGACCAAGATTTCGACTTAGAGGACGAATTTTAGCCAGAATAGGTAAATATGATGGTCTATTGCTTGCTTAAAGCAGAGACTCAAATTTGATTATTTAGATAAAATTTAAGATTCATTACAAGAACTGTGTTGGGTCGTTATTATGAGAAAATTGCATTTATGTAAATAATGTTATAGATTTCGTTATCACTCCAACCTGCAGCTAGCTGATCCATGGCCTATTCATGGGAGGAGTAATAAAAGGTGAAGTTTAGGCCTTTATAAATAGGGATTTATGAGTATTTCCTTCCATTACAGCGAGTGGAACAATCGCCTCTTTAGAAACAGGTTAATAGAGGATAAATGTTGGTGTTATGGGCCCCACCAGCGAATGTAGTGATTGAGTGTGTCCGTGCGATCTATGACCTGTGACAAAAAGAGGGATTTTGCATTCCGCGCTGCATCACTGTAGCGTTGGTTGATGAGGGTGTTGGTGGACTGGTTTGTGAGGGTGCTGGAGGTCTGGTTGGTTAGGGTGCTAGCGGTCTGGCTGATGAGTGTGCAAGCAGTCTGGTTGGCGAGGGTGCTGTAGCGCTGGTTGGTGAGGGTGCTAACAGACTGGTTTGTGTGGGTGCTATGGTCAGGTTTGTGAGGGTGCTGGCGGTCTGGTTGGTTAGGGTGCTAGCGGTCTGGCTGATAAGGGTGCAAGCAGTCTGGTTGGTGAGGGTGCTGTAGCGCTGGTTGGTGCGGGTGCTGGTGGACTGTTTTGTGGTGGTGCTGGTGGTCTGGTTTGTCAGGGTGCTGGTGATCTGGTTGGTTAGGGTGCTAGCGGTCTGGTTGGTGTCGGTGCAAGCAGTCTGGTTGGTGAGGGTGCTGGCGGTCTGGTTGATGAGGCTGCTGGTGGTCTTGCTTGTGATTCTGAAATAAAATGTTGATCAACTGGCCAAGTTATTACCTCCTTTCATAAATTTGTCCTGTAAGATGCACTGATGCTTCAAGTGATTTAAAATGTTTTGCGGAGGGTAGTTCTTGTTTTGCATTAATTTAAAAAATACGCATTTATTGTATTCCCTTTCAGAACTGCCTGCAAAACATTTGGCTTTTTAACCAATTCTTTAGGAAAAAATGTGCTGTAAAGTGCACCATGTGGCTGAGATCACCCTTTGTTTTTTGGAAAGGATGTTTATGACCTACCAGTTTTAAAATACATCTGCCGCCGCTTCAAAACCCTCTTCCCCTTGTTCTGTATCATGCAGGAGTCGTGGCGGAAGCCACTATGAAAGTGAAAGAGAGATTAGAGACAAATGTGTCTAAATCAGGGAGGATGTGGAGTGAGATTGTGGGGCAACCGAGGAAGTATCAATTTCTGCTGTGCTGGCGAAGGCAGACTTTACATATCTCCACCATCATCACTATTTGAGAGACGAATTCTGCAAAGTGGGAATAATCGACATCCCAATTTGATGTATATGCCACACAGAATTAATACTGTACAGTGTCGGCTGCTAGGGAACAGAAGTGGTGGGATAGGAGTGGGGGAGGGGGGTGGGTGCAAAGGAGAAAATAAAGAAACTATGACTTACCTGCTGGCTGGGCCTCTCTTCTGTCCTCGGTTTGCTGCTCAGACAGTGCCCGGGAGCCTGGGACTGTTCTCCACCTGGCTGTGCAACACAGCTGGATGGAGAAATGCTAAATGCGCATGTCCGTTTGGCCGTCCTGAGACAGCTGACCAAGCAGACATGCACACTTATGGTGTTGGACACCCTAGCATTGCCCCAGCCCGCCCCAGACTGGCTCTACTGAAAAATAAAATGATAATAACATAGTGTTATCATTTTATTTTTCCTTTTTGCACTGCTCAGAGAGCAGTGGGGCGAAGCTCCTCCGCCCTAACCCTAGTGTCGCCGCTGATCCTGTAGTATGCACACAGTATTACCATGTTGGTGCGGACATTTCGAAAAGAGGTGTTTCATGTCCTTGGCATGCTAAATTATTCTTGCCTTTGGTATTGGTGGTAACGTACACGGGTATTCCATGGAAATGGCCATAGAAGGCCTTTTCGGCTAGAGTTTCTGTTGAGGAATATGGATACAACTGTGCAGTAACATAGCAAGGATGCCATGGGCCCTGATGCATGCAGTGGATGTACCCCTCCAAAGACCATCGCATGTTTGAAGTGAAATGACTACTATATTTGGAATATAGTGGGCCCCTCACACAACTGCACCTGTTGCACCATTGATAGATGCACCTCTGTAACTATGAAGTTTTTAAAGAATGGTTTTATCAGACGTGGGGTTTTCTTGTACATAACGGAAGGTCTGGGGACAGGGTATGCCTTACTTTTAAATTTAAACAGGAATAGAAAAAAAGATCTAGAAACACTGAGATGAAGTAGGGAGATAATATTCTGTGGGTGGAAAAGATGCTAACGAAGTTACATTATGTGTATTAGTACATCGCACTATCCCTCAAAAGGGTGCTGAGCAGGTGTATGTGCCTAACGCTGCCTATGGTAGGTTAGTTAATTGAAAAGCCAGGTCTTCTTCTTCTTGCGTAATTCAAGAAAAGAGGAGGAGCCTCTGATATGTAGTGGAATTCCATGCTTTAGGAGCAATGTAAGAGAACATCCGTCGTCCTGAGCTGTTTTTTGTGTGTGTGGGTTGTGTGTGAGTAGGAGTCTTGTGATGCGGAGATGTCTGGGTCAGGTAGGTGGGGCCTGAGTTGTGCAGTGCCTTGAATATGCGTGTGAGGGTTTTAAAATGAGCTTGTATGTGTATCAGGAGCCAATGGAGTTCCCTGCACTGCGGTGTAATGTGAGTTTTATGAAGTTTGAGGATGAGCCTGGCCACCGAGCTCTAAATGGTTTGTAGTCTTCTAGTGCGTTACTTAATGATCCCGGTGTATAGGGTGTTCTTATAGTTAACTTGCAGGTGATGAGTGTATGAGTGAGAGTTTTTCTAGTGTTGTTTGGGAGCCAAGTAAAGATCTTCCTCAGCCTATTAAGGGTGTGGAAGTAGGATGAAGTAATGACGTGGACTTGAGCGGTCACAAACAGTTTAGCAACAATGATTATTCCGGGATTCTACATGTGGGTTCGGGTGCGTGCCTGTGTTTGGCCGGCCGCCAGTTGGAGTCCCATGGTGAGGGACTCTTGGTGAAGATCACTACTTCTGTCTTGTAGGTGTTGAGCTTGAAACAACTAGCTTTCAACCAGTAAGCTATTTCGGTCATGTGGGGTGACCCTGTTTCTTGTGTTAGGGGTCTTGTACGAGAGGGACAGTATGAGTTGCATGTCATCAGCGTAGGAGGGGATGTTGTTGTCCGTATGAGATGATGGTGTCCAGAGAGATCATGTATGAGTTGAAGAGGGAGGGGCTGAGCGATTTACCTCCCGGAAAAAAAGCATGAGGCATTCTTTTAAAAATACGCGCCCTGCTGTGATGTGTATGTTTATATTATTTAGCCATATTTACATGCAGTAATGCCATGTGCATTCTTACTGTGTTTTCTTCAGGTTCTAAGCATTCTATAAAAGTATGATTTAACAAGATACAAAGTAGTGTTACCTCGGGAAACGTACTGGGCACCGTTATAGTTCTTTCAAACATGTTCAATGAACTTGAAGGCTTTAAAAAAAAAATTTTATACTCAAAGGTCGTCGAATTTACTATTCTAGCTGCCTGGGAGCGCTCCGTGTCTATATTGCTATTGCTTCTGAGGTTAGTAATTGTGTGCGCTTGTCTTCCGTGAGTTGTGTGAATTGCATACTTTTGACACTAGATGGCAGTAGCAACCAATGTTTAAGAACTGCAATGAGCACATACAGGATCCGATTTATTTCCTGTCTGTCACAGACTGCATTAAAGTCTCAATGCATGAACTGATAGCGATAAGCACATGTATGGTGTCAAAATCCCACTAACATGAACTTGTACATAAAAACGGGTGAGCATCGTGAAATATGTTGCATAACCAGACAGCCCTAATTCATTGATAGCGTTTCCCGACTATTTTCACTGGGCCAGAACTGCAGGTGTTTCAACGTGAAAATATGCACGTGTACCAAGGTCGCTGCTGACCACCCAACGCCGTTCGTTCTAGAGTTATTTTAAAAATATTGTCCGGGTAACATTTGTTTTGGCCTTAGGCCCACGTGCTAAATGAATACACCGACATAGAGAGTACAGGTGTATTACTGACCCTAGGCTCGTGCCCTTGGGCTTTTTTAGGTCTCGCCTGCTATAGCATGCCCTGCATGCTCTCACATTACGAAAGGTATTGTATACAACAATGGGCTTTGCAGCCCGCCCATTGCTGACCATTCGTTGGCTTCATTGTCACTTTTCTTTGCTGTGCTCTAATTGGCCAGATATTGCATGCTTCACTTACTCTTCTTTCAGCTGGAGCGTGGACCAAGTACTCATTGCTTCGACTTGATAGCTGCCCTTCCACTGATCATGTCATGATTGAGGTAATATTTTTATTTTTTTCGTGCTTCTTCTGTAATGAGATGTGATGAAACTCTATACCGCTGCATGGATTTAGCCCTTGTGTTCAGTCTGCTAATTAGTGTCCACCTCAAAGGCAGTCTGGAGCCCGTGCATCCTGAGATATGGCATTCATTTTATTTATTATTTACACAGCTTTATATGACGCGAATATTCTGAGGGCATTCTAATGCTTCACTATAGCAGAATATGCTAATATAGTTAAAGCCAATCATTATAATCAAGGACAGAGAGAAAACAATTCCTGTCTCTTAATCTTTGATTTCAAGTTTAGCAGCATTATACGATTCTCATAAGTAATCACAGGGCTGCACAGAGACGTTTACTTCTTAACATACCTGAACGGGTTCCTCACCAACTGCTGAGAATATTGTAGGCTGCAGAACTGACATAAACCTTTGTGCTTCCGGTGTTGATAAAACGCATCATTTCGAGGTTGACAAAAACATAAACCACTGGGTTAACTAATATTACCCCATTCCATTCAAGAGGGATTCTTATTATGAGTTGTGCTGTGTAAAATTTTTCCCAAAGACGTTTCTGGGCTAATAGTGATTAATATGACTGCATAATGAGATGCTCTGCTTTAGCATAAAGTTCTGAAAGTATCAACATTTTCTAGTTCCCTATGAATATAGCATCCTAGCTTTCATATTGTATATACTACCCCTAACAGAGACCAAGCATTGCTACAAATCACCTTAGCTCCTCATCTTCTCCTCAACAAGAATCAACAGTGGTTGTTATTATGACAGAACTTTGCGACATTCTGTTCTTTACTTTAATCAATTAAACTGTTCGGTTGAGCATTCACATGTGACCTACGGGTAACGGCACCTATATACTATTCAGAATTTTCAGTCCTACGGAATAATCTGATTGGCTGAGCTTCATTTTGTGAAGGAGTTTTAATTGGCAGAATGGTACCTATATTAGTTGCTTAGTTTGCCATCTGTTTTTTTCATGTTTATGTTGATCTGTACAGGATTTGTGTGCACAGTCTGTGCACATTCGTTAGTCATCAAATATGTACGAATGTGTGAAAATAATTTTCTCGCTGTAAGATTGACTATGTAGGTTGGACGTTTGCTCCTGAGGAGCACATGTGCGCCTGCGTGTATTTGAGAGCAAGAAAAAGAGACACAGAAACTAACAGATTTAAAGCTTGACAGGGTCAACTTGACTTGATTGTGAATAAATCTTATAAAATAGCTCCATGGGCAAAATTTCAAAGAAAGTTCAAGAAAGCTGTTGTGAAAACTCATACGGCTCCATAGAGACACCCTTTTTTGGTCTTTCCTGTGACAGTGCATGCGGTCCATGTGCTCTTGCTTTCGAGAGACATTGTACACAAACAGGGGCTTGCAGCCCGCCCATTGCTTACCATTTATTGACTTCATTGTCACTCTTATTTGCCGCCTTCCAATTGGACAGTGTGTGTAGGCTTCACTTCCTGTTCTTTAAGCTGGAGCATGGACCAAGTGCTGGAGCGGGTAATACAAACATTTTGTATACCCTCCCCATTTTGCATGTTTTCATTAATTAGATTAATTAATTAATTTTAATCGAACTAATGGATTGATGTGGAAGTTACTAATCCACCTTATTAATGACTGAAATACACGTGGGATTGCTTTGCATGACTTTATTAAATCGTAAACTAAATTATGTACGCATACTAATGATAGACAATTAGAATATTGCATGATATATGTTGCTTTTGTGATGTATTTGTGATTTGTGCTTTATTTTGTAAGTAAGTATTGCTTATTGCTAGATAAATACACACACATATGGGTAATAGTGAGGGAATAACATTTATTTAGTCATTTCTATGTATTAATTACGTTTTGTGTTTCTTTTGCTTAAATTGACCATTTGGGCCTGCCACAAAATGGCTGCTTCTGGTACCTAACCCGACCATCGACGCTGTATGAGGTTTGGGTGAAGTGCGCCTGCGCTGACGCTACAGTGGCCTCGTCATGACCCTTACCAGACTGTACCCATCAAGGTCATCTCGGGAAGCAAGCCAGCTTTTCAGAAAGAACAATTAAACGCCTTTAAAAACCGGAACAAGCAAGATTGATGACATCAGAGACATTATTTGGTGTGAACCCTGTCAGACGATTTCGATTGACCAATCAGAGGAACTGAAGACCCATTTTTGTTACAATTTGTCAATGATTTTTACTATAAATTATGGTAGAATAGAGAGGTTGGTGCGGGTTCGTTTCTGGCCTTTCTCGTTTTCCTGACGTTATGCTGACGGAGAGGACGGTGACACTGCAGGACAGCTGTTTCCCTGAATCTTTGATGAACTGAATTAATGCCCAAACTCCTGATGAACTGAAATTACTAAATTTGATGGGCATAGATTTGCGAGATTACCAGTTTTGACATAGAGGACGACAATTAGCCAGAATAGGAAAATATGATTGGCGACTTGATTAAATGAATGATTTAATTTGCATTAATTAGATAAAGATTGAATTGAATAACTACAGAATGAGTTGGGTTGTTTATTCATTGAAAATGTATTAATGAAAGGTAATTTAGAGAATTGGAAGTTAACCTAAACCTGCAACCAACTGATCCATCCCGATTTATGAGAGGAATACTAAAAGGCGAAGTTCAGGGCCTAATGAGTATCAGAAGGTTGCATAGGTTTGTTGCTCATTAGGGTAAAAAGATAATTCCTTTCATGCCAGCGTTTGGAAGATAATCGCCTCCCGAGAAACACAGATTGATGGTGAGTGAATGTTGGTGTTATGGGCCCCACCAGTGAATGTATGGATAGTGTATGTTAGTGAGATCTTTGGTCTGTGACGGAGGGAGGGATTTTGTACTCCACGCGGGAGCAGTTTTCCTGGTAGCAAGATGATGGTTGTTATTGTTTCGGTTTGGTGATTATTGCTTGTAAATTGCTTATTGGTTATTGGTTATTGATTGGTATTGATTTATGTACTAACACTCTATGTTGAGTTGCGTCAAGTTTTATGTCGTTGGCACAGCTTCTGGGATGTAGGAAGTCAGAAGTTTGTAACAGTTCCGTAGTAGAGCAGAGGTAAGCGCTGCTCTCGGGAAAGACAGAATTGTTGTTGCCCTTTAGGTACACAAGGGAAACGTGTGACAATTGAAGTTGCATGACGCATTGTCTGGGTTCGTTTCGGTGACATCGCCGTGTGTTGCCATTAGAGACATTTTCTGTGTGAGAGAAGTGTGTATGATAGCGAAGGTTACCTGTGAAGTTCTGGTCTTAGGTACCAGGGATCCAACTGGCATTCTGATAACGTTTATCACTGGAAAGGTAATAGGTACTCTCTGAGCTTGTTAGAAGGACAAAGGAGAGGTAAGCACTGCTTTGTTAACGTATGTCATAATTCTGTAGTAGAACAGACTGTTCGCTGTTCTCGGGAAAGACAGGATTCTGTGTGAATGTACTACATTTTTCTTGTGTGAACGTGCGTGAATGGAAAGGCATTCGGGTTAATTGCGAAACTCTGGGTTTATTTCTCAGGAGCATTGGGTCTCCAACTATGTGTCTTAAATACTAGAGAAACAATTAGCTAATGCTTGTTAGAAGGGTGAAGTAGAGGTATGTGCTACTTCATCAACGAAAGTAACGATTTCGTAGTAGGGCAGAGGTAAGCGCTGCTCTCGGGAAAGACGGAATTCTCGTGAGAAAGGTCTTTTGCTGTTCTTTGGTTAGTGAAGCGGACAGTGGAGACGTGTCTATGTTGTTACTAACAGAAGTGTAGAAATTGAAACAAAAACTTACGGAGCAGATTTGTAAAGGAGGGGTAGACAGGAGATGGGAGCAAGAGCTGCCGCAGCGGCTGCTGACGTCAGAACGACCGCGCTGGGATTGGACAGTCGGTCAGAACTGTGAAACGCTCCGGATTGGTGCGTTAGTGTACACCGCGCTAGGAGTGGAAGAAATACAGGGTGACATAGACGCTCCTTATTGGTGCGTTAGTGTGAGTCGCGCTGGGATTTGAGGATTGTGACAGTGACGCAGACGCTCTGAATTGGTGCGTTAGTGTGAGTCGCGCTGTGATTGGATAGAATAACGGTACAGTTGTAAAGAGAGACTAGCAACACACGAAAGACAAGAAAATGTATTGCGATCCACCAGAAAAAGAGAAAAAGTCATGGTTAGGAAGAATCAAGAAGTGGTTTAAGAAGGACAAACCGGTCAAAACTAGGGAAGGACAGTTACTTCCTCCACCGAAAACCCCTGCATCCTTTATGATTGCAAAATATGGGTATCATACTTGTATTTGGTTAGATAACTGGGTGAGATACACGAAAGAAGACGGAGTATTAGCTTTTCCAGAACATGTTTAATTTAATTTGGCTGTTTTGAGAAATTTGAGAGAGAAAATGATGAATTTAGAATCAAGACCTAGACCGACACAGTTTGAGGCTTTGACGGAATGGGAAGACAAAATGCATGAAAGAGAGAGACAAAGAAATGGTAGAGGATATAGGTACCTGTTTGGAAGACCATACGGACATGAAACGCATAATGATCGAATGAGAAGATGGCGGGATGCGAGTATGACTGAGGGTGTGTTCCCTGTAAGAACTGTAGGAGAGAATGAAGGACGAAAGTGTGTAGAAAAGAGATATAATGTGGAGTCGAGAGGGTACGGAGTGAATGAGTCCGAGGATGATGTTCTTGGTGATATGTTTTATAAGAGTCCACCACCGTATCGACCAGAACCAGAAATATTAACTCCAAGTGCCCCAATGAGAGAAACAATGCGAATCATAAAATCGGAACCAGAATCCCTAAGTTTGGGTAAAAACAATGCTACTAGAGAAGTAGAAAAGAGGTCGGAAGAAAAAACAGATGGAGGAAATTCTGTAGAATTTGCGAAAACGACCCTAGAATTAACTGAGAAAATAAGAGAATAGACTAAAAATCTAGAAGGGGTAACTGTTCCAGTAACGATAGGTCCAGTAATGCCTATTTTTGACAAACAGAAGGACAGTGAGCATTGTTTGACAGTCCCTTACAGAAGTAATAAACCGGTAGAACAACCAAGAGCGAGTCAGAATGAGAATCCATGGAGACAGACTATGAGTGTAATTGAAGCGAATTTTTCAAATAACCCGTTTGTAAGTCAGAATTGTGCAGAGAGACGTATGACAATGATAGAGACAGTGTCAGAAACACAAAAACATTTTTGGACAAGGAAATGTAGAAAAACCAGTAGGACCATCGACAGAGGAATTAAGTGAATGGTTAAGAAGCTTGCAGAGGAAAGACAAAGAATCCCAATCAATTGATGTGGCCAAGTTACGAATGGTATTGGAAGAATTATTAGTAGGGACTATCCCAACAGAAAAATTGAAAACCTATCAGGATGAAGAATTATTATTTTTGTGCAAAAGTGTGACCTGGAGAGCAAAGAACTTACATGAAAGGTTAGAGGAAGTGGCAAATGAGATGGGCATTGATATTGAAAAGGTAAAAGCCTTACAGAAACCATATCGAGTAGATTTCACTGAAAAGGATATTGAAAATATGAACACCACAGGACGAATAGGTCAAATTAAGGACATAATCATTTTTCTGAGAAAATGGGGAGATGTGGATAAATGGAGAAGCAGATGGTATGGAAAACGTGATGATGCCTCAGAAAAGACATTTTCAGTATTTCCTGTAAGAGAAAAGGAAAAGGTAGTGACAGAATGCCCTATGAGAGAAATTCCAGGAGGAGGATATGTACATGTCCCATGGACAAGACAGGATGTTTTGTCTTTTACGAATGATTTCCCTCGACTGCGTGAGAAGCCCGTCGAGTGGTACAGGCAGGTAGACAGAATTGTGAAATTGTCTAAAGTATTAGGGGTTGATTTGAATAGTCTATTTGACATAATTGTACCAGCAGATCTATGGACAGAGTGCAAGCTCATGATTAATTGGCCAACCCAGGAATATCCTAGGGATCCTAAAACAGGAGCTCCAGACCCCGAGGTAATAAAGAAATATGAGTAGGTTATGGTATTTTTGAAAAACAAAGAGCTGCCTAAAGAGACAGATTGGGTAAAAATTGATCGAACACACCAAGAAAGTAAAGAGTCAGTACATGCATATTATGAGAGGCTAATACTAGCTTTTAAGCAGTTTAGCGGAGATGAGAATCTGAGTGAAAGGATTTGAGCCATTTTGTATACAGATTTGTATATGGTTTACGTCCAGAAATTGGTGAAATGATTAAACAGCATACGGTAGATTGGCAAAACAAGAAAATAGATGAAGTATTGAGACATGCTAAATATTTCAGTGATGAAATTGAAGCAAAACAGCGGAAACTAAAAGAGAAGGCAATGTGGGCACAGGTAAAGGTAGCGGAGAGACAAGAAGCACAATTAGTGGAACAAGCAGGGTCAAAGCCGAAATTTAATCCTGGGAAGTATAAAGGGAATATTGAAGAAGCTAAAAAGAAATTTCTGTGTCATAATTGCGGTAGGATAGGGCATTGGAAATCCGAGTGTAAGTTTCCCCCAAGTACTAATACTGAAAATCCATTATTGAACCCACAGGTGCAGCATGAGGTGAGTGGTCAACTGCAGCAACAGCAGCAAGTTGTTCCCCCACAGAATCAGGTGCCAAAACCGCCTTTTCCACAGAGCAGAAACTCACAAAAGTATAGTAGTGAATCGGAATTCTACAATGAAGAACAGGTAAATAAGCTGCCACGCGCTAGCGCTGTCTCGCAGTATTGGATGCAACGCAATGAGAGTGACTCAGAAGAAAGCTATTGACGGTGCCGAAGGGAGGAAGGAGAGTGCGTACTTGGCGCAACTCTAAAAGTAGACCAGACAGGACCTTTTGTAGATGGGAAGGTTAATGATGAATATATTACTTTCCTAGTGGTTACTGGTACTACTCGATCAACTGTTAGATCAGCTGATGTTAAAAATCGTCCTCTCTCGAATGAAACGATCCAAGTAGTTGGTGTGTCTGATGGAGCAGGGTTTTTACTTTAAAGCCGAATACCTGTTTCATTTTCGCATGTTATAACTAAAAGTACTACTGATTAATTATTAATTATTATAAGTTTATCAAATGTTGTCTAACCAACCTTATTAACAAAAGAATTACACGTGGGAATGCTATTGCATGGCTAAAATAATAAGTGAACTAAGTTAGTGAGCAAACTGACAGAAATCGATGTTGCTTATGTAATGTTATTGTGTTTGCGCTTAAATTAATATGCATTAATGGCTTTTGATGTCGCAAATGGCTAGATAAATACACACACATAAGGGTATTAGCAGGGGAATAACACTGTATAATCATTTCCGTGCAGTAATTTTGTTTTATGTCTATTTCCACTTAAGTTGTCTACTGTGGCCTACCCGAAAATGGCTACCGTCCGCAGCCTGCATTCGAGTAGATGGAAATTTTACAAAAAGCACTTCGCGTTGCCTGTGACCTTGCACCTCCGATGAACTGAAAAGCCATGAGCATGATCCAAGTCCAGTAAATCTGCCAAGTGCCCCTGGAAGATGGAGTTGTTGCAATTTTGAAATATTGACTTCATGAACTTATAATGATCCCACCATTTGATACAAATTTATCTAGTAGAAACATCCGTGGATGTATCGAATTAGACATGAACATTCAATTTTCCTATTCATTATTTGGGACAATCTAAGTGTGAGAAAATATCGCACAGTAGCAAGATGACATTATTTCCGCCATTCATCCGTTCTGTATAATAAATTGTAACTTTACAGAATGTAAATTTTAGTATAAATATTAGCAGACTAGAGAGGTCTAGCGCCACTTCTTCCCGAGCTGATGATCCGAGGTCCCTATGCTGACGGAGAGGACGATGACTCTACATGACGGCAGGAAACTCTAATTCTTCTACAGAGGACCGGTTCTGACTTAGGATCTGACATTTAGACAGAATAGGTAAATATGAGAGAAATGAATTTGCATTTAATTGGCTTTTCTTACAATTTTAGATACATCAATAATTCTGTTTGAATCTCTGTGTCGGGTGATTATTTCTGGTCATGTTTATTGAATTTATTTGTGTATTCTTTGAAATGTTCTCGCTAGATTTATAAGCAACTAGCAGGTCGCATTGACCTCAAAGTACAGGCAGATTGGATGTGTATCAGAAAGGTGTGTTTCCCCTTATACATGGCACGGATAAGAGTGGTAGGATGAATGTTGGTGTGATGGGCCCCACAAGCGTGTGATGTGTGTGTGCGTGTGTGACTGCGAGATCGCTCCGTCTGTGGAAGTAGAGGGGATTTGGAAGCTCTGATCTGCACCATGTCCAACAGACAGATTAAAACATACCTTACAGAACCAGTGAAAGTTAGAATAGGGACATTTTCAGAAATGCACCGCTTTGTGGTGTGCGACACCAGTCCTGTGAATTTATTAGGTAGGGACCTGTTGTGCAAAATGAATTGCACTATATTCTGTACTCCAGATGGAATAGCTTTTGAAACACCGGATGATGATGTACTGTATAAGATGACCATAGCTAACAGAGAAAATGAAGTTACTGAAACATATGCTGTATTCAACCCTGATGAATTACCTAGAGAATTGAGACAACCTGTAAAAGCAGAAGTTTGGGATTTCACTGGAGAAGATGTAGGGCTAATGAGGAATGTAGATCCAATAAAAATAACAGTAAAGGAAGGAGTAACATATCCAAATGTTCCGCAATACAAATTGACACCTGAGATAATTGAAGGAGTAACTCCTGTAATAGAGAAAATGATCAGGCAGGGAATTTTGCGAGAAATAATGAGTAGTCCATGTAATTCACTGATAATGGGACTGAAAAAGCCTACTGGGAAATTCAGGATAGTGCAAGATCTGAGAAAAGTGAATAAAATTGTGGTATCATGTTGCCCCATTGTACCAAATCCATCAGTGATTCTATATCAGATTCCCCATGATACAGTGATTGATCTGTGTCATGCTTTCTTTTCCATCCCATTGCACCACGACAGTCAGCAAATTTTTGCATTTCGTTTTGGTGAGCGTATTTTGGCATGGTGCCGAATCCCACAGGGGTATACAGAAAGCCCCTCAATATTCAATCAGCTATTAAAGAAGTCTTTGGAGAGTTTAGAGATGCCCGAAAGCTCTGTATTAGTTCAATACATTGACGACCTTTTGGTGGCGTCAAAAACACGTGAAGCCTTTGAGGTAGACACGATAGCCTTGCTGAATCATTTGGCAGATGGAGGACTTAAAGTGTTGCCATCGAAATTACAGTTTTGTAAGAAGGAAGTACAGTATTTAGGACATAACATTGAGAAAGGACTAAGGAAAATAACCATTGACAGAATCAGAATAATAAAAGGAATGAGAGCTCCCATGACTCAAAGAGAGGTGAGAATGTTTTTGGGAATGGTTCGATACTGTCGTCAGTGGATCAGCAACTTCTCCTTGATCGCAAAACCTTTGGTGCGATTAACGAGAAGTGATGTGAAAGATCCCATCGAATTAAACAAGGAGGAATTGGCAGTGTTTAGAAAATTGAGAGATGGTTTGTGTGAAGCACCTGCATTAGGTATGCCTGACTATGAGAAAGAATTCGAGTTGTATTGCAGTGAGAGAAATGGATGTGCACTTTCTGTGTTGATCCAGAAGCATAAAAATCTGAGGAGGCCACTTGCATATTTTTCATCAATGCTTGATCCAGTAGCTGTAGCTTTACCTGGATGTTTGAAAGCGGTGGCTGCAACATGTCGAAGTTTGGAGCAGAGTGAAGGAATCGTGATGGGATATCCATTGAAAGTGTTTGTACCTCATGATGTAGCGATCCTGTTAACAAGGAGTCGTACTCAGTATATGACACACAGTCGGCTGACTAAGTATGAAAATGTCATATTGGGTGCAACTAATGTGAGTCTTGCAAGATGTTTGAATGTAAATCCTGCAACCTTGTTGCCTGATGCTGAGATTGTGGAAGTAAAAGATGAAGTGGATCATGATTGTTTGGATGTACTTGATTTTTGTACAAAACCACGACCAGATATAAAAGATGTACATTTGCCAGAAAGTGATTTTGTGATGTTCGCTGATGGGTCATGTTTGAGAACAGATGAATGAGTGCTGAGTGCAGCGTATGCAGTATGCAGAGTCGCAGCAGTAATAGAAGCATCCTATCTGAAAGGAGTGAAATCGGCCCAAGTAGCAGAACTCGTGGCTTTGACTAGAGCATGCAACATTGGGAAGAGTGTGAGAGTGACTGTGATAACTGACAGCCAGTATGGCTTTGGAGTGGTCCACGACTTTGGCCAACTATGGCTACAAAGAGGTTTCCTGACCTCGAGTGGAACTCCTATTAAGAATGCTGAAGTGGTTGGAAAATTGCTTGAGGCGATACAGCTGCCTAGACAATTTGCTGTTGTAAAATGTGCTGCCCATAGTCAAGGTGGTGATTATATTGCCACAGGAAATCGATACGCCAATGACATGGCACAGTATTGTGCACGTAATCAGAATTCGGTCAATCGGGCTAAGGAAAGAGAAATGTCTTCTTGCTCATTGATGTTTACTAACATTGTAGGAACTTGGGAAGAGGTAAGACAATTGCAAGAAGAGGCAGGAGATGAGGAAATGAGACAGTGGGTAAAAGCAGGATGTGCCCCAAGGGAAAAGGATCATGTGTGGGTCTATCGAGATGGAAGACCAGCTATGCCTGATAGCATGATGTCTATCATGGCACAGATGTATCATGGCCAGGGACACATAGGGAGAGATGCCATGATCAGGTCATTTAAGCAGACCTTGTACAATGCAAAATTCAGACTTGTAGCAGAAAGTCTTTGTCAAAGATGCCTAATATGTCAACAATACAATCCTGGGAGAAAGACAGTGGTGAGTCTGGGAACAATGGGTCGAGAATGCAAGTAGATTTCATTGAAATGCCTCCCTGTAACAGACTGAGGTATGTTTTGGTTGTGGTCTGCCTATTCTCTAGGTGGGTGGAAGCATTCCCAACAAGGAGAAATGATAGGATGACAGTAGCCAAGCTACTGCTGAGAGAGTTCATCCCTAGGTTTGGGTTCCCAGTGACAATTGAATCAGACCGAGGAGGACATTTCCATAATGAGATTGTAGGATTCATTTGTGAAGCATTGAATGTACAACAAAAACCACATTGTGCCTACCGACCAGAGGCTTCTGGTGTGGTGGAACAGATGAATGGTACTATCAAAAATAGAATAGGGAAAATGTGTTTGGCCACAGGTATGAAATGGCCTGATGTCTTGCCTCTGGTTCTCATGACTATTAGATCAATTCCAGACAGAACTACAGGATTAAGTCCTCATGAAATAATCATGGGTCGAGCAATGAGACACGTGTTTATACCAGTCAACAAGCTGATGACTATAACTGATGACATGGTGTTGGAATACTGTAAAGGCCTGGCTGACGCAGTTCATTCTGTGTTTCATCAGGTTGGAGCGGATGCCACCACACTTGAAAAGAAGCCAGCCCATGATCTGAGCC
Organism: Triturus cristatus; assembly: GCF_964204655.1. Taxonomy (NCBI): domain Eukaryota; kingdom Metazoa; phylum Chordata; class Amphibia; order Caudata; family Salamandridae; genus Triturus; species Triturus cristatus. The sequence continues at coordinate 708,482,518 of NC_140587.1, read as the reverse complement.
CAGGAGACTGGGTAAGGATAAAGGTCCACAGAAGAAGAAATTGTTTGGTTGCAAGGTGGGGAAAACCAAGACAAGTCATTCTGACCACAACAACAGCTGTGAAGTGTGCTGGACTGAAAAACTGGATCCACACAAGTCACACATTGAGAATTCCGAATCCAGTGGACAGCACAGGAAAATAATATTTTCATGAATCAGAATCAAGTACTGAGTCAGATGACGAGGAGTTGAAGACACGAGAAAACTCTGAAAGGGGGGAAACAGAACGAAGTCTAGCTTTGGTCCCCAGAAGTAGCTCTCTGAGAAGAAGATTGCAGATCTCTGAATCCAGCGATTCCGGAAACGAACAAGAAGCGCAGGATTCTAGAAAAGAACACAGAAAGAAAAGAGGAAAAAGTACTGAAGAAACAATTAAAGAAATTCGTGAAAAGGAAGTACCAGATGAGAGACTGAGAGAAATTCCACCGGAAATAACAAATTTAAGTGAACAAGGGATAGGTACAGAGAGAGAGGGACAGACTTCTGCGGAAGACCCCCGAGGAGGTGTAGGGAACTGCAACATCCAGTTAGGTGAAGGGACAAGCAGCCAGAAGGAAGATTGCGTGTCGGAGATCCGAGGAGGGACAGAAGTAGGGAAAACAAACCAAGTGGTGGAAGAAGAAATCGTTGAAAAGACAAAGCAAGTTGAGACAGAGTCTGAAGAGAGTGAAAATGAAATACCTGAAGGTCGAGTTATAAGAAAGAGAGCTTGGAGGAATGAAAAGAACGACAAAGGAAGTAAAGTAAAAAGAGTTGCAAAAGATGATGTTTGTCCCAATAAAATAAGGAAATTGAGATATCGACTGACACGAGTGAATTCACCAAGAGCTGAACAGGTGAATGAAGTAACAAGTCAAGAAAAATCAAAAGAAGACGAAATAACTGAGGATAAAGAGAGTAAAAGAACAAGGAAACCTAACCAGAAGTATAAGTCACCAGAATGGACGTACGTGGCTCTGCCTGAAAAGGGAGAAGAGGCAGATAGTCAAGGAAATCCAGAGGAGGCTTTACTGAAAGTGGTTGAAGAAGAAGTAGAATCGGATATCCTGAGAGTTCTCTTGTCCGACATTGGAGAAGAAGAAACAGAAGTTCAGGAAATTCTGTATTTGGATGATGAGAGGAAAGTGAAGAATGATGAGATGCCAAACTGAATAAATCAAGAAAGCTGTTGATGAAGAGAACAAGAAATTAAGTCAAAAGATAGATACTGGTTGAACCAAATAGGTGTTCGAGCCTTAGGTTAGAGAACTAGTTGTGAAGTGAAAGAGGCTAAGTCAAAAGACACGGTCCATTTTAACAAAGATGGCTAACATAGATAGTAGCAAAGGTAGTTGTACATTCATGAAAAGATGGTGTAAAATGTGTTGTTGTTGTACAGGATTATTAATGCTTTTATGGAGCATAAAGACAGGTCAATAACAGATTTTTCTAATAATGTGTTTTCAAAATTATTGTATGAATATGTAAAGACAATGGACGTACGGGACTGCTACGTATGCATGCAGTTACCTGCATCTGTTTCTGAAGGAGTGACTTATCATCACCTTCCAGCAACGTATGGAAAAACATGTAGTGTAATAGCTAGTTTATTTTATCAGACAGGGAAATTAGAATATTATTTTTCAGATGTAGATAACATTTTTGCGCAAGTACCTTCTTTTAATAAATTAAACAAAGTAAAACCTTCTAGAGTATTAGGTGAATTTTTCTTAGAAACTAAAGAACTAACATTAGAATATATTTATAGAAACAATTTGACATGCAGTTTGAAGAAAGAGGAAAGGACATTCTTAGACATGGTTGAAGAAAGGAGACTGAAAATGCAAAGAAAGGTAGCAGAAGGGAAAGTGGAGAAAACAGTCTGGGATGTAGAAAGAGAAAAACATTTGAAAGGAGAAGCTAGTCCAACTATAGCTTTAGATTGGCCTCAGAAAGGGAAATTTTGCATTCGAAGGAATCAAACTGTGTATGATAATTATTTTCTAGGTAATAGTGAGTGCCATGATACATATTGAATCATGGGTGTATGGGGATTTAAAGGTGGAAAATATCCAGTCTATCCTGGATTATATTTTATTTGTGGGAACAGGGCATATTATCGTTTGCCAGTCCATTGGTATGGCACATGTTATAGAGGCCTGGTCTTTCCGAAATTTTTTCATATGGATAGAGGAGAAGATGGTGTACATAGTTTAAGTAATCATTTAGCGCGTAGTAAGAGAGAATCTTGGGCAGAAATGTTAGGTGACATTTTTGGAGCATTGATACCAGCAGTGGGAATATCTCTGAATGCAAACAAAATTAGAAGACTTTCAACAGTAGTGGATCGCTTGTCAACAAGCATCGCTGGAGGATTTTTATTGGTAGACACTGAAATGGTTGCCATGTGTGCTATGGTAATGCAAAATCGACTTGCCCTTGATATATTATTGGCAAAAGAGGGTGGAGTCTGTGGAATGCTGAAAGTTCAACATTGTTGTACTTACATTCCTGACGAAAGCAAAGATCTGAAAATTTATATTAGGAATATTACTGAACTGCATGATGAAATCGTACCACTGGAGGTTGAATGTGTTTGGGAAAAGATTGGAAAGAAAATAGCTGCTATTAAAAATTTCTTAGTAAAGCTTGGAAGTACATTTGTATGCAAAATATTGTTTCCATTAACATGTGTAATTTGCATAATATTAGTGATAAGATTAGGTTGTATTTGTTGTAAAAATAATAAAAACAAGAAAAGAGTAAAAAGCGAAATATTAAGGAGAAAAGATAAGAAACAAGAAAGGGAAATTGAGGAGATAGAATTGGAGGAATGGAAGAAGAGTATGTATGAATCAGCAAAAAGAGAAGACGTAGGTGAAACTGAATTATGATTAAGAGCAAGAAAACATTTAAAGATTCCGTAAAGACAGAACAAACTTTTTGGGTGGTATGGTGATAAAATCACCAAAGGGGATATTGCTGGAGCGGGTAATACAAAAATTTTGTATACCCTCCCCATTTTGCATGTTTTCATTAATTAGATTAATTAATTAATTTTAATCGAACTAATGGATTGATGTTGAATTTACTAATCAACCTTATTAATGACTGAAATACACGTGGGATTGCTTTGCATGACTTTATTAAATCGTAAACTAAATTATGTACGCATACTAATGATAGACAATTAGAATATTGCATGATATATGTTGCTTTTGTGATGTATTTGTAAGTATAAAACCGCTTGAGTGTTGCTTATTGCTAGATAAATACACACACATATGGGTAATAGTGAGGGAATAACATTTATTTAGTCATTTCTATGTATTAATTACGTTTTGTGTTTCTTTTGCTTAAATTGACCATTTGGGCCTGCCACAAAATGGCTGCCCCTGGTACCTAACCCGACCATCGACGCTGTATGAGGTTTGGGTGAAGTGCGCCTGCGCTGACGCCAGCTACAGTGGCCTCGTCATGACCCTAACCAGACTGTACCCATCAAGGTCATCCCGGGAAGCAAGCCAGCTTTTCAGAAAGAACAATTAAACGCCTTTAAAAACCGGAACAAGCAAGATTGATGACATCAGAGACATTATTTGGTGTGAACCCTGTCAGACGATTTCGATTGACCAATCAGAGGAACTGAAGACCCGTTTTTGTTACAATTTGTCAATGGTTTTTTCTATAAATTATGGTAGAATAGAGAGGTTGGTGCGGGTTCGTTTCTCGCCTTTCTCGATTTTCTGACGTTATGCTGACGGAGAGGACGGTGACACTGCAGGACAGCTGTTTCCCTGAATCTTTGACGAACTGAATTAATGCCCAAACACCTGATGAACTGAAATTACTAAATTTGATGGGCATAGATTTGCGAGATTACCAGTTTTGACATAGAGGACGACAATTAGCCCGAATAGGTAAATATGATTGGTGACTTGATTAAATGAATGATTTAATTTGCATTAATTAGATACAGATTGAATTGAATAACTACAGAATGAGTTGGGTTGTTTATTCATTGAAAATGTATTAATGAAAGGTAATTTAGAGAATTGGAAGTTAACCTAAACCTGCAACTAACTGATCCATCCCGATTTATGAGAGGAATACTAAAAGGCGAAGTTCAGGGCCTAATGAGTATCAGAAGGTTGCGTAGATTTGTTGCTCATTAAGGTAAAAAGGTAATTCCTTTCATGCCAGCGTTTGGAAGATAATCGCCTCCCGAGAAACACAGATTGATGGTGAGTGAATGTTGGTGTTATGGGCCCCACCAGTGAGTGTATGGATAGTGTATGTTTGTGAGATCTTTGGTATGTGATGGAGGGAGGGATTTTGTACTCCACGCGGGAGCACAAGCACTGATTGATTCAGCTTAATTGCTGTCCTTCTGTTGATTGCACTGTGATTTTTATTTATTTTGTGCTGCTGCATCCCTTTTCAACCCGGTGCCTGAATTACTTTCTACTGTCACCCTCCCTTGTCCGTTTTACTTCTTCACCTTCTACACATCTTGTTCATGTTGCTTCTTCCAGTGTCACCCGCACCACCCTGTTGTCTGTGTTGCTTCTTCCCTCTTACCCCTCACTCTCCCGCTGTCTGTCTTGCCTGTCATCTCCATCCTGGTCCTCCTGTTGTCTGTGTTTTTTATTGCCTCCCACACCCCCACCCTCCAACCTCCTGTTGTCCATGTTGCTTATGTCCTATCACCCAGCCACCCGCTAATTGTCTGTGTTGCTCTCCACCCCACTCATCATAAAAAGAACAGAACTGCTGACCGCATCATAGCAGTTTTTTTGCCCCATCTCATTGCCCGTTCCCTACCACCCTCCCTTTTGTTGTCCATCTACCTAAACACGCTCCCTCCCGTTGTCCTTGTTGCCACCCCCACCTGTTCCAAAGAAAAAAAAGTGATATAACATGGCCAGCGCTTTTTTTAATACCTTTGGGCCATACTGCTGTGCATCATGGCTAAAAGACATTGGCAAAGCCAATATTTCTAGCATAGACGAGCCCTATTGGCTTTGCCAATGCTTGTCATTAATTGGGTCACCTAACTGGTGACCCTTCGGGTGGATGGTTGTGAAGTGATTGTGGACACAGCCCTCAGGACACTACATTCCACCTAAAACCCAAAAGAAAGGACGAGTCCAAACTGTGGAAACAAACCAAAACCAAAGCTGGACACCACTGATTCTACCAGTCCCTAGAATCAATCAGTAGGACAGCAGGGACAGCAGTGACCCATGAGCCAAATTGTGCAGGAACGCAGCAGGACATCACTTCTCGAGTTCATGGTTTAACTTGATGTGATTCAGGGCACAAACACAAAAGTGGAGAAGTCCGGAATCTCTTGATAACATCACAGTAGAATCGTGCCCAATGGATATGGAGTTGGTCCACCCTGCTGCTGCTCGGTATAGTTTGTGGTTAATGTCAACAATTCAGAAATAGTGTATCAGGGGCGTTGTTGGGGTCTGTCCCAAAGCATGCTCTTGTGTTGTTGCTTGAGGCTCTGAAGGCAGTCTTGTGGGAACCAGGAAATTTGTCGACGGTTTTCTGAGGCCTTCCTCTGAGGTCCTTCCACCTCCTGGTATCCATCAATGGAGCAACGCCAAGACCATCTCTAATTTGGAGGTCCCCTTAGAGGTGTTGCCAATGGTACAGTATCTTGCCTGCTGCATATGGACCACTACAAGGCTGCCGATGAGCCACTGCCTAGTCACTCGTGCAACCGTAGGGGTAGATGGGCCATGGTCCAGGTATGTTACAGACAACAGTATTATGATGTTGCTGGGGTGACCAAATGCTCGCTGGTGGAATGGTTCTTCAAAGTTCCATGGATGCTTCATAGTTTTTGTTGTTTCAATGTTGTCAGACTCAACTTTCATTATAAGAATCTCAACAGATGGTAAAGGTCAGAGTGATGGCGACCAGATAGCCTTTGTCGCTTTGTGATTCTGTGCATTGCTGGTGTCTTCTACTGATGCAAGGCATTATTTTGGCATGGTTGCCATGGTTCGCTAGGCAGCCTGTGACTGTGTCTGGACATTTGCAGTAGGAAGCTTGGGGGTAGAAACTCATGCGTGTGACTTACTGTTGGTTCTGTTGCCTGCCTAATATCTAGGTATGTAAAATAACCTACGCTCATGGCTTCCATCGCTGTATTCTTGGATGTGTTCTGCAAATAAAGGCATGGGTTGGTGTCAACAAACATTAAATACTGACATTCTCAGGTCTTTGATGCATTCTCCCATGTACTAAATTTTGCGAAACCATTTGAAGCCTTTGTGGACCAGGGGTACATCTAGATCAACTTCAAGGGGGTAGTGGGATCAAACAAGCATAACCAAAGGAGGCGGGGCTAACAAGTAAAGCAACGGAGTGGAGATATCATTAGAGCCACAACAAGAAAACAGAGTGGTAGATTAATAGTACATTTTAAACATATTGGCCAAACCTGATACTATTACAACAAGCACGTTTTAGTGGAATTGACAATGTTTCTAGGCTAATGACAGAGATCTTTAAAAAAGAGGCAAATTAGGGATTTGGCAACTGAAAAGCAGCTTCTACAGATCTAAATAAAAACACTTTAGACTCAGTTTTGGGGAAGTTAGTAAAAAATGATGACCCTGTTAGACAATTCTCTGAAAATTCTACTTTTCATTCCATCTTCAGCAAGCTACTCTTATCTGACTGATGACCATAGGTACATTTTCAGTCTGATTATAGGGTCTTTGCAAGACATTCTAGTTTGAGGCTTCACTCATTAATAGGTCTCAGAATATTGAGCTTAGTGGGGTTAATGCACCTGATGCACCTGATATCAGGATGTGTGACTGGCAAGTCGTGGGTTTGATTCCTAATGCACCTTCCATCCCTCCCAAAATTGAATAAAACAGTGCCAGTCAGTTGGCAGTGTGCCTATTGGCACATAGCCAGAGGCCAGGCCCTTTATCCAACTCCACTCCATGCACGGTCAAAAGCCATCCTCGGCTGAGGGTTGGGCACCCACAGGGAGTTTGGACCCAAGGCGTGCCACAGGCCAGGCTCTCCACCCAACTGCACGCAGCACATGGCAATCAACATCTTACTTTACGTTAAAAAACCCTTAGAAATTAATTGAAAAAAACAAATGATAAAGGGGCATTGTAGTTGGGTGAAAATGTCTACATACTATTTTAAACTAGCAAAACCACTGACATTTATCAGCCATAGCTATCTCAAGTAACTATCATTTGTGCCCTACTGTAAATATTTCGCTTAAATCACGTATAACTTGTTCCATTACATCATGTCAAGTCCTTTAGGATAGCCTCATCATTTACATTGCGATTACATACATTTTGTCCCATCGACACGACATAACGGTCCTACACAGGTGACCTTTTACCTAGTAGCTTACTTCTGTCTATTGGACACCAGGCTCTCGGTACCCTATCTTAATCCCTGTACCTGATGTACATAAACATGTCTCCAGGCACAGCAGATTAATTTTGTTAAGGGTCACCACTTTTTCATCCATGGCCAACAGCCAGCGGTGCATGATCATTTTTGTTTAGAAAAGGATTAGCAAATGATTCGCAAATGTTTTCAAAACATATCGATTCTAGAAGAAACCCTGACGTGACCACTTTAGTATAAAAGACCCATACTCCCCCTTACAAAACAAAGGAGAATTCTTTCCAGGCTGGACCGAGACTCTGCAGGCTGATCTTTCGACAGGCAGAGACCTGACATCCCTTACGGGGTGCCATCCTTGACGCAGAGACGGGGTCCTTCATTCAAAACCATCAGGTGAGGGGTTAGCACTTCCCCGGAGGATTCTTGGCTCCATTAGGATATATTCTAGCACTTACATACACATGCTTCACCTACATATCTAGGCAGGGTACATTTGGGTAGGCTTTGCATCGGAGGAGTACGCCAATGCTATTGTTTTATATAATCTGCTATTATTCATCCTATTAGCACTATGGTAGAAATGTATCTACTATTTACGATATTGGTACTAGCGATCACTTTTGTCTGCTTCTGTCAGTTGATTGTCGCAGCAAATATGTTTCATACTAGACTAACACTTGATCAATAAATAATTTTTGAAACCATTCCAATCAACATTCTATGTGTATTCTGAGAAAAGTAAGCATGAGTGACTGAGCGAAAGACACCGTATTGTTTAGCACGATACCCAAGAAATAGGGTTATCATGTTCAGTGGTTGCCAAAAACTACCTACACCACTGTAGGGAGTGATAGTGGCACTATAGAGCTAGCTGGTCTAACGGCTGACTCATCCTGTGGGGGTGTCCAGAGTCTGTCTGCACACCACGCCCTCAGTTTAGGTAATCCAGGTCCTGGGGGGTCCTAGGAACTACACGACAATCATTGATAACATCATTGTGACATTTGAAATTATATCACTAGTGACAACACTGTACATGACGGGCGCACAAGTTATAGTTACTTCAGAGCATGAGTTATAGTTAGTTGAGATAACTATAACTGTTGAATATCACACACTCATAGGGCCACTCAGACACTCTCACAGCCACTCACAGACTCACTCAGATGCTCTCACACCCACTCACAGACCCACTAAAAAAATCAGACATCCACTCACAGCCCCACTCAGACAGGCACATACCCACTCAGAGACCCACATACCCACTCACACACCCATATAGACACTCACACAAACACTCACAGACCCATACAGCCACTCATACACCCACTCACCGACCTGTACAACCACTCACACACCCACTTACAAAGGTTACAAGTTAGAAAATAAATTTAAAAAACCTTTGAAATTCACTCAAAAAACAAAGGTTACCGGGACATCATAGTCAGGAAATAACTTTTTTTTAAAGTAGAAATTTACTGAAAAAACAAAGGTTACAGGGACGGTATAGTTAGGCAATATAGAATTTTTAAAATCTTAGCAATTCACAGAAAATACAAAAGGCAATACAGCTGGGTTGAGAAATCCTAAGTGCGAATGTCTTTTTGGCCGGCCTAAGACGGCCGGCCAAACAGGCATGCGCACTTACAAGTGCCCTCCACTCCTCCTGCTACTCCTTCACTAAAGTAGAGAGGATTGCCTGGCTCTGCCCTACACTCGGCAGCACTAGATAAAACAACAATACATTTTTTTATTGTTTTATTTTTCATTCTCAGTATGCCGACGCTCCTCCTCCATTGTGGAGGAGCTGCCGCTGCCCGGATGATATGCCAAGTGTGTTCCTGTGTGAGGCACCCAGAATTAATTGACTGCTAAGAGGCAACAAAGATGCTCCTTATTTGAAGTCCACAGAATCCTCCAGTCTCCCGTTGTAGCTCACTCCCTGTGCGGCATAAAGACGTATTCACCAATTGTCACTGTGTGGCCCGAATTCGCACTGTCGCCATCGGTTCAGTGCTATTGCTACCACCCGAGTTGCCCACCCGAGAAGAGCTGCTACATCATTCCTCAGGGCCACAACTGCCGAAGAAGAACTTACACCTGCTTTGAGCTTCAGGGCAAAAACTGCTGATGAGAATCTTTAGCATCGACCTCCAAAGCAGCCACTGCTGAAGTCAAATTATTGTCTGTATTGCCCATAATTCGCAACTTTTGATAAGCCAGCAAAGAGCGTTGCTCAGCACCTGTGACTCTAAATGCACCTAGACCACTATCCTTGGTCTCCTGACTCTGCATCAAAACTCGACTTTAAAAATGATGATGTCACTGCCCGCACCCTGTGCCTAGGACTCACCTGCACCACTGAGCAGGTAACACGGTACTGTGCTTGCATGAACTGAAAGACAGTGCTTGAACGTCAGCAGAAGGAAATTGTTGCTGCTTAAACTAACCTTTGCTGGCACAGCCGTGTTGGGCCAAAAGGCAATAGAACTGACATTTTGGGTAATCACTAGTCATCTGCACCTGTGACTAGCCTGTGTCTGTAGCTATAAACGCTGCCTATCTAACCCATCTGGTCTCCCCCAACAGAATTGCAAACCATTGTCTTATAGGTATAGATATGAGATCTGTAGCTCTAAACGCTGCCTATCTAACCCATCCAGCCCCCCCCAACAGAATTGCAAGCCATTATCTTATAGGCATAAATATGAGTTGGAAGCATATATGATTTGCTGCTGCTGAGAAGTATTGCTCATAGGTAAAGCACCAGACCATTAAGTATTGGAATATTTCACAAGTTTCATTTCTTCATAACTGTATGTAGAACCTCTGACTTTTATCCAATAAAATGTACAAATTCTACTGTAATAGGAAAGCATTTGATCTCATTTAAAAAATATTTGCTTTGAAAGTTAATCTCCCAAATCCCAGTCAATCGTGACAATATAAGGAGTTTAGGCATGAAGACCTGTAGTATGGGTGGTGTAGTGACCTGCTGGTCACTGTTCTAGTTGTTCTAACACCAGCCCCTCCCTGAGGGCTGCCTAACACCCCAACCCACACCCATCCAGCACAGGCGTGACAGCGCATGTGACCCTGCCAATAAAAGGGGCCGGGCGCACGTGCCCTGGGTCAGTTCTCCTAAGTAACTAACTATGTATGTTTCAACATTATGTCTGCATGAGGGCCTAGGGACCTCCAACATTACATTGGCGATAAGTGGGTCTGGCCCGCGTGTGCAGCCGCTTTATTTGGTGGGTGAAAGGGGGAGAGTGCTGCCAGTGTCGAGGGCACCCCCTGGGAGCAGGCCCGGGATGCGTCGAATTGCCCACGGGGCATGTGAAGAGCCCGGGGGGTGAAAGAGGTGATCGGGACCCCACCCCGCACCTGAGATGCCTGTGAACACAAGGTGGCACCCGACCGCAGTGAGACCTGTGTGGGGAAAGCGAGAGCCCAATGAGGTGAGCGAGAGAGCCTGGGGCATGCCCACACCCAACGGCCTGCTGAGCATACAGCGTCGGTGGCAGCGACCAGATCGATGGCCTGCAGAGACCAGCCGAAAGTGAAGAGGTGGAGATTTCCTGGCGGTAGCACCAGCCCCGCACAGCCCAGGAGGTAGGAGAGGCTGCTGTGGATGGGCGGGAGCGCATGACCAGATTCAGAGCGGCGGTCGGCCTCCCAGTAATGCTGCCAAGAAAAGTTATGGGAGGAAGGAACTGTGCCAGACATGCCAGCCCAGGCAGCTCTAAGGGAGCTAAACAGCTGAGGAAGCGGACTGCCGGTGGGCGAGAGGGCCTCCTGAAGCGTGGGTCGTGGGCAGCCATTGGCAGTGGTGCTCCGCCCGTGGGTAAAGAAACCAGGCCGTGCCCGCATAGAGACTGCTGGTGTCTAGGTGCAGGACAGAAATGGCATGAAGAAAAGAGCGGGCATACTGCTCCTTCAGCGGCAGCCAAGCATAGCACGCCACCCTCCCTTGAAGAATGGAAAGCGGCTCACTTTCAAGGGAGAGAGAGAGTTAGGACTGTTGTGGAGGGGGAGCCGGTCACCGTGTGTGCATGAGGTGAAGTGAGCCCCCCTCCCAGAGTGAGAAGACAATGGGAGGAGTACACGTGTGCAGCCGTAAAGCTGAAGGGAGTGGAAGGGCCGCTGGGAGCATGATGCAGCGAGGGCCCCGTCACAGTGAAAACTAAAGAGAGACAAAACAAAACAAAAAAAAAGACTTGCTGCAAAGGAGAGGGGATCCTGCTGCAGGGCGGGAGTCACACGGAGTGTGGTTTGGCGATGGGGAGTGTGCCCTATCTACGAGTCCTGGGGAGGTGCTGCAGCCAAGTGGAAACTTCCTGATGCACCGGGCTGCCGGCGGGGTAGTGGTCCCCTGCGCAGCGGCAAGAGAGGAGCAAGTGCTACAGGAAACGCATGTAATCCCTACGGCAGTCCTGCTTGGGCCGAGAACCAATTCACCAACGCAACCTAGTGGCCATCTTCAGCGGAGAAAGATACATAAACAAAACAACAGGCATACGTGTGCGTGGACATGAGGAAGATTGCCCGACCTGCAGAGAAGAAGTGACTATGATGGAGGGCATGACACCGGAGTAGCTTCAAAGGGAAAAAAAAACAGGGAGAACTATCCCCAAATTCAGCAAGGGAACCCTGAAGTGGATACAATGAGAAAGGCTGCTGAGAGCTAAAGGAAGAGAAAACAGAGCGCACAGACGAAGCCTGCAGCATAGAAAAACTGCTGCGTACACCCCAGCGATATTGTGCAGGACACTGGCAAGCAAAGAACTCTATAGGTAAGGGCTGCTGCAGCTTGGGTGAAGGAATGCAGTGACGCCTGGTGGCCACAAGTGCTCACTGCAGCAGTAAGGACAACAGCGAAGCACTGCACATGGACAGCAGGTGGACTACAAGATAGTAGCCCCAAAGCAGCACATCTTCGAGGGAATGAAGGAAGTGCACTGAATGCGTGCCCAGTGGTAGAAGCACACCACCGCAAGGGAAAGAAGAGGTGAGCAACACTCACCAGCAGTACAAGCACCCATCTGGGGAAGACTGAAGACATTGTGCAGCAAGTGCGTCCAGTGAAGTAAGGATGGCACTACAGGAGGAAGTGCGCAGCATGCACGCCCAGTGTCAAAAGGGTGCCACCGTGAGTTGAAGATGAGGAAAGAGCGCAAGGGGAGAAGTGCGCTGAAGATCGTACTTGAGACACAGATGGTAAGGGCGGGAGCCTGAGAGCAAGGAGAAGACCTGCAAGAAGACAGTGGAGAAGACCTGCAAGAGGTTGGCGAGGATGACCGGCAAAAGTTCTGAAGAGACAACCTCCCAGAGGTCCGAGAAGATGACCTGCCAGAAGAGGTCAGAGCAGCGGCGACCTGGCAAGAGGTCGGAGAAGCTGCGACCTGAGAAGAGGTCTGACAGGAGGACCGAGGAGGGATCTGACTAAGAGGACCGAGGAGAGGGCTGACAAAGAGGACTGAGAAGAGGTCAGTGAAGAGAACCGAGGAGAGGTCTGACAAGATTGACCTGAAGTCAGAAGTAATGAAAGGAAGAAGGTCACGACGACGGGTCTGGTCACCGAATGAAGAGAATGCATTGTCCCAGGGGTAGGACAGGACCAGGGAAATCTGTGTGAAGTGCACGTCACATGGAGCGGTCTCGTCCGTGAAGACGAGCAAGAAGATGGGACTAGACCGTGTCGAGAAACGAAAGAACAAGAAGGAGGAAATTGTGTGGCATGACGCCACAGAGGAGAAACCGCAAGAAGAAGAGAGGAGTGTGCGATCTGACAACTCGCACACCAGAAGGCAAAGGTGATGAGTGAAAGTACATCTGGCATGGAGCACAGTAGCTGGAGAACATCGGTGGCACTTGGAGAAACTACCTATCCATGAGTCTTTAGAACACCTGGTGATTGCAGAGGCGAGCAGACTGGACCATTAGGGACATCCACCTTTGGGGTCGCACGGGAGACTGGACGGTGCGACTGCTCGGACGTCCTGAAGAAAAGGATCCCACCACTACACACCAGACCATGGTGACTCAGGTGCAAATGCCTCAGGGACGCCAGTGAGAGCGGGTCCCAGCACGAGAGATGAGTCTACAGCCGCCCTTCCGCAGGTCCCAGGAAGACGAAGATCTCATGCTAAGTGGCAGGAGTAAACAACTACCCTTCAGGTGGAGCTAAGGGCTTGAAGGTAGGACTCGTAGCGCTTCCTCCACACACCTAGAAGGTGGCGTTGAAGCAACACGGTAAAGGGAACACAGTCCAGTGGAAGCCTGGTGAAGAGGGCCTCCAGGACATCCTGTGAGAGGGGCATCCTGGTGAGAGGGATGTCTTGCAACTACTCCACCCCATTTCATAGAGAGAAGCAATGCTGCCTGTGTGGAGATGTGACGACATCCAGGACTGATTGGTGAAAAGTAACATCTATCCGATCCACCAACGCTCTACCTGCTCCTTCAGCACGAGAGCGATGCCTAGAAAGACAGTAGTGTCAACTTCCATGCCCAGAGTCGAAAGAGGACCGGTCCTGCAGGGTACCAATGAACTGTGCCAAACAAACCTGGTGGTCCCAGCTGCTGTCGTACCATCGTCTTTGTTTTGCAGGCAGCTAAAGAGACTCAGTGGAAGTTTGTTATTTTGTTTTATTTTCTCCCACAGGTTAGAATTTATTGTTTCCAGTTTGAATAAAGTTTGGGAGGGATGTAGTGACCTGCTGGTTACTGTTCTAGTTGTTCTAACACCAGCCATACCCTGAGGGCTGGCTTACACCCCACCCCATACCCATCCAGCAAAGGATCCAGGATTGACAGCACATGTGACCTTGCCAATAATAGGGACCGGGCGCACGTGCCCTGGGCAAGTTCTACTAACTAACCTTCTGTGTCTGTGTCTGTGTCCTGATTATTCATGCATGAGGGCCTAGGGTCCTACAACATTACAGGTGGTTTCTGAAAGGTGCATGCTCTGGCATCACCCAACAATGGAATCAGCAGACAGGTTCTGGGAATGATTATGTCATGCAGAACTCATTCCCAGAATACAGAAATGAATTTCATGTAAGAAAATATCGAGTTGGGATGAGCAGAGTGGCAAAGCAAGGGGTCAGATGAGCATTCTCTTCAGATAACGTTTTTATGAGGGTGATTCGCCCTAGTTTATTAAAATTTCCCTATCTCAGCATTAAATCTTTTTGATTTCAGTCTTAAAACGTCAAACTGGATGGTTTCACATGCATGCATCATTCCCAAACCACAGTTATGGACTAGAATGACTAATTTACAGAAATTCTACAGCCACTACAGCATGAGATTGACCAACAATAAATCATTCACTTTTACCCAAATTTTGAATATCAAACCTTCCAAATCTTAAATTGCGATAAAATCCCACTTTTGGTGTTCCATCTCATTGACCTCTGAGCGTCTTCTGAAAACTAAGCCAGATACCTTGCATTTCAAATGACTGTCAGACAAAAACAATCCAGAGTAAACTTAAACGTCAGCAAGTGATGCATACAGTTACAGATAACATACTACTGAGCTGGTGTACCATGGTAAGATGGAAATGAAGAAGGTGCATAATGCACATAGTATAAGGAAGAGTTACCTAAACTGTGAGTTGGGACCTACTAGAGGTTTATGAGCAGATTGTCGGTGGGTCGTGAAAGTCATGGTTTAGATCTAAGCAATACTTAAAATGGTTAGCTCAGTTTGTGCATCACTGCAAATGTGTTGAACAATGTCCTTAAGCCCAGTTTTAAAACACACCCTTGGGAGAATTCCCAAGCAAGACTCTGGGTAACCTTCCAGTATTTATTACTGCAGTTTTTTACTTACAAAAACCATTTCAACATAGAAAGTGATCACTATACATGATCCTACACAAGCATACTACTTGTGCATGACTTTCACACACACATTGATAAACATGGATGTGGCCTAATGGCCAGAGCTCCCGACTTTGGTTCTGTGGAATCAGATTTGAGTCCTGGTGTTGACTCAAAATCCATTGACTCTTAGCAAATCACACAATCTACTGTGCTTATAATAAAAATATTCTGACCTTATGTAATATAATCTGGTGCTCATGTAAAGTGCTCTAATGCCCTTGGGCCATGTTCGTGCTATATAAAACTGCAATATATATATGTATATTTTGAGTCAAAAATGTACCACTGGGCTGTGGATATGAGGCCTTATCCCACACTATACAACAAGAAAGGGTTTCTCAAATTTCCTAAATTCTCTGGTATCAACTCCACTATTTTTCAGAAACAACCCACTCTGAAAAGTATTCCAGTTCCAGACTCAGTATCTTGGCCACAGTCCTATATCAAAGGGAGTGGTCAAGATTGTAACGTTTACAAACAATTGCTGTTATGACATTTCAAAAATTGCTCCCGCCTCATTAAAGCTAGATAGGTCGTGAAAGTTTGATGTTATAAAAATTGCATCATGGTTCTAAAATGTTCAGGAAGTGGTGGTATGAGGCATCTCTCATCTGGGTCAGTGGGAGCAGATACACTCCGTGTGCCGGCCAGTGTGGGCGGTGCCATCCTGACCTGGTAGAAAGAGGCATCATGCGCGCGCGAATATATATGATTTTTAATGTACATGCGTGTTTGATATATTGAAACAACTCAGCAATGTTACGGACTGCAGCTTGCATGTGTTGTAAAAGTACATACAGCGCAGAAACACTGGTGATGAAATGGAAGGAATGAGTCACTAATGTTCCTCGGTTACCTAGGCAATGGATAATCTGGCTTTTTCCTCTAACTGACTATACAGTACATGACATCATTCCATCGCTGCATTTGATTTACCCTTCATGTCGGACTGCCTTCACTGCTCCTGCCATTGAAATATATCTGTGTTTCACGCTTTTGTTTATGATGCATCCCTATGTTTTATACAGGGCGTAGCAAGGTCAGGTGGTACCCGGTGTGGAAATTTTTTTGTCACCCCGGACTTTAAAAAATGGCAAAAATATGTTTTTAAAACACATTTTTTTGCCGTTTTGTCAAGCCAGAAGTGCCAAGTGTCATCACTGAGGGGGGGGGGGGGGGGGGGGGGGGGTGACAAAATGCCAAAAATATGGGTTTAAAACACATTTTTTTGCCATTTTGTCACCCCCCCTCAGTGATGACACACAGGGCGGCCCGCACTCACTGCACCCCCCTTCCTACACCCCTGGTTTTATACTCATAACCACTGCAAGGTGTTTCCGTAGAATTATGGATATACAGCACTTGCTACAGAAACTACCATCTGCAGCATAATTTACAAATTTCGGTCAAAAAATTCGTTTCTAGCTCTAATTGATCAAAAGTTTCTAACCATGTGCAAGGTGTGGTGCCACACAATTGCAGACTCTGCTGTATTCATTCGTCAAACTGAAACTAAAGAGGTCTAATCTTTACTCAGACAATACTAATGTATGTTAATAGGACAACAGAATAAAAATAATTCTGTTATAGAGTGTGCTGCTGTATTCCACATAATTTGCCTTTTGCTGCTGCATAATTTAATCAACACTGTTGCATAATTTAGTGCTCTATTGCTGCATAATTCCAATAACAAACTATCAAGCCCACCGTTACAAGTATTAAACTCTCATTCATCCTACCGTATGCCACCCTACCAGATGTATACAATCCTTTTATTCTTGGTCATATGTACAAGCCGGTACTAGTTCATGTGTGGTGGGTGTTCATGGGTACGCGTCTTGTTCACAAACATGATACACCTATCGTTTGATTCATTTCAGGAGCTCTTAATATCTTCTCTCTACAAAAGTCGCGGATAGTGAGAATAGTACTAAAGTATTGTTTCCAGCTCCATATCCTTTGCCTTTCACCATGGAAGCTACAAATTGCAGGTGAAGCTGTGTATACATTGTATTGGATCTGTGACTATGGTTAAATTGATGAGGTTCCTTGGTTTGTCTTCAGTTCTTTGTTGATGGATTGCTTGTTAAACTATACCAAGCAGAAATCATTCACATACACTTCTTTTAGTCAGTATTTCTCAATCAGGTGTTCTTTCCAAAGTGGGGTGGCCTACACCCATCATTTCCTCTTGTTAGACTTAATGCATTGTGCAAAAGATCTAGGAGAGTGGGAGGAAAACTCCCTTTTAATAACAACTTCTAGGAGCTAGACAATGCTCCTTTTCATAACAATGTACATGACATAGTTAGCCATTGCTTCAGGTGTAAACCAGTCGGAGAAGAAGCACAGAGCACTATCTTCAAGTGCAGCGGCAACCATGACAGTTGTCACACGCCTCAGTATGGGTGAGGTCTCAGTGGCTTCATACTATATAACCCTATATTGCTTACCATGAGAAATACTACTGGATCGTTTGATTTCTTGTTGCCTCCCACAGTGATCAAGCGTTGGCCAATACATGGCATCATAGAAATACTGAGGCATTATTCACTGGTCTGAGCACGCCAATTGATACTGCCTCACATTTATTCTTTATATCATACCCTATCCTTTGCACTTATTCGGTGTGAAACCAGAGGCAAGACTACATGGTGCCCATAGATCTGTGGGTGAAATGACCAGAGCTTGTCAGCACGTTTGTGTTAATGTATCAACTTTCCACAAAAGTGGAAAAGTTATATGTGTGCTCTAGTCCAAAAATACAAATTCTTTTTTGTTAACACTTGATCAGCAGGGAGGCATGAACCACAGAAAAAGTAGTTTCTTGAGATTCACCAGTCTTGGGTGGTTCAATATGCCAAGGGGAGTTTCTAATAGATGCTTGCTGGTGCATTCTGTAAAGAAAGGTTTTGCTTCTAGCTGGCTACTAATGACACTCATTCAGTCTATTCATCCTTATTTGATCCAAGTTTTTTGAGGTTACATCTTAAAATGGATCATAAAGTAGGATTTCTAATTGTAAATATTGGCAGAGGATAGTAAACATAAACTCTGCAAAAAGCATTCTAGTTAAAGCTCTTCTCGTGAGAACAAATGTTCTAATCAAGTTTCATTTAAGATTCCTTCCTGGATCACGTGTAAATGTTGATAATTTTGGGAGACAAGGGGCCAGATGTAGGTAATCCTGAAATACCGAGTCCTTAATAGTGATTTTTACCGAATCGCTATTAAGGACTCGGTATTACAGATGTACGTAAAAAATCAGTAAAGAATACCGATTCGGTAATAAGCGGTTTCAAAATTAGCGATTCGGAAAGTATCGGTAGAAATGAATACCGATTCTCAATTACCGAATCGGTAACACCAATTCGTTAATACTGAATCGGTAATTAGCGATTCGGTAATTTAAAAAATCCGTAATTATCGAATCAGCCAATCCTGTGCATCCTCATCACCTCCCAAACAGGAAGTGGCCACACCCATGCAGCTGCACTGATCCTGAAGCGGTTTGTGAGGCAGGGAGCACAGTAAACAAGCCAGGACCAACTCAACAAACTGTTCCCTGACAACACTGTGCAACCATGGACAACCAGGAGAGGGAGAAGGATGCAGCTGAAAGAAAGAGGAAGCACAAATTCAGCGAGCGGGAGCTGGAGGTCCTTATTGAGGATGTCACTAAGGACCATGACAAACTTTTTGGGAAACAGTCTCTGCACGTGCCAGAATCCCTGAACAGGCAGATTTGGCTTGTCATACAATCAAAAATAAATGCCATTGGAGTAACCCAGCGCTCCATCGAGGAACTCAAAAAAAGGTGGTATGAACTGAGGAGAGGCTGGCAGAGAGGCAGAAGCAAGCCAACCACACAGGTGGAGGGAGAAACACAGCACCTGCACCAACTGCCCTGGATCTCCTGGTCAAGTCTACCCTCCAGCCGGAGAGTGTGAGTGGGATTGGGGATGCAGACAGCTCAGCCAGAGCTGGCATCAAACAAGGTAAGATGCATGCACTGCTTGCTGTGCCCGCCACTCCCTAACCCCAATTCCCAATGAGGCATTGTGAATCCCTCTCCAGTACATGCTTTACTAAAAACCAGCAATGCATTATGGAAGATGTAGTCAGAAGTAACACATGTCAGAACAGTCAGTCCACTGAACCCAAAGGCATGTGAGACACATCAGCAATTAGCAAGCAGAGGACAGTCAGTTTGATTGGGAGGCATGAAATTTATTATCATACTAATGCTGCCAGATAAATGAGCAAATGTACATTCTGTCTTCACAGGCGAGCCATCGCGCAGGGCTGTAGAGGGGAGCAAAGGAATGGCAGCCAGGACAGAGAGGACACAAGAGGAGGAGGTCTTGCCGCCCGCAGGGCACACCACCCCACCACCACCACCACCACCACCATCACCATCACCGTCACCACCGCCACCATCAACGCCACCAGCACCGAGAGCCAGGAGGCCTGCAGTGGCCACCCTCCAGCAGATGGAGGAGTCCGAGGAGGACAGCATAGGAGGACAACAGTCCACGGTGGCTGAGGATGTCGACGGTACTAGGCTCACAGTCCCCAACAGAGCGCACCCACACAAGTGCCAGACGCCGCAGGGCAAGGGCTCCAAGTCCAGCTTCACAGGGCGATGATGAAAGTGTGTTCGCCGGTCTCGAAGGGAACATGCTAAAGGTGCAGCACCTGCAAGGCAAAGCCAGAAGGTCAGTCCAGCAGCAGATGGTACAGATGAATGGGCACATGCTGCGAATAGAGAAGGGCATCTGTTCCATGAACGATACAGTGGCTGAGGGAATGAGGGACATCTCCGAGGCAGTGAGGCTGCTGTGCAGCAAATTCGATGAGGACAGTCTGGCAAGGCGAAGGGAGAGGCAGAAACTTGAGAACTACACCAACACGGTAAACCGCCTCTCCACTGCAACCTCTCTGGAGATGACCCACTGCAGCTGCGATGTGGCAAGGGGGCTGGTCACAGTGACCAGTGCACTAGAAGTGCTACAGACCAACCAGGTAGCCACTACAGGTGATGGGGGGGTAGGGAAGAGGCTACTAGCTGCAGTAGCATCACGCCACATATCACAGAGTCCAGGAGGCGCAGCGGACGACACAGCGCTGCCGCAGGACAGACTGGCAGTGAGGACAGTGTGCCCAAGGAATGCAGCAGTGCAAGTAATGGCAGCCATCACATGGTCAACCGAAATGGGTGGTGTAACCCGTTTCGGCTTAGGAAACTGAATTTATATTAGGCCTGGCATGTGACACCCTTCATGTTGTGGTGATGTGCTATCATAATTAAACACCATCACTCACTTACAGTAACTGGCTGTGTCTCCTTACTTACTCAGAAATAGTTGCGTGTTATCTCAGCCCGTCTGTGTCTCCTATCTGGTGCTGCTGCCACACCTGCTGCGCTGTGCTCCGGCTGTGGACAGTCCTCACCCTCATCCTCAGAGTCAGTTAGTTCCACTGCTGTTCCTTTCTTTGTGGCAAGGTTATGCAGCATGGCACATGTTGCTATTATTTTGCAGCAGATGATGGGGCGGTACTGACGTGCACCTCCACTTTTGTGGAGGCAACGGAACCTGCTTTTTAGAAGTCCAAAGGTGCCCTCCACAACGTTGCGCGTGCTTTTATGTGCCATATTGTATCTTCTCTCACTTGGGGTGGAAGGGTTGAGGTATGGCGTTAGGATAAATGCCCGCACGGCATATGCGCTGTCACCTAAATGAGAAAGGAAGTGCCATTAATATGAGTCACCAACACATTCATCCAAGGTATACATCAGGGTGTGTCACATTGATTTACCTAGCAGATATCCTTCTCCAAATTCACCCCCAGCCAGACGTGTGTAGATCCCATTGTTCCTGAATATGTAGGAGTCATGGGTACTCCCTGGAAATTTGGCCACGATGTCAGTGATGAGGTTGTCCGCATCGCATATCACCTGCACGTTGATGGAATGCGTACATTTGCGGTTCTGGTATATGTATTCTGTAGCTGCAGGTGGGCAGATTGGTATGTGGGTCCCATCAATGCACCCTATTACATGTGGGAACTGTGCCTTTTGGTAGAAATCAAGCTTTGTCTTCTGCAGTTCCGCCTGTGTGCTGGGGAAGCGTATGTAGTGATGCATTCTCTGCATCATGGCATCCAAGAAGGAGTTGAAGAAACGGGAAAGGGAACTCTGTGACACACCACCTGCCACAGCTATCACCCCCTGGTAACTTCTTGATGCAAGTAGGTGCAGGCTACCGAGCACCTGGACATGTGTTGGTATGGCGTGCACCCTTGGTGTCTGATGCTCCAGGAGTGGTTGCAGGTCCCGTATCAGGTCTAGGATGGTTTGGGGGTGTAGCCTGTACCTCTCATGTATTTCAGCCTCAGTCATTTGGAACAGTGTAACACGCAGTCTGTACACGCGCTCCTCCCGTCTCCAGATCCTCAGTCCTGCTGCTCGCAAACGTAGCCGCCTTGCTATCATGTAGAGGGCTGCCATTGTGTTCACACTGTTGCATTTTGGGGCTGTTTATACGCAGTGCACCTGATTATCACCTGCTTTGAGTCAGTGGTAATTAGGGACTCTTAAATACCGAAAAATCGAAAATTCGGTATTACCGATTTTTGGTACATTTGCGATTATTTAAGGATTTCTTATTTACCGATTCGGTATTTAGGGGTTTCGGTGTCTGCTAATCGCTAAATAAGGAATCGGTAACTGGTTTCCCTTATTTTTACCGATTCCTTATTTGCGATGGCGTTCGATATTCCCTCATCGCACATGGCTAAATACCGGTCGGTAACGCAGATATTTAACGAATTTCAGCTTTACCGGGCGGTATTTAGCCACCTACATATGGCCAAAGGTCTTTTTTACTCTAGTAGTAAAACGTACATATGAGGGAAGACTAGCCGGATGTCTAGTAGGCTTAGTTTCCACTAAACATCAAAAAATGCCATTGCCATTTATTCAAGTTGTGAGACAGAGGATCGATGGCAATTCCCTGACTTAACGATAGTAAATGTCTGTATTTATCCTGGATCATGTCCTGCTAACCGTTATTACGCTGCACATTGATGCGGCCAGGGGCCAAGGACTCTGCCGGTTTTGTAATGGGCACCTCAATACGCTCCAACCGATGCTGAGCACTCTTTGTATAAATTGGACATTGGAAGTTGATTGGCTTTCAGGCTCTGCTAGATCCTCCTTTATAGGCATTCCATCAACATCCGCTTTAATGATCAATGTACTAATGCTCATGAAAAAGGAATTCTGGAGGCTTTTTTAGCAGTAAAAGAAAACCAGGAATTACAGATTAACTTCTTGGAAACCGTAAAAACAAATATTTGTTCAATATTTACCATCATTACTGCTATGTCTGCACAGGAGACTCTTTCTCAAAGCATAATTGATGTGCAGGTAAAGTGTATGGAAAATTAGAGGAGCCAGTTGAGGGTCCACCTCAAATTTATATCTCTTGTAAACCAATGTGGGTGGCAAGAAGATTTGAGGGCAATGTGATCCTACCTTTTTACATTTTTATCAGTGGTGTAGAGAGGATGCTATGGTGCCCTAATGAAAACAAGGAAATTGGGCC
This sequence comes from Triturus cristatus, assembly GCF_964204655.1. Lineage (NCBI taxonomy): Eukaryota > Metazoa > Chordata > Amphibia > Caudata > Salamandridae > Triturus > Triturus cristatus. The sequence goes on along the minus strand of NC_140587.1, from coordinate 708,459,585 downwards.
TCCAGGCCCTGGATTTTAAGCAGCTGCGACCAGTGCCGATAAGAACGGTGGGCCGATGGGGATTTCGACAGATGACGATGAGGAAAATGTATTATTTATTTAATTTTCCCACTTGGTCGTATGTCGAATATCCCCCCCCAACCAGGTCCCACCGGTCTGACCTGCACGGTCCGTGGCTGCTTTTAACACAAAACCAGCCGCTAATTGGGGTGGAGTCCTCATGCTAATGGGCGCCGGTGACACTGCACCTGCTGTATTAACAACAGCTTCACCCCTTATTTTTTTAAAAGGGCTTTGTCAAATAAAATCATTAATTCATCAGTTGCCTTCTCTACTGCCCAAGGGCAAGTCTAAGAAACTTGCTGCTCTCATTGGTTTACAAAAGCAGAAACCCCCTCTTCATAAAGAAGGTAAAGGGTCTACAGCAAAGAACACAAGACTACAAAGTGAGAGAAACCAACATCCAAAGTCTCAATATCAAACTAAGAGGCAGGTCCTAGCTGTCTGAGTGTTGATACAGCTTCCTTGAAGCCTTTCCATCTGCCCACTGAGCATCTGCTGTAGGTTTTAACTAATAATGATCGAAAAACACATATTACTTTGGGGCTAAATCTCTTGGGAAAGAGATCAAAAAGATCCGCCATCTTAACAGATACATAATATAGATTTTTAAGAACATTCCTGATCTCTCAAGACTAGAGTCTCAATGTTGTTGGCTTTGTAACAGGAGAGACCAATGATCTAATGGAAGTGTTTTTTATCTCCAGGGCTAATCGGTGAAATAGTGAAATCTTCAGAAATGGCCTATTTGAAGGGAGGCCTAATGCTGGTTTCCTAAGTTGAGGCTGAATATTTTTGTCCAGCAAGATACAGCAAGATCTATCTAAACCAATAATCCCAAAGGCAACAACTTTACTTTTTTCCAGCTAGTTGGCAAATCTGAGACTGCCGCGAAGCACCTCAATTCTCTTAATAGCACCCTCTTACTGACATAGATATATAAGCATGTCGCCCACATATATTTACACATGTGTGTTACAGCCTTCTGTGATGCCCCATTCCTATATGCTGATAGCCTGCACCCCAGGGACTCTACCACCGCGATTAACTGAGGTGAGAGCAAAAAGTCGGTTGGGTATCTCTCTTTATTCTCGATCTCACCAACATTACTAATCACATCCTCAACCTTGCCATATTCCCTGTGTAGAAATTATATCTAGCCCAGAAAGCTAGGACCAGGTCCCCTTTTCTGTACCATGAGCAGCATATAGTCTAACCTTATTTTACTGAAGGCTTTTTAATACTGCAAGAACATAGTCCTGCTCCACTTTTTCTAGTGAGTGGAACATATGTAAACCCCCGTAAACTTCAGGTAATGATTCGGCATGATATAAAACCACACTGGTCACTATGCATGAACGAGGTCAATATTTGTATCAGTCTGCCTGCTCTGTGAAGGATCTTAATAGCAATGTTGATCTCGGATACAGGGGGAGATGATGCACAGTTGCTTGGGTGCTATCCAGCTTTGGCATCATCGTCAAGGAAAACATCGCTTCCTGACACCTTACGTAGTACTTTTATGGCTTCCACCAATTTAGCTTTCATCAAAGAGGCTTCTAGTGTTTTAATTTGCTCCTCTGTAAATTTAGGCAAGTCCATCTCATTCAGGTAGGCTTCAAGGACCTCCTTATACACTGGTTGTTAGAGTTTATATACTTTTTCCTAAGTACAGAGGATATAGTTTATCCCTTCTTGTGTAACTGCGATAAGTGCAAGGATCATTGTGTAAGGTGTTCTCTTCTAAGTAACAAGTCAGTAGCCCATGTATCACCCCCCTTTATATGAAGTGTGTTATATCCTGCTAATTTAATCATATGTATTCCAGTTTGCCTTTCCTAGCTGCTCAGCCAGTGTGAGTGTTGACAGTGGTATGTTGGTGTGACTTGATGCTTGGAATTCTTGGGTCCCTGTGTGGATGAGTGGTGACAGTTGGAAGATGGGCCGGGCAGCAGGCAGGCTGCTCTTGGTGGGGCTGGCATATTAGGATCACTTTGCTAATGGACTGATGTACATAATTATATTCCTGCAACTTGAAGTCAATAAAGAACTACTTAAAATACAACTCGGCTACATCTGGTAAAATACAACATATTTTGGCGATGACCTGGACGAAGACTTAAGCGTGCTACAAGATTTAAGAAGCTGTCCATGGTATGGACATGAAGAACCCAAAGAAACCAAGAGAAACAAAGAGTAAAGCGTCAAGAATGCAGCTCCAGGCAAGCCAGCCCCACCAGTGTCCTTGTCAGGGGACAGCCCCAGCCTGAACATGATTCATTGATCTTCTAAAAATGACATTGATCCATGTGGGTAAGTGGTGAGAGCCTCACTACTTCCACATCTTAACATTGGTACTTTCTACATCATTTTGGATCAACTGGTGTTGTGGTTGTTCCAAGCATACACATTTTAAACAGCTGTCCAGCCAAGGCGTACTTCTTCTTATTACATTCATGTGTGTGATCCAGCCACATCGTTCTGCAGTGTTCCACAAAGAGTGTATTGCTTGCTGAAAATGGGAGCTCAAATTTACGAGATTCATCTTTAATGGATACTATTGAAATGCTCTTTCATTGTCATTGCATGTGCACTGGATCGGGATGTTTCTGCACTGTGCCATCGCTCTTCCCTGCCCTCATGTTTGTGGGATGTGTCTACACGTTGTGGTCTGGGACCACATTGCATCTTTGGCATCTTTAACATCTACATGGATATATACAACAATTTCTAATGTGTGGTTTTGTTTCCTGGAGGCCTTAGGAGGCCAATAGTGGTGAGACACCTTTGGTTTTTAATTGTTTTTCTACAGCTCAGACTTGTTGGTAGTAGGGTCTGTTAAACCGCCTTATTGCGGTTTGAAAAACGAGGCATGAGCTGTGCATAGCGTACACACCGTGAGCACTTGCAGTATTTTCAAAAGGAGTTACGAGTATGATACTGCGTGCGCAATCTTACCTGCACCTTTGGAGTCGCGGGGAATCTCCTCAGGATCCTAGAATCTTCATGACGTTCCAGCCTTCCACCACGTCTGATCTTGCTGTGTGGCACTGTTTGGCACACGCACATGCCTGGAGCCTTCCGGCACTGGCGTGTCTGTGTGCCGCCATTTTGGTATTGGCGGCAGCACTTAAGCAGCGGGGAATCAGCACACCAGTTGTCTGCTTGTGTCTCAGCAGTGGTGCATATGCTGATTTTCTCGGCTGCCCTGAGAACGACTTCATGGAGGGGAGTCAGCGTACTAGCTGCCCTTTCTAAGCCTCACCTGTGTGTGAACGGCGGTTTCACCTAGCAGCTCTGTTCAGCAGTGTAGGAGGACGCCTTCTACTTCCTCTTCTCGCAGGGTATTCAATCAATTTAAAGCTTTTATTCGATTTGTACATACAAATCATACAAGCAAAAAAAAATACATAGTTAAAATGTTTAAAATCACCATATGACCACTTATATGAAACGATGATAAGACGTTGTGCAAAAGTCTGAAGTGCAACAATTAAGAAGTAATCTTGCCAGTTTGGGTCAACGTACTATTATAAAAGCAAAACGTACATGAATGAACAGACAGGAGATCAGTAGGAATTACTCAATGGGCCTTTCCTGGCAGCTGTACATCAAAATTTATAAATAATCATAATATACTGTGGACATCAACAAAATAAGAATAATACTTTAGTTACAAAAATGGTATAAAACTTGAAGACGTATATATACAGACAAAAATGTAAACAGTAATAGCAGCGTAATACAATACCTGGCAGCTGTATAACATAGGTACAGACAGGTAAGTATAAAAATATTATAGTACAATACTTTTCCTGACAACTGTACACTTCAGAATAAAAGTAGCCAGGAAAAAACAAATCTCCTCGTTCTCTAATGAGGATAAAAGTATCAGTGCTGTTTCTGTAGTACGAATATTATATTTAATAAAAATTGGCTTAAGGTATTTTAGCCTGAGAGAATGATAAAATTTACAGAGAAGTAAAAAGTGGCAACTATTCTGCCGGGAAATACTGTCACACGGACAGGGTATATCTGAACTGGTTCTTGTGTTTGGAAATGCAACCAGATGGTGAACAATACCCAATCTGACACGTGTTAAAACATACTGATGGGAGGGACGGGTCACATACACAAGATAGGATTGGAACTCCGAAGTTAAATTTAAATCTTTATAAAATTTCACGGTAATAAGATTACCAGAAATTTTATCTCGCTCTGCCTTTCGGAAGTTTAAGAACGTTGTCTTAATTTCTTTTTTTGAAATAGAAACAACCTCTTCTGGCTCGCGGAATACATCAGTATTAAAAAGAAGGAGATACCAGCAGTGGATGTATCTCAACCACTGTATGCGTGAGGAGTGGTCCAAGCCTATACAATCAAGAATGATATCCTGAGTAAATCGAGTCTCTGGTTTAGCCCAAATAGAACGCCACAATAAAAGTGGCCGGACTGCTGCTAAATCAGAAATAAACTCGATCCCAACTTCTTCATGGATCAGCAGAATGGAAGCGGAAGGGGGGACACATAACAACCTCCTTAAAAACTTATTTTCCTCCTTCTGCAGGGATGTACCCACACTATGGCCCCATACACCTGCCCCATACAGTGCAGAGGGGACACAACAAACATTGTATATGTTCATCATGTCTAAAATGCTTCGTGAGCCGAGTTTAGAGGCAAAACGAAAAATACTGCCAGTAGACCGCAGCATTTTTAGTCTGATGGAATCAAATTCCGAGGTCCAAGACCCGCTATCGTTAAATGTAATTCCTAGATAACAAAAAGACTTGACAGGAGTCAACTTTTCCTTATCCAGAAAAAAGGTATGCTTTACCTGCTTAGCTGCCCGTCCACATGTCATAACATACGTCTTAGTTTTGTTCACGCGGAGCCGCCTAACTTGAATAAACTGCATAAAATTATCGATTAGGCGCTGTAGGCCCATCTGTGTGCGGGATATGAGAACAGCGTCGTCCGCGTAAAGTAACAGCGGAACGGGTTTACCACCAATCAAGGGGGCATCTGCTGGGATGTCAACCAAGGAACGGTCGACGTCATTAATAAAGAGGGAAAATAACAACGGGGCCAAAACGCATCCCTGGCGTATGCCCCGAGACACTTTGAAAAACGGGGTACATTCTCCAAGGGTGCCATAGCGGACCTTACAAGAAAGTTTTTCGTAAAGTCTAGCTAAAAAATGGACTATTTCCCTCGGGGCCCCTGCGTCTAGCAAAACCTCCCAAAGAATAGTGTGGTTAACCAAATCAAAAGCACTGCTCAAATCAGCAAAACATAAAAAAAGGTTGCCATTTTTAGCCACAGTATATTTGTTAATTAAAAGGTCCAAATTTACACATTGGTCCAATGTGCCCAGGCCTTTCCGAAAGCCATATTGGACTCTAGTTAAGATATTAAAATCAGCTGCCCAATCTTCCAGCCTCCTGAGCAAAATCCTACTCATCACCTTCACAGAGGCGTCCAATAATGAAATTGGACGGTAGTTAGAGGCCTCTGATTTATCACCTTTCTTATGTAGAGGGATAATGACCGATTGACCCCAAGTAGACGGGAAATTAGTTTCTGCCGCACAATTGAATATCCTCGCCAGGATGGGAGCCCATAAAGCTGGTTCATCTTTGTATAAATCCAGCGGAACCCCATCGGGGCCAGGGGCCTTACCTCCTTTGCTTAAAGAAATTGCTTCATGGCTTTCTTCTAATGTAATTCCCAACGGAAGGGGTAGCCATGAGATAGACTCAGGTAACATTGATTCAAGAGATAACCCTTCTGGATTGAAAATTTTGGAAAAATGACTGACCCAATCGCTACATGCCACATAAGATGTTAATTCTGGTACATCTTCTTTATTGAGAAACGGGCTGTTAATTGTTTCCCAATACAGTTTGCAGTTTTTGGTCTCGGCTGCTTCCTTCAACTTATCCCACGCCTCGGTCTGTAATACCCTTTTCCTGGTATTGATTGCTATTTTATATCTTGCCCTAAAAAATTGTATATCCGTCTTAACGCGTGGATTAGTGCCCAAAGCATTCTTTAAATCACGGAGGGCGACTATACAGGTCTTATCAAACCACCCCTGCTTCGGACCGCTATTAGATTGCGAGGCCTTAGTAAAAATACCATCAATAATACTATTCATGGAGACAAAGTGAGCTAATAGGCAGCCTAAGTCACAGTCATCATCCAAACAGAAACTAATTTGGTTCTTACATCTGGTAAGAACCTCCTTCTGCTTAACCTTAGAATTTAATCCAGTCCATTTAATCCTTAGACCTTTCGGTCTAATAGGTACTAAGTCAGTAGAACATTTCCCACCTGAAACCGTCGAGGTACCATGCCCCAGAAGGGTAACACGAAGGCTGTTATGGTCGCTGAGACTTTCTTCATTTACATACAGATCGGTAAAGTCTCCACTGCTAGACAACAGAATATGATCTATAAATGATCCTGCATCTCTGCCTGTAAATGTAGGGCATATTATTGCCTGGTTGTTTGTGTTACAGTTTAACAGGGTCATGTCTAGTGTGACTAGCATATTATTTAATGTGGAGCCATAACTGCAATGTTGGAAGTGAGGAGAATCCTCCCTCACACCCAAACCCCCCCAATGACTACTCATTGCTGCACCAAAACCGCAGATGTTCCCGTTGGACAAATGGCAGGGCTGCAGGTTAAAATCCCCTGCCCAGACAACCACGGCCTTTCTTTTCGAAATACCAAGGGCTTTAGTTATTTCCCTTTCTAGAGGCGGTAGGATATCCCCTCTAGTTGCATCAAAGAGATTGTTGTAAAAATTTATCACAACTAAATCAATATTCCTCCTGCACTCCACCCTTATAACTTGACTATGGGTCCCAACTGTCGTGCTGTATTTAACCATACAATCGCACAGCTTGGTAGATAAAAGCAACAAAAGGCCCCCCTTAGCCCTACCCGAGCTTGATTTGGTGGCTCTGAGACAGTAGGATGTGTACCCTTCGATGTTAATGGGGTCCAGACACCAAGTTTCCTGTAACAAAATTAGGTCCAATCCCTCCCCCAAAAAACTGGTCCAGAAGGGTGTACCTAATTTGCTGGCAAGGCCAGCAATGTTCCAGGAAACAAGAGAGAGTCCTGCTGGTTTGCCGGAATCACAAACAGATGACTCTGGCTGAGTTGCTCGTAATAAGGTAGGACCATCTTCCCGAGAGATGATATCTGGGCTTAATCTGGGAGTAACAGTAGCTGTACATGCATCAAAGCTATCCCTGTTTTCTAAACGCGAGAGGGGTATTAACGATGACACCATTGGGGGTTCAGGGAGTGCGGCTAAAGGTGTGACAGGAGGAGCACTCGCCATATCTAAATAGGACAAAGAGATGTTTAAATCCAAAGCTTCAGTAGAGCTCAGTCAATCTACCTCGTCCAACACAGCATATCTGTTAGGATGAGCAAGTTGTGCGTACAGGCAGTCTTGGGAAGGGGGCAAGTCCTGCCATGTTTGTTGCCACTGGGGTTTAACTGGTTGGAGTGGCTGAAAGGGTTGCTGCCACTGATGGGCAGACTGAAATAAGGATGGTGGAAAATGGGGAGGATGTGACCAATGAGGATTAACATGGTGCAGGGGAAAAGATGGAGCATGTAATGGCTGCTGGTGAAAATTAACATAATGTGGAGAAAAAGAAGAAGGGTGTGGTGGTTGCTGCCAGGGTTTAGTAGCATGTTGCGGGGAGTACACAAATCCTCTATTACTTTGAAAGGTGGAACAGGGAGGGTTTGGTCTTGAAGGCATCGGTAAGAAATAAGACAAGGGGAGTGGGTTAATTTGAGTCGCGGGACCACTATTGGGTACATTACATATATAACTAACTACCCCTGTATCTCTAAAATTAACTGTAATTACATCCCCTACTATTGTTTTCTTGCTTCTACCCACCCAGTCCCCTCTACGTACAGTAAGAATTTCACCGTTCATACTGTTGGGCAGAGGTTTATGTAAGTGGAACCATTGAGCACATTTATTTCTTAGCTCAACGTGAGTTTCTTTAACTCCCTCCTTCAACGGGGGGACTGCTGTCAACACGACCACAAAAGGGGAAACCTCTGGTGGTAAATTAATTGACCTAAAACGTGCCTGCTTTGGCTTAAGACCTTCAGGTTTGTTCGTAGAAAGAGGTTCTAGAGGGGTATTAGATTTCCCTACAACATCTTTTACTTGAATAGTGGTGGTATTATTACTAACAACAGAGTGTTGGGGAGTCAGAATAGAACCCACCACCTTCGGAGTGGGTATAGATGTGGATTGAACAGAATTACTCCCAGTTTGCACCAAATGAGGTATAACTGGATTCCCGGGGGCTACGGTTACTTGAACGTTATTTAATACATCTTTAGGGGGCTGGATACATGGTGAACATTTAGGGGCTGCTTCTGTAATCCCTTGTGGCTGATCAGGCCCTTGCCCATTCGTTTTATGTGGCCATTTCGAATGTATTAAAGACGTAAGCCTATCCAGTTTGGAAATTAGAGGCTTGATTTGTGCTGCTATTGTGGCTTCAAGGTCCAGTTTTAAATCTGTTACCATGTTTTGCACCCAACAAGGAATACCTGATGTCATTTGTGGGTTGGGGGAAATCAAATTATGATTCCTAACTGTAACTTTAGCTTTGTTTTTACTCTTAGATATAGCCTTTGGGAGATTGGTAACCCTTCCCCGAGAAGCTATAGGTACAGGAGCTGTTACCACATCATTAAACCCGCTCAGACATGGGGCCGCTTTGCCAGAGGACTGACAGGCCTCTAGGTCTGGTGTTACCTCCAGATCCACAAAAAACGGGTCCGAGTCTGATAGGGCAACCGATAAATCAACAGTATTTGGTACAATCGGAGCACTATTAGTGGGCATGGTTAAGGGTAGGGAACAAATATTCGAGGACTGCAAAGCGGGTGATTTGGCATTAGCAAGAGAACCCAAGGATGAGCGCTTAGCATTTGCAAGATCCGTGGAGACTCTTTTTTCCAGTAAAACAATGCTTTGATCAATAGTCTCATTTACACGGGAAATGAAGAGATCTATAGGTCCTGTCACCTGTGCTACCACCGTAGCTTTTTTCGCACAACTTCTAGTTCTATTGCGCATGGCCGACATCTAAGCACAGAGTCAATAGAGAATGGTGTGATAGCTGGAGGGCGGCCGTTGATGTTGTTATATGAAAATACAGGACACAGATCCGCCTACCTTAGACGTTTAATGATGATTAAGGGCGACAGGGCAGGGGTTCAGGGCCAAGGCCGTCCTCAGCCGTCCTTGAACGGCCTTAAACGGCCCGCTCTTTGCCCGGTCTTCGCCCCGGGCTGCGTCCCGCGCGCGTCCCGCGTTACGCGGTCTAGAGCGCGCTCTTTAAAGGGTAGTAGTAGATTGTAGGGGCGTGGCGCTGTGAGGGGGCGCGGCTCACGCGGGAAGAGGACCAGCTGGAGCTGTGGAATGCTGGTCCTCGCAGTCCCGGGGCCTGCGCCTCACCCTCCTCTGCTGCTATGCAGTTAGTGCCGGCGTCCCAGCGGCTCCTCAGGCACAGGGTGGATTGGTTGTGCTACTCCTGTAGCGTGGTGAGAACAGCAGCGAAGAGACAGACTGAAACGAGTGGCACCCGCGAAGCGGGTGCCGCGAGTATTTGCAGGGCTTTGGCTGGGGGCGTGGCGCTGTGAGGGGGCGCGGCTCACGCGGGAAGAGGACCAGCTGGAGCTGTGGAATGCTGGTCCTCGCAGTCCCGGGGCCTGCGCCTCACCCTCCTCTGCTGCTATGCAGTTAGTGCCGGCGTCCCAGCGGCTCCTCAGGCACAGGGTGGATTGGTTGTGCTACTCCTGTAGCGTGGTGAGAACAGCAGCGAAGAGACAGACTGAAACGAGTGGCACCCGCGAAGCGGGTGCCGCGAGTATTTGCAGGGCTTTGGCTGGGGGCGTGGCGCTGTGAGGGGGCGCGGCTCACGCGGGAAGAGGACCAGCTGGAGCTGTGGAATGCTGGTCCTCGCAGTCCCGGGGCCTGCGCCTCACCCTCCTCTGCTGCTATGCAGTTAGTGCCGGCGTCCCAGCGGCTCCTCAGGCACAGGGTGGATTGGTTGTGCTACTCCTGTAGCGTGGTGAGAACAGCAGCGAAGAGACAGACTGAAACGAGGGTATTAAATTAGCAGTATTTTCAGCAGTGACACGCACACGAGGTAAGAGTTTGGCGTGCCACTGATCGAGATCGGTGACACGCTCACCTAAGACTGTTTACTGTACATATTACGACGTTCTTACTTCTGCTTCACTATAAATTGCGGTGTTGCGCACACCTGGCTGTACTCTTTGCTAGAAGTCTATTTATGTTACAGTAATGGATATGTAACTTCTCTGTTGGTTTGAGCGTTTACATACAAGAGACAAAGGAAAAGAGTTTGCATGTCTTAAAATTCATATTGTGGTAATGTTTTTCTCTTGCATATGGTGTTAGCGATGCCTTGGTACTACATGGGTCTTACGTCAATGTTTATGGAGACTTCATCGCATTGTACATATCCCTTACATATGTGATCACGTTATGAGTTTAGTTGCCCTCTTATTTTGAATGCATATGTACCCTTTCGCAAGTGTGGATCTAGTCTTGGTGGGTGGTTTCCCACCTTTATGTTTCTAAGTTACACTGTTGTTTGTGGTTTTGCTTGGTGTGTAAGTCGCAATGAGCTACACCTCTGGTCTGCTTGGTATGTAAGTCGCCTTGTGCTACATGTGTTTTCTGTTCTGTGTGTAAGTCGCCTTGCGCTACATGTATTTTTTGTTCTGTGTGTAAGTCGCCTTGCGCTACAAGTGATTTCTGTTGTGTGTAAGTCGCCATGTGCTAAACGTTTTACTTTAATTCCTCTCATGGGGTGTATTCACAATGGGTTTCTCTGAGTGGATTCCATGGTCCTGACTTTAGCAATCTTGTTTACACATTTAGTTCCCTTGTTGGTGGGATCGTTGTCTCGGGGTGGTCCACCCTTTGCTTCATTTTACGTATTTTTCTAAATTGTTTTATTGGGGAGGATGGGTTATATTGCTTGTCAATTTTCTATTGTTGCTTTTCAATATATTTACCCTTCTTTTCAAGTCACTTAATATTCAGACTCTCCAGTGAAGTTGTATTTTAATTTGCTTCCCTGAGTCTTGAACTTTTCTCTGCTGTTGTACATTCATGTGTAGAGTTCGTCCCATGTTCTATGGTTCTTTTCATTTTTCACTTAAAAGCACGGGGATATTATATATCCTGCTTATTTAATCATATGTATACCAGTTTACCTTTCCTAGCTGCTCTGCCAGTGTGAGTGTTGACAGCGTAATGTTGGTGTGACTGTGATGCTTGGAATGCTTGGGTGCCTGTGTGGATGAGTGGTGACAGTTGGAAGATGGGCTGAGCAGCAGGCAGCCTGCTCCTGGTGGGGCTGGCATATTAGGATCACCTGGCTAATGGACTGATGCACATAATTATCTTCCTGCAACTTGAAGTCAATAAAGAAATACTTAAATTACAACTCAGCTATGTCTGGTAAGATACAACAAAGTGCCTGCTGGTAAACTGTGTGGCTGATTCTGCCCATTGTGTCCTAGGTTTCACTCACATTCTTTTTGGTTTCCATCACCTCTTTTCTCTTTGCAGATCAGTCATCTGCATCTTTAATTGAAAACAATGGACTTCCTATCTAGTGAGGGACTGCTCTAATCAGAAACGACTACCATATATGTTGAACACTTATTTTCCTTTCAGTATTACCTTTGGTATCTCCCATTAAGTTGTATGACCATTCGTTGTTCCCAATTATTTTCAAATAAGTCTGTACATGTTTCCTTGCCACTAATCAAACAATTCCTATCTTTCAGTGTCCCAGGTTGCAGATGCCACACAGAGATGCTCTTATGTAAGTTTTCTGGAGCATAAAGTGACCGGATAAATATTTCCTAAAGTATGCCACATTTTAATTTCTACTTTGGATTTCCTCTGTTAAGATGGGGTCTAATTTAGACTCAGTGTCATGTTTGGATGGATAACAGGAATATTCCCTAGCTGTGGTGTTGAGAACCATCTAGATACTTATTAGAACCTATCTTATGCATATCTTCCTTCAGAGAAACACCAATTCTGGGTTGAGGCTTTGATGTAGAGGGATGCCTACCATGGACCCCAGTGAATATACAGTTCATGTTTCCCACACAGAGCATAGGGAAATTGATAAATGGAATGGCATCCTATTTGGGATACACATGTTCTCCTTCCTCATCTAGCACGGCATAGTTTGGGTATTATCTCCCTTCCAGATGCACCTTAGTGTATTGGCGCTGAAATGGTCCCCCTGGAGCCACCTATGTTGTTATTTCTTGGATATATATTAGTAAGTTGCAGAGTAGGTATGACCCCCCCTGCATTTTTTGTGCTTCCTGTAGCAGCACAATGATGATCTCTCACTGTTTAAGGTACATTATTAATCTATGTCCCTTGGTGTACCTGATAAGCCCTCTCATGTTCTAGGAAAAAATTTAAATATGACTTCTCATCCCTCTTTTGTGGGTCCTGTTTGCATTCTACAGCCTACCCTCAATTCCTCAGGCTATTAGTACTACTCCAAACTGTGCATCCATCGAGCATGGTTTGAAATATTTTGCAATATTGTTCACTGCATTCAACCTGCTGCTTTTTAACCACTGTTTTATTCACAGCTGCATCCTCTCGGGCAAAATACTGAAACAAAAACTTGGGCATTGTGTCCACAAGTAAGGTCCAGGCCAATTATCGTTAACGATTTCGCTCCCTGAAATACCTAGTCCCCCTTTCTTTGATATTGTGGATCTAATGCTACTTTACTTTCTAACCAAAGAATATGAAATCTGATACATTAATAAATTAACAGTTATGTTATGTGATAAGATACTTATTGAGCGCAGGTCCACCAAAAAGGTCTCTTGGCGCTAAGGTAATGATGGCCACTACTAGCAATAAACATTAGCCCTAAGCTTGTCTAAACAGAAAAGCTTTAAGTGTTTCCTGAACACCACATAGTTGGCTGTATATCTAATATCAGGGGGGAAGAGTGTTCCAAAAATGGGGAACAATTGCTGAAAACCTTGTCCCACCCAGCCTCTTCCTTCTGCTTCTTGGAACAGTTAATATGTTCAGGTGAGCTGATCTAAGGTTAGAATTAGGGGTGTAGCGCTCAATTCTAGAGGACATGAAAGCCGGACTTTTGTCGTGAAGAGATTTGAAAACAATACAGGCTGTTTCGAAAATAGTTCTCTGGGCTACAGGGAGACAAGCTAACTTTTACATCAAGGGCTTAGTGTGGCAATGTCCAGGTTGACGAAAGACCAGCAGGGCTGCCTAGTTTTGTGCTACTTGCAGCTCATAGTTGAACCCAATTGGGAGTCCCAGGTAGAGAGCATTAGCATAGTCTATCTGGGACATCACTAAGGCAATGAACATGTGGATGATAGCTTTGAAAGTGAAGTATCTTCTTGTATTCCTTATTCTCCAAAGCTGGAGAAAGCATGAGGAAGCCCCTGCTCCTATCTGGAAATTCATAGAGATATCCTCATCAATGACGATCCCAAGGCTTTTCACCACTTTCTTGGGCATAAGTGGGGAGACCCCATCTCAGAAGGCCAGAAAGAGGGGTTCCATTGATGGAGTTTGCTCTTAGTGACAACAATCTCCATTTTGTCGGAGTTTAACTTCAACAGATGACTGTTCATCCAATCCTGAATATAGAACATAGTGTCTTGGAAAAAATCATTAGATTCTGTGGTATTGTCAATGGTGAAAATCATCAGTGTAGTTGTATATTTTCACCTTCCACTGCTGGAGAGAATATATCAGTGGACGAATATAAAGATTGAAAAAATGAGGGCATAAAGAAGATCCCTGAGGCACTTCACAATTCAAATGGACCTTAGGTGAGCAGAAGGAAAAAAATGGACTGATTGAGAGCGGTCTCTAAGAAAGGATTCCATCCAGTCAAGGGCAGTGTCTTGTAGACCTGTGGTCCTGACACGGTATTTCAGAATAGTATGATCAACCATGTCAAAGGCTGCTGATATATCTAATAGGACCAGTGCCTGTGTGATGCCTCTGTCAGCTTCTTTCCTCATGGTGTCCATAACAGCAAGAATGACAGATTCCGGTGAGTGAGCTGAACAAAAGCCAGCCTGATGTGGGTCGAGGAAATAAGACTGTTCCAAAAAGGAGCACAGATGCTGAGCAACATGAGTCTCCAATAGTTTCGCCAAGTAAGAGGGTAATGAAACCGGTCTATAATTTTTATGATAGTAAGGTCCTCCCCAGGATTTTTTAGAAAAGGGAGCACAACAGCCTCCTTAAAGGAGCTTGAGACCTTACCTTGACTAACAGATTGATTGAGAAGAGAGATAGCCATCCTGGGAAAGCAAAAAAAGATAGTTTTTGAATCCGTGGGTGAAAAATATAATTCAGAGAGCCCAATTTAACTTTGGCCATCAAATCAATGAGGCGATCTTTACTAATGTTCGGGAAATCTGATAGTACCATGGGGTTGCTGTCTTCTAATGAAGTTGCAGTGGTGAAAGAACTGGGGTGAATACTGTCTTTTATCACCTTTATTTTGTCAACAAAAAATTATTTTAAGACATTTCATAGCGTTTGAGAAGGGTCCACCTGTAGAGTTACTCTGTACGGATTGGATACTTCTCTAGTAGCCTCAAAGATTACATTAGTTTTGTTTTCAGAGTTTAAAATTCTATTTCAAAAGAAGGTGGATTTTGCCTTTATAATACATTTGGTATACCCTTTTCAGCATTGGGGAAATACTTCCCTATTTTCAGGCAGATAGGAATTTCGCCATTTCCATCTTGCTTGCCCCAGTACAAGTTTTGCAGGCTTTAACTCATCTGGGAACCATTAAGATGCTTCATGGCATGGTGTGGCTCACTGGTTAGAGGCAGCAGACCCGGAAGCAGAGGACGGCCCGAGATCAGGGTTCAATTCCCGACGTGGCAGGGTTGTGGACCATGGCCAGCGGACTTGATAATTCTCGCTTCGGTGCCTACTCTAACCAGGAATCACACTCGGCAACTCTGGGCATTAGCTTGCCTCATCTCCACATCGGCCCCCCACATTCGCCAGGGATGCCTGGTTTCACCTTGGAGATACCCTGGAGGAACCATCTCACAGGGATAACCAGGACGGGTTCCCCAGCGGTCTACAGCGCCACGACGCCTCAGGGCAGCAGTGCGCTTCACAAGACACATACATTTATTGATTTATCTACATTTATTGTTTCAGTTTTCCGAAGAAGGGCATGGATCTCGCTGGCTGCTGTTAGCCAGTCCATTAACTGAACAGGATGATAGTCTGAGCATATGCAAGGGAAGAGAGTAAGGTTGAAAATAGTTCAAATAGTAGACCAAATCTGGTCTAAAGCATGGCCTTTAATATGTGTGGGTTCAAACACATGTTGATCCAAGTTAAGACTAGTAAACATGTCAGTAATATCTATGGGTGTTTGGCTGCCAAAAGCCTCCTTCGCCCAATAGTTTAACTCTCAGAGGAAAAGGCTTTTTGCATAACCAATAGTCAAGGAAGCTAATGAATCTGCCAAAAGTTGGGGGAATTGCTGCATATGGCCCGGAGGTCTATAAATGAGGACAAATAGCAAGAAGAGGTAGGGAAATCTAATTTTATTAAAATGTGATCAGTGTTCTCATTGCTTGGCAGAGGAGTGGATTTAATAGTGGGCACAAGGGTAGGCTTGTTATGAACAGAGGTGTTGGTAATTGGAATCTGCTTTGACAATGGGATCTCCGGTAAGTCTGATTAAGTATGCTCAGTTTACTTAGGTTAAACAATACGGAAGGGTCAGGCTGATAGCTTCCTGAAAAGAGATTTCTGAGATCATCAGACGTATAGACCAGCTTACGGGCATAGTGGCTGTACCCTGGGCCCGGACGGGTGCGGACGGGCGCAGATGGGCTTGCCTTTCCAGCGCCATCAGCGCGCCTGCTGCATGCCTCGGCGCTGCAGCCAGTGTTAAATAGGGCAGGAGCTCTGACTGACTCCGTCCATCTAATTTGCCATAGATTCCCTCTCAACCAATGAGAAGTCCAGTCAATGCGTCCTGACTGGCAACAAACAGAGCACAGCGGCAATTTAAAATAAAATATCTTCTATTTCTAAGGGGAAAATGAGTACGTTTTAAAAACATAGGGTGCACAGCAATATTAAACGGTGTGACGTTGCCTCACACTGCATGCGTGACCACGCTGCCGCCAGTAATTATGTAGGGCAGTAGCTCTGGCTGACTCTGCACATCTATTTTGTCATAGGTTCTCCCATAACAGTGCTTTATAGATTGATATTCAGTATTCAGAAGGGACTCTCTGCAAGCATGTGCCAATTGATACCCTTAGTAAACACTAAGTCAAAACTGACAACAGGTACAGTTTCCTCAGGTGAGTACATGTGTCCATGCTACCTAAATCTTTTTATGTAGCATGTATCTCTTCCAAGTCTACCCGCCGGACTCCTATGAAGGTGGTATAGTATGTGGGTGCAAACAATGTTGATTCTTGTCCCCTTCCCTGCTGCATGCATGAATGAATGCCTTATTGTACACAAACATTTACCCAATTAAAAGTTTGTAACCAACATTCTCAAGACTCTTTAAAGCCGACATCAGCCCTGCTTGGTCCCAACATAGGTGGAGCAGGTGGTTGTTTGTCTAACTCGTCTCTGTGTAGGCTGCAGGTTGTGCAATCTGGTGAACCTAATCTTGATGCATCTTCAGTGTGCAATCCCTAACTACAATTTTAGGAGGACTTTGCTGCAATCTTAGTCAGATCAATCTTGCTATTTTTCTAGTATACCTTTTTTAGTGCCCATCTAAATCCTCAGTTTACCTCTTCTGGTTTGAGCTGGTTCCATACCTAATCCAACTCAAATCTTGGTTGCGTATAGTTACAAGTAATTCAGGTTCAAGTCTTGTAGCCATGTTTCACTATTTCAAAGGGTTTTTTGAGTTTTGGTACTTTTTGCTTGTAGTCTGTTAAAAATCCTTGTTATTTGGGTTTTGTAAGGAGAATCCAGTTATCGTCTGTGTTGCAAGACTATAAGCCTAGCTTTTATGGCCGTATGTGTCACCGCAGGTAGGTGGGGGTGGAGGGCCGAGTGCTCTATGTTCCTTCTCCACACTGAGAACTCGGTGATAATCCCTCTGGATTAAGGACTTCTGTTGGACCTTGCATCCTTGACATGGTTATCCCAAACATTTTGCCTTCAAACCTCCTGTATTTGCTGACTTTGTTTTTGTTGGCCTTAGGACTCTGCACATTTTACCACTGCTAACCAGTGCTAAAGTTCTTGTGCTTTCTCCCTAAAACATGGCAACATTTGCTTCCACCAAATTCGCACCTTTAATTCACTTGTAAGTCCCTAGTAAAGTAGTACTACATGTACCTAGGGCCTATAAAATAAATGATACAAAAGGGCTTGCATCACTGATTGTGCACCCACTTAATTAGCTCTTTAAACAGGTCTCAGGCCAGTCATTGCAGCTTGTGTGTGCAGTTTAAACTGCTATTTTGGCATGGCAAAATAAACCTTCCTTTTTGATAAATATGTCACTACTAGGATAGGCCTTGTACCTTTAACTTTTGCATGTCCTAGTTGTGAAAAACTCCTTAATTACTTTTTCAATACTGCAAACCCTACCTCTCCCATAGAATAGCATTGGGTTACCTTATTACATTTATTAAGTGATTATGTGGAGCAAGTAGGGAACTCAAGGTTGGTCTCCAAAGAAACGTAATTTAAAGCCCTTTTTAATGGTAAAGTAGGGTTTTAAGCCACAATTCTGAAAATGGCACTTTTAGAAAGTTTGCATTTTCTTGTCCCAACCATTTAGTGCCTGCAAACTGTACCCTGGGTCACATGACTAGGTGTAGCTGGCAATTGGTCTTTGTGTATGTTAGAACTGGGGGTTTCTAGTTGGCAATGGCTTGCACCTTTGTCCAAATAGGGACCCTTGCTTCTAGTCAGATTAAGGGGGCTACACTCCTAAAATAACCCCTGCTCAACCCTGTGGTAGCTTGTATGAGCAGGAAGGCTTATCTCAGAGGCAGTGTGTAGAGCATTTGTGAACACATACAGTGATACAGTGAAAACACTACAGATGGACACAACACAGGTTTTTATAAAAAGAAGAATTCTTTATATAGACTTAACACAAGACCCAAAAGACAAAAATCCACAATACAGTAGTAAGAAAATAACTTTAAGATGGTAGAAATAACTCAGGTCACTTTAGATGGTAAATGCGACACGTTTCCCACAAAGTACCTTTGGATGCGTCACGCAAAATATGCAAAAGGTTCGCAGGGAGAACTATGCATCGGTTCCTTGTTTCGGGGGAGGCGATGCATCTGTTTCTCAGTGCTTGCGCAAATTAGGCGATGCGTCTGTTCCTTACCGGAGAGGAGGTGATGCGACCATCTTGAGGTGCGGCCCGGTTGCGATTTGACAAAATGGCGCTTTGATGTGATGCGACGATCCGGTGAGATGCGAGAAGATGGCGCCCTTGATGCGATACGACGACCTGAAGATGATGCGTGCACGCCCGGCGGCCGTGCGGCGACTCTGTAACTTTGGAGCCACGACAGGCCCTGTGACACGCTTCCCCGGTGATGCGACGGCAACCCTTGCGGTTGCAACACGCTTCTCCGGTGATGCGACGTCACACAACTGCGTCGGAGACACGCTTCTCCGGTGATGCGACGGCGACACTTGCGGTGCCGACAAGCTTCTCCGATAAAGTGACGGCGACAGCTACGGATGCGACACATTTCTTCTCGTTGAGTCGCACTCCCAGCTCCCAATAACACGCAGGCTTCTGCAGTCAGAATTCCCAGCAATGAAATTCAGGGGGGAGCTGGTGGTGAAGTCTTGTATCCCTGAGACTTCAACAGGAGACAAGCACAGTTCAAGCCCTTGGAGATTCTTCTTCAAGATGATGAAAGTTGCAAATAACAAGTCTTTCTCCTTTCCTTGGCAATAAAGAAACCACTGCAGGCCAACCCCAGCAATTACAACTGGCACAGGGGAAGTCAAAAACTCCTGCAGATTCTCTGGTTCTTCTCCCTGGCAAAAGGTCCGTCTTGATATCCAGAAGTGATCTAAAGTTCGGGGTCTGGGCCCCAATATTTATACTGCAAACTCCTTTGTCCTCTGAAGGCAGATGGTGCCTGTGTCCAGTCAAAACCAGTTCTGGGTGCACTCTGCTTCTTCGTTTGTCAGTGTGGGCCAGGGTCATCAGATGCACCACAGGAGGTGGAGCCAGCATTGTGGAAGGCAGGCACAGCCCTATTCAGGCCCAGGTACTACTCCTCCCACCACTCCAAATGCAGATAGGTGTATTCAGCCTAGTGCTGACTCACCCAGGCTCATGGAGCCACCCCAGCCCCTGTCACTCACAAACCAGACATGGAATACACAACCTAGCAGAGGCAGGCTGGATGGTGTAGGTAAGATAATACCTACTTTCTAAAAGTGGTATTTTCAAATACAGAATGTTAAAACCAACTTCACTAAAAAAAGTATTTTATCATTCTGAGTTCAGGCATACTAAATTTGTTTTCCTACCATGTTCCCTGGGTCAGTTAGGATTATAAGATGTTATAATCAAATTGCCCATTCTGGTCTATGGGACAGGTAGCCTTGCAATAGTGAAAAACAAAATTGGCTGTAATTCACTATCAGGAGATGACACACGCATCAGGGCATGTCCTACCTTTCACATACAATGCACCCTGCGCTAGGGCCTACCTTAGGGGTGGCTAACATGCAGAAAAGGGACGGTTTAGGGACTGGTAAGTGGGTGCACTTACCAAGTCGACATGGCAGTACTAGACTGCACACAGACTGCAATGGCAGGCCTGAGACATATTTTACAAGCTGCTGCTGTGGGTGGCACAATAAGTGCTGCAAGCCCACTAGCAGCATTTGATCTACAGGCCCTGGGCACACGTGGTGCACTGTACTAGAGTTTGCCAAGTAAATCAAATAAGCCAATCATGGAGTCACTAATCCATAACAACAATTTACAATAGAGAGCATATGCACTTTAGAACTAATCAGCAGTGAAAAAGTGCCCAGAGTCATAAAACCAACAAAAACAGGTCAGAAAATAATACAGGAGGAAGGCAAAAAGTTCAGGGATGCAAAAAGGGCCAAGTCCAACAGTGTATTATTCCCAGACAGTTAGACAAAGGTGGAGTAGGTGTTGTCAGGGTGGGGGGGGAGGAGCGGTCTCCTACCACACTTGCACATCACTAAGACTCCGCCTCAGTATGCTCACAAAGGGGGTTCAACTAGTCTTTTGAGCCCCAGACAAGCTGGGACAAGTGCATGGAGGAAGGAAGTTCCAGATGTCACTAAGGGGGGGGGGCTGTAGAAGCTTCTCCCACTTCAAAGTGGGCACCAGGTATACCAGGGACTCGCAAACCCAACTATTCACTGCACTTCTGTACCTGTGGAAGACTCAGAAGAAGGACTGGTGTCCTGCTCTGCTGCAAGAAGGACTGCCCTCCCACTCTGCTACTCTGCTGCCTGATTGAAAAGGACTGGACCTGAATCTAGAACCCAGGATCACCATAGTGACTCCAAGGGCTAACCTGCTGGCCTGCTGATCAGAGCCTCAGGGATAGAAAAGGCTCCAACCATCTTGACCCCTGCACTTGGACTGTGCCTGCTGTGTATCTTAACTCCCCAAGTGATGCCCATCCAGTCCTCGACCCTTGGAAGTTGGGCAAAAGGTGCTCTGCCAGCCCAGCTATGGTTTCCACCAAACCTGATACAGCTCTTCGCAGTGCCTTATTGGAACTGACGCAGCCACGCAATGCAACTACAACAGCTAATCAGAACCAATACTGCATGACGGATCCTCGATGCGGACCTCACAGTTCCTCATCAGCACCGATGCACCGCCATACATTCTTGATGCAAGCCCTCATCGCAACCCTCGCAGCTCATCTGAACCACTGCTGCACGATGTATCCTTGATGAGGACCTAGTATTGCACCCCTGGACTGCCACTGTATGTCGCAACACTCTGCAAACAGGATTTAAGATACATTTCTCATCTGGAATAATCTGGTTCCTGAATATGGCTCGTGCCCCATCTTGGTGGGTCTCAACTGTGACTTTATCCCGGTCCCCCACAACCTGATAACCACAGTTGGCACTTTGTGCTGCTAAGCACTATATTTTACCTAAACCTTTTCAGATAGCATATCTCCGGTTATACTGATTGGATGTTTGTCATTTTGGTGTCAAATAATTTATCACATTTTATTCTATTATTTCATATTAGTGTGGGATTTTTCTTTTGCTGTGTTTTCATTTTATTACTGTTCATGTGGTGCATAAATACTTTACACATTGCCTCTAAGTTAAGCCTGACTGCTTTTGTACCAAGCCACCAGAGGGTTAAGCACAGGTTAATTTGTGTTTGCTTGTGTTTCACATTGACAAGAATTGTGGTTGCTGCTTGAGTACGAATTCACACCCCGAAACAATAACCCAATTTCTCACAACCTCCAGATCCATGCCACCACAAACAGCTCTCCAGATAGGCCTTCCACTTGCAAAAGGAATCCCAGAAATCAGAGACTTTCTTTGTGATCTCCCCCGCCTCCTCCACATGGTTTTGTAATGCATTGGGGAGCATCTTTATCTCTGTTTGGAGCTGTTCCACTGTTATTTCCATCTCCTATGCTCTACCGCTACCTTAGACAGGTCAACTCTGAGCAGTTTGACTTTGAGGGAGAGAGTGTCAATTTTGTTTCTAGACCTGATCTGGAACTTTGTTTCACTTTTTAAGATTTGCCCATGGAAGAGTTTGTGCAGTGCAGTCTGCAAATGCCGCCCATTCTGCTTTATTGATTACTTGTCTGCTCCATATGTATTGGTCAATTTTATTATGTTGAGAGTGTGTGATGCTTCTATCCTTGCCCAAATCGGCTCCCCGATTTACTTATAGAGCTAGTTATAGCTGTTCCTCGGCACTTTTAAGAGATCATACTCCTTCCCAACCCAGTGACTGCTTATTTTTTCCCCCCATTGGACGTTTCCTATCCTGAGTCGTGTATACCTCTCTTGCCCCCTTAACAATGTATGTTGTCATATCTCTCGGGGTGCACAGCAGTTTATCAAGTATGGAATACCTCTTCATCTGGCCCACAATGCGCCCAATTTTTGGACACCCATTATGTTGGCCCGTGGAATCTCAGACCATTCCCCAGTCTGTGTCTATTATGAGTTAGATTAACCACTACGGTTGCGCATGGGTGCGATAAGTCCATGGTATTTACAAAACCCCCTCTTTAGATCCAAAATTCAAGAGGCCACAAACCAGTATATTACAGAAAATATGGGAACAGTGGACCCAGCATGTACCCTCTGGGAGGCGTATAAGGGCAGTGATCAGAGGACAGGGCATCTCATTAATGGTGGGTGAAAAAAGCGTAAGTACTTAGAGCTAGATACGCTGGAACGGGACCTCGAGGAGTTGGAGACCCTCCAGATCACTGACAATGACGCCAAAGTGAGGCATCGTCTGGCACTCAAAAGGGCTGAGTTTAGAATGGTGGCTGAGGAGACAGCGAAAGCCAGATATCGGGTGACGCAACATAACCTTTACGAAGTGGGGGACAGAGCACGCAAACTGCTGGCATGGCTAGATAAAAAGACGGTGGCTCCAAGATGGGTACATGAGGTTAAGAGAGATGATGGAGTCATCGTCAGGGGGGGACAAATAGCTGACGCGTTTGCGGACTATTATGAGCACTTTTACACTCTGACTTCCTCCACTTCAATAGCAGACTTGCAGGAACTGTTGGCCACACTCTAGCTGACTCGGAAGATAAGGTCCTCCTGGAACTAGACCTAACAGAAACAGAGATCAACCAGGTGATTAGAGACCTTAGATGAGGCAATGCTGGCGGCCCCAATGGCCTGCCAATCGAGTTGTACAAATTAACGGCAACTAAAACTAGCACCCCTACTACAATATATGTTTAATGAAAACTGTGACAAGGGGAAGCTTCCACGAGACCAAAGAATAGCTAACATCGTGGTGATTCAGAAGGGGGGTAAATCCCCTAGGGAGTGCGCTTCCTATAGACCTATCTCCCTTTTGAACGTAGAAGTTAAGATCCTGGCCAAATTGTTGGAAACCACTCTGAACCCGGTGATGCAATCCCTGGTCCACCCTGATCAATCTCGCTTTATGCCAAGATGAAACACGGTGCTCAATTTCAGAAGGCTGCAGAGGTAATAGGTAGAGCCGAGACTGTCAGGTTTCGGACTTACTTCTATCAGAGCAGCCAATACCAGTATCCTCAGGAGTGAAGAGAGGGCCCCAACTCTCCCCAGGGGTATGGTCACCTCTAGTAGGGGAATAATCCCTAGAACAGTGACGAATACCCCTTCGGAGAGAAGAGACAATCACGGGACCACAGGGAAGACCACCAGCAATGCCAGTGAATCCAGGAATGGAGGAGCGAGATAAATGGCCCAGTAAACTGTAGCAGATAAAATAACAAAAGAGAAAAGAGACAAAACCTAGTGTTACTCACTAAAGCCTGGAACAACAAATGCTAAGGAAACAGTGCATAACTTTTAAGTAAGACGTGAGGTTGTGTACCCTCTCATACTTACACGTGCACAATTGTGCATTAGGTGAAAATAGAAGGTCTCTTCTGGGAGTGCACCAAACAATGTCCAGCAAAATATTAATGAGGCAGGTCCTTCTAGACAAAGCAGGATAGGAATCTCATGAAATTCAAAGGCCTACGTCTGCCAAATATTGCCATAAGTCAGCAGCTTCAAATCCTTTAACAGACTCTCTGTCAGAATCGGATTGTTCAATAAAGTTTTGTTGAGGAAACCATCCAAAAAAATGAACTGCTCAGTACTAGCTTTCATGTAACACTAAAGTTCGAAAAAATAAATTAATCTCCTCGAATAGCGAGAGACAAGCTCGCAAGTTCTTTAAATCAAAGTAATCCTTTTCTTTTTGAAGAAGGCAGAGCGTATCTCCTTGCTGTTGTGAGCTGAGCGCTCCGAGAGAAAAGAGAAAATCTTATCATACTCAGTCCGGAAGGTAGGAATGCGGCGCACTTTTGTTCCACTGTTATGATTAAGGAGCTTAACACAGCGTCGGCGTGCAGGAGGAGTCCTCGGTGATCCGGTTTTCGGCAGTTACCGGGAGGACAGCGTGTGCGCGAGCAGCGCGTCTTACAGTTCAAGGCAAGCGGGGGATTGAAAATAACGCTGCGGGAAAAAGGAAAATAACAAGCTTACTCCCGAGGGCGTCGAAAGGTGCAGGCAAAATATATCACACTGAGCACTGAATGTCTGAACTAAGAAAGCGGGTCCAGCACAATTCCAAGGGATGAACAAGTAATCAACCAGGTACAACAAGCCTCGGTAATTCCAGGTCAGGTAGAACGGCGTGGTCCACTAGACTTCAGTAAGCCAAGCAGTAAACTCAGGGAGGAGAGTCCTTTTAAAAGATCCAATCAACCGATGACCTCCTCGCCGTGCAGTATTGGAAGATACACAAGCCTGCCTCCCTGCATAGTACATTATGGGAGTGGTAGTGACCTCACAGGAAGCAGGGACAGGGTACAGGTAGACTGACGGATAACAGTTCTCCCCCCTAATGGTCTATTAACAGGTCGGGGTTTGGAAGGGTGCAAGGAATGAAACCTTCTTACCAACAGAGGCACATGTACCTGATCAATGGGTTCCCAGGTTCTGTCTGTTGGAGCGTATCCCACCAAATCTACCAAATATTGTAATTTTCCTCTTTGTCTGTGGGAATCCAATATTCGCCTGACTTCGTACTCTTGGTGTCCGTCTATAGTAATGGGGGAGGTGGGGGTTCGGGACAAGAAGGTTGTTCATATTTCTTGAGTAAAGAAGTATGGAAGACGGGATGTACTTGGTATTCAGGTGGTAAGTCGAGTCTGAGGGCCACAGGATTAATGATTCGCGAAACCTTAAAAGGCCCTATATATCGAGGTTGTGGTTTCCGGGGTCCCGCTAGCCCGAGGTTCTTTGTAGCCAACCATACCTGATCTCCCACTACGTATGTAGGTGTAGGGCGTCTATGTTTATCAGCCTGTTCTTTCATGTGCCTTTTTGCCTCTTGTAGTATTTGTTTGGCCTGATTCCATATTGCAGAGAGTTGTATGTGATGATCTGAGACTGCAGGTGTTTCTGACAAAGAGAGTGGAAGGTGTAGTGGTAAACAGAGGGGGTGATACCCATAAGAAAAGAAAAAAGGAGATATTTGGGTGACTGAATGATTGGTGTTGTTGTTGGCAAATTCCGCTAAGGGAAGGGCTTGTACCCAATCACTTGTAACAGTGCCTAACAGGCAACGCAAGAACTGCTCTAACGTCTGATTAGTTCTTTCCGTTTGCCCATCGGTTTGGGGATGATAGGCAGAAGAAAGGCAATGATCTATATGTAAGGCCTTGCACATGCCCTGCCAAAATCTAGAGACAAATTGGGGTTCTCTGTCTGAAATGATTACAGAGGGTAATCCTTGTAGTTGCTCTATGTGCTTCATGAATATGTCTAAGAGCTCCTTTGCCGTAGGTAGTTTCTTAAGGGCACAAAGTGAGCCATCTTGGAGAACATGTCCACGACCACTAATATCGTATTGTAACCTTGCGTAGCTGGCAAATCAGTAATGAAATCCATGCTGATGGAAAACCAGGGTATGTGGGTGATGGGTAAAGGCTGTAACAGGCCAGCGGGAGCGCAGTGCAGGGATTTCTGTCGTGCACAAGTGGGACAGGCTCTAGCATAGTTACTGATGTCCTGGTTCATTCCTTTCCACCAAAACCTTCTCTGACATGTTTGTATAGCTTTGTCCCCCCTGGGTGCCCTGCCAAGGGTAAGGTGTGACACCAGTTCATGATCAAGGTGCGTAGTTCTTCTGAAGGAACGTACAAACGGCCATCATGATAATACAAGTCCTGTACTATGGTGTTCAAAGGGTTTGCTAACCATTCGTCAGGGTCAAGTGAGGCACATTTAGGAGCTAGTGTCCTGAAAAGGGTGTTTTCGTTCATTAAATCCCCTACTGCGACTATCTTACTCTCAGGAATGATAGGCGGGGGTATTTCTTCCACGTATTTTTTCTTTTTTCCCAAATGTGACAGTGCATCAGTATTTCTGTGTTTTGCTCCTGGGCGGAATGTTATCACAAAATAATACTCGCTAAAGAAGGAAACCCACCTCATCTGTCTCGGAGTAAGAGCTTTGGCTGATTTAAAAAACAGCAGATTACAATGGTCAGAGAATATGGTTATGGTGTGAGGAGACCCCAACAGGTAATGACGCCACTCCTGAAAAGCCAGTTTTATGGCAAGTAACTCTCTTTCGCCTATGGTGTAATTCCGTTCAGCAGAAGAGAGGGTCTTGGAGAAATAAGCCACAGGATGAAGGCTCCCGTTTTGAGGGTCCCTTTGGGAGAGAACCCCTTCTACCGCATACTGGGATGCGACTGCTTCTAAATAAAAGGGCTGGTTCCCATCTGCATGTCGAATTATGGGGGCGGAGACAAATTTATTCTTTAGCACTTGGAAGGCTTGTTCTGCAGCGTCATCCCACTCGAATATCACCCCTTTTTTCAGAAGTCTTGTGATAGGAGTGATGAGGTCAGAAAAGTGGTCAATAAACCTCCTGTAGAAGTTGGCTAATCCACGAAAGGATTGTATCTCTTTTACCGTAGTGGGACTGGACAATTGGTTATGGCTGATACTTTAGAAGGATCCATATGTATCCCATCAGGGAAGATAACAAACCCCAGAAAGTCGACTCTTTTTGTATGAAAAAGACATATATCGAGTTTGGCAAAGAGATGGTTGTCTTTGAGGCGTTGAAGAATCATTTTGACATGTTGGACGTGTTCATGTTTGGATTGCGAGAAAATTAGTATGTCGTCTATACAGCCGATAACATAAAGGTCAAGATAGTCTCTTAGGATCTCATTTATAAAAAACTGAAATGCTGCCGGGGTATTACATAAGCCAAAAGGCATTACGCAATATTCATAGAGCCCAAACTTGGTGCGGAATGCCGTCTTCCACTCATCTCCTTCTCTAACTCGAATCAGGTGATATGCCCCCCGAAGGTCCAGCTTGGTGAAGATCTTTGCTTTCCGAACCTGATCCAGAAGATTGGAGATGAGCGGAAGAGGGTATTTGTTTTTAATAGTAACCTTATTAAGGGCGCGGTAATCCAGGCAGGCTCTTAAACCGCCTTCCTGTTTGGGAATAAAAAAAATAGGGGAAGAGAACGGAGATGTGGAGTGACAGATGAAGCCCTTCTTAAGCATATCCTGCAAGTATGCATACAGGTACTTGGTTTCAGGCTCAGTGAGTGAGTATAGTCTGCTGACTGGAAGAACAGCCCCAGGGACTAAATCTATCCTGCAGTCATAGGCTCGGTGCGGGGCCAAAGCCACCACCTTTACATCATCAAAAACATCCTTGTAGTCACCATATTCGGGGGGTAGATCAGAAGTAACATTACTCTCCATAGCACAGCATATGGAGGTCTGCCACTTAGGGGCTTCCTGATAGCAATGTACCATGCAATAATGGGAACGCAATCTGACTCTTCTTGAGACCCAGTCAATGTGTGGGTTATGTACTTGTAACCAAAACCCCCCGAGTATGGCACCGAAATTGGGAGTGCCTATTAAATCGAACCTGATAGTTTTGGAATGTCCATTATCATATACCATAGTAAGATCGGGGGTTTGAAAGGCTAGCAAACCTGATGATAATTCAGTACCATCAACCGCCCTTATCTTCTCTGGTTGTGCTTTTGGTAGGAAGTCTATTCCCGGAGCCTTGGCCAGGGAGATATCTAGGAAAATACCCGTCACCCCTGAATCCAAGAGTATGGGCATGGTCTTTCTATGTTGGGATACCACCATCAGGGTGAAGTGTCTAGGTACCAGACTCAGAGTTTTAGCTACAAATTGTGAGATCTGTAACAAAGAAAGACTTGGAGGGTTGATCCCTGTATCCTCCAAGTCGTTTAGTTTTCCGATTGAGTCGCAGAGCCAGTTTTTGCTGTGCAGCTTTTCCATCCCACCTTAGGCTTATCGGGGCACTCTCTGGCATAATGCCCCCCTTTGCCACAGTAAAGACATAAATTGAGTTTTCAGCGTTTTTCACGCTCCTCACTTGATAAGGGACCTCTAATCCCCCCTATTTGCATAGGTTCACTGGTGTCCTTTGCTTCTTTCTTCTCTCCTTTGGCCAACAGAAAACTGGGATATTCCCCTTTTGTCTTTTCACCTCATCTTTCATTAAGACGGTGGTCCAACTTCACCACCAGGTCTATAAAGGAGGCGCAGTCTTCGGGAGGGTCGACTATCTGGGACAAAATATCTTTCAATTCATCCCTCAAGCTTCTATAGAACAAGGAAGTTCTCTTTTCTTCAGGCCAATGGGTTTCTGTGACTAGTCTGTTAAAAGTGCTAATGTAGGTCAAGAGATCTTTAGACCCCTGTTTCAGTCCCGGTAACTCCTTATCGCTGGCCTGCATGTAGGAATGACGGGCGAAAAGACTCTTCATCCTATCCTTGAACTGTAATAAATCGTATAAGACAGGGTCATCATTCTCAACTAGAGGTACCACCCACAGAGCTGCGTTGCCCGTCAGGTAAGAAATAATAAAGGCAACTTTAGCTGCGTCATTAGGAAAGGAGGCGGCTCGACACAAAAACTGTAGGTGACATTGGTTTATGAAAACCCCATATTTACTGCTATCTCCAGTAAACCTTTCTGGCATGGCTAATGGGGTAGGGGACGGGGACATGACCGTTACTTTAACAGGAGGAGCCCCACTCCCCGTAGAAGAAGGATGAGGAGTAGAAGGAGAAGGAACCTGGAAGTGTGCTGGTTGTATGTAACTGCTTTTGTATTTAGGGGTGGCATCTGCTACTCCAGCTTTTAGATGTCTCTGTGTTTTTAGAAGATCTAGTTCTGACACTAAACGTTGATTTTCTGTTCTTAAAACTCTCAGCTCCGCTTGTAGATTTACTACAGCGGATGCCAACTCGTTCATAGTTGTTTCCGGCGTCTCACTAGACAGGGAACCATCCATGAGCGTGTCAAAAGGGGCTCCCTTATCCATCTTCGCTCGGGGATATGAGTATACCTGGGCTTGGCTTTTTGGCGGACTTACTTCTATCAGAGCAGCCAATACCAGTATCCTCAGGAGCGAAGAGAGGGCCCCAACTCTCCCCAGGGGTATGGTCACCTCTAGTAGGGGAATAATCCCTAGAACAGTGACGAATACCCCTTCAGAGAGAAAAGACAATCACGGGACCACAGGGAAGACCACCAGCAATGCCAGCGAATCCAGGAAGGGAGGAGCAAGATAAATGGCCAAGTAAACTGTAGCAGATAAAATAACAAAAAAAAGAGAAAAGAGACAAAACCTAGTGTTACTCACTAAAGCCTGGAACAACAAATGCTAAGGAAACAGTGCATAACTTTTAAGTAAGACGTAAGGTTGTGTACCCTCTCATACTTACACGTGCACAATTGTGCATTAGGTGAAAATAGAAGGTCTCTTCTGGGAGTGCACCAAACAATGTCCAGCAAAATATTAATGAGGCAGGTCCTTCTAGACAAAGCAGGATAGGAATCTCATGAAATTCAAAGGCCTACGTCTGCCAAATATTGCCATAAGTCAGCAGCTTCAAATCCTTTAACAGACTCTCTGTCAGAATCGGATTGTTCAATAAAGTTTTGTTGAGAAACCACACAAAAAAATGAACTGCTCAGTACTGGCTTTCATGTAACACTAAAGTTCGAAAAATAAATTAATCTCCTCGAATAGCGAGAGACAAGCTCTCAAGTTCTTTAAATCAAAGTAATCAGTTTCTTTTTGAAGAAGGCAGAGCGTATCTCCTTGCTGTTGTGAGCACTCCGAGAGAACAGAGAAAATCTTATCATACTCAGTCCGGAAGGTAGGAATGCGGCTTGCGTTTGTTCCGCTGTTATGATTAAGGGGCTTAACACAGTGTCGGCGTGCAGGAGGAGTCCTCGGTGATCTGGTTTTCGTCAGTTACCGGGAGGACAGCGTGTGCGCGAGCAGCACGTCTTACAGTTCAAGGCAAGCGGGGGATTAGAAATAACGCTGCGGGAAAAAGGAAAATAACAAGCTTACTCCTGAGGGCATCTAAAGGTGCAGGCAAAAAATATCACACGGAGCACTGAATGTCTGAACCAAGAAAATGGGTCCAGCACAATTCCAAGGGGTGAACAAGCAATCAACCAGGTACAACAAGGCTTGGTAGTTCCAGGTCAGGTAGAACGGCGTGGTCCACTAGACTTCAGTAAGCCAAACAGAGAACTCAGGGAGGAGCGTCCTTTTAAAAGATCCAATCAACCGATGACCTCCTCGCCGTGCAGTATGGGAAGATGCACAAGCCTCCCTCCCTGACTAGTGCATTATGGGAGTGGTAGTGCCCTCACAGGAAGCAGGGCCAGGGTACAGGTAGACTGATGGGTAACATCAGGGAAGAAGCGCTGGTGGTATCCGTAGACGCCAGCATTGCGTTCAACAAGGTGGAGTGGCCATTTCTATACACAGTACTGGAAAGACTGGGTATTGGGCCACATTTTTTAAAACTTTTGTATTCAGAGCCCTTAGAACAGTTCTCGGTGAATGGGAGTGTTTCCAGAGTCTTTACATTGTGGAGGGGATCAAGGTAGGGATGCCCTCTATCACCCCGGCTGTTTGTATTGGTACTGGAGCTTTTGGCGGTGTGGATCCGGGGGATCCCATGATCCGGGGACTACGGTGGACGCCAGAATGGGAGGATAAAATTTCCCTTTACGCTGATGATATCCTAACATATGTGGCGAACCCAAAGGTTACGATTTGCAGAGTGCTGCATATATTCAAACTATTCTGTAAGTACTCAGGTCATACAATCAATTTGGAGAAATCGGTGATATACGTTCTGGCGAGAAACCCACCCAGCCTCCCCAGACATTGTCAGATATGTGTGGATACAAATGGGTTTCGGTACTCAGGGATATATTTCACTAGAGATCCTACAAGTTTCTACGACCAAAATCTAACACCCCCACTAGACCGCCTGAAAAGTGACATTCAGCACTGGCGTTCATTGCCATTATCTCTCCTGGGTAGAGCGGCACGCTTCAAAATGATGGCATTGCCTAGATTCTTGTATGTACTTCATAACAAACCCTATGCTGTGCCCCCCTCCGATTTTCAACATATAGAAGCCGCAGTGAGACAGTTATTGTGGGATGGGGGTGTGTGGCGGATCTCCCTTGATGGTGGGATAGCACTCCCCTCCCTTCGAAGTTACTACTGGGCCGCCCAGCTCACAGTGATCAACAATTGGGTACATAAATCCCTGTCTGAGCCTGCATACAGGACAGACCATCATAATATGCAGTCAGGTGGCCATCTTAGGGCGCTTTACGGGGTAGAGCCTTCCACACACCGACCTCAACTACACTGAGAATCTAGCGAGAGGGAACGAGGCCACTGGGTTGGCATAACAGAATCACTTTAATGACCCCCTTGTGGGATTCTGGACGGCTGGTCTTGATGGTGCAATGCTCGAGCTTTGATAAATGGAACATGATAAGAATCTCCAGGGTTGGTGATCTCTGGGAGGCAGGGGGCGATAAAACCTTCTCGGCTCTGCAGAAGGCGTACCAGTTGTCACAGTCGGAAACTTTTAGGTTTCTCCATGTGTTTGTTTATACATAATTTTGAACAATAAATTATGATTATTTATCATTGTATCTATTTAATTTATTTAAATTAGATTACCAATATTTCATTGGGTTTTTATTTTAAGTCAGTAACTCCACTGATCTCTATGGAAAGGTATTGCAGAACCAGGGTTTGCCATGTGTGGTGCTGGATTAACTTCAGCTCTAAATTGGGGTTATTTAATTTTGTTTTTGGAGCCTATGTGAATAGCAATGGACTCACTCTTTTGTGGTTGGGAAGACGTCTCTTCCTAAAGTCTCCCTTTCACTCCTATTTCCCCGTCCCTTTAGTAGTAAGTATTCCATATTTTCATGCCACTTCTAACTACTAAACTGTATACTTGTGTGTGTGGACAATCCTGTCTCAGGTAAGAGATATCTGCACAGTTAAAGATAGGAGAGGAGGAGCCGTAAATTCCACACATAGGTTTGTGAATAGAATTTTGCAGTACGGTGGGTAGTATAGTTAAACTGTTTCTCAGGCTTTCTATGTTGTGCACTAATGATGATGATTACTATTTTCTTTAGTACATGAATGTATATATATGCTGAATGTGTTTTAGTTATGTCACATTTTATTGTAAAACACCCTTTTAGACAAGATGGATATCATCACTGTCACTCACTCCTCTCCCTAAAGGCTCCTTAGAGCACAAGCTGATGTCTTGTAGTTTATTTCCACTGTTATAATTACATTGATTCCCATTAACTTATCTGTGCTCTCTATGACTTGAAACGTTGTCATGCTCTCTTTCATTTTTCAGATATGGGTTTGGTGCTTATGTGTTAAGATATGTTCTGATTTGATAAAGTAATTATACTTTTGCTCGCACCACAATGATCTCAGTTTTTCTAAGTTGTTATGCAAGAATTGTGTATAAGAACCCTGGGGGTGAGCCAGAGATTTTACTGTTCTACTAGGGATGCTTCCTGACTTCGGGGCGTATTATCAAGAAACTGCGTTAAAATTGTCGCCGCTTTAGCGGCAGAAAACTGCCGCTAAAGCGGCGATAATGGGCTTGATAATATGCCCTTGAGAATGCCCATAGAAGCCCATGTTCTGGTGTCAACATGGGCTTCTATGGGAATTCTCTGCGGCATATTATCAAGCCCATTATCGCCACTTTTAGGATTACAATGCCTGATTTGCTCTTTGACTCATAATACGATATTCAAAGATCCATCATCGAAGGAGAGAGTTCTGGGGCAGAAATGGGGCTAGGCCTGCAAGTGATGATACATTGGAAATTAAACAGTCTGACACTGGTGAAGAGAAAAAAAAATAAACATTTGGGCCCAGTCCACGCAATCAAGCCTAAGAGCATGTTAAATAAAGTTTCAAAATGCATATTTATTTGGGTGCAGTGAAGATCTGATTTGAAAGCTACGTTTTCAAAGATACCCAGAAGATTACGCAGAAAGGCAGAAAATGTCATGTTCTCAGAAAGAGATCCAACTGGTGGCCGGCTAGCTACTTTTGACTTCTTAGTATGGCAATTTCGAAATTTAGATGTGGTTTGCTTCTGGTAGATGAATACAGCCTGCGAAGGTTTGTTGTTTGAATAAAAATAAAAAAAGAATATTTTTTAACTACAGCACCTCTTAAAAAAGCTAATTTCAGGCAAGTGGTCAGGATAATTTTATACTAGTCACTCTCCTGAATTCTTTGCAACCCCTTTTAAAACCTACTTGGTGCCACCAAAAGCTTTATCCCTCAAGGCACGAAGGACAAGTATAATATTCTATTGACAGCTTACAAGGGGTCTAGTGGAGGAACGACTTGATTCATTGACCACCTGCCATGAGTATCACGATTGCACATCTGGAGTTTCTTCTTTTCGAAGATTTGCATATTTGGATCCAGCTAATATGTTTAATTTATTTTGAGAAATTATTATAGAGTGAGATTTAAAATCCTGAAAAAGGTATGGGGGCAGTGTGCATGGTATCCGATGCCAGTTCGGAGATGAGACCCCATAGTTCTCCCTCATACTAATAGGATCGCACACAAAATGCATTTCATTTTTATGTACCATTTTACACAGAATGAACATAGAATTAGAAATAGTTCATTGTCTTGCTTGTTGTTTCATGCATGGATACTCATGCTAATGATGGTATATTCTAAAATTATTTTCCAATTTAAATGCTCTTTCATATGGTTTAAATACTGTAGATCATCAAAAACGTATCATACTATATGGCAATGAAAACATTATCTTCTGACTCCCTAAACCCGCGACAGAAATACTGCACACACATTAAAGCTCCCGCTGAAAAAAGTGTTAACAGTAAAACATAATGCCCTTTATGTTCGAAATCTGAAATTAAGTGTTGTCACGTGCAGTTGAACATTTTGCAGACAACATGATCCAAACGTGATTATTGCTATTTTTGTCATTTAGAAACTCACATATACCAAACCATTTAAACAATGTATACTTGAGACATATTTTTTTTTAGCTAAAACATAAAAAATGGCTTTCTATTGTTTTATTTCTGAAAGGCTATGGCTGGATTCTTAGATTGAATCTTAGAATGACTTCTTGTAGGAAATGACGCAAGGCCCCATTCAGAGTGTCAGTAATGGGTGCGTGCGCAAAAATGATCAGATGACCTCTCTGCAACCTCTCAGAGGTCAGGGAATGGTTCAATTTCTAAAAGCAGAGCCTGAGCTGGCTCTACAAGAGAAAGCATTACCCAGCTGGCCAGATGCCACAGTCCTGCCACTTCCACTGCATCAGAAGGCCCTTTCTATTTAGAATGGGTATTCTAGGACAGTTTTTATCTAACCATGACCACCATGCAAGGCAAGGAGTTCACAAAGAGGAAAATGCTAAAATGGCCCCATGGGCTGGAACAAAACGCCCAGCACCTCAGGGACGTATAATTTTTGTTTGTCAGAAACAACCCTTAGATTTGAAGTCTGTTTCTGAAAACTAAAAAAAAAGTACTCTGGAGTCATGACATGGTGGCCCAGCCGTACAAAAGGGGGTGGTGATGGACGGAGCATGAGAACCAATCAAACACTCACACCCAGTCAACAGATCTGGGTTTGGTCCATCACCGTTCTTTAGCCCACTCTGCCACCCCAGTTCAGACATGGCCATATGCAAATCAGTCTGACCCTGTGCCTCATGAGAACAGTCCAGCCCGAACTGCCAAGCCATGCCTTCCCTGGACCGGAAACAAGCTTCCTAGGACCGGTTTCTGGCATTTCAGCCGTCTTCAGCCAGGCTTGCTTGAATCCAGTGGCAAAGTGAGCAAGGGACTCACGTCTGAGCATACCCTGCCAACTTATGACGAACAAAGCGGTACAAAAGGGGGGGGTGATGGACGGAGCATCAGAACCAATCAAACACTCACACCCAGTCAACAGATCTGAGTTTGATCCATCACCGTTCTTTAGCCCACTCTGCCACCCCAGTTCAGACATGGCCATATGCAAATCAGTCTGACCCTATGCCTCACGGGGACAGTCCAGCCCAAACTGCCAAGCCATGCCTTCCCTGGACCGTAAACAAGCTTCCTAGGACCGGTTTCTGGCATTTCAGCCATCTTCAGCCAGGCTTGCTTGAATCAAGTGGCAAAGTGAGCAAGGGACTCACGTCTGAGCATACCCTGCCAACTTATGGTGAACAAAGCAGTACAAAAGGGGGTGGTGATGGACGGAGCATCAGAACCAATCAAACACTCACACCCAGTCAACAGATCTGGGTTTGATCCATCACCGTTCTTTAGCCCACTCTGCCACCCCAGTTCAGACATGGCCATATGCAAATCAGTCTGACCCTGTGCCTCATGGGAACAGTCCAGCCCGAACTGCCAAGCCATGCCTTCCCTGGACCGGAAACAAGCTTCCTAGGACCGGTTTCTGGCATTTCAGCCGTCTTCAGCCAGGCTTGCTTGAATCCAGTGGCAAAGTGAGCAAGGGACTCACGTCTGAGCATACCCTGCCAACATATTTTTCACCGCATGGTGGCCCAGCCGGCACTGAATTTTCTCAGGAAGCTCGCTAACTGCCAGCATAGTTCTGAAATCCAAATCGGGTACGCCAACCCACTGTGAGAAGATGGGACGTCACTGCCCCACGTCCATGATGCCCGCCCACAGGGCACGTCTCATTATATAAAACAACCGCATGGTAACGTCAAACATTGTTAAAGCTCATCGGTGCTACATTTTCATGACAGATCGGAAATATATAATCTATTGCTGAAAAATGTGGTTTCAATCATTCTTCCCATACACAGTCCTAGCCACCACTCAGCAGGAGCCAATTCATTCTCTCATGAGTGAAATGTTGTGTAAAAGTTGCAGATCCTATTTTGGTATGTTGTATTTTTCATTTAAAGTAGAGTGATTGTCTATTGATTCAGAAGCTATGAGGCTCATTTCAAGGAGGACTCATTCCATCTACTTCGGTCAAGACCTTGGCAACAGCTACATCTGAGCAACAGATAAATCAGAAGATACAGTGACTGGATGACGGCGTTGTACAGTACCAGCACCAACTAAAGTTACAGCAAAAATATCTGTGCCAACTAAACCCATATGTGGCATTGCTTCGCTGGCCACGATGGCGGACGCAGCTTACTAGAGCTCCGTGCCAGTGGCCCGACAAGCGGCATCCTTCGACCGTGGTGGGGGCCCCGAATCACACCGAAGGGCGTGCGCCTCATTCCTGAGCTGCAAAGAATTCGGCAGAAGCAAAAAGCCCAGGTGGGGAAAGGAGAATCAGCGCATTTCTGGCGAGTCGTGAGGCGAGCGCCACCTGACCCTAAAATGGCGGCTACCCGCGGCCACCCGGGACGGAGAATGAAACCCTGAACAACCGGGACCCCAGCAACTGTGAGGGGCAGATTGGCCCCAGGAGGTGAACGGCAGAGCGCTGAGGCATGGTGGATGGTAACGAAGAGCAGACCGCGGAAGCAGAAGCAAGCGGCACCACTGGGAGACACCGCTGGGGCCTAATCACACTGCGGCCTAGGAGGGACACCATGGGAGATGCGGTCCCCGTGACCCGAGGACAGGACTTTTCGAGCCCCGGATACTTCTGGAAAAGAGGCTACAACCCACAGGGGGGCAGCAAAGATAATGCAGAGTCGACATGCAAGGAGGGAGGCCTGCACCTGCAACCAAAAGGGCGGGGAGCCAGCAGCCATGTAGATGTAACCGGAACCCCCCCTCCCAAGTCGCTACTGCTACCAGACAGCCTCTGCCGGGTGGGGGGCTCCCCCTTGTCTCCAACTTGGGCGGCTCTTGGGGCCTGGGATAAGCAGAGAGCAATAGCGCCACAGACCCAGAAGGCACCACCGAGGGATCATATGAGCCAGGGAACGGTGAGTAGGGCGTGGGCAGCTCCACGTCACCCTACTCCTGCAGTTGGCGAGCGGACATCAGAGAGTAGAGGGACGTTCCCCCCTCGTTCAGGCACACGGAAATGGACATGAGGTATGCTCCCACAGATATGGCCTAAAGGGGGCGGAGTGGTGGTGATGCTAGAGGCACCGAACAAAGCAACAGGCCCAAACCACCAACTCTGGGAAGAGTGCTGCAAGGGCCGGGGGTCCCCCTTTCCCACCCTTTCCACCCACAGACTGCCGCAGCGCTGCAACACAGCCCCTCAAGGGGCCCAATATCAGCAGGCCTCACCTGCCTCTCCCGCGAGGTGATCGCAAACAAAACCCCCACTGGACCATTGAAGAGGGAGCATTCACAAAATAAGCCTGAGTCAGCTCAGATTCGGAGACTGGCTCGGAGAGCCCATGGAGGCACGGAAAGGAGGGGGAGACCGATCCTGCCAGGAATCACAGGGGCGCATTACCCACAGGCCAGCCACCCCTCCAGAATGGGGCTATGAACACGATGAGACTAAGCGAGGGAGTTGGCCAGAACTGACCAAGAACCGGAGACTCACGGACGGCCTCCCCCCACAGCCGGCAAAACGAACAGAGTGGCTGTATGGCTGCATCGGGGACTGCGACCATGGGGCACCTAAAGACAACCTGGGAATCCCAGCCCCCTAGCCAGATGAGACCGGAGTCTCCGACATCAGTAGGACAGAAGGCAAGAATAGACCAGAACACATCATGTCAGAGAAACTAGACAAGGTACTAGTGGCTTTAGAGCACTCACGGGTTCAGATGGAGGAGCGCTTCAGCACCGTGGCCATGGACCTCAATCTGCTGGGCGATGACCACAGAAAGCTAGGCGACAAGGTAGGGGATGGGAAAAAATGCTATTAGCAATAATACCTCAAACCAAAGCACAACAGGACTCCATCAAAAGACTTGCAGGCCTGTGTCCCGACCCTGAAGGACAGAACGGACGATCTGAAAGGGAGCTCCAGATAAAGCAACCTCCGTATCCTGAACCTACTGGAGGGACTGGAGGGAAAAGATCCTGTCGAATATACAGAGGCCTGGCTTTGGTCCTTTACACCTCGAGAAGACCTCACCTTATATTCCTCAATCGAAAGGGCACACAGGGTCCCGGCACGCCGACCGCCCCCGGGCTCACGTCCTCGTCCCATGCTAGTGAAGTCGCTCCACTTTCGGGACCAGGCTGCCATTTTTGAATCTCGTCCCATAATGCTTTGCTGGGCCTTTGGTTGGCATTGTATTTTTGCCCATAACTTTGCTTGGGGTGGTCCTAGGAAGATGGGAACACCACAATCATTGAGCATGATATTCTCTTTGTGTTCAAGGCATCTGCTTGGTCCTCCCCCTAGGTTAGGGGGGACCCCAAAATCATCACCTCTCTCATTGCTTGATATTTATCAAAGCTCACTTTTGTGAATTGGTTATATGGTTTTTAGCATGTAAAAGTAAAATTGTTTTATCAATGGATTGTGAGTGCAGTAGCTTACTCCAGAGTTTTTGCATGAATTCGTTACATGTGGCATAATCTCCGTCTTGTGAAACTCCCCTCATCTTATCTCAATTAATAAAACAGAAATCACACATACCTTTAGAAATACAACAAATAATTATCTTTACAGCGCCCTGGGGATTTTTAATTGGAAAAGACAGAGGAAGGTGGAGACTCGCTTTGCGATATTGGCCCTGCTCCTAGCTAAGCGCAGTATTACACTACAATGGCGCTCTCCAATTGGTCCCCCAATAGCAGCATTGACGGGGGCAGTCTAAAAATGGGAGTAGCCAAAGACGACGCAATCAGGCTAGAGGAGGTGCGGGGCACACAAAGACGTTCCACATCTATGGAGTGGTCAATGCTCCTTCACAGCTTCAAACAGACACATAACAACCCCACGAATTCCCTAGCAGTCATGCAGATGAAGCACGACCCCGTAGCACACCGAGCAGCACAGGAACTCCCCGAATGGGTCTCACCCCCCACTCTCTTATAAGTGCCGGTGTGAAAGTGATTCCCAGTGCCAATAGATCAGCAGCAACCAGTGACCTCATTCCCAGCCCCCCTTCTTTCCATTCCCGAGTTATTCACCCCAGTTGGATTCAAACAGGTGAACTCTTTACAGCCAATATTACGAGTAGTACGTTGCACTGAATAGACCCCGGTAACTAACAAGCTGGTAGGAGACCCAGTCTCACTCGACACCCATACATGATCAGAGACAGGATGCCAACCAGAACAAATAAGGACTAGACAAATGTTACATAGCTCTCAATGACATTATGAAATGTATACTCTGTACGCACATTGAAAAACGAATAAAAAATGTTTACCAAAAAAATAACTATACCCATATGTACCACCAGACCTAACTCCCAAATTCGCGTGCCACCTCATACCACACATCGGGCAAAATGGCGCAGAGTGAAAACAGACCCAAATCAGAGCAAAAGGCTACTTTATTAGAACAGGTATGCAGCTAAAACCTATTT
Source organism: Triturus cristatus (assembly GCF_964204655.1). Taxonomy (NCBI): domain Eukaryota; kingdom Metazoa; phylum Chordata; class Amphibia; order Caudata; family Salamandridae; genus Triturus; species Triturus cristatus. Next base: position 708,419,770 of record NC_140587.1, on the reverse strand, counting down.
ACATTACAACATGTAATCCAAAAACCCCACCTCACTAATACAATTCATAACTAACCCCCGCCCTTCAAAATATCTTTAAAATCCATGGTGGTCGCTTTAAGAGCCACAGTTTCTCAACACCAGCTGTTGCTAACTTTGCAGCCAACCTATCCCTTATTCCAAGCAAATATAACTCATTTCCCATAAATGATAGGCGCACCCCATCCTGAATATAAAACATGTTCCTCTTTCTTGATGTTACCTTGTTCAACCCAGCCGATCCCCTTACCTCTGCAAAAGTGTCACATGTCCCTATTTACCTTTTGTCTGGCTCTTTTCCTTAGCATTATATTAAACTGCCCCACTCCAAACCCTTCTTGCTGCCTATGCCGTCCAAAACACATTCATTCCTGCCCACATTCTTTGAATCTGTTCCAGATCTCTTTTCATTTCTTTCAATAAACCTAAGTCAGATAGTTGCACTAAGTCATTTCCCAAAGGTGAATTAACAGTACAACAGGGCACAGTCCGCCTTAAACCAAATTTGATAAGCATGGCAACAATTGACTCCAGTTCAACCCCCCCCTTTCCCCATCATTCAATGTTGATTTCATCTGAGCAGAAACACAAGTTCTTTTTGAAAGGATGATTTTCACTTTTTTTTGCTGCCCATCTATTGGAGAATGACTAACGATCCATATCAACAGAATCGCCATGTTCGATCCCTCTACACAACCTAGAACAAATGAAGATGAGTTATAATTAATCTAACGCCTAATGTAAGGGAAGCACCAGTCTGATGACAATTTACCTAGTTCTATTACTTCTTCTGTAGAAAAACATATTGTGTATCTCAGACGCTGCTCCAAACCTGAAGGAATGAGTTCCAAACTCTCTAGGGTTCTCCTCCAAGTCCTTCACACCTTTCCTCATAACTCCCAGTCCTAATGACACCAGTAAGTGCTTTCCATGTTCATGACAAAGCCCTCAGCCTATGTGTGCCCACCCAACTGTGCTGTATGAATTCCTTTCACACCCACACCGGGAATACTGAACTTCTTATTAAGTTGAAAATGACTTTGGTTCCTTTCCCTGTCTTTTCAGTTTTTAATTTTCTTAGGTACAATCACAGCCTACCTTCGTACTATTCCATGTCCTTCCCCTTCAAACCACTCTCTCTGGGGCATATCAGCAACAACCGGCGATAATTATCGCTAAGAGCACTTAGCGCTAGGATCATTATCGCCGGCTAGCGTGGATTTTTATTGCTGAGTTAGCGTGCTATTAGCAACGCTTATCTCAAAAGCGATAAAAACCCTAGCGCTAACTGCCAAACGTGAGATTATCACTGGAAACCCAGCAATAATCCCACGAAGTTTGGCGATAGCTTGCTGATAGGGCCTCACATACTTAGCCATGATATCCACCTTCCATAGGATATCATGGCTAAGTCAGTTTCAAAGCAGGCGTAAGGAAAGTAGCGATAACAGAGGTTATCGCTACTTTTCTTGTCACTATGCTGCTTTGCTTGAGGCTTGATAATAGGAGAAATGTCGCTTAGCGACATTTCTCCCGTTATCCTGGGGAGGAATGCCCACTTTGTATCTCATTAGAGATGCAAAGATGGGTGTTATGGAATTCAGGTGCTAAGGCAAGGTCTCACGCGATAGCTTGACCTTGCAACTCTGAAACCCTAAATGCCCCAAAAAATAACCACAACATGCACAACTTAAACAACTTAATAATGTTTAACAATGAGAAAACCAAATCTTACTAATAGCCTTAATTATGGGTACCAACAATTTAATTGTAAATGTCTCTCTGACCCATTCATCTTTGTTCTTTTGCCCACGCTGTAACAACCTCCTGCCCATCTACGCTGCTGTGGATTGGTAAAATAATTTGCCATAAAAACTGATACCAGACAGTTTGCCTACAGTAGTTGTAGCTGCAATTTCTCTGTCAATGTTACTCATAATGAAAATTACTACATCTTCATGTCTTGCTTCCCTACCTAGTTCATCTTGCCCTCTCCTACCAGCACCACTGCACAAAACCTTCTTCCCACACCTGCCTGATACTTGGAGCAATAGACTTCTCTATCAGTTCCAAAATTCTCAGTCTCCTCGTTCCCAAATGTCCTGTGGTACCCGGACTCCTCCAGATCTGCTCTGGGTACCAAACCACAGAATATCTGTCACTGTGAACGAGGCAATGTGTCTATGATATTATTTTTCTCCCCTGGAATGTGTTTTGCTCTAAAAACATGTTAAACTTAAACACCTGAGCATTAAACACTGTAAGAATCTCACAAGGTGTCTCCCTCTAGTCTTCTGGCAATTCACCAGACTACAGTCCTGTTATCAACAGGAAATGTCACTATTTTGCTACCCATGATCTTGCCCCACACACCAATTGCCACCAGCAGTGGAAAAATCTAAAAAGAGGCAATACTTCTACCTTCTTTCATCCATCTGGATGGCCATCTTTCTCAACACCATCTTGGATTTGATTTGTTACTTGTTAAGCGTTCAAATGCCGTGGCGTCTTGGCACTGACTGTGGTTCATGGACCTGAGAACATCATGAATGAGACGTTAAATCTTGGAAAACAACCAAGTTTTCAGCTCCTTCCTAAACATCCGAAGGTTAGGTTGAAGTCGCAATGTGGACGGCATCTGATTGCAGAGTTTGGCAGCACAAAAAGACAGGGTACGACCCCCTCATCTTGCTTTACAGATTTTCGGGATACAGATGAGGCCCTTCATGGAGGATGTAAGTGTTCTGGCAGGAGAATACCTAGAGAACAACTTCTGTATCTCCCCCGAAATTCCTCTGTAGAGGGCTTTGTGCACCCGACAGAGAGACGTAAAATCGGCTCTTTGCTGAATAGGAAGCCAATGTAAAGCTCTAATGGCGTCCGAGGTGGGGCGACCCTTAGGGATGTTCATGAGCAGTCTGGCTGCAGCATTTTGCAGGGATTGCAGCTTCCTCCTCTGCACCTTGTCAATTCCCACAAAGAGCACATTGCAGTAGTCTAGTTTAGAAAGGTAAAAGTGCCACTACAACGGTGTTTTGGAGTTCATATGCAATGAAAGGGAAATTTTTCCTCAATGTTTTTAGAAGGAAAAAGCAAGAGGAGGTTAGCTGATTCACCTGGGCCAACAGATTGAGTTGATCATCTTCCCTCCCAAAACAGTCCAAACCCATCTGAACCTGCAACATATGAAAGAATTTGAATCATCCAAGCAAATATTTCGTCCAATTACTACATTGTTACTTCATTAAATCCTTTCAAAATCATTATCCAAACTTGCAGGTCTGCACAAACCGCAGCTGAAATCCAGGGATGCAGCAATTTTGCCCCCACCATAGAAAATCAAGGTGATGCGCAAATGCTCTCATTGTCTTCACTATGCGGCATGCAAAGTTTAAATGGCCTAGCAATTTGTGTACTTGGTTGCTGCTAATGCCTCCTCTAAAAGTAACACAATTTCAGTGATTTTGCTCTGTAGCAGCCTTGCTTCCATTCGCATTGTGTCCTGCTCAATACCTTGAAATGCAAGGCATGTGCTCAGGCCTTCATTTTGCTCAGGTGCTAACTGCACCACAAATTCTTGTGTCTTGTGTCATGTTTTGAAAGTATTGGAATGCTTTACTACACCACCACAACTGATGCTCCTACTGCTACCACTTTACTAGTGCGAATCACAGATGTAATCCGCTGATTATTATGCCCGATTTGCAACAGCTGACTCCAAGCTATTTATTGTATTCGGTATCATTGATTTAAGTATTTAAGAACTTGGAATGTTCAAAAATTAAAAGCTGAATAAAGAGCAATTAAAAAAAAGTATAAGATTTGTTATTAGGTGTTATAAATGTAGTCCATTTCACTGTTTTTTACATTTGTGTCCATTTTGTTGATTTTAATTATGGTATTTTCTATATTGTTTTTTCGCTTTTCATTGTTTTTTCTCACCTGGATCTGTTGCTTTCTCCTTAATTTAATCATTGGGTCTTGTGAATGGTTCTATTAGTTTTACTTGTTGTTGATAGAGTTTTAAAAATTGTTAAACCCTGATGAATGACTCTGTTATTTTATATGGCACAAAATACGTGTCAGATTGTTGCCTTGTGGCTTATGAATTATTTATTTTCTCTAATCATTTTATGAATTGAAAATAAAATTACATTTGGCTACGGAATGAATCTAAAGCCTCCAATCTGTCTTTGTATTTTTCAATAGGTAAAGCATGGAAGGGGCCTTTATACTTATAACGCTCTAAACAAGTTCCTTTTTGGGCTCTTCTTCCAAACTGACTGAAATAGATGTACAGTGCTTTTCAAAACAGCTTCTGCTTGTTGTAAAGTCTCTCGCCCTTGGGCCTGCATGTAATAAAGTGTAGGTATAGGTGTCTTTTTTACCCATCTCTGAAGCATCTTTATAAAAGGAGGGGGCAAGTAAAACCAAACTAAACAAATTAACTATGTTGAAAAAAACCTACGCATTGTAATAAAAAAGACAGAGTGAGCCTTAATTAATATATATATCAAATTGAACTTCTAATTTGCAAATAAATTATGACGTATTTACATCCTGCTCCGAAACAGAACCCTCACCTGGGTACGAAGGATCTGTTTGAGCCATCGATATCTTGCCGAGTATTGTTCCCTCCCCACTTCCTTCTTTCAACACAGCTGGAGTTCTTGATGGAAACCATATTGATATAGCCCTTGTAGAGCATAAGCCATGCTCGATAGTGATGTCTCCATTCAAATATCATAGATTTGGTGGCATATTGATGTACGCTTTCATACTGCATAGACCTCCTGTTCAATTATTTATTTTGTGCTTGGGTATAGCACATGCACTTGCACTTGCACTTCTCTGTGCTACCACAGAAAGAATGAGAGATGGCACAAAGGGAGGAAGAAAGTATAACAGTCATAACATGTTATGGTTAGCAAGGTGGCAGCTCAGGCACAGGCTCCTAGAAAAGCTGTGCACATTCAGGGGTGAATAAAAAATCATCCCAATGTGGCCTGACCCCCAGCTCCCAGGCTGCCCATGTGTCTGGAGCAGATGCCTTCTGATTGCCATGTATAGCTGTTTCTTTTTGCTGACACATGCTATGTTTGGTTGGTGTTAAGACCTGTTATTCTTAGGGTGGTCTTCCATCAACCTTTTGCCTGATCACCTCCATTTTGTTGTATCTTTTTGTTGGCCTTAGGAATCTGAGCACTTTACCACTGCTAACCAGTGCTAAAGTGCATGTGCTTCTACCCTGAATATTGCAACATTGGTGTATACTTGATTTGCATATTTAGTTTACCTGCAAGTCTCTTATGAAGTGGTATACCATATACCCAGGGCCTGTAATCTAACTCCTACAACTGGCCTGCAACACTGGTTGTGCCACGCACATAAGTAGCCTTTCAAACCTGTCTCAGGCTGTCATTGCAGGGACAGTGTGTGCAGTTTACTGCTACTTCGACTTGGCATTTAAAATGACTTGCCAAGTCTTAAACTCCCCCTTTATTACACATAGGTCACCCCTAAGGTAGGCCCTTGGCTGCCCGAAAGGCAGGGCTCTGTGCAAGTAAAAGGTAAGACATTTACTTTTACGTTTTACATGTCTTGGTAGTGACAAACAGCTACATTTGTTTTCACTACTGTGAGGCCTACTCCTCTCATATGCTAGCATTGGAAACTCCTTAAAACACTTTTAAGATGTAATTCCTGATTAGAAAGGAGTAGCTAAATCATGTTTCATATCCTTGGAATGGTAATGATGAATCCTCTTTAGTGGTAAAGTTGGAATTGACATTACTATTTTAGAAAGGCCACTTTTAGAAAGTGGACTTTTCTCTTCTCTTAAATTAGCTCTGTCTGCCTGCAGCCTGTTTCCAATACACATCTGGGCTGGGTGACAGATACACTTTGTGCATTCCCTCTACACAGCCACAAGCACTGGAAGGGCAGGTGTGACAGAGGGCTGATTACTCGCCACAGATAGCCTGGCAGACAGGGCTGGGATGAAAAGGGACCTGTGTACTTAAAGGAGCTGCTTTAAAGTCACCCCCACTTCAAAGACACATTTGGGTATAAGTACAAGGCTCCTTACAGCACAGCAGTCTTTACTCCAGAAGAGTTCTTTCCAGGTCCAGAAGTGTACTGATTTCGTAGGACCAGAGCTGCCTCTCTGCTTTGTTGAGCTGCCCTGTTGCCTGCTGATCCCTGCATTGCTGAGGACAAGAACTGGACCCATCTCACTTGAACACAGAGTGACTCCAAGGGCTTGCTGGATTTTTTTTTTTTGTCCTCAGCATGGAATCTTACAAGTCAAGGACAATTATCTGGCGCCCTTATATCATATGGATCCTTGCCTTTTCTAAGCCAAACCCTTAAAAAGGCTCTTTCATCCCGAAGGATAGACGCCTCCGCCATATTCTAATATAATCATAGGACTAAAAAATAATAAAAACATGGAAAGAGACAGGCATCTCCGCATGCCTAGCTTGACCAATCTGCCACCTGCCACAGATCCCTAGTCCTTGATACATTACCATCAATAGCTGTTCTACATGTCCACTTGACCGCTTTAAACCAACCAGTAGGATGCGTGGGTACAGAGTCCGTCCAATATTTACATATCTCGCGTCTGGCCAATAATAACAGGTAAAATATCAACCTGCTTTGTTTACTGTTAAGCCTTGTTAGCAAATCGTGGTTCACTCCGAAGAGCACAAGAGTTACTGTCAATGTTAATGGTATCTTCAAGATATCACAAATAGTAGATTCCACCACCTTCCAATATTGCTTTATATCGGGGCATGTAAAAAAAATATGTGTATGATTGGCTTTTGGTGTTTTACATCTATTACAGCTAGGGATCGGCTGGGATATGAACTTGGCTATTTTTTGCGATGTCCAATACAATTTATTATTGTAAAAAAGTGATGTCTTTTGAAATTTGCAGGTGTAACTAAAAGGTATAGTGGTTTTAGGGAGTTCTTCCAGAGTGATTGCAAATCCTCTTCCTGGAGTACATCCTGCCAGATAGTATGTTGCGTATACCACTTGGAGACTTCTTTGCTCTAGTATCCTGAATATAATTCTCGAAGTCCAATAACAACCCTGTCTCACGAGGTATTGTGGAGAGCCATGAAGTTGACTGAATATATTTAAATTTAGATAGTCTGTTATCAGTCTTGGCTTTCAATACTTCCCAAGGGACCAGTTCGCCTTTGGATAGTAGTTCACCCCACTTGATCAACCCGGCTTGCTTCAGTGGTAAAGTCAAACCATTTTTTAGGCATTCCGGTGTCCCTGGGTAATATTAAGCATCTTCCTCATTGTAAGCCATAGATTCAAGGATGCCTTTAACACTTTTAATCTTACTTTAAAAAAAACATTCTGGTCCCCAAATTTATACAAAATGCTGTCCCAAACTCATTTGTCATCTCCCCTAATATAGAAGCCCAGGAGGTTGAGTCAGGGTCCCCTATAAGCATTTACATTTTTTTGAATTGGAGTGCCATATAATATAAGTTAAGATCCGGCAAGGCTAGGCCACCCACATGGAGCCGTCTCCATAGCTTCTTCCATGAAAGACGTATTCCACGAGAGGCCCAGATAAAACTAGTTATTTTCCTTTGTATTTTATTTATCATTTCTTTAGGGAATTTTAATGGGATACAGTTGAATATGTATGTTAATTTAGGGAAGATAGACATTTTTATCAAGTTCACCCTCCTGTAGATAGTAAGCGGGAGATTTTTCCATCTAGTCAGGGCCCTGTCTATCTCTTTTGCCACTCTAGCTAAATTCCGGTCAGGATATCACTAATCTGTTTAACTATATTGATCCCTAGATATTTTATCTCCTCACACCCTCTACCTTCCCAACCATCTAAATTCCAAACCATCACCTCAGTTTAAGTAGTGTTTACTAAATATCCAGAGATTTCCCTGAATTCTTTAGTTAACTGTTCCATCCTTGGTATCGTTCCTGCTGGGTCAGAGGTATAAATTATAAGATCATCCGCAAATAAGGCGATTTTGCTAACCTGCTCATCTATCTGCCCAAGGTGCATCGCCAGTGGGCTTGAATCTGTGGCTGCTCCTGCTATGTTTTTTTCTGCAGCAGCAAATCCTGTTCAGCAGTCCTTCACCAAAGGGTATCAGAATCCCTGGAACTGTCTTCGGCTAAAGCCTTCTGCCTCGTCCTGCTGGAGATTTTTTGACTTCCCAAAAAGAGACTTAGGTCCTTATTTAGATCTTGGTGGGATTACCGTTGTCCTGCTGCTGCAGCCATTCCAAGTGCTCCATCAAGCTGATGGCGGTTCGCCTGTCGTATACAAAAGACACACCTTAATCAGCTTGGCGGGACTCTTGGCTGGAATTCTGCTGCCAGCCGCTTCTGCCTCCAGAGAACCGCCAACATCTAAATAAAGCGGGCGGACCACCAAGTCGGCAGGTGGGAAAACAATTGCAAAAGTGACGGCGGGACCAACATCTAAATAAGGTTCTTAGTGCTGCATCGACGGCGTCATAGGCAGAATCGCAGGCATTGGGACTCCAGCTAAGAGTCCCGCCAAGCTGATTACGATGTGCCTTTCCGTCGAGGCAACTGTGGTGGGAATACCTCCAACTTCGAGTTGGCAGAATCGAAGGAAATGAGGTAAAAACTTACCTTTCTAGCCTTCTTCTGGCTTCAGTTTCTGTCTTGTACCCCATTGTCCAGGTCCCTTCTTTGCTGCTCTGAATACACCACAACGCCAAACGACTCTGTTGCCTCTGAGATCTAAGGTAAGCTACTTGTACAATTTCCCTATGTACCGTGTGTTGGCATTTGCTGTAGCCTCGTGTATTTCTGCTTTGTTCTTACATGCGATATTGTTCTTAGGTGTAATGCAGTGGTGTTCATTTTCCTACTTATCAAGGTAAATTGAACACACCTGTATTAACACCTAAAAACAAATTGTTGTTGTGGAGCTTGGGAGTGTTGTGCTAGTGGTGCCTGTGGGTGGGCATTCAATAGTGTGTGTATGTTGTGTGAGTAGCATGCAATATGTAACACTAAGGGACATAACAGATTGCCTACATATGGTTTTCGTGCAAACATGACACACATGTGTATTGACACAATAATAAGTTGTAGTTACCAGTCTCTACTCCACCATGGCCCCACTCCATTAGGACTCCGCAACCAGGACACTGCCAGCACAACGGGAAAATCTAAATTTGCTCAGCGCAATCCTGCCAGCCTGACGGCAACAGAGTACTACTGACCTTCAGAGAAGACCGTGGCAGTGGCAGTCTACTTTCTATCGCTGCAATATCTAAATACCTCTTCAAAAACAGGGGGGAACCCAAAACAATAACCCTTCGGCATCTGGGTATATAAACAATATGTGAAAGAAACCATGCCTCGGGACTAATAATGTAGCATGAATTTTGACAAGAAGATAAATAAAATATCTCCTCCTTTGGGAAATATTCTTTCTCCAACACAACCTTTGTTGCTGTTGTGTATATATTCACTTCCGTATCACGTGATTGTGGACGTGATCTATACGAAAGAGAGAGACGGAAGTTTGCAAGTTTATCCCGTGGATAATTTGGAGGTAGGGAGACTGCCTAATCGTATTCCTTATAGAAAGATTCTCCTATAGCGAGTTAGAATCCAAACTTAGATTGTTCATTTCTTCTGTTTTCCGACAGAGTTGAAATACATAGGTATTACAAGTGCACCCCAAATATCGAAAAGTGAAAGTGTGACGAGTCTTCCGCTACGGCTCAATAGTAATTTGCAAGGTATGTCTTTACTTTGAGTCACTGACATTTTTGGCATGTTACATTGAAAATTTTGTAGCTTCAGTTATCGTTAAAAACATTCTCCTCGTTTGGAAAGAATAATATAAGGTATATTGGTGTAATGACAGAAAGTCTGTCATTTATATACACCCAATAGGGTTGAACTTAGTTTTGGATTTTACGATTGAGACCATTTCTTTTTATGGTTTTGTGTTTCTAGCTCGCCAAGAGGTATGAAAAAGGACGTCCAATTGTCCAAAAAGATTGTAGTTGGACAAGAGGTAATATATATTTCCCGTTATATGATGGTACATGTTTTTTTCGGGTAAATATAGCAGAATTTTATTTATTGTGGTTACTTTAGTTTATTTTATCTTTCTCTATATCCACTTTCGGTGATAGAGTAGATCTCGTTAAATATGGTTGAATTACACATTGGGTGTTTGATTTAAAAAAAAAAAATTCCTCCCCTCTCTTATGGCCCGCCACTTCAGCGTTTTTGATATAATTGCAATATAATGGATGCCTATTGTTGTTCCGTACGTTCCTGTGTGTATATAGTGTATATAGAATCAAGATGAATGATTAATAAGGACACTTAATTTGTTCTTATAGGTTGAAGTTTATGAAACTAAACGGGTGCCCTAGTCCTGATGAGGCCAAAAAAGTTATTTGGCTGAAACGCGTCGACATTTATTTTGAAGACACTCGCTGGATTGTGTTTTGTGTTATGGAATAAATTTGAAAAGAGCACTCTAAATAATCTGGAGGTTGTAACAACAAAATCTCGAAGTGTCTCTAAAAGAGTGATCTTCGATATATAGGAATGCTGTAACAAAATAAGCCCATAGGCATCCTGGTTGAAAATAGGGCTTTTGTTGATATGTATATGTTTAAGTTGTTTTGTCATATGTAAGTATTGTAAACCTTGTATATGTTTGTATATATATATATATATATCTAAAAAAAAGAATTCTACTAAAATGAGAAGAAAAAGTGAGGTATAAAATAAATACACTTATACTTACACCATTAAATAGTAAACATTTTTGTTTTTTTCTTTAAAAAATTGTGTTCATTGGAATTGCCATTGACTAGGCCATAAAATACAGCAACAAAGGTTGTGTTGGAGAAAGAATATTTCCCAAAGGAGGAGATATTTTATTTATCTTCTTGTCAAAATTCATGCTACATTATTAGTCCCGAGGCAATATCTAAATACGTCATGCGGACCGCTGTCAGCTTGATGGAGAACTTGGAACCGACACCACGGTGGGATGACAGTAGTCTCGCCAAGATCTAAATCAGGCCCTAATTCTGAACGTAGAAATCTTCAATGCAGCTTTGACCCAAGGCTTCCTGACGACGATGCTCCCTCCTCGGGCATTGCCTGCAGCCTTGCTCTGCTGAACTTTACCTTCTGAGAACATATTTATTGAATATTTTTCTAAGTCCGAAGGAAATCGCTGACCCGGCCCAATACACTTTATGTATTCAAACCACGCTATATCGCGGTCAGCCATATTTTTCACATTTGACCTAGTCTTATGTGACTAGATGTCTGCCGTTGAAGCTCTGATCTTTTAGGTGCTAGTTTTGAAAAAAACTTTAAAAATTCATACCTCTGTTTATACTGATTAGATTTTCGTCATTTTGGTGTCAAATAATTTATTAAAACTCACTTCATTTTCTAAATTGGTCTGGGATATTTCTCATGTTGTGATTTCACTTTATTACAGTTTGTGCGCTGCATAAATACTTTACACATTGCCTCTCAAACTATCCAGGGTTAAGAATAGGTTAATTTAGTTACATTTGTAGTTCACACTGCCAGGGATTGTATCTATTGCTTGACTAGGGTTTACACCCCAGTCAACCAACAACCCAATTTCTAACAAAGGCCCACTTATTTATCACCACAATATGTGACACCTAAAAAAGTTGTACAGGGTGCATCATAAACTTCAGTGGCTAGTGTCTCCAGCACAATTCTCGGGGGGCCCTATCCAACAGGAGCATACAGTCTCAAGCACTTTTCGGAAAATGACTTGTAGCACCCAATATGGTATATCGTGTAGGACAATCATTACTTAAAGTGCTGCTCTACCCATGAGCAAGACAGTCAGTGTTCTCCAATGCCTACATCATTTTTAAACTTAAACTACAGATTATGTTACTGGAATACTTTCTCATTCTTTTTGACATAAATGCTGAGATATCCAAAGCCTCAGACCCTATACTGAAGGTTGAGGAGTATCCTGACATTAGACTCCAGAGCGATAGCAGATAGTACACTGACCTGTGTCAATGAATACTAAACTCAGGGTATCTTCCAAAGATTTTAAATATATACAGAATCCTGTTGATGAAATGTATCTGTGTATGCAATATATAGAAGAATGCCATCTGCATATTCTTTCATCCCACTGGGAATCCCAGATAAGGGCCTACTGCTCCAGAGCCAAGGTGAATAAATTGCATAGGGGAGGGGGAGGCTCTCTTGTTCTCATACCCTCCCCTAAATAAACAGCTTTGACAAGACTCTGTTCACCTTTAGTTGTGGGAAAGTAATTGCTGCAGAAGTCCATCTTTTCAGGAAACGCCAATATATAAGGTTGTTCGACTGAGCCAATGATATCACTGCCATTGGTTCCAAAACCTCAGTTGTTTAGCCCATGTCTCTGCAGAGGCGGTTGACATTGTATTTGGTACTCCTGCCTAGCATAGGTCCAGGTTGATGTGGGTGGATTAGTGATCTTGTGTCTCCAACATAGGTGGATAACTAGCACCATGGCAGGGTCTTTGACTTCAACGTTGAATAGGCAGATGGAGATGCACGATTCACAGTCAGTCCTGGGTTTCCCTTCTTTGTCAATCTGTACTTGCCATTCTCAGGCCATATGCGAGACTACCATCCTCTTTGCCCCCTGAAACATTTAGAGAAGTTGGCACACCAGTTCACTGGATAGAGATTAGAAGATTTCGGGCTGTTCATGAAATCTTGTAGATGGGGACTTTAAGTAATGCTGAATCAAGTTTCCATAGCATGTAGAGTATACTCCCATGGATAAAAGCATTCCCGTTTACGGGCTATAAAGTATTATTTTATAGCGAGGATCACCGAATCAGAATATTCAATAGTGGAACTTTATCGATTTGCAAAGTTTGTACCACTGTTTGTGTAATTCGCAATTTCTTACAGAACAGAGCCGGAAGCATAATACCGCCTGAGCCTTCCACCTCCCCTAACCCGAGGACCTGGTCCATCCACCTCCCCTAACTGCAGGACTTAAAGCAATTCCTGTCAGCAAGCTGAGCTGAGCTTAGCAAGTGGACACACAGAGGGTCATTAGCATGGCGGGTGGATTGCCACTGCCCGACCGACGGTGGCGATCCACCCGCCAAAACACCCTGCTGGACAGCCTGTTACCCCCACCACATTAGCATGGTGGGGGTACCGCAGCGGACAGAAAGACCGTCCGCAGCTTTTCCACCGGTAGGCAATCGTCACAATGGCCTACCAGGCGGAAAACGCCCATAATATGGTGGAGCATTCATATTAGTATGAGGCATGGAAAGGCGTGCAGAGTTCTCTTTGGGGGTCCGTTGCGGGGCCTCAGGGAGGTGGGGGCTGCATTTGGGGGGTACCAATGGTACCCCCAACATTGGCATGCACAAAGTGGCAGGCACCGCGTGGTGCCTGTCATGTTGTGCATGCCAATGCACAACATGCATATATTGCATTGTGGCTGGTGCTGCTTACAGCACAGCCCGCCACAATATAATATATGCGCGATGCAACCGCCACTGTGGCGGTGCCATCCTAATTGTCATGGCGGGAACGCCGCACCACTGGCGGCCGATCCCAGCACCGCTAGGGTGTCGGGCGGACTGAAGTCCGACCGCCATCCTAATGGACCCCAATGTTGGACTCTCCTCCTCTGTCATTCTCCCTGTTTGACACAGTAAGAAGACAAGAAAACAAGGCGAACGTGCAGCATAGACTGACAAATGTATGGAAGCAATTAAAATGCTCTAGACCTTTATTTATATTTCAACTAATATTACCAATGATGATATAACTCATTCTGTGTGCCTCTCTCAAAGTGACTGATACATTTCCCTGCATAATTCTCCCGCACTGAGTGACTGCCTTGGCTGTTTTCCCAATTAAATTGCAGAGTTTCAGCTGCGAGCCTGCTTTTAACCAAACAGATGGACAGTGTATAACAACTGTGCTTTTGAAATGTAAGAGATGCCATTTTCAGTATTTAAAAGGGTACAATGACCCCTTAGTATTAATGCTGCTGGGGAAACCACCAATAAGTATGCCAAGTAATAGAGGTGCTAAGAGGCACCCCTGAAGGAAGCCATGCTCTCCCCTCACTGAGATGCTGTATCATTATTCAACTCGATAATAAACCAGGAAAGCCAGCAGTTCACGTACAATGAGAATAGCCTGCAAGTCACCCGATGGAATGGGCAAGTTCTGCGGATTACTCCAAAAAAACTAATGAGGTACCTTATCACAGGTACTAGAAAAATCTATGAATAAGATTTGTAAATTCCTATTCCCAACATGTCAACATTTATACTCTTAGGGGTAAATTCCGCAGCTTTTTGCGCCAATTGTACCATCTGCAAATGTTTTCAATTTCTGCCCAGCAAAGTCCTTGGTTGATTCTAGGACAAGATAAAACCCAAAGCTCTTCTTGTCTGGCATGCTGTGGGGATACTCACTGGTGGGTGCGATTATTCATTTTTTAAGGCGTCGCATGACCGTACCCAAGGGACAATGTCTACCTATCCCCGTGTAAAGTAAGGGGGGCCCCAGTTAAGGGGACCCTTTTCTCCTTCACTCTGAGTGCACGAGGATTCTGTGAGTATGGTTTTGAGTGTGCACTTTGGAGAAGGAGTGTGTGTGTTAAGGTGGCAGAAGTGTGCCTGACAGGACAGCAGCTTGGTGAGGTCTTGTACACTCTTCCTTGTTCCTCCAACCTGTTTGGGGAAAATCCACACATCTTCTTGTCCATGCATCCACTCTGAAAAAGAATGCTTGGTGGTACTCCTGGCAACAATACCTGGGGTATCCCCCGCGCCCTAGAAACAGAGGAGATCGTCTGCCAAGCAACAGAATACCCTTTCTGGGGATGTTTCACGTGTGAGCCTGGAATTACACCTCACAAAGATGCAGCATCCCTGTGTGCACCGTAGGTGCTCTTCTGACTGGAAAGCTCTGCTGCCTGTGTCCTAAAGGCCGGGGTCGGGTCGGGTCTGATGTTCAGTGTATGGCCCTTGGGTTGCCTACCTGGCTGCTGTCTGTAAGAAAACCCTGAGCAGAGACACACTGCCTGCACACTGAAATCAGACGACTCGTCCAGTGTGCCTCCAGAGGGGACAGAGACCTGCAGTAACATCACCAATTTACAGGTGGGCTGCCCCAGGAAACGTTGTTTTTCTTGCTTATATCCACTAAGGTTACTATTAGTGAAGTTACATAAACCTCCTGCCTTGTCTCTGATATCCACAAAGAAAAGTCATAATTTATCTATGTTTCCTAAAACAAAATAGAAGCACACAGCACCAATTTAATGCTCTGTTCTCTGTCAGTCAAATGTTCTTCAAACCAAGGCTGGGGTGGGGGGGGGCAAAACTCCAAGTGGACACCATTCATCCCAAGGCCATGAATATCTGGGAGATATGGAAGACTCGGGGACACCTCCACACATTCTGCAGGGGTGGGGGGGCAAAACTCCAAGTGGACACCATTCATCCCAAGGCCATAAATATCTGGGAGATATGGTAGACTCGGGGACACCTCCGCACATTCTGCGGGGGGGCTTCATATTGCATTATGCCACTGCTTCAGACTTGCAAACGTTCAGCTCTAGGGCGTAATGCCTCTGCATGGTACAGCACTGAAAGAAACTCTTTGTAAAAGACACAGAAGAATCTTTAGGGCTGATCTAACAGGTGATATTACAGAGTCTTTTCCCTTTTCAATTTAAAAGCCTCAATATGAACCTGCTGAATACCCAGAGTAGTTTTCACTACCACGTTTTGATCATTTCCTGCAACTGGGGCTTAATTTGGATATTCTGTAAGTAAGAGCCCTGGACTATTTAAGCTTTGACACCCTCTATGCTACAACCCTCTATGCTACAAACTATCCTTCTTCATTGCAGCGACAGGAAAGACAGAGAAGTTGCAGACTTATTGAAAAAATCACCTAATAATCTTGCCCATCCTTCTACTCTCTTTCCCAGAGGTGCAGTTTGGCGTCCCAGGAATGTATGCAGCCTCATGCACCATCTCGGTCATACTAAGTCACAGCCAGCCTTCTGCTTGGCCCAATTTTGTCAAACGCTTTATTGATTTATTAGCACCATTAACCTAGAGCCTATCTTTGCTCATTGTTCTAGAGGATTTCACCAACTGGGTTGATATCCAAGACATTTCCTCTTCCTCTACTCTTTTAGAATATGTCTGGGCTTAGGATCACATGTACGACCATTTCCTTTTGCGACTCCAAATTTGCACATTTTAGCGACTTGCAATTTGTGAGTCGCAAGAGGAAATGTACTAATGTTTCTCAGGCACAATTTGCGATTCCCAAAGGTGTCGCAAATGACCTGCCTCATCAATATTCATGAGGCAGGTCGCAGTTTGCGACCCATTGGCAATGGGCAATAACACAGGGATGGTTGTCTGCTGGGGACAGCAGACCCCATATCTGTGTTTGATTTTTAAATAAAGCAACTTTTCTTTCTTAAAGTAAAAACGGGATGTTTTTCAAAAAGAAAAATGTAACGTTTCAGTTTCATTTTTTAAGAGTAGGCAGTGTCAGTGGACCACTGCCTGCTCCTAAAAAATATTTTCGCTGCCAAGCACAAAGGGGATGGGGTCCCTTTCCACTTGTGAGTGGCTTACCACCTACTTAAAGTAGGCGGTAAACTGCGATTGTTTTGTGACTGCATTCTAGTCGCAAAACAATCATACATGCCCTATTAGGAAGGGACGCCCTTGGTACTCCCCTTACTAATAGACCCTTGCAAACCCTACTTTACAAGTTGGTAATAAGTTACTTTCTCACAAAGTAGGGTTGATACATGCTGCAACCCTTTTTAGCAGTCGCAAACGGCCTGAATCTCCGTTTGCAACCACTGAAAACGGTTGTACATTTGGCTTTAAATTTTCGGCAATGAGTTACTGGCGCTGCATATGTTACGGGTCATCTCTTGGATCTCATCTTTGCTACTATAAAGTTATTTGAATGTAGTCCCTCTCCTCCATTAGCCTGGTCAGACTATACTCTAATTCTGTTTTGTATCCTTATACCTAATTCTACCCCCTTCTGTTCACTCCACTCCCACTTGTCCCAGTATGAACCTCCCTTACCTAAACCTACCCCTGGAGCCCTTCAAACTACTCTTGCATCAACAGTGCGCGTCTTGAGATACAACGCAAGATGGCAGCTGCCTGCAAATTCCAACTCTCAAGAAACCTTTTATTGGTTATATTGGTCGGCGGATCTGTGCAACTATATTTAAATATCAAGAAACCTATATACTTGACCTTCTTTGTGAGGTGTCCACCAGTATGAGCTTGATAAAGACCCTGAGACAAATGTTCATATAGGGGTCAAAGCTTTGATATCTATCTATCTATCTATCTATCTATCTATCTATCTATCTATCTATCTATCTATCTATCTATCTATCTATCTATCTATCTATCTATCTATCTATCTATCTATCTATCTATCTATCTATCTATCTATCTATATATATATATATATATATATATATATATATATATATATATATATTACCTACTGGCGGTCGCCAGTAGGTAGTTATAGTTAGGACCCTGTTTCCATAGGAAAACCGCAACATTCTATTTGGAATAACTTTGGCGCCGGTCGACGAATCCTCGCGAAATTTTCAAAACTAATGGGGCGCTACGCTCCGCTCCTACCCTGAAAGTCTCGGGGGGATTCGTCAAGCGGGGGCTGAGAAAAAAGGGGGGTCCAAAAACATGTTTTTCACATGCATTTTTCCATAGGACCTTTAGACACAGCTACAGCCCGAACGGCTGAACAGAGTTACTTGAAATTTGGCAGATAGGTAGTCTACAGGTCAAGGAAGTGCCTTTTGTAGGTCTGGTGTAAATCTGTTCAGTAGTTCCTGAGAAAATAGCATTTAAATCAATATATATATCTGTGGCAGCTTACGGTGCGCTTACCGTGCGCTTACGGTAAGCTTACCGTACGCGTACGGTGCCGTGCGCGAGCGCGATTCTGATTGGCTGTTAGATCTTAGTAAACATTCGAATCGGTCGAAACCAGGAAGCGGCGGCCGCCATTTTCTCTCTCGCACTCTGAGGGGGCGAGGAAAAACAAAGGTTGAAAACATGTAAAGGGGCAGGTTAGACAGCTCCTAACCCCCTATCCTTGAATAAGGGGTCCCAAAAGAACCCCCAAGGCAAAAAATTCAATTCTATATTTTTTCGAATAAACGGCGATTACGCTTACCGTACGCGTACGGTAAAAATTAATTATAAACAAAAAATTATCCACATTTTCCCTCCCCCATGTGCAAAAGGTGTCCGCAGGGCACCTTTTGTGCATGGCATTATATTATAATGGAACATTTAATAGTTTACCGTTCACAACGAAGCGCATAATATGTCCTCCGTGTGCGGACGGTACGCGAAGCGCATCGTGCGTACATGGCCCATCCAGCATAACGTGGGCATCGTGCGTACATGGCCCATCCAGCGTAACGTGGGCACGCAGTGCCCACCGTGCGTGCACGGCACTAACTGCGTAAAGTGGGCGCGCGGTGCGCGAAGCGCACCGCGTGCTCACTGTGCGCGCACGGTGCGCGAAGCGCACCGTGCGCGCACGGAACGAACTGCGTTGATTGATTTGATTTGATTTGATTTGATTTTAGGTTTTATAGAGCGCACAGCTACCCTAGGGCATCCCGGCGCTAACAAGAAAAGACCACGGTACTGAGGGAAAGAAAGGTCAGGAGGATGAGCTCAAGGGAAGAGTAGGGTTTTTAGACGCGCGCACGCCACGAACGGCGTAAAGTAACTTAGCATTTAAAAAACCGTACAAATTCACTGAAAAAACCATAGGTTTCACACACGTTATAGTTAGGAATTAGCATTTAAAAAACCTTGCAAATTCACTGAAAAAACCATAGGTTTCACACATGTTATAGTTAGCTGGACATTTTACTCATAAAAAAACCAATGAAATTCCCCCGTTATAGTTAGTGCAGGCAACTATAACTCACGCGACCGCAATCCATGCGCGCAGGGTGTGCGCACAGTGAAAAACCAGAAAAAAAAAATAAAATAAATACATAACTTAGCATTTAAAAAACCGTACAAATTCACTGAAAAAACCATAGGTTTCACACACGTTATAGTTAGGAATTATCATTTACAAAACCTTGCAAATTCACTTAAAAAACCATAGGTTTCACACATGTTATAGTTAGCTGTACATTTCACTCGTAAAAAACCAATGAAATTCCACGTTATAGTTAGATCAGGTAACTATAACTTGCGCGACCGCAATCCACAATGTGTAATTTCAGATGTCATCATTGATGTCATGAGTGATGTCACTGACCATGTCATGAGTGATGTAATATGTGACGTCATCAGCAGTTTATTGTGGGCGCGCAAGTTATAGTTACCTGATCTAACTATAACGTGGATTTCATTGGTTTTTTACGAGTGAAATGTACAGCTAACTATGACATGTGTGAAACCTATGGTTTTTTAAGTGAATATATATATATATATATATATATATATATATTACCTACTGGCGGTCGCCAGTAGGTAGTTATAGTTAGGACCCCTTTTCCATAGGAAATCCGCAACATTCTATTTTGAATAACTTTGGCGCCAGTCGACGAATCCTCGCGAATTTCTCAAAATAGGTGGGGCGCTACGCTCCGCTCCGCTCCTACCCTGAAAGTCTCGGGGGGATTCGTCAAGCGGGGGCTGAGATAAAAGGGGGGTCCCAAAACGCGTTTTTCCCATGCATTTTTCCATAGGACCTTTAGACAAGGCTACAGCCCAAACGGCTGAACAGAATTACTAGAAATTTGGCAGAGAGGTAGTCCTCAGGTCAAGGAAGTGCCTTTTGTAGGTTTGGTGTAAATCTGTTCAGTAGATTCTGAGAAAATAGCCTTTAAATCAATATATATATCTGAGCCAGCTTACGGTACGCTTACCGTAAGCTTACCGTACGCGTACGGTGGCGTGCGCGAGCGCGATTCTGATTGGCTGTTACATCTAAGTAAACATTCGAATCGGTCGAAACCAGGAAGCGGCGGCCGCCATTTTCTCTCTCGCACTCTGAGGGGGGGGCTGTAAATAAAGGCAAAAAACATATAAAGGGGCTGTTTAGACAGCGCCCATGCACATAGCCATGTTAGTTGAGTCCTCAAAGGCCAAAAACGGTAAATTTTTATTTTTTGAAAATTTCGCCGATTACGCTTACCGTACGCGTACGGTGCGCTTACGCTAAAAATTTTAATAAAAAAAAAAACACTCTCTGTGCATGGCATATTATTGTCATCACTTACAAATTAAATTTAACAGATTACCTATCACAAGGAAGCGCATAATATGTCCTCCATGTGCGCACGGTGCGTAACGTGGGCACGCGGTGCGCGTAGTGCACTGCGTGCCCACCTTGCGTGTATGGCACTAACTGCGTAAAGTGGGCGCGCGGTGCGCGAAGCGCACCGTGCGCGCACGGAACGAACTGCGTTAAGTGGGCATGCACGCCACGAATGGCGTAAAGTAACTTAGCATTTAAAAAAACGTACAAATTCACTGAAAAAACCA
Organism: Triturus cristatus; assembly: GCF_964204655.1. Taxonomy (NCBI): domain Eukaryota; kingdom Metazoa; phylum Chordata; class Amphibia; order Caudata; family Salamandridae; genus Triturus; species Triturus cristatus. The sequence continues at coordinate 708,399,092 of NC_140587.1, read as the reverse complement.
TAGGTTTCACACACGTTATAGTTAGGAATTAGCATTTAAAAAACCTTTCAAATTCACTGAAAAAACCATAGGTTTCAGACATGTTATAGTTAGCGGAAATTTTACTGATAAAAAACCAATGAAATTCCCCCGTTATAGTTAGTGCAGGCAACTATAACTCACGCGACCGCAATCTTCTGCTGATGACATATGTGTCTTTATGAAAAAAAAATATTTCTAATATATGTATAGCTAAAAATTTATGGAAGAAGACATGGGCAAATAAGTGTCTAAATACAGTATTAGCATCAGCAGAGGATTGCGGTCGCGTGAGTTATAGTTGCCTGCACTAACTATAACGGGGGAATTTCATTGGTTTTTTATCAGTAAAATTTCCGCTAACTATAACATGTCTGAAACCTATGGTTTTTTCAGTGAATATATATATATATATATATATATATATATATATATATATATATATATATAAAAATACATATGCATAAAAGAAGGAGAGAACTCTGGGTAGTTCTCTAGTTTAGGTGGAAAGCAGCTCCTGTATGGAGCACCCATAACACCAGCATACGATTAGCACAGTGCCATCCACTACTAGATAGAAAGGGACAAATTATTTTGCCATGTCTACAGCAAAGTCTTTAAGCATAGGACTGGCACAGTGCTGTCCATGCCGAGCTGCAAAATTACAAAAGCCATTTACCACTCCAGGGACAGCATTACATCTTTGAATTGGTAAAATACCAACCAAGCCAACCTGAAATAAGTAAAAGCAAGGGATTGCTTTTACTCATTTCTATATAGACTTTGATAGAAAAGCCGACATTTGAGGTGAGAAGATCTAGCGTGTTGCTTGTGTTGAGGGTGCTCCATACAGGAGTTTCTTTTCACCTAAATTTGAGAACTACCCACAGTTCACTCTATACCTGAAAGGATATTGTTTTGATATATCTATATATTCACTGAAAAAAACATAGGTTTCAGGTACGTTATAGTTAGGAATTAGTATTTAAAAAACCTTAGAAATTCACTGAAAAAACCATAGGTTTCAGGGGCGTTATAGTTAGCTGGACATTTCACTCGTACAAAACCATTGAAATTCCCTGGTTATAGTTAGCTGAACTAACTATAACTCGCGCGCCCGCAATGCACTGCTGATGACGTCACATATTACATCACTCATGACATGGTCAGTGACATCACTCATGACATCACTGATGACATCTCAAATGACATCACTGATGACATCACTGATGACATCATCCAGTGAATGTGTGTTTTTCTGAAAATTACATATGTTTTATATATGTATATCTCAAGGTCGATGGAAGAATAAATGGGTTTATAAGTGTCTAAATGGATGATTTGTTTTTGAAAAATTGATTTAACTGACTGATTAAGTGTATCTTAGTGAATACATGGCTTAGTGAGTAATGTTTAAATATGTAAATATCTGTATCAGTCTATCACTTTGTGTATAAGTGGCTGCATGGGTTGGTGAGTAGCTACATGAGTGTCTATATAGGTTATTAGTTGGTTTTTTGAGTATCAGTATGAGTGTCTGAGTGTCTGTATGGTTCGGTGGGGGGTATTACGTAGTGCATAGGTGCATGAATGAGTGACTCACTGTTTGTATGTATTGAAGACAGCATGTGTGCAGGACTGTATGGGTGGATGAGTGTGTGCATGGGTGTGTTAGTGAGTGAATGACTGTCTCAATAGTGTCTTTATGAGTAACTACATATGTTTTAAACTAGTATATGTGACTATTGGTGTATATAAGTGAGTATATGTGAGAGTGAGAGATTGAAAGAGTTCCTGTATGAATAAGTATGTGTTTCTATAAGTGATTGTTTAAAATACTAAGCATGTGTAAGTTTCTGTAGAAGTAAGTGTGGTGGTGTGTGTATAACTGTATATGCAAGTAAATTAATGTTTGATTCTTTATTAGCATGAGTGACTATGTGTGTGAATAACTATGGATGAGTGGCGTTGTGTAACAGGGTGTATAGGTGTATGAGTACATATGATGAGTGAGTACACGTATGAGTGACTGTATAGGACTGTTGGTGAATGAGTGGATGTGTATGTGGATCTTAGAATTACTGAATAGGTTGTTATAACTGATATTGGTATGTCCATTGTTTTGAAAATTGTAGTTTCTATTTTTGAATGTGTGTATCAAAGGTTATATTAGGGGGAGAGGAAGTCTGACACTCTATCACAAGGATGATGTCATCAGTGATGTCATCAGTGATGTCATTTGAGATGTCATCAGTGATGTCATGAGTGATGTCACTGACCATGTCATGGTCATGAGTAATGTAATATGTGACGTCATTAGCAGTGCATTTCGGGTGCGCGAGTTATAGTTAGCTGAACTAACTATAACCGGAGAATTTCAATGGTTTTGTACGAGTGAAAAGTCCAGCTAACTATAATGCCCCTGAAACCTATGTTTTTTTCAGTTAATTTTTAAAGGTTTTTTAAATGCTAATTCCTAACTATAACGTGCCTGAAACCTATGGTTTTTGCAGTGAATTTCAAAGGTTTTTTAAATGCTAATTTCTAACTATGCCTACAGAGATAGGACATGTGAAGAAAGAAGAAAAAACGCACAGAAAGAAAAAAAAGAAATGCAGAAAGAAGCAACAGAAGTCCTCAAAGACGAAGAAAAGTGCAGGAAGAAGGATAACATGCAGAAAGAACAAACAGAAGAGCAGAAAGAAGCCTTGTTGCAAAATCATCCTGTACCCTCAACATTTTCAGAGGGATACTGGTGGTAACTGAATCTGACTAACCAGTCCTAGAGCCAGTGCTATGTTAAAAGACACTCAGAATACAGTGAAAACACCTACATACACTAGGAACACTATGCGTTCGGGTCCCCCTGTGATCAGCATGACCTCCTCTGTAAGCCCCTAGTATATAATAGGGCAGGGGATTAAAACTACCTCTTAAAACGCGCCACAGGGCGTGTTTGCACACGTCACCCCAGGCCCCGCCCCTCACTTCCCCACTGTGTAAACACGCCCTGTGGCCGTTTTAAGTTGGGAGATTAAGTCCCCTTGAATCCTGAGGGTCCCTAGGGTCCAACTAGACCACTAGGTACCTCCAGTAAGCGCCACAGAGATGCGTTGCAGAGAGATGTAAAAAGGGGCATGGCCTAGACCACCTCTCTGCAACGCAGCGCAGTGGCGCTTACTGGAAGCACCTGGTGGGCTAGTTGGCCCCCAGGGTCCCTCAGGATTGAAGGGGATTTATTTCCCCAACTTAAAACGCGCCACAGGGCTTGTTTGCACACGTTAACTCAGGCCCCGTCTCCTCCCTTCACCACTGTGTAAACACGCCCTGTGGCCGTTTTTAGTTGGGAGATTAAGTTCATTTGAATCCTGAGGGTCCCTAGGGGCAAAATAGCCCACTAGGTACGTCCAGTAAGCGCCATTGCAGAGAGATGTAAAAAGGGGCACGGGCTGCACCACCTCTCTGCAACGCACAGCAGTGGCGCTTTCTGGAAGCACCTGGTGGGCTAGTTGGCCCCCAGGGTCCCTCAGGATTGAAAGGGAATTATTTCCCCCCACTTAAAACGCGCCACAGGTCGTGTTTGCACACGTCACCTCAGGCGCCGTCCCCTCCCTTCACCACTGTGTAAACGCGCCCTGTGGCCGTTCTGAGTTGAGAGATTAAGTCCCGTTGAATCCTAAGGGTCCCTAAGTTCAAACTAGCCCACTAGGTACCTCCAGTAAGCGCCACAGAGCTGCGTTGCATAGAGGTGTAAAAAGGGGCGTGGCCTCAGAACACCTGTCTGCAACGCAGCTCCCTGGCGCATACTGGAGATACATGTTGGGCTAGTTGGCCCTCAGGGACCCTCAGTATTGAAGGGGAATTAATTCCCCAACTTACAACTGGCCAGGGGGCGCGTTTGCAGAGTGCTGCAAGGAGGGGGCGTGGCCACCGGCACGATGCCGGTCTTTCATTTATTTTATTTTTTTAAGAAGGAGGGCTGTGTGCCCCCCCTTTTTCTAATTTACTGGCCCTGGGGACCCCATCCCCCAGGGCCTGCACCCTAATTTTTTTTGTTGAAATAAATTTGGCCCTCCCAAGGCCTTAATCGGCCCCAGGGACCCCAACACCCGGGTCATGGCCTTTTTTTTTTTTATTCTTTAGGAGGGGGCTGCGTTGCCCCCCTCCTCAGGCCACTTATGGCCCCGGGGACCCCATTCCCCGGGGCCGGCCTTTGTTTTTTATTATTTAAAAAAAATATATATTTATAGAAAAACCTAGGACATGCTGGACAAACCGTATGTACCTATCACCATGACGATTTGCGTGATATTCATTAAAAGGCGACTATGCATAGAATGAATCCATATGGAATGTATTTACACCGCTAGTGAAGCTCTGACGTGTCTGACGCCCTACCGTGCCTAATCCCGGCACCCCCGCCGGTGGGTACTCTCCAAGTAGACACCCTTGTCGTTTATTTATACAAACATGCGTAGCTATTGATGGGCACATTTATTATACACGCACACCAAGCCATTCAAAGGGGATTCGACAAAAGTTCGACCAAACTATGCAAGAAACCCCCCTCACGGTTAATAAAACACACATCCACCGCCGGATGTGTAATACTTTTTATTTTACTCTCTGGAAAGGAGACAAACCTCACTTGAGAGTCACAGCGTGCTCCTGGCTGAGCCCAATGCTGTCTTATACCCACCAGTGCCCGCCGAGTGCCTCACACCTCTGTGTTGTAGTCCACCAGCTAGTGCGTATGCTATGACACTCTCTAGCCCATGTGCACTGTAACACCACCCCGTGAATATGTCATGCCACACTTGCCTTCGCACGGGTTGTATTGCCCCATCTAACGTGCCTTCCTCGATGACTATGTTATAACGCACAGCGCTATGCCATACATATTACAATCTGGAATCCATATCTTTGTCACAGTGCATATGCAATGTTACACTCCCCAGCACATATTTTATATTACATCTTTAGAGACTAGTTAGGTTACACAACACTGCCCTGTGCATATTACACTCCAAGGCGCATATCGCATAGCACGCGCTAGTGCCTGTGCTATCTCGCGCTCTCCAATGAATCTGTCATTGCGCACAATGTATTGCATATTATATTTCACGCCCCGGTTCATCTTATATCACACTTTTTGGTGCATAGTTTATACCATATACTATATCTAGTTTTCATTTTCAATCGTGCTCTCAGGACTATGTTCTATATAACATTGCGTCCACCTACCCTTTTCAAGGGCATTACATTTTGCGATGGGGGGTGGAGGTTCAGGGGGTGTTTCTGCCAAGTGAGCCCGGAGTTACAGTCACAAATGTCCTCTTCTTCCTGAATAAAAGTGAGATTATGCTGCATACTTGTTCATATTTTAAGTAGTTCGCACAGACACACATTTTAAAAACAATAAAGTTCCTAATACCCACCTTCTCTGAACAGTTAGCTTGCTGCCCCATCCACCATCTCCCTATCCTCTGTTGTCTGAATCCATGGACTAGCCTCCTCCCTCCTGCCATGCATGGTCTGATGTGCTGCCACTGCCCTCCATTTAGCATGATGTACCAGTCCACTCCTCCTGCCCTCCATTGCCCAATTCTATGGCCCATCATTGACCTCCTGCTTAGCCTCTGTGCTTAGCTTGCTGCCCCTATTCTCCTTCCCCCTGCTCTCCGATGTCTTTGTGCATGCCCCTGCTCCATCATTTTTGCCCAATATGTTCCATGGACCTGCCACTCCTATCTACTCTGAGTGTTCGGTTGAGCTGCCACTCCCCTCCCACCTGCCTAGCATTGTCAGATGACTGTAACCTGTCCCTGCCACCTCCACCCTGCCTGTCCACATGCCATGCCCCTATCCCCTTCCTCCTGTCCTCCATGGTCCATTTTACTGCCACACCCTTCTGCCCTCCCTAGTCTGTTGTGCTGCAATTGCTCCTCCTGCCTGTCCCGCACGGTCTGTTGTGAGGCCCCTTCCCCTGAACTCTCTTGTCTGTGCCCAGGTCCTGACCCTCCCTTCTATCCTCCATGGTCCTTTGTGCATGCCCCTGCACCCTCCTTCTTGCCCATCATAGCCATTGTGCTGCCACTAACCCTCCCGCTTGCCATGCATGGTCTTCTGTGCTGCCATGGCCCCTCCCACCTTCCCTGTGTGGTCAGCTAGCTGCCCCTGACCCCCTCCCACCTTCCCTCCATGGTCTGTGTGTATGCCATTATAGTCTCATTGTTGCTCTCCATGGTGTGTCTTGTTTCTAGTTCCCATCCAGTCTGACCTCCATGGTCATCTTGCTGCTCCTGCCCTGCCCCCTTGCCCCCAGCCCTCTGTTTCCATGTGCAGACCCCTATTCCCTCCCTCCTGGCTTGTCTGTTCCATTGTAATGCCCCTGATCCGTCCCTCCTGCCCTTTATGGTCTGTTATGCTGCAGCTTTCTCTCCTGTCTGTCCATTATGGTCAGCTAGCTACCATTGCCTCTTTCCCCTCTGTTCATGTGCCTGGTCCTGTCCCCTCCCTATTGCTTTCTATGGATTGTTGTGCTGCACTCCCGTCCCGCATGCGCTGTGTGGTGTATTGTGCTGCTGCAAACCCTGATGCCTGCCCTGTAGGGTCAGTTTGGTGCACCTCTCCATGTCCCTCCTGTCCTCTGTTATCCGAGTCCATGTCCCTACCCCAATTCCTCCTGCCTACCATGATCCAATGTACCATACTTGCGAACATTTTGAACTTGGTAAGAGGGAGATTTTGGAAAAAAACTGGGGTATTGATTTTCCCCTTTGAATTACATTGAAAAAGAGGAGATTGTAGATAGGAGACAGATCGAATAAAGCCTATTTGAGCTTAAAAACATTGGACGTTTCCTGGCTGAAACGGTTCTGTTGGCATGTATGGTTGTACTACCACTGCCTCTTCCTTCTGCCCACAATGGTCTATTATATTGCCACAGCCTCTCTTGCCAGTCCTGTATTGTTGGTTTGTTGCCCCTGCCCCCCTTTCCACTGCCCTCCATAGTCTGTTGTGCTGCCACTGCCCTTCCTTCCTGCCCAGTGTGGTCAAATTGTTGCATCCGCACTCTCCTACCTGCCTTCAATTTTCAGAGTCCGTGCCCCTGGCCTCTGCCTCTCAACAGTATCCCAATGAACAACTAGATTGCTAACATTCTATATTTATTACAAAAGTGTGGAACGCCTGACGTCATCTTGATGTAATCAAAACTGTAATACCTAGAGTATTTCCTTTAGAAATTACATATATGAGAGGGTCTTATTTGCATCAAAATTATGGTTAGTGCTCTAAAAAACTGAAATGAGGACATATTTTCTGAGTTTTCAAATAGCGCCAAAGAACTTTTAAATTATTTGTAATCTTTATGTTTTTTTATCCAGTTGACCACTTGATTAAATGTTGCACCTAGGGGAGAGGATGTGGTGTTACTTTCAGAGCTGCAGACTTTGCAACTGGGGAACCAGGTTGGAGTTTCTGCTTCAGCTCAACATTCTGTGATTCTGGCCAAATCACTTAATCTCCCCATGTCTACAACCAAAATGAATTTGATCTTGTGTGATGTAACCAATGCTCATGTAAAGCACTCCAATACCTGACAAGTCTGCACTATATAAAACTGCAAATACACAAAAAATAAGTGTTTTGCACACTTCTGTCATTGGGCTACATGTGGGCTACATGTGGGTGATATTTGTGCTGCATTTGGGCTCTTTTGTCTCTGGTGGCCATCTTGGGAGATTTATTTGTTATGAAGTTTCCTAATTTCCACATTTACTGCAGTCTCCTCAGTAGGAAATGCTTTCAGTTTTTTACTTTGATTCCATCAAGAAGGTATTCAGATATGTCACACATTTGCCATAAATTCTGAATGTCAGCACTCTAGTTGCTCATTCGATCACTGTAGTAAAGCTACTGCTCACCACAGAAGTCTGCTGCTGGTATTAAAAGTGCATGTTTCAGTCTGCATATCAGAATTTTTTAATGAAATAGAAGAGGATTTGAGAAGTCACTCAAAATGTGCCCTAATTTTTCTTTCTTCAGCACTAATCATAATTTCTATGGCAAAATGAACCCCCTCATTGTGTTCCTTTTTAAATTAAATGTTTTAAGTGTTACCAGTTTATTCCAATCAAGATGGCTTCAGGTGTGCCATACTTTTGTCATAAGTAAGACAGTAAGCGCTCTAGTTGTTCTTAAGAACACTCTGGGACATTCTGTCATTGGGCTATACTTGGGCTACATCTGGGTGATAGTTGGGCTACATTTGGGCTCTTTTGTCTCTGGTGGCCATCTTGGGAGATTTATTTGTTATGAAGTTTCCTAATTTCCTCATTTACTGCAGTCTCCTCAGTGGGAATACTTTCAGTTTTTTATTTTGGTTCCATCAAGAAGGCATTCAGATGTGTCACACATTTGCCATTAATTCTGAATGTTAGCACTCTAGTTGCTCATTAGATCACTGTAGTAAAACTACTGCTCACCAGGGAAGTCTGCTGCTGGTATTGAAATTGCATGTTTCAGTCTGCATGTCAGAATTTTTTTATGAACTAGAAGAGGATTTGAGAAGTCACTCAAAATGTCCCCTAATTTTTCTTTCTGCAGAACTAATCAATATTTCTATGGCAAAATGAACCCCCCCATTTTGTTCCTTTGTAAATTAAATGTTTTAAGTGTTACCACTTTATTCCAATCAAGATGGCTTCAGGTGTGCCATACTTTTGTCATAAGTAAGGCTGTTAGCGCTCTATTTGTTCGTTAGAACACTCTGGGAAATTCGGTTATTGGGCTATACTTGGGCTACATCTGGGTGATAGTTGGGCTACATTTGGGCTCTTTTGTCTCTGGTGGCCATCTTGGGAGATTTATTTGTTATGAAGTTTCCTAATTTCCTCATTTACTGCAGTCTCCTCAGTAGGAAATACTTTCAGTTTTTTACTTTGATTCCATCAAGAAGGCATTCAGATGTGTCACACATTTGCCATAAATTCAGAATGTTAGCACTCTAGTTGCTTATTAGATCACTGTAGTAAAGCTGCTGCTCACCAGGGAAGTCTGCTGCTGGTATTGAAAGTGCATGTTTCAGTCTGCATGTCAGAATTTTTTTCTGAAATAGAGGATTTGAGAAGTCACTCAAAATGTGCCCTAATTTTTCTTTCTGCAGCACTAATCATACTTTCTATGGCAAAATGAACCCCCTCATGTTGTTCCTTTTTAAATTAAATGTTTTAAGAGTTACCACTTTATTCCAACCAAGATGGCTTCAGGTGTGCCATACGTTTGTCATAAGTAGGACTGTTAGCGCTCTAGTTGTTCTTTAGAACACTCTGGGAAGCTGCAGTAGAACACAAAGGAATCAACTGACAGTCTCTGCCCTTGTTGGATGTACATGTTTTACTGAGAATGTCAGACTTCATTCTCACATGACTGAGAAAGATAATGTGAATTTACAGAAAATATGCTCTCAGTTTAGCTTATAGATTACCTTCCAAACCTCTGTGGGAAAAGCATGAGAAAATAGTTTTCTCTCAAGCATGATTCATGATATCACAGCAGAAGGCTTTTTCACATGGTAAAATCCCCTTAGAACACACCACAATTCCTAAAATGAGTATGGTACCATCAACAAATGATTTATAATGTAACTAAAGTCTTAAAACCTTCTATTTACTGCAATGCTTTTTAATGAGGTGCTATCATGTATATTGGTCCCAAGATGGCTGCCAACACTTCTTGGATGAAGTGCTGACAGCCAATCAGATCTCACGATGAGATGTGTGGTTAGGCTCCGCCCAGATATATATGTCATTTTACTTTTGATTTTCTCAGGAACTACTGAACGGATTTACACCATTTAAGCAAAAGGCATGAGTCTGAATTGAGGACTACCTCTTTGCTAAATTTCAAGTAATTCTGTTCAGCCGTTCGGGCTATACCTTCGACTAAAGGTCCTATGGGAAAATGCATGGGGAAAACGCGTTTTGGGACCCCCCTTTTTTCTCAGCCCCCGCTTGACGAATCACCCCGAGACTTTCAGGGTAGGAGATGAGCGGAGCGCCCCATTAGTTTTGAAAAGTCAACCGGCGCCAAAGTTATTCAAAACAGAATTTTCAGATTTCCTATGGGAACTCGGTCCTAACTATAACTATCTACTGGCGACCGCCAGTAGATAATATATCTATATATATCTATATATACCAGTAGGTAGTTATAGTTAGGACCAAGTTTCCATAGGAAGAGCATTTTTTGTTTTGCTTATAACTTTGGGATCGTTTGATGAATGTTCATGAAATTTTAGTTCATCTCAGCTCCTATGTTGAAAGTTTGGAGGTGATTCGTCAAGGGGGACTGAGAAAAAAGGGGGTCCTAAAACTTGGCGGGGTGAAGGGTCGTGGTCTAGAAAGCATGCTTTTCTTTATTTGGTGTAAATCCGTTCAGTAGTTTTGGAGAAATATCGAAATTTACAGATATAGATATTTGGAAATTCTGCCATCTGATTGGCTGAGGCGTTACAAGCACGAGCTTGCTGCTTATTGGCTGTGAGCTGTTGCAACTAGGAAGTGTTGGCAGCCATTTTGTGATTCCGTTGAAACGAGTAAGAGGAAAAAAGGGCGAAAAGAGTAGGAAACAGGAGGATAGGAGCACTGTAACCTCTGTGGGGGAGTGCAAAGCGAAGTACTCACTCCTACCGGTCTGAAAGTGCGGTGTTACTCAGAGTGACATGGTGCTGAGATGAGATGCTGCTACACTCGGGTATGAAACCGAGAGCCTAAACCGTGAGCATACCTGTGCAAGTAGTGTTAGTAGGCGTTTATACCATATAGTGAGTGAGAAGCAAACTACTGACCCCTACCGTGCGTTTATACTATACCGGAAGTGGGAAGCGAAGTACTCACGCCTACCGGTGTGAAGACTCGGGGATCAAGCCGAGCTGATTGCTGTAAAGTGATGGGCTCTGGGCGCTGTAGCATTCTGGCTGCTGTAGTATAACTGTGTAAGTAGTGTTAGTATGCGTTTATAAAATACAGGGAGTGGGAAGTGAACTACTGACCCCTACTGGTATTGAAGACTCGGGGATTAAACCCTGAGCCTAAACCGTGAGCTCATTGCTGTAACGTGATGTGCTCTGGGTGCTGCAGCATACCTGTGGAAGTAGTGTTATTTTGCCTTTATACAATACAGGGAGTGGGAAGCGAACTACTCACCCTACCAGTCTCAAGACTCATGGTTGAAACCATGAGCTCATTGCTGTAAAGTCATGTGCTCTGTGTAGTATTCCTATGTAAGTAATAGTAGAATGTTAGTATGTAATGCTACTAGAATGTAAGTATGTAATGTTAGAATGTAGGGCTGTCATGAGGGGAATCTTGGGGAGTTTGTACACAGTGCTGGAGAAGACGGTTGCCTTGCTGTCTTCTTTTCCTGTAATAAATCTACTTATCAAATCCACTGCTGTCTGAATCTTCACTACATAAATTTAGCGAGGAGCGGGAGAAGGTAAAAAGAAGGCAGGACTCACCAATATTTCGAGCTTCCTTGCGTTCTGCTGAAGATCCGTGAAGAAGGGTCGAAGCAGACCTTTTGTAAATAAGTGGGATTTATTGTATTCGAGGATGACGAGACAAGTTCATCTTAACAGGGGCCCAGAGATAACTGCCTGTCGTGGAATCTCGGCGTCTCACGAGACTCCACGACAGAGCAGCATTCCAAGCACACATCACCACACAGCTCCCTTTTTCCACATTAAAGACTAATCAAACAAGAGATACGAAATAAATAAATTAGCCTAAAAATGATACCATAAAGAATATCATAACAAACTATGAAATACACTAAAAATGATACCATAAAGAATATCATAACAACCTATGGAATACAGAAGAACAACACCACACTCTCCTCCCCTCTAACGGAGAAAAACGCTAGTCACAAATGAAGTCTTGGTATTTGCTGGGGATGAACTTAGGACGGACACTTCTTCTCACAGAACCATTATCCGATTGTGTAGCTTGATGATAATGATTGACATCTTGTTCGTTGGGGGTCAGACCAAGATTGGGATCAAGAGCGAGACGAGAGATGTTCCACCAATTTCCATCTGAAAGTTTTGCTGCATTTTTCCTGAGATCTAAAATTTGGCAATGGTGACTTGAATTTAGAGAAACCTTTAGCAACAAGACACGGGTTTTGCACTCTAACCCAGTCACCTAATTTCAGTTTGCTGCAATTCGAGTTGTCATGAATTCTTTTTGCACTTGAAATATCAGAATTGTACTTTGCTGTATTCCAAGAATCATTGATGTCTATATTTTTTCTCATACTCGAGGTTATCCAAAAAGGGCAAAGATCAGTTGCAGCTTTTCTTCCTCGCATAAGTTCAAAGGGGGTTTTAGTCGTGACACTGTGAGGTGTCATTCTGTAACTCCAAATCAACTCTTTCAAAGCAGTCTCAACGTTCATGTTACACTTTACAGTAGACTGTACACATTCAACTAAGATTCTATTAAATCGTTCTACTTTACCATTGCTTTGTGGGTTGTACAAAGGTGTTTTGAGATGTTTAATATTACATTTGTCTAAAAAAGATTTCATTTCAATGGAAACAAATTGAACCCCATTATCAGTTAAGATTTCACCTGGAATACCTTCTCTTGCAAATACATCTTGAAAGAAATTGATGACATTTCTTGTGGTAGGCTCCGTTACTCCTCTAACTTCTACCCACCTAGATAAATGGTCAATTAAAACAATAAAATATCTCATGTAGTTAGGTAAAGCATGGTGGGGTCCTAAAAAATCTACCCCAATACGTTGCCAAACTCTTTCAGGACAATTGGATGGGAATTCAACAGACCCTTCAGTTTTTAAAGCTTTATCGCTAACTCTGCATTTAGTACAGTCACGCACATACAAATCTATTTCATGATCCATACTGGGCCACCAAAAATGTTCTCTTATTCTTCTTTTTGTGAAAGTGGATCCCAAATGACGAGAGTGGGCGAGTTCAATAATGTGTCTATGGAAACAAGTTGGAGGAACGAGTTTATCACCACGCATTAACTTGTTACATTCTAAAGATAGTTCATCAGAAATTTTCCGAAATGGTTGCAGTTTGTCGGGTAAACTCTTTTCTTTCGGCCAACCGGAAGTGACCATTTGTATAACATCCTTTAAAACAATATCATTGTTTAGTTCTTTTACCCAATCATGCTCATCTTTACAAATGCTCGAATCGCCAATGTAAGCAATAAAACATTCTTCAATCTCTGACTCCCATTCAAATTCATCACAGTCCTTGATTGGAAGTCTAGAAAGACAGTCTGCTCTAGAATTTTTCCCACCTGGAATATATTCTACAGAAAAGGAAAATTCTAAAAGCCTCGTTGAAAGTCTAGCTATGCGGGCAGTGGTGTGTTTTAACTTCCTTCCTGATAATATATCTACCAGGGGACGATGATCAGTCCGTAAGGTAAAAGGCCTTCCCCACAAGTATGCTCTAAACTTCTCTACACTCCATACACATGCTAGGAGTTCTTTCTCTATAACAGAATATTTACGTTCAGGTGAACGCAAAGTTCTGGAGGCAAAACCAACAGTTGTCTCATGATTAGTGTTGAGTTGTGTTAAAACTGCCCCTAGACCATACTCTGACGCATCTACGGTAACAAAAGTATTCCTGCCTTCTACGAATGGTTGAAGTGCCGGTGCCGAAATAATGTCTGTCTTAATTTTCTCGAAAGTATGTTGGCATAATTCTGATCATACAAACTTCTCACCTTGTTTAAGTAAAACTTTAAAGCATTCAGTGATTGTAGCAAAATTGCGCATGAATTTTGCATAAAATTCGCAAAGACCTAGAAAAGACAACAACTGCTCTCTATTCTGAGGAGCGGGTGCATCTACAATACTTTTTACCAAACTGGGTTTAGGTTTTATACCTTGCTCCGAAAACACATGTCCAAGGTATTCAAATTCTTTTGTTTTGAAAGCGCACTTATCTTTTCGTAATGTGACACCTCTTTTCTCTAAAGTCTCCAAAACATTGTTTAGGGATAAATCATGTTCTTTCTCATTGACAGCAAAACTCAAAATGTCATCTTGAAAGATTGCAACATGTTCATTACCTGTGAACATGTCTGACATGAGTCTTTGGAAGACTGCAGCTGCAGAAGCAATGCCAAACGGCATGCGACAGAATTGGAAGACTCCATCAGGAGTTACAAATGCGGTCAAATGGCGGGAATTTTTATCTAATTCAACTTGGTGGTATGCCGCTCTTAAGTCTAATTTGCTAAACCACTTAGCCTGACCAATTTTAGTTATTAAATCTTCAATTCTAGGTAGGGGGTAGTTATCTATCCAAATAGCTTCATTCACACTCCTCATATCCACACACATGCGTAACTCCCCATTCTTTTTCTTCGCTAAAACAATGGGAGATAACCACAAGGTTCCATCAGTTTTCTCAATAATACCTTGTGAACACATGTCATTGAGCATGGTAGAAAGATCATTTCTTACACTGAGAGGTATATTGCGTAGTTTATGCTTTACGGGGACAACGTCATGTTTAACCTTAATGCAATAGGTAAAATCTGAAATTTTGCCTAACTTGTCTTGAAAAACTTTGCTAAATTTTTTTACCCATAAGTTGTCAAGATCACATATTGAACTTAGCCTTTTTTTCTCGAAGGAAATAGGTTGTTCTAAACCTGGTCTAATTGTAATACCAAATTCAGCTTGGTGAACTAAACCCAAAACATTGATCCCTTTCTTCGCAACATATACTTTACCATGGATTGATTCATTTGCAATCTTAATGTCAGTCCAAAAAAACCCAATAAGGTCTACTTTGCTTCCTTCAAATGCTACAGTAAGGATATCTGGAGGAAGCAAAGTTCTGTTGAACCAATATTTTTCAACAATATCATTGGATATGATGGTTATACGTGCACCTGTGTCAACTAACAGCTGTATGGCATGACCTTCAATAGAAACATTAAGATTTGGATCAACTACTAAATTTTCATCATGTGAGTTAACACATCTAACACCTAAGAGTAATTCTTGGTTAGTTTCTGGGTTTTCTTCATCAAAGTTGTTACCAAAATCATTTAAAACACAACGTATATTAGTAGGTTTGCCTGTTCTGCACATTTTTTGAAAGTGACCAATTTTACTATGTTTCTTGCACTGTTGGCCTAATGCCGGACAAAATCTAAAGGAAGAAACATGAGTAGGCGAACCACATCTATAACAAAATATCTTCTGAAATTGTTGAACAGGTATATTTTGCTTATTAAATGATCTGGGTTTGAAATTGCTTAAAGGGTTCTTAGTAGTAGGATTAGTTTTGTTGATGACAGCACCAGAAATGGAAGATTTGGCTAAAGACTCCTCCAGTATCTTTGCGTCAATGGTGGATCCTTCAATACTTTTAGCTATGTCTATAGCTTTATCCAATGTTGGATTTTTGCATGCAAGTAATCTTTGTTGTATATTCTTAGAGTAGCATCTAGCTACTAACTGGTCACGTATCAATTCCGCAGTAAACTTATCAAATTCACACTTAGAAGCTAACATTTTCAGTGCAGTGACATAAGTGTCTATACTTTCGTTGGGTTGCTGTGTCCTAGTAAAAAATGTGTACCTGTGTACTACCATGTTTTTTGTCTTTGTAAAATATTTATCCAATTGAGCAACCGCCGACTCAAATTCATCTAAGTCTTCGTTTTCATTAGGGACATGTTCAGGAAGGTGATCATATACATTCTGGCCTTCCACTCCCAAATGATAATACATGAGGTTTTTCCGTCTTTCAGGTCTGAACTTTTGCGCATCGATGGCGCCTAGGTATGCTTTAAAAGATCTGAGCCATAAATTCCATTCTAAGGGTGGGTCCCCCGGGTCTTGTAGAAATGGTGCTGGTGCTTGAACACTTTGCATAATGTCAGATGAAGATAAAAATGTAACTTGCACTGAAGGTTTCCTTGAATGAGCGTGCAAGTCGCTGTTGTAGAAAAGAGAATGAAAAACATTTTTTTTTTTACGAAAAAAATAATGAAAAGAAGAAAACAAAATGTATGAAACTTCCACCAATTACTTTCTTAAATAGACGTGTAAATTGCTGCAGTGTTAATTATATGCTTTCATCGTGTTTTCCTTTTTTTTCCATGTAGAAGACATAAGAATCTCCATTCGAGAAGTCTTCTTTCTATTCCATGCAATTGGACAGTAGTCCTATTTCTATTCTACTGAATTGAAGGTCCCACAATGCAGTGCGGTAATCTTGGGAAAAGGAAGTCTCTGCAGTATCGGAGTTTACTTGTCACTCGTTTTACAGGTGAGCCTTTAAAAGTATTTATCCTTATTTTCAGTGTGCGCTGTGCCTGCCTGTTTAATTGGATGCAGCGCTTGTTTCTATTTTCTTCGTACAAACAGAGCGCGTGGTGGCCATGGAAACAAGCTTGTTCATGCGCGCGCAGGGCTCGTTCCGACTCGCGCTCTCAAACGCGCTGATGGTTTCGATATTTTTAAATAAAAATTCACATCGACGTATAAAAAAAAAATATTTCGGCCCTCGTCTCGTGAGGAGCGACTCCGATTACCTTACCAATAACCTCGTTCTCCGGCCCCTGTTCGAACAACAGTTCTACAGTTGTCTTCCTCGATGTGGAGAAGCTCTTCTTCCAGGAAGATCCGTGTGCTCATGTGTCGATTCCGGTCGTCGCCAAATTGAAGAAGGGTCGAAGCAGACCTTTTGTAAATAAGTGGGATTTATTGTATTCGAGGATGACGAGACAAGTTCATCTTAACAGGGGCCCAGAGATAACTGCCTGTCGTGGAATCTCGGCGTCTCACGAGACTCCACGACAGAGCAGCATTCCAAGCACACATCACCACAATCCGTTTTCTTCGTGAAGCGGTTTCTACTCATCCCAGGGTCGTCGGCTCATCGCACTATGTGATCCGACCTCTGGTAGGATTTATATTTTTTGATTTTGGGCTTCCTCTGCCTCTTCACTACACTCTGGTCGCTGTACTACACGTGTGCAAGTAGTGTTAGTATGCGTTTATACTAATTCTGTAGTTATGCAGTAACCAATGCATCATGGCCCTATGGAGCGCCACCTCCTAGGCGCAGCTCATAAAATGTCCCGGAGTGTGCATCCACAGGACATTTATGTTTGCTATTACAGGGTGGGAGCATGGCTTCCACCCTGTGATAGCCAATCATTGTTTGTCTCGTTGAAGCGAGAGGAGGAAAACCTCGGATCCCTTCAATAAAGCGGATCCGGATGGTAAAAATTGAGAGAAAAAAAATGAAGCGGGGTCTCACCCATTCATTTAAATGAGCCCCCTGGTGGGTAATGTTCCAGGGCCAATCCTATTATTATATTGCGGGGTCTCTGCAGCACTGGGGACCTTAATCTCACATGCAAATTAGGCACGGGAGGGCACAGAGACGTTTCGCAGCCCCGGGTATTGTTTACTAATTGTTCGGGGGGCTTCGAGGCCACCTCAAGACTGGGGATCGGCAACCTCCGGGGCTTTACTTAAATATGCAGGGTGGGCCACGCCAGTCCTTGACGCCTCGGTGGCCCTAGGCAATGCCTTATTGGTTCTGAAATCACAAGGGCAGTACTCATGGTGTTAAAAAGTGATACACTCATAGAACCCTTGCAGTTGTAGAATTACCCAGGCTTCATTTATGTAATAGTCTGTTGGTTTATATTTGGTAGGTGCACCGCAAAATTACAAATGTTTCCCCTCATAACCTCCTATCAACCGCTGATTTTCACAATAAACTACAGACAAGTGTTGTTAGAAAAAGAAGACCCATGCACTCACTTATTTATTGGTAAAGAAAATAACCTTTATTAAAACAACACAAATAAATGGAAACGCAACTTTATTCATAGAAACAACAGTATGACATGAAATAAGTGGGTGGAACTCCTCCGGAAGCAGCGGACAAAACCTGCAAGACAAAAAAGAAACATAAGTATGTGTGCCATGTCCAAGAGAAAAAGAAAGGTAGTCAGAATGAAAGGAAGAAAGTGAGAATTGGACAGAGAGCGAGTGGGTGAAAGGGAGAAGGGTAGGGAGAGTCAAAAGAACAGAGGGAGGAGGAGACAGAGCGTCGGCCTACTGCACCCAGCCCTCACTGTTCACCTCCCGTCACCCGTGTGTCTGGGACGCTGGGGTCTGCGAGAAAGAGTGCGGTCCAGCAAGTCCTTAAAATGAAACAGAGATATGAATGAGGCCAGAGATTACATTATTATCTACGGCAACATCGCTTGCCTGCACCTGTGCACCCAGGCTGCTGCACCCCAGCCCCTTTTCCCATATTGTGCTCAATTGCAACTCCTGCACACCGAGGCTTCAATGCTCACCTGCCACCACCGGTGTGTCCAACGATGTGCCGGTACGAGCTCCGACTCCGGGGTGCCTCTCTCAGGGTGGCACAGCAGGTCTCCCGTCTGGGACGGTGTCTTGATACTACGATGGAAGGCGTCAGAATGCCCAGGGCATCATCACAGGCTGAGCACCTGCTGCGCGCATTTTGGTGCAACTAACTCAGTGTCTGGAAAGGGAGAAATAATATAATGCTTGAAATGTCTTGAGGTAAATGAAGGTTTATTTCAAGCTTAATAGAGAACACCAGTTGAGTGCATCTTTCCTTCTTGAAGTACAATCTACCAACTGTTAGTGGTAATCGTGGTTCAAAGAGGAGTTGGAGTGTACGAGAATACACTAGGTTAAATAATAATATGTTATTCCAACGTTCCCATAAAAAAGGAACAGAGCGCATGCTAGAAGCATAATGTTCGCGTGTAATGCAGTGGCGCAAGCCTGTGTGCATGTACACTTAGTAATCAGCTCACTACAGTGCCCCAAAAGCCAATGACATGTGTCTGTAGGGCAGCGCTGCCCGCTGGCTCAGGCCTACAGTACGGTCCAGCAGGTCCTTAAAATGAGACAGAGATGTGACTGAATGAGGTCAGAGATCACATCATTACGCACAGCAACATCGCTTGTTCGCACCTGCACACCCAGGCTGATGCACCCCACCCCTCCTGCAGCACCGCGCTCAATTTCAGCCCCTGTGCACTCAGGCCCCCTGCTCACCTGCTGTCATTGTTGTGTGTCCAAACACAACGGCCAGCTGGGTTCACAATGCAAATCGAGTTTTGATTGCGAGGATAGTGTACACCTCATGGATCCTTTTTTCTTATTGTGCATTGTGATATGTGAGGTGGATGCGGCCATATCACCTGAGGCAGTGTGGAAAAACTGGGACATGTGGCGTCATCGTTATCCTATTTATATGTACGCAAAGTGGGCTGGGCTTGCGTACGCCAGGCCAGTGTAGGGGTGTGAATAATTATTCCGGGGACCTGGGCATTGTTCAATTCCTGCCTGGTCAGGAAGTGTACTTATGTGTGTATCTCTGTTGCAGTTTTGATGTCGCACGATCAGCAATTTACAATAATGTAGCATGTACCGGGAGGGTGGCAACTATCGGTAATGAGATGCTGTCCGAAAACATTGAATGGCCAACATCACATGTCGTTGTCAAGCTTATGGATATGCGCAGACACGCATTTCAATGGTGTGTGGTATTATTGAAAGTGTTGCTATCGCGAAGCGCACACATGTGAATGTGCTCGGATGGAGGGAGGATCAGCAGTGAGGCTACGTCATACACAGTGATAACGCTCATTACCGTCAAGCAATGCATGTCAAACGTGAATCTGAAAGTCTCACATGTGACACACTACTATTCTGGTAAAGCCTGACAACAGAGCATATTGCAAACCAAATATATACATTATTCTTTACTGTTTGTCACATGTGATCTAGGATGTGCACTCTGCCCATGGCTGATGATACCCCTTCGAGCCACCAATACCCAGGCCGAAAGACAGCACAATAATGCGCACACACACACACACCAGGTGCATCGTGTAACACACATTTGTTTTCTGATGTAACGTTTCAGATGCATGGCCATCACACGTGGAAGGCTACTGTACAGACCATGAATATTGATCAAGATGTTCGTTGCATGTTGTGTGTAGTATAAGATATGTGTACACAGCAAAAAACTTTTCAAAAAAGCTCTCTACGCAGAAGAGGTGTCTCTCATCAAACGCTGTAGAGAGAATGACTAAAATGGGTGGGGTCCTCCAACTGTTACAATGGGAAATGTTATGAACCAATCAAATGCTTTTTTTTAAGGTCACATGGCAATCGCGCACCGAGCGTGCAAGGAGCCCGCACCCGACGCGATTTTGAGAAAATATATTTACCACAATATAAGTTTATTACAGTTAGAAATATATAAATGTTTAAAATATTTTAGATTATCGCTTGCTCTCATATACACTATAAACTTATATCGATATCGTTTTGATACATGAAAAAAAGTTTAGGGAATGGCGTACCCGGCGCGACACCATACGTCTATGAGGTAACACAGGGCCTGGCAGCGTGCACTCGTCGCATACGCAATGCGCAGCGGGCGCGACCTCATACGTACATGACGTAATGCGCGGCTTGGTACTGCGTACCCATCGCATACCAAAGTAGCAGCTGGCGCAACCTCATACATATATGATGTTACACGGGACGCGGTGCCACGAACCCGTCGGATACGAAATGCGCATCATTTACGAGTTTAGCAATATGACGGATTGGATTCGGGGGCTGTTGGAGCTTGGTACACTACCGGTACGGGACTCCAGTTTTCTCGACAAATAAAAATATATAAATTTTTTTTTGAAGATATAAAACATTACATAATTTTTAAAGTTAAAAAACAAGGATAATAGAGTTCCAAAATATTTTTTGAAAAAGTGAAAAAATAAAGGTTTTGTAAATGTTAAAATATGAAATCAACATTTAAAATACATTTGAAATTCACTGAAAAAACCATAGGTTTTACAGACGTTATAGTTAGGAATTAGCATTTAAAAAACCTTTGAAATTCACTAAAAAACCATAGGTTTCAGGGACGTTATAGTTAGTTGGACATTTGACTCATATAAAACCATAGAAATTCCCCTGTTATAGTTAGTTGAGCTAACTATAACTCGCACGCCCGCAATGCACTGCTGATGTTGTCACATATTACATCACTCATGCACTCATGACATGGGCAGTGACATCACTGATGAGAACACTGATGACATCTCAAATGACATCCCTGATGACATCACTGATGACATCATCCACGTGATAATCTGATGCACATACTGATGCCCTAATATAAACTTTGATACACCCACTCTAAAATACAGACTACTATTTTTGAAACCATACACACAACAATGCCAGATACTACATACCATTGACTATTTCCTAGGTCTACACACACACATCCAGTCACTTATACATGCAGTTACTCATCAATACAGTACTATAATATGCACTCATACACCTATACATACAGTCACACTCCGCCACTCATCCATAGTTACTCACACACCTAGTCAGTCATGCAAAGAATCAATCACATACCCATTTACTCATGTATACAGTTTTACACACCAACTCTGTTATTTATACACACACCACATCACTTATTTATGCAGATACTAACACATACTTACTGTCTTATACAATCACTGATACAAGCAGACACTCATTTATACATCCACTCTTCAAATAACTTACTCTCACGTATAGTCATTTATATACTCCAACACTCACATTTACTGCCTTAAAACATATGTAGTTAGTCACACATATACCACATTCATTCACTCAGCAACACACCCATACACCACTAACTCACTCATACAGCCCTTCCCAGATGCACTTTTGAATCCATACAACCAGTGAATCACCCACTCAGACATCAATGCTCAGAGTCACACAGACACTCAGACAACAAATCAATGACCCATATAGACACTCATGTAGCTACTCACCAACCCATGCAGTTGCTTACACACCAACTGAGAGACTAATACAGACTTTCACACAGTTTAGTCACTAACCATGCATTCAGTAAGACACGTTCAATCACTCACTTGTACAGTCAGTCACACAGCTACTAAATAATCCCTTCAGGCACTTGTAAATCCACTCATTCTTCAATACACCGTGGCATAGATATATATGAAAAATATTTAAACTTTACAGAAACACACATTCACTGGATGATGTCATCAGTGATGTCATCTGAGATGTCATCAGTGATGTCATGAGTGATGTCACTGACCATGTCATGAGTGATGTAATATGTGACGTCATCAGCAGTGCATTGCGGGCGCGTGAGTTATAGTTAGCTGAACTAACTATAACGGGGAAATGGTTTTATATGAGTCAAATGTCCAACTAACTATAACGTCCCTGAAACATATGGTTTTTTAGTGAATTTCAAAGGTTTTCTAAATGCTGATTCCTAACTATAACGTCTGTAAAACCTATGTTTTTTTCAGTGAATATATATTACCTACTGGCGGTCGCCAGTAGGTAGATATAGTTCGGACCTATTTTCCATAGGAAATCCGCAACATTCTATTTGGAATAACGTTGGCGCCGATTGACGAATCTTCGCCAAATTTTCCAAACTTTTGGCCATATCCGGTCTGCTCCTATCCTGAAAATTTCACGGTGATTCGTCAAGAGGGGGCGAGAAAAAAGGGGGGTCCCAAAACACGTTTTCCCCATGCATTTTCCCATAGGAACTGTTGACGCAGCTACAGCCCGAACTGCTGAACGGAATTAAACCAAATTTGGCAAAGAGGTAGTCCTCAGTTCAGACTCATGCCTTTTGCTTAAATGGTGTAAATCCGTTCAGTAGTTCCTGAGAAAATTAGAGTTAAAAAGATAGATATATCTATGGCCTCGGAGGACCCGCGCACCCTCCCCGTACCCTCCCTGCACCCTCCCGAGCATGAGCTGAATGCTAATTGGCTGCCAACACTCTGAATCAGGAAGTGTTGGCAGCCATCTTGTGCCTCGGTAGAACCAAGGCACAAGAAACCCCCCCAAAAAAGGTGCAAATGCGACAAGGAGGCATGGTAGAAACACCCTGACCCCCTAGGCCTGCTCAGGGGGTCCCACAAGGACCCCCAAGGCCCAAAAAAAAATGTTTTTTTTTTTTTAAATCGCGGGATGCGCTTAGGGTCCGCGCATCCCACGGCCGGAAAAAAACGAAACGCTTCGTTTTTATTTAGCCCCCGGGGGGGCCAAGTCCAGGGGGCAATATGTATATTATAATGGGGGACTCAGAGGGGCCCTCCAACCCCGGGGACCGCCACCCCCGGGGCTTTATTATACATGGGTGGGGGGGCTCAAAGGCCCCCCCACGCCCCGGGGACCGCCACTCCCTGGGGCTTTATGTCAATGTATGCGGGGATGCTCATGGCCCCCCGCATACATTGACACAGGAGGCGGGGAGCCGACTGGGACCGTGGGGGGATTGGGGACCCCCACATGGTCCGCAACGAGGTGGCTTGGCCCCGGGGGATGGGGTCCCCGGGCCCAGTAGTGGCCCGGGAGGGGGGCCACGCGATCCCCCTCCTAAAATTTTTTAAAAAATGGCCCGGGGGATGGGGTCCCCAGGGCCAAAAGGGGCCACAGGAAGGGGGCAAGGCAGCCCCTTCCAAAAAACTAATTTTTTTTAAAAAGGGCAATGCCCCGGGGGATGTGGTCCCTGGGGCAAATTATGGCCTCGGAGGGGGGCCACGCAGCCCCCTTTACGATTCTTGTTTTTTTTTATAAAAAAAAAAAATTGGGGGCAGGCCCTGGGGATGGGGTCCCCAGGGGCAATACATTAGAAAAAGAAGGGGGGCTACACAGCCCCCCTTCTAAAAAAAGAAGAAAAAAAAAGAAGGGATTGGGCCGGAGGCCACGCCCCCTCCTTGCACCACTCTGCAAACGCGCCCCCTGGCGCGTTTGCAGAGGGGGATCTAATTCCCCTTGAATACTGAGGGTCCCTGGTGGCCAACTAGCCCACCAGGAACCTCCAGTATGCACCAGGGGGCTGCGTTGCAGAGAGGTGTAATGAGGCCATGCCCCTTTTTACACCTCTCTGCAACGCAGCTCTGTGGCGCTTACTGGAGGTACCTGGTGGGCTAGTTGGCCGCCAGGGGACCTCAGGATTCAAGGGGAGTTAATCTCCCAACTTAAAACGCGCCACGATGCGCGTTTGCACAGTGGTGAAGGTAGGGGGCGGGGCCTGAGGGGATACAGTGCAAGCACGCCCTGTGGCGCGTTTTAAGTTGGGGAATTCATTCCTCTTCAATCCAGAGGTTCCCTAGGGGCCAACTAGCCCACTAGGTACCTCCACTAAGCGCCACGGTGGTATGTTGCAGAGTGTTGTAAAAAGGGGCGTGGCCTCTGAACACCTCTCTGCAACGCAGCTCCCTGTAGTAGAGAGGAAACAGATGTTCAGAAAAAACACCGAAGAAAAAGAAAAAAAGAAGGATTTGGCAATATGCTTTGTTACTGACTATAATATCGGCCATCACCAAATCAGACAAAGCCTCAAAAAACATTGGCATCTATTAAAACAAACACCTAACATTAGTCAAGACCTCAAAACATACCCTGAAATCACATTCAGACGTGCACCAAACCTAAAGGATATGCTTTGCAAATCAGAATTTGAAGACAAACGCAATACAGTCACTACCTTCCTGGATAGACCTCCAGGATTTCATACTTGCAAAAATTGCAGCATCTGCAAACTAAGCTGCAGTAAAACCAAAAGAGTACCAATAACACAAGGGAGGGAATTCGTCATAAAAGAATGGATTGATTGTAATAGCAAATTCTGTATTTACGTGATAATCTGCCCCTGCAACCTCCCATACATTGGCAGCACAATTAGACCATTACGGATCAGGATTCAGGAACACTATCGCAACATCCATAAACACTCTGCCGGCCATCCACTCACTGAACATTTTGAAAACATTCACCCCCACAAAAAGGACTTTCAATTCTTTGGTTTGGAAATTATACACCAAACTAAGAGAGGGGGAAATCGTGAACTGAAACTACGAAGACGCGAAAGTGAATTTATCATGAACTACAAAACCACAACTTTGGGACTTAATAAAGATGCGGAAATGCATGTATGGTTAGGAGATGACTAACTGCTTCCCCTATTTTGGTCAAACCATACCTCCGAGCCCCATGACCTCAATTCTGTGCCTCTCCCGAAAAATCCTCCAAAAGCAGTGTACCCTCTATACTACCAGAAAATACGCAGCATTCCTCTATTGACAAAAACTATGTTTGAACACTAAGATATACAAACTATACGTTGCCATGCTGTACCGAGAATATATATTTGCCACTTCCTTTCACCTCTATTATGAACTGATAGATGTCCTAACAATACAGATTATCTAGAAAATGTATTTAATGTAATACTGTTGTTTCCTTTAAAAAAGCGCTACTTAGATCTAAATGTTCATTTGTTATGCCTGTCTCTCCCTTAATTTCTTCCCCCATTCCAAGATGGCAACCGCCCTTCTCTTTTTACTTATCTATCTGTCAACCGTTACTCTCCAAACAACCCGCTCCAAAATGGCGCTTGTAGTAAGCACATTTCCACTTCCGGTTCACCCGGAAGTTGTTAGACACGACTACTTTATCTGTGCACTCCGTTAAAGGCATCACATCACGCCGCGACCGCAGAAACCCATCGCAACCTGGCATTAGCCGAGACAGTAGGTAAGAGCCACTTCACCACACCCTTCATGTCCCATTCGACCTCAAGCTTTTTGACTCGTATCTCATTTTGGCTTCATTGTTTTTGACTCCCCATCTAGAATCCTCGGGTCGACAAACCCTCCCGCTCATTATGACATCCTAGTATTTGACTACCCGGTAAGGGACTATCGATCTGCTTGTGCACCTCACATGGTCTTTACATAATGAATCCGCCGAACGCACTTGTATTTCTTATAACTCCGAAACACAACTAAAAATAGACCGTATTCACGCAACGGTTGGCATTCACATTCCACGCTAACCTTGATCAAGCGCGTATGAGCACTTCCGAAGCCTTGATTTAGCTCCACTCCACATTCTGGCTGTAATCCTCAAGATTACTCCTCCTAATGTTGCCCTTGATATCACAAGAATATTTATAATTGATAACAGCATGTTATTGCAGTCACCTTGCTCTCGATTGATGACACGTTTGTCCCACGGCCCACCTTTATCACCGCCTCATTGATCTTTACGCCATGCACCCATACCCACGCCTCTCACCCAAACACCTGTATCGTATGTTACTAAAGAAAATGTCTTTCCCTTCATTTCATACCTGACCGGACCTCCTTGACGCTGAACTCCCACTGACTCTGTAAATATATACTTTTCTCAACCTTATTTGCATCTGATTTAACCCTTATTCGTACCTTGGATCCTTGTGATTAACCGCTTTTTATTCACCTATGTTTACATAATCTGTTTCCAATGTCTCATGACCGTGTCATCACTTTACTATTTTTTGAATACCACGTGAATTTTATCTAAACTTGTTGGTTCTCCCGACTACGCCGCTCTCTGCATGACATGCCCTTTCCTCGCTTTCCTCCTTAAATGATCGCTGGAACTTTTAAACTGATAATATATTTTCTTCATCATGATGTTGTCACAAATATGTATTTTGGGAACGGGTATCTGTCCTGCTCCTGTCCTGGACACACATGCTGTCCCGAATTTTTGCAAATATGATGCCATCACTAACATGTACTTCGTTACTTGCAAAATGCTTCAAATGTTTTTTTGCATACGCGCGCTACCCTCAACTGTGGTTTCTCAACATTTATAACAATTCATATCCCTCATTCATATCTGTCATTATATTTGTATTTGACTGAATTCAAACAAACGTGTAAATATTCTAATTGTATGACATGTTTCTTTGTAAATGCCGACCTGCCCGCCTATAACTTTCTATCTCCCTCCCTCACCATCTAAATGATCCTAATACCCTTGTCACATCCCCCTTTCTTTCCATATCACTTAATCACTCTTTGCACGTCCACCCCAATCACTATGTCTGACCCCCACCTAATATCTGTCATCTATCGCCACACACATATATTTTTGCTTGCAACTATACCTTAATTTTCGATAAACAACCCTTACCCATCCTTCGAACTTTAAACTCTGTTCTCTCTCTTTTCCCCTGTTTCCTTTAAATACTCTTCACTCCCTCACCCTTCCTCCTCTACTCCCACCTACCGCACCCTCATACTTGACTCGGTGTTATATACTCTTACGCTTAACTACTCTTGTTCAGCCCTGAAGAAGCCCTAGGCCGGATGGCCATTTAGAGGGCGAAACACGTGTTGGCTGTACCATCCTTGTTCTTTCCTTAAAGACAAATAAAAGCACAAATTTGTCACCATTATCATTTGATATACTTGCATCAATTGGATATTTTATCCCAATCGACCAACAAATCTATACTCTGGCCCGGACACACTGAACTCATGAGCTGAATGCTAATTGGCTGCCAACACTCTGAATCAAGAAGTGTTGGCAGCCATCTTGTGCCTCGGTAGAACCAAGGCACAAGAAACCCCCCCAAAAAAGGTGCAAATGCGACAAGGAGGCATGGTAGAAACAACCTGACCCCCTAGGCCTGCTCAGGGGGTCCCACAAGGACCCCCAAGGCCCAAAAAAAATGTTTTGTTTTTTTTAAATCGCGGGATGCGCTTAGGGTCCGCGCATCCCACTGCCGGAAAAAAACGAAACGCTTCGTTTTTATTTAGCCCCCGGGGGGGCCAAGTCCAGGGGGCAATATGTATATTATAATGGGGGACTCAGAGGGGCCCTCCAACCCCGGGGACCGCCACCCCCGGGGCTTTATTATACATGGGTGGGGGGGCTCAAAGGCCCCCCCAAGCCCCGGGGACCGCCACTCCCTGGGGCTTTATGTCAATGTATGCGGGGATGCTCATGGCCCCCCGCATACATTGACACAGGAGGCGGGGAGCCGACTGGGACCGTGGGGGGATTGGGGACCCCCACATGGTCTGCAACGAGGTGGCTTGGCCCCGGGGGATGGGGTCCCCGGGCCCAGTAGTGGCCCGGGAGGGGGGCCACGCGACCCCCCTCCTAAAAAATTTTAAAAAACGGCCCGGGGGATGGGGTCCCCGGGGCCAAAACGGGCCACAGGAAGGGGGCAAGGCAGCCCCCCTCCAAAAAACTAATTTTTTTAAAAAAGGGCAATGCCCCGGGGGATGGGGTCCCTGGGGCAAATTATGGCCTCAGAGGGGGGCCACGCAGCCCCCTTTACGATTCTTGTTTTTAAAAAAAAAAAAAAAAATTGGGGGCAGGCCCTGGGGATGGGGTCCCCAGGGGCAATACATTAGAAAAAGAAGGGGGTCTACACAGCCCCCCTTCTAAAACAAGAAAAAAAAAAAGAAGGGATCGGGCCGGAGGCCACGCCCCCTCCTTGCACCACTCTGCAAACGCGCCCCCTGGCGCGTTTGCAGAGGGGGATCTAATTCCCTTTGAATACTGAGGGTCCCTGGTGGCCAACTAGCCCACCAGGAACCTCCAGTATGGACCAGGGGGCTGCGTTGCAGAGAGGTGTAATGAGGCCATGCCCCTTTTTACACCTCTCTGCAACGCAGCTCTGTGGCGCTTACTGGAGGTACCTGGTGGGCTAGTTGGCCGCCAGGGGACCTCAGGATTCAAGGGGAGTTAATCTCCCAACTTAAAACGCGCCACGATGCGCGTTTGCACAGTGGTGAAGGTAGGGGGCGGGGCCTGAGGTGATACAGTGCAAGCACGCCCTGTGGCGCGTTTTAAGTTGGAGAATTCATTCCTCTTCAATCCAGAGGTTCCCTAGGGGCCAACTAGCCCACCAGGTACCTCCACTAAGCGCCACGGTGGTATGTTGCAGAGTGTTGTAAAAAGGGGCGTGGCCTCTGAACACCTCTCTGCAACGCAGCTCCCTGGCGCATACTGGAGGTACCTGGTGGGCTAGTTGGCCACCAGGGGACCTCAGGATTCAAGGGGACTTAATCCCCCAATTTAAAACACCCCACGGGGCGCGTTTGCACAGTGGTGAAGGTAGGGGGCGGGGGCTGAGGTTATATGTGTGCAAACACACACTGTGGTGCATTTTAAGTTGGGGAATTAATTCCTCTTCAATCCAGAGGTCCCCTAGGGGCCAACTAGCCCACCAGGTACCACCAGTAAGCGCCACAGAGCTGCGTTGCAAAGTGTTGTAAAAAGAGGCGTGGACTCTGAACACCTCTCCGTAATGCAGCTCCCTAGCGCATACTGGAGGTACCTGGTGGGCTAGTTGTCCCCCAGGGGACCTCAGGATTGAAGAGGAATTAATTCCCCAACTTAAAACGCGCCACAGGGCGTGTTTGCACACGTCACCTCAGGCCCCGCCCCCTTCCTTCACCATTGTACAAATATTCCTCTAAAATAAGCCGAACTACGAATTCCGATTTACTCACCTGTTATCAGAAGAGATCCCAGGGCTGCATCTTTTAGCCCAGCACTGACTCTGAAAAGTAATTCTAAGCGTACTTACCAGTAACTTGTATTTCCTTCCATTGGAATCCATTGTGTGGTTTTCAGCAGAAAAGTTTCTAAGTGTCCATTTTTGAAACGTACAAATATTCCTCTAAAATCAGCCGAACTACAAATTCCGATTCACT
This sequence comes from Triturus cristatus, assembly GCF_964204655.1. NCBI lineage: Eukaryota > Metazoa > Chordata > Amphibia > Caudata > Salamandridae > Triturus > Triturus cristatus. The sequence goes on along the minus strand of NC_140587.1, from coordinate 708,369,399 downwards.
CACCTGTTATCAGGAGAGAACCCAGTGCTGCATCTTTTAGCCCAGCACTGACCCTGAAAAGTAATTCTAAGCGTACTTACCAATAACTTGTATTTCCTTCCATAGGAATCCATTGTGTGGTTTTCAGCAGAAAAGTTTCCAAGTGTCTATTTTCACAAACTAAAAATATTCCTAAAAAATCGTCTGTATGACTTAAACACATTCTTTCAACTGTTTACAGGAGATTGGCCAGTGCTTGATCCAGGATCCACCACTGAGTAAGAAAAAGTAACGATAACCCTACTTACCTGCTAAGTGAATTTTCTGCCATAGGATAACATTGGTGATTCTATGTGAAAACATTTTAAGTGTCAACTTTTAAAATACAATAATATTCCTTAAAAATAACTACTGCAACTAAAACGCTTTTACTCAACTGTTTACAGGAGATGTCCAACGACTGAATCAAGGATCCAGTCCTGTGGTTACAAAAGGAATCCATAAAGTAACTAATTGCATTTGACTAGAAATTCACATTGAGCTCAATGTTGCATTGTGTTTGAAATTGTGCTGCCCGTTGCAACAACTGTAACTACTGTACTTAAAAGTCTATTGCCTATTTGCAAAGTATTTAAACTAAAGTAATTCATTCTGAGAAAGTGTATTTTGTATTGTAATGTATAATGTAATTAAAAAAATATATCTAAAAATAAATAGTTAAAAAAATATAGTAAATCAGTATAAAAAAAATCAGTATAACAATTAATACATTAAAAATTGTCATTTACAAATCCTTTGAAATTCACTGAAAAAAACCATAGGTTTCAGGCCTGATATAGTTAGGAATTAGCATTTAAAAAAGCTTTGAAATTCACTGAAAAAACCATAGGTTTCAGGCCTGATATAGTTAGGAATTAGCATTTAAAAAACCTTAGAAATTCACTGAAAAAACAATAGGTTTTAGGGGTGTTATAGTTAGTTGGACATTTCCCTCGTACAAAACCCTAGAAATTCCCCCGTTATAGTTAGTTCAGCTAACTATAACTCGCGCCCCCGCAATGCACTGCTGATGGCGTCACATATTACATCACTCATGACATGGTCAGGGACATCACTGATGACATCACTGATGACATCTCAAATGACATCACTGATGACATCACTGATGACTGATGAGGTTTTTTAAATGCTAATTCCTAACTATAACGTGTATGAAACCTATGTTTTTTTCAGTGAATTTCAAAGGTTTTTTAAATGCTAATACCTAACTATAACATACTTGAAACCTCTGGTTTTTTAAGTGAATTTCAAAGGTTTTTTAAATGCTAATTCCTATCTTTAACTTATCTCTAAAGCTATGATGTTTAATGATTTTCATAGGATTTCTAAATCTTTATATTTCAGTGTGTCAATTCCTTTAATTATGTTTTTTTTAAATAGTTTTTCACCATTTTGTAAAGTTTTATTTGCAATTAATTCTTTTAAAAATGAAAAAATATATTTTTAATGATTTTTTTTTAACAAAAAATGTGTCAATTTTTGTAACTATTTTTTATATTTTTTTAACTATATTTTTAATACTTTGTTATTTTTTTTTACTATTTTTTGGGGATTCGCGCACCCTATGCGCACCTTTCTCGATCCCTGCATGGAACATAGTCACCATTTTACGATTGTAGTGTAGGAGCCGCGTACGGTATGCGATGGGTACGTATTTTCGTGCGTGATTGCTATGCGACCGGTATGCGACTCCAAGCCCATACGCGAAACGTACAAAGCACGTTATGTGACGCTCACGCGCTTCCGCGAAACGTCATGTGCGTGTTTGACGTGATGGGTGCGCGAATCCCGCGAAATATTTTAAATGTCAAAAAACATATATATATGTATTTCATGTGAATATTAATTGAAGACATAATCTAAACAACTAATAAAATTAATATATTTTTACTTCTAATCCTGTATTCCTTTTAAATGCGATTTCGCGGATTCACGCTCGGTGCGTGCCACCTATGCGCACGGTGCGTGGATCCCATGTGACCTGAGAAAAAGAGATTTGATTGGTTCATTACAATTCCTATTCTATCTATTGAAAGACCCCACCCATTTCAATCATTCTTCTTTGAGCTTCTTTGGAGGAACATCTTACACCTTAGAACTAGAAGAAACTTTTTGGGGAAGATTTTCTGGACAGCAGCCACCATCAGATTCAGACCATTCGTCCGATGAGGAATTTGTTGTGGAACCCTCATGCCCAGAAAGATACACCTCTGTGGTGTGGAAATTTTTTTCCTTTCCAGAAGGACAAGATAAAACTAATTCAACTAAAGTGACATGTAAAATATGCCAAAGAGTGCTTTCCAGAGGGGATCCATCTAAAAAATACTCTTGTGGGACTGCGAGTATGTTAAAACACCTGAAGACTCTGCATCCCGTGAACCTGGCCAAGCAGGAATGTAGAACACTCCGACAACAGCCTCAGCCAGCAGTGGCAAGCCATTCTGCAGCATCACCATCGACCACTCACCTGGACATACGTCCAGAATTTGAAAAACTGAAAATTAGTTGCATTAAATGCAACAAACTGCTCTGTTATGGCGAGCAGTCAATTGAACTTATCTGCCAAGCGCAGCAAAACCACAAGTGCTAAACTTGTGTTTAATTTTTTTTTGCAGAAGTTGACTGTTTTTTTCCTCCTGTTAGTCTTTTTTTCCTTTCTAAAAAAACAAAAAAATAAGAAAATTGTTCCAAAAAGTACAAAAAAAAAAAAAAAAAAAAAGAAGAAATAAAAAAGTTATTTTCAGAACTCATTTCTCTGATTAAAAAAAGAGCTATATTTCTTCGATTGTGTGTGAAAGTTTGGTTGGATGTATGCGTAGTGTATAATTTACTGAAAGAATGTATTAGTAGTATATGGTGAATGTATAAGTGCAGAACTATGAGGAAGGGCTGCAGCATCACACAGTAACCTCTTTAACTGCAGTGTGCTGTAGTACTTCCGAAGCACAGGGATGCAACATATGTACATAAATATGTTGCAAATCTATGCTTCCCTCTGCACGGCTGCTTAAATTGCAGCCATGTGGTGACACAGGCACCCTTGCATCATAGTGCAAGGATATCTGTGTAATGTGCTGTTTGTTTTTGTGCAGAAAGACACACCTTCCTGCACAAACACAATCAGTAAACGCATTTTTCTCCTTCAATGTATGCTGAACATTTTAGCATGCATTGAAGATTTAAAATTGAGGAGAAATGAAAACAATTCTCCTTGTTGTGCTTTCGTGCATCAATTGGAGAATGGTGCAGCATTCACACACATATTGAGATTTATGATTTCTGATAAATCTGGAGATGTGTCTTGTTCTATGAGTATTCAGTGCAATCATGCACAACAACACTTATAGAACACCCTTTCAACGCAAAGTGGTGTGTATGATGAGGTTGTATTTACATGGAGTAGAAAAAGTACACAGAGTGCCTTTTCCTCTCTTTGTAAATATGAAAGAGTGTCTTGTGCAATAACTATGTTACAAAAAGTGACATATTTCTGTTTTAAAATAGCTTCTGAATGATAGAAGGTAAGCACAGAGTTTTGTCTGCAAAGATGCTCAAAGAAGAATGATTGAAATGATTGCGGTCCTTCAATAGGTACAATGGGTAATATTATGAACCACTCAAATCAGTTTTTTTGGAGGTCACATGATATCCGATAACAGAGAGATTTCAAAACTACATAGGTATAAACAGAGTGTTTTTAAAAACTTGTTCAATCTTTGTAGGTTCTTGCAGATCTGCCCATTCTGCATATTAATACTTAGTTAAACTTACCTTCACAGTAATAGAAATTAAAAATGGCATACATTTTTTTCAGATTTTTTTGCAATGTAAATTGATGTAAATTGCTTATTTTAGAATTAGGATCTGTGAAAGAAAATAAAAAATAGTTATAACATGTAATAATACATTTTTTACAACACAGCATAATTTCAACAAAGTAATTTGTTTGCCTTTTTTGCTGTTCTCAGAATATATTGAATTTCACTAGAAATAGTGATTTCAATCGTACTCATCACTTAACAGCGGGCAAAAAAAAAACAATCAAAAAGATTATTTAAAAAAAAAAACAATATACTATTCTCAGTAAAATACCACAAAATACAAATCACACATATATGAAATGTTTATTGCTAACAACATTTTATAACTTTAACTTATAAAAACTGTAAATGTTGTCGCTTAAAAATATTCACCGAGTCAATGAGCACAAAAAAAGGCCATAATTCAAACATATACCTTTCCTTGAGGCCAAATGGTATTTTTGCACTCCTTTTATGTAAATTGTCAAATGTTAGTCCTATTAAATTATAACAATAAATTCCTCAGAGAGTGAATTATCTTCCTAAAACTTTGACTTTAAAAATATTAGGTAGGAATTTGGTAATTCCCTAGGCAAACGTTGTTTGAAAACCAACTGGGAAGCATTACAAAGTGTCCAGCCTTTGTCACATTTCAGATAGGCAGTGTAATGTCCAGATGTGGTGGAAAGACCATCATGGAAAATTATTGCAATTGCTACAAAAGTCCTTCCTGATATTCATAGTTGTGTTGCTACAAATTGCTTTATCAAAGTATCCAATTTTCTTCCATCAGCTGTACAACGTTGCATCATTAAAATTATGTATTGTCCATATTTTGTTAAACATAATGTGGATAACATTTCTGATTTACATTGGCTCCACTCCATGTTTTGATTTGCACCTTTAACTAATTTATTGAAAGACACTGATTTACAGTCTGCTAATGTTAAATACAGAAATCTCTCAGTGTCTACATTAGTGGTACATGTTTACATGCAATTTTCCCATTTGTAAGAAAGGCCAAAAATATTTTCTATTTCTACACCTTCATTTCCAAAAATGGTAAGCATATACATTAAAAATTACTGAGCATCTTGTTGGATATTTTGTGTAAATTGTGTAGAACCAGAACACACATCCAAAAGATTACGAACATCTGAAACAGATTGTATTTTACTTGTATCTGTTGTCAATTTTTCATAAACAGAATGCAACAGAGAATAAAATCGTTTTAGCCGATTCTGCATAATTTGTTCTTGCAAACCTTCAAGATAAAAAACAACATTGACCACTACATTAGCATAGCAGTTGACACCTGTACTATTTTCAAACTGATAACCAACAATCTCTTCAACAGTGTCCGATTTCTTTTTACTTGCAATCACAACATTATCTTGTTCTTTTCCCTTCTCGACACCTTCAGAACAGATATTCTCAAACCTTCTTTTTCGACCAACCACACGCTTTTCAAATACAGGATATTGACCTAAATTCGGAGCATACACCCTTCTTAACCTATTATACTCTTTTACACAGTTTGCATCTGCAGTAACCTTTGTCTCATCAAAATCAATCAAAAACAAAACAGATAATGTTCTGACTCGCGACAAAGCAACATATGCCATACCCTCTTTAAATACAGTAGATCCAATGTTCACCAATGCACTGTCTACACTTAATCCTTGAGATTTATGAATTGTCACTGCATATGCCAGAGAAAATGGAAATTGTTTCCTAAGGACATATAAATCTTTAACAAGCAAAAAACGAACTGAACAACGACCAATTTCTTTAACTTCTTCAATCTGATCAAATAAAATTTGTAAAAATTCAATTCCTTCTTTTTTCTGATAATTAACAAAATCCACCACTTTACCCATTGCGCCATTAACTAAACTTTTTTCTTCATCCAAATTATGCCTTAAAATTACCCAACAGTTTACACACGCATATAGTGTCTTTTCTAAACCAGCTGTTTTAGATATTTTTTTCTAAAGAATTCAGTTTTGTTTTCAACTTTCCCATCAAAATAATAGTGATTCCTTCATGCTCTATTTTATCGATCGCTTCCATTTTTATAATTTCTTCATTTTCCAGTTTCAATAGTTCTTCGTTGAATATGAAACACTCGCGCAGTGTTGGCATTAAGCAGATCACTGATTTATTTTCAGCAATTTTCATGTACACTTTTGCAGGAACTACATTTTCATTTGGAAACACATTGCAAAGTAATCGACTTTCCAAAGCTTGTTTGCCCTGTTTTGTAAGAATTCCAATTCTTATATCTTGAAGAATACTTCCATTTTCAACATCATTTGTCTGTCGCATATTTGTTGTCAGTTCTTTGTATTCAAAATTAGTCCAAATGTTCACATTACCAACACTACCAAGAGACTTTCTGGTATCTTCATGTGCAAGTGTTTTAAATACCGGTTGTCCTTTTACCGGAGTCAGTTGCAGTAGATCTCCAAAAACTTTTCCTCCAAATAACACGTCATACTCTGTTTTAAGAATCTGCTGCATTCTTAAATGCACAAAGGCAAGCATCAAGTTTGAGACCATGCTCACCTCATCAATAATGAGAAGTTTCATTTTCTTCAGGACTCTTGAAACTTCACAACAAGCTTCTCCAGATAGCTTGTGGTCTTCCAATTTGTTCTCATGCTCTACTGGTAGCATTAGTAAACGATGTAAAGTAATTCCTTTAATGTAATGTGCTGCCAACCCAGTTGGAGCAGTGACAACACAAGACAAATGCGACTCAGTTGTTTTCTGCAGATAACATGTAATTACTTTAATTAAGAAACTTTTTCCTGTTCCAGCTTGACCACTCACATACATTCGGATAGGTTGAAATGATGTACATGAGCACCCTTTCTTTTCATGAAGTAATCCATGGTCAATCTGCTCTTTCACTTGTTGATATATTTGTTTCTGTTCAACATTTAGTTGTTCTTCCACGTTTCCTAACTGTATTACATCTTCTTGAGCTTGATACATTGCTGTTTCCACCTCATTCATGGCAGTTGCTGCTTCATTTTCAACAATTGGTTGTCCAAGTGGATCTTGACTCAGTGCAGCAGAACTTTGACTGTCTTCAGAACTGTCTCTAGCAATCGCAGCTGCAATTGTAGCTTCTTGATCAATTTCATCATTCAACATTTTCACATAATTTGCAAAAGCACTGCATTGTATGCTATCTTTACAAGCATTAAATGAATCTTCATAGCTCTGAAAATCTCCAAGTAATTGCAGTTCTGAACGCCATGGTTTGAACAATTGCAAAAGGGCTAAATAGTAAAATTCCCTTTTATCAGCAGTGTCGCAACTCAGTTTCCTATGATTAATTAAATGTCCTTTCCTTTGTTTCACCAGACATCCTTCGGAACCAATCACTGCATATTTTCCATCATTGACGTTCTCTGTAGTATTCCGTTTAAAAGTGTAGTTTTGCAGCACTTCATAGAGACACATGTTCTCAAGATGATGACTTCTGTTTGGGTAATATGTGTCCAACATATTTGTTTTCAAAATATCTGTACTTTCTGGTTGTTTTTCTGCTAAATATTCAATTTCTTGAACAGATTTCAGTACCTGATTTCGCATTCCTGCAAGACCTAGACTCACCCAAATGATTTTTCTGCTTTTGGAATATAGACTTGCAGATGATACCGATCTGAACATTCATATGCTCCAATTTCACGATGCGATAACATCTTCAAACTGAAACTGTATAATTTCTTACTTAGAGTCTTCTCGTGAGAAATCTCTTCCCACATTTCTTTCAATTCAGTCTTTTCTGATTTAGTAATGTAGTACGTTACATATCGAGCAACAGCAATGGAATTGTCCGCAACATACTGAATATCCATGTTAGCGTTCCACATGGATAAAATAACTGGATTGTAGTCATTTATGTATTTTGATTCTTCGCTTCTTCTTAAGTTGTAGGTATTTTTCAGAGACTTTCTTGTGATGGTATGTCGAATAGCTGACATAAAACTGTTCACTCTTCCTTTGCATAATACAGGACGTGGAAATCCAAAACGACATTTGGTATAGAACTTATCCTTTGACTTATACTTTCGTCGACAGTATTTTCCACACCTATGGCTTTGGAATCGTAAGACTTGTTGTTTTAAGTTTTTATCGTCTCTGCTATTGGGTACAGCACATGTGGCATAATCTTCAATGAAAGACAAAACTGTTTCATCTGAATCTGTTCCAAATTTGGGGGCGTCCTTGATCCATAACAACATATGTATATGAGGAGCACCTCTTGCTTGATACTCCTTTCTCCAAAAGAAATCCACAACTTCTCCAAGAGCAGGATTCTTTTTATTGCAGATGAAAGACATCATAGCTTCAAATCTATGATTGAAATATCTGCATACATTAACAGGATCCAAAGAGCGCAATTCTCCAGGTGTCTTGTATTCAATATTTTTTATAATGTAATTTGCCTCTCGAAGAAATTTGAGTAAATTATCCCAAGCATACTCAGCACAGCTTAGTGTACCAAACCATGTAGGAGTTCCCAAGTTCCGTAGCATACATTTCAGTTCTCCATGATGACGGTACCAATATTCATTAGTCCCACGCTGACATGCCATCAGATTAATCAACTGAGATTCTAAATGATCATCTCTCTGATGCACTTTATCCATAAAATCCTTTGCAGTTACATTTTGCAGATGCATTCCAGTTTTTAAAATGTGATTTACTGCATATGAAAGTCCAGACAAGTCACTTTCAAACAGTAGATGAAACATATAAGGGATACATTGTCGAAATCTTGGATCTTCTGCATATAATCTTGTTGTTCGATATTCAGATGCAGGAATCTGCAGAGGACGTTCATCATATCGTCCACCTTTTCCTGTTGGAAACAACTGCGGGAAACAACGAGCTTCCAAGCTCTCTTCCCATACACTCATGGGACTTCCTGTTGCTTTTTTCATTTGGAACAACTCAATTGTATTCCCCATCACCTCTTTGGAATGAAGTGGATGTACACTGTAATGTTCATAGATTTCTTCACATCTGGACATGTCCACTTTTTCTATTTGCACACTTAATGTTTCAGTATCTTCTGCTAAATCTATTTCTTCTTCTCCTACAAACACATTTCTATAGTACTCATTATTTTTTAACAGATACAATGATGCCTTTTGCACTTTTCTAACATCCACTAACTCTTGCCAGATTTTCTTATTCTTAGTAGGAACACCATTAACTAGAATGACTAGTGGCTCATTTTCTGCATGGTCTACACCAATAGTTTCAATATGTTTCTGTAAATCTAACGGTAAATACACAATTCTTCCTTTCAATCCTCTTTGCAACTCTGATGGAGGTAATTTACCTGTTTTAGGCTCCATATGAACAATAGCCTGAAATGGGTGAACACATTGAATGAAAATAGACTCATACGTATTTAAATCTATCAGCTCTGGAGGAATAGCAACCAATTCTAGATTATTATGAACAGCTCTAGCAGGCATTTTATTCTCATCTAATTTGTTATAACAATATTTGCAAATACGCTGCTCAGCTCCCAAATCAAAACAATCCTCTACCAACAAATAAGGTGCAAATTCCATCCACTTATCATTATCTTCTTTTTCACTTTTTAAATACAGATTGACACCCGTAGTCTGATTTTTACAGTGACTTCGCAGACAACAAATACAAGAAACATTTGGTCTTTCACCTGAAATTACCTTAAACTTTGTGATTTCATCCTCAAATTTTTTTGTAATTACGGGTTCTACATTGTCTTCAACATTTTGTTCTACTAATGTGTCAGTTTCTGCACTCTCTTGCTGAGGACCAAAGTAACAAAACTCAATATCATCACAAACCTTCTTCACATCTGATACTGACCCACGCAAAAGAGCACTGTTCAACTCCTTTAACTTTAGTGCAGGACTTTTTGCCTAATACAATCTTCTCACTAACTTCCGCATTTGAGTATGATGTACTGCCAGCATCCTGAAATGGTGAAAAACACTTTGACAAACTTTCCTAGAAAGACAAGCCAGAGAATGACCTTGCAAACCAGTATTTTTTCTCACTCTGCAAGGGTCTAGTCCTTGCAACACCTTAATCTTTGGTTTAACACTTTTTTTACTATATGCTCATAAAAACGACATCATTTTTCAATAGATTCCTGTCGTACACTACAAATACTACTGCAATCCCAAGTGTAGACAGGGTGTTTAGGACGTCTCCCTAGAACTTCATCAGCTATCACTTCTTCTGCATTTCTTTCAACCATTTTCTCTTTCTCAATTGGACAACCATCTCTAACCTCATAACCTCTACCACTGGTGTCAACTGCATACCATAATGTTTTGCTCTGTAAATAACTCTTTTCATTAAAGAAAGGCTCTGAACTGGATCTGTGTTTCTATTCTCCCAAAAAACCATCGCAAGTTTTTTTTTCTATTAATTACTCTTTTCCTCCTACTTTTGGCCTTCATTAAATGGATTGGTTTATCTAGTGATCGAATTCTGTTTAATACTAAAATGAATAGTTTCCTTTATACTTCAAAAACCTGTTCAACAATGTTTTCAATATGCTTCTTCTTTTTATAAAATAGAGCTCTCTTTTTATATTTCTTCACATCTCTTACCATACTTTGTCTCCTTTGACTGACCATTTGCTTTTTTGCTTTTCCTCTTATTTTGAATTTGTTTTCTAGTTGAAGCATTCTCAGTGCTTTCAGCATTCTGTACATTCTGTTTGCTCCTACAAACATTTTAAATAAATTGCTTTGTGATCTTACCAGAAGATTTTTTCTTTTTAGCCACATTATCTTGGACATTCAATACTTGTGGTTGATGTTTCTTCAAGTATTTCTCCTGTCTCTGTTCTTTTCTTTTTCTTTCTGGCATGATTTCTCTCTTTTAACGTTGAAAAACAGTATCTGTAAAAAAGAATCACAAATAAATGTATATTAATAACTTTTAAATTTATACTATTCTATCACTGTAGAAACACATTTCATATAAAAACTGACTAAGAAACTATAGCCCTGAAGCACAAGTGTGACGATGGCTAAAACACTACATGCATAGTGCATACTACTTTGAAGCAGTTCATGCCCTAAAGCCTACCTCACTAAAAGACTGCATGCTAACTGACTGAGTAATTACAGTACTATAAGGAGACACACTGGGTGAGTGACAGGGTGTTTGCTAGAAGTGTATGACTACTGACATGGATATTGATGGTGTGAAAGACAAGTGTTTAGGTGATTTGAGACATACATGCATAGTGGACACGTGTTTGAATCCATCCATATGTTAAGGCCTGTCTCAGTCCAATAGTACTTGGATACTGACTGAATGTTTTGAGTATTGCAAGGAGAGTGCCAGGATGAATTTATAAGTATTTGTATTTTCGTGCAGTAAATACATTAGTACATGGTGCTGAATAAGTCACTGGAGAAGTATAAGGGGAGTGACAGAGTGTTTGCGGGAACTGTATGAATACTGTCTGGGATATTGAAGGTGTGAAAGACAAGTGTGTAGGTGGCTAGAAACCTACATGCATACTGGATAGACGTTTGAAACAGTCCATAGAGTAACACTTGGATCACTGCGAAACTACCTGGAAGTGTATGAATACTGACTGGGGAATTGAAGGTGTGAAAGACAAGTATGTAGGTGGTTAGAGGACTGCATGCATAGTGAATAGGCGTTTGAAGCAGTCCATGTGCTAAGGCCTGGTTCACTGCGTGAGTACTTGGGTACTGACTGAATGATTAGAGTACTGCAAGGAGAGTGCCTGGGTGAATTTATAAGTGGTTGGCTTTTGGCGCAGTGAATGGATTACTACATGGTGCTGAATGGGTCACTGGAGGAGTGCAAGGGGAATGATAGGGTGGTTGCTGGAGTGTATGTATACTGACTGGGGAATTAAAGGTGTGAAAGACAAGTGTGTAGGTGGTTAGAGGACTGCATGCATAGTGCATAGGCATTTGAAGCAGTTCATAGAGTAACACTTGGATCACTGCAAAACTACCTGAGTACTGACTGAATCATTAGAGTACTACAAAAAGAGTGACTGGGTGAATCTTTTTAAGATTTTGGATTCTAATGCAGTGAATAGATTAGTACTTACTGCCAAATGAGTCAGTAGAGTTGTGCAATTAAAGTGACAGAGTGTTTATTGGAGTTTATAGATACTGACAGAGAAATTAAAGGTCTGAAAGGCAATTGTGTTGGTAGTTAGAGGCCTCCATGCATAGTGGAAACACGTTTAAATCAATCCATGTGCTAAGGCCTGCCTCAATCCATTAGTACTTAGATACTGACTGAATGATTACACTATTGCAAGAAGCGTACCTGGGTGAATTTATAAGTGTTTCAGTTGTGGTACAGTGAATGCATTACTACATGGTGCTGAATAAGTCACTGGAACAGTGCAAGGGGAGTGACAGGATGTTTGCTGGAAGTACATGGATACTGACAGGGGAATTGAAGCTGTTAAAGACAAGTGTATAGTAGGTTAGAAGACTGCATGCATACCACATAGACATTTGAAGCAGTCTATGTGGTTATGCATGGTTCACTACACGAGTACCTGGAAACTGACTGAATCATTAGACTACTGCTAGGAGAGTGCCTGGGTAAAACTTTTACGTTTTTCAGTTTTGGCACAGTGAAGAGATTAGTACATGGTACTGGATCAGTCACTGGATGAGTGACAGGATGTTTATTGAAGTATATATATATATACTGACTAGTTAATTAAAGAAGTGAAAGACAAGTGTGTAGGTGACTAGAGGCCTGTATGCATACTGGATAGGGGTTTGAAGCAGTCCATGTTGTAAGGCTGGCTCACTGCATGAGTACTTGGATACTGACTGAATGATTAGAGTACTGCAAAGAGAGTGCCTGGGTGAATTTATAAGTGTTTGGGGTTTGGCGCAGTGAATGGATTAGTACATGGTGCTGAATGGGTCACTAGAGGAGTACATGGGGAGTGACAGGGTGTTTGCTGTAAGTGTATGGATACTGACTGTGGAATTAAAGGTGTGAAAGAGAACTGTGTAGATGGTTAAAGAACTGCATGCATAGTGGATAAGCATTTGAATCAATGCATGTGCTAAGGCCTGCCTCACTCCATTAGTACTTGAATATTAACTGAATGTTTACAGTATTGCAAGGACAGTTCCTGGGTGAATACATAAGCAATGACTACCTTCTAATTCCACCAAATCTTGAGAACAGGAAAGTTTTTAAGCAGTTATGCGTATTCAAAGATATGAAGTACCCAAATGCTTCTCTCACAGTGGTTCCCAAATGCACACAGACTCACAGTGTGATTCTAGACAAGCAACACTATCCCTAGGAGTTTACCAAAACTCATTCACCAGTCTGGATGGGGTAAGGGGACTGCACACAATCTACATATTTAAGTACTGCACTTTAGTGTCAAAGGCTGACTCATTTTATCAATGCATAAGCACAGACTGGCTTCTAATGCTACTAAAACTTGACAACCAGACAGGTTTTAAAACAGTTATCTGTCAGTAAATATATGATGTTACCAAATGCTTCTCTCAGAGTGGTTCCCAAATGCACACAGACTCACAGTGTGATTCTAGACAAGCAACACTATCCCTAGGAGTTTACCAAAACTCATTCACTACTGTGGAAGGGGTAAGGGAACTGCACACAATCTACATATTTCAGGACTGCACTTTAGTGTCAAAGCCTGACTCATTTAATCAAAGCATAAGCAAAGACTAGCTTCTAATGCTACTAAAACTTGACAACAAGACAGGTTTTAAAACAGCTATCTGTCAGCAAATACACGATGTTACCAAATGCTTCTCTCATAATCCTTACCCAAATGCACATAGACTCACAGTGTGATTTTAGACAAGCAACACTATCCTAGGAGTTTACCAAAACTCATTCGCTAGTCTGGAAGGGGTAAGGGTACTGCACACAATCTACATATTAAAGTATTGCACTTTAGTGTCAAAGCTTGACTCATTTTATCAATGCTTAAGCAAAGACTGGCTTCTAATGCTACTAAAACTTGACAAGATAACAGGTTTAAAACAGTTATCTGTCAGCAAATACATGATGTTACCAAATGCTTCTCTCACAGTGGTTACCAAATGCACACAGACTCACAGTGTGATTCTAGACAAGCAACACTATCACTAGGAGTTTACCAAAACTTATTCACTACTGTGGAAGGGGTAAGGGGACTGCACACAATCTATATATTTCAGTACTGCACTTTAGTGTCAAAGCCTGGCTCATTTTATCAATGCACAAGCAAAGACTGGCTTTTAATGCTACTAAAACTTGACAACATGACAGGTTTTAAAACAATTATCTGCAAGCAATTACATAATTTTACCAAATGCTTCTCTCACAATGCTTACCCAAATACACACAGACTCACAGTGTGATTGTAGACAGACAACTATCCCTTGTACAAAATACATTTACTAGTCTACATGATCTAAGGTGACTGCACACATTGCAGAAAATCTACTACTACAGATTAGTACCAAAATGTTTCTCTCAAAATGATTCCTAAACGCACACAGACTCACTGTGTGATTTTAGACAAACAACTATATCCCTTGCACTATACAATCAGTTTTTGTTAACCAATAAGAATCATGTGTTTAAAAAACAGAAACATGCACCCTACCTTTCAGTATAGAAGGTTGTCAAACAACCAATGATTTCTTGTCTTTTTTCAAAACTTCATCTTAGCCATTTTAGAAAAATCTTACTTTTCAAACTGCCATTTCATTTACAGAGACCGTCGGAGTGCATCCAGACCTCCCTTCAAGATGCTTAGAGTGTTGATTGTGGGACACAGCTATATTTTCTGGAGCCAAAGGTATGCAGAAAACAAAGGCATTCACAAAGACCTAGGTTTGCAAAATGTAGATATTAAAGGGATTGGACAGAGAGGGTTAAAGTGGCACCAATTGATGCCATTAGTAAAATCCTTTATGCATATCCAACGCCCTGACCTCATAATAGTGCACTGTGGTGGCAATGACCTAGGCACTTTGATTGGGGTAGGTCTGAAAATGCTTATGAAGGACACCTTTGCAGAATTGATTTCACTTTTTCCCAAAACTGCCTTTGTGTATTCTAACATATGCCAAAAGGCAGGAATGGCACTGGTACAGTCATTTTTGTCCACAAATTGAGAAAGCTAGGAAACATGTGAATACATCTGTTTCTGCTTTTCTCCGAGACTATAGAATGGGGTCCATTTACAATAACAATCTGCGCTTTCATATGCAAGAGATGTATAGGAGAGATGGAGTACACTTTACTGATGAAGGAAACAGAGTTTTCCTCAACAACTTTAGACTCTGTATAGGTACTTACTTATAAGTACCAAAAACTCTCAATGAACACAACGGCTCTTTTTAGAGCCACTCAAGAACAAAACACTTAAGCTTAATGTTTATCTCCCAAAAATTTCAGTTTTTTTCCCTTGGAACTGCACACCCAACCTCGAGAGAAACCGTGCACCCAACGCGATAGGATGCGCGTTAGGATGCGCGACTCCTAATTTTACCGTAAAAAAAAAATAGCCTCTATCACTAATTTTTATTATCCCCAGGGACCCCATCCCCCGGGGCTTATAAAAAAAGTTGGGCACAGTGGGGGGAGCCCCAACGCCCCCACGGTCCCAGCCGGCTCCCTGCGTCCTTCGGGAGCCGGCATTGCTTTTCCACATGGGGAGCTGCTGACATGCAGCTCGCCGTGTGGAAAAGCAATATCGTTTAGATTTTTTAAAGAGAGAGCAAGTTTTCCTGCTCTCTCTTTCAAAATCCTAACGAAGTTTGCTATGGGAGGGCGGGAGACTCCCGCCCTCTCATAGCAAACAACAGTGTCCTGGGGGTGGGCACCCCAGGACACTGTAGGAGCCGGCCCTGGGGGGTGGCGGTTCCCAGTGCCCTTGAGGGCTCCAGGAGGGGGTCACAGAGCCCCCCCTCCCCCTATTAATGTAAAAACTTTTTGCCCCCGGGTGGCCCACCCGGGGGCTAATTATTAACGAAGCGCGGAAGCCCGCGCTTCGGGTTTTTTTTTTCCAGCCCTGATTCGCGCACCCCGCGCGCATTTCGCCATTTAAAAAAAAAAAAAAAAGGGGGGTCCTTCTGGGACCCCCTAAGCAACACTAGAGGGTCAGAGTATTTCTATCCTGCCCCCTTTACATCTTTCACACACTTATTTCCCTTACTTAATCAGCCTCGCTTCTACCGAGGCACAAAATGGCTACCAACAGTTTCTGGTTTCGAATGTAGACAGACACTTGACAGCCAATTAACATTCAGCGCATGATCGGGAGGGTGCGCGCTCGGTTCGCAGAGGGGGAGCTTAGGGTGCGCGGATCCTCCGAGGCCATAGATATATCTATCTTTTTTCCTCTAATTTTCTCAGGAACTACTGAACAGATTTACACCAAAAGGCACGAGTCTGAACTGAGGACTACCTCTTTGCCAAATTTGGTGTAATTCCGTTCAGCAGTTCGGGCTGTAGCTGCGTCAACAGGTCCTATGGGAAATTGCATGGGGAAAACGTGTTTTTGGATCCCCCCTTTTTTCTCGGCCCCTGCTTGACGAATCACCACGAAACTTTCAGGATAGGAGCGGATCGGAGCTGGCCAAAAAATTTGAACATTTCGCGAAGATTCGTCAACCGGCGCCAGACTTATTGGGAATAGAATGTTGCGGATTTTCTATGGAAAATAGGTCCTAACTATAACTACCTACTGGCGACCGCGAGTAGGTAATATATATATATATATATATATATATATATATATATATATATATATATATATATACATATATATATATATATATATATATATATAGAGAGATTATCTACTGGCGGTCGCCAGTAGATAGTTATAGTTAGGACCGTGTTTCCATAGGAAATCCGCAACATTCTATTTGGAATAACTTTGGCACCGGTTGACGAATCCTCACGAAATTTTCAAAATAGATGGGGCGCTCCGCTCCGCTCCTACCCTGAAAGTCTCGGGGCGATTCGTCAAGCAGGGACTGAGAAAAAAGGGGGGTCCCAAAACGCGTTTTCCCATGCAATTTTCCATAGGGACCTTAATCCAAGGTACAGCCCGAACGGCTGAACAGAATTACTTGAAATTTGGCAGAGAGGTAGTCCTCAGCTCAGGGATGTGCCTTTTGCATATATGGAGCCAATCTGTTCAGTAGTTCCTGCGAAAATTGCAGTTAAAAGCACATACATATCTATAGCTGCGCACCGTGCGAGCACCCTAACTTGCGCGAGCGTAATTCTGATTGGTGGTTACATGTTAGTCAACGTTCGAATAGGTCGAAATCAGCAAGTGTCGGCCACCATTTTGTTTGTTTTCAGTGCGAGAGTGAAAAAGGAAGGTGGCGAACGTGAAAAGGGGGCAGGGTAGAGAGTTCCTGACCACCTAGCCTTTGTCAGGGGGTCCCTGAAGGACCCCGAAGGCAGAAAAAAACATTTACATTTTTTTTTTTAAATCGCGGGGGTGCGCGCACCGTGCGCGCACGGTGAAAAACCAAACCAAAAAAAAATATATTAATTTTTTTTTTTAATACGTAGTTTATTGTAAAATAAATATATATAAAAAAATAATAATACATACATAACTTAGCATTTAAAAAAACATACAAATTCACTGAAAAAACCATAGGTTTCACACACGTTATAATTAGGAATTAGCATTTAAAAAACCTTGCAAATTCACTTAAAAAACCATAGGTTTCACACATGTTATAGTTAGGTGGATATTTCTCTCGTAAAAAACCAATTAATTCCCCCGTTATAGTTAGTTCAGATAACTATAACTCGCGCGGCCGCCACTCTATCACAAGGATGATGTCATCAGTGATGTCATGAGTGATGCCACTGACCATGTCATGAGTGATGTAATATGTGACGTCATCAGCAGTGGATTCCGGTCGGGCGAGTTATAGTTATCTGAACTAACTATAACGGGGGAATTTCATTGGTTTTTTACGAGAGAAATATCCACCTTACTATAACATGTGTGAAACCTATGGTTTTTTAAGTGAATATATATATATATACATATATATATCAAAGCTCCTGTGTCCTGAAAACACACACAGCACTCACGGGGTTCATTTAGTCCATTTATTAGTGAGGACACGTTTCGGCTTTCTGCCTTCTTCCAGCTCGCATGAAATCAAACAACAGATGTATTATGGTACTATTTAAAGTCATAGCTGGTTTTGATTGGACACTGTGAATGAGAGGGAAAGAGGGATAGGTTAGTCCCGTATCCATGTCTTTGATCCCTCCGCTGTTATTGCGGGAAATATACAATCCATGTTTCTGAAGTGATTTAACATTAGAAAGTCTCAATGACTAATGCAGTTCCTACTTATTGTACCACAATGGGACACTTCAGAAATATACAGTTTGTCATTTTCCAAACATATGGGTCACTGTAATACGCTAGAGTCATAAACTACTTCTGGTAGCTTAGCATGTGATTGATCCAGATGACCCAAGATTCTGTGCCCCCACAATTTCAATTCAACATGTTTTCAGAGGATTTTCTCCTCACAATTTCTGGGCAGAATCCAAACATTTACAAGTGCCAAAGATTCTGAGCATGATGTTCAAATATGCTACATAATATTGGCAAGATATCTTATCTATTCAGAGCTGGAGATTGATCCTTCCAAGTCACTATGCTCTAAATTTGAGAAACAGCCTTAGAGTTTACTGTTAACTTTAATTGCTTATTTTTTGCTGATCAAAAGTACCATTATGTGATGGCATTGTCTTACTTTCTTCCTCTTGTCTTTATCTCTTCTTCGGAATCAGTATTATCAACAAAATAATATTTATGGCATTTTATACCCTTTACCATAGCCCATTTCACTGATTAATCATTGTTATACCTGTGCTCAAAAGGCCAAAGGTCCTTAAACAAATCAATGGTTAAGTGACAGGTTTCCCTATTTAGCTTATGGATTTTTTTATATGTTGGCTAACATTAGTTGGTGGTGACTCCGAACACCACCCTATCGATTAATGTTTATATTCCACACTTGGGAAATCGTCTCAGTCGACTTCTTTCTTATCTTTACTTTTATGTCATTTTTTGGTTTGTTTTTTTTAAAACAAAGTTTTATTGATTTTATTACTTTTCAGGATGAGCACAGGACTGTTGTACCATATAGTATTGGCGTCATACATCTTATGCTATTATGTATATACGTTCCTGTAACAGACCGGATTCACGTACATGCAAGAAAACATTCAATACTTCATGGCATAATTGACATTTCGGTCCGTACATAAGTTGTCTGTTATCGTCTCAAGTTATTATCAAGCCAGTACCGTTGTAACTACTTGCATCAATCATACATTCCTGTGTATGTTCATATCTCTGTCTTACAAAAAAACAAATAACAAACAATCCTGCAACATTGCATGGTCCCTCCCCCCACCCACTAGTTGGGTATGTGTACTAACTACAGATCCTGGGTCCCAGCCATACTATAACATCATAGTACTATATCATCCACATTGCGCCCTGTTTGCAGCCTGGGATGTTCAGGTTTGAATCATAGTCCCATGCACCCTATTGCGTGCTGACAACAGCATTATCAAAGGCTATGTCCAATGACCTACATGTCTCCAACATAGTGTCCCAGTCCAGCACTCTTGGGGTTTTGCGCAGTCCTCTCGCCTCATCCCGCCTCAATGCAGCACTCTCTGCTCCTCCCCACCGTATCAATTCACTGTGCCGTGTTTATATAGTAGGTGGCGTTTTTCGATTTCCACCTTATGGTGATGGCCCTTACTGCCAATAGAAGTGCCAGATTTACAAACCTATATTGTACCTTGTATTTGGCCGCTCTTTTCCTTAATCCCAGGATGCAGCTCTCTATCGTATCATGTATATCCCTTTGTGTGATCTCTGCCGTGTGGCGCCTAACCGAGTCCCAGAACACTCCAATACGTGGGCATGACCATGGCGTGTGCACTAGGTCAGCTCCTTCCATTCGGCATCTGGGGCAGTGGTGCCGTGTTTGTGGGAACATCTTGTCCAATTTGCGTGGGGTAAGATAAGCCCTGTGTAGGAACATGGTTTGGATAAACTTGAACTTCGCATTCCTCAATACTTTTTTGGGGTGTTCCACAACCCTTTCCCATTTCTTATCCTCTAGGGCCCTGCCTATATCTCCCTCCCATGCAGTACGCAGCGGCATCAGGTCAACCTGTGGATGAGAACGTATCCCTACGTACAGCCACTTGATGAGGTGCCGGCCCCTTCCCATGTAATACAGTGTTTTTACTAAATCGTGTGTGGGGGGTTCTTGCCTTTGTGGGGTCCAATGCACCCTAACATATTGCGCTAGTGCTGCATGTAGTAAGTATAAGTGGGCGGGTGCTCCTGTCTCTCTCACAAAATTATCATGGTCCAATAACATCCTACCGCCAAACAGGTCTGTTACCGTATTGATCCCCGCATCTAACCAAGGTGTGAGTCTTCGCGTCGTTAGGTTTCCACCCTGCAGAGGTATACCAAGCAGGGGTATTTTTCCGGCATATGCAGGGGGAGCGCTAGTATACTGCAATGCCGCCATCCAGCGCTGTAGCGCCGTGTGTAATAGAGGGGGGCGATTCCGCTGGATTTTGCTGTTGGGCAGTAAGAGGGTGTGCAAAGCCCCTTGTCCTATGTCCCGTTCTGTCATTCCTATCTCCTGTAAATTACGCCCCGCAGTCCAGAAGGACAACCACTGTATTTGGCAAGCATAAAAATACGCTCTGATGTCAGGTACACCCAAGCCACCTCCGGACATGCTGCGCTGGAGCCTCTTGAGACTTATTCTCCGCCTACCCGACCCTCAAATGAGTTCAATTAGTAATGTATTCATTAATTTAAATGTGGTGCTCTGGAGCATAAGCGGTAAATTTGTAAAATTATAGAGTAGTCGCGGGAGGACCACCATTTTTGCGATTGCCACCCTGCCCGCTACCGATATCGGCAGGGTGGTCCAAAAAGCAATACTGGATCGTAGGGCCCTAAGGGCTCTATTGAGATTACCCTCCAACATGTCTGCACATGTGCGATATACTTGAATGCCCAGATATTTAAACATGTGAGGTGCAACCTTGAACTGCATTGTGCCAAACTGAAAGTCCATTGTGGGCACTTGCTCTGTAAAGAAGAACACAGTCAATTTCATTGGGTTGATAGCGAGACCTGATATTCGCTCAAAGCGCTCAAACACCGCAGCTATAGCATCCATAGGTGGGTGGAGATCGTGCAAATACAGGATAATATCACCCGCATAAGTAGACAGCAAGTGTGTGGCGTTTCCCACCTTTATCCCCATATCAGTCAGTTCTGCCAGGATCTTCAATGCCAAAGGTTCAAGTGCCATTATAAATATAAGTGGTGATAGCGGGCATCCCTGCCTTGTCCCCCTGCGTATCTGGTATTCCACCGAAATGTGCCCACCCGTCCGCGCTCTAGCCGTAGGGGCGTTATACAAGAGGCGGACCCATTTGACATACTCCCCGGCAGTCCAAATCTCGCTAGGGCCCGGAATATGTATTCCCACTTAATGGTGTCAAACGCCTGGCACATGTCCAAGGAGACACACCCCGCATTTTCATAGCGATGTGGGGCCTCTGTAAGCAGGTGATGTAGTTTCCTAGTGTTTAAGGACGTACTACGGGCATATCATATCAACTTATGTAGTGTCGGTAGAAGTCTGTTAGCTAGCACTTTACAAAGTATTTTATATTCCGTCGTTAGCAATGATAATGGACAGTAGCTAGCCATGTCAGTGGGGTCCCTGCCTGGCTTTGGAAGTGATACCACGCGCGCCTGCGCTGTAGTGAGGGGCAGATAGCCCTTACCCAGCGCCTCATTGTATAATTTTTCCAACTGGGGCACAAGTAAATCCGCATATGTGACATAAAATTCAGCTGGCAGGCCATCCAGCCCAGGGGTTTTATTTTGGGGGAGTCCCTTGATGGCAGTACAAATTTCTAACTTTGTGATAGGACCCAGTAACCCTTTCTGTGCGTCTGCTGATAGCTGAGGACATGGTACTGCTGATAGAAAGTCATCTAGTTGCGTGTCTACCCCTTCTGCAGGTTCGCTATATAGCGCTGCGTAATACCGTCTAAATGCCTTGTTAATATCTCCCTGGGTAGTCGCTGTATTCCCTGTGAGGGTAGAGACCTCATTGATGATGACATTGGGGGGTCATCCCGTAGCAATTTGGCCAATAGCGTCCCAGCCTTGTCTGCCTCTGCATGAATCCGTTGCGTGTAGTTTTGATGGTCTATGACATGGAGAGACTCTAATAGTTCTGCATGTCGAATTCTGGCCTCCTGCAGGGGCGTCCGCTTGCTAGTGTCTGTCGCGGCTTCCTGTTCCAGTTGGTTCAGTTTCTTTTCAATGTCCATAAGGGACTTATGCACTTCCTGGCGTGCACCCACCGTCGCACCAATTGCCTTCCCACGGATAACCGCCTTAAAGGCGTCCCATTCGATTAACCTATTAGATGCCGTATTACTATTTTCAGCAAAATAGTGTTGGATAGTATCAGATATAGTTGTGGGGAATACGGAGTCCTCCAGCATTTGGGGCCATAACCTCCAGTTGGGCACTGGGGTGGGCACCCTGCCCCAATTAATCGCTATTTCCAGTGGGTTGTGATCGGAGAAGGACTTCGCCAAGTAAGTGGTAGATATTACCTGCATTGCAATCCTATTTGAACAGTACATTCTATCTATTCTTGTGTGCAACATGTGAACTGGTGAATAGAAGGAGTACTCCCTATTTGTTGGGTGTCTCATCCTCCACAAGTCACACAGCCCCCATCCCTCACCCCACCTGCATAGTGCACTCGCCTGTTTACCTACCCCTGTTCCATTGAGGGGAGGATGCGACCTATCCAATACAACATCCATGACAGCATTGCAGTCCCCGCCAATAACCCATGGGTACATCTCCCATCCTGCTAGGACAGCGTGCTCAGGAACTTCTCCTGCTCCGAGTTTGGCGTGTATATAGAACCCAGAACTACAGGTTGGCCATCTAGGGTTTCCCATACTAAAGTGTATCGCCCCTGCTGGTCCACCCACTGTTCCACTGACGTAAAGGGTACCCCACATCTGACCCATATTGTAGCGCCTCGTGCAAACCCCGAACATGTGGTAGAGAAAACCTGACCTTTCAACTTCCAGCGAAGTTTCCCCACTTCCTTTTCAACTATATGGGACTCCTGCAGGTACACTATCTGCACCTTGCGCCTCAACAACTGTGCATGTATCCTATGGCGCTTCTGAACAGAGCCCAGGCCCCGAACATTCCACGTTATTATTGTATACTTATTCTGTATATGCATTGTGTTCCGAAATCTGACCGCAGACTGGTCATCATTGCATGTTTGAGGCAGTGCCAACCCAGGAGAAGACGCAATACAGGACCATTTCCCTCCCCTAAAGTACCCAATACTCGGTCCGGTCGAAAAACTATACCGGACCATACAACTAAACACAACACATATAAATCTAAATTACATCCTTGCAGAGCTTTTGCATTTTGGGGTACGCGGCCAAAACTACCCATCCAGTGCACTCTCCTATTCAGGTGTATAATGGTGTTCTCACGGCCCCCGGGCCATATGTTCAAGCAGTTTGATGCTGTTGCAACAGTGAAATACAAAGGATACTGTGACCGTTCACATTACTATTCAGTTCTGGGTCCACAACGCAACCCATCTAGTTAGGGAAACAATCCATCCTCCGTCTGCGGAGTCACAGTGGGAAACAGAGCTAAACTCCCATCAGAGTCCGATCTGTGTGTGTCCACTTCGGAGGAGGTCATGTCGCCAGTCTGCGTGGTAGTCCGAAAGGAAGAAACTTTGAGGATCGCCTGCTCCTTGCTTTTTTGCATTTGCTGGAGTGTTGGGTGGGGCTGCGTGTTTCTCTTGCGCAGACGCCGCGAGCTGCGCTGTCCGGGTGTCCGAACATTACGGGCGTTGGAAGTCGAGGCCTGGGAGGCAGCCCTCATTAACTTCTCGGATTCAGTCACTTCCAGCCATTCCTCCACGTCCCCAGGGCTCTCGAAAAAGTATGGAAGACCTTTAATCTTGCCGGGAAGAGGAGGGCATATTTCAAATTCAGTCCTCGTAATTTCTTTTTAACTGACAAGAAGGAAGAACGTTGTTTCTGCACCATGAGTGTGTAATCGGGATACAACGAGACCCTGGCATTCTTAAAGTCAATTTGGGGCAAATCTCTTGATTTCTGCAGCAAAACGTCCTGATCCCTATAATTCAGCAGTTTGAGTATGAGTGGCCGAGGTGGGGCCCCTGGTTTCTGGCGGCCCGTAGGAATTCTGTGTGCTCGCTCTATGCAGTATTGGTCAGATAGACCCTCAGAGGTGACGTGCTCCCTGAACCACCTTTCCAAGTAGCGGGCAGCATCATTCCCTTCACTTTTCTCCGGCATACCAATCACGCGGATATTGTTCCTCCATGCTCGCCCTTCCGCGTCTTCCACTCGATCCATCAGGGTGGTCACTTGGGTCTGTAGTTGTTTAATATGGGCAGTGTTTTGAGTCTGTTGGGGAGACAGGTCGTCTATCACTATCTTGTGGCCTTTCACCCTGTCAGCGAGCTTGGCATGATCTGCCCGGAGCAGGGATAGACCAGTCGTGAGGGCGCCAATTTGATGTTCTATGGCCTTTCTAGAGTCTCTCACTTCTTGCAATATTAAGTCTAGCTTATCTGTTGTCTCATTCGCGTTAGTGGGCGGTTTGCAGCTGGGCAGTTGGGAGGCATCCATGGATTCTGCAGTATCTGGAACATGATCCAGGCCAGTATCTGCATCATGCTGTTTATCTTTTAAGCGCCCCATCTCGAAGTTGCAATGAGCTCTGCCCACTATGAGAGTAACGGTAATGCGCACAGTGTCTCCTAAGGGCTAGGCACACCTATGTCCGAACAATTGCACAAAGTCCCACAGTGCAATTGCCTCGTCGGCTCACACTGCCCGCCCCGTTTCCAATATGCAACCATCGTCTGCAATCCCCCGCCTGCAAATCTCCTGCTTCGTCACCTCAGCACTGCGCAGTACACAGCCCACCCTTTCCTCAGCGTCGTAGTGCTGCCTGGCCGTGCGGGCCCAATTCCTACGCAGCGTAATCCTTGTGGCAAGGGGGGTAGGATCACTTAGTATAGGCCTTATTACACCCGCCTTCAGGGACAGCCCCCCAGAGTCTTAACTGCCGTCGGCTCCACTCCTTGCACGCCACTTCCATACACCGTGTACTGGTCCCCTCATTTCTGCTGCTCTCGGTGCACTCACTGTCAGCCCCAGACAATATTGCACCTTTCCGACCGTGTATGGAGCTCAGGTCGCTGCGCTGCAGTAGGATCCCTGTCAGCCTCCTCGCTCCTCACTGCCTCAAGGCCTTCTCCTCTCCACTCCTGATTCCAGGCACCCCCCCCTTCAGGCGTTCTGTTCCTCCCCGCGCACTAGAAGAATCTGCCATCTGCCTCCTGGTGGAGTAGGCCCTCGTAGGCCACGCTGCATCCCCAGCAGTCGCCAGGTGAGACCCCAGGCCTCACGTTCCAGTCCCGCAGCCGCTCACCTCCGTTTCTGATGTCAGGGCCCAGGCGCCGCTCTGCCGTCTCCACGCGTCCTCTCCGGGCCGTTCCAGCCCCAATCACACCCTGCGCCGCCACAGAGCCCCGGCGTGCACCTATGCTTTGTATTGCGGCGGATCGCACTCCAGCGCTGACCTGGCTCACCGCGCCTCCCCACTGACCTGCAGGCCTGCCAGCGACGGATCACACAGTGTCTCACCAGGCGTCTCTTGGAGATAGGATACAGCTCCGATTGTCGGCACCGGTGCCCCACTGCGGCATCCACCACTAGGGAACGGTCATTATGGCAAAGAACCACCTTTTAGTCAGGATAATGCTGCCCGGGGCCGGAGCACTCTTAAGAGGCGACCGCCATGTTCAGCAGTGGGCCACGCCCCCTACTTTTATGTCATTTAATAACATTTTTCACTGCTTTCAGCTTTTAACATTAGAATGACAATTTAACCATTACAACCTTCCTGTTTATTTCTTTATTGTGTGCATTGTACTGTAATTGTATTTCTATAGTGCTTACTACCCCTGACTAGGCCTTGAAGCACTTGATGGTGAGTAACATGCTGCCCCGGAACCCAATGTTAGTGGCTAATTTAGAGTTTTTTAGTTAGTGAGACTAGTCTTGTATTCTCAGAAGAAACCCTTACAGGCATTACCCCAGTTTGTGATAGAATCAGTGGGAGTTAGACGTCATCGCTAGCGGAGGAGGGAGATATGTTAGTTAATGCGAATGATGGGTGGGGTGAGTAGAGAGGGTACAGGAGGCTCCTACTAGGGAGTTAGCTGTCAAGGCTAGTGGAGATTTGGTGGGGTATGTTAGTATGTACAAATTATTGGTGGGATAAATAGATAGCATAGAGGAAACTTAAAAGATTGATAGATTGCAGGCAGCTGATTACCAACTTATGAGAAGGAACGGTTGTGACCTATGGATCAAGACACTGGCAATTAACATAAAGGAAATTAAGCCAGAGGGCATGCAGTTTTGTGTAGGAGTCAAATAAGACATGCAATTTGGAATGTCTGTCAAATAAGGGGAGTAAGGCATGCAGAGGTTGGTATGTTGTAATTTACAGTAGGCTTTTACATTTTCTTCAACATGGTGCATTGACATCAATTAAAACTTTATGCCTGTGCACCGAAGGGAACTTCTAAGTTCAAGAGCAAAATGTAAAAGGAGTATTTTCCATTGGATTGTATGATTATTTTTAAAGCACTTTTCATTTCTCTTATGGGTCCCTGGATTGATGAATAACTAGCTTCTCTGTTATCATTAACATTTAGAACTTCATACCCCGGAAGGTTACGGAACCCCTTTTCTTCTCATTGGGATCCAGAGTGTCCTCCGACTGCATCATTTAAAAGGAATTGTTTGCAAGGATATCTGCATGGGAAAAGTTGGATGCAGTGCATTCTGTTTGTATGGAGGACAGAGGTGTTGATTGCAGAAGCTACAGTCTACACCATTAGGTTAGACTTCGACTTGTTTAAGGAGTAAGTTAGCCCTGATATGTTATGTTATGTTATGTTAGGAGAAATTTGTAAAGCGCACGCACACCCGGAGGTTTCCTGGCGCTGAATGTCTCAGGTGGACGCGGCGGGCAAACTAATTGTATGAAAGTGCAAACAACTGTGTTTTTAGAGCCTTTCTGAAGCTCAATAAATTGTCCTGCACTCGGATGTCCAGGGGCAGCGAGTTCCAGAGGCCAGGTGCGAGAAACGAGAAGCTACGCCCTCCCTGGCGTTTCCTTTTGATGGCCGGGGTAGCTAATAGCATGAGGTGACCAGACCGAAGGGGGCGGCGAGGTATGTATTTCGCGATTAGGTTGCTAAGAAACTTAGGGCGCTTGCAATGCAAGGCTTTAAAAAGGAGGCAGCCAATCTTAAAAGCTGTGCGTTGAGCAATAGGGAGCCAATGTAGTTTCGCCAATAGGGGGCTGGCAGAATGCCATTTGGGTTGCTTAAGTATTAGTCTGGCTGCCTGGTTCTGTACCATTTGGAGACGTTTGAGCAGGGACACAGGCAAGCCGAGGTAGATGGAATTACTAAAGTCGAGACGCGATAGTACAAGGGCGATCACTGCCTGAGTAAGAGCTGAAGTGGTAAGTAGGTGGGCAATTTTATTGAGTTTCCTAAGCTGAAAAACACAGGAGGAGACTACCGACCCCACTTGTCCCCTAAGTGAAAGGTCGGCGTTCAAAACCACTCCTAGGCTTTTTACAGAGGGAGAAGGGGAGGGAGGTGGGCCAAGGTCAGCAGGCCAAAAATGAGGGCCCCACATGGCAGCGCTGGTACCTGGCAAGATTAGCTCAGTCTTGCCAGGATTGAGTTTTAGATGGTTGAGATTCATCCAGCACTGAATGTGTAGCATGGTGGCTTGGAATTCAAAGGCTGAGTTAGGCCCATCTAATGTGAAAATAAGTTGAAGGTCATCTGCGTAATTAAACGTTGTGACCTTCATGTTTTTTAAAGAGCTGATAAGGGGTCTAAGATAAAGATTAAATAGTAGGGGAGAGAGTGAAGAACCCTGGGGGACTCCGCAGGGGAGGACCATCCTGGGGGCGGTGAAAGTTCCTAGACGGACTGCCTGCGTTCTGTCTTGAAGAAAAGATTTAATCCAGTTGTAGGCGGAACCTTGTATACCTGCTTGTTCGACACAGGATAGTAAGATGTGATGATTCACCGTGTCGAATGCGGCTGACAGATCCAAGAGGATGAGGGCCTGATGATTGCCCTTATCCGCATTAGCTCGCAGCGTGTCTAGTACACTGAGAATAACCGTCTCAGTGGAATGTGCAGGACGGAACCCGGCTTGGTTGGGTTCCAGGTAGTCGGTTTGTTCGATAAAATTTGAAAGGGACTTGGTAACGTGGGCCTCGAGGATCTTTGCCAAAAAGGGAAGCAAAGAAATGGGGCGATAGTTGGAGTGAGTCAGAGGATCGGCTCCAGGTTTTTTTAATAGTGGGACCACTATTGCATTCTTAAAGGCAGAGGGAACCTTACCCTGGGTTAGAGATTCATTTAAAAGTGGAAGTACAACATGAGAGAGAACAGATAAGACCTCTTTCAGGATATGAGGGGGACAACAGTCGTTAGGTGATCCAGATTTAACTCGGACCAATAGCTCAGAAAAGAGCTGGGGGCATAAGACTGGGAAGTGATCCAGGGTGACAGGGTTAATCATGATCAGATCAGTGTGGTCTGTGCCGCACGTAGCGGGGATGCTGGCCTTAATCGTGGAGATCTAGTCTAAAAAGAATAAATTCAAGGAGGTGCAAAGCGCCTGAGTGGGTGGCTGGTCAGGGTGTATCCTGTCAGAGTTACATAAGTCATTGACAATGGCGAAAATCTCTTTCGATTTGTTTTGGGCGGTAAGGATTCTGGCTGAGAAGTATGCGGCCTTAGCTTTGCGAATATTCTTTTTATAGTCATTGCGAGCAGAGGAAAACAGAAGTTTCTCCTCCGAAGTGTAGTGAGATCTCCATTTTCTTTCTTTCTGTCTTAGCTCCAGCTTCTGTTTTTTGAGCTCAGTGGAAAACCACTTATGAGCGTCAGAGTGGCGGGAACGAGTACATTTTGTGAAAGGGGCATGAGAATTGCAGGCTTTAAGTAGCCAGTTGGAAATAGTAGTGTTCAAGACATCAACATCTGTGTTGAAGGGAGGGCTGGACCTGGCTAGAGCATCGAGAAAGGCGGGTTTATCCATAGAGCTCCATTTCCTTGCAATGCCACCGCCTTTGGAGGCAGTCTTAGGATTAATGATCACAGTGAGCGTGAAATCAATAAGGTGGTGATCGGACCAGATGCAGGGGGAGACAATAGGCATTGAAAGAGTAAGATTTGAGGACCATATTTGGTCCAAGATGTGTCCTTTAGCATGGGTAGGAGAAGAACCGTTTTGAATAAAGTTTAAACTGACAAGCAGTTCTGTTAATTCTGAAGCATGAGGCCCACCTCGAGCCTCATTGAACCAATAATTCAGATCGCCTATTAGCATAGTACTAGCGTAGTTGGTGGATAAATTTGCCATTTGTTCACTGAGAGCTACGGGAAAGTTGGGCATGGCAAGAGGAGGTCGATATAGTAGCACCAGGGCGATGGAGCCGGTAGTGGACTCTAACTTTATCACTAAATTCTCCACCTCATGGAGAATCAGAGAACTGAGGGTAGTGAAAGCGTGTTTCTTATGGATAATAGTGGCCACTCCACCGCCGTGTTTGCCCTGAGGTCGATTATCGGTGAGAATGTAGTATTCCGAGGGGAGGGCTGCTAAAATATCAGGCGCGGAGTCCTGGGTGAGCCAGGTCTCTGTGAGCAGGAGGATATCCGGCATTTCGGAGCTTATTAACAGAAAAAAATGTCCGTTTGGTGTTTGACCAAAGAACGAGTATTGAGGTAAAGTATGCGTAGCGAGGTAGATGTAGTGGGTATGAAGGAATCAGTGGTAAGGGATTGGGAACTGCAAGCAGGGGGGGTGCCATGGTCCAGGGAATGAGCATAGATGTTGTATTCCCTGAGACGGTGTAAAGTGGATTGATTAAGAGGTGAGCATTGATTGGCTAGCGAGCGCAGGTAATGCGGGGAGTACCTGATGAAATTGCCAGCGTCTGTGGCCCCGGGGCCCGTCAGGGCGCGGACGGGCGCAGACGGGCTTGCCTTAGGCGCGCCTTTGGCGCGCCGCCGGCGTGCCCGCTGCGCGCGTCCGTTGCGCTCCCGCGCTGCCACGCACATTTTAAGTCAAAACCCCGCCCTCTTTCTCCTCCTCCACCTTACAGCCAATTGGATGGGGCCAAGGGAGGGGAGTGTCAGGGGTAGGCGAGCAAATGAAATTAACAGGACGCCTTTAGCGTAGGGAAGTGGCGATTCTTGAGGATTTTCTGGTGTGTTTCTTCAATTTTAAAGCAATATGAGTAGTTTTACAGACACAGTTTTAAAAGCACAGTGCTTAAAACAATTAAAATGCAGGTAGCAATCCGCGCGCGAGCAAGTAGACAAATTCCCCGCTCCCGTGCTGCCACGCACATTTAAGTCAAAGCCCCGCCCTCTTTCTCCTCCTCCACCTTACAGCCAATTGGATGGGGCCAAGGGAGGGGAGTGTCAGGGGTAGGCGAGCAAATGAAATGAACAGGACGCCTTTAGTGTAGGGAAGCGGCGATTCTTGAGGATTTTCTGGTGAGTTTCTTCAATTTTAAAGCAATATGAGTAGTTTTACAGACACAGTAATATCTCTGTCTATCTCTCTCCCTCACAGACATAGGCAAACACTCTCTCGTTTCTCTTTCTCCCTCTCACTTTCTTGCTCTCTGTCTCCTTATACCACCTCCTGGGCCTCTTGGAGAGAGTGGCAGAGGAAGAAATGGGCCTTCAGAAACTGGCTTCCAATGCACCAACTCCCAGGGAAAATACCCCGTATGGAAAAGTACCACCTCAGCCCTGCTTGCAAGAGCACATGGCCCTTATTTTTCCTATTTGCAAATCTTGAATTTAGATTTTTTCTCTGGACTGAGGCATTCTAAACAGGCCACAGTCTGGTGGACTCTGCTACAGTGATGTGCCATTATTTTACCTCTTTGTTTGCAAAGTGTTGTTGTCACTGTCTTTATTCGCAGATTAGCAACATTAGCAGGCAGTAGTAAATGGGAGAGTTAGGAGTACTAGGATTTGTAAGTACTGGAGTATGGACAGCTCCCAATATCATTACAGTTTCATATTTAAAGACCCATTGTAGTCTACTTGAATCAAGAACAAAAGCAAAGATTCCCTGTCTGCAGCAAGTGAACTGTCTTTTGCCTGTCAGAACACTGGAAAGACTGTTTCTTCCTCATAGGTGATATTATGCTTCCCGGGCTTGGTTCCAGTCCTCGGAAGCTACGTTTGTCACAATGTCCACTGGTGCTCGCCTCAAGACACCTATGCGAGCTTACTGGCCACCTTCCTCTCTGCAAACGATCTTATCCAACACTGCACTGAAACAACACACTCTAAGGGCTCAACCCTGGACCTTGTCATTTCTAAAGCAGGCTTGCTGACCATCGCTACCCCTATTCATGTAGACTGGTCTGACCACCTCCTCATCCCATTCTCTCTTCAGCTATCACACTCTATAACTCTCGGCCAGCCTAAGAGGGCTACTTCCTGGTTCCGTGACACTAAAAACATTGACCTCAGTACCCTCTGTGATTCTGCTTTGCTATCACTTCCAAGGCTAGACCCGGACCTAGATGTTAACGAACTCACCTCCCAATGCCTCACAGTCCTTGCAGTCGAAATCAATAATGTCGCTCCTCTCCAAAGCAAAAAGAAAAGGCCCACTCCCTCAGCACCTTGGTTCAACAAATCCCTCTATGAAGAAAGGAAGTACCTAAGAGTCCTTGAGAAACAATGGAGACAAGCGCCCTCCACCGAAAATCTGGCCACGCTTCGTTCAGCAAGATCCAAGTACCACAAGCACATCTTCTTTGGAAAAGCGTCGCACTTCAAATCCCTCCTTGACTCAGCCAAAAATAGACCCAAAAAACTATTCGACCTCATCAAGAACCCAAACAGCTCTCCCCCAACCTCCAAATTGAAGGATTCCACAAAGAAAGCAGCGGAATTCGCTATATTCTTTGATGAAAAGGTGAAATCACTTGTAGATGAGGTCATTCATCCTACCCCTACAGAGGAGCGCAAATCCTTAACCATTTGGCAAAACATTGACCCCATCTCTGATGATGCCCTCCTTAAATGCATCCTCGATACAAAGCCCTCTAACCATTCTCTTGACCCCATCCCTAGTGCCATTGCCATTGACTTCTATACCCATTCTCTCTCCTATTGGACCACTCTGGTCAACCTCTCCCTCAGTCAAGGCTCCCTTCCTGTTTCCTTCAAAACTGGGCAGGTCACCCCTCTGCTTAAAAAACCCACCGCTGATGCGAACGACCCTAACAACTACCGTCCCATCACTAACCTACCCTTTCTTGCGAAAATCACAGAAAAATGTGTAGCGAAACAACTCTCTCGCCATATCAAGGACAATGATCTTCTGAACAACTTCCAGTCCGGCTTCATTCAAAACTGCAGCACTGAAACAGCCCTGCTGCTAGTGTTTGATGACGCACTGCGGATACTCGATTCAGGGGAGTCTTTTTTTTTTTTTTTTTTTTTTTTTTTTTTTAAACACCTAAGTAAAACTCAAAAGATTTATTTACAATAAAATAGTTTATGAACAAAAGAGTAAAAAACAAGCTGTCCTGCGAAGCGAGTTTCATTTTTGGTCCAGCTATTTTTAAGATTTGAAAAGTGGGGCAAGTCGTTGACCAAATGCTATCTCAATACAGTACATGTTATCACAGCGGCCTGCGAGACCAAGAAAAAGGAATACAGCTAAATGAGATGATGTGCTATTTCAAATGGGATGGAATCACAGTTCCTCTCCTTCCCTGATGTATAATGTCTGTTTGGGATGTATGCTCTTGATTAGTAACAGTTTCCATAGGTTTAGTGGTGGCTTTGGCGATTCTCCCTCTGGACGTAAACGATTTCTGTCTGCAGCATTCAGTTCAAAGGCGAAACAGTCTCTTTAGAGAATTTATGAAACTCCAGTTATTCATTTGCTTAGGTGTGGTTTTCTCGCTCTTCTTTCGCGATCCTCTTAGTTACACCACTGAAATACTTCTCCCGGAATGAGTTGTGACCTTTATATTGCTGGTATTGGTAATCCGTGAGGTGGGCATGCTGGTCTTCATCCTCGAATTCCTTTACTTTCTCCATTGTTATCAAACGCCTGGATGTGTGACTGGAAAGTGTCTGTTCACAGTTGCTAATAAGCTTCAAGCAAGGGTGCCGCGGTATAATCTCTTCTGTGTATTCTGGTCTGTAGACGGGTAGCCAGTAGACTAATCTTCCACCTCTGGTAAGATACTCCGCAGAAAAATGTAAAAGGTCAGAAAAAATGTCGCTCAGGTGGTAATTTGACGAGACAGGGATGTGGCTGTCCTGACATGTTTCTGTTTTTATAATTTCTTTTTGTGAACCTGTTTTTCTTGTTGCCTCCCTTATTCCGTATGGGGGATCTGTGATGATTGCATCGAACCACATGTTTCTCCTCCATATGGATTTAGAAGCATCCGAAACAAATACATCAAGGTAGTACTTTTCTAATCCATACTGGCGAAGATTGGCTCGGATATTTTCATCTGGTCCTCTCCATTTCTGGTTTTTCCGACTTGCTTTTCCTATTCCATGGACAGTGTTGTAATCAATATCTGTGCCGCATACGTAGGCTCCAAAGTGTGCTGAGGACAGGAGAAGGCCACCTGTTCCGACAAATGGATCATACACCAGATGATTCTCTTTCACCTTTGCATGATTTGCCATAATGAAAGCAAGGCATGCGTCCATGCTTGTGTTTCCAATAAAGTGCCTCTTTTTAACACTGTAAGAATTTATAAGCTCTCGCTGTCCGTCAGCGATCCATCGGCCAAAGAAGACATCCAGTGGCTGGTCTGGAATATTATTGGGGTCAAGGCCATAGTCTTCAAGAAGAAAGAAGATGTGGTCAGCAGTCTTCAAATTTACTTTCCCCTTCAATGGAAGAAATGCTAAATCTTCTATCTTTGAAATCTTTTCACTCTGGGTCAGTGTTTTATTAAATGTATGGATGTTTATTTCCAAGACAACAAAGTTAGTTCCCTACCCCCCATCATGTACAGAAGCCATCATTCGTCCCCCGGAGAGCACTTTAGAACTAACACAAAAATACGTTTGCCTTGTGATAAAAACGAACAACACCCCATCCCCACCCACCCACCCCAACAGAACTCCCCCCTCCCTGCACCCCTGCATGAGCCCAAACAGCCCCCCCAATGTGCAGTGTGCCTGTCGCCCCATATATAGTTAGACTAACTAAACCCCCTAGAGGAGGAGGGAGAACCCCCAATAGACCCAACACAACCTCCATAGGAGGGGAACTTACAAGAACTGACGCAGAATCAAAAGTGGCAACATTTTCGTCCAGAGTGAGGCCCAATATTAGATCCTCAGTCCCGATCCAGCGTGCCGTCTCCCCCCGCCGCCCCCCCCCCGCCCCCCCGATCACGATCCCCGGGCAGAGTATCCAGCCAGTCCCCGGCCGCTTCAGGACGATCAAAGAAGTGAGTGCGACCATCCACCTCCACCCGCAGCTTGGCCGGGAAAAGCATAGCGTATTTGAGGTTTAGGTCCCGAAGACGGCGTTTGACGCCTAGAAAGCTCAGTCTTTGCTTCTGGACCGCTGGGGTGAAATCAGGATAAAAATTAACCTCCATATTGTCGAGCTTGACCGGTCCATGCAGTCTGGAGGCTTGCAGGATAGCGTCTCTATCCCGAAAATTGAAAATCCGGGCGATGAGAGGTCTCGGAGGGGCTCCGACCTTCGGCCTTCCCCCGGGAACCCTGTGGGCCCTTTCCACAGCGAAGAATTTGCTCAGCCCCCGTGGCTGGAGATGGGTAGCAATCAGGTCCTCCACAAAGAGATCCACCGCCGCCTCCTCGCGTCCCTCGGGCACCCCAATAATGCGGACGTTGTTCCTCCGTGCCCGACTCTCGGAGTCCTCCAGGCGTCGATCCATCAGCGCACTCGCCTGACTAAGCCGTCGCACCTCTGTTTGCAAGGCCGCCACATCTGTCGTTAGGCCCGATGCGGTGTGGGCCAAAGAATCTACTCGGTCGTTGGTTTTGGAAAGATCGGCCCTCACCAGGCCAACATCCACAAGGACCGAGTCAATCTTCTGCGCCAGTGTATCAAACCGCTGGCCCACCGAGGCCTTCATCTCGGCAATGGCGCCCATGACATCTCGCAGAGTCAGATCTGCGGGCAGGTCTGGGGCATCAGGAGGGCTCTCAGGGGACTTGCGCGGTCCATCTGGAGATCCCTTCTGGAGGGTATAGCGGTCCATACTGTTGGCCTGATGGACGGCGCCACGCCGGGTCGATTTGGTCTTTGCCCGGTCTCCATCTTGTTTCGTGGCCATGGCCACCAGTCTCCCAGTCGCACCAGCCACGTCGTGTAGGGCAGGAAAGCAGGGCCACGAGCTCCGGGGGGGCCCCCTCAGAGCAGTGGGGTGGATCACAGCCGGCAGGCAGGCAGAATCTCCCAGCAAGGCCACACCACACCAACACCAAGGGCTCCGCGACCCAACCTCGCAGAAACGACAAGGTGGTGCGAAAGCGAAAGCGAAAGTGCGGGGTACGCGAGTCGCCAGGCCCTGCCTGCCGCTGTTGTTCACTTTGTCACTGGATCACCCCACAGCGCAAATCCGGGGTCTGGCGAGGGGAAGGCCGCAAACCTCAATCGGTGCTCACTCCGGTGTCCGAGGTCCGATTCGGAAGCGGAAAACGGGTGCCACCTCAGCTCGGGTTCACCAACATAGTCCCCTCATCCAGGACAGGATAATTTCAGGATAATCGTAGGAGGTTGCGGAGGTCCTCGGGAGCCTCGCACCTACGCGGCCATCTTGGTTGCGCGCTAGGCTCCTCCCCCCGATTCAGGGGAGTCTTGTCTTCTAATTCTTCTTGACCTTTCTGCAGCCTTTGACACTGTCAATCACAATACTCTCCTTAACTTAACACTCTGCAACAGAGAATGGGCATGGAGGGCACTGTGCTCAAATGGTTTGCCTCCTTCCTCTCTGATAGATCCCAAATGATCAAAATAGCGAACAGTCTTTCATCTCCTTTAGCGGTCGGTCAAGGTGTCCCTCAAGGCTCTATACTTGCACCCACACTGTTCAATCTCTATTTAGAACCGTTGGGAAATCTCCTGAGTAAATCCGGGATCCACTATCATCTATATGAGGACGATACTCAAATCTACCTCAAGGTGGCCTCCACTCACGATCTCTCCCTCCTTAGCTCTACTCTCGACTCCATTCAAAACTGGATGTTAACTCATCAACTGGTCCTGAATACCTCCAAAACTGAATTCCTCCTCCTCTCCTCCTCACTCTCTCCTCCCCAGTGCAATCATGGATGGATCAGATTAATCTACTGAACAATAAACCCATCATTGTCGAGAGCGCAAAATCCCTTGGCGTCATACTCGACAAAAAACTCAATCTACTCTCCCACATCGATTCCATTGCAAAGTCTGCTCGATACCAACTGCGCCTTCTTTGGGGGATTTGTCGCTTCTTCCCGGAGCACGACCTTAAAACCCTGGTCCAATCGCTGGTTCTCTCCAGATTTGACTACTGCAATTCTCTTCTTACTGGCCTCCCCAAATCCCACCTGTCCCCCCTGAAGCCTGTTCTCCATTCAGCAGCTCGCTTCATATATGGGGCCAAAAGAAGCGACCACATCACACCCATTTTATCCACCCTCCGTTGGCTTCCCATAGAGGCAAGATCTATCTACAAGACTGCCTGTATCACCCACAAAGCCTTGCACTCATCCTCCCCTCACTACCTGGTGGATAAACTGAAACTCTCTGGTGGCTCGAGACCATCACGGAATGCAGAAAATGTATTGCTTGAACCTCCCACTTTCAAGAAGGAAAGATCGATGGCCCAATCCTTTTCAGGAAACGCGGTGAGAATTTGGAACTCACTTCCGCCTCAGCTCCGGACCACCACCTCTTCCCAGGCCTTCAAAACTGACCTCAAATCTCTCCTCCTTCAAAGACACTTCCAAATTTAATTCACGCCCTATATTTTCTGAAGGAAGTCCTTCCATTATAGGAAATTCTGTTCTCCATGCCTATAGAAGTGCCTTCTCAGTGTGTTTTGTGTTAGGAGTGTCCGCCATATATTGCAGTATTATACTTTTACTTTCGCTTTTGTAACTTGCACACATGTCACTTTCTCCTTTTGTAACGTATCGTATGCTAGCTCTTGTATTTTGTTTGCTTTTGATACATGCACCACGGCCACCACTGCCTCATGTAACGTAACTTTTGTTTTAGTGTTCTGAGTGTCGGCCATTTATTGCAATTTTTTTTTCTTTTTACCTCTACGTGTACTTTGTATGCTCTTGTAACCTGCACACAGCACTTTTTCCGTTTGTAACGTATCGTTTGCTACCTCTTGTATTTTGTTTGCCCTTGATACTTGCACAATTGTTACTATTGCCTCATGTAACGTACCATTTGATTTTGTAACATGCTCACTTGTATTTTTGCTCCGTATGTATCATTACTGCTGCTATTGTGAAGCGCTCTGACACCTTCGGGTAAAGTCCGCGCTATATAAAAACGCATGAAATAAATAAATAAATAAAAAACTCATAGGGATATTAGACATACCCCTGATTGTAAACTTGAGGGGAGGAGTTGGCCTAACGGCTAGGGCGGTCGACCTCGAATCTGGGGAACTGGGTTTCAGTCTCGACAAGGATGCAGCAACATCCTGTGATTCTGGACAAATCACTTAATCTCCCCGTGCCTAACAAAAATGAATGTGTCCTCATGTAACGCAACTGGTGCTATGTAAAGCGCTCTGATACCAGATACTGGGTCAAGTTCGTGCTATATAAAACTCTGTAAAAAAAACAAAAAAACTGCCCTCTATGAGGGCCTTGTTTCTGAAACCTAGGATGTTGAGGAACTGAGATCCTAAAAGCCAAGAGGAAACTGCTGACCACAGATAAACTCCACTGAAACGATTGAGCTCAGTAGAACCTGTCACGAAGAATGCATCTGAACTGATTTGGGGTAAAACTGCCTTTACCTTTTCGTATCTTTTAGCGTTCCATAACTTCCACATCGCAAAGGAGTCTCATTCAAATGAGAACTACTGAATGCAGAGAGATTCATGGCCGCAAGAAGCTCATGAACAGTTGAAGCTTACTGCTTTGGCAGCAGCACGTCAATGGGCGCTATTTTGCCCGAGATTCAACATATACAAGATGAAGTACCTGCAAAGTTCAACCTCGCCTTGACAGACATTGCATTTTAGTTACACCTATTCGACCCATTGCTTCCTTGACTCCTTAACACCATACAACCAAACCAAAAGTCTTCACACCAGAACTTTGACATCCTCTGGCCAAAGGTACCAACAAAGGTTTGGCTAGACTAGCATTATAGCGCAGTGCGTCAGATCTAATGGGAATATTTACAAGGAAATGGCAGCGCACTGAGCTGCGGCAAAATTTGCAGCACAGCCCTCTGCCATTTCCAAAACGCAGGATGCGCCATATTTACAATACGGCGCACCCCTGTGTTTTCCCTAGTGCTAAAAATAGCTGCCTAGTGCCAACACAGACACCCTTGACTGCGTTGCAGGGAGTGATTGTTTATGTGCAGAAAGGTGTCCCTTCCTGCACATAAACAATCAATAATGGTGATGTATTACTTCTATGTGTGATGCATGCAGCAGTACACATAGAAGTTACAACTCGCCATTATTTAATGACTGTTTATGTGCGGGAAGGGACACCTTCCTGCACATCAACAATCTTTAATGGAGTTTTGCTCTTTCTTTGTGTGCTGCACAATGCAGCACACACAGAAAAAGCAAAAAGGAGGAGGAATAAAAGATTTCTCCTAGTTGTGCTATTCTAACGTCTGCTATAACATGGTGTGTTTTTTTTGGAGCGGCCTCAGATTTACACATCTTTGTAAATCTGGGACTGCATCAAAAAGCAGGGGGTGTTGCGGTGGAACACCAACAGCAACACCCATTGCACGCCGCTTTCACGCTGTGTGAAAAGGTAACATATCTGTAAAGTGGTGTTAAGTCAAAAAAAGTGGCTTAACGCTTTCTTGTAAATATGGAGCAGGGCACTGCGCCACAGGAACGTCGGTAAAAGCGACGCTCCTGTGACACAATCCCCTTTTACATTTGCCCCTATGTCTTCTTGGGCACTGTTTACTGGTTGAATCTCCAACCTGCCTGTGTATCTGGGTAACCATGGATGAGTAAAAAGGTGGGGTCGCACTGCCGAAGAAAATCTAATATTGTGGGAATATTTTACACAAGAAGGGTTTATATGGGAAATCTTTGACAGAACACAACATTTTAGGCATATATATCTGTATAATATAATTCTTTAGTATTATATTGTCATCATCTATATAATTTTCATCTCAACAGCTGCCTTCTGATGTCCTTTCCGTTTTACTCAGCAGTGTAACGCCATATGATGAGTGTCTCTAACAAACTGCCCTGAATCTCCCATATCTCACTAATATCCATAGACTGAATTGGGCGCCCCTGAAGGGCGGGGCGCCTGTGCGCCTGCAGGGGCCTACGTGGTGCTAGAACGTGCCTGCTGCCGCTGCGCGCGCCACGGCCACTCTGAGAGCGGACACTGTGCTTTATGCCGGCGCTGCTTCAACGTCAACGTCACAGACCGTCTTCACTTTCTTTGCTACCGGGACGTAGGGAGGTAGCGTCGGCGCATCCTCGCAACCGTCCCAAGTTTTAGATAACATACTCCACCCTTGACATTTTACTTCTCTGATGAAAAATCCTGGCTTTTCATGGGCTCTACAATATCCATTGATGCAGAAAACAGTTTAACAACTGTTGTGGCTGACTGGGGATAAAAGGCATTGCATTTATTTTGTGTTTGTTCATTAAGCACTTATTGCAAAAACCATTCTGAGCGCAGCAGACGTTCCTCCCGCTCCTTGGCCAGGCACAGCATGGATCCACGCTTGCTACAAATGACTCCTGGCAGGCTCCCTCCAGCGTGATGCCCTGCACTCTGTTATTGCACCGAGAACGACTGTGGGCTGTACCCTTCATTCCTCTGAAATAAGGTGCAGCCCCACAGAATGAGCAGACTGGTGCTTTCGGTTCTATTGTTTATCATGTGTCGCCTGGGCCTCAGTTCAGAGAGGAGTATTTACAGATGCTGCTCATCAGTGCTTGTATTCGCTCGGTTATTGTTCCATCTGAAAAATTGTATGGATTTGTCGCTTTTAGATTTAGTTTATATTTGCAGACTTTAGTTTTAGTTCAAATTGCTCTTTAGCTCCTTCAAAATGTGTCATTTGTATACCGGACTCTTGTCAAGACTGATGACGTCGCAAGGAGGAAGCAGGGTTTCGATGTTGCACCGCCAGTAATGAATTCCCTCATGTCACATTTTGAGATAGTCACCCTCAACCATACCTAAGTACTCTATCCAGGAGACGAACTACCTTCATTGCATGTTGTCCCCACCATCTTAATCAATGCTTGAACCTTGTACGTCCCTGTCCAACGGCTGCTTTTGTCCTGGTCGCAGCTACCAATGCAATGTTTGAACCTAATTACTGTAACTGTAACTTGCTGTATCCTTTTGTCATGCTACTGTTGTAAATCGCTCTGATGCCTTTGGGTCATGTCAGCCCTATATAAAATTGCAAATAAATAAATAAATAAAAGAAACATTTTGCAGCTGGCAAGTGTCAGACCCTGTTTGGGGGGGCACATGGCAGGCAGTATTACTCGGCCACAATACAGTGTTGGTTGAGATTGTTTGACACGTGTGTCCTGGAGCCAGTCCTGCTATAGCTCTGCATCCTCACGACACGACTTACTACGGTACACATGGAGCAAGCAGTGTTCGATAAGTCATTCCACCAAACTCTGTTAGCCAGAAGTGTAGAATTACATGATGTGGTGTGCACGTGGATGTACCATGTGTGTATCTGCTGTGGGGCAGGGGTAAGCAGTTCTGCTACGAAAAAGGCTAGTGTAGGTAATCTAGCCTCCTGTTCTTTGTTGTTGACCACCAGGCATGGCTCCATGAAGTTATCTCAGTCAGTGTACTCTAGTAGTTGCGTTGGAAATATCTTTTTCCTTTGGTTCAAAGAGCTGGTGTGATCAGTGAAGTGCAATAAAGGTAGAGTCTGCCAAGTAAATCTGTATCTTTCTCCACAGTTATCTCTGAATCGGGCAGTCTTTAATCAGCGGTTGACACTGCAGATCAGACATGACCTCTCCTGAGCCGGATTTGACTCAGCAGCCAGAGAGGGAAACCAGGAGACCATGGGTACTTCACGGGTATTATCGGCATTCTTCTCTCTTTCCTCTACTCTCTCTGGTTCTCTCCTCACACCTAGCTCTGCAGCTGAATTCTCTTCAACGGGCACCCAGACACCAAATGTTCTTGGCAGACTCAGAGTTCTCACAGCAAAACTTGCAGAAACTAGGCGATGTCCCCTCACCTTTGTAAGACTATCTATTGGCAATGCCCATTGTGGAAAAGAGAGTGTGCAGTAATGCAGCTCCAACTGGACCACAGTGGGGAAGTTTGGGACCCTCTTTTATATGATGTTTTCAGACGGGGATGTGGATCTACTATCAGGTTTAGAAACTGGTTTGTCATGGTTTTTCATAGCTTCTTTTTCCTGAGCAGTGAAGAAAGGTTCTTTGTGCAAGGTGATGGCTCTTCACAGCAGTAGTGCTGATGCTGGCAGGAGTACCCACAACATGAACACACTATTTGTGAAGCTCTGCACCTGAATCTAATCAACCTTCCAGGATAGGTAATTGAAAGGAAAACCGGGCACCCTTAAATTACCCCAGAACAAACCTCTTCTCTAGCAACCGTCTCTACTGATTCACCCCGTCCCCCCACCATTTATAAAATGTCAGTTTGTGCTTAGGACAGACTAAGCAAATATCCATTGGTGAAATGATCACATAGAGATTCTAAAGGCAGGTCCTGCCTCCATCCCTCTGTGTCAAGAGTTACACCCTCTTCCTTAGGAATGCTGGCAATCATCTCAGTGTCTGCGGGTTGTTTTACAACCCATCCATCTTATGACATGTCCAACCTGGAGCAATACAGAATGGATCCCACTCGTTACAACATATATAGACGGACAAAAACAACATGACCCCTGTTACCATACACCCTACATGCACATGCACTCGACATTTGCAGAGGAATGTCAGTGCACAATCTAATTGTGACACATGAATGAAAGGTCCCTGAGATGGCCTGTAGTTATTGCACTTAGATCCCTGAACAGGTAAAAAAAGACTATTCAACTACTGATCATTCAAAAAACTGTACACTGTCCTGTATAGGGTCAGTGACACAGACAATAGGTTCATGCCCAGCTAAGGGAACGCTTCTTTGTGATATTAGAACCAGTCTCTGTGTCTCAATGTCAATTTCAGGCTTAGGCCTTCCATGCACATGCAGGATTTTGTATGTTTTGAGGCCAAAATTAAGTCAGGATACTAGATTCAAGAAGATCTTTAGTGTGTCTTCATTGCTAAGAGTTTACTGAGCAGGATTGACATAGGAAATATAGCTTCAATTTTTCAGAAACATATTTCCTTTTGCCCTTGGGAAAGGGCAATTTTAAGGCAATGTGATCAAGGTGCAGTGAGATGGCTTGCTCACTCTACTTGTTTGCTTATTTAAAACAAATGTGTTGCACCCTTACTCACTCCTCCAATTTCAGATGTTCGTCTTCTTTTCCCAAGCTTTCTGATGGCAGACTGGGCAGAGGCCTCTGGTCTCTTGTGCTGTCTCTGATGCTGGTGCACATTTGCACCCCTTCCCTTCATGGCTTTCTGGGCTTTTCTGGGCATTCCAGGCTCCCTGGAATGATTGGGGAAAGGGCCACAGGTCAGGTGGGTTGGGGCACAAGCCACACCGGTCCCTAAGCCGGCCCCTTCTACACCACTACCCCATCCCCCCACGCCGCGCCTGCATGCTCCAGGGTGGACAGACTGAGGTTCGGGCCAGTGCTGCAACTGAGGTCAATACAGGCCAGTGCCACAGGAGCTGGATGGAGGGGACCCTTTTAGCAAGGTGTGGCATTATGGGGCAAAGCAGGACAGCAAAGCAAAGGAGGGCATGATGCGGGGAGTCTTCCAACTGTTACAGCCTCCTCTCGATGACGTGGCCACACATCTTGTTTGCCCTTCAAGGGCTGCCTGGATCCGCCACTGCCTGCTGCCTGCTCACACCTTGACTCCAGTGCCCTCGGCAGCCC
This sequence comes from Triturus cristatus, assembly GCF_964204655.1. Lineage (NCBI taxonomy): Eukaryota > Metazoa > Chordata > Amphibia > Caudata > Salamandridae > Triturus > Triturus cristatus. The sequence goes on along the minus strand of NC_140587.1, from coordinate 708,325,960 downwards.
GGATCCCACCTCCTGGCTCTCTGGCTCTTGGTCGATAGTCGATGCACCCTCCAAGGCAACTCCGTGTTCACTTCTCCGAGGTGTCACTCCCCCTGTCACTCTGTCACAGCTGTGACACACTACCAGACATACAAGAAATAATACTGTTGGGCTACAGGCAGAAAATTAAGAATGTATTTCTATTTGTTTGCTTTCGACTTTGGTACTGCATAAATACTTTACACATTATCCAATGTTAAGCATCTCTGCTCTGTGCCATAGTTACCAGGAGTTGGGCTCAGGTTTTAAGGTTTAAGGTTTCTCCATTAAAAGGGTTGTGATTGTTCCTTGAAGTGGGTAGTCACCAACCCCAAACAATATTCCAATTTCGTACATGTTGCAACATAACCTATAGCACAGTATCAACACAGGTACACTACATTTATTGAAATAAAAAACACAAAAACATGTCAAAGTATCAATATGTATGTTTTGGAAAATGTTTATTCATCAAGCCATCTACCCCACCTGTGTTTTAATTTACCTTTGTAGCCATTGGTCCTTTCCCTCACACTATCAGATGTGGAGTGGGTACGACGGCCACCACCATAGTTTTGAAGGGGTCAATCGCTTCTCAGTTTTGAGCGGACTTGAAGGAGTTGACTGACGCCCAACTACGGAGGCTGCTGTTAATTCTGCCACAACTGATTTGTTTGAACCAATTGTGATAGCCTGTGTAAGTGACGAACAGAAGGTAACCTTACTATCTGATCAACCAGAGGCTGTTAAAAATAAAGGAACCAGGATTGCCTTCTGGAACGTAGCTGGTCTCCGTTCCAAGACTGATAATCCCATATGGATTGACTATATTAAGGACATAGACATATTATGTCTGCAAGAGACCTGGTCCCTGGAAGCCATCCATATCACCGGCTACAGAACTTTTCATCAACCTGCTAGTCCCTCCATTTCAGGGAGAAATAAAGGTGGCCTGATTATCTATTTATCCAACCTGATGGAGACTTTGTCAGTAAAAATGGTGGGCCAATGTAACTACTATCAGATAATTCTAATCCGGGTGACTCCCATGGTGGAGATGCTCATCGTTAACATGTATAATAGTATTGAGAAAGGTCTAGTTAACGGTATGATAAATACTCTTATTAAGGATTTAGGGGCTTTGCTAGTTTCATCCCCAAGGGATTCCATTATCATTTGGGGAGGTGATTTCAACCACCACCTCTGTAAATATTTTTTGAGTGGCTGTGGTGATCAGGAAAAATATAAATCAGAATATCAACCACATTTTGATCATAATAGCGGGGGTGATTCATTCAATGAAATGATGGCATCATTCGATCTTGGTTTTGTTAATTTGCTCTGTAGACCCCCGGTGGAGTTCAGCTCGACGTATGTGGGGAGAGGGTTTAGTACGCTGATTGACTTCGTTACCGTTACCAACTCCCACTCCAGCTGGTTAACCGATTTTGCCACACATACACTTGGGGTGAGTGATCATCTCCCACTGAGTTTTAGCATACAGCTCCCCTGTAAATCAGTCCGTACTCCGGTGGAGAAACTGGCCTGGACTACCAACTGCACCCTAAATAGAACGAATGGGTATGCCCTTAGATGGTCAAAGTGTAATCAAGAAGTGATGAACAGGAACATAATTAAACAAGCATTAACTTCCATCAATGTTTGCCTTCAGGACGAAGTATCTCATTTAGACATTCTGGATTATTTTGCTATAATTACAAAGACTATTAAAGATGACCTACAACGTCCTTTTAAAGAGGGGAAAGTAGCTAGAAAAGGGTGGTTTGATTCAGCCTGTACTAAGGCCCATACTGCTTTAAAGATTGCCTTAGGGAAAACTCCGAGGAATCAAACTGAAATCATTTATCTTAGACGTGTGTACAACCAGGCTAGGAAGGCTCGTAAATGCGCGATTAAGAACGATGCGTGGGAATGTTTATATAATGCGTCTTTGGAAAAGGATTGCTCTGCCTTTTGGCTGGCGGTCAAGGCACCTTTCTTTACTACAGGGGAAACTGATAGAATGGAAGTGGCCATCACAGAAGATTCCTGGGTAGACTTTTTCGCCGAGGTTTATAATCCAGGAGGGAAAGACAAATTGGTAGATATGAAGTTTATTACCCAGGGCCAAATGGCGGGAGATTTCGTTCCGATTAAGTTAGACGCTACCGTTAATGAAATCTTTGACGCAATCACCCAGAGCAAAGGTAACAAAGCGCCAGGCGCAGATGGCGTTCCAATTGATCTATTCAAAATCCAGCCGGGGCTCTGGTCGCCTCTACTTACGCGTGTACTAGAGGCTAGCTGTGCGCGGGGCTTTATTGATACCTGGGCAGACTCTATAATCATACCAATATTTAAAAAAGGGGACCGGGATAAACCCTCTTGTTATCGTCCCATATCCCTTCTGGATTCTTTTTTGAAAGTCACCGGGCGAGTTATTCTGAATCGTTTACAACTATGGGCCGCTGAGTCCAACATTTTATCGCCGGTTCAATACGGCTTTCGTAAGGGCTGCGGTACCGTGGAACAGGTTCTTAATTTTACGTCATTATTTGGTAAATATACCCAGGCCAAAGAAGGTAAACTCTTTGTAGTGTTCGTTGACCTAAGTGCTGCTTTCGATTGTGTCATTCACAATCGACTGTGGCAGATCTTGAGCGACATGAAGGTTGACGAAGTACTTATTTCCTTCCTAAGACAGTTGTATGCCGGTGCCAGGGCGAAGGTTAGATACGGTTTAAATGGTGAATGCACTAAGCCTTTTCATGTAAAAAGGGGCGTGAGACAAGGGTGTGTACTCGCCCCACTCCTGTTTAACCTGTATATTAACGATCTAGAAAATGTTTTAGTTGCCGCAGTACGCGACTCCCCTCAGGCCAATCAGCACCAAATCGCGTCCCTCCTATACGCTGATGATGCAGTGATTATGTCCCGGACGCAAAGAGGTCTCCAAACTGCTCTGGACACTTACTTAAACTTTATGGACAACAGGGGGTTAAAACTCAATGTTTCCAAATCATTTGTAATGTCCTGTGGTAGTAGCAAGAAAAGAGTGTGCCGCTTGTTTGCTGGGAAGGAGGAACTTGCCCCAACTAAAATATTCTCTTACCTGGGCATAGTCCTCGAGGAAAAGGGGTCCTGGGGGCCAGCCATCAGAAATAGGACATTGTCTTTCAAGAAAGCCACTGCTGCACTTATGACTTTCTCGAAAAAGTTGGGGAAGAGACCACCTGCGTTACTGTTAAAAATTTATCAAGCCAAGTGCATCAGTATAGCCATATATGGGGCAGGTTTTTGGGGGATCAATAACAATTCTTCCTCTATACAAAAGGTAGAGAATGCATTCTTGAGATTCATCCTGGCAACCCCTGTTAGTTCCCCTGTTTTTAACTGCCATGCAGAGTTAGGTATGCGTTATGTGAGTGACCTGATTAGCATACAACCAGTTCTGCTATGGTTTAGGGTATGGACCTTGCCAGACCTAACGTTAAATAGAGATATCCTCAAGGATTGCATGGGATTGGATAGGGCACTCAGGATACCCTGGTTGAAGTATATTTGTCAATTCACAAGGGATCTTGGTAGACCCGAGTTTTATCTTCAACCAGAGTCTCTGTGCGGGATAACAAGAAAGGCTCTGAAGGAGCTATGTTGGTCTCACGTTGAATCACTTAGACTAGGCGTTGAATTTAACAAGAACCTTGTTTTGCAACATCAACGTATACTGGTCTCCTATAACATTCAGCCTTATTTAACCTGGTGTCAGGTGGGCTTTGACCGTTTTTTACTAACTAGGCTAAGGTTCGACGTTTTCTTCCGATTAGTATCCTTCCCCGCAGTTAATGATTGGGCGAGAAAACTTTGTAATTGCCCGTGTGATAATCTGTCTACCCAATCAACCTTGCATGTAATTTGTTTCTGTAAATTTTACTCGATGGAAAGATCAAGATGGATCAAGCCATTTAAAAAAAAACATGGTTCATGGAGACATTGTCGCCCCGCTTTATTGTTTTTAGTATCTTTACAGGATGAATATTGTGTGTCAATAATGCTGGGCTTTTTAAAAAGTATTTTAAGGAAAAGGAAAAGTTTAATCAATTTTTAGGTAATTTATGTATGTCCTGATTAACAAAATTTTTACTGCGGTTTACTTTTTGTCCATGTATGAATATGTTACTTTTATGATTTCATGAATTTTGAATTCGAATAAAGTATTAACTAACTAACTATCTTGCATTCATTTAGCCACACTATCTTGCATTCATTTAGCCACCTATGAATACATGTATGTCTGTGTGAGTGTTGTCTGTTACTTAATATATGCCTCTGTGTGTAAATGCACTTAGTGTGTTGCCTTTAGGCTCGGAAATCTGCAAGTGTATTGCATGTGAATTTATGTTTTGTGTTTCTTGGTTGGTGTTAATGGGTGCTGAATTTATGTTTCTAGCTGCCTTTGGGTGCATGGATGCCAGCCCTGTGGTCATCTCTATACCTTGAAAGGAGCTGCTGTCTGTTTTGATGGCTGTTCCACAAATGCTAACTTTTTTTCTTTTTTAGGAACCAACTCCCAAAGCGTGAGTTGGTATCTGAAAAACTAAAAAGTAATGAGTTCTCTACCGGGGTGGGGAGTAATTATTGTTTTTTTTCCAGGTAAAACCTGGTGCTGATGGACAGGAAAAAAGGTCATTTTATCATCCACCATAAATAGGTTGGGAGTTGTTATGCCCTAGCTGTGACGGCCCCTACTCTGAGGGTGGAAGCTTTCCGTCAACAGAGCCAACGGGGTTTCTGTCAACAGAAAGCTTATGGTCCACCCATCTCTATATGAGGCCGGAGGATCGCGAGTTTGATAGGCAGGGCACTCTGTTGCATTTGTGATTGAGTTCCTCATAAGACAAACTGTAAATTGGTCCCTAGGACACTTCTTCAGCATCCCCAGCACCTGGCTATATGAGGCTCTCCCCCTTCCCACGTGCTGATGCAGTATCCTGGGCTCATCAACTATCAAGCTCTCCCCTGACACATTTCTTTGTTGCCTGATCATGTAATCCTCACCCATGTCCCTTTGACGCTCTGGCCCATCTTGCTCTTGACCACCTTGATGCTTATGCCATTGATGAAGCAGAAAACTGCTGATTCCCTTGGTTGACACATAAAAAGGATTTTGGCACTTTTGAGAGAAACATGACAAGCGTAGACAATTTTTGTTTACTATACTTTGGAGAATCTTGAGAGATAGATCATACATTTTTTAGTTACTGCATCGTAAAAGAATGCAGAAGAGTGTAGGTTAGACGAAAATGCTCATTTTAATAATATAGATTTGCGTTATACTAAATTTCTTTTGGGAGTTTTATATAGCGCAAACTTGACTCGAAGGTATCAGAGCGCCTTACATGAGCACCAGTTGCGTTACACAAGGACACATTCATTTTAATTAGGCACGGGGAGATTACGTGATTTGCCCAGAATCACAGGATGTTGAGCGTCATTGCCGAGACTTCCCCAGATTTGAGATCAACTGCCCTAGCCATTAGGCCACATCCACTCCCCCTGAATTGCAATGGGATATTAATTTAACATGGAACAGAAATGTGAAAGTGATGACTCACGTGTTATTAAGGTTTATTAACCGTTTCTCCATTAAACAATAATATGTGTGATAGATTTAATGAGACAAATGCAATTTTGGTGACATCACATGTATTTCAGGAGTTGTGGTTTAAAACCCGATGTTTTGCATACATGAAAAATGTGCACCAAGTGAGAAAAGAGAAACAGGTGCTACACGTTTAAACGTTCTAAATGTCTAGAAATTTTAAGAGAATAATCTAACTGTATGTACTAATGAGAATTTCTAGAAATAACATTTATTATTCATGGTGTAAAGTAATTTCACATGTTGATACTTTGAAAATGTAATAATGTTTACACTTGCAATTTACAATGACATTAACCTTCTTTCAGAGAGAAATCAAGCCAAAGCAATAGTTTGAATATCATACTCCTTATTGAAAATGTATACTTCAATAATTTTATACTTTGCTTTTCAAAATGAATTGAAACTATGTTGTCTTCCGAGCATCCTCATTCATACATGAGGACTGTTTGACACAATTTTTTGTTACTGTGAGAACATCTGCTTGAGAAACTGTCCTTTCGACTTCGCTCATGTGCCTTTTTCTAAAGGATTTTTGTTTAAGAGTAATTCCTACCAGATGGCCTGACAGTTACGTAATTTGTACCACCTAAAATTTTACGAAATGTATCTTCCTTATGATGCATGACAATCACCTTATATGAACTGACCAATGGACTGAGTGGTCTGACCAGATGAGTGGACACAGGAGATGCCACCCCGGAACTTTTGGATTAATAGACATGTGTGACTTGATCCGAGACTCCTCTCCTTCTCCTTCAGAGATCTTGCTCTTTTGGGGATTGAGACACACCATCTTGCGGACTCTTCTGGCTGACGCATACGCTGTGTGCGCTATTTCTGGACTTTTTTCCTGCATTGGAGAGTACTATGAGCTAATAAGGTTCATGTCCCATCCTGAACTTTTTCTTTCAAATCTTGCTAATTGATGGCTCAAAGAAAATTAATTTGTTAATCGTTTACCCTTAGATTCAAATGCCTTATATTGATGTATTTACTCTTTAATTTTACTGATAAACTAAATCATCCTAAAATCTTGTTACTGGCTCTGTATTTGTCATTTTCCATTATTGGTTGTGCATTCCAACTTGAGTATTATTGAGAGATGGAAATTTAAGTAGAGAGATCTCTGGTGAACTGGTCCTAATGCTACTTATCTGCATAGCTTTAACTGCATTATTGGTTTGTATGATTCTACCCGACTAAAATCTTGAGGCGATTTGGTCTAATTGTGATAATTTTGTATTTGTATAGCAGAGTGTTGAGGGTCATATACATGAATCTGATTACTAGTCTGTAGGTCAGTTATTCGGATTACTAGTCGGTGGGTGAATTATCGAATTCCTGGTCCTCAGTGGATAATTGGATTTGGTCCCCTTTATTTAACCCCTCTCAGCACGGTTCAAAGATCCATTGGGGGACAGAGTAAATGACGCTGATATGTAATATAAAAAGCTAAAAGTGAAACAGAATAAATGGGCCCAGTGGCACTAAAGCAGTTATATCTGGTAGCAGAGGATGGCTTATCCGTCTGGTGAAGTTAAGATATAAGGGGGTCTCTACTGAGCTCCCTATCGAAATTCCCTGTCTAAAGATTGCCCATTGCAGCTCAAGCTCAAAGCTCATGTCTGGTTGGAGGAGACCAAGTGCTGGTGCCAATGGAGCAGTACGACGAAGAAGGTTTGAAGCAGTGGTGTGAGTATTAATAGGGTTGCGCATTGCAAATGTTTAAAGCTTAGATTGTCGTATTGTGTAAAGGCTATATGAGGTTAGGCGAAGTGGTCAGAGTCCATGTTTGAGTGATGTGCTTTGTGCAGAAGAGTTGAAGATGTTATTGGGTCTTCTGTGACCTAAGATCTCTGGATACATACCTACAGGTGGTTTCAGTATGGCATATGCTGAGTACGTTCAATCAAAGAAAAAGATCTCTACCTGTACAAATCTAGTCATGCAAATAGTCACTGAAAATAAGAACACAAACAACTCGGGCCAAAATAGTGATCAAAAACACACATAAATAGACTATGTGTCAGCCGTTTGCTGAGCGCTGTTATTTCTCTTTTAAAGACTTGGGAGCGCTGTTTTTGGATGTAGGCCCGCTGTTATTCTCATATTGGATTCGTCTGAATCCACGTTCGAGAGTGCAACTTTACTGTCGCTGATACTCATCGCCTCGCCAAGGGACCCCCTTACCCGCCACGCCGGAACGTCTCACCCGTTCCACTACCGTCTGCTTAAATTGGGGATTCCTGATTCTCTAATTGATACCCAGTGGGATCTATCTCCACGAGCAAGTGATTTATATTAGTGGCAGACTCCCCTTAGACTGTATTATCTACCGATTCAGGCCGCTGCATCTATTTTTGTGACCTAGCAACGTTCGTGTTTGTACTAGCCCTTCTGGATCCGATTATTGTATCAGCTTGTCCTTTGAGGTACGTCCCACCACTAATTCAGTAGGTTCATGAGCCTTAAAGAAGGTGAGACCTATATAGGGGGTCTAACACTGAAACGCGAGTCGGCGCTGGATGAACAAGTTGGAGCTTTTGATTGAAAAATCCCCCAAATTATGAGAAATGTCCATCTTCTCACTTAGATAAACTGTATTTATTATTTGATTGTTTAACTGTTTTTTCATGTTTCTAAATCCGTATTGCCTAATGTGTCTGATTATTTTTCTGGTAAAGTGAATATACCTTCTGTACAATTCTTGAAATTTTGGGGGACACGCTCATCTGTATACAAACATCTTATTGTTGAATGTCTGATATTGTGTGATGTGTGTTTATGAATCAGAATGTATGATGTCAATGAATGAATGTTTTGTGGGATGTGCTATGTGAATATTTTATCTATATATGTGTCCTAGTAAATCTTATTGGATATAGTGATTATTTACAATAATAACGTTTTTGATAATTTCTATTAATGTGTGTTTTTGATCACTATTTTGGCCCAAATTGTTTGTGTTCTCACTATCAATGACTATTTGCATGAATTGATTTGTACAGGTAGAGATCATTTTCTTTGATTGTGCTTCTGATTTCCCATGCTGTTCTCTACCTATATCCGATTAAGAGGACCCTCTCTGTTATGAGTGGATATGCTGAGTAAGTTGTCTTATGTGTTTCAAAGATGCTGTTCGTAAGATGTCGTCGGCAGTACCACCAAGGAAAGGATTTTTTTTTTCTGTGAGTGAGGGTTACGGTTGTTACAACTGTTTTTAGTGCACAGGGAACATATTGCATCAGCCTGAATGAGATTGCTCTGGTTGAGGTCCCATTTGAAGTGAGTGTAACAGTAGAGTGTATTAGAGTAGGTGGTTAGATTTCTTGTGTGAAAGGATCTATTATTTCTTTAGAGGAACAGACAGATTTGTTTAATTAAGCTTGCAATTGTGTGAATTTTTGCTTACAGACAATGCACTGAAAGATTGTAAGGGATGAGTAGGAGCTGGAATTGGTTGTACGAGAACTAAATAAGAAAGAGTAGGAAAATTTACTCGAAGAGGGGCTATTTGTAAAGGAAAACCTTTTATAATTTGGAAAAATGTTAATTCTAAAATAAAATTCTAAAGAGTTTGATGCAGGGGGATGCACCTATTCCCACCCGGTGGAAGAGTACCCATCCCACCCGAGGGGTACACTATTATTATGTATGATCCAAGAGAGAGGATGTCACTCATGTATATGGATTGAAAATTGGATGAAGTACAATGAAAATGATGGACCCTTAGCTTTTCCACAATATTGGTAGTTTAATATCAGAATCCTTGAATATATACAAAATGAAACCTTCTCCTAGACAAATGCAGTTTGAGGCGCTTAGTGAATGGGAGCATGTAGCCCATCAAAAGGAGAAACAGAAATGTTAGGGAAGGTACAAGAATACTCTAAACCGATCTGTTGAGGCTAGGTGGGATGCTCAGCAGAGGGCTTGGAGAATAGACATAGCAGAAGGAACTGGAATGTACACTGTGATAGCGGCAGAAAAGGTAGATGGAGGGAAGCTAAGGAAAAGAAAAAACATCTTGAAGAGTCAAAGACTCTAGATCCTGCTAGCGCTAGTGATCATGTATTTAATTACAGATTTTTGGATGAGTTCTTACTGAATCATCCACCACCTTATAACGAAAACCAGTCCCTGAATTGAACAAACTCTTACTTGGGAATAGTTCCAGATGCACCTGCTGTGCCCATAGATCCATTTTCACGTACTCCTTTTACACCAGTGGGAGAGACTATAGGAATATTTGATGTGAATAATCAGAATGTATAAATGCACCAGATGCTTTGACTGTCACTGTGACTATTGGTCCTTTATATCAATATGGGAATACAGAGAAAAATGTACACACATTGGCTGTCCCTACTGGGATACATGGTTCATTCTTCACTTCTGCAAACATGAGATCGAGAAAGCCTTCTCAGATGCCTTTATTCTCAACTCCAGCTGATGTTCCACGTGGAGCCAACACGGGTTCAAATGTGCATTCTATTCGCTTAAATTCTTCCAAAGGAAGGGCGGGACAGATCCAAACATTTTATGTACCTGAGACTGGTACGGTAACTCCACCAAGGGTCACACAGAGTACTTCAGGAAGTAATCTTCTGTTGGGAACACCAGATTCCGATGTTTCCCTTCGCCATTCCACACCCATTGCAGGGACGGAAGGTCTGTTAGGGAATGCTACAGAGGGACAAACTGGTCCTACTTCTCAAGAAATTGATGATTGGCTTAAATGCATAGCTACTCCTGCAAGTGACAGGAGTTAAAGGAACAGCCACTTCGGAGATAAGAAAAGATAGGTCCATTGATGTTGCAAGACTTATTGTGGAATTGGAGAAAATGATTATAGGAACCATAAGCCCTCTGAGGAGAGTCACATATGAGGATGATGAATTATTGTTTGTCTGCAAAGACATTACCAGACGTGCTCGAAACACTCATGAAAAATTATCTGAATTGACACAAAAATATAGAGCAGATATACAAAGGTAAAGAAAACATTGCAAAAATCACATAGAATAGATTTCAGTGACAAGGATATCGAATACATGAGACCTTCAGGAATGAGATTACAGATGAAAGATTTACTGGCTATCCTCAGGAAATGAGGAGAGTTACAGAAATGGGGAGGTCGATGGGCCAAAAAGAAGGAAACAAAGAGGGTCACTATGCAAATGTTTCTGGCTATCGAGGATAATGGAAGCAAGGGAGTGAGGATGCTTCCTATGAGAGAGGTACCAGGGGGAGGATATGTGCATGTCCCTTGGACCAGACTGGACATACTGTCCCTTACCAATGATTTCCAAAATTGAGACACAATCCTCTTGAATGATACAAACAAGTTGAGCAGGTTGTGAAGGTTTCAAAGGTTTTTGAAGGATTTAGATACCTTATTTGACATTGTGATCCCGAGTGATGTGAGGGCGAATGAAAAATTGCTTTTGATTGGACATGATCGGAACTAGCAAGGGATGCTCGTACAGGTGCACCATCTCCTGACGTGATGAAAAAATATAACCAAGCCATTGTTTATTTGAAAGTAAAAAATTCTCCTAAAGAGATTGATTGGGTGAAGATTGACAGGATGACACAGGTGCTGAAAGATACAGTCCATGCTTATTATGAAATGCTTTGCAGGCATTCAAACAGTACAGTGGGATGAAAAATGCATCTGAAAAAGATATGAGATAGTTTGTTTATCCGCTTTTTGTACAGATTGAGACCTGAGATTAGCAGCATGATTCAGCAGCATTTAATCTGTTGGCAGAATCAACCCATAGAAGAAATACTTTGTTATGCAAAATATTGTGAAGATGAGATTAACTCGAAAACACAAGAACCTCAAAGAGAAATTGATGATTGCTCAAATTAAAGCGCTTCAGAAAGGTCAAGGTGGAACAAGTGTTGATTCCATGTTTATTGTGCAAGGAGGTTACCAGCAACCCCCGCAGTGGCGAGGAGTAAGCGGAGGACAATAGCAGAGTATGCAGCCACAAGGTAGAGGTCGAGATGTTTCAATTGATGCATTGAAAACAACCAATCCGTGTCACATTTGTGGCACGTTGGAGCAGTGGATGCGTGAATGTCGATTCAATCTGATTAATTAAGGAAATGAGGGACAGATTCAGAATGTTGGTAATGCACAATCAAGACAAAGATATCAAATTCAAAATGTACCTCAAGCCATGACACCTCAAATGAATGGTTAGGTTCAGAAAGACAGTTCAAATAAAGGATGTCACACAGATGCAGGGTCTAAAGCAGATCAGAATGTGTCCCAGCAATATTCTTTTATCCAACTAGATGACCCAGACCCAGACCTGTCACAATGACGGTGCCCGAGAGGGGAGGAGAAATGCATGCTTGGCGCATCCTCAGAGGTAGACCAGAGTGGTCCCTATGTGGATGACATGTTGAATGTGACTACTATCTCATTTCTTGTTGACACTGGTGCTATCCGTTCCACTGTGAGAACAGGGGAGTTCCAAACCTACCCCTCAATGTAGAAAGAATCCAAGTTTTAGGAATTGCAAACCGGTTGATGTCAAATCCAGTTACAAAACCTATTCCTGTGAAAATTGGTTCCTTTGAGGATATACACAAATTTGTTGTATGCGATTGAAGTCCAATGAGCTTATTGGGATAAGTCTTGTTGTGTTAATTAAATTGCTCAATCTATTGCACACCAAAGGGAATAGAGTTCCACACAAATGATGAGGATGTTGTCTTTATATTGGCTAAACAGAAAACAGAAAGTGCAGAGTTATTTCCTTTGTTAACAAGAGATTACTTGCCGCTAGAAGTAAGAGACACAGTATTTCACAGGACTAGAATTTTACAGTAAAAGACATTGGTCTGATTTAGGGTGTGGCTCAAGTAAAAATTACTGTAAAGCCCAATGCTGAATTTCCACGAATCCCACAACCAACAAAATTTGAGTCCAGAAACCATTGCGGGAATCACTCTGTGGTAAATAAAATATTACGCTCTCAGACTTTTATATTATCAATAAGATCATGCATAAAGCAAGAGGCTGAGTCTGTGGTATCAGATTCATAAAGGGCTTTATTCCAATAACTCGAGTCAAAGGGAGAATATTTCCATCACCAAAAAGGATCTGGACGGGGCTGAAAAGTATTCTCAATATTCTCAAAACATTATTCACAGAGTACAGTATATATACATTTCTCAATTGTACGTAAGCAAGAGAGCAAGAGAGAATGAGATAAGAGCATGTGGGCGTGTAAGTAGGCGTGAAGGTGGGCGTCCATGTGGGCGTCCACTTGATGATAATGGGTAAATTGTCATGTGTGGGTGGATACCTGGAAATGATTTCGCAATGTCAGCAGAAATACTTGGCAGAGATGCGCGCGCAGCAGCATGACGTGTGATAGACGTGCAACTAGAGGGAGAAAGGGACTTGACATAGCTCTACATGTGGAGACAAAAGTCTGGGGTTATGTCAACCTAATCCCAAATCATATCTAATATCCTATGTTTAAAGAACTGTGTTATCCACAAGGAAGGACTCTCGGACAGAATCTATTCTATACTGACTGTGTGTGCGTGCACAAGCGTCTAAGTGTCTATATGAGATGCGAGGGGCAGAAAACTTTCCATGGCAACAGGGCTATGAATTACTTGCATGAGAACAGAGAAGCCAAACCCTTTGCTTGGGAGCTAAAGGAAATGTTTACCTAAACTACTAGACAGGAATGCATCGGCTGAAGAGCAAAGTAGATAATTCGAAGGTGAAATACAGCTTCTTGGCAGGCAGGCGAAACTGGCCGAGGCAGGCACCGTTAGCTGCACAGGAAATAGGACAAAGTTCATGGATACAGATGCGAGCTCAAGCTGAAGCTTGTCAGAGATAGAGAGCAGGGAAAGGCTTTGAGGACAGAATCGGGCCTACTCGCCTGAACTGTAAAAATGGAGTAACTGAGCCATATAAAGTCGGTGGCTTTTCATACTTAGGAAGCGAATATCCAGCCCATTCATGGCGGATCTGACAGAGGACATGTTGACGGTGGACGCACATGTGTTTGCGTCATCAAAACTGGAACTGGAGGGAACATACATGTACTTGTGACATGCACATAGAACCGTTGGGGTCCAAGATAGGGGACATAACTGACCAGGAAAATCCACATTTCCACATTCCCTCCTTGTCCCCTACTTGCCCTTCAAGAGATATCAATCTTCATCAATCCATTGATCTGTTCATATAGCATCATTTGTTCTTCTTTCTTCTTCCGTGATCTTGAATGAAATCTTGGTGGTGGAATACACGATGTGGCACACAGACCACAGATCGCTGGTCCACATTGTAGACATAGACAGCAACTGAATAGTATGAGAAGGCCAATACCTAGGAAGGATAAAACTCTCCATCCCCAGGCTGATATCACACTCCAAAACCAACTGGACCAAGTCCAAGTGCCTGGGTTCTGGTGTATCTGGTTTACAATCTTATGAAGGCGAGTTATGGCTTTATATACAGATGGCGAATTTTCTGGTATGAAAAATGCAACAGCTTGATTTGATGACCCTACAAGCTCCGCCCCTATCGGCCAGGATAACGTCAAGGACAAGACTATTTTGAAGCACAACAATCCGCATAGCAGACTGCTCTTCTGTTAAATTGCCTAAGGCGGAAATAGTTTCGTTCACTACTGCTTCAAGGGTTCTGGTTAATCTACGTATCAACTTACTATTGGTAACTGTACCTATATAGGGAAAGAAACCTTTATTGAAATCTGTGTATTTTTCCCATGCTGCTTCAGTGTAATCGACAATTGGGAGATCTCTCTGCTGTCTATTGTGTACTAAATGAGTATTTCTATGATAATCAGGAGGAGCTAGGAAAACAGGTGGTAGGAGGAATGCTATGTAACAGGTACCATCCCAATCTAGAGGTAAACGTATATATGCGGTCTGGCCACATATAAAGTAGGAATGACGAGAAGCTCTAAATGTAGACTTGCCTTGATCACTGAATTTTATTACAGTGGTGCATTTACTATGGCCCATGTGTATGGAGCCATTCTTTCTTATACATAATTCCCCTTTTACTGGGAATACGGACATGGCGGGCAAGATTGGTGTAGCTTCACATTCAACGTTCAGGATCATGAGGTTAAGTGTAAAATTACCTAATCCATATACTTCATTTCTTAGATCAGTTCCTGTTCTTTTTGGAAAGTCCCTCCTTGTTAGGGTAGCAGACTTTAAGCAAAACTAAGTTCAGGTTTCCCCATACCCAGTTGTCTTGATAAACTGCGGAATTCGAATCTAGGGAATTAATCAAACTAAACCATGCTCCACAGGAGCCATTGTGTGTGAACGGATAGAGAAAGAGGGGCAAAACTCCCTTATAGTTCTGATAGGGGGGGGGAGTCGGCCACAGACCCAGCAGTCTGTAGCATTGCTAGTCTGATGTGAATGGTGCAACATCTGAATAAAGGTATTGTTGCGTAAGGCAAGTCGATATGATAGCTCATAGGATGGCAGATCACTAAATGTGTGCTTTATGGTATCATTAGTGGAGGAGTATAAGAGTGAGGCAATAGGAGGAAAAATAGCATGTAGTATTAAGCTGATACATATTATCATGATGCACATAAGAGATTGAAAAATTACAGTCACTATACATCTATTTGCTTCTTATCTAGCTCTCTTATTTTTGCTTTATGTTATTGTCCAAGATCTTATGCGAGCCAGAATACATGTTCAACCGCTTCACCACCTAGTGGACTTAATTGATCAAACGGGTTCTGACTTCTTGGATCACAATTTAGCTTTGTGGAAACTTCTGGGCATTCTCCTCTAGAAAATGTTGTTCAAAATCCAAAATCCAAGTTCAAAGTTTTTTTTTCCTTTGTAAAAGAGTGGTGAAGGTGCAATCATCCTTTCCGCCTTTTGACTTTAACGGCCGTCCCCGTGGTCCAGAGCACTGACTTTGGCGCCTTCCATCCAGGAGCGATGGAGTATTCTTTGACCTGGGTGTTGTCAGGCAAGGCGGCAGCAACCTGCGAACAACAAGAGAGTAGTGCAGACATCAAGGAAGCCAGGTAATCTGTCAGCATGTTACTGTCAACATAAGTAATCTTTTAGGCATTGTAGTGCCCACATATTTTGGTGGTCTACCAAAGACCACTTCATAGGGAGATAAGCCTGTTCTAGAATGAGCTACCATTCGCATGTAAAAGAGGGCAACCGGCAGGGCTACCATCCAGTCTATACCTTTGTCTGCGCAAAATTTTAATGTCTGATTATGTCTTTCTACAAGGCCTGCTGCTTCAGGATGTCGCACACAATGGAATTTCCAGGTATACCCTAACAGAAGGGACACCTGCTTCATTAGTACCAGGACATATTTGTAACCTCTACATCTGTTTATTTGGATATAATCCATTTGGAGCACTTCAAAAGGGTGGTCAGGTGGATGGAATCCACCTTGTTCCATCGGAATGCCTTTACCTGTATTGAATTGGCAACAGATCATACATGTTCTGACCTTTTGTTTCGCTGCTGCACGCAGGTGCTTGTTGAACCATATATTCTGTAAGCTATCTATCATTGCTTTCTCTCCTAAGTGTGCAGGACTATGTGTGGTATTTATAATCACTTGTACCCTTGAATCAGAAAGAAACTATGTGGATTTGCCCTTATTCATCCAACCCTGATCAGTCAGCACCCCTCCTTGTTCCGACCATTTCTTTAATTCGTCTAGAGTAGCATGTGTCTGAATGTCTTGTACATCCCTGGAAGGATCCCTAACTGTCATGGCTTTGGACAGTGATAGTATCTGTGATTTTGTCATGTCTAGTGGGGTCTGAGCTGTCTGTTTAGCAGTTCGGTCTGCCAGATCATTGCCTTGGGAAATGGTATCTGTGGCTCTAGTATGTGCTTTACATTTTAGGATAGCTATGGCTGTTGGTAAATGTATTGCTTCCAGTAGGGCTTGAATATGGGGGCCATGCTGTATCTTGGCCCCATGAGAGGTCAAGAAACCTCTTTCTCGCCAGAGAATCGGTGTAAATGTTTACTCTCAGGTGCTTAGCTCTTATGCACGCTTGTGTCAGGGCGATGAGCTCTGCTGCTTGTGCTGACAATATGTCTATTCTTTTAGTCTCTATTATTACAGTATCAGCAGTCACTGCATATGCTGCCACTAATTCTCCCGCCCCTGTCCTCATGCATGAGCCGTCAACATATAGTGTTAGGTCGGGGTCTGGGAGTGCAACATCTGTCAAGTCTTGTCTTGGTTTAGTCACGGTATGTATTACTTCAACACAGTTGTGTGGTGAAACGCTTTCTGTACTGGAGGGCAAAAGGGTAGCAGGATTCAGTATGTTGCATCGTCTGATCTCTATGTGTGGTTGAAATAACGTTGGCTCATAATCCGTCAGTCTAGCTACAGTCAGGTGTTGTGTTTGTGTCCGGTTCAAGAGAACCTCTACTGCGTGTGGTACTTGTACTGTCAGAGGGTGGCCCAGCACTATCGAGTCACTTTGTCTTATGGCTAAGGCCGTTACTGCAACTGATTTAGGCACGCAGGCAAAGCCTGTGCTACTGGGTCTAATGTACTAGAAAGATAAGCACAGGGCTCGTGTTTTCCTGCATGATCTTGTGTTAGGACAGATAGTGCTGTTCCATCCCGCTCTGTCACAAAAACATAAACGATTTGTTGTAATCAGGGTTTGCTAAAACTGGTGCTTGGCATAAAACTCTCTTTATTTCTTCAAATGCCACAGTGTGTTCTTGAGGACTTTAGTCTTTTTGTGTCTTGGGCTGTGAAAAACCAGAAATCAATTGAATACGTTCCGGTGCCCACAACTAATTCCCCTGAAAGATCACAATAAAACATGAGAAAAAGGGGAAAACACCATACCTATTTCCTTGGCTTAATTTCTAAGGGGGCTAATTTCTAAGGGGCTTAATTTCTTAAGGGGCTAGCGGGAAGCGAACCTCCTCAGGGGCCAGCAGAAAACCAATATTCTCCTCCTTCCCCCCCCTTTTTGACAGGAGGAAATCTGAAACAGATTTCACTGCTGTCAAACACTATCAAACCCTGTGTCTTGTCAACACTATTAATCCCTGTGTGTAGCTACTGGGCGTAAGCAAAATTATAGGAGATACACAGCGTATGTGAAACGGCGAGAAATCCTTCAAATTAATGTACAAACCTCATTGTGTTAGCTCATAAGCTGGCCACATGACATCTCATATGCAAATGTCCCTATTACATGAACCTACACCAACCTGAAGTCAATATTAATGCTAGGAGGCCCTAATAGGAATGCTAAATTACCTAAATATTCGGAAAACCAAGTTTAAGAACAGTTGTTAATGTTGATAATTAATAATTTATCTGCTAAAGAAATCAGTCATTGTGCAATAATTTCCACCTATACAATAAATAGCCTAATTCAAAAACAAGTCAACTTTTGGGGCCACCACTCACAAGAATGAGCTTACTAAAGCAAACTTTAAAAAGGAAATTCTGTCAGATATTTTCTCATTACCCTAAATACCGGGCCTCATTTGTCACTCTGTGGTGGCAGTCCTTATTTAAAACAGGCCTTTCAAGAGTTAAGATGCTAGTGCACAGATCATAATTGTTCCTTAATGTCCAATCTGGAAACATATGACCGAGGCTGCCTGTCTATAAGAGAAAGGCAGTCATGTGATACATATTTTAGTCTTGCATAACTTTTCCTTCTTTTATTCATCTCCAATACCAATTAGACATACACTGATAACGTGTTGTCTGCTATTTTGACAGCATGATAAAGGTAATATCACGTCTGCGAAATTTAGTAATTGTGAACAAGTTCCAGCCAAGCGCTGTGCAAAGATCGCCGTCGTCACGACTATCACAGGAGAACTTTGTATTAAACGCTAAACAGACTGGTCAATACAACACAAAAACAAAACATATATAAAATACATATGCCAAGCCATCAGTATACCGGGCACAGAAAGCATAGACAATTACACTAACATATATAAATGAGCAGCGATGCGCAATTACAGTACCTACAGCTCAGATGCGAACATTCTGGCCTGCTTAATTTGTCAGGTTTATAATCAATAACTGATTTACCTGCCCTATACACCTCCATCTGACAGTGGGTCATCCCAATGATGACCGCGTCAAGTCTGACACACAGGATCAGCAATAATAATCAAAAAATGACGAACACACGAACCTGTCTCTTTTTTTTTTTTTTTTATAAAAATGAGCTATGCATCTTTGTACACAATGTACCCTTATGTCCTAGTCGAAGATGCATCTCACATCTTTCCTCACAGACCCGTAACCACTGGATCATTTATCCAATGCAACTGGTGGCAGCTTGTGGCCACAATTCAAAAATGTCTGAATTTGAAAATCGTTTTTATATAGGCACATAGCCCTTAAAATTCCAAACAAGAGCAACATTTTACTTTCTGACCAGAAGCAATATAACAATTGCTAAAAAATAAAACAAATCTTCTCCATAGACATTTCCTCGGGGCACTTGTTTTGCACAGAATAGAACAAGGGAATCTTTCTCGACTTACATTTCTCAGCTGCCCTGTCTTATCAGAGAAGTTAAAAATAGCCCCTCAGCGCGGCCTGAGCCTGGGCTGCCAGCCATCTTTTTTTTGTTTTTTCTACTCCTGGCCCCAAGGCTCTCCAGCTGCAGGCATTACACAGATGCGATGTCAGAGAAGCCTTCTAAGCAGTGCCCTGTTCTGCTCCTCTCATCGGCCCCCACCTACACTGGCTACAAGGTCAGAATCTGTCTCCGATTTCTGTATCACATTCTGCTCTACACAGCCCCCACCTTCTCCTCACTCTGAAGCTGTCAAAGACAAAAAGACTACTCAATTCCATAAAAACTGCAATAATTCGCTCAATTGAAAAATTATTTTTACATACAATTTGCACTCAGGGGGTCATAATCTTACCGACTTGACCCAGCACATTGGCTCACTGGACCACCAAGAACACAAACCTGTATTCATGAACAATTTGCAAATTCGAAATACCCACAATTCTTTTTTCAAGCTAAACTTTTCACTAATTATTTTTCCGTTAACACTTTGTACATTAGGGGTGTCATCAAATCACAGGAGTTGCTCCTTCTCTAGCTGCACCCCTCTCAATTTCCTTTTGACAACGTAGTCAAATGTTGGACCATGTAAACACCAGCTATGCGCTGTTCATCTGGTGGGTGGCTCAAGAACCTTTGTGCTACTATGTAATTAATATATGTATTATAACTGGTCTTTCTGCTGGGGCCACTCTTGCTAGGTCCTCTGAAAGGACGGGATAAATACCAGCAACGTCAGTATTTCTTTTTCTGTCAGCCTACGCTCATTTTACCAGCTCTAATTCCTCCTGTAACATCTCATCCTTGGCTTTTCCAGACACCAGTCCACTTCTCTCTGCTTCGTGAAACACTTACTCTGACCTTCTATGTGACGCCTTGCGCCAAAAACTCAATGGCATCCTTCCAAGCTGGTCTACATTTTCTCTTTCATAAGAGTGTTTCGTTGTCTGTCTACTTGTTCTGCTTTTACTCAGATACCTTCCTCAACTAATACGCTTTCTCGGGCTTTGTCTGAATCCTCCCTACTTTTTCTCTATTTTTCTGAGCGCTTACTCTGTGCGTCTATGCTATTCTTTACGCCATAATTCAACAGCGTCTTTCTGTGACTGTCTAGCTTTCCTCTTCCACAACTCTTCTTCGACTTTCATGATACATTCGGCATCCCAGGTCCCAGCTACGGGCCATCTCTGACTTTCTGGTAACTCTTTGGTGTAGTCCACCCATAGATCAAGGAATAATATGGCGTCTAAGCCATGCTTGTGATACATAAAGTGCCCTGGAGTGTCCCTAGGAGGAATAGGAACTGCTTCTTCAAGCACCCCTTTTCTAGTAGTAATCTGTCTTAACTTCGAAAAGAGCGGCATATTGACAACTGATCTGACACCTGGTCTTGAACACACTTAATACAAAAAGCACAATAATGAACAATCATTCATACCACAATATGCAGGACATTTTAACACATTAAACATTGAACATAAAACATTTTAACCTTTAAAAATGACCAACAATGATGACAGTCTGCATAACTAATCACCAAGCAGAATTCTTGACAATAACTAGATACTTCGGAATACTTGATATACTGCTAAACAGTACATATACACTGCTAAACAGTGCAGACCGGATTTGTGTACCCAAATCCGTCTTGACCGGCACAACCTATGTGCGCGTCAACACGCCTCCCCGGCGATGGTACTCACCGGGTAGCTCCTTGAAACGGAAGGCCTCGGAGAATGGACTGGACTCGACGACTGCGGACATCGGACCCTCTGGACATCGGGACTTCGAAAACCTGGTGGGCCTCTGTATACCTCGGACACAGCTCTCTCGCAGGTGGGCTCTGGGTAGACAATCTGCGTTCCTCACCGCCTCGTATGGATGCCTGGTCGCAGTCTGTCCCCTTCATTGGCCTGAGGGAGTTGGCGGGAAAACCCGCGACGTGCGCGCTTGAAGTCCATCACGGCCATGGAAGGGGGCAAAACTGGACCTTCATCTCCGGCGTGTGGGGAAAGAGATTAAACTATTCGGGCGCCATTCTGTGGTAAATAAAATATTACGCTCTCAGACTTTTATATTATCAATAAGATCATGCATAAAGCAAGAGGCTGAGTCTGTGGTATCAGATTCATAAAGGGCTTTATTCCAATAACTCGAGTCAAAGGGAGAATATTTCCATCACCAAAAAGGATCTGGACGGGGCTGAAAAGTATTCTCAATATTCTCAAAACATTATTCACAGAGTACAGTATATATACATTTCTCAATTGTACGTAAGCAAGAGAGCAAGAGAGAATGAGATAAGAGCATGTGGGCGTGTAAGTAGGCGTGAAGGTGGGCGTCCATGTGGGCGTCCACTTGATGATAATGGGTAAATTGTCATGTGTGGGTGGATACCTGGAAATGATTTCGCAATGTCAGCAGAAATACTTGGCAGAGATGCGCGCGCAGCAGCATGACGTGTGATAGACGTGCAACTAGAGGGAGAAAGGGACTTGACATTTAGCTCTACATGTGGAGACAAAAGTCTGGGGTTATGTCAACCTAATCCCAAATCATATCTAATATCCTATGTTTAAAGAACTGTGTTATCCACAAGGAAGGACTCTCGGACAGAATCTATTCTATACTGACTGTGTGTGCGTGCACAAGCGTCTAAGTGTCTATATGAGATGCGAGGGGCAGAAAACTTTCCATGGCAACAGGGCTATGAATTACTTGCATGAGAACAGAGAAGCCAAACCCTTTGCTTGGGAGCTAAAGGAAATGTTTACCTAAACTACTAGACAGGAATGCATCGGCTGAAGAGCAAAGTAGATAATTCGAAGGTGAAATACAGCTTCTTGGCAGGCAGGCGAAACTGGCCGAGGCAGGCACCGTTAGCTGCACAGGAAATAGGACAAAGTTCATGGATACAGATGCGAGCTCAAGCTGAAGCTTGTCAGAGATAGAGAGCAGGGAAAGGCTTTGAGGACAGAATCGGGCCTACTCGCCTGAACTGTAAAAATGGAGTAACTGAGCCATATAAAGTCGGTGGCTTTTCATACTTAGGAAGCGAATATCCAGCCCATTCATGGCGGATCTGACAGAGGACATGTTGACGGTGGACGCACATGTGTTTGCGTCATCAAAACTGGAACTGGAGGGAACATACATGTACTTGTGACATGCACATAGAACCGTTGGGGTCCAAGATAGGGGACATAACTGACCAGGAAAATCCACATTTCCACAACTCCTTTAATTGATTCAATGATTGAGCAAGGAAACCTGAAGGAAATTATGGGGAGTCCCTGTAACTCTCCTATCATGGGTTTGCTGAAACCCCACGGTAAATACCGTATTGTTCAGGATTTGGGCAAGATTAATTAGATTGTAGTCCCATGTTGTCCAGTGTTCCAGAATCCAGCAGTGATTTGGTTTCAAATTCCATACGAAGCTGAATGGTTTTCAGTCATTGATTTGCGTCAAACCTTCTTTTCTATTTCATTACATGAGGACATTTGATATTTGTTTGCTTTCCGGTACGGCAGTCGTGTTTTGGCATGGTGCCAAGTCCTACAACGGTATATGGAAAGCTCCTTCATATTCAATCAGATTTTGAAGAAAAATCTTGAATCCCTGGAGATGCCAAATTATTCTGCCCTTGTCTAGTACATAGATAACTTACTGATAGCATCAAATACAAGGAGGCTTGCACACGTGATACCGTTGTTTACTGAAGCACTTGGATGTAAATGGGCATAAGGTAAATTACAATTTTGCAAAAGGAACGTTATATACCTTGGACACCAACACCATATTGAGAAAGGAGCAAGGAAAGTGTCTCAACACAGTATCACTGCGATTCTGAATATCAGTCTGCCAAGTATTCTGAAAGAAGTTTGAATGTTTCTAGGAGTGGTTAGTTATTGTCGACAATCGATTCCCAATTTTTCTTTGACAGCCAAACCTTTTCAGAGACTGACACACAAGGATGTGCCAATCCCTGTTCTTTGGGATGATGACTGCATGCATTGTTTTACTGAACTGCGAGAGAGTCTTTGTTGAGCTCCAAATTTGGGAATGGCCAACTACCTCAAAAACGTTACTCTGTTTTGTAGTGAGTGCGAGAGATGTGCCTTATCAGTATTAGCACAGATACATGGTACTGCATGCAGTACTGTAGAATACTTTTCGGCAACTCTTGACCCTGTTGCCGCCACATCGCCTGGACGTTTGAAATCAATTGTAGCAACATGTGTGAGTTTGGAACAAAGTGAGAGCATTGTGATGGGACATGCACTTAAGGTGTATGTGCTTCATTCAATTGAAGTCTTGCTTACCCGTACTCGAATGCAACACCTCACAAACAGCCACCTCACCAGGTATGAGCAAATCATCCTGGGAGCTGAAAACATAACTTTGATCCGATGCATAAGTTTAAATTCTTCAACATTGATACCCCTTCCTGGAAAGGAGGTTGTGATTGATGAGGCTGATCATGATTGCCTGGATGTGAGTGAGTTGTGTACACATCCCCATCCCGATGTTCTTGATACCCCTTTGCCTGAATCAGATCTTGTGCTGTTTGTTGACGGATCCTGTTTGTGTGATGAAGGAAATTTGAGACCTGCTTATGCTGTAGGTAAAGTTGCAGGTGTGATTGAAGCTTCCTGGTTTCAAGATGTGTATTCTGCTAAAGTGGCTGAGTTGGTTTTGCTGTCACAAGCCTGTAATTTCTCTGACAAATTGCGAGTTACCATCTTCACTGAAAGTCAGTACAGATTTGGCATTGTACATGACTTTGGACAATTGTGGTCACAGCGCAGGTTATACACTTCGTCCGGATCTCCTATCTGGAATGGAGAGAGTGTGAGAAACCTCTTGTTGTCATTACAATTGCCTGCACAAATTGCTGGAGTGAAGTGTGCAGACCATCAGTAGGGCAATGATTATGTCACAGTCGGAAACCGCTTTGCAGATGGGACTGCACAGTATTGCGCCCAACATTCCTATACCTTCTTTGAAGATCCTCTGAGAGAGAACACTGATGTCACAAATTGCAAACTGTGGTTATCCACTGTAGAGACTTGGGAGGAAGAGAAGGCAGTACAGAATGAGGTACGAGAAACTGAAAGACAAGGATGGGTCAGAGCAGGATGCACCATAAGACAAGAAGATGAAGTGTGGGTATACACAGATGGGAAACCTGTATTACCAGATCGTTTGCTGCCTCCTATGGCACGATACTATGATGGACCTGCACATGTTGGAAGGGATGCTATGATGTATCTCTTTTGTCAGACATGTTTCCACCCAAAATTCAGATCCGGTGCAGAAGCTTAGTGTCACCGTTGCATAGTGTGTCAACAACAAAATTTGGGTAAAAAGAACACCAGTCACTATGAGTCACGTGGGGCGGTCGGGAGGTCATTTTAATTGGATGCAGCTCGGCTTCGTCAAGATGCCTGTTGCAATGGCTAGAAATACATTCTTGTGATTGTCTGTGTGTTCTCAAGATGGGCAGAGGCTTACCCAACAAGATGCAATGACAGTCTAACTGTAGCTAAACTCTTGCTGAGGAAGTTGATACCACGTTTTGGATTTCTGACTTCTTTAGAGTCAGACCGAGGGACACACTTTCACAATGAGTTCTTAAAGATGTTATGTGCAGTATTACAGATTGACCAGAAGCTTCATTGTATTTATCGTCCAGAAGCATCTGGAATTGTGGAGCAAATAAATGGAAGACTGAAATCCAGATTGGCAATAGTGTGTACTTGCACTTCTTTGAAATGGCCTGATTCATTGCCTCTTGTACTGATGAGTTTGAGAAGTACCCCAGATAGAAGAACATGATTATCTCCTCATGAAATTATTATGGGAAGGGCTCTGAGACATCCTCAAGTTCCAGCGAATGCATTGGTTAGTATAACAGATGATTTGGTGCTTGAGTATTGTAAAGGACAGGCTGACTTGGTACGTTCTGTGTCTCAGCAGGTTGGAGAAGCTGCTACTTCACCTCAATAGGAGCAATGCCGCGACCTAAGTCCAGGTGACTGTGTCCTTATGAAAAAACACCTATGCAAGTCATGTTTGGAGCCTTGTTGGCGTGGGACGTTTCAGGTGATCCGGGTAAGCACAACTGCTGGTAAGTTTGGTGGTCTTCCAGATTGGGTGCCTGCCACCCATACTTGCAGAGTCCCATGTCCTCTTGATGATACAGTGCCTGTTTCAGATGTGCTGGTGGTTACAGAGAGACAATAGTCTCAGGTTAGCCAAACTGTAGAGAGGGCTCCAGCTACTGGGACTCTGTGCACTGGTTCTGAAGGAGGTCTGAGAGAGTCAGCTCTTGCAGGTACCAAAGGGTCATAAGAGGAAGAGCTGACTAGGCCTAATTTTGATCTCAGCGAAGGGAACAGTGCACCTGAAATGTGAGTAGCACCCAGAGACTGTTGGCCCAGAAGACAAGATTGATTGAGATGCGTACTCACCAATAGTAGAGTGCCATGAACCATCGCAGAAGCCTCTAGTCAGTCAGAGCAAAGTAACAGTAATGAGGAAGGCCCATCAGTAAGGAGATCCAAAAGAACTATAGTACTGAGTCAAAGACACGCTGCACCTAAATGGACTTATTTGGCAGTGAATGACTGGGAAAAAGCATTTCATACCTTTATCCTCAACAATCTGAGCTTGCATGAGCCGCCGTGAGGAAACTTTATGTTCCCGCTGAAATTCCAGAAATTGATTTTCCAATTAAAGAACTGAGTTCATTTGTGCCAAGAAATTTGCAAAAATTGAGAATGTTGCAATTACTACAAACCTGCATTCACAACCTATAATGAAAGCATAAACTATCCTTTGAAATAAAGTAGTTGACATTTTGTGAAGAACAATCTGTCTGAAACTCACTTGTGCTGTTAACATCTAATCTAGATTTATAAAAGTCACCGAGTCTGATTCCTAGGAGGTGATGTAGCCTAATGTGATTATAATTTTGAATTTGCCCCATCATATTTACAAAGGCATACTTGAGCCTAGTTCTATGCCTGAAAATAATTTAGCAAATGGTAGGGGACTAAGCATTTCAGATGCTAGGTTATTGCATGGAGATCAGTCTATTGGTGATTTTTCAACAAATGTTTTTACAAAATTACTCTATGAATATGTAGACACCATGGAGGAAAGAGATTGTTATGTGTATTTACAATTGCCTATATCAGTTTCTGAGGGAGTGACCTACCATCACCTACTTTCAACATATGGTATTTATTGCAGTGTGCTAACAATTTTATGACAAGGGACAATTTCAAAACTACTATTCTAACTATGATCTAATACTTTCTGAAGTGCCTGTGAGGAAACATTTACATCATGTGCCTGATACTAAGACAGCAGAAATGATGGGATAATTCTTTATGCCTACACAAAATTTGGATACAGCTTATGCACACCGACACAATCTAACATGCCTTTTGTATAATGTAGAAAGGGAATTTGTAGAATCAATAGAAGGTAGAAGAAGAGAAATCATGGCCAAAGCTGCAACCCATCTGTACTGCTCGATTTTCCCGGCCTTTCTTGTGTTAAAGAGGGACCAATATGACTTCAGTCTCTTTCCATTCAAGTTTAAGGGTTAGAGTAGTGTATAGAGCCTATTTACTAGGCACTTCAACATGATCCTGTGTTCTTCCCCATAGATCAGGGCTTGCACACATAGCCTAGGGGATAGATTCGTTAGTATTAGGGGTAACCTGTCCTGTAGTGAGGGTATTTCATGGAGCCGTGCTGAATTCAGGCCTGGTAGGCCTCCATCAGGAGAGACTCCATCTTTCTTTCTGCTCCGGCAGCTTGGGATGTTTTTAGGTCGAGGGTGATGTTTTAGTTATGAGGTGTTATTCGCTTGGAGAGAACCGGTTCAGGCCGGCCCTTATCGAAGGATTGTATTTTTCTTCATGCCGAAGACACTACATCAGGCCGGCCGGCTGGGAACGTGTCCTTGGCACGGGGAGGTACAAGAATTTGGTGGGCGGCAGGTTACGGGCTGGAATTTTCCATGAGGAAATGCACATCTATATTAGTAAAAGTTTGAGGCAGATACTGGCACTTGCTTTTAGTCCATAGGCAGCACCTGGCCGTTAGCAGTAAAGCTACTACTTATTCCAGGGAAGACAGATGACAAACTTGAAGGTGGAGACAAACCGAGAAATAGATATTCCAAAGAGAAGAGAGTAGCCGATGAGGAAGAGGTCCCAGTGACTCGGAGAGGGAGACGGGAGTAAATCCGTGATTGCGGAGGTGTGACTTCCAGGCGAAGCCGAGGCGCAGACGAGAAGGGAACCTAGATGACCATTGAGTGCAGGCTACATACGACCAAGGTGATGTCAACCCCTTACTATTAGAGTGTACAACTTAATCTTTCACTTTTCTTTGCAGGTTATGTGATATGTATTATGTTCCGTGAGCATGCATGTAATAACTAAATAAAGTATTCAGTTTGGAGTAAAGCAATATGTGCTACGTGTTCTTGTATAAGAGGGTAACCTATTCTTCTAGTCAGCTGTGACTTGACATGAACAGATGTTAATCCTGATCAGGTAGGTGGTAACTGAATAAGGGAGAAAGGAGCCCCTCGAACTGGGGAACAGGTTGTGCTCAACTAGCCGTCTTTGTGTGATCTGATACATAGTAACACTGATTCCCTTGTTGTTAACTCCCTTGTTGTATGTCGTGGTAATTATAGGATGAACTCGTAAAGGCTGCCGTCTGGGCAGGAAGTCCTGGGTCCGTTTGGGACCGCGAGGCTGTGGCTGCCGTCTGGGCAGGAAGTCCTGGGTCCGTTTGGGGCCGCGAGGCTGTGGCTGCCGTCTGGGCAGGAAGTCCTGGGTCCGTTTGGGACCGCGAGGCTGTGGCTGCCGTCTGGGCAGGAAGTCCTGGGTCCGTTTGGGACCGCGAGGCTGTGGCTGCCGTCTGGGCAGGAAGTCCTGGGCCCGTTTGGGACCGCGAGGCTGTGGCTGCCGTCTGGGCAGGAAGTCCTGGGTCCGTTTGGGACCGCGAGGCTGTGGCTGCCGTCTGGGCAGGAAGTCCTGGGTCCGTTTGGGACCGTGAGGCTGTGAGGTCTTGGTATACATGTATGTAATAGGAATTCCCTGTCCTTAGGTGGTATATATATGTGGTTATTTAGGTGTAAATAGGCCCTAGGGAGGGGGTAACGTTCTGGTTTGGGTTAGAGAGGCTCTGTTGAGCGGGTTCCGAAAACCCAAGCAGAACATTTGGCGTCACGAACCGTTTACGAAACCTGTGTGCGTTGTGTTGTACTGTGTTTGCTTTCGGCGCGTGCGTGGTTTTGTTTGCATTTTATTTTTGTATACTTGTGTGTGTAGTTTTTTTTCTCTTCTTTTTTTTTTTTCTTCTTCTTTCTTTTTTTTTCTCTTCTTCTTTTCTTCTTTTTCCTTTCTCACGATGTTTTCTAGAAGGTCTAAATCTACTTTTAAGTTGCCCGTTGATATTCCCGGATGGGATTCAACGCCTTATGAAGCCTTGGCCCGTGAGTGGGCTGATTCTACTGGTTTGAGTGAGAATTGGAATTCTTCTTTGGAGCTGGCAGAGCCGGCTAATGTGATTGCTTGTTTGCAGAAGGCACCCGTATCGAAGGGTGAGGAGATTCCCATTTTGGGGCGCAGAGGTTGGATTGTTTTGTCTGCGTACAGGATTCTACATGAGAGATTGTTGAAGTTACAGATATCTCTTAAAGATGTGGAAGCGCACTTTGTTGAGATTCAGAATTCTCATACTTTGTTGCGGTGTCAAAATAAGTTGCTTGCTGATAAACTTGAGACTTACCAAACTATTGCCGAACGGGCGGCTGTGCGAATTGCTCGTTATAAATACAAGAACAGGCGCGGTCGGGTTTCGACGCGAAAGGTGCGTCTGGTCGTGGCGAAAGCCGGACTGGATTGGAATCCTGATGAATGGGATGGTAATATCTGGAATTCGAGTGATTCTTGTTCCTCGGGTGAGGAGTCTGCCAAGCGCGAGTCTTCTCGCTCCCGCCATGATTGTAAGTCTGCTTCTCGCACCTCTGATGGTGCACCCCGTGATTACGCTCCATCTTCGAGTGGGATCAATGCCTCTTACACTGATTGTCCCTCTACGAGTACTGATCGGGCTCCTTGTGATGCTCGTCCCGCGGTTTCTGCGCATCCAGTTTTCCGTCGGAAGTTGCAGCAGTCTCCCAATGCTCCGCAGGGTATTTCTTTGGACTGTTTAGAAGACTTTACTCAACAGGAAATTAGTGATATTTTGCAGCGATTTCGGCAGCGAGCTGGTGAGTCCTTGCTCACATGGATGGTGCGCCTTTATGAACTGGGCGCTGCTGGTATTATGTTGGATACTGGCGATTGTTTGAAGTTCTGTTCCTTGAGTTTGGATTCTACTGTGCAGGATCATTTTCGTAACTATAATGGTGGTGGTCAGATTTCTTTACTCCAATTGGCGACTGAGGGTTGTAATCAAAAATATCCTACTGAATCTGACTGGCCTGTGAATGACAAGCCGTGGTATACTTTGCGTGATGCTGCTCAACGTCTCAAAGAGGAGGTGATGAAAACGGCGATTTTTCTGGGTACTGCTGACAGATTGCTTGATGGTTTGTTGACATCTTCTGTGCGGAACCGTATCATTCGATCTTCCCCTGTTGCCTATAAGCAGGTCATGATGACCTTATTGATTAATCAGACTGGTAACGTGTTATCTACGGTTTTGGAATCGGTGCGCCAACTCGGTGAGTTGGGTGAGTGGTTTAAACCTGAACGTCAGTCCCGGCCTGACACTCGTACTCCTGGTGAAAATAAACTTACTAGACGTGATATTTTTTCTGGTCTTCTGGCTGATGGTGTGCGGAGGGAGGACATTGATGGTGAGACTACCGCTCGTTTGTGGGAGTTGTTTCGCAAACGTGGCTTGGATCGAAAGGAGGGTGCCCGGCGTGTTCGAACCACTGAGTGTGATCGTGGTGGTTCTGACGGTAGCGGTGATGACGACCGCCGTGGGCTCTCTGTTCGTCGTGATGATCGACGTTCTGTACGTGATGTGTCCCCCCGTCGAGAGAGAGACAGGGAGAGAGAGGGGGAAAGAGAAAGGGGGAGAACTGACTATGTTTACAGCAGACGTAGAGATGATAGGGATCAATCCCCTGAGTTGAGGAGGAGAGAGGATCGTCACAGTTTGGTCGATCGTAACCCGCAGTACAATGCAGAAGATACGAATCCGTTCCGTACTGGGAATGGATATGAACAGGAGGTGCCGATACCTAAGAAGCGTGAGAGTCTTTATCCTGATTTATCCTGGTACACAGAATGCAGTAAGAATGATTAGGAAATAGGTCAAGCTCCGGTACACAGATGGGCTCACAGAGATAATAGACCCTATGTAGATATTGACATTTATTGGAGACATCGTAATATCCAAAGGGCCCGAGCATTGGTAGATACAGGAGCGGAGGCCACTCTTATTCATGGAAAATCGAAGAAGTTTACAGGTCAGCCTTTTACTATTACCGGATTAGGTGGAAAAGAAACCCCTGCAGTTCAAACTTTGCTTGAAATGAGAATAGGTAGAATTCCTAGAAAAGAGTATTCTGTACTAGTAGTGCCACTCCTAGAATTCATAATTGGGATTGATATTTTGAAAGGAATGACTTTGCATCTAGATGACGGATGTTACCAATTTGGAACAACGCATTATATATCGTCCAGACCTATACGGGTTGGTCGTTTAAGAATGCCCCCCATACAAGTTCCCCAGGCGACAAAAGTGGTTTGTCAGAAGCAGTATCGTATTCCAGGTGGTCATGAGGAGATTAGTACCACTATTCAGGAGTTGGTGGATGCAGGAGTCATAACCCCAGTTACTTCTGCTTGGAATAATCCTGTTTGGCCGGTGCGTAAGAGTGATAACTCTTGGCGCATGACCGTTGATTATCGAGAATTGAACAGACACACACCGTCTTTGACTGTTGCAGTACCGGATGTTATTACACTAATTGAGAGAATCCAAAAGCATCCAGGTACATGGTATGCGTCCATTGATATTGCTAATGCTTTCTTTTCGATTCCGATTGCCCCAGAGTGTCAGGAACAATTCAGTTTTACGTGGAACGGGCGTCAGATGACGTTTAGAAGTCTTCCCCAGGGCTATGTGCATAGTCCTACGATATGTCACCGGCTGGTGGCAGAGCATTTGGCTGAGGTACCGGTTCATCCCCAAATTCAGATATGTCATTATATTGATGATGTTTTGATCCAAGGCGAAACACAAGAGGAAGTTCAGACCCAATTAGACAGAGTCATTGAGTGCCTGCGTGAGAAAGGTTGGGAAATCAACCCAGATAAATTGCAAGGTCCGTCCCAGGCTGTAAAATTTTTGGGTATTAATTGGCATGAAGGGCACCGTGAAGTGATCCCTCAGGTTAAACAGAAGATTCTTGATTTTGCAGTTCCTAGAAATAGGAAAGAAGCCCAGAGCTTCATTGGTCTGTTTGGCTTTTGGCGCCAGCATATTCCTCATTTGAGTCAAATATTGGCCCCCTTGTACCGGGTCACGCGTAAAAAGAATGCATTTGAATGGGATAAACCACAGCAAGATGCGTTTAGTCTGGCAAAAGAGGCAATTCAACATGCTCTGGATTTATGGCCTGTACGTGATGGTGACGTGGATTTGAATGTGTCTGTACAGGGCCTTTATGCAAATTGGAGTTTGTGGCAGAAACAAGGCAGGAGTAAAGTACCGTTAGGTTTTTGGACCAAAAAGTTACCTGATGCTGGTGAGCGTTACACACCCTTTGAGAAACAGTTACTTGCTTGTTATTGGGCTCTGGTGGATACCGAGCAATTGACTTTGGAACATGATATAGTTCTGCGTCCGGAAATTCCTATCATGCAGTGGGTTCTGAGTTCGCCGAAAACTCACCGAATTGGACACGCTCAAGAGGCGAGTGTGATTAAATGGAAATGGTACATACAAGACAGGGCACGTGTGGGCCCGAAAGGAGTTGCTTCTTTACATGAGCAGGTGGCGCGAGCGCCATCGACTGAGACTGAGAGTGAATGTTCCGTACCTTTAGCACAGGAGTCTCCTGTCAAGTGGGGTAAGCCTTTTGAAGATTTGTCCGCAGCGGAAAGAAACCATGTTTGGTTCACTGATGGTTCAGCGAGGTTTATAGGGATGACACGGCACTGGAAGGCGGTGTCCTATAATCCGATTACACAGAAATTGTTGAGCACAACTGGTGAAGGTAAAAGCAGCCAATTTGCCGAACTTTACGCTGTTTACCAAGTTTTGAAACAAGAGTTACCTGGTACATGTCATATTTTCACCGATTCTTGGTCTACTGCCAATGGACTGGCTGTTTGGTTGCCAACTTGGCATTCCCATAATTGGAAGTTACATTCCAAAGAATTATGGGGAAAAGAGTTATGGCAAGAAATTTGGGAGATGCTCCCACAGAGTACTGTTACCATCTTCCATGTGGATGCTCACACCCCGATAGATTCTCTTGACAAATTTTTTCATAACATTGCAGATGAGAAGTCTAAAATTGCTGAGGCAGTGGTGGACAGGCAAGATTCTGATATTGCGGGATTGGCGAAATGGGCACACCAGAAGGCAGGACATTTTGGAGAGAAGGCCACTAGCAGGTGGGCAGCTGATCGAGGAATTTATATTCCCCTAGATTTAATTAAAAATGTTATTTTACACTGCCCCGTTTGTCAGCATATCAGACGGCGTAAGGTGCCCCAAATTGTTAAAGGTCATTTACATCGCGGCAAACTGCCCGCTCAAATTTGGCAGATTGATTACATTGGTCCACTTCCCATGAGTAGGAATTGTCAATATGTTTGCACTATTGTTGATACATACAGTGGCCTGCTGGTAGCCCTTCCCTGTAAGCAAGCTACCCAATTGAATACCATTAAAACATTAGAATTGATTATGATGTACTATGGTGTGCCATTCCAAATTCAATCTGATAATGCATCCCATTTTCGTGGAAGATTGGTACAGGAATTCTGTGCGGAAAACAATATTGAATGGATATTCCATATACCCTACTACCCACAGGCCTCGGGCCTGGTGGAGAGATTGAATGGCCTGCTAAAGGACCAGCTGCGTAAGTTAATGGATGACAAGTATAAAAATTGGCGAGACTTTTTGCCCCAAGCACTATTGATTTTGAATAATCGTCCTTTTTTAAATGCTGAATCTCCACTTATGCGTTTGTTTCCCCCGAATGTTGAGGCTATGCCTAATGAAATCAGAGAAACTGTGATGTATTGGGAAATTACTCCCGGAGCTTTGGCTCCATGTAGAGCGACCCCAGGGTCGGCAGGTTTAGACTTGCATGCTATGGATGACATTGTTATAAAAAGTAGAGATCGAGTCATCATAGAGACAGGTGTTGGTGTTCAGATACCACCTGGAAATTTCGGATTGATCGCCCCTAGATCGGGGCTGGCTGTAAAAGGCATTCAGGTGCTTGGAGGAATTATCGACAGTGATTATCAGGGAGAGATTAAGGTGCTCCTGCTGAATAGCAGTGAGGTTGACTTACTGATACATCGCACTGACCGAGTGGCTCAATTACTCATAATGCCTGTTTTCAGTGGTACATTAATGAAAGGCACTGCTCCAACGTTGCTAACTGTACGAGGCCAGAAAGGTTTTGGCTCCACGGACAATCCTGGGGCCAGAGTTTGGGTGCAGTTGCCTAAGAATCCCCCTGAACAAGCAGAGGTCATTGCCACCGGTCAGGACAATACCATTTTGGTTATGAGACCAGGGAAAGATAGCTGGGAAGCGGTCCCGGCTGATAAATGTTATTTACGAGAATGATTAATGCCTGTATTTGGTTCTCTTTCAGATCATTCTTTGGATTGTTGCTGCAGGATGTGTCGGAGCCGGACTGTTTTCGGACTGGTACGACGAGAAAGGAGGGATCCTATCAACCCGGGATGAACTGGGAACCCGAGTGTTGCGTTCCTTCGCTGCGTGGGATTCATCATCGAACTTTTGGACAGCACTAGCAAAGAGGGTGACTGACGCCCCTCACTTCTGTTTGACACCGATGAGATCTGTACATGACATTCTGGCGACCTGTCTGGTTGCTGTCCCCGCCTCATTGGAAACTTTAATTCATATTTTTAATGTTTCGAAGGCCCGTCCCAATATTCTCCTGGGTGATTTTGCTACCAATGTATATTGCCCCCTATGTATTGAATTGCCGAACGAACAAACCCCCATCCAGTCCCAAATACTTACTTATAATATCACACAAGGTGATTTGTGCTTCTTTCTTACGTGTAATCCTAGTGCGATCTCTGAATGTCTGCGCCTAAAACTAAAAGGCGCCACTTCATTTACAACTCATGAACGGACTTTGTGCTTTCAAAGGACACCGACCACATGTGTTTCAGTTCAGAACAATATGACTTGTAATAGTTTGGTAGTTACCCCCAGTCACTATCGCACGATGTTACTACCTGCCGGATGGCTTTTCTCATGTGGTAATACTTCCTGGCCATATGTCCCTGCAAACATTTCCGGAGGCCCTTGTGCCATTACAAGACTCAGTTTGCTGATGTTTGCATCACATCCGAATGCCAACTCTCGTGTGCTTCGAGATACTGTAATGTTACAGGAGGATTGTGACCCATCTTTGCATTTATATTCCAAGTCTGAATACCTTAGCTTAGCTGGTTCAATTATTGGTGTTCCTGCTTTGGCGGTTTATAATGCCAAATCTATTGGGAAAATGGCCTGCTGGATGGTGAAATCTATTAATCATACTTCTACAATTTTGTCTGACATGCTATTAGACGCCTAGGGTGAACGTAGGGCCATTTTGCAAAATAGAGCAGCCATTGATTATCTTTTGCTTAAACATGGACATGATTGCTCGGACTTCGAAGGTCTCTGTTGTTTTAACTTGTCTGACCATACACAATCCATTCGTGCTCACATCGACAAGTTGCGTGACTTAACAGAAGAAGTTAGAAAACACATTGACCAGGGCTGGTTTGACTGGCTCTTTAATTGGTTACCTGATATACACATGCTACGCCAAACATTAGGTGGTATTTTGATTGCTGTTGCTGTTTTGATTTCTATCTGTTGCTTTATTCAGTGTATTCCTTCACTGCTTCAATTCTGCACACTTGGTACTAGACATAGATCAGTTAGCTTTGTTTCATATTATTCTTCCACAGATGTTAGCTCCATTTAATGAATGTATAATAGACTGAAGTCAAGGGTGAAATGTACTGCTCGATTTTCCCGGCCTTTCTTGTGTTAAAGAGGGACCAATATGACTTCAGTCTCTTTCCATTCAAGTTTAAGGGTTAGAGTAGTGTATAGAGCCTATTTACTAGGCACTTCAACATGATCCTGTGTTCTTCCCCATAGATCAGGGCTTGCACACATAGCCTAGGGGATAGATTCGTTAGTATTAGGGGTAACCTGTCCTGTAGTGAGGGTATTTCATGGAGCCGTGCTGAATTCAGGCCTGGTAGGCCTCCATCAGGAGAGACTCCATCTTTCTTTCTGCTCCGGCAGCTTGGGATGTTTTTAGGTCGAGGGTGATGTTTTAGTTATGAGGTGTTATTCGCTTGGAGAGAACCGGTTCAGGCCGGCCCTTATCGAAGGATTGTATTTTTCTTCATGCCGAAGACACTACATCAGGCCGGCCGGCTGGGAACGTGTCCTTGGCACGGGGAGGTACAAGAATTTGGTGGGCGGCAGGTTACGGGCTGGAATTTTCCATGAGGAAATGCACATCTATATTAGTAAAAGTTTGAGGCAGATACTGGCACTTGCTTTTAGTCCATAGGCGGCACCTGGCCGTTAGCAGTAAAGCTACTACTTATTCCAGGGAAGACAGATGACAAACTTGAAGGTGGAGACAAACCGAGAAATAGATATTCCAAAGAGAAGAGAGTAGCCGATGAGGAAGAGGTCCCAGTGACTCGGAGAGGGAGACGGGAGTAAATCCGTGATTGCGGAGGTGTGACTTCCAGGCGAAGCCGAGGCGCAGACGAGAAGGGAACCTAGATGACCATTGAGTGCAGGCTACATACGACCAAGGTGATGTCAACCCCTTACTATTAGAGTGTACAACTTAATCTTTCACTTTTCTTTGCAGGTTATGTGATATGTATTATGTTCCGTGAGCGTGCATGTAATAACTAAATAAAGTATTCAGTTTGTAGTAAAGCAATATGTGCTACGTGTTCTTGTATAAGAGGGTAACCTATTCTTCCAGTCAGCTGTGACTTGACATGAACAGATGTTAATCCTGATCAGGTAGGTGGTAACTGAATAAGGGAGAAAGGAGCCCCTCGAACTGGGGAACAGGTTGTGCTCAACTAGCCGTCTTTGTGTGATCTGATACATAGTAACACTGATTCCCTTGTTGTTAACTCCCTTGTTGTATGTCGTGGTAATTATAGGATGAACTCGTAAAGGCTGCCGTCTGGGCAGGAAGTCCTGGGTCCGTTTGGGACCGCGAGGCTGTGGCTGCCGTCTGGGCAGGAAGTCCTGGGTCCGTTTGGGGCCGCGAGGCTGTGGCTGCCGTCTGGGCAGGAAGTCCTGGGTCCGTTTGGGACCGCGAGGCTGTGGCTGCCGTCTGGGCAGGAAGTCCTGGGTCCGTTTGGGACCGCGAGGCTGTGGCTGCCGTCTGGGCAGGAAGTCCTGGGCCCGTTTGGGACCGCGAGGCTGTGGCTGCCGTCTGGGCAGGAAGTCCTGGGTCCGTTTGGGACCGCGAGGCTGTGGCTGCCGTCTGGGCAGGAAGTCCTGGGTCCGTTTGGGACCGTGAGGCTGTGAGGTCTTGGTATACATGTATGTAATAGGAATTCCCTGTCCTTAGGTGGTATATATATGTGGTTATTTAGGTGTAAATAGGCCCTAGGGAGGGGGTAACGTTCTGGTTTGGGTTAGAGAGGCTCTGTTGAGCGGGTTCCGAAAACCCAAGCAGAACACCATCTTGGGCACTTGGAGAACTAGATCTCAAGACGATGGGAACACAAGCTGCTTTTGCTCTAGATTGGTAGCATAGATCTTCCTTCCTTGGTTCCACCCCCTCCCTATCATTCTTCCTCCTAATTACTCTACTCTGCTTAAATTCGATCTATGCCTGTCTAAATGCAATCCTCGTTTATGCTGCTGATCAGCCTTTAAAGTATACAAACACTGATGACTGTAATGCTTGAATTGATATCAGCCAATGGTAATTAGTTGGGGGCCACATCCCAGTCCATTGTTATTTTGCACACCATGCCACCGCAGTTTGAGCCAAGCCATATGCTAATCAGTCTTGACCTTGCTCCAATGGTAACAGTCCAGCCCGAACTGTCAGGCCAGGTCCTCCTTGAACTGGAACACAAGCAACCCAAGACCATTTTCACCCTAGTGAGGGCTCATCAGCCAGATATAGCTTGGTTCCATTGGCATAGTGTGCACAGGACCCACATCTGGGCATACTCATCCCACTTAGGGCAAAACACAAAAGTATGTGAAAAGTGATGGATGGAATGATTGAATTAATCTCATCACACTGCCACCTCAGATTGTACCCAGCCATATGCAAATCAGTCTTGACCCTGTTCCAATGGAAACAGTGCTGCCCAAACAGCCAGGTCAGCCCCCCCTGAGCCAGAACTCAAGCAACCCAGGATGTTTTTGGCCTATCTAAGGCCCATCAACCAGGTATAGCTTAGTTGCAGTGACACTGTGTGCAGAGCACCTACATCTGGGCATACCTATTCCACATAGTTCAACACACAAAAGTATATGAAAAGTGATGGATGGAATGCTTGAATTAATCTCAGCCAATGGTAATTACTCAGGGCTGCATCTCAGTCGATCACTATTTTGCACACTCTACCACCTCAGGACCCAGTCATATGCAAATCAGTCCTGACCCTGCTCTAATAGGAATGGTCCAGCCGGAACTGCTAGGCCAGGTCCTCCCTGAACCAGAACATCATCCTCCCTGAACCAGAACATCAGCAACCCAGGACCAGTTTCACTCTGGCTGGGACCCATCAGCCAGGTATAATTTAGTACCAGTTCCAGAGGGTGCATGTTGGAACTCTATCGAAGGGGCTTGCTATAGATCTCCATGCCAGTGCCTTTAAAGTGCTCCATATGCAGCGGGAAACACCCATTGTTAGACTGTTTCACAAGTCAAGGGTGCATGAAAAAGGAATTAATTAAATTGCAAAAATTCCCATTTCTCTTTTTGTTTCGTACTTAGTGGGCCACTGTTGAGTTGTTGTAGGTGTAGGATCCTGTGTAACTACATGATTTGCCATTACCTAGCATGACTGTACATTGTTGGAAACTAATGAACTTGGCATTGCATAATGAATTTTCTGACAGTTTATCAATGTGGTTACTTCACTCATTTCCTTTCAGGGCCGGCTTTAGTGCTGGTGGCACCAGGTGCGACAATGTTTGTTGACACCCCCCCATGACCACCTCTGCCACAGATTCCCTCAACACCACCCTTTAACAGTGCCCCTCAAATCTCCAAAACTACTCTCTCTCAGATGCATTTATTAGTCTTATAGCGCCACACATACCAGTGTAGATTATCAGAGCACTTTACATCACACACATTACCCAGAGACAATCAATCATACATGTGTAAATCAGTTTATAGGAAATGTTACATAGGACAAAGGAATACAAGGTGTTGTAGTCAACAGTATAGTTTGAGTACTTGGTCTGGAGAAGCACAAAACTCAGAATTGAAAATGGAACACCTTGGTTGGGGGTTCACTTTAATAGTTTTTGAGTTGAGAAATAGGTAATGAGGGGGTTTTTATAGGTAGGTATGGATGGAGTTTAGGCATAGAAAGGGGTTTGGGGGTTTATGGATGGTGAAGTGCAGGGATGTTGAGGGGGTTTTAGAGTTCATGGATTGGTGGAGTTTAAGGCTGTTGAGGGTTTTTAAGGTTCCGGGACGGGTAGAGCTTATGGGTGGTGAAGGGATTTTTGGGTTCAAGAGTGGGTGGAGTAGGGGTGTTGAGGGATTTTAGAGGTCAGGGGTGGGTGGAGGTTATGGGCAGGAAAATGTTTAGGGTTCAAGAACGGTTGAAGTTTAGGGTGGTGAGAGGTTTCAAGGATTCAGGTATGGGTTGAGTGTGGTTGTCAAAACAGATTTTAGGGTTCGGAGATGGGTGGAGTTTAAGGATGGTGACGGTTTTTGAATTTCAGAAATTGGTGGATTTTAGGGGTGGTGAAGTGTTTTAGGGATGGGTGGAGTGTATGGACGGAAAGAGTTATAGGATTCAGGGCTGGGTGGAGTTTAGGGGTCAGGGATGGATGTATTTTAGGTGTGATGAGGGATTTTTAGAGTTCAGGGATGGATGATGTTTAGGAGTGGCGAGCAGTTAAAACTAATTAAAAGCATCCAAAGTAACTGTTGACAAAACATAAATCCGAAATAATATTTCCTGAGGCGAAGCACTGAAATAAATATCTTCAACAAAAATGTTTCTAAAAGTCAAAGTTGCTTTTACACCTTAGCACACAGAAGACAATCTCAAATAAAAATACATTCTATGAATTTGTTCCTGTGACATATAGTAAATACCATTCATCCTCCACGTTTCTATTAAACAGTTTAGGTGAAATGGCTTCTCAGTAATGGATTCTATGAATAGTTCTTTTTGAAATCACATACAACCATTGGAGCACCAATTTAGGGTGAATACTAGTATCTGAGTTTGTGATTGTGACCTGATACAGCTATGCTATCCAACATAATGGGCTTGTTTAGGGACCAGAGATTTGTAGCAACATTTTTATAATTTAAGAGGTGGTAAGGGTACTCTTCAATCATGACCTGCATTTCTCTCTAGGTGGGTAGACACTCTTTATTCTCCATCCTATATGCCCGATTTGGGTTTAATCTGTCCATGAGAGTAGTGTCTGACAGTGAGTCATGCCCATCCTCTGAGTCCATGGCTGCTCCAAGTTCAGAGTTTTGGCCCCTATCTTTGTTCAGAGCAGACAATATATCCATGGCAGACAGGTCAATCAATGTAATGGAGCACACACAGGTCCCCTGGTAGATTAATCACTAAGGGGCTCATTATGATGGCGGGCAGACATCGGTCTGCACGCCATCATAACAGTGATGGGACCAACCGCCAGACGTGCGGCGGTCCACTAGCCCAATGAGGATGCGCCCGCCATACTGGTGGGCGCATCCTGGCCTTTTACCATTGCGGATGGTGCTGCTGGCTGCAGCACCGTCTGCAATGGTAAAAGGGCATGCACAGCATGTCCTTGCACCATGTGGCAGGCACCACGCGGTGCCTGCCACTTGGTGCAGGGAACTGCAGTTGGGTACCATGGGTACCGCCCAAGTGCACCCCCCATCCCCGGGGGCCCGCAACGGGCCACCAAAGCCAATCCCCGCCAGCCTTTCCATGGCAGCATCGCCGCCATAGAAGGGCCTTTAAACCACCCACATCCTAATATGGCTTGCGGTGCCTGCTAGGCACCTCCACCATATTAGTGGCCCAGCTCCGCCTGGCCGGCAATCGTAACGATTGCCGACCGGCGGAAAAGCGGCGGACGGACTTTGCGTCAACCGTGATACCCACCAACATCATAATATGGCGGGGGTATTTCACATGAGGACGGCGTAACGATTGCCACTGCCGGCCCAGCGGTGGCGATCGTTACGCCATCCTAATGAGCCTCTTAGTCTCTCCCGTGGCCTGGTGCCATTCAGAAGGGTGGAAATGGAGGTCTGATGCCCATTACCATTATGATGTTTTCCTTACAAGATGACCACCAGTTAAGGCAATGGAAACATTCAGTTCAGTTTACCAAAACAGGTCACCAGAGTCAATGGCTTGGAAGAAACTGAGTGGGTGCAATGATGGGATACAAAACGCTCACTTGTACTCACCAGACCAGACCTCCAGACCAAGGACCAACATCTCCAGCCCACTCCCTCCACTGTTCCGCTCTCTGAAAGTGAAGCTCCTTATTTGAGGGAGGTATGTCCTGTCACTATGAGGGGCCGGGGTGTCAACAATGCCAGAGTTCTTCTTCAGCATTTTGTGCTGCAGTTGGAGTAGGCGTATGGTCCCATAGTAGCTTGTCTTGCTAAAGCCGCACATGTACTGTCAAAGGGATACCATGACAGCAGCTGTTGAGAAGGTACTTCAGCCACCCATGCAGCAAGGCCACTAAGTGCCCTTATGTATGGGAAATTAAATTAATCCTGATTCTGTGAATTAAGATAAGGAATTTAAATTTCCCAGGTTCTTTTTTTCTCACTTATGTACCAGTGAGTAGTGCAAAATGTTTGCGATTTGGGACATTAGCA
The DNA here is from genome assembly GCF_964204655.1 of Triturus cristatus. NCBI lineage: Eukaryota > Metazoa > Chordata > Amphibia > Caudata > Salamandridae > Triturus > Triturus cristatus. The sequence goes on along the minus strand of NC_140587.1, from coordinate 708,284,280 downwards.
TTTTACTTCCTGAATAGTTGCCTAAAGTTAGGACTACTGTTTCTAAAGTGGTAGTTCCTTAACACATAGACCCTTCATCGAACGGCTCCAACAAAACACTAAATTAATATTCTCCCAGTAAACAAACATTTCTGCTAGGTAATGAATGTGCTGTGCACCAGTCATGTTCTAGAAATGAGCTACAATAGACAATGTTTTATTCTTTGCCCAGTTGTAACGCATACCAAATGTTCCGTATATATCTGTATCTAAGTATATTGGGCCACATTTATGAGGTTTTACCGCAGGGCAGCGCCGCAGGCCTCTCTGATGCGCTGCCCTACAGTGAAAGAAAAGGGCAGGAATGCGCCATATCTATGAAATACGGTGCACTCCTGTCCTTTTCCCCTGCACCGGCGCTCAATGGGCTGCCGTGTGCCAACACAGGCACCTTTGCACCATGGCGCAAGGGTGCCTTCGTTGAGGGGATGATTGTTTTTGTGCAGGAAGGGAAACCTTCCTGCACAAAAACCATCAGAAGTAGCTTTTTACCTTTTCTATAAAAAGGAAAAACGAGGAGAAATAAAGATATTTCTCCTCGTTGTGCCTTCCTTACGACTACCCTGGGTAGGCATACGTTTTTGGCGCTGCATCAGATTTACTATTTCTCGTACATCTGGGCTGTGTCAAAAAGCCATGGATGTTGCTGGGAACGCCCCCAGGAACACCCATGGAACGCCCCTTTCATGCAGAAAACTGTGTTAAAGGGAACCATATTTATGAGGCAGCATTAAGCCCAAACAAATGGCGTAGTACTGTCTTGTAAATATGGAGCAGGCTCCTGCGCCACAGTACATCACAAAAAGGTACGTTCTGGTGGCGCAAAGGGCCTCATAAATGAGTCCCATTCTTTTTTCCTTCATCTGGCTTCACCTTTGGGGAGGTCGTCAGATCAAGAGATCCTTTATCAACCCAGAGTAAGTTTTCTGGGTTTATACAATGTGAGAAGGCTCTTAGGCTATCAATACAGGGGGTCGATAAGTACTAATTCTGTGTTAAACATACAAGAAGCAGACACAATACCTCAAAAACTGCAAACTCAAATTCTGTATTGCGATAGTATTGCAATGTTCCCAGCCTACTCAAAATGAACGCATTTGTTCGTATTTAAAAAGATACAGCTCCATAGTCTTTTTTTTTTGTTGATTTAAACAATGCGAAAATCCCAGCACCATCTATTAATTTCCATGAGTGCCCACATAATGTAATAAAAATGATTGCATGTGCCTGGTATAAGTGGTACATGTACGATTATAACCGCTTCTAGAAAATATAAAAATGAGTTGTTACAATATTATACGTGTCAAGGCATGCTGTAGTTTATTTTATTGGCGCCTCTTCAAAAATGATGATTGCATTTCGAAAGGGGAGCCGCCTGACATGGTCCCTGCATGTACATCCGTTCTAATATTCCCGTGCATGGCAGGCTATGATGTTGAGGGGCGCAATATGGATACTCCAGATCATATGCCTTAGAAAAAGGGCCTTTTTGCAGGAGCATTCGCCATACCCTACCTGACACACCCGGAAAGACCCTCAAAACACCCCTTAAATACTGAAATCATTATCCATGCACCAGTTCATTAGATGGGGTTAGGCAGTAAACAATGGAGCTTTATTATTGTTTTTCTTTAAAGCAGTATGTCATTTAATGGCCTTGTGGCACTTTATAAAATCCCATTCCATGGTTTTTATAAAAGTACAATAGGAGCCAGTGTGAGGCAGATTAACTCTCAGAGTATGTGAGCTTGGGCTGGAGAAGGGCGAGCTACCACAGAAGCAAGCATCCATTTGTTGATGGCTTAAAAGAGTATTTTGAATATGCCTGATTGTGACATATTGCGGTAGGAAATACATCTCTTAGAACAGCTCTACTGAAACTATTTCAACAGTGATAAGAAAAGGTACACACATTGAGCTGGTTCTCTCTGGAAAGAACATTACATACTTTCACTGTATTAACAATGGCTGTCAAGGCTTCAAAGGAAATTATTGAAAGTTGGCAGATCTGTTACTTAAAGCAATAATGACTATATCAGGAGACATTTGTGTTTATATTTGTAAATAAACAGGTATCAGTATTTATACTCATGCATTCACATTGTCACATGTACATTAAAGAGCAAATTTTTTTGCAGATGGGCCTGATGTGGGTAAATGGATATTTAGGATTTTGTTGTCAGTGGCTAAAACATCAATAAAATATATACACTGAAACAGTTTGGTGGCAGCACGTGGTAAGAATGAAAAAGGGAGGGAATGAAACTATAAAATTGAAGTAGTGAGAAACATGTTTTGAGACCGGAACGAAATAAATATTAGGTGGAGAGACTGAGGGTGTGTGAAAGATATCCTTTAGAGTCGGTGAAATAGGTGAGAGGAAGATGGATCAAGAGATCAAAAATAAGAGAGTAGCAAAAGAGAATGATTAACATTTCTATTCCAATCTACTTTAACAGGTTTGTGCAGCTGACTTTTAAATTATTGTTAATGTTTGGAACACATATGGAAATCATCCAGTGTCACCTTCATTCATTTGGGGCCCAGTGGTCAGATACTCTCTAGAGAATGAGCCCTTGCTACCTAGATGATAAAGTACATCAGACAATGTGCCCTGTTATCCATTGAACTTTCTATGACTTCAGTCAGGAGATAACTTGCAGTAAGTAACTGTAGACTTGTGAGTTATCACAAAGTGAGGAGACATGACGTAGTAATTAATATCCTCCTGCCTTGGTGCGACAGATCTTCTACAGTGTCATGCGGAAATATAATACTAGGAGAAAGTTCACATGCCATTTGTCTTGGCCGCCTGTTTATTTCTTTCTTTACATCAGAGCCCAACAGAAATGATCCCTCCTCCAACATTACTGGGTTATTGGACAGAGGTTGGCACAGAAGCACTTGTGCCAGAAAGGTTTCAGGTAGCATGGCCGAAACATGTCAGAACTGCAATATACTGTTTCCAGTGGCTTATTCTCCGTAAAATGTATATGATGTGCTGACTGCTGTAATGCTCATTCAAATCACTGAGAATGTTGCAATTTGAAACTCTGGTTAATCTCATAGAGCCAGTGGCGGCTGGTGACATTTGAAAGTGGTGTGGCGTAAACCAATTGTCGTACAGCACTGGAGCGGGCGAGTGTAGCGAGAGACCCTGAAGCACCTACGGGGGGGGGGTTTGGGGGTTCTCCACAAAGAAAATTTTGAGAAAAGAGTGGGCAAACAGTGCATTTTCAAGCAAATTTGAGAAAGCAGGAAGGTTAATAACGCAATTGTGAATCTGTTCTAACAAAGACAATGACTGGCAAAACTGTCTATCGCTTGTTCCACTGACATCCTAGGCGCGCAAAAAGAAACCAATATACTATTGGGTGTAAGGTTTGTGCCTGAAACAAGAATATTATCATGCACACATTCCCCAGTGATTTATGGCACAAAAAGGGCAGGTGCACGCACTGTCATCCCTTTCAACCATGCACAAAGGCCAGACAATTCTCCAAGCAGCACTTATACTCATTTCCTTTCACAATAAAAGGGATTCTTTGAAGCGCCCAACAGCCCTCCCTTAATTTCAAGTACCGAAGCAATGATGAAAGTATCAATGCGAAGGGCATTCTTGAACGGGGGCCACATTCAAGAAGCCCCTTAAATAGAGCACAAAGAAGAAAAGTAAACGCATTACAGTGGATTAGCAAAAGACCAAGCACTCATTACTCTGCCCGCAAAAGGACAATTACAATTGGCTGCAGAGTTCATATTCCATGCAATTACAATACAATACCGATCCCACTATACTATACTTTACTATGGCGACCAGGACAATCTGCCTAACCTGTAGTATTGGAATGGCCTATCAGGCACTCTGGCACTGCTAGAAGGACCAGCTTGAAAAAGACAATGTTTTTTTCGTTTTTTGACGTAATAATGAGATTAAAGAAATATCTCGTACACTGGCACTTTCAGACCTGCCCCTATAACAGTGCAAGAGTGCCTCAAGGGCCAGATCAACACTAGTGCCAACTTGACCTGCAATTACTGAATTAACCAGTGGTAACCTTTGTGACGCACCTGGGCAGCACAATTCAAAAATAAAGCTAGCAGCGCAAGCAAGGCCAGCAGCCAAGGCATCCCAATATCTCTATAAACACCTTACAACTGCGGCCAACTGATCAAATATAAAATCAGAGTGGTAATGTAGAAGTATTCTCAACATATCTCCACTCAACTGCCAGCAACATGCCAGTCACTCCAAACACTGCCACAGAAGGGGCACCCTCAGCGACACGTCTTACTGGCAGCCTACCCTTGCCTCCACTTCTAGCTTCACTTCAAAAGGAGATTATACAGCAACTAAATGAGCAGACCCTGCCCCCAAAAACAATCATTTACTTGCCGAATAAGAAATTAAACTGTAAAGCTAAGTTAACGTGCACTATCTCCAGGGTGCAGTGATCGATAAGATAACTCCCTGATGCTACGGGCATCTCTGCCCACACAAATGCAGCAGACGTAGGTGCGAACTTGGGCCCGGACCGCACTCTCCTCACCTCCTGGCAGGTTGCTATAGTTGACTACTAGCAGTTGGCATGCATGGTGTAACGCCACTCGCCAAGCCACTGTACCCACTCCGTGACCTGCACGGCACGGAGCAGGTAGATGGAAAGGAGAGCACTGACCCACAAGGGCAGTAGATGGCAAGTGGCAGCCACATAATGATGAGCTTATTTCTGGGCCTTGCCTCACCCTGGGGGCCAAGGCATGTCTGTCATCGTCGTCCCACTCATAGCCACTATTTGCACTGCCACGCGCTGCCAGTCGGCGCATACAGGTTCTGTATAGGCAGATGACAGTGGTTACAGCAAGGCGCTGGGGTCTCTGTTTCCCCCCATAAGCAGGGAAGGGCCTGATGCACCCTCTCCTTGGGACATCGTAATCTCAGTCCCCGACAGGTAGTAGCACCAACGCTGATGAGGATCTCAGTCTGCAGCACATTAATATTCTGTACAGTCGCTGCTCGCGCTCCAATTCTCGTGGGGGGGAGTGTTAGGGGTCGTGCGCGGCACGGGGGAGATCATTAAAATAAAGCACCATTATTAAGAAAAGAAAACTAAACTTACCGGATCAGCGCCGCCTCTGCGGGTCCTCCAGGGCCGGGGTCCAACTCCCGCGTTGGCGCCTTGGCAAGTACTGCCTGCTCTTAGCCAATCCAGATGCTGCTCCAGCAGCAGCGCCAGGATTGGCTTGAGCAGTAGTGCGCATGTTCTGTTTAGGGCTTAAAATTTTTTGCGACCAGCCCGCACATGCGCACTAGGCTGCTGATTAGAAGAGCGGCATGGAACAACCCTCGCTCTTCTAATGAGCAGCCTAGTGTGCGCATGTTCAGGGCTGGTCGCAAAATGTTTCAGCCCAAAACAGAACATGCACACTCTTGCTGTGCGCTCCGCCGACCACCTGTGAGACGTGTGGCATCCTGAATCCCTTCAAAATGTAATTCCTTCTTCTATCTACCTCAATCTTTCCTCCTCCTGTTCAATCATGCATGGACAATCTGAGCATACTTAACAACAATCCTACCATTGTGGACAGTGCCAAATCCTTAGGCATCATCCTAGAGAAAAGACTCAACCTACATTCCCATATCACCACCATCACCAAGAATGCATGCTACCAATTGCGCTTTCTCTGGGGGGTTCAGTGTTTCATTCCTGAGCAAGACCTAAAAACTTTTGTCCAATCACTGGTTCTCTCCAGAGTGAGCTACTGCAACTCTCTCCTTGCTGGACTCCCCAAAACCCACCTTTCTCCTCTAAAATCAATCCTCCATTCAGCGGCACGTTTCGTTTATGGGGCAAAAAGAAATCATCATATTACACCCATACTGTTTTCTCTTCGCTGACTTCCCATTGAAGATAGATCAATTTACAAGACTGCATGCATCACCTCATATTTTAGCTAACCTTATTTCTCCTCGTAACCTATATATTGTATCAGTTATGGCCATGCTAACACCTACTGCTTGGAATTATGTCAGTACTATGGCTGGCTACCATTCTGCATGCTCACTACAACTAATGCCAGCAACTCTAAATATACATACTGGCTTTAACTAGCGTAATGCTATCATTGAGTTCAGGCACTACTCCTTGCTCTGGCCAGTGTGTGTTGCAAACATGGCTTGTCACAGAGTTCTAAATGGCTGTGAGGCTGGTAGGAAACAATAACCTGAAAAGAAATCAGTACTTGAAAGATTTTCTTTACTGCACCAGTCCAGCGAGGGAAGAGAAATAATAATGATAATAATAATAATAATAATATTAATAATAATAATAATAATAATAATAGTACTAATACTACTACTACTAATAATAATATCAATAGTAGAGAAATGTGGAGGCAACATACAAAAGTTTAATCTTCGAGGAACATACTGAGAACTGAAAGACAGACCAATTGGATCAATGCACGAAACATCAGGGGACAAGTAAAGAAGCCCAAACATTTAGGAGCAATATAATAGTCTTCACATACAAGCACATACATCTGCAAATGTCTGCTATTTTTGATGCACAGTCATAGCAGTAAACACAAGTGTGAATTGAGTAAACAGACCAGGGTGACAAAGATTAAGTAAATGAGGCAGTTAATGCATAGGCTCTTTCAATCGGAGGGCAGAAATAAGGGAGGCAAGCTGAAGATGGCATAGGAATATTGGCATGAAATAGGTTCTTCTGTATTCATTAAAAAATGGATAAGTCCATCACTCTTTATTTTTGTAAGCAGATTTGATTGGTTTTCATTTATCCAACAATGTAGTTGTTACAGTTATCACCTGTCTGCTTGGGTCTGTATACTTACAGTAAATGAGAAAAATCATTCTAATTCTAAGTAATAGACACTTATTCTACTCCCTCCCCCCATCCCCCATGAGTCAGTTCAGCATTGCAGAAGTGAGAGGAAACAGCATGGTCAATGAAGTGCACCAACACATCTAGTAGGGAGACATGAGATATTAACAATTAGACATCCATTCCTAGCAAGTGTCCAAGGGTGCACAGTGCAGGTCAAGGCCCCTCCAGCTGCCGCCATGTGGAAGTGCCCTTAATATTTCTAGAGGCAGTTCTGGGGAAGAAGGAGTTTTAGTAAACCTCTATCCCAGCATTTAGCCAACGCTCTAAGCTCTTGCGAGTCATTTATAGATGATGACCTTTTCACCCAGAGAAACACTTTAAATAGATCAAGCAGTGGTGTCACAAAGAGGCCTGGGGTCTGATACAGATATCGCCTCTGTGCCAATCCCTGGATCAGCCATTGTAGTTGGGCTGCAATATAATACATCTCAAAATCAGAGACCCCCAACCCCCCCGCCGTTGTTAAGTGTTGCATCGTTGCTAGCGCCACTCGCCTGTACCCCGTTCCCCAAATAAATGTAGTGATCAGTGAGTCCAGCTCCTTAAAGGATGCTTTCAGGACCCATAAGAAAAGTGTGTTAAAAAAATAGAGGAGGTGGAGTAGAGCCACCATTTTCCGGAGTGCTCTTCTGCCTGCCACCGATAGCTGTAGCGGCCTCCAGAAATCAATGGTAGCCCTCAGGGATCTAATAGATCACCCCACGTTCCCTTCCAACAGGTCAGTCTGGTCATGATAAATCTTAACCCCAAGGTAAGCCAAACATCGGGGTTCCCAGTGCAGCTGGGTCAGTCCTCCTGGGGGATCATCGCTCTGCACTATAGGAAAGAGCCTGGACTTCTGCCAGTTGACTCTCAAAGCAGACAATAGACCAAACTCCTCTAGTGTGGATCGCGCTCCTCTCAGTTCTTCCCCCCTGTTGCTCAAAAAGATGAGTAAATAATCTGCATAGAGTGCAATTCAGTGATGATGCTTTCCTATACACAATCCCCTATACATACTTTCAGATCTAGCCAAAGCCGCTAGGGGCTCCATAGCAAGAGCGAACAGCAGGGGAGACAGGGGGCATCCCTACCATGTTCCCCGTCCCACTAAATAACCTGCAGAGATGACTCTCCCCTTGCGCACTCTAGCAGTTGGTCTAGTATAGAGCAATCAAGTCCATGTTATGAAGCTCTCGCCCAGTCCCATGTGGGACATCATTTTGTACAGATAGTGCCATTCGAGGCTATTGAATGCTTTTTCAATATCGACAGCAAAGACTATGGCACCCTCTTTTATTTTCCTCCCCAGCTTCTAGAATGGTCAATAGTCGTTGGATTTTACCTGCTGTATTGCAGCTTGGGATAAATCCTGCTTGATCTGGGTGGGTCAATTTAGGCATTAAAGGTAAGAGTCTAGCTGCCAGAATTTTACTCAGAATTTTGTAATTGATGTTGAGCATCGATAGTGGTCCATAGGCTGATTAATCGTAGGTAGGTTTACCCGGTTTTAGGATGGGGACTATCACTACTTCTGTAGTAGTGTCTGGTAGGGATCCGGCAGCCTTGGTCACCATGTATAAATAAACCAATCTAGGTGTTAGCTTAGCAGAGTATGTGGCGTAAAATTCCACCGGAAAACCATCGGTGCCCGGGGTCTTATTACGCGCCATATGCTTAATGGCATAAGTTATTTCCTGTAGAGTACTGTCCCCACCAAGATCTCTCGCTTCCTCCACCCCAAGTCGTGGCAAGTACACCTGCATCGCCTCTGTATCTTGCAAAGTGGAGCTAGTGTAGAGCATTGAGAAATAGCGGGCAAATATTTCATTAATACCATCCTGCGAGTATATTTTGTTACCCCTTTCTCTTCCAGTTCCACTATTGTCGAACTACGCTTATCTGGGTTGGCCAGCCAACCTAACAGGGAACTGGTTTTTTGTTGCACAGCATGCATTCTATCCATATACTATTTGTAGTGAAAGCATCTAAGTCATTCTACCTGCACCACCACCTCATTTTTAGCTTCCAGGAGTTCGGATTATAGCTCTTGATGTCTTGGTCATCGGGCCTCTACTTCTCTTAAAAATCTCTCAGTAGTTTGGACGCCTCTCCCAATAATGTGCGTTTGATAACTTTCGATCGGCCAATAAATATCCCCTGAGAACCGCCTTGAAAATGTCCCAATCTACTGGGGGGAGGAAGCCACAGCAGTGTTTTCAGTAAAATACTGGATTATCTTGGTTCTGATCATCTCACAGAAGACCTGGTCTTCCAGCGACTCTGGTTTAAGTCTCCAAGTAGGGATTGAAGGTCGAGGTTGCGCCCATTGTAAATGTTATAGGACTGAATTATGATCCGATATGATGCGGGAGATATACTCCACAGTGTGTACCAAACTATGAACACTCTGTGTACAGAGAAACAAATCTAGGCAGACATGAGCCTCGTTGAGCCCAGAAAAGAAAGAGTAATCCTGCCCCATTGGGTAGAGCCGTCTCCATGAGTCAAGAGCTCCCAATGCTGTTGCCATTCTTTAAACGCACTGGCTGTGCAAACGGTTTGGGAGTCACGGAGTGGAGGGTGTGACCGGTCCAGTTGGGTATTGGACACACAATTAAAGTCCCCCCCTATTATGGATGAAGTAGTCAGATATGGTGCAAATCGTCTCAAGAGGTTTTCTAAGAATGTGCTCTGCTCTATGTTCGGGGTGGGCACATTCACTATAGTCATATCGCGGACCACGAGTCTCCCACTTATAACCACAAATCTACCCTCTAGGTCTAACAATTTGTCTACTAGTTTTAAGGGCACTCTGGCTCCAATCCAAATTAGGAAGCCCCCAGGCATAGGCCGAAAATGTGGTGGTGTATGCCTGGCCTCTCCAGCGGCGCTGTAGAGCAGTTCCCTCTTTGTCTGTCAAATGTGTCTCCTGTAGGAGTGCTATTTGGAAACCTCTCCTGTTCAAGTAACATATCACTTTATAACGTTTTGACATGGTATACATTCCCCGGATGTTCCACGATAAGAATTTATATTACATTTACCCTGCCATGGGTGGCATTTGGGAAAAAGTAATTACAGAGTTTCTCTTTCAGTCTCCCGACCCACAGCCCTAGCATGCACAGTATTAGCACAATAAACATTGTTGTACGACTCATCAATTCTAAACTTTTAAAACAATAACTAGGGTGCCAACTCCCCCTCCCCAGGACAAACAGAGCAACACCACCCATCCAAACAGTGAAATCTAAACCAGTTGTGGAAGTTCGTTCCATGCTATGTATGAGTGAAGGGGGTGGCCAATGAGTTACCCCCGCTATCAAATCCCCATCCAGCTTATTTCAATAGCATTGCAAGTTCAGCCCATTGTTCAATGCCCAACACGTATCTCAGGTGCCCCATGTGAGGGACAACCAAGTTATTTTGCTATACTAGTCCTCCAGCCTGTGAAGGGGCAGCAGAGCTGCGCTGCAATTGTTTGTGTCGAAGACCGGTATGACAAACCCGCTGCTGTTGATGACTCCTGTCAGAACTCGGTCCTCGGCAGTCAAGCCAATCGCAGACTTCCTGTGGGGAATGGAAGAATTGCACCCTCTCTGAGGTCACCACCCACAGCCTCGCAGGAAACAGCATCGAATACTTGAAGTCCAGCTGTCATATTTTTTTCTTAGCATCCTGGAATGATGCACCTTGTCTCTGAACATCTCTGGAGAAGTCAGGGAAAATTCGTACAACATCATTATCATTTCGGAGCTTCTCCTTTTCTCGGCCTTTGGAGTATAATAGTCAAGCCACCACCGGTCTCAGAGGAGCCCCGTGCTGAGGAGGTCTAGAAAGGGACTCGGTGTGCCCGCTCAAGTGCAAAGAAGGCAGCGAGGCCCTCAGACGCAACCTCTGTGCGTAACCAATTCTCAAGATAGTCCATTATGCTGGTGCCCTCCACCTTCTCAGGTAGGCCCACCACCCAGATATTATCACGACGGGAGCAATTTCCCGCATCTTCCACCCATATTTCAAGTGTCTGAACTTTAGCTTTCACTGCCGTCAATTGCTCCTTCATCACAGTAATGGCAGACAGGAGTTTCCCCAGAGTCCTTTCATTCATGGCTACTCTCTCTGCAATGTGTTTATGATCATCTTGTAGAAGGCCCAAGTCTGTGCTAATAGTATCTAGTTTGAATTCCAGTATCCCAGTGTAAGCTGTTATAGTTTGAAGTATGTTCTGTAATATGAGATCACTAGGAGGCTCTACAGGCTGGGAGGTGTACTCAGCTCTGTCCCCTCAGGTCAGCTGTGCTATCAAGATCTTGATCACACCTGCAGGTAGTCTTGCACATGTCTCTCAATATCAAGCCAATGCCAACTGACTCATCCTCTCTGTGCTTCAGCTCTTGGTCAATTACAGCCCCTTTAATCCTTCAGGCTCTCTTCACACCCTTCCGCTAGTAGTGCAGATGGAGAGTCATAAAGAGCTTTAAGCAGGGATCAATAAAGCACCCACTGCGATGATGTCCTATCCAGGGACAGCAGGTGCCCAAACACATACTGTGTCGATTAAAGACCCCTCAGACACAGGCCTCATCGCCTATTCAGAGCAAGAACTTCCTAACCATTGCCCGAGCAGGTCCTTCAGCAGTCTCTTTAATAGTATTGACTGTAATGTGATCTCTGGAAAGCTTTGTCGTCCCCCCTTTTCCAAAGGGATGTTGTCAGAGAAGTTTTTTTAAATTATGAGCCTGTCTCTTTCTTCTCACTCACGTCTTCCAGCTCTGGTGCAGGGCCTCTTCTATACAGCCTCCTCTGGTAGTCACCGGCACGGTGATGTGCTGGGCAGAGATCGGCTGCTCCTTCAGGCCAGGGTCTAAGTTACCCTCTCAGCCGCCATTATAGGTTGCTGTCATGCCTAAAGGTAGGTCGCAGCACTTGGCAATCTCCAAGGCCTCCTTTTACGCTGCATCAAGATGTCTCCGCAATATTAACAGTCGAGGGCCGACAGCCCCTATAGGAGAAAACAGTGCCCCCGCCTACGTGGGACCCTAATGGCCTCTAGTGCAGGCACTTTCGACACCTCCCATGTTGCATTTTCCGCCAGGCATGTTTTCCTGACGTAGCTCTTCCGCCTAGCCTGAGATGCGTGATGTGGGCCTCGACTCATTTCCTCACTGCAGGGGTCTCTGAGGCCTCTTATGCCCGCTGCAGTCTCCAGCCGACAAGATCCCAATTGGGCCAGAGGCATCTAGCCGCAGCGGCCACCGCACTGTCGCACTCACTCTAGCAAGGGCATACCAGCCACCGAGTCAGCATCACTCCGCCTGCCACTTGCAGCGGTCTAGTTGCCACTCGTACATTGAACTGAGACCCCAGCCCGGAAGGGCTTGCACACTATGTATCACTCTTTGGCCAGACGACGACCAGAACAAGGAGGTGAGGGCACAAGAGATCAAAGGCTGCCGGAACAAGAACCTCCGGACCCTCATCCTGCACCAACCAGGCATCTCCCTGAAGGACATCCTCATCATAGCCAGATCACATGACCTATCCGACGCCAGGGCAACAGCAATGGGCATCGCAATTACCCAACAAGTGGAGAAACCTGTAGCAATCAAGACAGAAAGGGCAGACGCAATTCGTTCCCAGACCAGAGGTACCCGGGGACAGTGGCCTGGAAAAAGCGCACAAGGCTAGCGCTGTGGATACTGCAGAAGGGAAAAGCACCCGCAGGAAGAATGCCCGGCACAAGGGCGAACATGCTCGAAGTGTGGCACACCCAACCACTTTGCAGTAGCGTGTAGAGGAGGCCCACGGAATCGAGGAGCCCGAGGACGACGGCCGCCATCGTAAGCAGTCAAGCACTTGTCACTCGAAGAGCCCAAAAACCCCAGATCAGGTCGGACACCCACTTGACAGAGACACTACCTCGAACAGTCCTCAAATGACGAAGAGGGCGAGTGCTACCTAATCTCATTCGCAAGTGACCTCAAACGTAAAAGGCGGCCACAAGCCACGTGTGCCATGGAAATTGCCAGGTCCAAAGTCACTGCGCTGATCAATACGGGGGCATCCGTGAATGTGATGGGGTGCCAACATTACAAGAGGCTTAACCCACGACCCGTCGCACGTCAGGATCCTCATGTATGGCAGCCAGACGCCTCTACCGCTGAAAGGAAAGATGACCGTCCAAGTGAAGGCAGAAGGACATGAAATTACAACCACTTTCCATGTGGTCGACAGGGAAGCAGATATCTTGGTGGGAAGCCACACGGCCGAAGACCTTGGCCTAGTTACGGTTGCCAATGCTATCAAGACTCTGCAGACCGAAGATATCCTAAACCTATTCCCGCAACTATTCAAAGGCCTCGGGTGCATGAAGAAAGCCCCGATCAAATTGCACATCGACAAAGCAGCAAAGCCAGTGGCCCTGAGACACAGACGAATTCCATTCCACCACTTGTGGAGAAGGAACTACAAGAACTGGAACAGCAGGGCGTCATCGAGAAGATCACCGGGCCAACACCCTGGGTATTTCCCATGGTGATCGCGGAGAAGCCGAAGCAGCCCGGTAAGATCCGGCTCAGTATCGACATGTGCCTGCCCAACCAAGCAATCAAGTGCGAGAGATACCTGGCGCCCACCGTAGATGTTATTCTGGCAGATCTCAATGGGCTCAATGGGCTCCAAGCTTGACCTCAACGCAGGATACCACCAATTGAGGCTATCGGCAGAAATTTTCCAGAACGCTGTCTGGGAAACACTGTCAGGGCTCCAAGGAGTGCTAAATGTCAGCGATGATATCCTGATACACTCCGCGACCATTGCCATCTCCGGGCCACGCTCCAACGGCTCAACGAGCACAGAGTCACCCTTCACAGAGACAAGTGTTCATTCTTCCGGAGGTCCATCGAGTTCTTTGGCTACATATTCAGCCAAGATGGGTTCAGAGTAGACCCAAGGAAATCGCTGGCCATACAGCAAGCTCCTGCACCAACAACGGCATCAGAAGTAAGGAGTTTCCTCGGAATGGCCACCTATTGCGGAGGCCACGCTAGCGGAACCACTGCGCACTCTGGCAAAGATGTAACCTGGAAGTGGGGCCAGGAGGAGGAAGATGCATTCCAGAGAATTAAAGAAGCGCTATTGGGGAAAACGACCATGGCGTACTTTGACACCACACGGATGACAGAACTTTTAGTAGACGCCAGCCCCGTTGGGCCCGGTGCTCTCCTGGCCCAGGAGATGGAACCCGGGAAATGGGCTCCCCTTGCCTTCGCAAGTAAAGCCTTCATGCCAACAGAATCCCGGTACTCCCAGATCGAGAGGAAAGCACTGGCCATCAAATGAGCCTGCAATCACTTCCACCTATATGTCAGTGGACATCCGTTTTGGGTGGTGACTGACCACCAGCCGCTAATCCCGCTGTTCAGAGGCACTGCAGCACATCTGCCACGAGAATCGAGAGCTGGACCATACCAAATGGAGTTAGTGTACCAACCCGGGGTGAAAAATCCAGCAGACTTCATGTCGCGACACCTGCCGGAAACAGCTGGAGACGGAGGCGATCAGGAACAGAAGACGGAGGAGTACGTAGACATGGTCTCCCAGTGGGCCTGCCTGCAAGCCCTCACCCTGGACAAAATCAAAGCTGAAACCTGCAAAGGTGCAGTACTGATGAAAGTGCTTCAATCACTCCAAAGAGGGTCCTGGGAAGATTTTCTGCATGAAGTGAACGGATGGAATGAGGCTGAAATGGACCGGGTAAACAAGCTCTGGAGAGTGTGGGATGAACTGAGCGCCGCAGCAGACGGGGTGGTACTGAGAGGCTCGCGGATAGTCATCCCGGCGAGTCTACAAGAACAAGCCACCGCCCTCACCCACAAAGGGCACCAAGGGACGATGCAAATTAATTCTCGCATGAGAGAGAAGGTGTGGCTCCCTGGACTTGAAGCTGCTGTAGACACCCTGGTAAGGAACTGCTGACGATGCCAACTCACAAGCAGCCAAGAACACCCCGCCCCAATGATAACCGAAGACCCTGCAACAGCCCCGTGGGCGAGGATAAGTGTAGACTTTGGGAGCTTCCCGGATAGCCAGATAACTGCAGTACTGATCGACAGTTACACAAAATACTCCATAGTCGAGGTCATTCCGTCCACATCATTTGCTCACCTTCAACCAGTATTGTGGAAGACATTCTCACTGTTCATACTACCCCAATAAATTAAGTCTGACAAGGGACCCCCCTTTCAGAGAGCCGAGTTCAAAAATATGGTAGCATCGCTGGGGATCCCCCACCACCGGATCATCCCCCAATGGCCGCAAGCCAACGGAGAAGCAGAGCGCTTCAGGCGGACCCTTAACAAAATCCTGCGGAGTGCAGTCTCTGAGCAGGCTGACCCAGAAGTGGCGCTGCACCGATTCCTACGCGAGTATCACAGTACTCCGCACTGCACGACACAGAGGTCACCCTGGTCTCTGATGCTGGCAGGGCCCTGGCGGGATACAATCCCCGCCGCCGACGGGTGGGCCACAGAACCGTATGACCCTGCTGATGCCCAAGCACGGAGAACCACAACCAATGAGCGGGACAGCAAGAAGAGAAAGGCCAAGAACCGTACCATAGTGCCAGGGTGCACAGTCCTAGTAAGGAACCTTTGCCGCGGAGGGAAGTCCTGCACTGCTTATGAGCCCAGGGTGTGGACCGTGCTGAAGACCAATGGGACCGCCGTCACTGTCCAGAGGGGAGACAAGACCATCACCCGGAACATATCCTGTTTCAAGCGAATCCACGAAATGAGCACCGACTGGATATCTCCTAGCCAGGTAAAGGGCGGAGGAGCTGCAGTGGGGAGCCGCTCACCTGGCCCAGAGGAAGATCAAGCTGCAATGAACCCGCCTTCACCTATGGCCACCGAGACCGGAACCACCGCGACCAACAACACCGCCGTAATATCTAACAGTCCTCAGGTGAGCTGAGGAGGCCGCCACCCAAGATATTAACTAAGACCCAACCCAAGGCTGAGCCAAAGGCTCACAGACTTCATGTGTTAACGTTTAGTTTGGTTTGAACACTGACTTGCGATGGGATGTAGCGGTCTAGTTGCCACTCTTACATTGAACTGAGACCCCAGCCTGGAAGGGCTTGCACACTTTGTATCAATCTCTGGCCAGATGTGGCCAGAGAGTATAAATAAACGGGTGGAGGTCACCCGAGACTACAGGCCCAGACCAGGCAGCTGAGTGATTGTGTCCATTATTTGCAGCTGCATTTTAAGGCCCTGTCGCCCTTATCGAGCAACATCACACCACTCACTTCTGCTGGGCAACGCGGCACATTACACCAGGCTCGCAGGCTGCATGTACCTTCTTGTAGCAGTGTGACATCCGCAGTCATATGAGCTCTGCTCCGGTGGCAGGCCAGGTCGTAGCAGCTCTGTCAGGTACAGGGTAATTCGATTACTGTACCGGGGTGGCTTGATTCCACTGCAGCATCGCCGTTTTCAGCCAGAGCTCCCCATTGTTAGCATTTCTATATATATATGTCGCTGTTCTGAGCAGGCGCCAGCATCTTGTGCTCGAGGCCTCGCCAGCATAATTCGTCCGCTCCTTCACAGCAATCCCACCCCAGAAATAGGTTCAGCTGCATGGGCTATGACACCCCCAGTGGCAGACCAGTACAAAGGGGGTAATTAGGACTCTCAAGCCGGTCTCATCTTATCAGGATGACACTGGATGCGGGTCACCCAAGTAGTGCTCCAAGCAACGCTGCTCACTCCATTGGCGTAAGGCTATGCCCCAAGTCCAGCACTCTTGGGGCCTGATTCATAAATGGTTGTAAATCTACACATTTGGAGTCCCTGCTATGCACAGATCTAGGCCCAACATTGGCATTTTTGCTGCTCGAGGGGGAAAACAACCATGAGTATGTCCCATTACGAGCAAGGGAGTTGAGGGGGATGGAGCCAGGCAGCAATGAAGTAGGGTGCACTTGAGCAACGCTCTCTGGTTGCTCCATGCACATTCAATATTGATGACAACTGAGAGTCATTACTGGGGTGGATCACAGTGGCTGGCAGCGACGATGTCACAGCTGCCATTGGAGTGCCCTGCTCTATGGGGCTTACTGGTCTAGGGTTAGATTGCTGACAGATCTCAGAGCAGAGTCTAAGATGGCAGCCATGCTTGGGTGACGAAATCGGGATGAGGTTGTCACCCTGCAGCAGAGGGCAAGGGTGGATGTTGGAGATGGTAAGCTCCTGGGGCATGGCAGATGTACCTGCGCACCCACTCGTGGCTCTGGCATGTGAACCCTTGTATAGTGAGTTGGTGAGCAGCAGAATTGCCCTGTGTAGTGATCTCTTGTGTTTTGGAAATTGTATGAGCTGACACAGGCTTCTGCAGAGGGCTTGTGGGGTGTGTGACTGAAGTGCTAATGAGTAGAGAGAGTGCTTAATTGTGGTGTCGCGATCCGCCCCTGAGGGTCTGAGGGAGAGCCCGTGGGCTCAAATAAATCAGAGGCCTGAGGTGGGGCCTTCCTACACCCCTCCCTGGAGAATATGTTGAGCTTTGCATGGGTGCAACAGTGCCTGCTAAATGCAGTGTCCCATGACACATGGACATGGTGAAACCTTGCCCGCTTTTGAATGATAGTCCACAGGAATTTGTTACTGGCTATCCTTGAAAGTGCATTCTATTTGGAACCCAGATGTTTAGCCGGGGTTGAATAAAGAGCAATGATGCCTGGCACTACAATGGTTTTAGGGACAGCAACTGGAGATTTTGGTGCTACTAGAACAACCTGTGCTGAATTGCCCATTTCACATTTACTAAGGGGATTGCTGACCAGTACTAGTATGCAGGGTGAACAGAGAGGGGGTACTGCACCCCATTCACATTATTCTGAAGTATGGTTGCCCCTGCCATGAGCACAGAACGCCATTTGCACTGTTTATCTTCCACCTCCCCACACTAGTAAAGATGGGCAGAAGGTAAAGAAGCAGGGAGGAGAACTCGGAAGACCACAACTGTGAGTGGTAAAACCACCCATGGGACTGGCCAGTATGGCGTGATGAGGAGCACTGTGCCTGAGGACAGGCTAGATGCAATCCTGGCAGCCATTAGTGCAACAAGAGATCTGCTGGAAAATAAAATTGACACCCATCTGTAGAATTGGGCTTACTATGCTATTATCATAAACAGATGTCGAAACATTTAACGCAGGTCGAGAAGATGGTGACTGACTTCACCCCCACCACAGTCATAATACAAATACAAGTTAGGCAACCAATGAAAGCATAAACATGTTGGAAAAGAGGGCAGAGGACTAAGAAGGGTGTGCTAGGAGGAACAATATTGTGGTGATTGGACCAGAGGAGAACATTGAGACTCCTCTATGTCACTGATCTGGAGGACTGGATACAAGAAGTTGTTTCCTCTGAGACTCTCTAAATTTGTGCGCTGGAGGAAGGGAGCACACAGAGTGCTCTTTAAAACCTGGGGGGCCTTCTCCTTTGTTGGCCCATTTATTACACTACAGGATAGGGACTTTATCCACCGCAAAGCTTACTCCAAGGGACACTTTGTAGTTGAAAATGCCAAAATACTGATTTCACTGCTCAGATGCAAAACAAGAGAGTTTCTTACATGTCTGTAAAGAAAACATTGCATCATTTGGGGCTCCAGTACTCATTCATCTACTATGCTAAGCTGGATAACAGGGACCACTTCTTTGCCGCTCTCCTTCAAGCATCAGAATGGCTGGACAATTATAATGCAGGATGTGTACACGTAATTAGAGACCAAGCAGAGGAGATGCTTAGATGAAGATGCTTGAGAACACGTCAAACATGGGGCCCCTGAAAGATGACTCAGCACACACGCAGGCAGTGTTTGCCACAGCGAAGCTTTGCAGTATTACCGGAACAACTGCTGAGCGCTAGGACTCTGGTTCTGTTGTGGACAACATGGACGACTCGAAGCCTGCCACTTCCTAAAGTAATTTCAGCCACCTCTGATGAATTCAGATGATCTGGTGGGGCTGAACCGGATGCACGTTTGCAGCCAACTGTGTCACAATTGAGGCTCAGATAGAATAACAACAAGCATTTGCAATGCAATAGGTCTTGCATTTGCGAGAGTTAGATCTATTGGTGTTGTAAATGACAACATCTTTTACCTCTGTGTTTTGGTTTGGAGTGTAGTGGATGTAAGTGGTGTTGAGTGGCATTATGTGGGTTGTATTGGAATTGTTAGTTGTGGAATTGTGTGGGGTGAAATTGTTTGGTGTGGAGTGTATTTGTGTAGTGGAATTATATGGCATAGAGAATAGATACGGGTGGGAGCTGCCCATAATTAATAGAAAGGAAGATAGAGATGGCTAGTTAGCTTGTTTAGGAAGTGGTAAATGAACTAGAGACAAAGGAGCAGAAAGAGTGTGTGAGAAAGAGAGAAAGAAGGGGAGAGCAGACTACAGACACAAAAAGAGGGAGGACCTCCTGTACACAGGAGACACCTTAAGAAGAGGAGCATGGCATGGGTTTGAGGGATGGAAACCTTGAAAAGGCACTGTGCTTATTATGTGTGAGAAGGACGTATAGAGAGGAGATAGCGAGTGTGTGGGAGGGATGAGAAGGGGCAGTGGGATTGTGAGATGAGAGGTGTAGTGGCAGTGTGAGGCAGAGATGAGAGGGGTAGTGGATGTGTAAGGAGAGTTGCCAGGGTTGTTGGAAATGCAAGGGAGAGATGTGTTGGATTGGAATTATTTGTTGTGGAATGGTGTGGTGTGAAGTTATGTAGTGGACATTTGTGGGATGTCGGACATACCTTTGAATGTTGTTTCCTAGAATGACTAATCATCCATGCTCAAAATGGATCCTGAGATAAAAATGTGGGTCGTAAGAGAATCCCAAGACCATATGAGCTCCTTTCATTTTACCATGAGACTTTAATAGAGCGTACTTGTGCTTCCCTCAGCTTATTATAATAAGGTTCAAGCAGGAGTGTATGTGCAGAATGTACCACCACAGAAGACCAAAGACAGAGAGTGCTCCCAAGTCCAGTCAAAACGGGGGCAATATGCAACAGAAATATTTCAGAAAGTATTTGAAATACAGAAACATTATTCTAAAAACAAAAGAACATCTTCACAAAAAAGACCCAAGTTAAAAAGGTAACTTTTTGAAATTCTATATTAGGAAAGTAAAAAAAAACAACAAAGGACCAGCACATGTAGGTTAGAGTAATTGATGCTAAAAGATAATTACAGAAGTGGGCGGTACATCCACAAGTGTTATTTATCCAACACTCACCGGAGTAGCAGGGTTATTTTTCGTAGTGTGCTCCCTGCCCTCCCTCTTTTCCCAATGCCGCCATTAGAGGCAGGTTAAAAGTTGTGAAAGTCTGTATCTTTGGACCACAACAGAAAAGATAGAATTCTTGCAAACAATGACAGTGTAGTAACTCAACACAATCCTGGCTGCTTTTTTCTTCTCTTTATTTGCAGTCACCCACAGTAACGCCCAGCTGATTCCAGCAGAATGCCAAGATGACAGCCAGCTTAGAATGTTCACATCTACCCATTCCAACACCATAATCCCCCGCATCATGGCCTATTCTATATTCTAAAGTATCTCAGCACATTTACCCCTTCTCATATACATAACTAAAAAAAACGAATGCATACATTTTCCTGCTACAAAGCCATGAAACATTCTACAAGATACAAGTTCAATACAGGACAATATATACAGTACGACAGAAATGCAAAGAAAATATAACAGTGCAGCAGGAATACAGAGATCACCCATAGACAAAAATAAATAAATCCTCACTCTACTACTCTCGGACTATTGACCTTACATAAATTCCCAAAACTCTACTCTCTCCCATCATCTAACCTCACAATTGACCATTTTACTTATATCACCTTCTGTTGTTGGAAAAACTTGCACTCGCCTTTCCTCACAAAACCTATTTTACTTTCCACCACCCAATCTCCACTCTTCACATCCAAATTCTTCATGCCTTTCTGATTGTCATAATTCACTTTGTTATACTTCTGTAAATCAGTCACTCTCAACCTCATACTCTCCTGAGCCACCCACACCTGATCTGTTCCTTGTAACCACATAGGATATTCCTTTGTTGCTGGATCCCTGTCTTTCAGAGCTCTGAACAGAGGTATGCCAGTCACGGCATGAGGTATCACCCTATGAACGCACACCATCTTATCCAGTTCATCTCTCCATGCCGGCCCATTTGCCAGAGACAATTGAATACTATCCATGATGATGCAGTTTACTCTTTCCAACAATCCACTGTCCTGTGGCCGGAACAATGTCACACGGTCATGTCTGATACTCTGTTTTGCAAGAAACTCTGTCATTGCTGAGGAAACCAATTGTACTCCATTAACCGTGGCCAACACTTTAGGTATTCCTTCTTCCAAGAACACCTCTTTTAGAAATTTCTTGACATTACTAGTTGTAATCTGCTACACGAATCTAATCACGAACCTCTTGCTGTGGTAATCCACTAAAACTGCTAAAAACTTATCTTTTTCCCTAACTTCTCAGTAGGTCCTAAATAATCTATGGCCAATTTCTCCTGTGGCTGGAAGTTCCATGCACACCAAATGTGGCGTCCTAACTACTTTAACATTGTCACTATTGCTGCAGGCATTGCAATCACTGACCACATCCTCCACTCGTCTATCCATTCATAGCCACTAGAAAAATTGCCTTAACTTTCTTTTAGTGAAGTTCCTCTCTAGATGCCCCTCATGAACACTTCTAATCAATCTCAACCTCAGCGCACTAGGTGGAACGATGCAGTCTCTCCTCAATATTTTATCTCCCTGAATGCTAAGTGTTAGAAATGGGATTTCTGGTTGGCTAGGGCATGCGCCTAAGCCAAGCAGAAACCACCACTCTAGTCAGGGCAAGGGAGTTACACGCTGAAGATAACCCTTGCTCACCCCCTTGGTAGCTTGGCACGAGCAGTCAGTCTTATCCCAAAGGCAATGTGTAAAGCGTTTGCGCAGCACACACACACACAGCAGCAACACAGTAGGCACACTACAAAAGAAACTCCACACAAGGTTATATAAAAATAGCCTTTGTTTTATCCAAAACACATTAGAATCATAATCACACATGTACACTGTGCCAACTGGCACCAGGTAATAATTTACAGGGGATTATATACATGACAGGGCCAATAGGGCCACTGTCAGAACCTTTAGAAAGCATAAGTAGCAAATATAAAACAACCAGTAACTACTGGCAGACTACTGTACTCACCATTATCACTAGCAAAATAAACGCATCATGTCTGCTTCACATTAGGCATAAACACATTATGCATAAATCACATTTAGGAGTGCACTGTAGGAACACTCCCCAGGTGCATAAATCACCTTACGCATAACCGCACTATGCATTCCTTTAGGGCCTTGCCCCCTACCAGTACACACAGGTACTCGAAATGACCCCAGACCAACTGGCCTTCCTGGGGGCCCAAATGCCCTCTGTCCCGAAAGTGCGGGTTATTAATTGTAGGGCCTTCCACTGGTCCTCTGGCTACCTTGGCAGAGAAGACAAGGTGCACAAAGCACTGGGGCACTGGGGGGGAGTGCGTGTCACCCCCTCCTCCTCCGGGATCATAATTGACCCTTCGTTGCAGCTGCCCGCGCTCGCGATGCAGCTGTGTAACAATGAGGCCTACAGAGTGCCGTGAGAGCCCCTCCTTCCCTGGTCTCCTCTCATGCAGGACAAGCACTGACACCAACTGTGCCTTGTGAGCCCCCTTCTGCGGGCTCCTCCTGGTGCCTTCAATTGGCACCCGCAATGCTCAAGTGTAACCCCACTCACCGGGGCTTCTTCTCTGCCTTCACGGTGACCGGAGCTGACTTTCACAGGAGCTGGGAGGATTCCTACCTCTTGTCGGGTGCGCTCACGATTGGACATCAGGAAGCAACTGAGTGGAGCCCGCAAGGCTCCAGTCCCTCTCTCTCACTCAAGCGGGGCAGGCTCCCGCCTTGATCTCCTTCAAGCACCACTCTGCCTGTCTTCCGACCTGTGCCTCTCTTCTGGCCCTGCCCACAATCAGGCAGCTTGCCTGCTTTCCGGGTCGCCTCTCGTGGTGAGGCTCCAATTTTGTAAAGAAAAAGATCGGGGTGGGATCCCGTTCAATTTCCCTCAACAGCGGGGCTCTGCCTTGCATGCGGGAGCCCAGCTTGGAATATGGCTACTCCCGGAGTGATGACTCCACTATTCCTGGGCCCTCAAAACAACGGGTTAGGCTCCCGCTCTGTTTGCAGGCAGCTCAGGGGAATCCCCACGCCGGTATTCCCTCGGGGCACGTTGTAGCCCAGCGCTGCAGGACTCCCGCGCTCCTCTTCTCCTGCAGGACTGGAGTCCCCCCTCTCTGGGGCTCCAGCAGTAAAGGTGTAGCGCTTCACGAAGCGCTGGAATCCAAGAGCTTCAGAGGGGCAAAGCTGGGCCCAGGCAGGCCAGCACACAGGGCCCTCCAGCACGGAGGCAGTCCCTCATGGCGGTTCCTCCTGGGGCCCAGCAAGTACAAGTAAGCACCCACAAAAAGTACACTTTCATGGGGTCACAGCCCCAGTATATATATACTGTATTTCTCTTTGACTGCCCTGGCATAGGGCTTGGGGGAACCAGTCTCAACTGGCTTGGGGGGATATTGAAGCACTCGGTTTACCAGGCTTCCACCCTCCTTTGTCAGATTGGGCTTGTCATCGACACACCACAGGGGGGTGTAGCCAGCATTCACCTAGGCAGGCACAGACCTATTCAGTGTCAGGGACTACTCCTCCCTCTACTCCAAATGCAGATCTGCCCATTCAGCCTAGCACTGACTCACCCTGCCCTCCCTGGAGCCACACACCTCAACAGCCCCTTCACTCCAGAGCCAGACTTGCAATACACATCAGGCAGGCAGACACATAGCACACAGAAATGCCAACTTCTATAAGTGGCATCTCTAAAATAGTGATAATAAATCTGCACACACCATTGCGCAGCATTTATATTACTATTCCAAACATACCAAACTTGACCACGCTGCTCTCTCATATCAGGAATTTCCACTGAAGCACTTATCAGGGAATCCCCTATGCATTTCTATGAGAGGGCAGCCTCACAGCAGTGAGAAACCAAAATGGCTGTTTGTCACTACCAGGACATGTCACACACTTTAGATACATGCCCTACCTTATACGTACAATGCACCCTGCCCATAGGGCTAGCTAGGATCTACCTTAGGGGTAACTGACATGAATTGAATAAGCTACTTGAGGAAAAGATCATTGAGTCGATTGGGTTCTCTGATATGTTGCCTCCCATTGTTGTGGTTCCAAAGAAAGGAAATTAAATCCGTCTGTGTATTGGCTTGAGGGATCTCAATAGGAATATATGGGTGGACAGGCAGCCATTGTCCAACATCGGGGAGATGCTGAGCATGATGAGTGGTGACAGGGTGTTTAGTGTTCTGGATATGTCAGCAGCTTACTACCAGATGAATCTACATCTGGAATCCCATCGTCATTGCCAAAATTTGTTGTAACGCAGCACAATCCCGGTTACTTTTCTCTTCGATTTATTTCCAGTCAAGAGTACACCCAAAGTAACCTCCAGCAGATTCCATCAGAATGGCAAGATGACAACCTGCTTAGAATCTACACATCTCATAATTCCAATAGCGTCATCTCCTGCATAATGGCCTACTCCACATTCTAAAGTATATCCAGAGACATGTCTACATTGGGCTATGGTATGTTACCAGGAAGAGCAATCATTCGCTTTTGTTTCCCCAGCACCTTGGAGCAGAGTGGTCTGCTTTGCATGATGCGAAAACAGCTCACCTGGAAAATCTTTTCTCACCAGGCACCTCCCAAAAACCAAACAGGTCCAATCAAATAAATTCAACAATGGAAGCCTTTAAAAGATTACATCTCCTTAATAAATTTCACCTCAGACCCTATCACAAATAATCAGGAGAAGGCTGCACTCATACAATACTCAGCAGTAAATTCCCTCTTGATGCAGTAAAGTAACTTCACTGTCCAGTATGCATTGTAAACAATAGGTTCAAAACAAGCTGATAATGTGTTAAGATGCAACAGGTAGCATCTGTGTATTATTAAAAGTGGGGAAAATAATCTATAAAACCGATTCTCAAACTAGTATACTGCTTTAATTTAATTTGAATCTCCAGAGGAGGTTTGGCAGAAAGCAAGACATGATATGACTCTACCAAGTCTGAGCACAGGGCTCATATTACAGTTGCAGCCGGCGCTGGGCAGACCCGTGTCGCACGGAGAGGGTACCACAACTACCAGAATGCAGGGAAGTTGCTCATGTGGGCACGGCAAAGCTCGAGCTGGAGTAGGGTATGGAGTGTGCAAGAAAAAGCAAGTACAGTATGTGCACACATGTATATATAAACACATCACAGCAAAAACACACAGAGAATTATGATTTCTAATACAATATATCAAGAAGAGGAACATGTTAGCAAACAGAGCTTTGTTCGAATTCTACATAAATGAACAAGGTTACAAGGTTTTGTCTGCTGTCCTGACTGCCAGTGAGTTGATGCCAGCAAACTATGGAGCATATGTACAAGACTGCTGCTAACTAACGCTAATGCTAGTTAGCGGCAGTTTTCTTATCGCGGCCTATCACCAAAAACTATCACCCTGTTAGCAATGTATTTACAATACGTCGCTACATGGCGATAGTTTCAGGTAGCTGCAGTGAAAACTGCAGGTAACACTAGCGTGAAGGCGGTACAAATGCTGACGTTAGCGGCCAAAAACTGACGAAAGGCCCATTAGCGGCAAAAAAACTCACGTTAGTCAGCCCAACGTGACTTTTTTGCCTATAGAGGCAAAAATAGCCTACAAGTCCACCTCCAATGAAAATAGAAAATAAAACCAATGGAATGCAGAATGGAGCAGCCAGGACTAAGTGCAGCACAGATCAACAGCCACCCAAGCCCCCAACAGCCAGGATTACCAGCCAGAGTCCAATTGGAAGAGGAAATTCAGGGCTACATCTATGAAAAGAGGAGCATTGCTGTGCCAAACCATGATGCAGTAATTTTCATTGCGCACTCCTTGCAACACCTTGGCATCCAAAACCTTGAAAGCACGGACAGTCCCCGGGGCCCAGAGACCTCGCTGGGCCTGCGTCTGGGACCCAGAGTGGGATGCGGAGGTGCTGTGGAGTCGCTGGGCCGTGGGAGTAGACATTGAGGTGCAGCGTCCGCCCTTACCTGGTGGTGACATCTGGCAGGTCACATGGAGACACATTGCTGACCTGTGTGAGAAGACCACCATGTGCCCCTTGGAGCTGTAAACCGTAGAAGCGCTCCTGCACACCAACATAGGGAGGTCTGCATCGAATACTACGATCCACCACTGCCACAGGGTGCACGGAGGAGATTATCAATGGTGTGATGCACCTCTCTCCATCATATGTCGTAGGATGTTGTGCTGGCCGGACACTGCGGAGGGTGAGGCCCCTGAGCTGTACCAAACTTGTGTGGCGGGAGCGCTGCAGCTTTGCGCCTAAGGGGGCCCTGTTGCCACACCTACATCGGGAAGTTGCCTAGCAGACTTGGTGGCGACTGCTGTACCCAGGCTTGTGAAATCCCACTTGACTGAGGCTACTGCTGGCTAAGTCACAGATTTGGAGAGAGTGCAGCGCATTGAGCCCCGGTGTCACTGTCCAGGTGAGGAGAAGGTGGGACGCCTATTGGAGGAGGCCCGGGGGTGAGTCAGGCCCAGGCCTAGCACCTGTGGGTGACACATACCGTGCCCCGAGCAATCCTTGCGCTGCGTCTGACCTACATCACCGAGGGTACCGCAGAAGACTGGTGGGGGTCTCCACTAACTCGCTCAATTCGCTGAGAACAGCCATTGGTGGCAGTGGGTGCCAGGGGCATGGGGGCCGGTTTTGGCCCAGGCCCTTGGGTATGCAGCTTGATCTGCTGTTACTCGCTGGGGAACACGGAATCTGGTTGCCACTGTCAGGTTGGAAGATGCAACCGGGTGGTGCTGCCTTTCCTTGCCCCCTGTTAGTTTGCTTTTGGGTGTACGGGGGACTAACCTTTGGCGGACATCCTCTTTCCACAGCGCTGCCCCATCTGGTTGCTGCTGCTGGTGTCCCCATCTGCTGCTGCTGGTTCCTCTGACACAGAGGTAACGTATTCAAGTCCTGCGCCTCATCCCTGGTGGTCCATGGTAGAGTGTCACTGCTCTGCAGCTTGACTGCCATGTCCCTCTCGTCTGCTGTTCCTGTTCATCTTTCTGCTCTTCTCCATTGCTTTCCTACCGTTTTCCTTTATTTTTTTTATCTTTGCTGTTTTTGTATTTTTTTCCTGTGCTTTTTTGCAGTTCCTTTTTCCCTATCCTCTCCCTCATTGCCGCAGCGTCCACCCACGTCCCCACCCCCTCAAGTGTCCTTTCCTGCATTTCCCACCTCACGGCTGTCCAGCACCCCTGCAGCACTAATTAATGGTGGATGCTGTGCAGCCATGCGCAGTGGGCGTGCCACTGGTGCGCCGAAGGGAAGCTAAAGACAAGCCCATCTGTGTTCGTCCGGCCCTGTGCTGTGCCCAGCACCAGGGACCCTGCCTCTCTGACACTCCACTGCTACGGCGCCAGCACTCTCCTCGCCCTCAACCATGGATGCCTCGCCATCTGCCATCTAGCATCCCCGAACAATACCCTTGCACCCTGTGCCTGTTGAACCTGCAAACACACCTTCTGCCACATCAGCACCCAGCACAACCAGCCAACCAATAGCGCACCCGACGGGCTCAACTCCCTCCGCCTCAATGTGCAGTCTCTCCACAAATATGCCACAGACATCTGGGACCTCCTAGATGCCACCTCTTCAGACATCGCCTTCTTCAAGGAAATCTGGACCAACCTCTACTCCGGACTGGGCAGCGCCATGGCCATCCCTGATGGCTACTAAATCACCCGCAAGGACCACCCCGACCATCCAGGAGGAGGCATTGCATTGTCTACAAAAGCACACTCCAACTGACCATACCCTCCAATGACCCAATGGTGACCATCAAAAACACCTCCATTTCCAGATCCGGACCAACCCCAAAACCATCCTCTGTGGCACACTCATCTACAGGCCCCCGGGCTATGGACCACCATTCAACGATGCCATTGTAGACTTCATTGCACCCCAGGCTCTCCCATCCACGGACTACATCCAACTCGGAAACCTCAAGTTCCACCTGGACAACCCCAGTTACCAGAACACCACCCCCCTCCTGGGGAACCTCACCAACATCGGACTCAAGCAGCTAGTCACCGCACCAACCCACATAGCCTGACACATGCTTGAGCACGTCTTCTCCTCCAGCGGGAACTTCAACTACAGCCACACCACCGGACTCTCCTAGACCGACCATCATTGTACACATCACATCTTCACCATGCCCACCGTACACCACTGCCATCATCGCCCCCTCCCACAGCTTGATCAAGGCCACCAAATACCTTCTCGTCAACTCCCTCAGCACCACCACTATGCCAACGCTCACAGATGACAATACCGCAGCGCGCAACCTCCACCGATGGATCTCCAACTGCGCCGACCCACTAGCACCTCTCAAGAAAAGACCAGGCAAACAACACGCCAAGGCCAACTGTTTCACTCCCGCCCTCCAATAGTCCAGAAGCACCTGCAGACGTCTGGAGAAGTAATGGAACCACAACATCAATTAACTCCGCAACACAGTCACCATTGCACCATGGCGCAAGAGTGCCTGCGATGGCGCATGGCCGACATTGTGCGCCAGCGTAGGAGAAAAAGACAGGGGGGCATATTCATGTTCCCCTTCTGACAGTTTCACTCAGCCAGTGCGTCATTTCCTTCATGTACTTGCAGCGGGATTCTTGCACCATGTTGCACCATATTTGCAAAGTGACACATCCAGGCATATGCGTGAACGAGTGAAGCTCTGTGCCACATTATACCTGCATCAGGTATGATGTATGCAGGGTGGGTGTTCCCACCCAATAAACCCTCATAGGAGTGGCGCAGTGAAATCCATCAGATTTCACTGCAACGATTGTAGGATGCCACTGCATCAGTACCTTACGCCTGCCTCACGGGATGATGCAGTGCCACAGGGATAGGCAGACACCATGCATTGCTGGAGTTGTGTCATGCTTGTGACACAACTGGAGCAATGTGTGACTTTAGCGCTGACAGAAACATCAGGATTCCAGACATATCTGTCATTGCTTGCAACATGGAGTGCAGTACAGTGAATACAGCTCATCCATGGTGTCGCAAGAAGGGCGTAGTGAAAAGTGTTGTAACGCTGTTTTGTCGCACTGATGCAACACTTTTCATGAATAAGGCCCAGGAATGCACCCTATCTTATTGATGGCGCTCTTTCCTGCCCTGCAGATTTGTCGCAGGGCAGCGCAGCAACATTCCTTGTAGAGCTGTCCTTCTGAAATGAGGCCCGAAGTGTTTGCACCATTTTTAAGACCAGCTATTTTATGGTCTTAAAAAACTGCCTCTAACTGCAGTTAGAGGCAGTTTTGGGGGTTTTGCACCATACAAGGAATTCCTTGTAAATATCGCGAAGTGGGGTTAGCAGCAGTTTTTGCACGGGAATGCTTCCTTGCATCTCATTTTCGTTAACTCCCGCTAACAGAAGTGGCGATCTTAAAAATTCACGTTTTCGCCAGAAAACCACTGCTAACTGAGGTTAGCGGCAACTTTTAAATAAGACAAAAAAAAAAAGCCGCCGTAACATCAAAATATTCACGCTACGGCGGCATTAACTCCTTGTACATATGCCCCAATGTGTTTAAAAATAAATACTAGCTTTGAATGCGAAAGTTATTTAAGCCCAAAAACTGTGGAAGATTTAGGGAATCCCACTTGAAAAAATTATACTTCATGGGGTTTAGGCTTGTGTGAGTAAGATGGTGTTCTCTGAATGTATATTGTACCTTAAAGTTGTTTTCGAGAGAACAAGAAACCACCCTCCAACCAGATGCGTTAATGTCTATATTTTCTTTATTCTCTATTTCCCAGCGTTATTCACATCAATGGCGTTTTCAGCAAGAAAACATTTTAGTTCCGACTTTCCCATTCTCCGTACATCACATGTAGGCACGAAGGCATCGGAGGATAAAGGACAGGTTGTTTATTTAGGAAAACAGTGTATGCACAGAGGAGGTTCTTGGGTGATGTGAGTGAGAAAAGAGAGCAGATGACACCCTGAATGCAAAACAGGCACGTGCATTACACACAAACACCCCAAAATCCAACTGCCTTGATGTATTGGCAGAACAGTCTGCAACAAACACCCCGTGAGATACATGGAAAAAGTTTAAGATGTTATCCAATCTATAGGAAAGGGACGTTTTTGATTGGCCATGTGTTTTTATGTTTTATGGATAGGAAAGGGGCTCTTTAATGAGCCAGTAATTGTCTCAGCTTTTTAAGTACTCCTCATCAGGTGCTGTGGATGACGGAAGAGGCTGTGAATTCCACTCCCACTGGGAAATGGAAAGAGGCACGGAGAAAGTAGGAGCCGTGCAAAACAAAACAAAGGCGGATATTTAACCCCTTGAGTGCCCATGACGAGATGGTCTCGTCATGGGCTGCGGTTGCGCTGTGCCCATGACGAGACTATCTCGTCATGAACCCCGCCCGCTAATTCAATGCCCGGCACAGGGCGGGGAAAGGGCGTGTTAAATGGTAGCGGCAGTTTCAGTCGATAACCTTTCAAGTATTGCCCGGCGGTAATCGCCTCTCATACCATTCGATAATTTACCAATGAAAGAGGCAGGCGCCGGAGACTGGAAGGCAGGAAACAAAGTTTTATTCCGTCGGAGCAGAACACATCAGATCAGACAGCAAGGTATCGTCACGAGGTGCTCTAACTGCATCTCTGAGACCTGGCCTCTTATACACACGTTTATGACTTTATTGCAGGGTTATCATACATGGCACATTCTTGAGATCACTTTGATGCATGAAAGAACATCCTCAGAATCCCTGGCTCAGATCCGATCCCACGCATAGCTACAGTAGAAGTTCTCACCCCACCCGCAGTAGGAGATGGCTATCACACAGCAGGATATTCCGCCAATTCCCGGGGGTGTGTGTGACCGGTCGGGTCTCAGGGGGTGGGGGGCCTTGATCTACTGTAATCCCTTTGATGTGGGGTGTTTCCCTTACAGTAGGGGCAATAAACTGCATCCGCAGGGCTAGGTGATGGCCTGGGATCGGTTCGGACAATGGGGCGCAGAGGAAGGGGGTTATCAAAGAGATGCATGACCATGTATGGGATGTCGGTCAGGCGTGGGATGCGGTTCCATGGCAGGGTCGCGCAGAAGGAGAGGGTTTATGGCCCGTGTATGAGAGAGCGGGGGTGGCCTGTGCGCGGGGGATGCTTGCAGCGCCAGGGGGACGCGCTGGCGATCGGCAATGAGCAGGGAGAGACCAGGGTGCCTAAAATGGCTGCCGTGCGCTTTCCTGTGTGTCGCGCTGGGGAGAGACAAGATGGCGCAGATAATGTTCAGTTTGCAAGCTAAATTTCCACAGTCCTCCCTTTTAACATATCTCGCCAGCTTGTTTAGTTCGGATCTATCCCCATAATACTACGAACTTCCACCTCATACAGAGCTTTCATTCGTTCCGCTTCAAAGTTCAAAGTCTTAGGGCAGATGCAGTTCATAAAAAGCGAACATAAAGGTGGCAGACACTGAATCCCCAAGCAACATCCACATAGTATCACAATCGGTATTAGGATAAATGAAAACAGCCTCCATCCCCAACTTTTAATAGTGTCCCAAACCCAACTCCCAAGTGACCATCCTTCTTGCTCCTGATGAACCTCTGCGGAAAGTCTGTGGAGGTGTTCAATTGCTTTGTAGACTGAGGGTGAGTTATCCAGTACGTAGGTACAACAGCTGGACCCAATGATGCGGTATGCTCCTCCACGATCAGCCAGAACCACATCTAGAACGAGGCGGTTCTGAAGAGCCACCAGGTGGACGGCCTGAAGCTCGGCGGTGTTGTTGGCGAGGATGCCAGCTGTAATGTTCATCGCCGTCTCGACTGCCTGAGTTAAGTGGCGGATGGCACGGCTGTTTGCCATTGGACCCCAGAGTGGAACAAGTCTCTTTACTGCATCCAGGAACTGTGCTCCGGTGGAGTCGGCTTGTACAAGGTCTTTGGCACGTTTCTGTCGGTGATGGTTTGCTGGAGCCACATATGTCGGAGGAAGGACAAAAGCGATGTAGCAGGTGCCTCCCCAACCTTTCGGAAGCCAGGTGTAGGCCTTAGTACCACAGACGAAGTACATATTCGGGGAGGCAACAAAGAAGGGTGGATCAACTGAGTCCAACGTTCGGGTGATGAGGCAGGAGCTGTGGCCCACCAGCTGCGCCCCCAGGCCTTCGAGGCACACAAATCCAGTGATGTTGATGACGGATAGGGCCACTGTTAGGGTGGCGGCCGTTCGTTCCGGAGGTAAGAGAAGGTGGGTCTGGCTGGGTTGTTGAACACTTGCATTTCAACACGTTCTTTGGCAAGGATGTCCATGTGAAAGGAAGTGTTTGATCTCAGAGGGCAGAAGGGGGCAGAAGTTTTTCCAGTTTTGTTCAGCCAGAACCCATGGTAGAAGTGTGACACAGTTTTGCCGGAAGTGGCATTGTCCTTGTAGCTTTCCTGCAGGAGGATTAGCCAGGCGAGGCAGGAACCATGGACAGAAAAAGGTGAAGGGATGAAAGGGATAGAGTGTCCAGTGGCATGGGGTAGCAATCCACAGATCCAGCAATTAGTGGCGTTGGCGGCAAGATTGTGTTGGTGGAGCAACTGTACAAAAGAGTTATTCCAGAACTCCTTACGCCTTTCTCGGAGTTGGGGGTGAAAGTGAGATCAGATGGTGTTCTTTCATGGTGATAGGTTGAACGGTGGTCAGCAATGTCTTATGAGCGGGTGTGTTCTCCTCCATGATCCAGAAGGTGACCATGAGGAGAAGGCAAAAGAGAAGGGTAATGAAAAGTCCAATAGTCTTTGAGCTGTGCATTCTGTCAGTCTTTGGGTTTTTGTAGTGGATCTTCGGACGTCCGGTTGCTTCCATCATCTTCATGTCGGGCGCTTCCATCACCTTCAAGGGACTCGGTAGCGGGCAGAACCACAGACTTTGTTTCGTTTCTCTCCTGGTGGCCTTTGAGGTGACTAGGCTACCGCTCTGAGATTTCCACTTAGTTTGTGGTCTGCTTAGCCGAAGTTCCCTCCTTTCGTCGTAGGTTATACCCTTCCTTGGATGGCACAGTGGGATCGGGATATTTCATTAATTCAAGTGTCTCTGTATCTGGGCAGCGGCTCAGGGATGGTCGGTCTTTGTCCAGAAGTTCTTCTTGGGCGGTGATGTTGTCCGTGGTCGTCAGGGTCGATGATACCTTCTTGCAGTGGTGTGCATGCAGCCAATTGCGCTTCCCCTCCACTCGAAGAGCTGTTCGGGTGGTGATCAGGACTTGCAGGGGGCCCGTCCACCGGGGCTCCAGACTCTTGGTGCGCTGGAAGTTACGCACTAAGACAAAGTCACCGGGTTGGATGTCGTGTCCGGGGCCCCTGGAAACATCGGGAATGGCTTGCAGCACCTGCTGATGGATAACAGACAACGTTTTAGTTAGGTTATACAAATAGTCAGACATGAGGACGTCCGGGACGTCGTGGATGGATGTTGGCTTCGGTGCAGTCCAAAGGTTCATGGGCTGCCCGAAGACGACCTCGTAGGGGGTTAAGTGGTGTTTGGTGGGGGTGGAACGCATTGATAGTAATGCTAGCGGGAGAGCGTCTGGCCATTTCAGTCCTGTGGTGGCAACTATTTTTGCTATCTTAAGCTTCAATGTGGCATTATGTCGCTCAACCAAGCCTGCAGATTGGGGATGGAAGACCGCATGGAACTTCTGTTTTACACCCAGCCCCTTTAAGATGAGTTGGATAACCTCGGCTACAAAGTGGGGGCCGTTGTCGCTCCACAAAATTCGACAAAGGCCGTATCGGGGGAAGAATTCTTTCAGTAGTACTTTTGCGGTAGTCATAGCGGTGTTGTCGTGGGTTGGGTAGGCTTCCACCCACTTGCTGAAGGCACACACAACGACAAGTACGTACTTCAAACCTTGGCACCTTTCTAACTGGACGTAGTCCATTTGTAGGACTTCAAAGGGGTGATTGGGAACCCCAAACCCTCCCCGGGGTACAGCAGTTCCTTTCCCAGGGTTGTGTTGGAGGCATACCAGGCATTGTTGGACCAGACGTTTGGCTGAGTCTGGGATTTTGTCGTTGTGCCAGACTTTGGAGATGAGTTCGATCATGGGGGCAGACCCTATGTGTGCGGGGGAGTGTGCCATGGTCAGCATGGGGATCAAGTATGAGTCAGGTAGCAACCATTTGTTCGAGTCTTTAGTTCGCCAGCAACCGTCATCGTCCTTCAATCCCACCCGGGCCCATTCAGTTAATTCGTGTGGTGTGCTGGCTAGTTGGATATCCCTAATCGTTTCCCTAGCATCCTTCCATTTCTCAGTTTGTGACCTGGTCACGTACATACGGGTCGTGGACCTATTCTCGGCTGTGGTTCGGGCAGTAATGTCAGCTAGTGCATTTCCCTGTCCTATAATGTCTGTCACCTTCTTGTGTGCCTGGCATTTGATCATCACAGCCAGCCGTGTGGGGAGGAGGACTGCTTCGGTCAGGGCAGAGACTAGATCTCCATGCAGGATGGGTGTGCCATGGGAAGTCAAGAATCCCCTCTCTTTCCATAAGAGCCCAAAGTGGTGAACTACCCCGAAGGCGTACTGACTGTCTGTGTAAATGTTTGCGGTTGTCCCTGCTGCCAGGATGCATGCTCGTGTGAGAGCAATTAGTTCCGCCGCCTGTGCGGATCGCTGTGTGATGCGGGCTGTCTCAACAACTGTTCGGGCTGTGGTGACTGCATAGGCAGCTGAGGTGGTGCCATCGGGGAGCTTGATGCATGAGCCATCCACCCACAGTTCTCCGTCAGGGTCCGGGAAGGCAGTATCTCGGAGGTCAACCCTACTCTTGGTCTGTTCGTCGGTGAGGGTCACGCAGTCATGTATAGGGGACGCATTGGGGTCAGTGTCAGGGAGAGGTAGTAGAGTAGCTGGATTCAGAGTGGTGCATCGTTTCAATGTGATGTGGGGTGCAAGCAGAGTCAGTTCGTAACCAGTCAGTCGTGCGCTAGTCAGGTGTTGAGTCTTGGTCTGGTTCAGGAGGGTGTCAACCGCATGGGGTACCAATACAGTGAGGGAGTTCGAGAGCACGATCCCCTCACTTTGCCGGATAGAGACAGCAGCGGCGGCTACTGCTCGAAGGCAGGCGGGCAAAGCTCTGGCTACAGGGTCAAGAGTGGCAGAGAAGTAGGCACAAGGGCGTTGTTTAGGGCCTATGGACTGGGTTAGGACAGACAACGCACATCCCTCCCTTTCGTGGGTGTAGAGGAGAAAGGTTTAGTGTAGTCTGGGGTTCCTAGGACTTGGGCCGAGCAGAGGGCGTTTTGTAATTCTTTGAAGGAGGATTGGCATTCGGGTGTCCAGGGGAGGGGGAAGGGGACATCTTTAGGCAGCAGGGAAAGCAGAGGTTTTACAATAAGACTGAAGTTTGGCAACCATTGTCGACAAAAGGAGGTGAGGCCTACTAGAGACCGCACTTGCTTCTGAGTTTTGGGAACAGGGGTTTCTAGGATGGTCTGAATTCGGTCAGGGGTAAGTTTCCTCCCATCCTTGGATAGGAGGTGGCCTAGGTATGTCACTTGGGGTTGGCAGAACTGTAACTTCTTCCTGGAGACCTTGTGACCGTTCTCCGCGAGGAAGTGGAGGAGGTGAAGGGTGGCCGTGACAGCAAGTGGGGTGGTGTCGGCCGCCAAAAGGATGTCATCGACGTACTGTATTAACACCACTCCATCGGGCAATTGGACTGCATCTAGTTGTCTCTTGAGGGCTTGGCTATAAATGCTGGGACTCTCAGTGTAGCCTTGGGGTGCCCTACAGAATCTGTACGACCGAGCTTTCAAAGTGAAGCCGAACAGGTAGCGGCTGTCTGGGTGGATGGGGATGGAGAAGAATGCGTTCTTGAGATCAATAACAGTAAAGGTGG
Source organism: Triturus cristatus (assembly GCF_964204655.1). Taxonomy (NCBI): domain Eukaryota; kingdom Metazoa; phylum Chordata; class Amphibia; order Caudata; family Salamandridae; genus Triturus; species Triturus cristatus. Next base: position 708,248,147 of record NC_140587.1, on the reverse strand, counting down.
TGGCAGTGGACGGAATCAGGGTGAGGATGGTGGTGATGTCTGAGACCACGGGGTACTGAGGTATGACTACTTGGTTAACTTCTCGTAAGTCAACAATAAAGCGGTATGCTTTCTCATCTCCCTCGCCTTGCTTTTTTACAATGGGTAGGATAGGGCTGTTGCAAACATTACTGACTACTTCTTCTACCACTCCTGCATCGACTAGAGACTGGATGATTTCCACCAATGCCTTCTCGCCTTCGGGCGATATCCGATACTGTGGAAGCTTTGGGAGCACTGCGTCCGACCCAGTACACATAACCGTCCGACCGATCACCATGCGCCCTACATCTGAGTCGGTTTTAGCCCATAGATGTGAGGGTAACGTGTCGAGTAGGGACAGGTCAGCATCAGTTATAGAGAGCATACGTCGTGTGTGACAAGGTCTGAACAGATCTGGGTTATCGTGCAGGATGACTCGAACTCCGTCTGGGGAGCATCTGATGGTAGCTCGGAAATGTTTTAGCAAATCAAGTCCCATAATAGCATCGGGGGTGTTGGAGGAGAGCAGAAAGGTCGTGTCAGTGGCGTTATCGTCTAAGTCAAAGGAGATTGGTGCTGATAAGGGGTTAGTGGAGGGCGTTCCATCGAAGCCTATTGAGGTTACGTGTGAGCCAGACAAGGGTGCCCTAGGAATCAGTCGTTTAGATAACGCACTACGTGTCGCCCCAGTATCTACCAGGAATGGAGACTTTGTGCCCAAGACCTTAGCAGTGACGTAAGGACCTTGCTGGTCAACACGGAGTTCGACTGGATCCCTCCCTTGCCCCTGGCGGTCCTATGCGAAGTCATGGGTGCTTTCATAGTCGGACTGCTGACACTGGTTTTGTCGGGGGCGATCAAAGGTGTTTGGTCTGCCTGGCCTGTCGTTGATGGCGTCGTTCGTGTATCCTCGTCCCTGTCCTCTATTTCTGGGGTCATATGCTGTGTCTCTGGGGTCCCTATTTTTGTTCAATTCCAGAAGGACCGGGCACTGGGATTTCCAGTGTCCGAACCCTCTACAGAACGCACATTGGTTCCCATCTAAGTCTCTCCGTCCGTTGTAGGGTGCAGGTGTATGGTCTCTAGGGGGTAGTTTTCTAGGGGCGGTTGGTTGGTAATTCCCTTTTGGGGGTTCCCTTCCTATGGTCACCCCTTGCAACTGTGCTATCATTACCCTCTCCTTCAGTTCCTTTTTCTTCCTCTCTGACGCCCTATCGTTCTCATTCTTTTGGTTTTCGTAGTATTGGGCCATCTGGAGGATTGCTGCGCGTTTGGAGGCTGCCCAACTACTCTCGCTGGTCTGTAGCTTCTGGGAGACTTCTTGTGACAGACCCTTCACATAATTCTGGACAAAGAGGTGATGTCCGGTTGCGGTGGTCATGTCCTGGCCACTATAATCGGAAAACACAGTCTCGAACCGAGAGAAGTATTCAGACACATCCTCCTGGGGTTTCTGGCGACAAGCCGTCACTATCGACCAGTCTACCTTTCTTTCTGGGATTAGAGTCTTCAACTTCTGTACAATCTTGTCTGGGAGCTCCAATATGGCTTTCGGGGGTTTCTGTCCCGGTTCTCGCTGTTTATCTATGGTATCGAGTTGTACCCAGGTATATCCGAACGGCTCAGCGTGGTCAACTTTCCGGATTTGCTTCCACACATCAGCCGGCAGACATAACCCGAAGAACAAGTCGATATCTGCTAAAGTCATTATTGTTGAACCTAAGGCTGTACCTAGTTCGGTGTAGAAGGCAGTCGGGTTCTTTCTTAAGTCGGGTAGAGTTTTTCTAAAGGTCAAAATATCTTGTCGGTCCCATGGCTGGTAGACCCAATTATATACAACCCTTCCCTTCGCATCTTGGGGGTTGATGTCGTCATGTGTTCCCTGACCTCGTGGGGGGACCCAGTAGGGGGCGGCCTCTTTGATGGGCATCATGGTATCAGTCCTTCCTGCCTGGGGCTTAGTCGCTATGGGAGTTTCTGCTTTGGTTGTCTGTCTGTGTTCTTTAAGGTGTCGATAGACCTCGAGTGTATGTGTGAAGAGGTTCGTCACATCGCCCTCTCCTTCTTCCCCAATGTCTACCTTCCTATATAGGGCCGCTAAGCCTTCGGGACCTTTATCGTGGTACCTATCCTCATATGTATTCAGGGCGTGATAACAAAGTCGTACGACAAAGTGTCGTCTGCGGTTGTCGGCATACGAGTTATACACGTCTGTTATATACTCCTCACTTTCCTTTCGCTCCACCAGTGTCCCTACTATCTTGGCGATTCCTGCTCGTTCATCCTTTGTTAGTCGATTCATTCTGGTGGAATCTTTCTTTCTCATCTCAGGGTCATCCAACGTTATTGCCGACGTTGTGTTCAGTACAAGAGGCTCGGCCGGCGCGGAGGCCGTGAGGACCGAGGCCCCTGTACTGCTTTCGCTCGTGTTTGGGGGTTGTGGGTGTTGCACTACCGATTGGGAGGGTGCGTATGGAGGGGGCATGTAAATGATCGGGGGACCTAATAGTAATTCGTCATTCGTTCGTTGCTTAGAGGACAACTCAGGGTAGAGCATAGAGGGGGTCCTAACAGGGTACTGGCCTGATGTTTCGGGCTCCTGTCTTAGTTTAGTTTCCCTTCTCTCCTTTATTTCTTCTTCTAACTTTCTAGCGGCAAGGTGAGCTGCCTTTCGTAATTCCTTTTCTGCTTTTACTTCTTCCCTCTTTTTCCGTTGTGTTGCTTCTTTGCGCCACATGCCGATACTGTCAAGCATAGTAGGCGTCGTCTTATTGCTACGCAGAGCTATTTCTAGCATTTCTATCTTATGGTCGTCGAAGGATCCCATCAGTGGCCACTGACTCTCGGGGTCCTTCTTGGTATATTTATGCCATAGCTTGCTATAAGCTACGGCGACTAGTCCATATTTAGTGAAAATGTCCTTATTAGGGGTGCCCTCCAGTGGAGCCGGATGGTTCACCTCTAATAAGCGGTCCGGGCAGAACCAACTACCAATCAGTGGGGAGAAGATAGGCATGACGGGTTACAACGGGGACAAAAGTCAGCACTACCTATCTTTTCACTGCTTGCAAAGACTAGACAGAATATCTCTATTCCTCGTTATTTGTAAGCAGAGAATACCTCCAAAGAACCAATATCGAACAACTAGTGTTCGGACAATCAATCAATCAATGGGGAGATAAAGATAGGCACGACGGGTTACAATGGGGACAAAAGTCTGCGTTACCTACCCTTCACTATTTGCAAAGACTAGACAGAATATTTCTATTCTACGTTATTTGCAAACAGAGAATATCTCAAAGAGCACTATCCTTCAAAACAATCAATGTTCGGACAATCAATCAGTGGGGAGATAAAGATAGGCACGACGGGTTACAACGGGGACAAAAGTCTGCGTTACCTACCCTTCACTATCTGCAAAGGGAGAGAGAGAGAGTATTTCTACTCCTCCCCGTTTGTAGACAGCGAATATCTCAAAGAGAACAATCAATAAGCAATACTAGTATTTTTCCATCAATCAATCAATCGTTTCGCAATTTGTCGTGTTTCACGACCTTACCCGGACCGCGTGGACAGTTTCTCGTCTTCCGCCTCCAGCGCCCGATCGTCCTCTACTCTCCGTTATTGCCGCGGCACTCCTGATGGTTCCCAGTCAGGACCGTAGATCGCTCGAGAGAGGTCTGCTCGGAATCAGTGAAGTTCGGATGATCGGCTGCCAGACGAGGGTCTATCGGGCAGGAGCTCTCCCGATCGTTGCAGTCGTTCACTCTGTCGTCGGGACCTCTCCCACTGGATCCACGTGTCGCTGATGGGCCCCACGCTTGGGACGCCAATTGTTAAATGGTAGCGGCAGTTTCAGTCGATAACCTTTCAAGTATTGCCCGGCGGTAATCGCCTCTCATACCATTCGATAATTTACCAATGAAAGAGGCAGGCGCCGGAGACTGGAAGGCAGGAAACAAAGTTTTATTCCGTCGGAGCAGAACACATCAGATCAAACAGCAAGGTATCGTCACGAGGTGCTCTAACTGCATCTCTGAGACCTGGCCTCTTATACACACGTTTATGACTTTATTGCAGGGTTATCATACATGGCACATTCTTGAGATCACTTTGATGCATGAAAGAACATCCTCAGAATCCCTGGCTCAGATCCGATCCCACGCATAGCTACAGTAGAAGTTCTCACCCCACCCACAGTAGGAGATGGCTATCACGCAGCAGGATATTCCGCCAATTCCCGGGGGTGTGTGTGACCGGTCGGGTCTCAGGCGGTGGGGGGCCTTGATCTACTGTAATCCCTTTGATGTGGGGTGTTTCCCTTACAGTAGGGGCAATAAACTGCATCCGCAGGGCTAGGTGATGGTCTGGGATCGGTTCGGACAATGGGGCGCAGAGGAAGGGGGTTATCAAAGAGATGCATGACCATGTATGGGATGTCGGTCAGGCGTGGGATGCGGTTCCATGGCAGGGTCGCGCAGAAGGAGAGGGTTTATGGCCCGTGTATGAGAGAGCAGGGGTGGCCGGCGCGCTGGGGATGCTTGCAGCGCCAGGGGGACGCGCTGGCGATCGGCAATGAGCAGGGAGAGACCAGGGTGCCTAAAATGGCTGCCGTGCGCTTTCCTGTGTGTCGCGCTGGGGAGAGACAAGATGGCGCAGATAATGTTCAGTTTGCAAGCTAAATTTCCACAGGCGGGGCACACAAGGGGTTAAAGATAAAGTGCATCGTGCTGAACGGATCAAGAAATAAAGCTTGGCGTGCCGTGCTGATCAAGAAATAAAGCACGGCGTGTGGCAATGATCAAGGGAAACACACTAAGTACAAACACACCAGAGGAAAGGTTAGTAATAAGGCACATTTTAGGCATAAAGCGTGGCATGCCGCACTGATCAAGAATTGAAGCACGGCATGCGGCGCTGATTAAGGGAAACACACTAAGTAAATACTAGCCACTGGAAAGGATTGTAATGAGGCACATTTTAGGCAGCCTGCTCTGTTTTGGCTGTGGGCACCGTGCAGAAAAAAAATAAAGGAAGAGGTGCAAACAAGTCATGCACTTACAATTAAAACAGGAGCAGGAAAAAAAACAAATATTTCCTGCCAAACACTTAAACTCACCTGGTGGAACCATACAGAAATTAGTCCTTGCTCTCGGGGTGTTAACAATCAACTAAAAAGAGGGACAAAAAAAAGAATGATTAGCCACTAGAAAGCAAGCCTTTCTAATAGACAATCCAAGTTGCCAATTAAAACCCAATAGGCGGGCGAGAAGCCCACACAATGACTACAGCATGTCTTGAGAGACAGCGCATGCAAGCTGCCAAGCCTTGACCTAAAAAGCACTCCAATCACTACACTTTTAAACACTTCAAGTACTGTTCAAATAATCCATATCATCCAAATCAATTATGTCAGTATTTTCATTTAAATCACATGATTATTTCATACGTATTCTAGGCACAATGCACAAGTATTAAAATTCTCAACGTTTGCCACTGTAAGTGAATTTCAAGACCCTAGTGTCCAAGTAATAAATGTGGCTGTGCACATGCACAATGACTACATATATTATTTCAGAAAAACAAAATCCTACAAATAACGAAGGTTGATAGTGCAGTCCATAATGTTGTTAAATATTTATTGTAATTGGGTGGAGCGTTGGTTGCTGAAGATGTTTAATGATCACATATTGTACTGCTCATTTATTATTTGCTTTGCAGTCTTCCCCCGAGCACACAGAATCTGGGTGTCACACTTGCCTTGATGGTGAAGGGGGCCTTGCTTGATGAACGCTAATGTGTTAGTTAATCATGTTTTGGACAGAGTGGCCCGACTCCTCAGTCCTGGGAGGAGTTATTGGGGTTCTCTTAAATTAGTTGTTGGTTTGTGTTATACCATGTTGCCGATTGCTGGATACTGAGATTGTGCAAGCTTTTTTTCTACAAAATATAATCGAAGGGTAGCAGATAGTTGTAGCCATGGGGACTAAGGATGAGCAACAATTCTAACCATGCTAGAGTGGTAATTTGAAATGTGAGATGCCTTAACTCACCATCCAAGGGACATAAGGCACAAGTTGCGTTCCTGCAGGAAACACATATTGCTAAGCTGGAGGGACAAGGCTCTGCAACAAATATGGTGGTGTTAGGTGTTTGCACTACATATTACATAACACAAAATAAAAATAAACCCTTGGTCTGTGAGAGACAAACTTAGGCAACAACAGACTAAAAAAATGTTAAGTTAAAGGAGTCCTTTTAAAGAGGACGGAATCCCATCACCCACCAAAGTGGCATGCTTTATCATCTGGGACCTCCTCTTGGTTACAAACCCTAGTGCAACCAACGGCTGCAACCTTCTCAACAGTAAAAGGGAGCTCACAGATGTTTTATTGAGTATCCTAAGATGGAATCCACTATGATCCCAGAGTGAAGAGCTAGAATTATAGTCTCGAGGGGTGATGATTGCAGTGCATGTGAATTTGTGTATGTGAAAAGATGTGATATTAAAATTGACTACCAGGATACTGAACAATTTTAATAGACGCTATCCTAGTGTCAAAACTAAAACAGTGGGTATACAGTTTCAACAAATAACTGTAAAAAGTCCAAAAGAATGACAGGTCTACATGTTTCAGCCTATGGATCCTCTGATCCAGGCTTTCATCAGGAACTTAAAGATGGAATCGCTACTGCAAACTAGTATGCTCAATGTGCAAAAAATAATAATGATAAAAGTCTCAATGGAAAGTGGTTAAAACAATACAAGCTACGATCACCTGTGAATCCTGAATGAGGTTTATTGTCAAAGTAATATTGGACACGTTCACGTCTTTATGCGGGAGTGCTCATCACCTCACCTGGCATCCGCTCAGGGAATGAGGCACCGCTCTGTCCGTCGGTACCCCGGGCTGGACTGAGCTGGAAGAGTTTACTTATTGGATGCTGATTTGGATACTTCTAGGCACAGCATTCCAGACCTAGGTGGAGTTTATAGACAAAGAAGGTAGATATATCAAGTTGGGGGGAAAACTGGAAGGAAAATCAATAGGTCTTATGAACAAATATGCTCCCAATATAGAGCAGCAGGATTTTCTGAACAGTTTAGCACCTCATTTGTTAGCCATATTGGATTACACTTTAGTAATCGGGGGAAGCTTCAATTGCATAGAAGACAGAGCTGGACAGATCACACCCACCACTGTCCACTTCTGTGACTCACAAAGTGACCAAGTTTGTTCGCACTTGGGTGTCACAGTGGGAAGTGATAGACTCATGGATGACATTCAACCTCACCCTCAGGGAATATTCATTCTTCTCTGTTATGCACAAGCTACATGTAAGACTGAACAAGTTTGAATGTAGCAGAGATGTGCATGAGAATGTGGTGAATGTTGAATACCTTGCCAGGACACACTCTGACAACCCACTGTTGTTAACTCTCAACTGGGACACTCCCAGAACAGAGATCCTGCGCTGGAAGCTCAATGTGGAAGCCCTAGAGAATCCAGTGTTTTGGACAGGTCTTGGGGAAGCATTTTACATAGTGGTAAGGGTGCATTGTATCACCCCTTTGACAGGGATAATGGAACAGCTTAACAATGACATACTCACACAAGGACTTTGCTCAATAAGCTTAAAAACTTAAAAGTGAAGAGAGAGAGAAATTGTTAGCCTTAATCGAGTGCTTGAAGAGCTAAGATTACCAGAGATTAACAAGACACATGATGAGGGATACAACTGAGAGACTAATTGCATGACTGGCTAACCCTGAAAAATAGGGGTCCCCAGTCTTGAAGAGCAGAAGCGCTGAAGTGAAGCTAGTTTGCATACAGGCAGAGATAAACGCAAACCTTTTGGGAATATTACACGCAAATATAAGCTTCAAGGGGTGTGCCTAATACCAAAGATGTGCATGATTATGAAATAAGAGCTATGCCCCTCAAACCACCAGGCACTGAGGCAGAACAATTAGGTGGAGATATAATAGTTCAGAAAATCAGAGGGGCCATCAAAGAATTGGCTTAGGTGCATGATACCTGGGACTGACGAGCTGCCCATAGAATTATATAATGATGCCAGGGAGCTGGGCAACCTCCTCTCCCCAATGAGTGAGGCACTAATTGTTACGTTACAGAAAAAAAAGCAAAGATAGTGAGAACATAGCCTCCTATAGGCCATTGTCACTGTTTAATGTGGATTATAAAATAATCAGCTGAATACTGACCAATAGATTGCGCCGTAAACTCCAGGATTTGATCCATCCAGACCAGTCTATGTTCATTCCCACATGTAACATGACACTGAATATCTGTAGGCCAGTGCTGGAACTACAACATTCCCTACCAGACAGCTCCAAGACCCTAGCAATAAATGTTGAAAAGGCCTTTGACTTCCTACAATGTGAATTTCTTTAAGGGGTTTTGGCCAGTATAGATCTTTGCAGTGGCTTTGTTAGATGGACAAAGCTATTGTATACAAACCCACATCCCCCTTCAAGACATTTAGCATCATATCCAACCGAAGTCAGAGGAAGGGGTATGCACCAGGGTAGCCCGTTATTGCTGTTAGTGTTTGCTATGGCATAAGAGCTTTGACAATTCTGCAGTGTAATCATTATTGAGGATTGGTGATGAGTGGGTCCCCTCTGTACATTTCATGAAATGCAGTGACAAGTTATGGAACCTACACAGTGAAGAAATAAATGTGAGAGGGGCCTTCAAAGCTCCAGAGCAATTAAGCACAATATCAGGATTAAGGGTGAATTGGGATAAATCACTGCTTGTCCAAAAAGGACCCCTGTACTGGTTGACAGGCCCTCAGAGATAGAGACCACCATTCGCTGGGTACTAGACACCATCACACATTTGGGGCAAGCATCTATCGATCAGAGAACTGTTTGCGGCATGACAACATAATAGCAGCTCTGTTATTCCTGCAACAAACTATTGGGTTTTGGCATAATCTTCTACTGTGGGTGATGTGAAGGATGGGGATGGTTTACTACTCTGCAAATATGGATACCTAGGAGCCTCTTCAGGGAAATTGATGGCTTATTACTTCAGTTCATCTGGGGCCTAGAGCAGAAAAGAATAACATTAGTGAAGCTGAAGTGGAGGGGGGATTGCAATCCTCGGTCCAGAACATTATGATTACGATTGCGGTGGACTACCAGATGGCATGCCTCCCGCTGGGGAGCCCAGGACAGTGATGGTTTAGAAGTTCAGCAAAAGATACACTATTGAGGCAGCTATTTCATCCCTCCAGAAAAACCCAACTTTAGAGTGCTGGTATATTAATTGGTTAATGGCACTGCAGAGAACATGTACGCGATTGCCTTACACTCGTGAGCTCACCCTGCCATCAATGCTCGCTATGCCACACTCAGGAAATTGGAGTGGTCTTCATAATTGAGTGGGCATGGGCCTCACCACGATACAGGAGCTGAATGTGAATATTACAACAATGGAATACGGGGACCTGGATGAGAAATATCAGATATCAGTGTGGCATTTCCTATTACATGGAACACTGGTAGCTGTGATGTGTGGATGGTTGGGACAGACCCGCCACATCATGATTACCTTAAGGATGTTTGTGTGAATAGTGAAAGACAGGGAGGGAGGAAAGAGAGGGGTGAAAGGATGTCCACTTCTTGTTAGTTGATTGGGGGAATAATTCAGGGCAAAGACAGAATCAATTCATCAAGGGGGGTCTAGAGGTCAAAAAGTCTAAAATGAATTCTTATAACTTGAGAACAATAGACAGTAAACTGCTGATTAGTTGTTTTCAAGCAAGAAATAGGATAAGGGGGAGAGGGGTTGGCCTAACGGCTAGGGCGCTCGACCTCGGACCTGGGGAACTGGGTTCGAGCCTCGGTAATGATGCTGAACATCCTGTGATTCAGGGCAAATCACTTAATCTCCCCGTGCCTAACAGAAAAAAATGAATGTATGTCCTCATGTAAAGTAACTGGTGCTATGTAAAGCGCTCTGATACCTGATTGGATTTGGGTCAAGTTTGCGCTATATACAACTCTGCAAAAAATAAATAAAATAAGAGGTAACATTATGGTGGTACACTGTTCCAGTGGCCCAGTAACTAGAGGTGCTAGTAGACAGTCTAGATAAGTGATACGTCTGCTCTGATCATGTTGTTTCACATAGCTACACACCAATGCAGGCACAAGATGATGGTGCACATGCAGTTCAGAGAAGAAAACATGACTCCAGTGTCAGCTTACTGGGCAGGGGTCTCTTGCACAAAGCAGCATGTACGCATCATTGCCCTTCCTATACAGAAAGAGAATTGTCAGGCAGCTTCCAGCATTAGACATAATTGGAAGAAGAATACTAATTCTTTGTTTTTGTCCAGCTATTATACAATGATCAGACTTGAAGAGATATCGCAGAAGAAAATAGTCAATAAGATAACGTGCACAACCTTTACGCAAGATCCCAGGAACACTACTCATCAATAGTTATCAGGAGAGAATGGTTCACAGATCCATACAGTGTGTCCATGAAGTCAGATCCAAATAAGGGGTTTGTTTTATGAGAACAACACTGAGGAAAAGTTATTAACAGAAGTGGAAGAGATCGTTATTTGGAAACGACCAAAAACAACAGATTGGATAGTTATTACAATGGTGAAATTATGTCAATCACTGCTCTCAGCATTAAGGATAGCAAGCGCACCCATTGTAGTTAAATTTGTGATGCCAAGAGTAAGGACATGATGATTTCCTTTTCATTGGTGCGTGCTATAAGTACATAAGTGGCAATGGCACATTGTAGGACAATTGCAGCCAGACAGGAGAGTATCCTTTGCAAACTGAAATCTTATAGTAAAATTGTCCTAAATATAGATGAGATGAGTGGTTCTATGGATGAGTGAGTGGGTGTGTGAGTGATTGTATGGGTGTGTGAGTGCATGTATGAGAGGTTGTGTGGGTGTGTGAGTGTATGTGTGAGTGGTTCTGTGACTGATGTCATCAGCAGTGGCGGCTGGTGACATTTGAAAGTGGTAGGGTGTAAAATCATTGGCGTACAGCACCGCGGTGAGCGAGCGCAGCGAGCGAACCCATACAACCTACGCGAGGTTTGGGGAGGTTCTCCCCCCGAGAAAATTTTGGAAAAACGAGTGGATAAACGGTGCATTTTCAAGCAAATTTGAGGAAGCAGGAAGGTTAATAGAGCAATACGAGCACTTAGAATATCTGCCCCCATCCATGACTTTCTAAACCATGACAGCGGGTTTCAAATCTGCCTACACCCACCGCATGGCTGTGCTGCAAACTGTTGCATCATTACTTCCTGTGCCGGCACCCACTGCATGCTACACCACAGCTGCCTGCACCATTAGCCGCTTGCACCACATCCACCGATCTACACAAAGTCTGCTTCTATGCACATATCATTTGCAAGTAGAGTTAGACCATGGCTGCACTGGAACGTCTCTGCTGTCCTGCCTGGCTTTAACATCCTACAGCATATTCTGTATATGTTTTTGAATGTGATGGTGTTTCTAGAAAGTGGACCGAAATGTGAGCATCTGGTCGGGTCATTTATGGTGGACCAGGTATAAACCAGACACACTAGTCACGGTTCGCTCGAGAACATAAAAAGAGATTCGCCATAGCACAGATTACACTTAGATGGCAGAGTAGCAGCAACGCCTTCCCCAACATTGTCCATGCCACATAAAAACAGTCTTTATCACATAAGTATCCATGCCATGTAAACACTGTCTCCGCTCCTCAGAAGAGCCGGTGCCGCACAAGTGCGCTCTCATAGATGAATTCTCTACACCATGCACTCGCTGATTGTACAGTATAAGAACTCCCTATTCATACAGGCATTCTCCTTGCCAACAAATTCCCCATAGATACAATATTCTTCATACCACGTAAGAACTTCCTATACCTGCAAGTGTTTTCCTTGCCATATAATAACCACCTCTACAGAACTACAAGCATTCCCTGTGCCACATAACCACTCCCTGTACATACTTGTATTCTCCATTTCGTTAGAACGTCCTATACATACAAGCATCCTCCATGCCATTGCCATATAAGCACTGCCTATACATTTCCGCACTCTGCAGGTCAAATAAGAACTCTCATGCCAGGCATAAACCGCCCGTGGAATTTAAAAACTATCCAGACAGTATAAGGACTTTTCCCGCCTTATATGAGCTCTTCCCTTCATGTATGAACTGGCAAGACTTAAGAAATGTCCCATCGCGTAACAATTGTCCTGGCCATATAAATATTCTAGCAGCCTTCTAAGACCACAGCGACATCGATGTCGGCCGGTCCTGCCTTTGTTGCTTGCATCACTTGTACTGTGTTTGTAATCCTGTCCTTACCCCTCCCTGGCAGCTCTATGTCACAGACTAGCTTTTTAACTCGTATCACCCTGCCCTGGGTACTTGTAAGTGGTTACTTGGCTTTTTAACCAACATCACGTTGTATTCTGGGATATTGTACTGCTGTATTTAAATCTGTGTGGTATTCGGTGCTGCAAGTGGATGAAAAAGGTATGTGGGCTCTCTGTTGGGTGAGTGACCCCATCAAGCCTTTTTTAAAGAGGGGGGTCTTATGGAACTAACAGTGCTCCCCAATGTGGATTGGAATCCTGAACCTCACAAATTCAGAAATTAAGCTTTTGTTTACAAGGAGAATCTCTGGACTCTGTAAGCATCATAATTTTGACCATTTTATGGCACCCTTGTCCTAAGCAGTAGGACAACAGACATAGTACGTGTAAAATGCATGAAACGCCACACAATTACATTATTAACAGTCACTGTTCGGTTGTCATCTTTGAAATCAGGACTTACGCGCCCAAGTGCATAAGCACATTGAATAATGCAGCTCAGTGGGTTATGACACCTGCTGAAGAGATGTGGATTCAAGCTATCTTTTAATACTTGTAAAATACCTCAGAACTTAATGTATCTGCCAAAGTGCATTGTGTATAATCTGCAGGTTACGGGTTTGAGTCATAGAAGGTTGCTCAGTGGGTTGCTGCAGATATTCAGGTGTGGGTCACAGGTCACATTGCAGGCGTGTGATGTCACATTTCATTTTACACCTAATGCTAAAATGTACGTATGATACAAATGGCACAAGCTTGCGACCCTGCAAAATTAACTTAAGCTTATATTCTTCTAAGCAGCATAACATTTTCTGCTGTGTGCTATAGCCCTGGTCATTATTAGTAGTAGTATTAAGCCCAGTATATATAAATCTGCACTATTGGAAAGATGCTCAACTTCTCAAAATAAAATTTAAAAAGGGTGTTAAGTGCTTGTCAGCAGGTGAGCAGTTACTGAAAGGTCCCCTTGCCATATCCGTTATAAACACAATAATAAACAACCATATTTTCTCTCTCCAGCGCCGCTGTGTTTTTTTTGTTGTGGTCTCAAAGAAATGGAAGGCCCAGTGGGTAGTCCTGCATTCATAGCTGCCAAGTTACCCTGGGGAGCATTGGACCTCTTGTCACCTCTCATCACATTGCATTCTGGTACTTGTGGTCTTGCCCCTATAGGTGACATATAGCACCAAGCCTTGACTGCTGAAATGTGCCAGTCTCAGCTGTTTGACACAGGTCACACATTTGTTCATGTTTTTATAGCCATCCATTCAGGTCTAGCAACGCTATACATCTGTCAGGTATATTTTTTAAGCTTGCGCTACTTTGCATTGCGGTGCCTAAAGAATCCTACTCTCCCTGCAGACATGGAAGGGCCCTTGTCCTGTGTGCCATCTCAGTGGACTTTGGCCTTTCAGCCATCAGCACTTTGGAGTCTGTGACACCTAACCTTTATAATGACTTGTTAAAAATGCCAAGCTAGCCCACGTGTGCTGTGATCAGCGTACATAGCTCTGCATGCATTTAAGTGACATGCAGTCATAGTGGTCACACCATAATAAAAGAGACACAAGCTAGATGCACACACATTGTTCTGTGCGAGCTATAAGCAGTTCACCCAGTCTAGGGGATCCCTTTTCACTGTCTTTAATGTGCCTTTGCCTTACAAATGCAGGCCTCTATGCAGCCGAACGCAGTCAATGGCCTGGATTATCTGGCGCAGCGGACGTGGTCCAGTTTAAAAACAGAGTTATGCTCCCCGTTTTGTCAGACGTTCACAAGACCTCCCTGTAGAGACGCTTAGTATGACTAAAGAACCGTTACTTGCATGAGATGCTAATGTTATGTTTGCATGCAAATGACTTCCCCTGCTGCCGAGGTGCATCCTGTCTGCTCTTTATGCGTGTTACCACAGAGGCTCGAGGGAGGAACTGGAAGTCTTTCTAGAGATACGTTGTCTCTGCGTCACTTGTGATATATTCGCACACACACGTTTTTATTCGCTTTGTATTCTGGGACTGGTGGTTTTGTATTGTCCTATTATAAATTGAAAGTAATGAGTGCCAGAATACAGCGGACCTTAAAATCAACTCACACCTTTATATACCAACATGTACACACATATTCTTCGCAGTTCACATCATACGATGTTAATGACCAGAAGTGTGAACACGGGGACCCGTATCTGCGGGTACAGAAATAGTACAGACACGCATTACATACCCGAAGGATTGGGTGGAGGGGGTGGAGATACTGTAGCCTCCAGGCAGAGGGCTTGGCTTGCCCACTGCTTCTGGGCCGGGGTCCCGCGTTGGCGCGTACAGGAACAGCCGCGTCACAACCCCTCTCAGCCAATACTGATGCTGCTCCAGCAGCAGCAGGATTGGCTTAGCAGGGATACTCGCCACCCGCCTGCCCATTTGGAGACTGAGGGTTGCGGCGTTGATCAACCCTCGCTCTCCTAATGCGCAGCCGCCAGCCAGACTCAACACTAGTGCGCATGACTTGGTTGGTTTGAAAAATTCTCCGACCTAAACCCAGCATGTGCCCTTGTGCTGCTGCCTGCTGTGCGCTCCTCGCCACCCCCTGGCCTGACAATGCATGTTAGTCTGCATGACGCCGGACCGCCCACCCCCTTCAGACTCTGAAGGGGGTGGGTGGTCCGACGTCATGCTGACTGACATGCATTGTCAGTTTACTTTAGTCAGAGCCGCTGAGGGAGTTTCGGGTGAGGGCGGCTTGTGGGTCAACGCCCCAGCGCCCTAATGGACGCACCACCACTGGTCATCAGTGGTGTCATTTGAGATGTCATCAGTGTTATCATCAGTGATGTCACTGACCACGTCATGAGTGATGTAATATGTGAGGTCATAAGCAGTACATTGCGAAGGCATAAGTTACCGTTAGCTTAGATAACTATAACTGCTGAATTGCAATGGTTTTGTGCATGTATAATCTGAGCCTAACTATAACATCCCTGTAACCTTTGGTTTGTCAGTGAATTTCTAAGATGTTTTAAATTCTATTTTCTAACTATCTTGTCTATGTAGCCTTTGTTTTTTTCAGTAAATATAGGCCCTCAGGAATAAAGTGGAATTCATTTCCCTACCAGTAGTGTGCCAGGAAGTGCATCTACAGAGTGGTGGAGAAAGGGGGCGTGGCCCCCAAAGACCTCTCAGCAGTCCTCCTGTGTGGGACTTACTGGATGTAACAGGAGGGCTTGTTGACCCCCAAGGACCTCTGGAGCCAAGGAGACTTCATACCCCAACCAGCAGCGCCCCAGGAGGTGCTTTGCAGAGTGGTGGAGAAAGGGGGTGGGACCTCCAATGAGTTGCCGGGTTTTTAAAACAAAAATCCTTTCTGTTTTTAGGAAAGGGGAGCTGCACAGCCTCCCTTCCATGGGCCGATTACGGCCCCGAGGACCCGTTCCCAGATATCTTTATTTTTTTAACTTAACCATCTTTAAAAATAATGAACAGATTAACACCAAATCACAAAAAGCACACTTTCTGAACCAACATCTAGCTTTCCGCCAAATTTAGTGAAATTCAGTTCAGTGTTTCAGGCTGTAGTCATGTTCAAAAAATGAAAAATCCCCATAGACATAACATGGGAAAATGTGTTTTGAGACCCCCCTTTTTTCTTGGACTCCACTTGACGGATCACCCCAAAACTTTCAACACAGGTGCTGAACCAAAAAGGGGGCGTTTTTCGTGAAGATTTGTCAAGGGGCGCTAAAGTTATTGGCAAAATAAAAAACTATTTTCCTGTGGAAACTAATCACCTACTGGCAACCACCATATATATGTCTATCTACATATAGGGTTTATACTTACCTGTAAAACTTTTACCACGCATATGCCTATGACATGCATGCCTTTACAGCGAAAGTTTTAGTATAAACCATATATATATATATATATATATATATATATATATATATATATATATATATATATATATATATATATAGATATATAGATATATATATATATATATATATATCTATCTATCGCTGCTCCGTGGTCTTTGCCTGCTGCTGCACTCGTGAGCGGGTGCCCAGTCCAGCGGTGGCAAACCGCTAAATATAAAGCTCCTTACTGTCAAGTAAATTCAGACCAGCACTCGCGTTGGGTATAAACTTGTTACAGTTTATTTACGAGACAACTAATAACAAACGCGTTTCGGCGTCAGCCTTCGTCAGTGTCGACGATCGCCGTTGCCGTGACAGCTTAAATACAAATCAATTTCATGTAATGGACGAAGGACTGCTGCTCAACTCTGAGCGCCATCTTGTAATGTGTTAATATTCACATAAATTACATCAAACTCATAATGCAGCCAACAATAATCGTCTGGTACAACTAAATCAAGTGCGAATCTACCCCTAATACATTTACAGGTAGCGAATATTCGCGTGTGCATTCAATTATTTTTGTGCAACATGATACATCCTATATAGGATCGCACTACTATCCACAGCTCCCGTTCTCTAGCCTGACATAACAATTAGTCAAATTAGTTCATGATATGGGACCACAATTGATAATTAATTACCTTATAGGTCATGAGTGATCGCGCTTAAATTCAATTAATTATTTGCAACATAATTTTGATCCTCCATGGAATCGCGCTATCTTGAATCATTATGCCCTGGATGGGCATTTTAACTCACAAACTCCAACTTAATGTGTAATGTATACATATGATCATCCCGTGTCAACATATTGCCCTGTATGGGCATTCTATAGTGGTTCCCATCTACGTCATGTATTGAGAATTATGGCCACATCTATTACCGTCCAAAATTGCATACACAAATATACAGAGTAAGTTATTACTTCCTATGTCTCTCACAAATGGACTGCTAGTTCTTCCCCGCTATTAAGACCACCTGGATGTTTCGTTTGTAGGTCTATAATATAGCGGGATTCCAGTCTCCTCAGACTCCTCTCTCTGTCACCTCCCCTGATGTTCTTTGGGACATGGTCCAGACAGAAAAATTGCAAAAGAGATCTATTGCTATTATGAATCTTTGCAAAATGTCGTGCAACCGGATAGTTGGTGTCTACACTAATTATTGCCCTTTGGTGTTCTAAGATTCTCATTTTCACCGGATTTATTGTGCTCCCGATATATCTCAGGCTACATGGACATGTCAGACAGTAGACCACATATGGGGTGCTGCATGTCATGAATTTATTTATCTTGCGCTGTCTGAATTCATTTGCAACTGCGTAAGTTGTGACTCTTTTGCTTGTGGCACAAGCTCTACATTTGCCACACGGAAAGGAGCCATGTAGTCGCTGTAAGCCTGTGTCGGGTTTCTTAGTTTCCAAATGGCTCTCTACTCGCTCATCTTTCAGGGATCTAGCTCTACTGAAACTGATACTTGGTTTCATTGGTAGATCTCTGCCAATGATCGTGTCTGATCTTAAGATTTTCCAGTTACTTTGTAAAATGCGCCTAACATCCGATGCCGCATTCGAGTAGCTGGTGATCATACGAAACCTGTTCTCAACATCTGTGGTGTTCGTTCGTACCTTCTCCTGAAACAAGAGCTCGGACCTGGTTTTCTGGGCTACCTTACTTTCAGCTCTTCTCAGAATATCCGTAGGATACCCTCTCGCTCTAAAGCGTTTAAGGCTTTCTGATGCCGCCATCTTATAGTCCTCATCCCGAGAGCTGTTACGTTTGATTCGAAGTAATTCCCCATAGGGGATACTTCGAATCAAACTCGCGGGGTGACTGCTCTTTCTGTGTAGTATAGAATTCCCTGCGGTTTCCTTTCTATAGAGTGCAGTGTGTAATGTGCTACCCTCCACAAATACTCGCAGGTCTAGAAATGACACTTCCTTGGTACTTATTTCCCCAGTGAATCTAAGATTTAACTCATTGGTGTTTAATGAGGAAACGTACTTCTCTGCTGACTCACTTGACCCTCTCCAAATTATGAAGAGGTCGTCTATGTATATATCTATCTATATATATATATATATATATATATATATATATATATATATTCCAAATGACACTGCTCTCCCCTCCAGGGTTCAGCAAATCAAGCCACACCACCGTCCTTCGTGCTTGCTTGCAGTTCGACTCAGCCCTGTGTGGAATTGAATCCTTTAAAAGGCAGTAAAGAGGGACAGCAAGTAAGCTCAAGTCGAATGTATTCAACTAAGAACTGCAATTGAGAAAGATGAGGGAACACAGACTTGTTTAAACACCACTGATGCATTTTGGATAATGTGGTCCCTTAATATTGTGGAACGTAAATCAGTGCAAGTAATTGTGAATATAACTAAATGAATTGTTCTGAAGATATATGTAAGGACTATAAAGATGAATCATGCACTGATTCCAAATTGATTATCAGACATTTGTCGGAAAGGGGCCGCTATTATGAGCAATGTCTCTTTAATAATTTGAAAAACCGAGTCAATCACGTGACCCTCATCATTGCCTCCCGTTTTTTCATCTGCTTCTATAAAGAAACATTGAGGTTGCCACTCTGGTAAATGAATCTGAGGAAGACTCGTCAGAGTTGAAAGGCGTAATGCATGGTATCTGTTATTGCCTGAATAAAGTTGGTCACGAAGGACGGTGGTGTGGCTTGATTTGCTGAACCCTGGAGGGGAGAGCAGTGCCGTTTGGAGTATTTGGGGAAATAACGCGTCCCAACAAGCCCCGGTCCGATAGGCTGAGGCATCCTGCAGCATTGCCTTTTCGTATGGAATATATATATATATATATATATATATATATGTATATATATATATATATATACATACATACACACATATATATACATATATATATATATATTCACTGAAAAAACCATAGGTTTCACACACGTTATAGTTAGGAATTAGCATTTAACCCCTTCCATGCTCATGACGGAACGGTTCCGTCATGAGCATCGGTTGAGCTGTGCTCATGACGGAACCGTTCCGTCATGGCCCCGCCCGCGCTCGAACCCTTCAGCACCGCGGGGGAATCCGCGCAGCGCTGAAGGGGTTAAAAAACCTTGCAAATTCACTGAAAAAACCATAGGTTTCACACATGTTATAGTTAGCTGTACATTTCACTCGTAAAAAACCAATGAAATTCCCCCGTTATAGTTAGTGCAGGCAACTATAACTCACGCGACCGCAATCTTCTGCTGATGACATATGTGTCTTTATGAAAAAAAAATATTTGTAATATATGTATAGCTAAAATTTAATGGAAGAAGACATGGGCAAATAAGTGTCTAAATACAGTATTAGCATCAGCAGAGGATTGCGGTCGCGTGAGTTATAGTTGCCTGCACTAACTATAACGGGGGAATTTCATTGGTTTTTTACGAGTGAAATGTACAGCTAACTATAACATGTGTGAAACCTATGGTTTTTTCAGTGAATTTGCAAGGTTTTTTAAATGCTAATTCCTAACTATAACGTGTGTGAAACCTATGGTTTTTTCAGTGAATTTGTACGGTTTTTTAAATGCTAAGTTACTTTACGCCATTTGTGGCGTGCGCGCTCACTTAACGCAGTTTGTTCCGTGCGCGCACGGTGCGCTTCGCGCACCGTGCGCGCACAGTGAGCACGCGGTGCGCTTCGCGCACCGCGTGCCCACGTTACGCTAGATGGGCCATGGACGCATGATGCGCTTCGCGCACCGTGCGCACATGGAGGTCATATGATGAGCATCGTTGTGACAGGTAAAATATATGTTTTGTTTATCTCAGATGAGCCATGCACAAAAGGTGCACTTCAGGCACCTTTTGCACACGGGGTGGGGAGAATGTGGATATTTTTTTTTTTTTTTTATTATTTCTTACCGTACGGTAAGCGTAATCGGCGAAATTTTCGAAAAAATTTAAATTGCCTTTTTTCACTTGGGGGATCGTTGGGGACTCCCTCGACATGGCTAGGTGCTTGGGAGCTGTGTAAACAGCCCCTTTACATGATTTGCACTTTGTTTTTCAACCCCCTGTCAGAGTGCGAGAGAGAAAATGGCGGCCGCCGCTTCCTGGTTTCGACCGATTCGAATGTTTACTAAAATCTAAGGGCCAATCAGAATCGCTCTCGCGCACGCCACCGTACGCGTACGGTAAGCGCACCGTAAGCGCACCGTACGCTGGCTCAGATATATATATTGATTTAAAGGCTATTTTCTCAGAATCTACTGAACAGATTTACACCAAACCTACAAAAGGCACTTCCTTGACCTGAGGACTACCTCTCTGCCAAATTTCAAGTAATTCAGTTCAGCCGTTCGGGCTGTAGCTCGGACTAAAGGTCCTATGGAAAAATGCATGGGAAAAACGCGTTTTGGGACCCCCCTTTTATCTCAGCCCCCGCTTGACGAATCCCCCCGAGACTTTCAGGGTAGGAGCGGAGCGTAGCGCCCCATTAGTTTTGAAACTTTCGCGAGGATTCGTCGACCGGCGCCAAAGTTATTCCAAATAGAATGTTACGGTTTTCCTATGGAAAGAGGGTCCTAACTATAACTACCTACTGGCGACCGCCAGTAGGTAATATATATATATATATATGTATATATATATATATATATATATATATATATATATATATATGAAGCAACTCGCAATTCTTTTTCCTGAAGGAAAATTACGGGCACAGACCACTGTTATACCAAAACAGTTTGCTTTATTCATTTCCCATTTTCGATGTCCAGGACGCGTTTCGGCCGTCCAAGCAGCCTTGATCACCTGACCACACGCAATGAACAGCCCTCAATTTAAAGTGCTAGTGCTGATTACGTAAGTAGTAAACATGGAAAAGTTATTGTTTATATCATCATTTTTCATATAGTCATAAATTGCTAATGCAAAAACAATAACCTTGAAGAAAATTCAAAAGCTTAAATGCCACTATTTGTAAAGTTCAGTTTTTTTCCTAAACATTTTCCCTATATTTGGAAATTAATGACAATAAAGAATTTTTTCTCCTGACACATGATTACTACATATGGTGCTTACTTAACCGTGTTAACAAATAAAGTGAGAATTTAAAATTATTAATCTATATACATTTCCACAATAGTCCAACACTTCGGTTAACATCTAGTTAATCAGATAAAGTGCATGAATGCAACTATGTTAATTGGACATAAAGTGACTGATGCTTATTGGTGCAAATGTTGCAAGTCGAGGTAGGAGACATAGACAAATAAAGTGCAGTAGAGAATTGACATTAGTTGTTCATAAAATGCAATAGTAAGAAAGTGCGCTAAAAGATGACTTGTGACATACTTAAAATGATCAATAAAAAAGACACCAGGTAACTAAAAACCTACCCTGTCTTTAAAACCAATCATTAAAAATATATATATTCATACAGAACAAGCCCAGAAACCTTTAATGTGAAATACATGACATTCCCAGAGAGAGACAGCTACCCTGTATCAGTATATTGTTGCCAGATACACTATTTAAACTTATAAAAAGGTATAAAGGTCTTCTGTTGCATTGAGACCCCCCGGCCATTTGGAATCGAATTCTAATATATACTGTGTTTCCAGGCGGCGTAGGGTGGCCTCTCTATTTCCACCCCTTCGCTTCTGGGGAACTGATTCAATTGCAAAGTACCTAAGGCATTTGGGGTTACTTTCATGCATTTTTTCAAAGTGTCTGGCTACAGGGTAATTTTGGTCCTTGTTAACAATAGCTCTAATATGCTGCAAGATTCGTTTGTGGACTGCCAGTTTGGTACTGCCTATGTATTTTAAGGGACAGTCACATTGTAACACATAGACACAGAAGTCTAGTTTGCACGTCAGATGTTGCTTAATTTCCCTTGGAATTTCTGAAAAAGCCGTGCAATATGTTTTTGTATTTGTACCAAACTGGCAAGCCTTGCAGGATGAGCATTTAAAAAAGCCTTTTCTAGTAGGTAGCCATGTCTGTTTTTTAAAAAAAAAATATATATATATATACATATATTACCTACTGGTCGCCAGTAGGTAGTTATAGTTAGAACCAATATTCCATAGGAAATCCGCAACATTCTATTCCCAATAAGTCTGGCGCCGGTTGGCGAATCTTCGCAAAATTTTCCAAATTTTTTTTGGCCAGCTCCGGTCCGCTCCTATCTTGAAAGTTTCGTGGTGATTCGTCAAGCGGGGGCTGAGAAAAAAGGGGGGTCCCAAAATACATTTTCCCCATGCAATTTCCTATAGGACCTGTTGATGCAGCTACAGCCCGAACTGCTGAAAGGAATTACACCAACTTTGGCAGAAAGGTAGACCTTGGTTCAGAGTCGTGCCTTTTGCTTAAATGGTGTAAATCCGTTCAGTAGTTCCTGAGAAAATCAAAAGTAAAATCACATATATATCTGGGCGGAGCCTAATTACACATCTCATCGTGAGATCTGATTGGCTGTCAGCACTTCATCCAAGAAGTGTTGGCAGCCATCTTGGGAAAAATATACATGATAGCACCTCATTAAAAAGCATTGCAGTTAATAGAAGGTTTTAAGACTTTAGTTACATTATAAATCATTTGTTGATGGTAACATACTCATTTTAGGAATTCTGGTATGTTCTAAGGTGATTTTACCATGTGAAAAAGCCTTCTGCTGGGATATCATGAATCATGTTTGAGAGAAAACTATTTTCACATGCTTTTCCCACAGAGGTTTGGAAGGTGATCTATAAGCTAAACTGAGAGCATATTTTCTGTAAATTCACATTATCTTTCTTAAACATGTACATCCAACAAGGGCAGAGACTGTCAGTTGATTCCTTTGTGTTCTACTGCAGCTTCCCAGAGTGTTCCAAAGAACAACTAGAGCGCTAACACTCCTACTTATGATAAACGTATGGCACACCTGAAGCCATCTTGATTGGAATAATGTGGTAACTCTTAAAACATTTAATTTAAAAAGGAACAACATGAGGAGGTTAATTTTGCCATGGAGTGTATGATTAGTGCTGCAGAAAGAAAAATTAGGGCACATTTTGAGTGACTTCTCAAATCCTCTTCTATTTCATTAAAGGATTCTGACATGCAGACTGAAACATGCACTTTCAATACCAGCAGCAGACTTCCCTGGTGAGCAGTAGCTTTACTACAGTGATCTAATGAGCAACTAGAGTGCTAACATTCTGAATTTATTGCAAATGTGTGACACATCTGAATGCCTTCTTCATTGAATCAAAGTAAAAAACTGACAGTATGCCTACTGAGGAGACTGTAGTAAATGAGGAAATTAGGAAACTTCATAACAAGTCTCCCAAGATGACCGCCAGAGACAAAAGAGCCCAAATGTAGCACAAATATCACCGAGATGTAGCCCAAGTATAGCCCAATGACAGAAATCCCAGAGTGTTTTAAGGAACAACTAGAGCACGGACAGTCTTACTTATGACAAAAGCATGGCACACCTGAAGCCATCCTGATTGGAATAAAGTGGTAACTCTTAAAACATTTAATTTAAAAAGGAACAAAATGAGGGGGTTCATTTTGCCATAGAAAGTATGATTAGTGCTGCAGAAAGAAAAATTAGGGGCACATTTTGAGTGACTTCTCAAATCCTCTTCTATTTCATTAAAACATTCTGACATGCAGACTGAAACATGCACTTCCAATACCAGCAGCAGACTTCCCTGGGGAGCAGTAGCTTTACTACAGTGATCTAATGAGAAACTAGAGTGCAAACATTCTGAATGTATGGCAAATGTGTGACACATCTGAATGCCTTCTTGATGGAATCAAAGTAAAAAACTGAAAGTATTTCCTACTGAGGAGACTGTAGTAAATGAGGAAATTAGGAAACATCATAACAAATAAGTCTCCCAAAATGGCCACCAGAGACAAAAGAGCCCAAATGTAGCCCAAATATCACCCAGATGTAGCCCAAGTATAACCCAATGACAGAATGTCCCAGAGTGTTCTAACGAACAACTAGAGCGCTAACAGTCCTACTCATGACAAACGTATGGCACACCTGAAGCCATCTTGGTTGGAATAAAGTGGTAAATCATAAAACATTTAATCTAAAAAGGAACAAAATGAGGGGGTTCATTTTGCCATAGAAAGTATGATTAGTGCTGCAGAAAGAAAAATTAGGGGCACATTTTGAGTGACTTCTCAAATCCTCTTCTATTTCATTAAAAAACTCTGACATGCAGACTGAAACATGCACTTCCAATACCAGCAGCAGACTTCCCTGTTGAGCAGTAGCTTTACTACAGTGATCTAATGAGCAACTACAGTGCTAACATTCTGAATTTATGGCAAATGTGTGACACATCTGAATGCCTTCTTGATGGAATCAAAGTAAAAAACTGAAAGTATTTCCTACTGAGGAGACTGTAGTAAATGAGGAAATTAGGAAATATCATAACAAATAAGTCTCCCAAAATGGCCACCAGAGACAAAAGAGCCCAAATGTAGCCCAAATATCACCCAGATGTAGCCCAAGTATAACCCAATGACAGAATGTCCCAGAGTGTTCTAACGAACAACTAGAGCGCTAACAGTCTTACTTATGACAAAAGTATGGCACACCTGAAGCCATCTTGATTGGAATAAAGTGGTAACACTTAAAACATTTAATTTACAAAGGAACAACATGAGGGGGTTCATTTTGCCATAGAAATTATGATTAGTGCTGCAGAAAGCAAAATTAGGGCACATTTTGAATTCTCAAATCCTCTTCTATTTCATAAAAAAATTCTGACATGCAGACTGAAACATGCACTTTGAATACCAGCAGCAGACTTCCCAGGTGAGCAGTAGCTTTACTACAGTGATCTAATGAGCAACTAGAGTGCTAACATTCAGAATTTCTGGCAAATGTGTGACACATCTGAATGCCTTCTTGATGGAACCAAAGTAAAAAACTGAAAGTATTTCCTACTGAGGAGACTGCAGGAAATTAGGAAACTTCATAACAAATAAATCTCCCAAGATGGCCACCAGAGACAAAAGAGCCCAAATGTAGCCCAAATATCACCCAGATGTAGCCCAAGTATAGCCCAATGAAAGAATGTCCTAGAGTGTTCTTAAGAACAACTAGAGCGCTAACAGTCTTACTTATGACAAAAGTATGGCACACCTGAAGCCATCTTGATTGGAATAAACTGGTAACACTTAAAACATTTAATTTAAAAAGGAACACAATAAGGGGGTTCATTTTGTCATAGAAATTATGATTAGTGCTGAAGAAAGAAAAATTAGGGCACATTTTGAGTGACTTCTCAAATCCTCTTCTATTTCAGTAAAAAATTCTGATATGCAGACTGAAACATGCACTTTTAATACCAGCAGCAGACTTCCGTGGTGAACAGTAGCTTTACTACAGTGATCTAATGAGCAACTAGAGTGCTAACATTCGGAATTTATGGCAAATGTGTGACATATCTGAATACCTTCTTGATGGAATCAAAGTAAAAAACTGAAAGCATTTCCTACTGAGGAGACTGCAGTAAATGAGGAAATTAGGAAACTTCATAACAAATAAATCTCCCAAAATGGCCACCAGAGACAAAAGAGCCCAAATGCAGCACAAATATCACCCAGGTGTAGCCCACATGTAGCCCAATGACAAAAGTGTGCAAACACTTATTTTTTGTGTATTTGCAGTTTTATATAGTGCAGACTTGTCAGGTATTGGAGTGCTTTACATGAGCATTGGTTACATCACACAAGATCAAATTCATGTTGGTTGTAGACATTGGAAGATTAAGTGATTTGACCAGAATCATAGAATGTTGAGCTGAAGCAGAAACTCCAACCTCGTTCCCCAGTTGCAAAGTCTGCAGCTCTGGAAGTAACACAACATCCTCTCCTCTAGGTGCAACATTTAATCAAGTGGTCAACTGGATAAAAAAACATAAAGATTACAAATAATTTAAAAGTTCTTTGTCGCTATTTGAAAACTCAGAAAATATGTCCTCATTTTAGTTTTTTAGAGCACTAACCATAATTTTGATGCAAATAAGACCCTCTCATATATGTAATTTCTAAAGGAAATACTCTAGGTATTACAGTTTTGATTACATCAAGATGACGTCAGGCGTTCCACACTTTTGTAATAAATATAGAATGTTAGCAATCTAGTTGTTCATTGGGATACTGTTGAGAGGCAGAGGCCAGGGGCACGGACTCTGAAAATTGAAGGCAGGTAGGAGAGTGCAGAGGCAACAATTTGACCACACTGGGCAGGCAGGAAGGGCAGTGGCAGCACAACAGACTATGGAGGGCAGTGGAGAGGGGGGCAGGGGCAACAAACCAACAATACAGGACTGGCAAGAGAGGCTGTGGCAATATAATAGAGCATAGTGGGTAGAAGGAAGAGGCAGTGGTAGTACAACCATACATGCCAACAGACCCGTTTCAGCCAGGAAACGTCCAATGTTTTTAAGCTCAAATGGGCTTTATTTGATCTGTCTCCTGTCTACAATCTCCTCTTTTTCAATGTAACTCAAAGGGGAAAATCAATACCCCAGTTTTTTTTCAAAATCTCCCTCTTACCAAGTTCAAAATGTTCACAAGTATGGTACATTGAATCATGGTAGGCGGGAGGAAATGGGGTAGGGACATGGACTCAGATAACAGAGGACAGGAGGGACATGGAGAGGTGCACCAAACTGACCCTACAGGGTAGGCATCAGGGTTTGTAGCAGCACAATACACCACACAGGGCATGCAGGACGGGAGTGCAGCACAACAATCCATAGAAGGCAATAGGGAGGGGACAGGACAACAGAGAACAGAGGGGAAAGAGGCAATGGTAGCTTGCTGACCATAATGGACAGACAGGAGAGAAAGCTGCAGCATAACAGACCATAAAGGGCAGGAGGGACGGATCAGGGGCATTACAATGGAACAGACAAACCAGGAGGGAGGGAAAAGGGGTCTGTACATGGAAACAGAGGGCTGGGGGGAAGGGGGCAGGGCAGGAGCAGCAAGATGACCATGAAGGTCAGGCAGGTTGGGCACTAGAAACAAGACACACCATGGAGAGCAACAATGAGATTATGATGGCATACACACAGACCATCGAGGGAAGGTGGGAGGGGGTCAGGGGCAGCTAGCTGACCACACAGGGAAGGTTGGAGGGGCCATGGCAGCACAGAAGACCATGCATGGCAAGCGGGAGGGTTAGTGGCAGCACAATGGCTATGATGGGCAAGATGGAGGGTGCAGGGGCATGCACAATGGACCATGGAGGATAGAAGGGAGGGTCAGGACCTGGGCACAGACAAGAGAGTTCAGGGAAAGGGGCCTCACAACAGACCGCGTGGGGCAGGCAGGAGGAGCAGTTGCAGCACAACAGACCAGGGAGGGCAGAAGGGTGTGGCAGTAAAATGGACCATGGAGGGCAGGAGGAAGGGGATAGGGGCATGGCATGTGGACATGCAGGGTGGAGGTGGCAGGGACAGGTTTCAGTCATCTGACAGTGCTAGGCAGGTGGGAGGGGAGTGGCAGCTCAACAGAACACTCTGTGTAGATAGGAGTGGCAGGTCCATGGAACATGGTGGGCAAAAAGGATGGAGCAGGGGCATGCACAAAGACATCGGAGGGCAGGGGGAAGGAGAATAGGGGCAGCAAGCTAAGCACAGAGGCTAAGCAGGAGGTCAATGATGGGCCATAGATTTGGGCAATGGATAGACAGGAGGAGTGGACTGGTACATCATGCTAAATGGAGGGCAGTGGCAGCACATCAGACCATGCATGGCAGGAGGGAGGAGGCTAGTCCATGGATTCAGACAACAGAGGATAGGGAGGAGGTGGATGGGGCAGCAAGCTAACTGTTCAGAAAAGGTGGGTATTAGGAACTTTATTGTTTTTAAAATGTGTGTCTGTGCGAACTACTTAAAATATGAACAAGTATGCAGCATAATCTCACTTTTATTCAGGGAGAAGAGGACGTTTGTGACTGTGACTCCGGGCTCACTTGGCAGAAACACCTCCTGACCCTCCACCCCCCATCGCAAAATGTAATTCCAGTGAAAAGGGTAGGTGGACGCAGTGTTATATAGAACATAGTCCTGAGAGCACGATTGAAAATGAAAACTAGATATCGTATATGGTATAAACTATGCACCAAAAAGTGTGATATAAGATGAACCGGGGCGTGAAATATAATATGCAATACATTGTGTGCAATGACATATTCACTGGAGAGCGCGAGATAGCACAGTCACTAGCGCGTGCTATGCGATATGCGCCTTGCAGTGTAATATGCACATGGCAGTGTTGTGTAACCTAACTAGTCTCTAAAGTTGTAATATAAAATATGTGCTGGGGAGTGTAACGTTGCATATGCACTGTGACAAAGATATGGATCCCAGATTGTAATATGTATGGTATAGCGCTGTGCATTATAACATAGGCATCGAGGAAGGCACGTTAGATGGGGCAATATAACCTGTGCGAAGGCAAGTGTGGCATGACATATTCACGGGGTGGTGTTACAGTGCACATGGGCTAGAGAGTGTCATAGCATACGCACTAGCTGGTGGAATACAACACAGAAGTATGAGGCACTCGGCGGGCACTGGTGGGTGTAACACAGCATTGGGCTCAGCCAGGAGCATGCTGTGACTCTCAAGTGAGGTTTGTCTCCTTTCCAGAGAGTAAAATAAAAAAGTATTACACATCCGGCGGTGGATGTGTGTTTTATTAACCGTGAGGGGGGTTTCTTGCATAGTTTGGTCGAATTTTTGTCGAATCCCCTTTGAATGGCTTGGTGTGCGGGTATATTAAATGTGCCCGTCAATAGCTACCCATGTTTGTATAAATAAACGACAAGGGTGTCTACTTGGAGAGTACCCACCGGCGGTGGCGCCGGGATTAGGCACGGGAAGTCGTCAGACACGTCAGAGCTTCACTAGCGGTGTAAATGCATTCCATGTGGATTCATTCTATGCATAGTCGCCTTTTAATGAATATCACGCAAATTGTTATGGTGAAAGGTACATACGGTTTGTCCAGCATGTCCTAGGTTTTTCTATGAATATATATATTATTTTAAATAATAAAAAACAAAGGCCGGCCCCGGGGGCTGCGGTCCCCGGGGCCATAAAAGGCCTGAAGAGGGGGGCAACGCAGTCCCCTCCTAAAGAATAAAAAAAAAAAAGGCCATGACCCGGGGGTTGGGGTCCCCGGGGCCGATTAAGGCCTTGGGAGGGCCAAATTAATTTTATTCAACAAAAAAAATTAGGGTGCAGGCCCTGGGGGATGGGTTCCCCAAGGCCAGTAAATTAGAAAAAGAAGGGGGGCCACACAGCCCTCCTTCTTAAAAAAATAAAATAAAGAAAAGACCGGCATCGCGCCGGAGGCCACGCCCCCTCCTTGCAGCACTCTGCAAACGCGCCCCCTGGCCAGTTGTAAGTTGGGGAATTAATTCCCTTTCAATACTGAGGGTCCCTGAGGGCCAACTAGCCCAACAGGTATCTCCAGTATGCGCCAAGGAGCTGCGTTGCAGACAGGTGTTCTGAGGCCATGCCCCTTTTTACACCTCAATGCAACGCAGCTCTGTGGCGCTTACTGGAGGTGCCTAGTGGGCTAGTTTGACCCTAGGGACCCTTAGGATTCAAGGGGACTTAATCTCTCAACTTAGAACGGCCACAGGGCGCGTTTACACAGTGGTGAAGGGAGGGGACGGGGCCTGAGTACACGTGTGCAAACACGCCCTGTGGCGCGTTTTAAGTTGGGGAAATAATTCCCTTTCAATCCTGAGGGACCCTGGGGGCCAACTAGCCCACCAGGTGCTTCCAGTAAGCGCCACTGAGCTGCGTTGCAGAGAGGTGGTCCAGGCCGTGCCAATTTTTACACCTCTCTGCAACGCAGCTCTGTGGCGCTTACTGGAGGTACCTAGTGGGCTAGTTGGACCCTAGGGACCCTCAGGATTCAAATGAACTTAATCTCCCAACTAAAAACGGCCACAGGGTGTGTTTACACAGTGGTGAAGGGAGGGGACGGGCCCTGAGTTAACGTGTGGAAACAAGCCCTGTGGCACGTTTTAAGTTGGGGAAATAATTCCCCTTCAACCCTGAGGGACCCTGGGGGCCAACTAGCCCTCCAGGTGCTTCCAGTAAGCGCCACTGCGCTGCGTTGCAGAGAGGTGGTCTAGGCCGAGCCCCTTTTTACATCTCTCTGCAAAGCAGCTCTGTGGCGCTTACTGGAGGTACCTAGTGGTCTAGTTGGACTCTAGGGACCCTCAGGATTCAAGGGGACTTAATCACCCAACTTAAAACGGCCACAGGGCGTGTTTACACAGTGGGGAAGTGAGGGGACGGGGCCTGAGGTGACGTGTGCAAACACGCCCTGTGGCACGTTTTAAGAGGTAGTTTTAATCCCCTGCCCTATTATATACCAGGGGCTTACAGAGGAGGTCATGCTGATCACAGTGGGACCCCAAAGCATAGTGTTACCTAGTGTATGTAGGTGTTTTCACTGTATTCTGTGTGTCTTTCAACAAAGCACTGGCTCTAGGACTGGTTAGTCAAACTCAGTTACCACCAGTATCCGTCTGAAAAAGTTGAGGGTACAGGATGATTTTGCAACAAGGCTTCTTTCTGCTCTTCTGTTTGTCTTTCTGCACGTTATCCTTCTTCCTGCACTTTTCTTCGTCTTTGAGGACTTCTGTTGCTTCTTTCTGCATTTCTTTTTTTTCTTTCTGTGCGGTTTTTTCTTCTTTCTTCACATGTCCTATCTCTGTAGGCATAGTTAGAAATTAGCATTTAAAAAACCTTTGAAATTCACTGAAAAAACAATAGGTTTCAGGCACGTTATAGTTAGGAATTAGCATTTCAAAAACCTTAGAAATTCACTTAAAAAACCATAGGTTTCAGGGGCGTTATAGTTAGCTGGACTTTTCACTCGTACAAAACCATTGAAATTCCCCCGTTATAGTTAGTTCAGCTAACTATAACTCGCGCGCCCGCAATGCACTGCTGATGTCGTCACATATTACATCACTCATGACATGGTCAGTGACATCACTCATGACATCACTGATGAAATCTCAAATGACATCACTGATGACATCATCCTTGTGATAGAGTGGCAGACCTTCTCTCCCCCTAATATAACCTTTGATACACACATTCAAAAATAGAAACTAAAATTTTCAAAACAATGGACATACCAAAATCAGTTACAACAACCTATTCAGTAATTCTAAGATCCACATACACATCCACTCATTCACCAACAGTCCTATACAGTCACTCATACATGTACTCACTCATCATATGTACTCATACACCTATACATCCTGTTACACAACGCCACTCATCCATAGAGTTACTCACACACATAGTCACTCATGCTAATAAAGAATCAAACATCCATTTACTTGCATATACAGTTATACACACACCACCACACTTACTTCTACAGAAACTTACACATACTTAGTCTTTTAAACAATCACTTATAGAAACACATACGTATTCATACAGGAACTCTTTCAATCTCTCACTCTCACATATACTCACTTATATACACCAATAGTCACATATACTAGTTTAAAACATATGTAGTTACTCATAAAGACACTATTGAGACAGTCATTCACTCACTAACACACCCATGCACACACTCATCCACCCATACAGTCCTGCACACATGCTGTCTTCAACACATACAAACAGTGAGTCACTCATGTATGCACCTATGCACTACGTAATACTCCCCACTGAACCATACAGACACTCAGACACTCATACTGACACTCAAAAAACCAACTAATAACCTATATAGACACTCATGTAGCTACTCACCAACCCATGCAGCCACTTATACACAAAGTGAGAGACTGATACAGATATTTACATTTTTAAACATTACTCACTAAGCCATGTATTCACTAAGATACACTTAATCAGTCAGTTATACAATCAATTTTTCAAAAACAAATCATCCATTTATACACTTATATACCCATTTATTCTTCCATCGACCTTGAGATATACATATATAAAACATGTTTAATTTTCAGAAAAACACACATTCACTGGATGATGTCATCAGTGATGTCATCAGTGATGTCATTTGAGATGTCATCAGTGATGTCATGAGTGATGTCACTGACCATGTCATTAATGATGTAATATGTGATGTCATCAGCAGTGCATTGCGGGCACGCGGGTTATAGTTAGCTGAACTAACGGGGGAATTTCAATGGTTTTGTACGAGTGAAAAGTCCAGCTAACTATAACGCCCCTGAAACCTATGGTTTTTTCAGTGATATATAAATGCATATGCATATATGTGCATATGTGTGCGTGTAGAGAGAGGTAGAGAGAGGTAGAGAGGTAGAGGTGTAGAGGTAGAGACGTAGAGGTAGAGAGGTAGAGGTAGAGAGGCAGTGAGTAGTAGAGAGAGGTAGAGAGAGGTAGAGAGGTAGAGAGTAGAGGATGAGTAATAGAGAGTAGAGAGTAGAGAGAGAGTAGTAGAGAGTAGTAGAGAGAGTAGCAGAGAGTGAGTAGGAGAGAGTAGTAGAGTGAGTAGTAGAGAGTGAGTAGTAGAGAGTAGTAGAGAGTGAGAAGTAGAGAGTAGTAGAGAGTAGTAAAGAGTGAGTAGTAGAGTGAGTAGTAGAGAGTAGTAGAGAGTGAGTAGTAGAGAGTAGTAGAGAGTGAGTATTAGAGAGTGAGTAGTAGAGAGTAAGTAGTGGAGACTGAGTAGCAGAGAGAGAGTAGTAGAGAATGAGTAGTAGAGAATGAGTAGTAGAGAATGTGTAGTAGAGTGAGTAGTGGAGAGTAGTAGAGAGAGAGTAGTAGAGAGTGAGTAGTAGAGAGTAGTAGAGAGTGAGTAGTAGAGAGTAGTAGAGAGTGAGTAGTAGAGAGTGAGTAGTAGAGAATGAGTAGTAGAGAATGAGTAGTAGAGAATGTGTAGTAGAGAATGTGTAGTAGAGTGAGTAGTGGAGAGTAGTAGAGAGAGAGTAGTAGAGAGTGAGTAGTAGAGAGTAGTAGAGAGTGAGTAGTAGAGAGTAGTAGAAAGAGAGTAGTAGAGAGTGAGTAGTAGAGAGTAGTAGAGAGTGAGTAGTAGAGAGTGAGTAGTAGAGAGAGAGTAGTAGAGAGTGAGTAGTAGAGAGTAGTAGAGAGTGAGTAGTAGAGAGTAGTACAGAGTGAGTAGTAGAGAGTGATTAGTAGAGAGTAGTGGAGTAGTAGAGAATGAGTAGTAGAGAGTAGTAGACAGTGAGTAGTAGAGTGAGTAGTAGGGAGTAGTAGAGAGTGAGTAGTAGAGTGAGTAGTAGAGTGAGTAGTAGAGAGCAAGTAGTAGAGAGTGTGTAGTAGAGAGACAGTAGTAGAGAGTAGTAGAGAATGAGTAGTAGAGAGTGAGTAGTAGACAGAGTAGTAGAGTAGTAGAGAGTGAGTAGTAAAGAGTAGTAGAGAGTGAGTAGCAGAGAGAGTAGTAGAGAGTAGTAGAGTAGTAGAGAGTGAGTAGTAGAGTGAGTAGTAGAGAGTAGTAGAGAGCGAGTAGTAGAGAGTGAGTAGTGGAGAGTGAGTAGTAGAGTAGTAAAGAGTGAGTAGTAGAGAGTGAGTAGTAGAGAGAGAGTAGTAGAGTGAGTAGTAGAGAGTGAGTAGTAGAGAGAGAGTAGTAGAGAGTAGTAGAGAGTGAGTAGTAGAGTAGTAGAGAGTGAGTGGTAGAGAGTAGTAGAGAGTAGTAGAGAGTGAGTAGTAGAGAGAGTAGTAGAGAGTGAGTAGTTGAGAGTGAGTAGTAGAGAGTGAGTAGTAGAGAGTAGTAGAGTGAGTAGTAGAGAGGGAGTAGTAGAGAGAGAGTAGTAGAGAGTAGTAGAGAGTGAGTAGTAGAGTAGTAGAGAGTGAGTGGTAGAGAGTAGTAGAGAGCAGTAGAGAGTAGTAGAGTGTGAGTAGTAGAGAGTGAGTAGTAGAGAGTAGTAGTAGAGAGTAGTAGAGAGTAGTAGAGAGTGAGTAGTAGGAAGTAGTAGCGAGTGAGTAGTAGAGAGTGAGTAGTTTAATTTAAAAGGAACACAATGAGGAGGTTCATGTTGCCATAGAAATTATGATTAGTGCGGAAAAAAGAAAATTAGGGCACATTTTGAGTGACTTCTCAAATCCTCTTCTATTTCATTAAAAAATTCGGACATGCAGACTGAAACATGCACTTTCAATACCAGCAGCAGACTTCCCTGGTGAGCAGTAGCTTTACTACAGTGATCTAATAAGCAACTAGAGTGCTAAGATTCCGAATTTATGGCAAATGTGTGACACATCTGAATGCCTTCTTGATGGAATGAAAGTAAAAAACCTGAAAGTATTTCCTACTGTGGAGACTGTTGTAAATGAGGAAATTAGGAAACTTCAAAACAAATAAGTCTCCCAAGATGGCCACCAGAGACAAAAGAGCCCAAATGTAGCACAAATATCACCGAGATGTAGCCCAAGTGTAGCACAATGACAGAATGTCCCAGAGTGTTTTAAAGAACAACTAGAGCGCTAACAGTCTTACTTATGACAAACGTATGGCACACCTGATGCCATCTTGATTGGAATAAAGTGGTAACACTTAAAACATTTAATTTGCAAAGGAACAAAATGAGGGGGTTCATTTTGCCATAGAAATTATGATTAGTGCTGCAGAAAGAAAGATTAGGGCACATTTTGACTTCTCAAATCCTCTTCCATTTCATTAAAAAATTCTGACATGCAGACTGAAACATGCACTTTGAATACCAGCAGCAGACTTCCCTGGTGAGCAGTAGCTTTACTACAGTGATCTAATGAGCAACTAGAGTGCTACCATTCAGAATTTATGGAAAATGTGTGACACATCTGAATGCCTTCTTGATGGAATTAAAGTAAACAAGCATTGAAAATGCAATAGGTCTCGCCCTCGTTTAAGTTAAAGCAATTCTGTTTGTAATTAGGTGGCTTTTTAGCTTTGCTTGTATTAGAGTTTTTCAAACTTTCATGTACATACCATGCATATGTATGCATATATGTATATGTTTGCATGCATTTATATTTATATAGATATGCAGATTATATTTATATATATACCCATACATATATATATATAAATGTATATGCATATATATATGTGTGCATGTACAGAGAGGTAGAGAGGTAGAGGTGTATAGGTAGAGGTAGAGAGGTAGAGAGGTAGAGGTAGAGAGGTAGAGAGTAGTAGAGAGAGAGGTAGAGAGAGGTAGAGAGGTAGAGAGTAGAGAGCGAGTAATAGAGAGTAGAGAGTGAGTAGTAGAGAGTAGTAGAGAAAGTATCAGTAGTGAGTAGTAGAGAGTAGTAGAGTGAGTAGTAGAGAGTGAGTAGTAGAGAGTGAGTATTAGAGAGTGAGTAGTAGAGAGTAGTAGAGAGTAGTAGAGAGAGAGTAGTAGAGAGTGAGTAGTAGAGAGTGAGTAGTAGAGAGTAGTAGAGAGTGAGTAGCAGAGTGAGAGTATTAAAGAGTAGTAGAGAGTGAGTAGCAGAGTGAGTAGTAGAGAGTAGTAGAGAGAGAGTAGTAGAGAGTGAGTAGTAGAGAGTAGTAGAGAGTGAGTAGTAGAGAGTAGTAGAGAGTGAGTAATAGAGAGTAGTAGAGAGTGAGTAATAGAGAGTAGTAGAGAGTGAGTAGTAGAGAGTGAGTAGTAGAGAGTAGTGGAGTAGTAGAGAGTGAGTAGTAGAGAGTAGTAGAGAGTGAGTAGTAGAGTGAGTACTAGAGAGTAGTAGAGAGCGAGTAGCAGAGAGCAAGTAGTAGAGAGTGAGTAGTAGAGAGTAGTAGAGAGTAGTAGAGAGTGAGTAGTATAGAGAGAGTAGTAGAGAGTGAGAAGTAGAGAGAGTAGTAGAGTAGTAGAGAGTGAGTAGTAGAGTGAGTAGTAGAGAGTAGTTGAGAGTGAGTAGTAGAGAATGGGTAGTGGAGAGTGAGTAGTAGAGAGTAGTAGAGAGTGAGTAGTAGAGAGTAGTAGAGTGAGTAGTAGAGAGAGAGGAGTAGAGAGTGAGTAGTAGAGTAGTAGAGAGTGAGTGGTAGAGTAGTAGAGAGTGAGTGGTAGAGAGTAGGCGAGAGTAGTAGAGTGAGTAGTAGAGAATAGTAGAGAGTGAGTAGTAGAGCGAGTAGTAGAGAGTAGTAGAGTAGTAGAGAGTGAGTAATAGAGAGTGAGTAGCAGAGAGAGTAATAGAGAGTAGTAGAGAGTGAGTAGTAGAGAGTGAGTAGTGGAGAGCGAGTAGTAGAGAGCGAGTAGTAGAGAGTGAGTAGTAGAGAGTGAATAGTAGAGAGTGAGTAGTAGAGAGAGAGTAGTAAAGAGTGAGTAGTAGAGAGTAGTAGAGTGAGTAGTAGAGAGTGAGTAGTAGAGAGTAGTAGAGAGAGTAGTAATGAGTATGTAGTAGAGAGAGAGTTAGTAGAGTAGTAGAGAGTGAGTGGTAGACAGCAGCAGAGAGTAGTAGAGTGAGTAGTAGAGAGTAGTAGAAAGTGAGTAGTAGAGAGTAGTAGTAGAGAGTAGTAGAGAGAGAGAGTAGTAGTGAGTGTAGTAGAGAGTGAGTAGTAGAGAGTAGTAGCGAGTGAGTAGTAGAGAGTAGTAGAGAGTGAGTAGTAGAGTAGTAGAGAGTGAGTGGTAGAAAGTAGTAGAAAGTAGTAGAGTGAGTAGTAGAGAGTGAGTAGTAGAGAGTGAAGTGAATAGTAGAGAGTAGTAGAGAGTGAGTAGTAGAGAGAGTAGTAGTTGACAGTGAGTAGTAGAGAGTAGTAGAGCGTGAGTAGTAGAGAGTGAGTGGTAGAGAGTGAGTAGTAGAGAGTAGTAGCGAGTGAGTAGGAGGGAGAGAGTGAGTAGTAGAGTAGTAGAGAGTGAGTAGTTGAGAGTGAGTAGTAGAGAGTGAGTAGTAGAGAGTAGTAGAGTGAGTAGTAGAGAGTGAGTAGTAGAGAGAGAGTAGTAGAGAGTAGTAGAGAGTTAGTAGTAGAGTAGTAGAGAGTAGTCAGTCAGTGTCAGTCAGTGTCAGTCAGTGTTGGTCAGTATCAGTCAGTCAGTGTCAGTCAGTCAGTCAGTGTCAGTCAATCAGTGTCAGTCAGTCAGTGTCAGTCAATCAGTGTTAGTCAGTGTCAATCAGTGTCAGTCAGTGTCAGTCAGTCAGTCAGTGTCAGTCAGTCAGTGTCAGTCAATCAGTGTCAGCCAGTGTTAGTGTCAGTTAGTGTCAGTCAATCTGTGTCAGTCAGTGTCAATCAGTCAGTATCAGTCAGTCAGTGTCAGTCAGTCAGTGTCAGCTAGAGCAGCTCTGCTGACCTGGTTCTCTGGCTCTAAAGCAGCTCTGTTGACCTGGTTCTCTCTCTCTAAAGCAGCTCTGCTGACCTGGTTTCTCTGGCTCTACAGCAGGTCTGCTGACCTGGTTCTCTGGCTCTAGAGCAGCTCTGCTGACCTAGTTCTTATGCTACAGAGCAGCTCTGCTGATCTAGTTCTCTGGCTCTACAACAGCTCTGCTGACCTGGTTCTCTGGCTCTAAAGCAGCTCCGCAGACCCAGTTCTATGGCTCTGAAGCAGTTCTGCTGACATGGTTCTCTGGCTCTAGAGCAGCTCTGCTGACCTGGTTCTCTCCCTCTAAAGCAGCTCTACTGACCTGGTTTCACTGGCTCTGCAGCAGCTCTGCAGACCTGGTTCTCTGGCTCTAAAGCAGCACTGCTGACCTGGTTCTATGGCTCTAAAGCAGCTCTGCTGATTTGGTTCTCTGGCTCTAGAGTAGCTCTGCTGACCTGGTTCTCTGGCTCTAAAGCAGCTCTGCTGGCCTGGTACTCTGGCTCTAAAGCAGCTCTGCTGACCTGGTTCTCTCCCTCTAAAGCAGCTCTGCTGACCTGGTTTCTCTGGCTCTACAGCAGCTCTGCTGACCTGGTTCTCTGGCTCTAGAGCAGCTCTGCTGACCTAGTTCTTAGGCTCTAGAGCAGCTCTGCTGACCTGGTTCTCTGGCTCTACAGCAGCTCTGCTGACCTGTTTTTCTGCACTCACGATGCACGCACCCGACTTCGCGAACATATATTTAAAAATAATATAAGTTTATTATAAGTACAAATATATTATTTTGATGAATATCTTACATAATCTCTTGCCTTAATATGTATATTAAAGACACATACATATCATTTTGGAACATAATTTTTTTTTGCGGGTGTCGCGCACCCAGCGCACCCCAGCACGTATATGATGTCACGCGGGACCCGCAACCGCGCAAACATCTCGTACCGTAATGCGCATATATCGCGAAAGCGCGGGAGCAGGATTCGCAGACTGGTCGCATACCAATCGCGCATATCACGTGATATTAAATGTATATGATGTAACTAAAAAACACGCAGCCGTCGCACACCATACGCGGATCCTTCATGACTTTTCTAAAATGGCGGCTAGAATACGCGCACCCACTGTGATGTGTACACTTTGAGTGCGCGACTCCGAAAAAAATTGGAATTTTTTTTTAAGGAAAATAATATAAATATATTAAAATAAAAAATGAAAACAAGAAAATTAATCAATATTTCAGTTTTACTGTAAACATTTTTTTTTTGCAATTTACAGAAAAATTTATAATGTTATTTAATGAATAAAATATTTATAAATAAACAGTTAAAAAACTGTAGAAAATCAGTACAAAAAAATAGATATAACTACTATCACACTTAAAAGTTAGCATTTAAAAAACCTTTGAAATTCACTGAAAAAAACATAGGTTTCAGAGACGTTATGGTTAGAAATTAGCATTTAAAAAACCTTAGAAATTCACAGAAAAAACCATAGGTTTCAGGGGTGTTATAGTTAGCTGCCCATTTCACTCATACAAAACCATAGAAATTCCTCTGTTATAGTTATTTCTGCTAACTATAACTCACACGCCCACAATGCACTGCTGATGATGTCACATATTGCATCATTCATGACATGGTCATTGACATCACTGATGACATCACTGATGACATCTCAAATGACATCACTGATGACATCATCCACTTGACAATCTGATGCACCTCATCATACACTAGTATAACCTTTCATCACTCACTGTAAGATACAGAGTACCATATTTGAAACCATTGACATAGCAATACCAGTTACTACATACCCACTCACTGATTCCTAAGTCGACACACACAACTACCCATTCAACAACACAATCATCTATACATGCAGTCATTAATTAATAGAACACTATCAAATGCACTTATACACATATATAGACATTGACACATCAGCAGTCATCTTGGTCGGTTATGCTGTCATCCTACTCACTCATGAAAAAAATGCATCGCACTTAAATTTACTCACTTACACAATTATCCAACAACACCTCATTTATTCAAACACATAGTAACTCATCGTTAATATGTTAAAAAAGCACCATTACAATTATACACTCATTCATATAGTTACTCTCACAATCACTGACTCTTACACATACTTATTTATATACACCAACTCTCACATACAATGCCTTTTATTTTTTTACTTTGTTGAAGATGTACAACTAAAACATATATTCGCTCACCAACACACAAATAAATACACTCAGTCACCCAAACAACTGTTTCCACATGCACTCTTAAACCCATACACCTAGTCAATCAACCATTCACACATCTATGCATAGAGTTACACACACCCCATCCAACCACACACAAACTCAGTGTCCCATACAAATACTCACCCAACTAATCAATAACTAATATACACACTCATGTAGTTAGTGACCAACTGATGCAGCATGTTATACAACAACAGAGACAGTGCTGCACACATTCACATAGTTTAGTTACTAATCCATGTATTAAGTGAGACACTTTTAATTACTCACTTAAAAAGACAGTCAGAAAGCTACTAAATCCTCCATCCAGACAGTTATATATCCACTCAATCTTCAATACAGATTGGTATATATATAATACATATTTTAATTTCAAACTAAACCACATTCCGTGGATGATGTCATCAGTGATGTCATTTGAGATGTTATCAGTGATGTCACTGACCATGTCATGAATGATGCAATATGTGACATCATCAGCAGTGCATTGCGGGCGCCTGAGTTATAGTTAGAAGAACTAACTATAACGGAGGAATTTCTAATGGTTTTGTATGAGTGAAATGGGCAGCTAACTATAACACCCCTGAAACCTATGTTTTTTTCTGTGAATATATATATATATATATATATATCCCAAAGAACTCCGCTACTGCCTCTTCACGACAACGGATATATGGTGTATACTTACCTATAAAATACTTGCACTTTTGTTGTAAAGGCATGCACAGTAAAGATGCATGCGTTGTAATGACCGCGTTTTAAAGGCATGCATAATAATGGCATACGTGGTTCCGTCTTACAACGTGTGAAGAGGTCACTCCGAACGGTTGTTATGGCTTCCTGTGACATTGGCTGATGGGAAATACAATTTCTGAGACTGAACATGTAACTTTGGTAGGGGTGGGGCTCTGGAACCCCATCCAAGTTATAAGTGCATTCACCGGACGCGTTACGTATGGGCTGGTCATGCAAAGTAAAAGAAGCAACTCTGCCTGCTGGAGTGGTGAATCCTGTAGTGTTGGGGGTCATCTACCATGCTGCCAAGTGACATTTGGGCTCAGATTTGCTAACATTTGATGCAGCTCATGTCAAATGTTAGTAAAATGAAAATGATAAGCTCCCTGGCTTCCCTGGGGTCTATTGTATTTAGAATTAAAACACTATGGACGTTTATTTTTTATTTTTTAAGAAGCTTGCAGAATAAACCATCAAGTGGGGGATGAGAGAAAGGGGAGGTCCCAAAACGCAAATTCCCATGCATTTTCCATAGACTTTTTGGAAATGCTATATTACAAAAACTGCTAAACGGAATGACACCAAATTTAGCAGGAAGCTAGATCTTGTTCCGGAAAGTCAGCCTTTTGTGATTTGGTGTAAATCCGTTCAGTAGTTTTGTGGAAATTAAGGATCAAAAATATTTGTATATCTGGATGGTTGGGTCTGAGGGACTCTCGCAGGAGTCACTCAAACCCAGTTTGAAAAATAGGGCATTCTGAATGGCCTAGGGAGCTTTTTCCCTTGACCTCCTCTGATTGGTTGGCCACAACATGAGAAAAATGTTGCAGGCAGTCATTACAGGACTCGTGGACTTAGTCCTCTGTCCGGAGTTTGTTTAAAAAAAATAGCATATAAAGGGCAAAGAAGGGACACATCTGGCGCCCTAAGACCTTGTGGGAGGGGGAGGTCCCAGAGGGATCGTGGCATTAAAAAAAGAAAAACGCTGGCCTTTGTTATTTTTTATTTTAAGTATTAGACCCCTCGGGTAGGCCAGGGCCTGGAGGGTCTTTATTTTAAAATAATGGGGAGGAGGATGTGAGTTGTGACCCCTACCGGGGCCTCTGTTAGGCCCTGGGGACTCCATCCCCTGGTGCTGAATTCACATTAAAGGAGGGGCATGCGACTCCCCTCCTTGTGCTTCTATTGGGCCCGGGGACCCAATCCCCTTGGGTCGATTACTAAATATTGGGAGGGGGAATGCAGGCATGCTCTCCAAGCCATCCATTTAGCCAATTTCTTTGAAAAGGGAGGGGTGTGTGCCCCCCTCTCCCCAAGCCACTTTTGGGCCCCTCATCCCAATCCCCCAGGGACAGAGTTCTTAAAAAAGGGGAGGAGGTTATGCCCACCCCTCCCGTGCTGATGTCAGCCTCAGGGACCCCATTCCTTGGGGCTTGATACTTTACAGTCTCCCAGGGATCCCACCTCCGTGATACTGTGGCTCCCTGCCCAGGAGAGTGTGGTCATACCCTGCCCACACTCTCTCGAGCAGGGAACTCAACTTCCATCTGGAGCACTCACAAAATGCTACTTCCGCCTGGGCAGGAGCAAAGAGAAAGTGCTGGTTCCTGCCAGCACCTAGTTGGATGCTGGCTGGGGAACCATCAGAGTCCGCAAGAGCCTTGACCCTCCCCCCCCCCGTGGCTTCAAATGGAGCCAGCAGGGCGGGTGCCTCTGGTGGGCACCGGGGTATCCACCACAAATGATAAAATATCCGGGCTCTCACAAGGGATGCTGGCTTGGGCCGTGGGGTCCCGGCGGTTCCCCCCATGGCCCCCAAAATAATGAATTATTTGTGAGTGCCCTGGTTGGGCACCGGGGCACCCATATAGTAAAAAATATGCCTGTCCAATCAACATAGACTTGGTGTCCCGGCTGAGGGCTCGTGGGTGTCCTGGGGCCCCTCCTCCATCTTCCCTAATAAAATAAAAGATGTGGGAGTCCCGGTGGACACAGAGACACCCACAAAAAATGCTTTTTTTAATTAAAAAAATGATAACAATGAATAATAAATGAGTGATAGGAGCTGCTTTATCCCACTGCTCTGTGAAGGAACGTCCCCATAATTCCCTGGCAGAGCTTTTTACATTTTTCATTTTTACTTTGGAGGTGTCCCTGCAAGGGGCAGAAGCGCCAGCAAGCATTTTATTTTATATCTTGGGTGGCTGCAAGGAGTGTATCCAGCCACCAGAAACAGTAAAAAAAAAAAAAATAGTAATTCTCCTGAGACATTAAACCCATAACCTGAGGATAACTTACCATTTATTTTTTTTAAAGCTCTCCTAGCTGGAGCTCTATGCTCTTTGGCTGTAGTGTAGGGCCCACTTGTGGGTTTTTTATGGCTACATTTTATGGCCTGAAAAATGTTAAAGAAAAACTCAGAGACATGTTTGTTTTATTTAAAAAATATATTTCTCGAAGTTTTTCTTTAACATTTTTTTCAGCTCACAAAATGCAGTAGTAAAAACTATTATTAAACACATTCATTTTCTAGACAGGTTCCCACCATTACACAGTAAATGGAAAAAATCTCTTGGTGAAAAAGATTGTTTAGGCAGAATCTATAAAAATTGCTGATTGTATATTTAGCACAAAGAACTACAAAGGAATATAGCCTATGGTATATTCGGAAACGTCTCTTTAA
The DNA here is from genome assembly GCF_964204655.1 of Triturus cristatus. Taxonomy (NCBI): domain Eukaryota; kingdom Metazoa; phylum Chordata; class Amphibia; order Caudata; family Salamandridae; genus Triturus; species Triturus cristatus. The sequence continues at coordinate 708,204,857 of NC_140587.1, read as the reverse complement.
ATTAAACCAACTTGAAGAAGGCATGTTGACTTCTACGATATAAATCACATAAAACTTTAAGGCACTCTTTAATTGGGACTGTCTGGTATTTCATATAAAGGCATGAATATCTCCTCTGTTCAGTAGGTGAGGAATGTAATAAAGAGAGCCCCAGCGAAATGTGGAGTTTAATAAATGATATTTCCATTGCAGGGGTTGGTGCATTATTTTTATTTTAAATTCTAGGGTTTGTTGTGATTATATGGAAGAAATGTTCCCAAATGGGCACCCACTGCCTCCATCTTTTTCTCATGTATACCTCCTACATCCCCCTTGCGCTCTGCTCCGTGCTGCTCTGGCCCTCTTGTGCCTCTCCCCGCTCCCCATTTTGCTGTCACTTACGTGCACTTCTTGCTCTTTTGTGTGCTTCTCCTCCCCACCTCATCTCTTCATGTTCTTCTTTTCAATGTGCTCTGAAGTCTTCTCTCCATGTGTGCTTCTCTGCTCAACCCCAGTGTTGTTCTCTGCAGTGGCGGCCGCCACTAACACAGGGTGGTGCGAAGGGTGGGGGGTGCACGGGGTGGGAGAACAAGCGGGATGGACACGGGATGAGTTAATATTAATTTTAAAAACGTACCTGACGCCATAGGCCGCCTCCCTCATCCCTCCTGCTGGCCTCTTCCTGGCCTGGGACAGACACACAGCCAATCCCTGTGCTGCAGAGCAGGGAGTGGTCTGAGCGGGTTGAACAGATGCCCTGCTCAGACCAGGGACTCTATAGGCGTTTCTCCAGCCCAGCTGCTGAATGCAGCCGAGCTGGAGAAACCTAAGTGCGCATGTGTGTTTTGGTCGGCCTGAAACAGCCGGCCAAACACACATCAGCACTTAGGGAGTGCACAAGCCGCCACTGGTTCTCTCACTATTCAATTCTTTCCTCCACCTCGCCCATACCCGCTGTCCCTCTCCGCCCCACCGTTGTATAAGTAAATACATTTTTTTTTACTTTTGCCTGTGACAATGCACTGGCGCGTTCCTGCATTCTGATGCATGTTCGCATATACGTCATCATGAATGTCTGCCATTGGTTTTACATGACTGCCAGCAGCGGTCACGTCATCACACTTTTTTATTTATTTACTTTTCTTATGATGCTGCACAGTGTTGAGAAAGAGACAGACACTGTAGAACAAAAGGCATTGTCATCGCCAGTTCTTCCCAAAGCCGAGACTTATTGGCTTTGCCAATGCTTGTTTTCAATATCAGGACCTGACAGTTCTTTAGTTCTCCATTTTAATAATCCAAGGCCAGATAGACTCACGATCCATTTGCAGTCAAGCCAACAATTTGACTTGAACAGAGCATTAGAAATGACAGGACAACACAGCCAGGGCACCAGTGTTGCAGTAAACATATATATGGCTGCGACCTTCACTGCCACACGCCTTTAAAGAGCCCACATCAAGTCCCCCCCATGCGCCCTAAGTGGCTGACTTGCCTCCCGCCAGCACATCTCTCACAGGTTATGAAGTGCTGCTCTGTCAAGTCCCAGTCTGATCATGAGAAGGATGTGTATTATTTTCTTGAAAACAAAAATGACTAAGAGGAAGCAGTTTTTCCCCTGCGTGCAATGCCTGCTAAAGAATTTACATTCTTCTAATTTCCTGGTTTACCGCACCGCTTGGTGCACTCCTGTGGATGTGCAGAACGGCATTACGGCTAGCAGTGTCGGCAAGTAATTTACCCCTTTTGTATGAAGCCTCTCCCTGCCCCCTTGTTGGAATCCTCCCTTTCCCACATGCGGAAGCTTCTTTAATATATACGTTCAAAGGACCATTAATGCCCATTATTGGAAGGCGTAATTTAAAAACGTGCATTTTCAGCAAATTGTCATATAAGAAAAGGAAGCAGGAACACAGCTCTCCACGAGTAGAATTCACAGGCACACACAGTGAGTGAGCTGCTTTTAAAAAGCCTTTAATAAACTGTCCACAGCAAACAGCCTGGAAAGGCATGCCAAGGCTGGGGCTTGGATGCTTACCCCTAAGACACAAAAACAACAATCCAGAGTGGAAACAATACATTAAAGGAACGTGTGTTCATGTTTCTGCCTCATAAATTTCTCAAATATGTGAGAATGGACAGGAAATAATATCCATTGTGTCAAGTATGCCTATAAATACATGAACAATAGCAAAAGATTTTCCAAAAATGTGTTGGCTTCGTGTCAGTACAATCTATAGCGCTTTCTTTTGAGCAGCCACGATTTATGTATGAGTGATTTTCAATGACTCCCTTATAAAGGTAATCCTTTTTACATTTCTTGCACTTTCACGTGGCCTAGCGTTGCCTGCCTTAGATATCCACGGCAGTGCAGATGATCATATAATGCCTTGATCACTTACCGGTAATCTTTATTACTTTGAGGGGCTTATTTATGAGCCACTTGCGACACTTCTGCGCCGCCGTTGCATCACTTTTCGTGACGCAACGGCGGCTTAAACAATGAGAGACATTGCGCCATGTTTACAAAGTTAGTTATCTAGGCAGATGCGTCACTTTATAAACCCCTGAGCCACATTATACCTGCGTCAGGTATAATGTATGCAGGGTGGACGTTCCCCTGTAAGAAAGCCTCGTAGAACTGGCGCAGTGAAATCTATCAGATGTCACCGTGCCATTTCTAGGACACCACTGAGTCGAAACCTTATGCCTGCCTCATAGCAGGCGTACGGGTGACAGAGTGCAATGTGTATAGACCTCCACATGCATTGCTGGAGTTGCCTCATGCTTAAGTGAGTTTTGCGCGTGAGTTTTGCGTCGACAGATACGTCAGGATTCCTGACGCATCTGTCATTCCTTGCAACATGGAGCATCGTTCAGTCAATACGGCGCATCCATGGTGTTGCAAGGAGGGGGCAGTGAAAAGTGTTGCATCGTTGTTTTTACAGCAGCGATGCAACACTTTTCATAAATGAGGCCCTTCCCATCCCATCATTACCCTATGAGGTAACTGCACCTCCTGGAAAGAAAAGCACAGGATAATTCTGAGTAAGCCCTACCACCCTCCTGGGTGCTATATGAAGGGTAACTTACCCAGTATCCTCCTGTTATATCCATGCAAAGTCAAAGGCTCAGAGGGAATGTCTGTAATGACTGTGACAGGGACGAGAAGGACAAAAAGTAATGAAGATTACCTGTCATTGCACTGAGATATACCACATTATAAGTGTTTGACAAGAAAACACTGTATACACTAAAAGTATGAACACCCAAAGAACATTAATGAATACTAATCATGTGATCACACACCTTATCATAAAAATAAACTAGTTTACTCAAGAACCAATCTTAAAAACCCCTACACCAAAATTCATATTGCAGTCAATCTAATTATTTGGTCTATAATGTTTGGTAAATGTAGAGTCTGAAAACCACGTAGTCATTCTACAAATCCCGTGAGTACAGACTCCCTGTAAGTCAGCCCAAGAGACAGCCATTATCCTGGTGGATCTTCCCTGAATAGAGCCACTATGAGAAGGTCCCCTATGAGCCTGCAGGGTAGTACTGCTTGTCCAAAAGTCACAAACAGCTGATCTGTTTTCCTGAAAGCATGTGATCTGTTAAGATAAATAGAAGAGCTTGTTTAACATCCAAAGTATAAAGAGACAGCTCCTCCTCCAAAGATGGGGAAAAAAGAAGGAAGGATATCTTGTGATTTTTTAAAGGAAGAGTTGACTTTAGAAAGAAAGGAGGGATCTAGTTATAGTATTACACCATGATTGAAAAGATGTCAGAGTAAAGCTGATAGTTTCCCGATTCTTCAAATTTCAAGTCCACTTCTTCTAGAGGTTTCAAAGGAGGCACTTGTAAAAATTTGAGAACTGTATGCCAATCTTGAGAAGGAGAAGATTTCAGTATAGTTCTTGATATAGAAAAGCTCTTATAATCTCTGTAGAATATCAATTCCTCCCTACCCTGAGACTCAGAAAACTCTCTAAAGGCTTTAATAGATAAGCAGTAAGATTAAGTGTAGAGAGTGAAAGATTAAGCTGAAACCCCTCCACCCAAAATTGCAAGACTGCAGAGAATGGACTGGAAGAGGCTAAGAGATCATGCTTAGAATACCATTTGTGAAATGTTTACCAATGTCTTTAAGGTCAAATGTCTTCTTGAATTCTGAATGGTTTCAACCAAGATAGGAGGGAGAGCCTAAATCATTCTTTCAACCACCAAAACAAGAGATCCAAATTTAGAGGAGAAGGGTAAGTGATCCTGAAGAGAGGTGGAGCTGGAGGAAGCACCCATGAGGAGCAAGTTGCCAGTTTCTTCATAATACAGAGTGTCTTGGCCAATATGGAACTATAAATATATACGCCCTTTCTCGCTAGATTTAGCAAATGTCCTAGTGATTAATGGACATTGTGGGAATGCACCCAGCAGTTTGTGGGTCCATTAGACCAGCAGAGCATCCGTTCCCCAAGCTCTTCTTTCCTGAAACCTCGAGCAGAACCTCTTATCCATTGTGTTGCTTCCTGATGTGAATAGATCTAGAAACAGAGTTCTGAATCTCCTGCAAATCTATTTGAAGTCCTCACGAGGTAATGACAGGTTCATGGATGAAGCAAAAGATCTGCTCAGAAGGTCCCTCTGGTATGTATCACTGACAAACTCAGCAAATTGGCCTCTGTCTACAGACTGTTGATGTCACCACTTTATTCAAGGATCTGGAATGGGTGTTTCCTTGGTGATTTATGTAGGAAATTGAGACAGCATTGCCTGTTTTTACTAGGGCATCCTTTTTCAGTCCCATGAATTTTAGGAAGGCCCTGTATACTGCTCTAAGTATCATCCAGTTCGATTACTTCTTCAGCTCCCACCAAGACCATCTCTGCTGATATGAATGATTGAAGAATGTTGTTCCCCAACTGATTTTGCTGGCGTCTGTTCTTATCATCAGAGGTTCATAAGGATCCATCTGCATGCTCTTTGCAAAGATTGTGTTGAACCACCATTCTAGCTCCTGCTTAAGCTCACTGGACAAAGGGACCAACTAGTCCAAAGAGTGAATCTTTGAAGAGCAGAACTTGTGCAGGTACCACAGAAAGGGATGCTGATGAAGACGTGCTCAAGGAATCGTTAAAACACAAGCCACCATGTGTCCTTTGACCTCCATGCATGACCTTCCCAGAACCTCTGAACTGGAGGAAAGGATCTTGACCAACCTCTGTAATTGAATAATCCTGCCTTGGGGCAGAAACTCTCTTGCTAGAACTTTCAGGAAAATGGCTGATTAATTTAATCTCCCTTGATCTTTCCAGCTCGCATTTGAGGAATTTGAGAGAAAGAGCGAATCTGGTCATCACTTCTTTTGTGAGTTCTAGAATCTTTAAGGCTTCTCAAAAGGAAGGAGCATGAAGCAGCCAGCCATCAAAATACGGATAAACTGGTATCCCTTGTAGGTGAAGATGAGTCACAACTGGAGCCATCATCTTGTGAAAACTCTGGTGGCTGTTTTTATCTCAAAGGGAAGTACCATGAATTGCCAATGGCTACTCCCTAATACAAATCTCAGGAAACTGTAGTCCTTCTTTGCTTTAGGGCTGTGAATATAAGCGTCCATAAGATCTAACATAATCATGAAGCTCTGTGATGGGATCAACAGAGAGATCCTTTGAAGTGTCTCCATCTTGAATTGATGTCCAGAATGTACTTATTGTGGTTTTTCAAGTTGATCACCAGACGATAACCCTCAGGTGACCACTTGGCCAGGAAAACTGTTGAGTACACTCCCAGCCTCTCATCTTTGCTGGAAGAGGACACATTTTTTTTTTTTAAAAGAGAGGCAATCTCCCTCAGTGCTTGATTCTTGAAATCCCTAGGAAGAGGGATTTGAATGACTCCTGAAGGTTCTGGGGCATACTGAAATTCTATCTGGTACCCCAATTTCACAATATTGAGGGCCCACTTGTCTGAAATAATTGCTTTCCTTTACAAGAAAATCCTTTTCCTGTCTGCGGACCTGAAAAGGAGGCAGGTTCTCTGCATAGTGAGGAATTCTGAGGATTTGAACCTGAATCTGATTTCTGCTTCCTATATGATCAAAACGAAGAAGAGGATTTGCCCTGAAATCTGAAAATTCAGTTGAAGGTTGCCTAAAGAATTTCAATCTAGAAGATTTTTGCACCTCATTCTTGAGTGACGAAGAATGTTTTCTCTCCTTAAATGGACGATGGAGTTTATTCTACCAATTCTGCTTCAAACAATCTAGGACCCTCAAAAGGCATTTAAGAGTGGTGGATCTCTGAGCTGTGTTACTGTTTCAATCATTTAGGTATACATTTCCTCTGGCCTTGATAGAGGGTCCACTGGTGAGAACCAAGGATCTAACCACATCATAGGATATATTCAATAAAAATTCTATCTCACACTACATTGACTCTAGCAAATAAAGGCAGTCTTTCTCTGGGAAACATCCATTACAACGCAGTCATTACAATGACCTACCTTTACAACGCAACTGTTACAATGCAAATGCCTTTACATCATGCCATTACAATGCATGCCATTACAACGCATGTCACTACAACGCATGCCATTACAACGCATACTATTTCAACACATGCCATTACAACGCATTACAAGGTAAGAAATAGAGATTTTTACCCCTATACTATCCAACATTTACCCTACTGTTTGCCCTAAAAGTATTATGCGTTGTAATGGTATGCAATGTAATGGTATGCATTGTAATAGTAGTTTTAAAAAATGCACGGAATGGCATGCGTTGTAATGTCATATATTCTTTTTCTCCACTTGGATGGCTAGGAACAGGGATTTAATGTCTGTGCGCAACAATTGTGTTGTATATGCTCCATAAACTCAAGCCCTCGGTGCAAAATGAGATCATATAAAGACCTTCTTAGAGGTTTACGAATCTGAGACAGTAGTGGATCTTAAGAAGAGGATGGTTTCTACACTATGGGAAAACCCATGTTCTCCCTGACATCGGTAAGTATCTCCTGCATGAATTCCTTAGAGATGTACTTGCCCTTGTAAAACGGAGCAGGGTAGGATTCCCAATTGTCCACGGAGATATCAGAAGCAGAAAGAGATCCTCCCAACTGCTTTTTATTGGAATCCTTGTTAGTCTCCGTCTTTGAAGGCTTTCAAGGTTTCCAGGACTATCGGTTGAACCCTCTCTTCCTCATCTTCCTTTCTACACCTCTTGCGCTTTTTAGGAGAAGGAGAGGAGACCCCATTCAAGAAAGAGGATGATGGTCGTCTGGAAGGAGAGATGTGTCACCTTTTACAAGAAAGTTTGACCCTTGCTGGCAGAGATGGAAAACTTCCTGGAAAACAGAATGGCCAGCTCCAAAAAAGTATCATATAACCCCTTCGGTGCTAGGCCTTTCCCCCCCCGTGCTAAGCCTTTTTTTGGCTATTTGGGGTAGTTCGTGCTTAGGCCCCTGTAACTTTTGACCACATAAGGTATCCACGCCAAATTTGCGTCCTTTTTATCTAACATCATGGGGATTCTAAAGGTACCCAGGGTTTGTGATTCCCCTGGAAGGGACCCAGAAATTAGACAAACTACAGGTAATTTTTTTTTTGTTGTAAAAATGGGAAAAAAGGGCTACAGATGAAAGCATGTGGTGTTTTCCCTGCAAATGGAATCAAAAAAGAGGTCGTGGTGCTGAAATCATCATCTTTCCAGCTTTCAGGGACAAGCAGATTTTTGTCAGAAACCAACATTTTTTACACAGTTTTGGCATTTTTCTGGGTCATAGCCTATTTTTGCAATTTTTTGTGCTTTCAACCTCTTTCCAGTTAATGGTAGAAATGGGTATGAAAGCAATAATGGATCCTGGAAAGATATACATTTTAGAAAAGTAGACAAAATCCTAAATTCAGCAAACGGTCATTTGTGTAGATCCTTCAAGGTTTCTTTATAGAAACTACCCGTTGAATATATGACAAATTGAAAATTAGTTGAAAAAAACAGCCATTTGTGCCAACATTTTCACCTGTAACTTCTTCTAATTGTGACAGCTGTTTGAAAGCAATATACTGTTACATTTGCTAGACATTTCTGGTTCTGGTGATGTATAGGACTTGTAGGTTCACCAAGAACCCGACGAACCCAGAGCCAATAACTGAGCAGCGTCTTGCAATGGTTTTTCATTATGTTCCGGGTATATAGCAATTAATTTGGCAAAATATATACATGGAAAAACACACTATAGAGTTTAGAAACAGTAGATATTTGCACATTTCCGAAATTGTGAATACCCATACTAGCATGAGACTTATAGGTCATTTTTCAAAATGACTTCTTTTTTAAACATTGTCTTTCAATTGAAAGGCAGAAATGCATCAAAAGTCAATAGGTAATAATATTTGCTCTACAATTCTGTATTACCCTAAGTCTCCCAATAAAAACGTTACCTCACTTGTGTGGGTAGGCCTAGTGCCTGCGACCGGAAACAGTCCAAAACACAACCTGGACACACTTTATTTTTACAGTGAAAACTGATCCTTTTTTTGCAAAGTACCTAGCTGTAGATTTTGAACCCTAGCTCTGCCGGCACCTAGGGGAACCTAGCAAACCTATACATTTTTGAAAAGTAGACACCCAGGGGAATCCAGGATAGGGTGACTTGTGTGGCTCTCACCAGGTTCTGTTACCCAGAATCCCTTGCAAACCTCAAAATCTATAAAAAACACATTTTCCTCATATTTCTGTGATGGAAAGTTCTGGAATCTGCATGGATCCACAAAATTCCACCCACCCCGCGTTTCCCAAAGTCTTCCGAGAAAAATGGTACCTCACTTGTGTGGGTAGGCTTAGTACCCGAGACAGGAAACGGCCCAAAACGCAACGTGGACACACAACATTTTCACAATGAAAACTGACCCTTTTTTTGCAACGTGCCTAGCTGTATTTTTTAACCCTAGCTCGTTTTCCGGCACCTAGGGAAACCAGCAAACCTACACATTTTTATAAACTAGACACCCGGGGGATTCCAGGGAGATATGGCTTGCATGGATCCCCCAACGTTTTCTTACCCAGAATCCCCTGCAAACCTCAAATTTAGCAGAATAAAAATCACTTTTTCCATAAATTCTTGTGTGGGAAAGTTGTGGCATCACTGAGCTGACACAAATGTCCTGCCACCCAGCGTTCCCCCAGGTCTCCTGATAAAAATGGTGCCTCACTTGTGTGGGAGGCCCAACTACCCGTGACAGGCAAGGGCCAAAAACGTATTGAGGCGACATCAAATTTGCCTATCACAAAACAACCTGGTTTGGCAAGGGGGGTCACCTAGGTTTTTGACCCCGTGCTCGGCGGGCAGCTAGGGAAACCTACCAAACCCACACATTTCTGAAAACTAGACACCCAGGGAATTCCAGAGAGGTATGGCATTCATGGATCTCCCCACATTTGCTTACCCAGAATCTCCTGCAAACCTCACATTTAGCTGAAAGAAATCCCTTTTTCCACACATTTTTGTGTGGGAAGTTGTGGCATCACCGTGCTGACACAAATTTCCTACCACCCAGCGTTCCCCCAGGTCTCCCGATAAAAATGGTGGTTCACTTGTGTGGGCGGCCCAAGTACCCACATCAGGCAAGGGCCCAAAACTTATTGAGGTGACATCAAAATTGCCTATCACAAAACGACCTGCTTGTGCAAGGGAGGTCACCTGGGTTGTTGGCCCCGTGCTCGGCAGCCAGCTAGGGAAACCTACTAATCCTACACATTTCTAAAAACTAGACACCCAGGGGATTCCAGCGAGGTATGGCTTACGTGGATCCCCCAACGTCTTCTTACCCAGCATCCCCTGCATACCTCAAATTTAGATGAAAAAAATAACTTTTTCCACACATTTTTTTGTGGGAAAGTTGTGGCATCACTGGGTTGACACAATTTTCCTACCAGCCAGCATTCCCCTAGATCTCCCGATAAAAATGGTACCTCACTCGTGTGGGAGGCCCAAGTACCCGTGACAGACAAGGGCCCAAAACGTATTGATGCAACATCAAAATTGCTTATCACAGAACAACCTGGTTTTGCAAGGGGGGTAACCTGGGTTTTTGGCACCGTGCTCGGCGGCCAGCTAGGGAAACCTACCAAACCCACACATTTCAGAAAACTAGACACCCAGGGAATTCCAGAGAGGTATGGCATTCATGGATCTCCCCACATTTGCTTACCCAGAATCTCCTGCAAACCTCACATTTAGCTGAAAGAAATCCCTTTTTCCACACATTTTTGTGTGGGAAGTTGTGGCATCACCGTGCTGACACAAATTTCCTACCACCCAGCGTTCCCCCAGGTCTCCCGATAAAAATGGTGGTTCACTTGTGTGGGCGGCCCAAGTACCCACATCAGGCAAGGGCCCAAAACTTATTTAGGTGACATCAAAATTGCCTATCACAAAACGACCTGCTTGTGCAAGGGAGGTCACCTGGGTTGTTGGCCCCGTGCTCGGCAGCCAGCTAGGGAAACCTACTAATCCTACACATTTCTAAAAACTAGACACCCAGGGGATTCCAGCGAGGTATGGCTTACGTGGATCCCCCAACGTCTTCTTACCCAGCATCCCCTGCATACCTCAAATTTAGATGAAAAAAATAACTTTTTCCACACATTTTTTTGTGGGAAAGTTGTGGCATCACTGGGTTGACACAATTTTCCTACCAGCCAGCATTCCCCTAGATCTCCCGATAAAAATGGTACCTCACTCGTGTGGGAGGCCCAAGTACCCGTGACAGACAAGGGCCCAAAACGTATTGATGCAACATCAAAATTGCTTATCACAGAACAACCTGGTTTTGCAAGGGGGGTAACCTGGGTTTTTGGCACCGTGCTCGGCGGCCAGCTAGGGAAACCTACCAAACCCACACATTTCAGAAAACTAGACACGCGGGGGATTCCAGGGAGGTATGGCTTGTGTGCATCCCCCAACATTTTCTTACCCAGAATCCCCTGCAAACCTCAAATTTAGATGAAGAAATCACTTTTTCCACACATTTTTGTGTGGGAAAGTTGTGTGGGTTTGGTAGGTTTCCCTAGCTGGCTGCCGAGCACGGGGCCAAAAACCCAGGTGACCCCCTTACAAAACCAGGTAGTTTTGTGATAGGCAATTTTGATGCTGCCTCAAAACGTTTTGGGCCCTTGCATGTCTCGGGTACGTGACAAACCCACACAAGTGAGGTACCATTTTTCTCAAAAGACTTTGGGCAATGCGGGGTGGGTGGAATTTTGTGCATCCACGCCGATTCCTAAACTTTCCACTGAAAAAATGGGAGGAAATGTGGTTTTTTTGGACAAAGTTTAAGGTTTGCAATGGATTCTGGATAGCAGAACCTGGTGAGAGTCAGACAAGTCACCCCATTCTGTATTCCCCTGGGTGCCTAGTTTTAAAAAATGCACAGGTTTGCTAGGTTTCCCCATGTGCCGGCTGCGCTAGGACCTAATATCCACAGGCAGGCATATTGCTAAATATAATTCTGTGCCTTGTGGGCTTTCTGCCGCCCTGGGGGGGATGGGGGGGGAGGGGTTTGCCCCGATATGGCCCCAAGGGGGGCAGAAAGACTGTGGCTATGGGGAATTGGTATGCCCACTCTGGGCAGCACCCACCCCCACAAATAAATAAAGCCAGCGTAATCGCTGGTGCCTAGTGGGCTTTCTGCCCCCCCCCCGTGGGGCACATCAGGGGTCACTGCCCCATCTGCCCCCCGGGGGCAGAAATACTGGAATTTCTCTGGGGGGTGGGGGTATTGTCATGCCCATTTTGGGCAGCCCCCACCTCTACATGAATACAAAAAAATCCCTCATTTCTAGTGGGCTTTCTGGCCCGGGGTGGGGCAGATTGGGGGCTACTGCCCCCATCTGCCCCCCAGGGTAGGCAGAAAAGCTGTACTTTTTTGGGGGGGTGGGAGCATTGGCATGCCCGTTTTGGGCAGCCCCCACCCTAATCTCAATTGCCCCCAAAAAATCCCTGGCATCTAGTGGGTTTTCTGCCCCCCGGGGGGGGGGGCAGATTGGAGGCTACGGCAGAAAAGCTGTCGTTTTGGTGACGGGGTGGGGGCATTGGTGTGCCCATTTTGGGCAGCCCCCACCCTAAGTACATTTTTTAGAAAAAAAATCCCTGGTGCTACCAGGCTTTCTGCCCCCCCCCCCCCGAGGGACCGATTGGGGGCTACTGCCCCATCTGCCTCCCAGGTGGAAAGACTGGTATGCCCAAACACAAATGGGTGAGCAAAGGCCCTTGCCCAAGGGGCTGCTCCCCCCTCCCTGGCGCTAGTGAGTGGATCCCTGCTTGGGGATTACCCTCCTGGGGTGATCCCCAAGCAGGGATCCATTAGGGAAGGGTACCATTGGAAAGGGGTGATTCTCCCCTTTCCAACGATACCTCTCCCAAGTGTTTCGGTGCTCGGGGGTCTGAGATAACCCCACGAGCACTGAAACACTGAAACTGAGTTTCAGTTTAGTTTTCAATGTAATGACGACAGCGTGCCAGGGGAGGATTTTACGCAGCAAACGCAGGCTATAGTAGCATGAGCTGGTTGTCGCGGCTATATGGTCTCTCATAGATAGAGACTGGTCTAATTTTAGCCCAAAAGTTTTAACACAATGAATAGAAACAGGGGCAACTCCCAACTGGGCGGGCCACCAGTCATCCGACCAGCTGACTGTGGCTTTGCCTATTAACATTAACTCGGTTTTGCCGGGATTCAGCTGGAGGCAGTTCTGCGTCATCCAAATCGAGATTTCGAGCATTCCTTTGGCAAACCGAGCTTTCTCTGCTATTATGTCAGTGCCAACTGAGAAGATAAGCTGAGTATCATCAGCATAAGAGATGATCTCAAAGCCCAGTTGTTCTGCTATCCCTGCTAATAGGGCCATATACATATTAAATAGGGTCGGGTTTAGGCAAGAGCCCTGAGGTACGCCTTTGTCTAAGCTGATTGAGTCTGACAAGTGTGGACCGAGCATGATTGTCTGTGTTCTCCCAGACATAAAATTTCACAGCCATTTTAAGGCTCTTCCCTGGATACCACAGGAGTCCAATCTCTCCGCTAGCACTTTGTGTGAGATGGTATCAAATGCTGCGGAGAGATCTAGTAGTATCAGTATTGCTGAACCCCCTTTATCTATTTGTAACCTGAGCGAGTCCATGACTGCTAAAATAGCAGTCTCGGTGCTGAAACCCTGTCGGAATCCCGATTGTGATGGATGCAAAATTTAGTTTAGTTCTAGATATTGGCTTAGTTGTTTGTTGACCATGCCTTCCAACACTTTTCCCAATAAAGGTAAAAGGGAGATTGGACGGTAATTTCCAAGTTCTCGTGGGTCTGCTGTTGGTTTCTTCAGGATAGGACGCACGCATGCTTCCTTCCATGTTCTTGGAATATTCCCAGATTGTATAGATGAATTATACAGTAGGAGAATAACTGGCGCACAACTGGTGGCTAAAAGAGCCATCGTCTTAGGAGGACAGTGATCAGTTGGTGAGCCTGATTTAGCTGAGGCAAGTGCTTTAGAGACTTTCTCAAGAGTAATTGAGGTGAAACAGTCCAGAGTACTTCCTGTCCTTTTTTCCAGATCCCTATATCTGGAGGAATCTGGAACTAGCGCAGTTTTAGATGGGAAATTCGCGTAGATTCTAGTAATCTTATCTTGAAAATGACTAGCTAGCTGATTACAAAAATCCTGTGTTTCCAAGGGGGATTGCCTACAAGCATGAAGAGATACAAATTCTTTTACTATGCTAAAAAGGGCTTTAGGGGTATTAGCAGCACCTTCAATTTGCTTAAAAATAAATTGGCGTCTTGCCGATTTTAAATTGAGATGATAGGTGGTCAGGGATTGTTTGTACTACGTTCTATCTTGCGTTGCTTTGCTGGCACGCCAGACTCTCTCCAATCTTTTGCATTTGGACTTTTCCGTCCTAAGCTCGCTGGTGTACCAGGAGGCTGACGGGCGCTTTTGCAGCTGAACCATGTTCTTTTTAGGGATGACAGTGAGATGGTTTTCACATCTTTATCCACTGAACGTCTATGTCTGCCCAATACCACCTGCCTAATGTCTGTGAAAAAAAACCACTTCAACTTCCACTATACTGAAAACCCTAATTAATGCTCTTGATCTCAGAAATAATCTCATCCTCTCTTGCTTCCCTCAAAACTCCTTCAAAGATCTTACAAAAGCCCGAAAAACACCATCAACATCCTGTTTGATATCCCACCACCACCTCTTTTAACATAAATGCCGACAAGAAATCTCTGAGACCAATAATCATACCCAAGAGACCTGCAAGTCACAGGTAGCAATCCCTATCTTTGGTTAGCCCCATGGTACGTATTATTAAATTACCAAGAATCAATTCATATGCCCATGTGTACTATGTAATTAATATTGATTGACTTTGGTACAATCCTCTGACAGGCTCGTCCAGGTTGGATCACGGTCCCTATATAGATTCCTCATTCTTGCATCCCAATCCATTCATGTCCCTGCCCCACAAGCAACAGCATATGCTGAGAAGGATTGCACTTCTCAGTCATGTGTATGTCTGCATACTCGCAGCTGACAGGGAAGGTGGTGGTTGGCAGCGCAAGAGCATCACCTACAATCCCCTTGGTTCTGCAGAGACCTAAGAGAGGCAAGACACTACAGCTAAGATGATGGACTGTCATCTGCAATTTCACCATGTCCCTCGCGTCATTTCTGAATTCAAGCCAGTGATAGCTATTTGTTGATAGATGCCCAACAGCATGTGGACATCTTTAGGTTCCTGTGTCTTCCTTCCTCATGGAGAGCTAAAGACGACATCTACAGTACAGCAGCACAACAGTCAACTTTCATACATTGTTAGTCATTCTGGCAAAGACCTTATGTGGCATTTGAGGAATGGTATCATTTATCTCATTCTCCTCCTCATACCCTTAATGTCCAAGTCCTAATCTCATTTCTAGCTTTGCAATTGCAAGGGTTTATTGATTCAAGATGAATACAAACTTTAGGAGGCCTTAATCACTCACGTAAATCACTAAAGGCAGGATTGTCCTATCTTTTTATGTGCAGAGCCTCTGCATTCATAAAGATACTTCTGGTAAATCCCTTTGTGAATAGCAAACAATCATAAACTTACTCAAAAGTGTAAGGTTACCTTTGTGAATCAAGCCCCTAATGTTATCCCATTAAATTTTGCATGATCCCATTAAAATGTTGTGAATTGTATTTTACTTCGAAATGTATTTTCTAGGTACATTGCATGACTTTTTCACACAAGCATGCACTTCGGGTTAAAAAAAAAGCTTGTGAGATAACAGCAGAAGGCTGGTTCAAACAAGAAATGCCTCTTGGTGAGATATTTTCTGCAGGAATAGGCCTCTCATGCAAATATACCTGGAATTGCGTAATGTGATATTTCAAGTACTTTTAGGAATTTTTCATAGTGTGAAATTCTGTAATTAGAAATTACATGAATTACGCCCTCGTAATTAACATGTATCCCAGGCCTACTAAAATCTCCTTGCGGACTGATCCTCCACTCTCTCCGGACACTCATCTCTTTCACACATTCACTTCCCAAGTCAAAAAGGAAGATCATCCTGGACTCATTCTAGCGTCATCCGATGACTTCAGCCAGGCTATTCCTGTAATTATCTGGGGAAGTCATCCCAAGCCATCCTGAAGTCTGCCCACAGAGCAGAATATTTAAATGAGATGACTCTTACTGTAATCACAAAAACTACTCCAGGATGGTGTCCTGATTACTTAACATTAAAAATGCGTGATGATCCTTTACAACTCCAAGAATACTAATTGACAACTGCAGGAGGAGTGTGAATTACTCCAGGATGGTGTCCTGATTACTTCAATTAAAAATGCGTGATGATCCTTTACAACTCCAAGAATACTAATTGACAACTGCAGGATGAGTGTGAATTACTCCAGGATGGTGTCCTGATTACTTCAATTAAAAATGCGTGATGATCCTTTACAACTCCAAGAATACTAATTGACAACTGCACGATGAGTGTGAACTACTACAGGATGGTGTACTGATTACTTCAATTAAAAATGCATGATGATCTTGTACCTCAAGGAATACTAACTGACAAGTGCAGGATGAGGATGAAATACTACCGGATGATTTCAGGACAACCTCATGGTTAGTTTACAACCACTGGATGATTTGCTAACATCTACAGAATTATTATGCATTACTGTAGTATGATTTTATGACAACTTCAAATTGGAGTTAATGTACACAAGGGTATTGGGAAAACACTACAGTACATCCCCTCATCACTGCCTAACAACCAAGAGTACTCAGTGGAATTATTTAGAAGTAATCCCAATTCGTAACATCCAAGAGTATCCACTGGATGGGCACTCTTGGCTATTGCAAATGGGGATTACTTCAGAATGGTTTAATAAAATGTTCTCGATGCTTGTAGATCACTCCTAAATGTTTAAATACAGACTTTCCAAATGTCCTTTCCTTCATCCTGGATTACTCAAGTCTAATTTAAAAACAAATTTGAAATGAAATACTTGGGTGAAACATGGTGTCCCTTTAAAAAAGAAAACTGTATGGGTTTAAAACAGGATCCTTCTTTAAACAAGGACAATGATATAAATTGAATTTGTGAGGAGCGTTGGTAAGAATACCATTTGCATTGAGTAGCAGCCTTGCAACGTATGACCTTTCCCCATACTAACTGTGACAGGTCTTCATTTGAGCTAAACGAAGTCACTCTAAGTTTTGATATGGTGACCTGTGGCAATAAACCGAACAAAGAATTGGTTCAAATAAATGGATCTGAAATTACTTCTCACTGTGTGCTGTTATTTCGCCAAAGCATGTACATGACCTCAAAGAGAGATAGTATACTGTTCAGGATAACATTAAAAGTAAGGAAAGAGAATTTTAAAAAGTCAACAAAAGAAGCAGCTCTATTGCTGCAGCCACTGTGGTACCGATAAAACATTCAAAAATAAAATGCAAGACCCTATAACTAATCGCCACTTTGCAGACATTAGGCCATGTGCAGTGTGGGTTTGCTACAGGGTCAACCCACTGATATACATGACTGTTCGGCTGTGCACAGCATGGGGTGGGTGCTTGTGAGGTGGTTGGCAGCTACAGGGTGTTGGGTGCAGTGTGTGTGTGGCCATAGGCCAGGCCCTGTGGCCAACCCCTACAGCACAAAGCCAAAGGCAATGTGCAGCAGGCAGTTGGCTACCCGCTCAAAGTTGGGCACCCAACCTCACACTGCCAAAGGCCATGGGCAGCGTGATTTTGGGGGCCCACAGGGTTTGGATGCAAGTCCTGGCCAGAATTTATCAAACTACGAAGGGTTGTCCAAAGGGCCTGGCAGAAGGTGTCTTATCAGTGACAAATGCATACCTGTCAATCTCTTAACTTAAAATTGCAGGTCATGTGAAATCTTTGCCATTGTTGGGAATCACTGTGCAAACTATTCCAATCATAAGCTAAGAATTACCACCTTATTTCCAGGAATGCCATTATGCTATGTGTGGGCACCACTATGTAACAAAGGGGCACAATATGTCAAGAATGACAACTAGTCAGTCAGACCCAGAATTATGCCACCAAAGACAGGCACCGTCATGTAGAAGCCTCTACTCCAGTGGCTGCTTTCAATAGAAAGTGGTGGGGCAGCGGGGAGTTTGTATTAAAAAAAAAAATAATAATAAATTTACTTACCTGCCACGGCCGGGGTCCAGCTTCTTCCAGAAGCGCAGTCCAGCTTCGAGACTTCCCACCCAATCCCAAAGCTACTATCATGCTATTACCCAGCATGACAGCAGTGCCGGGATTGGCTGAGCAGGCTGGTTTAACGCTCACTCAGGCACAGGGAGCCTGTGGCCTTTCTCCACCCGGAGATACAACAACCCTGAACCCTAAAACACACCCTGACCACTAACAATACCCCTGCACCCCCAATCCCACCCTGAACCCTTAAACTACCCTAGCACCCCAAAACCTAAACTGAACCCTGTACACTGAAATTACCCTGAGCACCGCAAAAACAAAACACACCCTGATCCCTAAATTTTCTACTACACCCCAAACCTAAAGCCACTCTGAACCCTAAAAATCCCCCAGCACCTCTAAACCCAAACACACCCTAAACCCTAAAAATTCCCCTACACCCCAAAACCCTAACCCACCATGCCACTTAAAAATACCCCAGCACCCCAAAAACTAAACCCACCCTGAACCCTAAAAATACCCCAACACCCCAAAACCCAAACATACCCTTACCCCTAAAATTACCCATAACCACTAAAAATAAACCTGCACCACAAAACCTAAAATGACCCTGAACCCTAAAAATACCCCTGCACCCCAAAACCTAAACCCACCCTGAACCCCAAAAATACCCTGGGCACCCCAAAACCCAAACATGTCTTTAACCCTAAAACTACCCCGGACCACTAAAAATAAACCTGCACCCCAAAACCTAAACCTTAAAAATACCCCTATACCCCAAAAACTAAACCCACCCTGAACCCTAAAAATACCCCAGCACTCCAAAACCCAAACATACCCTTAACCCTAAAATTAGCCATGACCACTAAAAATAAACCTGCACCCCAAAACCTACAACGACCCTGAACCCTAAAAATACCCCTGCACCCCAAAACCTAAACCCACCCTGAACCCCAAAAATACCCTGGGCAGCCCAAAACCCAAACATGCCCTTAACCCTAAAACTACCCCTGACAACTAAAAATAAACCCGCACCCCAAAACCTAAACCCTAAAAATACCCCTGCACCCTAAAACCTAAACCCACCCTGAACCCTAAAAATACCCTAGCATCCCAAAACCCAAACATGCCCTTAACCCTAAAATTACTCCTGACCACTAAAAATAAACCTGCACCCCAAAACCTAAACCCACCCTGAACCCTAAAAATACCTCTGCACCCCAAAATCTAAACCCACCCTGAACCCTAAAAATACCCAGACACCCCAAAACCTAAACCCACCCTGAACCCTATAAATACCCCAGCACCCCAAACTCCTTAACCCTATAATTACCCCTGAACCCCAAAACATATAACCCTACACTCCAAAACCCAAACCCTATACATACCTTATACTTACATATAAATCACATATGCTTCTACCATTCATGCATTTACAACAAATTTCGTTGTAAAAGCATGTGTGGTTAATGCATATGCATTGTAATGCCATGCGTTGTAATGGCATTGCCGCGTAATGGTAGTTGCATTGTGATGGTATGCGGGGTGATGGTAGTAGTGGTAAAAGATTAGTTGTGCTTACCTCTTGCACTAGAAGTATAATCATTCTCAAAACATAAGGAGCAATTTCATCATGTTAAGAAGAAATGATGCTTGTGGAGATTTGGATGTTTATTTTCAAATCATCAAGCACAATTGGATCTTATGAAGTAATCACATACTCATTCTTAAATCCTCCTGAAGTCATCAGGAATAGTCACACCTTGTGAAGTCATCGCATACTCATTCTTAAGTCTTCCCGAAGTCATCAGGAATAGTCACACCTTGTGAAGTCATCGCATACTCATTCTTAAATCCTCCTGAAGTCATCAGGAATAGTCACACCTTGTGAAGTCATCAGATGCTCATTTTCAAGTCATCCACAAGTCATCGAGCTCAAGTTTCTAAACTCTGCTGATGACTTCAAGAGCTTGATGATGTCTGATGATGTGAAAATGACTTCTAGAGTAGTTGGATGATCATCCAATGACTCTGGGATTGCTTCTAAAGTAATCCTGTTTGACCTGGGTTATTACCTCCAGTAAATATGAACCTGCCTATTTGAATTATTGCATGCAACACGTATTAAAAAATCGCCCATGTTCCAAGAGCCTTGCTCAAGATGGCTCCATGGAAAGTTCGGATCACCTTGTAAATTAAAGTGTGTGTTTTACAGAGAAAAAAAAATAATGAGGCACTCATTATGCTGTGGAGTATGAGTCTAATCCTGTGAAAGTTATGTAAAAAAGGATTGGTTCACTTTTAACATTCATGTGATCTAATCCCGGATTTCCAATGGCGAGGATTACATCGGTTTTCAGCAGGCAGAGAGTGCTTTTGGCGCCATTTGAAATGGCTGCTGCACTAAGGCACATAGCTGCGCCTGAGAGCACACTCTGAAATCTGTAATTGGTGTGGAACGTCGACATGCAAGGAATACATCTGACAAGGTCCGATAAATTCGGTTCAGTTCTACTGCTCAGCATCTATGCCGGAGATTAACTGAATATTTTATTGAGCTGACATCCAGGGTGAATTTATACATGACGTCTGGCCCATCCACCAACGGGTGCCAACAGCGTCGACATCCATCGTCTCATATTTGAAACGGCAGTAACTCGGCCCTGGTCTACAAGTGAGCAAGGCCGCAGAAAAAAACATTTACTCTGATAGCAATCACCTTCCATTTCCATGCGAAGTGAAAAACGGCTTTACTGCACACTCTAGAGTGCCCGCCATCGCTGAAAAGTGCGACATGTCTCTGGAATCCGAAAGATACTATTTAGAAGAGGTAGCAAATGAAGATATATTTTTCTGTTAACTTGTAGAAGATCAAAACTATTTTTTTAATAATAACCATAGCTGTCTGAAAGAAGCATATATTTTTAAATTAGGAACAACACTGAAACGCTTCTGCAAATGTGCTCGATTTAGAAAGATGTTCTGTGTATTATCGTGAATTGTGCGCGGAAAAAAAGTAAATTACTCATACGTAATGTATATGAAATTCCCAAAGCTCATTTGCATACAGGGTGATGCTGTTGTTGCGTGAAGGTCACGTATAAACGGATGCATAAAGCGCGCGCTGGTAGATTCCCAGGAGATTAACACACCTGGGTGGTGTCGAGAGCAGGTCGGGCGTATTCACAAGGCTAGCTCAGACACAGAATTAGGGCGCCACCAACTGGTGGTGTCAAATAACAACAGGCCCGACGAAAGCAGTTTTAAAAGCATATGGGGAGACCTCTAGCCAGGCAAATGATGTTATTCTAGAAATACTAAAAATGTGCTATTTTACCAAGAACAAATGCAATGAAAATTAGGCCAACACTCACAAAGCAATAACTATGAGGTTATTAGGGAAACCTCTGTCATGCATTTATTTTTGAGCACCAATTGACACCAAAGTGAAAGAGATGCAATGCCTAGATCCCATGAAAACGTACGATGCTTTAAACTTACTTTTGTGGACTGTCCAGCAGAGGTATTCATTAGATCATTATTCTTTTTATATATTTTATTTCAGGAAGTTATTTTTCCAAGTGGAGAAGCACCTTTCCCAACATCATCACGAAGTGTTTGGTTGTTTGAACACCAAATTTGCACACTTACTCATGGTATTTATGCCACAGATTGGGGTGAAAAAGCCCTTGGAAAGGTTTGTGAGTACCCACAAAGTTACAATGTGGCTATTCTCTTCCTAAGTGGCTCGCCTGACCCTCCCCTGGGAACATCCACGTTCACACCACTAATCTAAGGTCTGCTGCTGTGGAAAATGCGCTGTACTGGCAGATTCAAAGTAGTGCTGAGTTACACCTGCTGGCATAAACATCCACAGAGCCTGAGTCACTGCGAGTTATGCCTTCCTGCGGTGTTTGTTGTACACTGAGTTTGCCACCGGGTTAAACAAATGTGGACTTGGCACCAGTTGCTGAATAGGGGATAACCTGATATCTTGTAAAAAGTAATGAAAGGCCTTGAGAGAACTGTGCTCTACCTAGCCCAGCATGAATAAACATGTACCTCCTAAGTATAATTTTGGGGTGCTGTACCAACATCTTGCTGGCTTTACGGTGTTTGGTCCAAAGGGCAAGCTAGAAAGCCCTTAAGCACATAAAACAACTGAGCATCTTAGTTAGGGCACATCATAGGCACTGCAAACTTTATTTTTTCCTGTTTATATGGTTCAATTGAAGAGAAAGACTAACACAAAATGACACGATTTCACCAGGTGTTTGACCTCTGAAATGTACATTAATTCAGTAAGGAGTGGATTTACCATAAACCAAAGCTGCGCGGTGCAGCAAGTCATTTTGCTGCGCCATGCTGCGTTTGTATTGAAGCGCAGGGATGCAACATATTTACAACAAAATGTTGCAGCTCTGTGCTTCCCCCTGCGCAGGCGCACAAACTGCTGCCATGCGCCGATGCAGGCACCTTTGCACCATGGTGGAAGGATGCCTGCCTCATGGGGATGATTGTTTATGTGCAAGAAGGGTTCCCTTCCTGCACATAAACAATCTGAAATGGCATTTTACAACTTCTATGTGTGCTGCATTAGCACACATAGAACTTGTAAAACATCATTGTTTTAATGATTGTTTAGATGCAGGATGGGACACCTTCCTATACATAAACAGGTGAAATTAATACATTTCTCCTCGTTGAGTCTCCCTAAGCCATCTCAGGGAAGTGTAGCATTCAGACGCATTTCCAGATTTACAATTTCTTGTAAATCAGGAAATGTGTCGGATTCCATGGGTGTTGCATGGGAACACCCACAGCAACACCCATGGAACGCCCCTTTCACACAAAGTGCTGCGTGTAAAGGGGCCGTACTTACAAGGACAGGAAAAGCCATGCAGGGTGGCTTTTCCTGTCCTTGTAAATATGGGGCGGAAACATGCGCTGCCGGTGCATCAAAAAAAGTGACACACTGGCAGCACAAGGGGCTTGTAAATCTGCCCCTAAATGTGTTTTATATTTGCAGCTCCCTGACTTCATGTTACTCCAGGGCCAAACCATCTTTGTAACCTCCATAAACTGTGGAAAGGTGGGAAAGAAAAAGATTGAAGAACAACCCCATAAATAACCCCCTAGGATATCACCTCAGAGCTCACTTTTAAAATTTAATTCAAACCAAGCATCACAAACAATGCTCACTTCGCTTGAGAAATGTCATGCTATTCCCAGTTCTTCACTGTCATTTTCCACTTTCAGAACTCCCCGGGTCAATTTCATGTACATGTGCATGAGCTCATTCACTAATGCAGAGGTTCTTAACCTTTTGACTCCTGTGGACCCTCACTTAATCATAACTGGGACTCGGGGGCTATCACTGAATCATTACTGCAATCTGGTGGCCCCCAATGAGTCATTACTGGTAGTCGGGGGTTAGATCTGTCAGTCTTAGGATGGTCTTCGCCCAAACGTTTTGCCTTCCTCCTCCATTTTTGCTGATCTCATTTTAGCTGGTTTTAGGACTCTGTGTAGTTTACCATTGCTAACTAGTGCTAAAGTGCATGTGTTTACTCCTTATAACATGGTAAAATTGGCTTATGCCCATTGGCATATTTAATTTACCTGTACGTCCCTATTAAAGTGGCTCTACGTGAGCCCAGGGCCTGTAAATTAAATGCTACCTGTGGGCCTGCAGCACTGATTGTGCCACCCACTCAAGTAGCTCTTTAAACATGTCTCATGCCTGCCATTGCAGCCTGTGTGTGCAGTTATAAATTGCCATTTCGGCTTGGTAAATTAAGTATTTTGGCTCAGCTAAACCTCTCTTTTTAATACATATAGTCACCCTAGGTTAGGCCATGGACAGCCCAGAGGACAGAGTGCAGTGTATTTAAAAAGTACGACCTGTAATTGTAAGCTTTACATGTCCTTTTAGCAAAAACACTCTTACATTCATTTTTTCACTACTTCAAGGCCTACTTCTCTCATACAATAACATCAGAGTTAGCTTATTACATCTAACAAGTGATAATTTCCAAATAAGAGCAGGTAACCACTTCAAGTTTGGTATCAATAGAATTGTAATGTAAAACCCTCTTTCATGGTGAAGTTGGATTTTAAATTACAATTCTGAAAAATGCCACTTTTAAAAAGTTGGCATTTTCTGGCCTTC
The DNA here is from genome assembly GCF_964204655.1 of Triturus cristatus. Taxonomy (NCBI): domain Eukaryota; kingdom Metazoa; phylum Chordata; class Amphibia; order Caudata; family Salamandridae; genus Triturus; species Triturus cristatus. The sequence goes on along the minus strand of NC_140587.1, from coordinate 708,180,947 downwards.
CTACAATGGATGGTCTCAACCTGCACACCTTGTGAAGGTGTTTTTATCTTTATTATTCTGAAGTTAAAAGTGAATCAGTGCACGCTGCTTCGTGTATGGGATCTGCCTATGTCCCTCGCGAACAAGTTACGCAAATCATTTTTCAGTTAATGCCGTCTTTCAAAATCGTATCTCTAGACACCAGTGTTTCGGGATTCCTCCCTCATCAGTAGAGAATATTTACGGGAGCTGCCAATTTTCTCAGGTATAATCCCACGCATAGCATGCAGGCATTCCAAAGCTTGTCAGCTTGGGTATGGCTCAAGAGAGCCTTTTAACAGTGAAAGTGGATAGCAACGCACTGCTTGCTTGTAACAGTACCATTACGCCATAGCCTCTTGGTAGTTGTAGTTCAGTTTTTCACACTAAGGGTCCCATTAGGATGGCGGGCGGACTTTAGTCTGCCTGCCATCCTTGCATTGCTGGGACCAGCCGCCAGGCGTGCGGCAGTCCTGCACCTCTAATTTGGATGCGACCGCCACCCTGGTGGTCACATTCCGCATTTCCAATATTGCGGCGGGTGCTGCTGTAACCAGTACCCGCCACAATGGTGAAAAGGCATGTTGTGCATTGCAATGCACAACGTGGCAGGCACCGTGCAGTGCCTGCCACCTAGTGCATGGCAATGTAGAAGGTACCATAGGTACCCCCAAGTGCAGCCCCCCACCCTCCCAGGGGCCCACAACGGGCCCCGAAAGTGAATCCCCGCGCCTTTCCATGGCTGCATCACCGCCATGGAAAGGCCTTGATTCACACCCATCCTAATATGGATGGCGGTGTCTGCTAGCTACCGCCACCATATTGAGGCTCAATTCTGCCCGACCGGCAATCGGAACGATTGCCGACCGGCAGAAAAGCGGCGGCCGCACTTTGCGTCCCATGGCAGGGGGGTAAATCAGGTTGAGATAGCGGGCGGATCACCACTGCAGGCCCGGTGGTGGCGATCCACCCGCCATCATAATCACCCCCTAAGTTCATATGATTTTTCAGCTAATGCCGTCTTTCAAAGCCGTACCTCTAGACACCAGTGTTTCGGGGTTCCTCCCTCATCAGTAGAGAATATTTACTGTGTTGTTGACATGCTGCCAATTGTCTCAGGTATAATCCCACTCATAGCGTGCAGGCGTTCCAAAGCTCGTCAGTTTGGGGGTGGCTCACGAGAGCCTTTTAACAGTCAAAGTGGGTAGGAACGCAATGCTTGCATGTAACAGTGCCTTTACCCCACAGCCTCTTGGTGGTTGTAGTTTACTTTTTCGCACAATGTTCATTGCAAGCAGTACGTTCCTACTCATTATTTAATTCTGTAAAATGTGTAAATATTATGAATTTAATAATACATTTTAGATTTGTGTTGTGTAGTTTCTAGATGTAGGAGAGTAGGATCTGCACTTATGTTGCCCCCACTTTTTTTCTGATGTATACACTGGTTTCTGGCTATAGTCTGGCTGGGTCCCTGCTAATCAGGGCCCCAGTCTCTCTGTTCTCTCTAAACGACTTGGTGTGCATATTAGATGCACTAGTGATTGGATACTTTGGTACCTTATGAGCCCCTAGTATATGGTACCTTAGGTACCTAGGGCATAGGTACTTCACAGACCTACCAGGGGCTGCAGCATGTATTATGCCACCCCTGGGAAGCAGACTCAATCTGACACCACAGGCCTGCTACTGCAGCCTGGGTGAGGTAGTGTTAGCACTCCTCACAGCGGTATAGGTTTCTATATCTCAACATACACACACATATAAACCTATCAGCCACTCCTATGGCAGGCCCTATCAATCCTGAGGGCAGGGTGCTTGGTTTACTATGTGAGGGGGTGCCTCTGCATGAGCAGGACCCCTCTGCTGCTGGCAGAGTCTTTTCTCTGTGGCTGTTTGGGAATGCGGTTAAACCATATACTCTTAAGTGCATTATAACCCAACGGTAAATGCTAACTTTGGAATGACTGCATCAAAACATGTTGTGTTTGGTGTCAAACAACTTGGAATCATACCCCCACACCAGTAACTGGTGTCGGAGTATGATCCCACCCTTCTAGAGGGGACGACATGTACCTACTGTGTTAACACAGTATAAATCTGAAAGAGCCTTGGTATCACAAAATGGATGCCACCAGCACAGACACTGGGCTGCCCTCCTTCTGCTGACTGAAACTTGCAGTGGAGGAGGCCCAACAATAGGCATCCTGTCACAGGGAGGTGTCACCACCTTCCAGACAGGATTTAGTGTATTGGAGCTGGGTGGGAGCACTTCTAGAGTGGTTTGAAGTCCTGCACTGGGGTAGCAGTAGGCTCCTCTGTGCATATGCCAGCTCAAACAGGCTCAGGGGCTACCTGTCCCTACTCTGGCGCGAAACTGGACAAAGGGAAGTGGGTGTAACCACCCCCTACCCTGACACTCCCAGAGGAGTGGTCATAGAGCTAGTCCCTCCCTATCTTCAGTATAAGATAGCCAACCTTGCCATTGCAAAGTAGATAACCCTGGATGACGCTCTACAAAGAAGAATCCTGGCCCTTCGACTACCTTTGGAAGACAGAAGAATCTCCCTTGGAGTCAAGGAGTGACTCCCCTGCTTGGCAGGCACCAGTACCTCTAATCAATGGTCGCAAACTTTCCCGCTCCCGCCGGAGTTCGAAGTCCCTGCAGCCCCAGAAGTAGATTTCCTGACTTCCCGACAGCCATCTGTGGTGAGTGGACCCCACGAGTGATGAGGAACAGCAATACCCGGGTACCATGCACTATTGTTGGGTGAAACCCCTTCACGACGTTCTATGAACTTGTGCATTAGACCATTTGTGGCCCAAGCCTCCAGCAGGTTTTGCTGTGAAAATCAGAGGCCTACCCTGTCCCGAGTGACCGTGGGCTCCTGTGAAGCATTTCCTCAAGAGGAGTCTTCGTGATCTATTGCCCATTGGCTTTTGGGTCCCCCGAAGACTTTCTTATCAACTAAAAGGGCTCTCATAGTTGCTCCAGGCCTGCCCTCACTCACCCTCACTGGGTGAGTCCCTCAGACCTTGCTGGTCTGCAACGCTGACCGTCTTCGATTTCCACAAGACTTGCTGTTGCCAAGGCTTGTTGGCTCCAATCCAGGTGCCAACACCTCAGTCAGCTGCAGACGTTATGGGAGACTCCAAATCCAGCTGCTGGTTATTGTCGATCTCTCCTGGACCTCATGAGCAAAGAGTCAAAACACCCTCGATGACCTGAAATCACCCGACATCCATAGTCAGCCATCTTCCTGGCCACTGGTCACTGGCACGTGACTTTGAACACTGTCCCTTCAATTTTCAGGTCATCTGCATCTTAAATCCACCCTTGGATTCCACTGGACACTTCTTCAGTCGACACAAGCAGCAAGTCTTCTTTGGTCTCCATAGAAAACAGCGACGTGACCCGACACCAAAAGACACCTATGCACCCGGCTCCCCTGGGTGAGGTAACTTGTGCACTCCGGTGCCCTAGTGTGTTTTGGCCCTCGAATTACTTACCTTGTAAGTGGCTTGCTTGTAGACTTCCTCGAAGTACCCTAAAACTTTAAAAATCAAACCGCGACTTGCTCCATTAAAATCAATAGGGAACCCGCGGCTGAGTTCACACACTGCATGCGTCTCCCGTGGGTCTGTTACTTACCTGCTTTCACTGCAGTAGTGAATCCCCAGCGATTCTACAGGCCCTAGGCCTTGTCATTTTGCAAGTCGACTTTCTTAACCCATTTTTTTAGTATATGGTCTGGTACGCCCCTCGGGACCCAGCCATATTTGTGCTTAACTTATTGTGAAACGTTGACATTTGAATGTGTTCCTGACTTCTAATCTCATAAAGAGATTAGTAGAGTGTGTCTAGAAATATATACATATATATTTGATATATATATCCGTGTGGTGTCCTTTCATTTGGTAATTCAAGAGATTATAAGGTAAAACAAGCTGCTTTACATTCCTCTAAGACTTAGCCTGAAGGCTGCTCCCCACAGCTACCACTAGGATAGCTTTCTTTAAAAGGTTGTCTTAAACCTATCTACCATAAGAGTCGACTAGGACTGGTGCAAGGTGGCCACTATAACTAGTGACCAGCATATGCCAGGCCAACTTCTCACATTGGTGGGCAGCGTGTGGGATTCCAGCTTGCCATTGTTTTACCAGAAAATCTCTATTTGAATTACTAACTGAAAACCACTAAAGGTACTCAAGGTACATATATAAGTCAAGCTTAGTATCAATAAGTTCTACTGAACTTAGAGTTGTTTGTGAAGGGATAGCACACCCTTGCTACAGCTCAAGCTAGGATCAGTAGGCCACAAACTAGTGTAGGTAGTGCTACACTGCATAATACTAGAATGCCCTTAAGGGATGGAGCCAGTGGGTCCACCCAACCCCAGTATAAGGACATGACCTTCTTTGACTTGAAGGCCATGTGTGTTGCAAGACACCTGGGATTAGGACAGAGTCCCTCCACACAACACCTGATAAATCTACGTGTAGCAGATGATCTTAGACTGGCTCTAGAAGCTGGTGGATCTGGTTCAGGGGGTGGGTCAGCCATAGTCTCTGGGTCTGATGATGAAAATCAAGATGACCTGGAGTCTGTGATTGAAGGGCCAGACCCAGAAAGGTCTGAACATGACAGAGGAATTCTCCCTAAGAGAGTTGGCAGAGTGGAAGAGAGGCCTAGGTCCCCTTAAAGGGAATCTAAACATTCATATCACTCTGACAAGGATTCTGTCAATCAGAGGAACTCATACTTACATAGAGAGACCACCTCTGAAAGAAGGTACAAGATGCTCCAGTATGAGGAAGCTAGGCTTGCCCTCAGAACCAAGCAATTGGCCTTAGATAGAGAAGCCTTTGAGCTCCAGAGAGCTTCTAGAAAAGAGGGGTTAGATACCCCTGGTGGCAGCAACAGTGTCCCTAGAGGCAGGGATTACATTCCAGACCATAGGAACCTGTCCAATGTTGTTCCTCCCTACCAGAGTGGGGATGATATCCAAAATGGATAACTGCTATGGAGAAGACCTGTAAAGTTCAACAGGTCCCCCAGAAACAGTGGGCAGCAATCTTGGGGCTCTCCTTTTCTGATAAAGGTAGAGACAAGCTCCTCACTGTTAGAGAAGAGGATGCTAATGACTATGAAGCCCTGAAGAGTGCATTAATAGATGGGTTTGGCTTAACCACTGAACAGTACAGGTTGAAGTTCAGGGATACCCAGAAAGCACAGACTCAGGATTGGACTGACCATGTTGATTGTGTAACCAAGGCTCTAGAAGGTTGGCTGGTTGGTAGTAGAGTTACTGATTCTAAGGGATTGTATAATCTTATAATGAGAGAACAGATCCTTAATAATTGCCAGAACCAGTTGTTGCATCAGTACCTGGTGGACTCTGATCTGACCTCTCCCCAAGAATTGGGAAAGAAGGCAGACAAATGGGTCAGAACCAGGGTGAGGCAGAAAACCCAGAACCAAGGGGGTGACACAAAGAAGCAATATCCTAAAGGCTCAGATAAAGTTGGGGAGAAGGCAAAAGCCCAGAAGTCTTCACAAGGGCCCCAAAAATCTGCATCTGGTGGGGATTCACAGTCTACAAAGGGAAAAGGCCAAAAGAAGCCCTGGTGCAAATTCTGTACACAGAAAGGGCACTGGACTTCTGATTGTACCAAGTCCAAAGACCAAACCACCACCACTCCAGCCCCTAAGGCAACTGTTCCCCCTAGTGCAGTCATTGGTGGAGGTGGTAATCAGAATAAGGGTGTAGTAGGGTTGACCCTGGGTTCTGATGTGGACTCTGGCCTAGTCAGAGTACCAACACAGGCATTGCTAGTTTGTGAGGGAGACCTTGATATGTCTTTCCTAGTGAGCCCCAGTAATCTGGGCAAGTACAGACAGCAGCCTATCATAAATGGCAAACAGGCTTTGGCATTCAGAGACACAGGTGCTAGTGTAACCATTGTGGCAGAGGATCTAGTGGACCCTGCACGGATCATTCTGGGTGAAATGTACCAGGTTACCAATGCAAGCAATGTCAGGACCAACCATTGTCTGGCAGTTGTGAATTTCTCCTGGGGAGGGGTAACTGGCCTCTAAAAGGTAGTAGTCAGTGCAGACCTCCCTGTCGTATGTCTAGTGGGCAATGATCTGAAGACTTTAGCCTGGTCTGAAGTGGAGTTATGGACTCATGCTGAGATGTTAGGCAGACCTTCAGAGGTATTTGCTGTGACCAGGTCACAGGCCAAAATGCATAAAGCTGAACCAGCTCTAGATCCTGAAACTATGGACCAGATGCTACCCAAGAGGAGGAGCAGTAGGGTTAAGGCTGTGCCTTCCCCTCTGTCTCAGATCTCAGATTCCCCTCCTGAGGAAGGAGAAGCAGAGCCTGAAGAAGGAACTGCCCCAGAGGAACTTGAGCCTGGTCAGGTTGAGTTCTTGGGGGCAGGGGGACATTCCAGGGAAGATATGAGTAAGGAGCAACAGTGCTGCCCCTCTCTTGAACCCCTCAGACAGCAAGCTGCTGCTGAGGCTGCTGGGAGGGCTAGTGGGTCCCATAAAGTTTAATGGGATGAGGGACTCCTATATTCTGAGGCTAGAGATCCTACCCCTGGAGCCACCAGGAGGTTGGTAATACCTCAGAAGTTTAGGGGGTTCCTCTTGACCCTAGCACATGATATCCCATTGGCAGGACACTTGGGCCAAAACAAAACCTGGGACAGGCTTGTCCCTCATTTTCATTGGCCACACATGTCAGAGGACAACAATGAGTTTTGTCGCTCCTGTGTCACTTGCCAAGCCAGTGGCAAGTCAGGTGGCACAACAAAGGACCCCTGATACCACTTCCTGTGGTGGGGGTTCCCTTTGGAAGGGTAGGGATTGACAATGTTGGTCCCCTTGACCCTCCAACAGCATCTGGGCACAGGTTTATCCTGGTGGTAGTGGATCATGCCACCAGGTACCCAGAGGCAATGCCCCTCAGGACCACTACGGCCCCTGTACTGGCAAGAGCCCTCATTGGAGTCTTCTCCAGAGTGGGTTTCCCTAAGGAGGTTATATCTGACAGAGGTACCAACTTCAGTCAGGATATCTAAAAGCAAAGTGGAAGGAGTGTGGTGTAAACTACAAGTTCACTACTCCCTATCACCCAGAATGCAATGGGTTATTTGAAATGTTCAACAAAACCCTAAAGGGAATGATTAAGGGCCTCCCAGAAAAGCTTAGGTGAAAATGGGACCTTTTACTTCCCTGCCTTCTGTTTGCATACAGGGAGGTTCCACAGACCACAAACATCTGTTTGGGCACCCTGTCAGAGGCCCATTATGTTTGGTGAAGGAGGGATGGGAGTTACCTCTCAAACCTCCCAAACAGATTGTGATGGACTATGTACTTGGTCTCCGCTCCCGGATGGCAGAGTACATGAAGAAGGCAACTAAAAACCTTGAGGCTAGCCAAAAATTACAAAAAGCTTGGCATGGCCAAAAGGCTGTCCTGACTGTTTATCAGCATGGCCAGAAAGTGTGGGCGTTGGAGCCTGTGGCCCCAGCAGCTCTCCAGGACAAATGGAGTGGCCCCCATACAACTGTTGAGAAAAAGGGAGAGGTCACCTACTTGGTGGATCTGGGAACTCCCAGGAGCCCCCTTAGGGTGGTCCATGTCAACAGATTAAAGCCATATGTGGACAGGGCTGACATGGGCTTGCTCATGGCAACTGATGAGGACCAGGAGGAGGAGAGTGACCCTTTCCCTGACCTGCTCTCACAGAACCCTGAGGATTGGTCAGTTGATGGTGTTGCTTTGGCAAGCAGCCTCACTAATCATCAGCAAACTGAGTGCAGACAAGTTCTGCAGCAGTTCAGATATATGTTTAGCCTGACCCCAAGTCAGACTTCCTGGTGCACCCATGAGGTGGACACTGGAGACAGTCTGCCTGTCAAGAGTAAAATCTACAGGCAACCTGACCATGTCAGGGACTGTATCAGGACTGAAGTCCAGAAAATGTTGGAACTAGGTGTTATTGAGCCTTCAGATAGCTCTTGGGCTAGTCCAGTAGTCCGTGCGCCTAAACCTCATACTCAGGGTGGTAAGAAAGAGACGAGGTTTTGTGTTGACTACAGAGGCCTCAATGCAGTTACCAGGAATGATGCCTATCCAATTCCAAGGGCAGATGAACTAATAGACACTTTGGCCTCAGCCAAGTATCTCAGTACATTTGACCTTACAGCTGGCTATTGGAAATCAAGTTAGCTGATGATGCCAAGGCCAAAACAACATTTTCAACCCCTGGTGGGCACTATCACCTTGTGGTAATGCCCTTTGGTTTGAAAAATGCACCTGCCACTTTTCAGAGGTTGGTGAATACAGTTCTGACTGGTATGGCAACTTATTGCTCAGCTTATCATGATGATATTGCTGTCTTTAGTTCCACCTGGCAGGATCAGCTGGTCCACCTCAGAAATGTTTTGGAGGCCTTGCATAAAGCAGGCCTCACTATCAAGGCCACTAAGTGCCAGATAGGGCAGAGTCAGGTTGTGTACATGGGCCACCTTGTAGGTGGAGCCCAGGTTCAACCACTGCAGACCAAAATCCAGACCATAATGGAATGGATAGCTACAACAACCCAGACACAGGTTAGAGCCTTTTTAGGCCTGACTGGGTACTATAGGAGGTTTGTTAAGGGATATGGATCTATAGTGACCCCATTAAATGATCTGACCTCTAAGAAAATGCCAAAAAAGGTTCAGTGGACAGCTAGCTGTCAAAAGGCATTTGATGACCTCAAGCAGGCAATGTGCACTGCCCCCATCTTGCAGAGTCCAGACTACAAAAAGAAGTTCATTGTTCAAACAGATGCTTCAGAGCTGGGTGTGGGAGCTGTACTGTCTCAACTTAATGATGAAGGTCAAGACCAGCCAGTAGCTTTCATAAGCAGAAGGCTGATCCCTGGAGGGAAACTTGGTCAGCTATAGAGAGGGAGGCCTTTGCTGTGGTGTGGGCCCTGAAGAAGCTGAGGCCATACTTGTTTGGCACTCACTTCATAGTTCAGACTGACCACAAGCCCCTCCTATGGCTCAAACAGATGAAAGGTGAAAATCCTAAACTGGTCAGGTGGTCCATTCCCCTACAGGGGATGGACTATACAGTGGAACATAGACCTGGGACCCAACATACCAATGCAGATGGACTCTCAAGGTATTTCCACTTAGAACATGAAGACTCAACTGGTCAAGGTTAGTTTAATGTCCCTGCGTTTGGGGGGGGGGTTGTGTAGGAGAGTAGGATCTGCACTTATGTTGCCCCCACTTTTTTTCTGATGTATACACTGGTTTCTGGCTATAGTCTGGCTGGGTCCCTGCTAATCAGGGCCCCAGTCTCTCTGTTCTCTCTTAACAACTTGGTGTGCATATTAGATGCACTAGTGATTGGATACTGTGGTACCTTATGAGCCCCTAGTATATGGTACCTAGGGCATAGGTACTTCACAGGCCTACCAGGGGCTGCAGCATGTATTATGGGAAGCGGACTCAAACTGACACCACAGGCCTGCTACTGCAGCCTGGGTGAGGTAGTGTTAGCACTCCTCACAGAGGTATAGGTTTCTATATCTCACCATACACACACACATAAACATATGATCCACCCCTATGGCAGGCCCTATCAATCCTGAGGTTAGGGTGCTTGGTTTACTATGTGAGGGGGCGCCTCTGCATGAGCAGGACCCCTCTGCAGCTGGCAGAGTCTATTCTCTGTGGCTGTTTGTGGATGCGGTTAAACCATATACTCTTAAGTGCATTATAACCCAACGGTAAATGCTAACTTTGGAATGACTGCATCAAAACATGTTGTGTTTGATGTCAAACAACTTGGAATCATACCCCCACACCAGCAACTGGTGTGGGAGTATGATCCCACCCTTCTAGAGGGGACGACATGTACCTAGTGTGTTAACACGGTAGAAATCTGAAAGAGCCTTGGTATCACAAAATGGATGCCACCAGCACAGACACTGGGCTGCCCTCCTGCTGCTGACTGAAACTCGCAGTGGAGGAGGCCCAACAATAGGCATCCTGTCACAGGGAGGTGTCACCACCTTCCAGACAGGATTTAGTGTATTGGAGCTGGGTGGGTGCACTTCTAGAGTGCTTTGAAGTCCTGCACTGGGGGAGCAGTAGGCTCCTCTATGCATATGCCAGCTCAAACCGGTTCAGGGGCTACCTGTCCCTGCTCTGGTGCGAAACTGGACAAAGGGAAGTGGGTGTAACCACCACCTACCCTGACCCTCCCAGAGGAGTGGTCATAGAGCTAGTCCCTCCCCTATCTTCAGTATAAGATAACCAACCTTGCCATTGCAAAGTAGATAACCCTGGACGACGCTCTACAAAGAAGAATCCTGGCCCTTCGACGTTCCACTACCTTTGGAAGACAGAAGAATCTCCCTTGGAGTCAAGGAGTGACTCCCCTGCTTGGCAGGCACCAGAAACTCTAATCAACGGTCGCAAACTTTCCCGCTCCTGCCGGAGTTCGAAGTCCCTGCAGCCCCGGAAGCAGATTTCCTGACTTCTCGACGGCCATTGTGAGTCCCCAGCAAAGCTGTGGCGAGTGGACCCCACGAGTGACGAGGAACAGCAATACCCGGGTACCGTGCACTATTGTCGAGTGCAACCCCTTCACGGCGTTCTCCGAACTTGTGCATTGGACCATTTGTGGCCCAACCCTCCAGCAGGTTTTTCAGTGAAAATCAGAGGCCTACCCCGTCCCGAGTGACCGTGGGCTCCTGTGAAGCATTTCCTCAAGAGGCGTCTTTGCGATCCCTTGCCCATTAGCTTGTGGGTTCCCTGAAGACTTTCTTATCAACTACAAGGGCTCCCCTGATTGCTCCAGGCCTGCCCTCACTCACCCTCACTGGGTGAGTCCCTCAGACCTTGCTGGTCTGCAACACTGACCTTATTTGATTTCCACTAGACTTGCTGTTGCCAAGGCTTGTTGGCTCCACTCCAAATCCAGCTGCTGGTCATCGTCGATCTCTCCTGGACCTCGCGAGCAAATAGTCAAAGCACCATTGACGACCTGAAATCACCCGGCATCTGTGATCAGCCATCTTCCTGGCCACCGGTTACTGGTAAGTCACTTTGAACACTGTCCCTTCAATTTTCAGATCATCTGCATCTTGAATCCACCCTTGGGTTCCACCGGACATTTCTTCAGTCGACACAAGCAGCAAGTCTTCTTTGATCTCCATAGAAAACAGCGACGCGACCCAACACCAAAAGACACCTATGCAACCGGCTTCCCTGGGTGAGGTAACTCGTGCACTCCGGTGCCCTAGTGTGTGTTGGCCCTCAAATTACTTACCTTGTAAGTGGCTTGCTTGTAGACTTCCTCGAAGTACCCTTAAAAATCAAACCGCGACTTGCTCCATTATATTCAATAGGGAACCCGCGGCTGAGTTCACACACTGCATGCGTCTCCCGTGGGTCTGTTACTTACCTGCTTTCACTGCAGTAGTGAAGCCCCAGCGCTTCTACAGGCCCTAGGCCTTGTCATTTTGCAAGTCGACTTTCTTAACCCATTCTTTTAGTATATGGTCTGGTACGCCCCTAGGGCCCCAGCCATATTTGTGCTTAACTTATTGTGAAACATTGACATTTGAATGTGTTCCTGACTTCTAATCTCATAAATAGATTAGTAGAGTGTGTCTAGAAATAAATACATATATATTTGATACATATACCTGTGTGGTGTCCTTATATTTTGTAATTCAAGAGATTATAAGGTAAAACAAGCTGCTTTACATTCCTCTGAGACTTAGTCTGAAGGCTGCTCTCCACAGCTACCACTAGGATAGCTTTCTTTAAAAGGTTGTCTTAAACCTATCTACCATAAGAGTCGAATTGGACTGTTGCAAGGTGGCCACTATAACTAGTGACCAGCATATGCCAGGCCAACTTTTCACACTAGAGGTATATGGTAGAAAGTTATTTAAGTAATGACAAATGTGAAAATAGTTCATTATTTTTTTAATTATATAATTTATCACTGTATGTGTTAAATGTGTTGTGCTTTTTAATTGGAAATAAAATTGTATGCGTTGGTTGCTAATATTTTGAGAATATAATTTGGTATTTTAATTAAAATAATATTTATATTCATATATGATATGTATTAAACATCGTAATGAATATGTAATTTGTTTTTGAAAAAATATATTTTATATTCAAATATTTATATTGATTAAATTGTAAATATATGAAGTAATATGTATCTTTTTAAATTTAATCCATTTATGACTGGTAGTGAATTATAATTAATGATGTAAAGAGTTTAATGGCACTATGTCAAGATAACTTTTTAGAAAGATGATTGATAAAAACGTACAATAGTCTGTTTACCATGTCTAGTGAGCAATCAATCATGTGACTCTGCATTTGGTTTTAAAAGAAACTGATTTGTTCGCATGTAATTGTGTGATCAAGGGAGTTGTCCCGAAACGCGTTACGTGAAGAATAAATATCCAAGCCGGATGGCAGAAAGCATCTCCAGTGTCGGTGTCTGATTTTTATAGGAAATCGGATTTGGTTGAAATATTTATATTTCTTTAAATTAAGTATAGTTTTGACAGTATTTTATTTTCTTGAAGTGAATTAGTCTGCTTCTAACACTTTCCCTACTGTTGCACTGACTGGAGTGGAGCTGTTCACATTCCTATTTTATAACAAGTATGGCAGATATTCATTTCTATAATATGGATCAGTGCATCATGCTCTTGATACAATTTGGTATTGCTAACAACTCTGCATAACGTTAACAATAAGGCATAGTATTCCCTATGTACAATGATGCTGATTCATGGGTGAATAATATCTGTACAACATAGTGATGGAAGGTTCAAAGGTGTTAGCAATAAAGGAGCTGTTGGCAATACTATCAATATCATGATGCACTGCTTCATATTATAGAAATGAATATCTGCCATTCACTGAAGGGCTGTCCGAGGGCCCTGCACGCCGCACTCACGTTTTGCAGGCAGCTGACTGGGGTGGGACTCGGTCCCTCAGCATTCCTCTTCTTCCGGCGCGGGAGGAGGAACTAGCCCTCCTGGGGCCTCAAAGGCTGCACTTCTCTTCCGTAGTGTGGGATTCACTTTAGGGCCGTCCGTGGCCCCTGCACGCTGCACTTACCTTTGCAGTCAGCTGGCTGGGGTGGGACTCAGTCACCCAGCATTCTTCATCCTCCGGCGCGGAATGTGCAAAGCCCAGGCTAAGGATGGGCCATCTGCACCCGTCTGCAGCCATTTAAAGCTGGGCTGGGCCTACCCTCTTGGCCCCTTTATAGTGGGCACTGTGCCTTGCCTCAGCAACAAGAGACGCCATTGGAGGTACAAGCCCATATTTTCTCCAAACACTGTACTGACTAGGCAATCATTTTGTTGTGGCTCTTGGCTGCTATAACTGTGTACTAACTTGGCCCGACAAAGCCATCAAGCTATTGGTAGATAAAAAACCACGCCAGCCCCAAATCCCACTGGCTCTACACTGGATGGTTTTCTGCAAAAAATGGTGGGGGCAATCAGCAAGGAAATTGTATTAGCTAAGTGGAGACTCTCGCTATCCCCCCTAGTCACCGCAAACATTATTACAGACACTATTGGGATTGACACTGAACCCGGGACCTACAGTACCGCTCTCCCCTGTGGATAAGCAACATACAAGGAATCCCTATTAATAATATTACAAACGTGCCTAATCTTAACTCAAATGTGGAAGAGATTAGTTGCTCACAAGCCATAGGGGGGTAAAGGAAAAGAGTAGAGGCGGTAGATGCAGGTCCTAAACTAAAGGATCTGTCCCCTGTGATTAAAAGAACTAGGCAAAATCCTGCAACAGGAAGTGCCACAAGGCCAAGTGAAGACATAGGATAGGGGGTCTACGTCAGAGAGGACAGATGATTCTCTCTTTATTAACATTAACAAATTGGTTTCGGAGGTGTTGGCTCCTTTTCTAGAACAATTGAGTCATATAGCAGAACAGCTCTCCCTAGTAGTAAGGGACTCAAAGAAGAAAATAACTCATACCACACTTAGTGATGTGGCCACACATACTAATAATCAAGAAGCTGTTCCTCATGATAGGTTTGTCCACCTAGCAACAACACTCACCCCACTATGATTGTGGTCCCCCTAATGAGTCCCCTGAACGAATCCCCCTGGAACCAGTACCACCTAAACAAAGTCTAAAGGTGGGTCAAGGGGCAAGCGTGAGCGAGGCCAATTGTTCTGGTCAAGACCTTCTGACTGGGGGCAGTAGGCACTACTTATCCCCAAATCCCAGTGGCTTAACATACCCTCCAATACGCTGGGTAGGAGCAAAAGACATATTAAATTTACAACCAGATTGCACTCCCTATACCCTGAAACTAACAGAGGTGCCCCCACTCCCTCCTGGCCACAATGTAGACTGTCAAAGCCTCATAAATAAATCAGCCTACTGGTGCAATAGTAAAATATTGTCCCAGACAAAGCTTCTCGATAGCATCATCATGGCTCGGCAGATGAGTTGTTTGGGCCACACTGTAAAATCTGTGGTTGGGGATTGTGTGGTTCTTAACGTTAGAGATCCTAGATGTGTGTTCTCCCTAGTCCCATGCCTTGTGGAAGTAGTGGGTGAGAATGACGTTATAAGGGCCCTTCCCCTTGCCTTCTTTTATCTCCCATTTAGGGGACCTAATATCAAACAGAGGCCACCACTAACTAGCCCAAAAAAACACCACCTCACGCACCTACACACGATCACCCAGTCACACCATTTTGAAATACTTTCAGGTCTAACTGACATTGACTGACTGACAGATCAGTTTTGCCAGGTAGGCGAGGATCGAGACTTGGGACCCTCAAGTAGTAACTCAGAGGTAGACTTTAGTGTGGAGGGAAATGAACCTGAAGGGGCTGTTTCTCTTGCCATTGATACACCTGATGGGCCAGTTAATATAAATCGGGAGTTAATCATGCTAGGATAAAGCACCCAGAGTTTCAAAATTACATCATGGAACTTTGCAGGATTCTGTTCAAAATTGGTAAATGAGTACTGATACTGCTCCTTCTGTGTTCCTTCAAGTCCTTCTCCCACAGGAAGGGCAAATTGAGGGATTGTGGTATTCATCAAGGGAAAATATGGCTCTTTAAAAGCAAAATGTATAAGCTCATCACCCTGGTACCAATTGATAATGATCTTGGACCCAGCTAAGGTCAAAGTATTATTGGTTAACTGGTATTATAACATCTTTGACAAAAGAAATTGTCAAATAATAGAGTCACTCCAACTGGAAATTAGACAAGCAGCTGCGAAGTAGCAGCCTTTCTGTATATTCTGGGCCGGGGATTTTAATTGCACAATTTGTGAGTACAGCTCCCAAAGTGTGTGTGGGTTAGAAGACACAGAGGGCCAGCCCCTGATCCATTTTATCCACTCTCCCCAGGGTGAAGCTTTAAATGCTGTTTTAGTAGGAAATTATCTGTGTTTTCTAAATAATTATGTTTCTGATTCTACCCTGCAGTGCCAAACCTATGTTAGTAGTGGCAGGGCTAGCTGCATTGACTTTATGTTAATGTCTAGGAACTCTGTTACTCTTGTCCAGAATTTTACGGTTCAGCCTAATTGTGCAAGTGACCACTATCCTCTTATATTCTCCCTCACTTTAAAGATTCAGAGGGGGGTTAGTGATGAACCCCCGATCCAGTTTCACCCAAATAAAGGTGTTAAATTAAAATGGGGGCAGGTACACCCTTCTAACTTTGAGGACAATACCATCAAAGGAAATTATTATTTAATAGTTGATTGCTTGCAGCCAGACTTCTCCTCAGTTGAACTTGTTTGGGAGTTTGAGTTACTTTGTTCAAATATAGCCAGGAGACTGACTAGGAACGCCTCACAAAAGCAATCCCTAGAGGCCCGCTGGTTTAACACTGAATGCTCTAGGGCCCATAAGGAATTAAAAAGGGCTCTTCGTGCCATTCCCCAGGATGGAGATTTAATCAAATCCGCAAGGTATAATTCTATATATTGCGATTGAAAAAAGGAAGGCGTATTTGAGGGGGATGGCATGGGAAGACCTGGAAAGATTTTTTAAAAATTCAGGAAAATGAATAATCACCCTTTTTTCACCAAAGACATGAGACAGATGGACTGGCTAGTCTTGGGGGAAGCTTGGGAAGCTCACTTCTCTGGCATTTTTAATCCTCTTAATAAGAAAATAGAGGAGGAGTCAAGGGAAATGTCCTTTGACTTAACAACAGCCACCCAACTCAGAGTGTTCATCACAGTTGCTGAAGTGGAGGAGGCCTTAGGACAGGGTATTTTTCGGAAATCCCCATGTCCAGATGGGGTGCCCCTTGATCTCTTTAAAAGAAACCCTAGTCTATTGGCACATTTATTAGCAAATGTTTTTAAAGCAGCTATTATTGGACCTCTGCCCGCGACTTGGAAGGGGGCAATAGTGGTCCCAGTTTTCAAAGAGGGCAGTAGGAGTGACCCGGCATGCTACATGCCCATTTCTTTGATTGATACTACTGCCAAGGTACTGGGCAGGGTACTTCATGCCTGATTAGAAGATTGATTATGGAGTTCGGGATGCACACCTGTCTTTTTGCGTTTGTCCAAACATTATCCTGTGATCCAAGAATGTGTGCAAACTGGCATGAGTGCCTTTGCCCAAACGGCACGAAAGTAAACACAGTTATAGAGGTGGGGCATTCTCTACGTCCCTACCAGATGCACAGCTGTAAGCGCCATTGTGGCAGTTATGTTTTTTAGTTCTTTTTCATCACTTAAACTTCATAAACCATTTTCTCAACAATCTTTTTCTGTTAAACTGTAATAGTTCCATTTGTATTTCGAACCACACGTGGAATTTTTTGCCATTTTTCCAAACTTCTTATGCTCCAATCGTGACCATCCAGACCTCAAAAAGGAACACGACCAATGCAACAATTCATCCAAGGCAGTGCTTTTATTAAAAACCCAATGCATTTCGAGCAATCAAGTGCCCTTCTTCGGGGGTCACTGCAGTGAGCTTTTAAAATTCATCCAGCCTCTGCTCTGTCCCAAACTGTAGAAGATTGGGCATCCACCACAGGGTTCTTGTCCAATACGCAGTATGGCTTTAGGAGGGGGATGGGCACGACTGAGCAATGTCTCATTTTGTCCTTAATTGTTAATAAGTACATGAGGGCCAGGAAGGGTTCTATCCATCTGGCCTTCATGGACTTATCTAGCGCCTTCGACAACGTAAACCGGTACAAACTGTGGGCCATGATGGAAGTTATGGGTGTTGAAGAAGCTTTAGTAACCCTTCTCCATAGGCTCCATTCCAATACCACGGTAGCCATTAGATATGGTAATAAAGGCAAAAAACTCACCCGATTATCTCGACAGAGGGTGTCCAGCAAGGGTGTATTTTAGCCCCATTCCTCTTTTTAATCTATACAAACAGACTGGAGGCTTTTTTATTAAGTAGGTAGCTGGATTTTCCCAAAGTCAGTAACAGACCCATTCCTTTATTCTCATATGCGGACGATACTGTTATAATGGCAAGGACAGCTATGAGCCTGCAGAAATCTCTCGATGCCTTTACTGACTTTATGTCTTCCCTTGATCTTAAAGTCAATTTTATTAAATCATATATACTGGTTTGTGGCCCTAAGACCTCAGAAACTAAAACCTTTTTTGTACAGGGTAAGACAATAGAAATGGTAAAATAAATTCTTATTTGGGCAACCTATTTAAAAATCAGATGAAATGGGAACCACTTTTAACTACTAGAGCTCACCAGACAAGGAGGGTTATGGATGTGCTATTTTGCTTTGCATGTAAACTAGGGCACAAGCCTGAGAGGGAATGAATAACTCTCTATAGAGCTAAATACCTTTCCACCACAACTATGGGGCCGGTGTTTGGGGTTATAACAAAAGCCAACAGCTCCAAGTTATAGAGAATATATTTATTAAAAGATTACTGACGACACCAAAAAATGCCCCTACCCTTTTCTATCACAAGGAACCAGGGTTAGAGTATATAGATGACTGCATAACCAGTGCCCCTTAGCTTTTATAGGCTAAGATTTGGCTTCCTGAGGATCTAATGTTTTCAAGAGAAGTCATCAAAGATTGTCTGAATTCAGGCAATGATCTAATGATACCCTGGCTTAACTATCTGAGGGTAAAATACCATGAGATTGGATTGGGGCATGTCTTTGAAAAACCTGTAAGCCTCCCCTCAAACACCAAGGTTATCATTAAAAACATGTACCGTAATAGGGGCAACATGTAGGAAGAGATGGGCGTGTCCTACAGGTTCTCCGCCCCACTGCAATATTATTTAACTTTCTCCATCAACTCTCAGACTGGATTTTACCTGACTAGATTTTGTCTTTGCACTGTGCACTTTCTGCTGGCATTTCCGTGCCAAAGAGGGTGGATGGACAAGCTCATCTCTTGCCCGTGCGACAACCTTTTGAGTTAAAGCACCTCATGTCAATAGGGGAGAATTAGATTTTTGCTTCCGCTATTAAGGAAGATTTGCCCCTGCTCACATATTGATGGTTTTAATTTTTTGCATACACTGGCTTGCGCGGATATCTCTATCGCGGTTGCCAACTATTTAAAAGCCTCTATTGCTATTAGGAAGCGTTATTAAGTAAAAGACGTACACAATTACTGGTGAACCATAATGCTGCTCAAATTGACTACTGCATGTAAAAAAAATGCTATATTGCTGGAATTTTATGACCTGTCTTTTTAGTCTTTTTATCCGGTTTTTTGATAGCTAAAATGTTTTTATTGTCGCTCACCAAATCTATAGACCTGGCAAATTGCATGCAGTCATTTATTTTTCTGAAATGGATGCTTGATGGTAAAACATTTAGGGACATAGTGAGTTCCAAGCATTCAATCCACTGTGATTAAGCACATAGCACTTTAATCACATTGTTTACAGATGTCATTACAGGCTGCCCAGATCTTTCATAATATAAAATGTATTAGTATTTTTATGCTAGGTGCTCACTTTTATTGTTATATTGTATTATTTTTTTGTACTTTTATGGCCGCACGCTAAGCCGAATAAAGTTGATTTGACTGACTGACTGAACATCAGCCGTCCTTGTGATAAAATAGGAATGTAAATAGCTGAGTGGAAAGTCTTTAAATGACATTTGTAGCATTATCCTTAATATATGTTAAATAAATATGTTGTTACTTTACATATAAAACAACTGAGTATTTGATATTTTTTGTACTGTTTTCATGATTAATGCATTGATGGATTAAGTCTCTAGTTTATTGCTACATGCCCACAATTTATTTACATATTTTCTTGCTCAAGACATGTTTTAAAGATTCATTGCATTTTCCCTGCTCTTGGGAAGCTAACCATATGCAGGGGACCCCTTTGTTTTCTAAATATTAATAAATGTTAACCCTCCGTAATCCAGCACTTTCCCTACTGTTGCTCTGACTGGAGTGGGAATAGTAAATTTTACCCCTCCACAATATAAATCTTTTCCTGCTACTTTACTGAATGGAATGGGAATAGTCAATGTTACCCCTCCGAAATCTAACAATTCCCCTACTGTTCACTGACTGGAGTGGATATAGTAAATTTTACCCCTCCTGAGTCCAATACTTTCCCTACTGTTGTATAAATTGGAGTTGGCATAGTATATGTATTATTTGTAGAATGTCATAGTTGAGTTTCTATTGTTTAAATGTATATTATGTTTTTGTGTATTTGAAATGTATAATAATTAAGAATGTTTTTAATATGCAATATATATTTAGCAAATTGTAATTTTTGTTTACTTTTTCGTTTGCAAATAAATTGGTATGTTTTTTCAAACGTTTTAATGGTATTGGGTATATATACATGTATAAATATATATAGTTTCATTCAAAATAAATTATTACATTATAATTAACATAATTTGACTATATTAGATTAATAATATTTTTAATTAGATGTATATATATCGATACATATATATGTGTGTTTTATTTTTGTAAATAAGTATAATAGTTATATTTATTTTAAAACTAACGAAATCTATTTAATTTTATTATTTTACTGTTACTTTTTAATATATTTACTGTTATAATTTCTATTTATACATATTTAAAAAACGATATTTTTGACAGCGGTATAGGTGACAATATTTTTAATCTTATTTTTTGTCATTTACATTATAAAGATAGGATGACGATATTTTTGACATCGATATTTCTGTCACAATATTTTTGTAGGACGTTATTTTCAGTTTCAATATTTTGTCACCAAACCGCGCTCCCCAATGGATGCCAGCCCTGCTGCTGTCCATTGATGCAGAAGGGGTGCCGCCAGTGCAGTCCCGTACCACGCTAGATCGAGAAGAGGGATGTCTGGTGCATAAGAGGCAGTAGAAGCCGTAAGCCTCAGAACTCCCTTAAAGCATGCATTGGCCCTGGACTGAGCAGAGAGGATCGTAATGGCAGAGCTTTGCATTGGGACAAGAAAAGGACAATTATTGTTTCCATGCGTATTGGTGCCGTCGGTGTGGTCGTGTCCACTGAGTGGAGCTCAGTAAGCCAGCTGGGTCGTTAAATAATAATGTTAAATGTTTGTAGCTCCGAGACCTCACTGATCAGTCGGATGCCACAGCTTTGCTAGTGCAACCTGGTAGCAGCCACAGATTAGTTCAACCAGTAACCTGTGCAAGGTGCAGAAGAATGAGCAGGGGAGGAACAGAGGCAAAGTCACAAAATATTATAAGAGCCGTGGCAAAATGACCATTTTCAAAAGAGAAACTCTCCCAATAACGTAGAAAGGAAGAGTCTTCCGAAAGGCCATTTACCCTTTGAAAGCAGTGACCACTCTAGTAATGTTGCTGTCTAGGAGGTCCCGATCTGCGTGATAAATCCTTATCCCTAAATAGTGAAACATGAATCCTTGCCAAGAGAGAGGTCCCTCCCCAGAATACACCATGGATCCCCCCCACAATCCATCCATCTCGGACTAGGGCTGATGTGGTGACAGTGGGAACACACAGGATTTTTGACAGTTAATTTTAGCCCGGTCGCCTTACGGAACTCGTTCAGGACCTGGACTATTTCGACATGATCAATGCAGACATCTCGAAGATAAAGCAGCATGTCATCTGTACAGAGAGAAACAGCATGAAGGCCATTAGCCATGGGGATGCCCCAGGCACCTCAACTACAGTGCAATCTGATCACCAATGGCTCCATCGCAAAGGCAAAAATGAGGGTGCAACTCTGTCTATTGCCACGCTGAATAGACACAGGGACAGAAATAAGGCGTCCCGTCCAGACCTTCGGCAAGGGGCTAGTATAGGGAATCTGAATCCAATGCAGTAGGCGATCCCCAAGCCAAGCCTACGGAGTACATCAAATATGCAGCCACTCAACAGAAGTGAAGGCTTTTTTGAGGGCTAAGCCCAGGCAGGCCGCTCCAGGGTAAAGACGGGGTGCAAACTCCAAGGCCTGATAGAGACTGCGGGGCTTTAAGGAGATGCTCATGCCAGGTACAAAACTGTTCTACTCTGGTTGGATTAGCCATGGAAGAAAGGGGAAGAGCTGATCTGTGGGAATCTTGGCGAGGAGCCTGTAATCAATTCAGTGTGGTGAGTGGCTGGTATGAGAAAAGGTCAGTAGGATCCTTGGCAGGCGTCGGAATGGACACCACGTCATCACCCTGTGCATCCAGCGGGGAGGGGGTGGTGCTCTCCACAAAGGCAAGTTTGAATAATTGGTCCTGCTTTGGAATCAAGAGGTCAGAGTGCGCTCGATAAAAGTTGAGGTGTAGGCCGTTTTGGCCCGGTGTCCTACCTGGCGACTGTGCGAGCAGGGCACCCTGTATATCCTCCTTTGTGATTGGAGCATCGAGCTCCAGTTATTGTTCTTGAGAGATGTGGGGTAAAGCATGTCATTTAGCAGGGATTGAATATCCCAGCGGGAGCAGAGTTGTGCTGGGGCAAGGGAAATAGTGTTGTCCCACCCCTCCATATCAGAGCAAGCAGAGACACAGGGAATCCACCCAGCAACTCCTAGCTTTATGAAGAAATGAACGATTTTGGCAAACAGCTCCCTGTTCAAACGACATACGATTAGGAACCAACAATGCTGGAGAAGGCCAAACCATAGAAAATGTCAAGGCTGGGAGCCCAGGGCCATATAGCCTTAGAGAAGGCCACAAGGGTGGATTCAGTATCTAGAAATCAGGACAGCTCAATTAGCACCTCATCGACATGCCAGGTGCAAGGGAACATAGCAGTTAGGTGGGGGTCCAGTCTTGTGGCAAAGGTCAGAAAACATCATCTGTCATCTGTGGAATCACCAGGGGAAACTTGTCCTCCTCCAAGTACGACAGATGGGGTGAGTCCACCTCAGTTGAAGTGTCCTCCAGGGTCCCTCCGAAACGGTGTGATAAGGGTGGAAGGTGGAGGTGGTGGCTAGATGTGAATGTCAATAATCTGCTGTATGATTGTTTGTGAGGAGGCTCATATCGCTGGGATGGTGAACAGTGTGGTGGTAAGGGCGTTGCCGATGTGCCCTTTGTGGAACTGCTCACAGTCCACCACTGCATCTCCCCGGTCAAGGGCACTCTTTGTTCCGCCCAATCCCATGCCTCTGCAGGATTTTCAAAGAAGTGAATGGTGTGACCGGCGATAACTTTGAGCTTGACCGTGACCAATAAGGAGTACTGCAGTCCCTACTCACGGAGTTTGCATTTTATGTTGAGGAAAGAGGAACGCTGGTTTTGGACTGCTATTGTGTAACCAGGGAACAGCAGGATGTGGTGGTTGTCTGCTTCCAGTGGAGGGAGTGTCCGGACCACTCGGAGTATTTTATAATGGTCCTTAAAATGGAGGATCTTGGCAACCATTGGGCGAGGTGCCTAGCCAGGCTGGATCTGCATGTTGGAACCCTCTGGGCCCGCTCAGTAGAAAAGAAAGGGGTACGTTTATGCATAGGCATGAAACTTTTAATCCAGGTCTCAAGGCAAGTAATTGGGTCTTTATTCTCTGCACCCTCGAGGATTCTCATGATCCTGAGATTGCTCCACGGCCCTCAATATCCTCACCCTGTCGAGGAGGTCCCGTGAGTGTAGAGTAGTCTTCCATCAGGAGAGGCTAAAGTCGAAGAGCGTTGACTCTATGTGGGAGATGCAGTCGGCCAAATTGCGATGGTCGTCGCAGAGCAGTGTGAGTTCAACAGACAATGCATCTGTTTTGGTTTCTAGTGAAGAGCGGATTCCTGCTATAGTGGCATGGATGGAGTTCAGCTTGTTAGCATCATCCGATGGACCAGCTGGAGTGTAAGTTGGCAAGGGGGGCTCTGCAGTTGAGGAACCCCCAGCATAGAGGGGCCATGCTGGCAGCCCATCACCTCAGAAGTAGTCTGCCCTGAATGCCAAAACACTATCTTAGTGCAGAGGTGAGCAACTGATTGTCAGTGGCGGCAGTGGCATTGGAGAAAAATGTAAGCAGGCAGAGGCCACAGGGGTAGAAGCCACATGCTCCCCCACGCTTCAACCATCAGATCTTCCCAGTCTGACCAGTGGGAGAGAAGGCAGGGCAGCAATGTCAAGTCAACCCCCAATGAGATCCAGAGGAGGATTCAACAGCCCTGCTAAGACCCTTTGCGCAAGGTGCCAGACATCTTTATCCTAGAATGTTGATTTGTGCAGGGTAGAAAAAGACAAGTATTAGAGGATGTAGAAACCATACGCTGGTGCATCCAAAGTGTCAGCAAATCAGGGAAATAGAGGGTCTGGTGATCAGGAAGCAGCTAGAGCCAGTGAGGCAGTGAGGACTGGCCTGTTTGTCGCAAGAGTCTTTTGTTACAGGATGTCCTGGTGTGCCTGTAGATGGAAAGTCACATGCAGGGTGGCAGAGAAGAAGGCATTTGTACCTCAGCTCCCAGAGGCAATGTTGGGGGGGTGCCAAGTCCTGCGATCATGGCCACAGTGACAGCCCAAGGACAGGTGTCCTCTTATTCTCACAGCCTTCGGCATTGGCGTCCTCACAGGAGCTCTGGAGGCAGGCAAGAGGTCCGAAGCTCAGTCTGCCAACCTTTAGTAGACCCTCATGGGATCATGGGCACCCCTAGGGTGAACTTCAGAGGGGCTGGAGGGCCGCAGCTCCAGTTGCTGCCTGTCCACAAGGCCCAGTCACGAGCAGCAGCTCGGGTTGGTGGAGCCACATCCCCTAGTCACAGAATGGTCATTTCGCAAGAGCAATTTACTACCAACTCAAAACAGGTGGTAACCAGGTGCAACCTATATAAACAGCCCCAGGACAATTCTGTGTTTTCTACAATGGCTGCATTGCACACGATGGCGAGGAGGATGAGGATACTGGCTGGTTTGCCGAGGAGGAGGAGGAGGAGACATAAGCACATATTCAGAATCATGGTTACTCTTTTTCAACAAGGTAGGACATTTTTGACAAATACAGGCTAAGTAGTGCAGTCTTTACACCTCTTAGGTAAAATTAAGCCACAGCTAGAGAGAAACACTCTTAGGAGTAAATCTATTCCCATCCATGTGCAGGTATTATGATTACTGCACCTCTTAGCCTCTGGGTGTTATCAAAGTGTAATTGCTGCATCAGATGGGGTCTCCTAAAATGCACTATCCAGGTTTTTCAGAGGTTCTGCAATGCTAATGAGAATTAATTCTTATATTATTTTCCTACTACTGCATAAGCATTACAATTAACAAAGATTACATTTTTCAAAATAGCTAAATTCTCACAACTTATTGGATGTATAGATGGTACTAAAGCTCCTATAAGGCCATCATCTCACCATGAGTATCTTTTTAGAAATAGAAATAATACACAGTCCCTTAACATCCAAGTGGTTTGTAATGCGTCCAACATAATAACATATAAAGTTGCAAGATTCCCAGGCAGCACACAAGACTCCATTATTTTTAGACATATGCTATTTATATTTATTCATATATAGGCTTATAGTGCGCGCAGGTGGCCCCAGGGGTTTCTCGGCACAGAATAGAAGTAGATAACGGTGACCCCAACAGACAGATAGAAAAGCCAAGTCTTAAGATTTTTACGATAAGCAAGTAAGGAGTTGCAGTTCCTAAGAGTGGCTGGGAGAGAAATCCACAACTTAGGACCTAGGTAGGCAAAAGAGCGTCCTTTCCTGCAGGTTAGTCGAAACCTGGGTGTAGCGAACAGCGAGAGGCTAGAGGATCTCAACAGATGGGTAGGCACATAAGGAATCACCAGTGTATAAGGGTGCTAGGCCACGTTTGGCCTGGAACATATAGCACATTGCCTTAAATCTGCATTCTGAATAGTCTGTAGGTGTCGAATTGAGGTCTTATCTGCACCCAGGTACAGCACATTACCATAATCCAGTCTGGATATAACCAGAGCCTGAATGACAGTTCTCTGAGGGGATTAGCCAAAGGATCTTTTTCAGCCACTTGAGGACTGAAAAGCAGGCAGCAGTGATCTTAGATACCTGTGGCTTCAAGGAAAGTTTATCATCAATAATAAAACCGAGATTCTTGACTTTAGAAGATGGGGTGGGTAGAGGCTCAAGGGTGTCCAGCCAGTGGCTAGGTCCCCAGAGATCAGGGTTGTTACCCAAGATCAGGACCTCGGTTTTATCTCTTTTAAGCTTCAGCACATTTTTGTTCATCCATAAGGAGATATTCTTCAGGCCCAGGTAAAGCAACAAGGGGTCATGATGTTGGGCGTATGATAATGAAAAGATAATCTGAGTGTCATCCGCATATGAAAAGAGGCTAAGCACACACTTTTCAATTACATCTGCTAAGGGATGAACATAGATGTTAAAGAGCAAGGGGCTCAGAATGGTTCCCTGAGGGACTAGTGTCGTAGATCTCGCATTGGCCGAGGAGACTTGGAAGGAGATCATCCACTTCAAGGCTAAGCCTTCTATACCCAAAGACTCAAGTCTGCCAGTCAGGATAGAATGAGACACTGTGTCAAACGCAGTGCTCAAGTCAAGCAGAATGAGAGCGGCCCGGCCTCCAGGGTCAAAATGTTTTCTAAGAAATTCAGTAACCCCAAGAAGAGTTGACTCAGTGCTGTGTGCCCCCCTGAAACCGGATTGTGAAGAATGGAGAAGCTGATGGGTCTCAATTAATAAGGAAAGCTGCTTGTTAACATGCTTTTCCAAAATTTTGGAAAAGACAGGAAGTAGGGAAATAGGACAGAAACTTGACCAACAGGAAGGGTCCAGATCAACTTTTTTTAGGAGGGGAAGAACCAGATCGTGCTTCCAATTCTGGGGTGCATTGCTTTCACTCAGAAAAGTATTAAGAAGCTTTAGAATGACAGTTAAAACGGAGTCATCTAAAAGTCCAAGTTTAGCGGGGGAGAGGGTCTAACGGAGAGCCATACTTAATGGATTGGAGAGAATTCTTTAGTGAGGCAAGATCCAAAAAGGACCTTGACCTAATTTGGTGGTCTCCTCCAACTTATTGACCGGAAGAATGACTCCCTCATGACTTCCCTGTAGGGGCAAGCAAATGTGTGTAGCTCTTTGTCTTTACAGTGTCTGCTGCTAATTGGCAGTGAATCTTATTAACTTTTTCTTGAAAGAAGCTGGCTAACTCATCGCACTAGTTTTGGGAACGAGAAGGCAGAGGCAGAATTTTACTAGCAGCTGAAAGTTACTTCACCACCCTAAAAAGAGTCTTCTGACAGTGTTGAGAGCTGGAAATGTTTTCAGTAAAGTACTTGGCACGCACCGATTTACAAAGGGCATGATATATTTAGAGCTCCACCACATACTTAGACTTTGCCCCCTCAGCATAAAGTTTCCTCCACTGTCTTTCTAGGAGTTTACATTGTTTCTTTTCTATTCTAAGGGTATCAGTAAAAGAGGGAGCAGGAGGTTGAGTTCTACATGTCAGTTTTAAAGTAGGTGGGAAGATGGTGTCAATAGCCTTATACACACCTTCTTGGGGGAGATTTTGGAAACAGATATTAACGAAGTAATTATTCTCAGATATTCATAGCTATATGATAAACGTGATCTCAAAGTTTGTTACTTTTTGGCAGTGCCACTGGAATTATGTGACTGTGCGGCCACTGCGTTTTTCACATAATTATCAAATTGCCGTATTTGCCATTTAATTCATCAACCGCTGCATAATTTCCAGAGTCAGAAAAAATGTTTGTTAGAAACACAAGTGGTTAAAAAGTTACTAATAACACAGTGACACGTGTTGCCGCGCTGCACAAGGCCCTTTGCAAAGTTTGACTGATCACCTTTGTGTTGCATACTGCTATTTGGTGTTAAACTGGTACTAATGAGGTTCATCCAGTGTTCAGACAGTTTTCACAAGTGTACGAATGACAAAATAATGAAGTAATACTATCACGTAATGTGCTGCATTATGCTACATAATTTGCCTTTTCTTGCTGCATAATTTACTCAACCCTAACGCATAACTTGGCCTTCCCCAGCTACATAATTCCATTGGCCCTGCTTATTGTGTATTTTTACATTTCAGGAGACAGTGTTTATGCTTTGTGCTCATGGTTTTCTTACACCATGCCTTAACCATCCAACAAAAAAAAGAGTACAGCTACAATGCTGCCCAGAAATCCACAAGATCAGAGAAGGACATTTGGACCGCTCAAAAGTCACTTTCACTGTCTCCATAAAAGTGATGGTGCTCTCCAATATACATCTGATATAAGTTGCATGATAGTTGAAACATGTACTATGTTTCACAACATAGTGACTCAAAGATGAGGTTCAGCAATCACAACCACATTACACACAGGATGACTCAAGAGCAGAAGAAGGGAGAGCATGACCTGCAGATATACCTATGCATTATTTTTAATGTAAGTTACAAACCAAAATGTATAATGAAACTCTAAACAACAGTTTTGCTTGAAAATAAATTGTCTTACCTTTATTTCAGGTTTATCTATATTGGAAATTGTTTCTGTTTCTCTCACAAAGGAGTTTTTATTTCAAACAAGTACATATTGTCAAATAACAACTTTTAACAAATGTACACAAAGTAACAAGTAAGAGGTTACACATGTTGTTAGTGCTTCTTTCTTTTTATTATTATTATTTCAACCAATTTAGTGAGATTTTGAGCTTCGCAAAAACATATATAGTACATTTCAAGGAGGGGGTACGTCAACATGCTGGTGGATGGGGGAATATACCAATAGCATCAGCATCCAAAAGTAGTTAGGAAGATCTCCCTCCAGGGAGCGGATATTTGATAATCCCATAGAAACGTGCCATGCCAAATTAAGAGAAAACGCTAAAAAGAAAAAAAAAGGGAATGAACCCCCATAAAACAGGGGCAACAAAAAAGAGAAAGGAAAGCCCCGGAGAGTGCGAGAGGCAATATGTGGAAGAGGGAAAAGAGGGGGACAGGAAAGGGGGGGATATATTGGGTAGTATTGTCAGAACCGGCAGGGTCATTCATTGGGCAAAACAGGCCTTGTGGAGTGCATGCCATAGGGTTCCTGAGCCACCTATGTGGCTCCCATGTCCGCGTAGTCTCAAAGACGGCTTGAATTTCTGTAAATACTTATCAAAGGAGTCCCATAGTTGTCTTGTGCTGGTGTAGTGTGCAATCTGATGTACGTTATGTTGTCTGCGCTTCTGGTGGAACATAACATATCCCACCATTTTTAAAGGGGGTCTGGGACTTTGATTTCTACTTCATCAAGATCGTCTTAGTACCCAGCGCTAGCATAAGGTCTAGTCATAGCAGTTTGTGTTCAGGGGAAAGACGGGGGATGGATTGGCTGTGACTCATAATACAACTGATAAAAAGTCAATTATGAACGTTATTTGAAAGATATCTTCAATCATGTGGTGTATCCTGCTCCAAAATGAATACATTAATATACAGGTAAAGAACATATGTTTGAGGGAAGCTGTCCCTTCCCCACATCGTCAGCAACTGTCTGTTTTACGGAGACCTAGTTTGTAGAGCCTGACCGAGTTCAGGAGTATACAGTTGTGGTAATTTGCGGGTGATACTCTTTAATTTATAAAAAATGTAGAATTCTATTGAAGATCATATTTTGCACGCCAGGTGGAGAAGGGTATGGGCTTAAGAGAAGTTCTCAGGTCTCCTATAGTATTCATGCCCTAGCTTGCCCATGATTTCCATATAATAATTTTTCCATCAATTTTAATATGATGGTTATGCCATAAGAAGGCCTGTTCTGACCTCAGGCATTCGTTTATTTGACTAGTTTATAAGTTCTCAAAAGTGGCGAGATTGTGTCTAAGGGTATGGGTTTCGAATGATCTAGTGGTAGTTTTGCAATGTTACGAATCGAGGTTAAGGGTAAATCTAAGATTAGTTGAGACTCAACTTGTAACCTTGGCCGTGAACTATCATCTTGCACTCTGTGACACCAAGTGCCTTTGGACACCAAAATAACTTGTTGATATCTCAGAAAGTCCGGGAGGTTGAGGCCTCCCCTGTTCTTACTCAGTTTCAGAATATTTCCGTAGATGCTGGCCCTTTTGCCATTCTAAAGGAACTCAGAGATTTGTTTGTCCACATTTTGGAAAAAGGAGGGTGAAAGGGAAATAGGAAATATGCTCAACCAATGGGGCTATCATTATTTTGACTGTTTCTGTCTGGCCCCACCAGGTATTGTGTTTGGGAGACCATGTATTCATTAAGCCTTTAATCTTGGTTAGTGTTTTGTTTTCATTGATTACTCAATAGTTATTTATGTCTTTGCCAAACCATATGCCAAGATATTAGAGGGCATCTGATTGGCACTTCAGGCCCGAGTCACCCAGTATTGATGCAGTGCAATCGACGTTTAGTCAGAAAACCTCAGTTTTGTTTCTGTTACACGAGTACCCGGCCACTGGATAGAATCTTTCTATCTCATGCATAATGTGAAGGATGGCTAAGTCTGCATCTTCAGTGAATACTAGCACATCATCAGCATTGGCCAACTGCCTACCGGAGATGAAGCGCCCACCCCTGATGCTACAGTTGCATCTGAGAGAAGACAAGAATGGTTTGATGAATGGCAGGAATAAATGTTGACAAAGGACAACCCTGCCGTGTGCCCTGAACTAATGAGAGTGGTCTAGAGAGGTGACCATTAACCCTCAATTTCGTGATCAGGTTGAAGTAGAGCACCATTATCAAGAGGATAAAGTTCCCTCCCAATTGGCATTTACTCAAAGGTGTATGCAAGAAAGTCCAAGAGACCTTATCAAAGGCTTTTCTGCCTCGAGGGCCAGCGCAGCTGTTGGGGACCCAATGCGGCTTGCCTTATCAAGTGGATGGCAGAATGTTCTGATGTTGCCGGCAGCCAATCTACCCTCCAGGAAACCAGTCTGGAAGGGAGCAATACGTTTTAGAATGAGCTTCTCTGGTCTCTGCATGATGATTTTTGCATAGATTCAGCAATTAAGGCTAACCAATGATACAGGTATGAAGTTCCAAACGTCCAAGGAATCCTTCCCCTTCTTCGGGATGACCACTATTGTGGCTTCTGTTGCAGAGCTGGTAATGTAGCCAGAGTCAGTGTTTTATCGGAATACAGATGTAAAGGGATTGACAATCAGATCCGTAAATGTTTTGTGGAATTTGAATGTATAGCCATTGGGTCCTAGGGCTTTCCCGGACCTGATGTTGTGAATGGCTTTTAGAGTCTCCTCCCTCTCTATTGGTGCATTTAAAGTGAGCCGGTCCTCTTGGGGCAGTTGTGGAAAGACGCATGTGTGATAATCATTGCAGGTATCTAAGTGCACCGGTTTGATGGAGTTATAAAGGTTGGTATAGGAGGCCTGGACCGTATCCAGAGTTCTTTGGAATGATGTAACAATATTCCCGGGATTGTTCCCAATAGCGTATCCGATGGCTCTGTTCTTAGTGCATTTCAGGTAGTTTGCCAGTGCTTTCCCAGCTCTGTTTCTGGACAGTAAGTTCTTGGCAGAGGCAATCTCTACACATTTCTGAGCCCTTTTGCTCAGTATATTCGTATTGTAAGTTGTGCAGTCTCATAAATTCAACTGAACCTTTGGAATGTCTGATTGATTCACATAGTATTTTTATTTTAGATTCTATGTCGGTCAGTTGTTTGGCTAAAGATTTGTTTTAAATAAATGCGAGGTTTATCAGGAGCCCTCGGAGAGAGGTCTTCAAAGCATCCCAGCTGATGGCGACAGAGGTGTCCTCGGGGGGTTATTCATTCAGGAAATGGCCAAACGCTATTGCGATCTTCTCTCTGGTTTGTCATCCTCTAAAAGATCATTGTTGAGGTGCCATTATTTGGAGGGAGGGGGTTAATGCTTCCTTCTAGCTCTCACAACACTTACCCTTTCTGTGAGATCAGCATTATGAGTTCCTGAGACATCACAACCTGTAATGTGCCTGCAACACACACACTTGAAGTCTCTTTACTTTCATCCCCACCTCATTCACCAGTAGCTGAGATGTGTGAAGTTTGTATATTCCCCAAAGCACTGGCAATTTGCACAAGGCCAAATGCAACATCCTCACTGTAGTGCTGCATCTCTACCTGCGCGTTTACCGTGCGCCTTGGTAAACTGGCAGTACGGTGTGACAGCTGGTTAACAGATATTGTGAACTCTTCTAATCAACACATCAACTGATAATTCATGCAGCTATTATTTATATTTTCTTGCTGTAAAACCGTGCATAAAGTGGTAATAGTTTTTGTTAGTTGGTTACAATTTTCAGCAAACACTTTGTCCCTTCTCAATGGTGTTTTTGAGCTTATCTAAGCCATCTTTGATGTTTTCAATGCTTACTTTCAAGACAGCTTTCATGTTTTTCATTTGTAGACGCTACACTGCCAACATTTGGTGCTCTAAGCCACCAAACATATCCAATGTACCTACAACACTTGTATGGGTTACATGGCAAGAATTTTGCAGTTTGGGCGTACTGCTACTGTGCGGCACACGGGCAGCTCCTCCGCTATGGTGGAGGAGCATCGCCCCATTGGTGAAATGCCAGCACACAGTGACAATAAAAACTATTTTATTGTCATTTTATTTTTCAGCCGGGGGTGGTAGTAGTAGGCACTGAAAGTGCGCATGTAGGTTTGGACAGGCGTCCACAGCCGGCCAGACCCACATGCACACTTTAATATCTCCAGGCTGTTCCTGGGAGTTATCATCAGTGCTCAGGACGCAGGCTCCCAGTCCCCACAGAGCGTTAAACTAGCCTGCTCCGCCCATTCCCAGTGCTTCTCTCATGCTGGGAGAGGCAGTGGGATTGAGTGGAGTCTGGGTGCCTGTGATCATGGGGATTGTAGTGCCAGGAGCAGTGAGGCACGGCACGACAAAGGAGCAGAAGAGCGTGGGCCGGCCAGGGAGCAGATGACCGATGGCCGGCAGCGAAAGGTACGTTTTTAAACTTTTTATTTTTGTTATTTTTTTTCCGCGCTGCCCCCCTCAAGTCGGATTGGCACCAGCCGCTGTTGGTGCTGAACAAGCCTCCTGTGTATGTGTCTGCTCTTTTTTAGCAGGTTGTGTTTTCTCCCTGGATCTTGTTTGCTCCTCTTACTCCTATGGGAAGTCTAGCAGTGGAGAAACTGCTGCTTTGCAGCTTGATGGCACCGGTGGTGTTGGTGTGGATGTGGTTTCATTTGCTTTCCCCATCAGTGCAGGACCATCTGGAGGGGCCTCTTGCTCAGACTCTTGAAGTCTTGTGGAAGGTACATTTGTCATATATTAAAATTATATGAACTATGCTGAAATTTAAAGCGAAATGTTTTTGGGCCACATGCATCAAGCTTTTTTCCGGTTGCAAACGTTTGCATCAAAGGCCTTGAAATCGCAAATGAGGTAATCACAATTTTTTGCGATTCCCTAAATTGCTATGCAAGTACCATTTCATAAATGCGACTTTGCATTTAGTAATCGCAAATTACCATCCACTTCGAGTTGATGGTAATTTGCAAATCCTTTGAAAAATGCACAAAAGTGAATTTTCAAAGTGACATGTGGCGCACACACATACCCTAAGGTCATGCGTGTGTGTGCCACATGTGCCCACTTATCTTTTTTGGGGGTGAATTACGGGGGACTTAGGCCTCCTAGAACCCTTGGAATTGCATTTGCAATTTGCAATTACCAATTTGGTAATCACAAATTGCGAATGCATTCCGATTCATTCCTATGGGCCTATATGCCCATAGGAATGAATGGGAATGTATTCCCTAATAGCGAATCACAATTTGCGATTCGCTATTAGGGAATGTTTAGGAATCGCAATCTATTTTGCAATTGCTACATGCATGAGGAATTGCTATTCCTAAATAGCAATTACTTAAAAATCGCTATTTAGGGATCCCAATTCCTCATGTTGATACATGTGGCCTTAAGTGTTTTACAAACGTTATAATAAAATACTAACCTTTTTCTGCATATTCATTAGAAGTGCTTTACTGGACATATATACTTTTTATTTAATAGTTAAGATGCTCTGAAATTAGATAAGAAAATACACTAAAGTATATGTACTACATCTCCTACAATGCATTTGAAAGGTTATAGGAAGAATTGCTCTGAAGTTATTTTCTAATGCTATTCTGTTAAATATTTATTTATTTAACCATTGCAAAATAAGATATTACAATTAATATTTTAGCACTTACCGTTTCATGTAGTGGGTATAGAAGATGTATCAGTATCTGAAAGCTGAACAATTCTTTCAGGATCAAAACTGATTTCAACCCTTCCAGAGGTTTGGGCGGTGGCTGGGTTGATGGGACCTCACCATGTCTTGTAACCACCTTCTGTTTAGCTCTTGACCATAGATCATACCACCACTTTCTTATCTCTTTGATGATATGCTGCATCACTCCTACCAAATTTATTTTTTCTTGGATGGACTTCCAGGTTTTTTTCTTTTAGCTATATGGAATCTAAAATGACTTCTTGTCAAAAAGATCATCATTATGCCCTTTTTGCCTTCTGTGCCACTCGTTTTCTCCCTGTATTTCTGTGCCCTTTTTGCCTTCTGTGCCACTCGTTTTCCCTCGTTTTTTGTGCCCTTTTGCCTTCTGTTCCCTTCATCGTCCCTCACGGCCCCCACCGCTGCGTCCCCTGTGGCCCCGCCCCCCTGACTGCCCACTGCCCATTCGCTGCCCCCACCTCCCAGTTGCTCCTCCCTCCCACCTCCCCATATATGCTGCCCGCTGCGCGGTGAGGAGAGCGACCCTTGACCACACAAGGTAGGTCGCTCCCGCCCCGCACAGCACCGCCTGTGTGTCCCTGCCCCAGCTGCCGCTGCTGCTGAGGAAGTTCGAGGCCCTCCACCACCCACAGGCTACCACCTGCGCCTCATCCCTGGTGGCCAGTGGTAGGCCATAGGTTTGTTCATCTTCCGCTCTACTGTTTTATTGTAATGCCTGTATTTCATTGTTGTGTCTGTGACTGCTGTTGTTCTGTCTTCAAGTAAACAACAGGAGAGGAGGGGAACAACACGACTAATCCCCTCTGGGAATTCGTATAAAACAACAAAGTCAGTGTAATGTAAACAAGGCACTACTTATCAGAGGAGCAATGGTCCGCAGATTCAGAACAAACTAGTATGTTGTTGAGAAGAAAGCAGACCTACACAGATGATACCCATTAGGTATAAAGCCCTCACTCGCCAACCTGGTTGGTGACATGCTTCATCATCGGGCTCCACTGGGATGACCGAATGTCATCCCAGTGTGCTGCAACGCCAGATTACTGCGGAGCGGGGTTCGTGTGAGGTGACAGTGAATTTAAAATTACCAATTGAGTCAAAAATGAATTTTAATAGTTTTGCTAATTGGAAAAAGTTAAAAGGAGTGAAGGTCAAAAAATAGAAGACCTGTTTCACTCCGCGGCGGTCAACATGTTTCTGCCTTAGTGAATGTTCAGCAGGCTTTCTTCAGGACCAGAGTGGAGGTGCAGAGTCCCGGTGGTATGAACGCGCTAAGGTTCACCCTTCCGTGGACTACTGTGTGAAAAAGTATTTACAGTGAAAAATCCGCCAAGAAATATAATGGTTGTTCCGTCTTCCCCCGCTGCCTGTTCGTGGTTCATGCCCGTGTTCTTCCCTCTGTTCCCCTCGCTGTCCCCGTGTCTCTCAGCCCGGTTTTTCCTTCTGTACCCTTCGCTGCCCCCGTGTCTTTGCCTGGTTTTTCCTTCTGTACCACTAGCTGCCCCTGTGTCTCTGCCCGGTTTTTCCTTCTGTACCCCTCGCTGCCCCCGTGCCTCTCTGCCCGTTTTTGCCTTCTGTTTCTCAGCTGCCCCTGTATTCTTGTGCCCTCTTGCCTTCTGTGACACTCGTTTTTCCTCTATTTCTGTGCCCTTTTTGCCTTCTGTGCCACTCGTTTTTTCCCAGTATTTCTGTGCCCCCTTGCCTTCTGTGACACTCGTTTTACCTCGACTTTGTGCCCTTTTTGCCTTCTGTGCCACTCGTTTTCCCTAGTTTTTTGGTGCCCTTTTGCCTTCTGTTCCCTTCATCGTCCCTTACTGCCCCCGCCGCTGCGCCCCTACGGCCCTGTCCCCCTGACTGGCCACTGCCCATTCGCTGCCCCCACCTCCCGCCTCCCAGCTGCTCCTCCCTCCCACCTCCCCATAAATGCCGGCAGCTGCGCGTGAGGAGAGCGACCCTTGACCCCACCAGGTAGGTCGCTCCCCCTCCACACAGCACCGCCTGTGTGTCCCTGCCCCAGCTGCCGCTGCTGCTAAGGAAGTGCGAGGCCCTCCACCACCCGCAGGCTACCACCTGCGCCTCATCCTTGGTGGCCAGTGGTAGGCCGTAGGTTTGTTCATCTTCCGCTCTACTGTTTTATTATATTGTCTGTATTTCATTGTTGTGTCTGTGACTGCTGTTGTTCTGTCTTTCCCCCGCTGCCTGTTCGTGGTCCGTGCCCGTGTTCTTCCCTCTGTTCCCCTCGCTGTCCCCATGTCTCTCAGCCCAGTTTTTCCTTCTGTACCCCTCGCTGCCCCCGTGTCTCTGCCCGGTTTTTCCTTCTGTACCCCTCGCTGCCCCCGTGTCTCTGCCCGGTTTTTCCTTCTGTACCCCTCGCTGCCCCCGTGTCTCTGCTCGGTTTTTCCTTCTGTACCCCTCGCTGCCCCCGTGCCTCTCTGCCCATTTTTGCCTTCTGTTTCTCAGCTGCCCCTGTATTCTTGTGCCCTCTTGCCTTCTGTGACACTCGTTTTTCCTGTATTTCTGTGCCCTTTTTGCCTTCTGTGCCACTCGTTTTTCCCTATATTTCTGTGCCCCCTTGCCTTCTGTGACACTCGTTTTTTCCTTGTATTTCTGTGCCCTCTTGCCTTCTGTGACACTCGTTTTTCCTGTATCTCTGTACCCTTTTTGCCTTCTGTGCCACTCGTTTTTTCCCTGTATTTCTGTGCCCCCTTGCCCTCTGTGACACTCGTTTTTCCCTGTATTTCTGTGCCCTCTTGCCTTCTGTGACACTCGTTTTTCCTGTATTTCTGTGCCATTTTTGCCTTCTGTGCCACTCGTTTTTTCCCTGTGTTTCTCTGCCCTCTTGCCTTCTGTGACACTCATTTTACCTCGACTTTGTGCCCTTTTGCCTTCTGTGCCACTCGTTTTCCCTGGTTTTTTTGGGCCCTTTTGCCTTCTGTTCCCTTCATCGTCCCTCACCGCCCCCGACGCTATGCCCCCTGCAGCCCCACCCTCCTGACTGCCCACTGCCCATTCGCTGCCCCTGCCGCCCGCCTCCCGCCTCCCAGCTGCTCCTCCTTCCCACCTCCCCATATATGCCGGCCACTGTGCGGTCGCGCCTAAGGCAAGCCCGTTTGCGCCTCTCCGTGTCTGGACCACGCCCAGCGCCAGAAACCCTGGCCCCCGCACCCGCCACGACGACCGCCACCACTACGATGCCAGCACTCTGCACGCTCTCAACTCCGGGCGGACCCACACCTGCTTCAAGGCCGCCCCGAAATGCACACACGGTCCCTTCACCTGCCGGAACTGCAGCTACACCAGCCTCAGAGCCAACGAACCACCCGCCAAGAAGGACCCCAACTACCTCCGATGCATACTACTGAACACCCGCTCCGCACGCAAACACGCCGTCGAGCTCTGGGACCTGCTTGACACAACATCCCCAGACGTCGCCTTCCTGACAGACACCTGGCTGAATGACTCCTCCGCACCTGACATCGCCATAGCCATCCCAGACGGCTACAAGATCACCCGCAGAGACCACACCAACGGAGTCGGAGGAGGAATGCCATCGTCCACAAGAACAGCATCAGGGTCTCGACTAGCACCGACGACGCGCTCAGCACCGCCGAACACATGCACTTCCAGATCCACACAGACCCTAACTCCACCCTCAGAGGCACCCTTGTCTACCGACCCCCCGGACCCGTCCCCAGTTCAGCGACTCCATCGCCGACTTCATCAGCATGCACGCCCTGACCTCCACCGACTACATCCTCCTTGGAGACCTGAACTTTCACCTTGAGAACAACAAAGAGAAGAACTCCACAACCTTGATCGATAACCTCGCCAACCTCGGACGGAAGCAACTCGTCACAACGCCCACCCACTCCGCCGGCCACACGCTCGACCCCATCTTCTCCTCAAGCCCGCACGTCTCCGTCAGCCACACCACGGAACTCCTCTGGACCGTCCACCACTGCATCCACTTCGCCTTCCAGAAACCCACCACACACCACCGCACCCAACAGATCCCCCACCGCTGCTGGAGCAAAATCGCTCTCAGCCCACCCATCGAACCCTCCAACACTGATGACGCTGCCCACAGCCTCAGATGCTGGATCGAGGACTGCGCCAACACCCTCGCCCGCTGAAGAAACACCCTCACAGAGACACCAGCAAGGGGGCCAGCTGGTTCACCCCACAACTCCTTGCCTCCAAGCAAGCCTGCCGCAAACTAGAGAAGGAATGGCACAGTGAACAAACTCCGGACAGCCACGTAGCACACAAGGACGCCATCCGCAACCACCACCACCACATCAGGGCGGCCAAGAAGACCTCCTTCAAAAGCCGCCTCAACAACAATGCACACAATAGCCAGGAGCTCTTCACCATCGTGAAGGAACTCTCCAACCCCAGCTCCAACACCAACGACATCCCGCCGTCGCAAGCCCTGCGCGACTCCCTCACCACCTTCTTCCACCGCAAGATAGCAGACATCCACGACAGTTTCAACACCCAGACATCCCCAACAGACAGCAACACAACAGACCCTCCGCACACCATCGACCACGACCCCCTGCTAGCCTGAGTCAGCGTGAGCGTCGATGACACCATCAAGACCATGAGCACAATCCACTCTCTTCGTCAGACCCATTCCTGCACCACGTCTTCAACAAAGCAAGCAGCTCCATCGCACCCCACCTGCACAACATCATCAATCTCTCCCTCAAGACCGCGACCTTCCCAGAGAGCTGGAAACACGCCGAGATAAACGCCCTACTCAAAAAACCTAAGGCAGACCCAAGAGACCTCAAGAACTTCCGGCCCATCTCTCTGCTCCCCTTCCCGGCCAAGGTCATCGAGAAAATCGTCAACAGACAGCTAACCTGATACCTCAAAGAAAACAGAATCCTGGACCCTTCCCAGTCAGGGTTCCACAGCAACCACAGCACGAGACTGCCCTCATAGCCACCACCGACGACATCAGGACCCTGCTGGACAACGGTGAGACCGCAGCACTCATCCTCCTAAACCTCTCCGCCGCCTTCGACACCGTCTGCCACCGCACACTACGCACACGCCTCCACGCCGCAGGGATCCGAGACAAGGCTCTGGAATGGACCACCTCCTTCCTCTCCAGCAGAATCCAGAGCGTCTGCCTCCCCCATTCCATTCCAAAGCCTCCGAGATCATCTGCGGCGTACCCCGGGGATCCTCCCTCAGCCCGACACTGTTCAACATTTACATGGCCCCGCTCGCACATGTCGCCCGACAGCATGACCTCAACATAATCTCCTACGCCGACGACACTCAACTGATCCTCTCCCTCACCAAGGACCCCATCACCGCCAAAGCCAACCTCCACGAAGGAATCAAGGCTGTCACCGACTGGATGAAGACCAGCCGTCTGAAGCTGAACTCGGACAAGACGGAGGTCCTCATCCTCGGCTTCAACCCTTCAGCCTGGGACGACTCCTGGTGGCCGACGGCACTGGGGGCAGCCCCGACACCCACCGACCACGCACGCAACCTGGGAATCATCCTCAACTCAATGCTCTCAATGACCAAGTCAACACCGTCTCCTCCTCCTGGTTCAACACCCTCCGCATGCACCGCAAGATCTACAGATGGATCCCAACAGATACAAGAAAGACAGTCACCCAGGCTCTCGTCAGCAGCAGACTCGACTACGGAAACACCCTCTATGCGGGAGCCCAGACCCAGCTCATCAACTGACTACAACGCATCCAAAACACCTCGGCACGACTGATCCTCGACGTACCATGACATAGCCACATCACCCCCCACTTGAGAAACCTGCACTGGCTCCCCGTCAACAAGAGGATAACCTTCAAGCTCCTCATTCACGCACAAAAAGCACTCCACAAGACCAGCCCAGCCTACCTCAACAGACGGCTCTCCTTCTACATCCCCAACCGCCAGCTACGCTCCGCCTACCTCTCACTCGCCACCATCACGTGCATCCAAAGAACAACCACCGGCGGGAGATCCTTCTCCCACCTCGCCACCAAGAAATGGAATACCCTCCCACTGGGCCTACGACAGACCCAAGACCTGCTGACCTTCAGGAGGATACTCAAGACCTGGCTGTTCGATCA
The DNA here is from genome assembly GCF_964204655.1 of Triturus cristatus. Lineage (NCBI taxonomy): Eukaryota > Metazoa > Chordata > Amphibia > Caudata > Salamandridae > Triturus > Triturus cristatus. The sequence continues at coordinate 708,141,096 of NC_140587.1, read as the reverse complement.
GTAGCGCCCCCCCCCCCCAGCGCCTTGACACCCTTGCGGGTATGTAGTGCGCTTTACAAATGATTGATTGATTGATTGACTGATTGTGTAAAACATATTCTTCAGTGAGCACCAACATCTCCCTCTTACTGAATTTTAGTTAAGTGCTCCAATATCCTCTTCAAGCTCCTCTCTGGACATAATAACACAAATGTGGTGTAAAAAGCCTTAAACCAGAAAGCAGTAACCTCAGGACACAATGCCTGCCATCACTCTGCTACAGAGTACTCTAGAGAGCATGTGTGACATTACTTCCTCATTGCGATGTCTTCAAGCAGTTGCTGACTACAACTTTCGCAATTCTTTAATACTGGTTCGCAATTTACCGAATTGGTTAATAGGAAATCACTAATTTGGGAATGCAAATCACAGTGATTCACTAATTGAGGAAGGGTCACTATATTATATTGTGAACAGTGAATTTCAAACTGAGATTGAGTAAAACTCGCAATTTGGAATACGTTATTCAAAATCTTCATACATATGACATATGGTTTAGTGATTCCCTATTGGTGATTTGGCATGATTCGCAAATAAGTAATCATTAATCCATAGCTTTGTACATCCGTCCCATGGGTATATGCAATAATGGAAGAGTGCAGGTCAACCCGTGAAGTCCTGACCGAAAGATATTTGGTAAACTTTAGAAATGTACCCAATGTACCCAATCAGCTGGACTAGATTCCCCAACTCAGGAATAGGACACTTTGGGCCTCATTTAGAGTTTGGCAGGAGGAATACTCCATCACAAACATGGCGGATGTCCCTTCTGCCATAATACGAGTGCGTCATAGTCAATGGCTTTTGTAATATGGTGGACTTGATACTCCTCTCATTTTGAATGAGTATCCTGTAACCCAAACTATAAGTAGGGCCATTTGTCTGGTTTATCGTGAATGGGTCTTGATTTGCTGCAAACTGAACAGCTGTCATAACATTCTGACGACAATGTGTCCTGAAATAATTTCAAGATCTATGAACAAAATTATGTATCTTTGGGTTCCTCATCTATTAATAATATCTGATATGTATTTTGGAATTGAGCTACCATCCACGCCATTTACAGAGAGTTAAATATTAATGGGGCCATTGTTTTTTAATTTAGGTTGATTATGTGTACAACTGAGTTCTGATCAGGCATATTTTTAGCATTGATGTGAACACAACCAGTACTGATTGAATTTATTCAAAAAACAATAGGAGACTATTATTTATTGATATACAGTGGGCATGATTCTACATTTTTTTAGTACATTCCTGACATTTTTTTTAATTCAAAATGATTTCTAGAACTACCCTTGCAAAATTACAACAATCACAGTTTTTGAGGACTCATGTATATAACATTCTGGCATGCATTTGGAAAAAGAATATGAAAGCGAATTTACACATTTCTTTTCCTTTCTCTACAGGGAAAATATTTCCCCATGGAGGAAACTCTTGCCCTGCAACGTCATCAATATGATGGTGTTTTCCTCTTCATTTAATCTCTGTTAACACATTTGTTCTAGCTTATGGCGGGGATAAATGTGCAGATATTTTCAAGGTGGAAAAATGACCAGCTTATTGTTGATGAATATCCACAAAGGTATGGGTTTGTGGTTGTTCATCAACTTTTACAGGTAGGCCCACAAATCCAGCCCTAATCCTAGGTTTGCAATATTAGAATATCTACCATACTAGCTGGTTTTCTGCATTAGCAAATCTTTTGGAAAGGGAAAAAGTCTGTAATTTCTGATTCGGGTAACAAGGAGTAAGAATTCACCTATACAAATGTTTTTATGTAACTATCTTTCTCTTAAGTCAGAAATGTTTTTAAAGTATAGAGCCTAGAGTGATTGGGGCAATTAAATTCAATTTCATATTTTGTTCTCAATCTTTGGTAAATTGGAAATGTCTGAATTCACCAACCCAAACATAAATTACTATAAAAATGTAAAATATTACAATTACGGACTGTATTACTAATTAGCAATTATGTATTTTAAGGAACATTTTGAAAGACCAGTATTTCTTTTTAATGAACAACAATGAGCATTGTTTACAACCTTAGGCCCTGATTAAGAGTTTGGCAGAGAGGCTACTCCATCGCACTGATGAAGTAGTACTTTTTCAATCAAACTGCCTGTTCTCCCTCCTCAATTAGAGTCACTCACCTCAGTTTGAGTGGACGACAGACCCTACTCTGGCTCTGTTGGTAAAATGGTCCTCTGACGACCCAACTGAATACGAGCGATCGGAGGTTAGCCATCTCATCCAACCTATTTAGAGTTGGCAGTCTGTTAGAAATGGAGGTTTCTAGTTGGCAGAGGTAGGTACCTTTGTCCAAATACGGACCCTTGCTTCTAATCAGGGTAAGGGGGATACACACTTTAGATAACCCCTGCTCACCCCCTGGGTAGCTTGACACGAGCAGAAAGGCTTATCCCAAAGGCAATGTGTAAAGTATTTGTACCAACACTCACAGTAACACAGTGATAACACCACAAATGGACACCACACCAGTTTAGAAAAATAAAGTATCTTTATCTAAACTTTAACAAGACCAAAATGACAAAAATCCAACATACAATCCAACATACAAGTATTAAGAAAAAAGTCCAAAGTAAACTATGGATGCGTGATTTCTTGCAAAGTAACTATTGTTGCGACAAAATTCACCAAGCCAAATAGCCGCAGCGATGGGAGGCATAGAAAAACAAAGAGATGCATCGATTCCTGAGACCTTCGTGGATGCGATGCGAAAGTTTCGCTGGACACAGGGGAGCGGTGCGTCGGGTCCGGTCTGTAGGGGGAAGCGATGCATCGATTCTGAGACGACTCCGATCCGCGGGTGATGCGTCGGGGAAAACTTCCCGCACAGGGACGATGCATCGGCGAACAATGTGGTGGCGTAGAGCGGTGCTGCGTCGGTTTCATCAGCCGCGATCCTGCGATGCGTCGATTCTTGCAGCGGCGACAGGTGCGGTTTCAGCAGCAGCGCGGCGGTGCAGGGAGATTCTTCTTGCACCACAGCGTTACATCGGAAAACTGTCGCAAGAAGAGTGATACGTCGATTTTCTTGTTGCTGCGTTGCTTTCCAGCTCCCAGCAGCAGCAACAACCTCCAGATGCCCCACACAGTCACAGGCACTTCTTGGCAAGTCAGAACTCCCATCAAGGAAGTTCAGGGGAGCTGCGGGTGAAAACTTTGTGTTCTTGAGACTTGAAACAGGAGGCAAGCTCTACTCAAGCCATTGGAGACTTTCCTCAAGCAGGGAACACAGCACACCGCAAAGTCCTTCTCCTTCACTTGGCAGAAACAGCAACTGCAGGCCAACCCCAGACACACAGATAAGGGCAGTACTTCTCCTCAGTTTATCGAGCTCTTCACCTTGGCAAAGTTTCCTCTTGATTCCAGAAGTATTCTAAAGTTCAGGGGTTTTAGGTCTAATACTTATACCCCAAAATGTATTTGTTCTCTTTGTGCAAGGGTCTCTGAGCCCTGTCCAAACCAGTTCTGTCCTCTCTGGTGCAGTTGCTCGGCAGGAGGTGGAGACAGCATTGTGTAAGGCAGACAGGCCCTATTCAGGTGCAAGTGAAATCTCCTCCCACCACTCTAAATGCAGACTGGGCCTATTCAGGTGCTAGTGAGAACTCCCACCCCCTACTCTGAATGCAGCACAGGTCTATTCAGCCCAGTCCTGACTCATTTAGGAAAGGCAGGACACACATGTGGGAATGCACCTCCCCATCCCCTGTCACTTCAAAACCAGACAGTCCAATACAAAAACAGGCAGAGGCACACAGAATGGTTAAACAAGAAAATGCCTCCTTTCTAAAGGTGGCATTTTCAAACACAATATAAAAAACAACTTTAGTAAAAGATGTGTTATTAAATTCTGAGTTCAGAGAGCCTAAACTTTATTTTTTCATCTTATCCCTATGGGAAGATATGCTTGTAAAATGTTACAAAGCATTCCCCATTCTGTCCTATAGGGCAAGATAGCCTCTCAATAGTGAAAATCAAAATTGGCAGTACTTCACAATCAGGACATGTTACACACATCAGTACATGTCCTACCATTCACATACACTGCACCCTGCCCAGGGGGTACCTTGGGCCTACCATATGGGTGTCCTATATGTAAGAGAAGGGAAGGTTAGGACCAATATATATGCCAATCAGGGAGAACCAATCATAATAACAATTTACACAGACAGCATATACACTTTAGCACTGATTAGCAGTGGTAAAGTGCCCAGAGTCCTAAAACCAACAACAACAGATCAGGAAAAAATAGGAGGAAGAAGCAAAATGTTTGGGGATAATCCTGCAAAAAGGGCCAAGTCCAACACAGTTGGACTGCTTTTTTTCGCTGTCCATCACAAACAATGATCCATAGTCAATGGAAGAATATTGCCATAGTGTGGGGGCCTTTACTTGAAAAAACTTCAAAAATAAACTCCCAATTTGGGAGTTTGTTTTTGAAGAATGTAAAACTTCATAAACGTTTGACAGAGGGTTGCCATGTTTGACAGAGTGGTCCATCAAACTTTTACAACATTGACAGAAATTGCTGTGAGGGACAGCAGGCCCGTCAGAGTAACAAAGTATTTTACTCCACAGCCTTGACAGACATAGAACCATGCACCAATGTATAAATCAGGCCCTTATTCAACATATCTCAAAACTTTGAAATGCAATTTAAACTGGTGCTGCTACAACAATGCTTTGTATGCACATTTAGAAAAGAACAGTGCTTCCTCGTTTATACAAAACTAAAACCACCAAGTGTTAAATGTGGACACGTTTTTATCTAGTAAACAGTATTGCGGCACAGATTTGAATTATTACATAAAGTTTTATTTAAAGTTTACTCCCGAACAAGCAAGCTTCATTTACACATCTGGATACTGTACAAAATATACATTCTTTGTGACTTTTTTAGTCAATCCACTCTCCATTGTCAGGCCTTTCAGAAACGTACATTGCCCAGAATTCTCACAAATGCTTTAGTTTACCTTGCAGAAAAGAACAACTTAAAGACAGTAAATAAACTTTTTAAGTGAAACTTAAAAGATTGCACATTGGTTGCAGTTAAAATACTTTACATCTAATGTAAATTCCTCAGACCGGATTTTGATCTACTGTACACTAGTACACTAGTCAGAGCTGGCTCTTGTTACATGGATTAGTGACACCCTACGGAATGTGGCCTCTGGTGGTCAAAAACATGGGATAATTTGCCTTCTACATTTAAGAAGTGGGCCTGATTCCTTATTCTCCATGGAAAAGATGATTCTTTCAGTCCGATGTCATAGAAAAACTAAAGATTCAAACTATTATTGCAGAAAGATCATGGCGCTCAAAGCACATATGCTTGCTCACACACCTTCCATGCCAGTTTTGTATTAATGTTGCCTAATACCCAAACAATTTTCATTTGCACATAGTTGGTTGAACTGCTATCCCACCCCAAATAGAATGCAAGTAGTAAACTTTTCAAATTGTTTTACCCGACTTTGTTAACATGTACCTTTCAGTGCAGAAAAACATTTATAATAACACAATTTAAACAAAACAGGTACACTCACAACACAGTGGGTTCAATGTTAAAGAAATGAGTAGCATGGAAAACTGCACAGGTTTCATCTGCGATTGCCACATGTAGTAAACAAGAAGTAACACATGGTAAAATAGGCCTGCACCAGCTCTGTCAGTTGAGGAAAACAAAACTTTTAAGTCCCACATAGGCCTTGGGACTGAGTATCTTTTCCCCTTTCTTTGTTTATTAGTATTTGAGGTTGCAAATTGAAATTGGGTTTCTTGGAGTCCCCCCTCATACTGACGTTAGAATCTTTTAAAAGTGTGATCTCAGCAATGCAAAGGAAGCCTGGGTATTTGGCCCAGTGGCAGAGATGTGCAACGGCATGAAAAGCTTACGGTACACTATTTTGCTTAAATGATGCTCATTCAGGCTAGTTAGCGCATGGAGTGTGTCTTGAAGGAAGGAGGCAACAGGAGTTGCAAAACAGCAAGCTCAGCTTTTCAGTAAACAACATACATATCTTCTATTTGTTATAGAGCCAAACTATCTATTTTGGACAGAGGCCGTCACAGTGATTTTCGGACTTTCAAAAAACACTAAAAAATTAATATTGCTCACTTGGACAAAGAAACTAAAGGGAGTAAGACAAGGCTAGAAAAATACATTTTGTGTATAATGCCTTCGAATGTCTATGGGGTCAATGTCTACAGAGCTAAAAAAAACAGAAACAACTAAAATATTTGTCAAAGATGCCTCATTGGTGGGTAGATGTCTTGCGTAGTAAAAAGTCTTCAAACATTTTATTTTGTTGGAAAAGCAAATTCTTTGTCCACAATATAACCTCCATTAGGTGAGTGCAATGAAGCAAATGTGACAAATGGACATATCACATGGGGACCTCCCCAACAAATGTTTCCTTCTTTCAAGTGAAAAATGTATATAACAGGCCTTATGATCACTAAATAACTCCATCTTTGTTTTATGATGGAGTACTAAATTTTTACTTGATTGCAAAAACTGAGTGTGCACATTTATGAAAGAAAAACTCTTGATATTCCTAATTACCATTCAAAGGTCTTCCAAGATGATGAAAAAACATGTAAAGTTGAAAAAAGTGCCCAAGACAGTGCTTTCAAGCCACCCAAATATTCACTGGTTCCCTTTTCTCAGTAGATGATATGACAAAGAATATGCAGACGGAGACCCATCGGCTGATTCTTAAAAGAAACCTCTATAGCATGAAAGCCTTCCTACAGGCCCATGATTTACATGAATGGATTGACCAGCCTCCGCCTTGGGACACGTAAAAGGCTGCAAGCGGGACACCTCTGATCAATTTCACTATTTAGGAAATGCAACCGATATAAAAATTACACCAATAGTTAAAGCAAAAAATAAAAGACTTTTGAAATCCGAATTTCAATGTCTGGCCTGCACAGATACAGTTGCTTAGTGGTAGAGCATTTCTAAACAATAAGTATGTAACTTTTTTTTTTTGTAAAGCTCACAGCATTTCCAGTAAGAGTTATGCAGAGTCCATCCACTGCTCTTTCATTGGGTGTGCTGATATCACTCTGCTGTCCATGTGAGAGCCTTGAAAAGGAATGAACTGCTCTCAAAACAGAATGAGTGATATCCTATTGTCTCACTGCCATGCCAACATGATTTACCAGCTTTATGATTTGTAGATAGACCAGATAGCTTGTAGCGCCATACACTGCAAATGTTCCGAAAAATATTTTTTTCATTCATGTTTGTGCATTAGAGCACATACAAGTTGATTTATGTACAGTTTGGTGAAAGAAAACTCTAACGAAAGATCCACATTGAAGCGAGAAGTACGGTTGTTGCTTACTCAGAGCAACAAAGACGTGAAGTAGTACCACAAGGGGTGCAAATCTCGAGCTAGTCCTGGTTTGACCGCTTCGTCTTCACTTTTTAAGTTAGAGAATCACTGATGAAGGAAGAAGTCATTCAGTCTTGAAATGTTAAAAGTCTGTCATCATATGACTTTTTTTCTGGGGTATCTTGGGATCTCTTTTGGAAGACAAGCATTGGTCCAGCAAAGGCATTCATCCTCACATAGCTTGCTTTGAAAGCATTACAATAGCATAAGGAGTTGGTTACATCTGTCTTTCATTTCAATGAGTCCTTTTAGGGCAGAATATTAGTGTCACCTGTCAGGACTTTGCAGGAAAAAACAAAGTTCATTTGAGCTATGCTCGGACGGATACTATTTGTTGTACGGCACACAGGCTGGAAGTATGACTGTTGAGCACGCGGGGCCTGCAAGGGGTTCAGCCACATCTCCTTCCAATTCTGTCCAGGTTCCTTTCTCTGGGCTGTAGCATATTGTTGAAGACTTGTACGCTCCCTGAAAACACAAACAAAACGTATTTGACACATTGTATAAGCAAATACAAGTATACTATGACCACAAGCTTGGATGACTGATAAAAGTGGGCAATTGATGAGTCAAGCATATGTTTAAGAGTGCTGGGTTCATAACAGATTTTCAGGACAATGAGTGGCAGGATAAATAATGTCCATTTCCATTTACTGTATCTAAATGTATTCCTTTTTACTACATTGAAAATCTGCAATGCTAGAGCCCTCATGTGCTAATTTTGAATACCGTGGTCCACAATACAGAGCAGGTTGCATGTTCTTAACTACATGTTCCGTTTTAAATATTATCAATGGTAAGGAAGATTGTTCTTGGAACCCTACACAACGGTGTACTTTTCTGCAAGAATTAAGTTAAGCTAGGTGCTAGAACAACTAGAATACCAGAAACTGGCCAAAGTCCTCAGTTGACCCACACAAGATGATAAACATTAGTTGCAACAGTATCATTGTATGCTTCCTCGTGTCCTTCCTCAAATCCAATGATATGGTAATGTTCGTATAGAGGTGCAGAAGGGTAATGTGCAGATCCACTGACCACTCCTTCATTGAAGTTTCTTTTGAAAATGCCAACAAATGTGCCTTTCAGTTATCCATTGTGATCGGGTTTCATTGATTCACTTAGGATTCGAGGAAGGCAAGAATATATCCAGTGACAGGACCATGTGTTTTTGAGGGCAAATGCCTACATTTTACAGTCAAACTTTTAACATTGTTACTACTGTCTTTAGAAGGGCACTGATTTTAATTGTACTTATTTTGTCTTTATTTTTGGTTTGGTTTACTTTGTTTCTTTTTTTGTCTTCTATATAAACTGGAGAAATTCTTACATAATGTCTCATTTCTATCTGCTTCTCAGACAGCGACAAAAAATGTTTAATTTTTTAATTTTTAAAATGTACCTTCTTAACCTTATGAAATTTCGCTAGAAGTCTTAGTAAATGACATTTTAACAAACCTATTATAAAAACTGTATTTTAAGGTTGTTTTATATGTAAAATATATAGCTGATTGCAATGGTTTTAATTTACTGAACAATAATAATAAATCATTACTGGGGTCAAAAAAGAAAAAAAAAAAAAATTCTTACGGAATTAGTGTACGCTGATCACCGTAATTTGCAGTTTTGCTATGAGCTTACTCTTATGGTGATTGTTCAGAAAATTGTTAGAAAACACATTTACAACAAGGAATTTGGTTTTTATGTTCAGTATTCTTGAATGTTTGTGCTATTTCTTTATTCTGTATTTGTGGAATAAAGTACCTCCTGCACACATTATAAGGATATTGCAAGTTGCTATGGAGTTTTGTGAATATATAGATGAATTAGGCTGAAGGTCAAGTTCCTTAATAAGGTCATTGAACTCCAAGGTGACTTGCAGAATCTTTATAATTTATGGCATGGGGTACTTTAGTCCTTATAATACATAATCACAACATTCTGTTTTCCACAAACTGGAGACTTGCTTTTGCATAAGAAACAGATTGCATGTTTGTACACATGAAGAATAAAAGTAGAATTTCTAAGGCAAAATTAAGCACACCAAAAAAGAAGTTACGATATTTGTTGCAAAACAATAATAGAACCAGTCTAACAAAAGTCCGATTTAAAAAAAGGCACCAGAGCTATGAATGTGTAGAAACATGCAGAGAGAGTCTATCTTTTCTATAGTTACTTAAGGAGTGGAAAAAATTAATATGGTTGCAGGTTTATCCAGAAACTTTTTGACTTTTTGTCTCCTATTTTACTGACCTTGTTTTTGTTGGCTATATGATTCTAGGCACTTTACAACTGCTGATCAGTGCTGAATTGCATGTGCTCCAGTGTAAATGGTGATTATGATTGGTTATCCATGATTGGCATATTTGATTTAATGGTAAGTCCCTAATAATGTGCACTGAGTGTGCCAGGGCCTCTAAATCAAATGCTACTAGTGGGCGTGCAGCACTGGTTGTGCCTACCACATGACTAGCCCTGTAAATGTGTCTCAGACCTCCCACTGCAGTGTCTGCGTGCACAATTGTAAATTGCCATGCGACCTAGCAGATGCACCCTCTTGCCAGGACCTAATCTTCCCTTTTCTTACATGTAAGGCAACCCTAAGGTAGATCCAAGGTACCACCATGGGCAGGGTGCAGTGTATGTGAAAGTTAGGACATGTGCCAGTGTGTTTTACATGTCCTGATAGTGAAATACTGTCCATTTAGTTTCTCGCTATTGAAAGTCTGTCTGTCCCATAGATTAACATGGGAGCTGCCTTGTAACATCTTACAAGAGTAACTTTACATTGGGACAAGATAGAGAAATGGAGTTTAGGCTCTTTTTCAGAATTTAATAAAAAACTTTTTAGTAAAGGTGTTTTTTTAATTGTATGTTTGAAAATGGCACTTTTAGAAAGTGGGCATTTTCTTGCTTTACCATTCAGTGTGCCTCTGCCTGTTTGTGTATTCACCATCTGGTTTTGGAGTGACAGGAGCTGGGGATGTGCATTCATGCTAGGCAGTCACAAGGGGTATTGAAGTGTGTCCTGCCTTTCCTGGGTGACTCCTAGTCAGGCAGAATAGACCTTTCTGCATTTAGAATGGTGGTAGGAGTTTTCACTAGCTCCTGAATAGACTGTGTCTCCTTTACACAATGCTGTCTCCATCTCCTGCAGTCAAGCTGGACATGGGAGGACAGACCTGTTTCAGACTGAGCTCAAAGACCCCTGCCACAAAGAGAACAAAGAGAAAATGGGGTATAAGTATTGCAAATAAAACCCCAGAACTTTAGATCGCTTCTGAAAACAAGACGACCCTGCGAAGAAGAAGAGCTGTGTGAGGAGCGCTACCTTTTCTGTGTGAGGGGTGGTTTGGCCAGCAGTTGCTGCTTCTATCTGTGGCAGAGGAAAATGACTGACTCTGTTTGCCCTGCTGTGGTATCCTGCTTCAGAAGATCTCCAAGGACTATTGTGTGCTTGCCTCCTGTTGTAAGTCTCTGGGAAATCAAAGACTTCAAAAGATCATTTTGGGATCAAAAGGAACCTGCCTAAAAGAAGAGCTGTGTTAGGAGTGTTGCCCCTTGATGAGTGAGGTGTGGGTTGGCCTGCAGTTGTTGCTTCTTTCGGGCGCAGGAGAAAGACTGGGCTGTTCTTCCCCTTTACAAAAGGAAGCACATGTTGAGAGCTGATACAGAGAAGTGTGTGGTGAGCGCTTCATCTTTCATTGATCTTGGGCCAGAAGTCAGTGATTTATTTTTCCTTCAGCCCTGCCTGCCACTGTGTGGTTGCCAACCTTTGTTTTGGCCACAGGACATGCTGTCTGCCGGGCATCGCCTGTGATGTGGGCCCCCCTGACACATCCAGATACGAGCAACGCTCTCCACTGCTCAAAAATTCATGCTTTGTGTGAGACATCAAGGAAAGCCGATGAGCAAGAACTCCACGAACCCCCCCCCCCGTTGCCTAGGAGATAGTGGGTGACCTCTGGACAGAGTGAGACTTCCCCTGTCACGTGACATTGCACCGGCTCAACGTCTATATCCTGTCTTCCCTCCACGGCTGTGAAGCCTATGGTGATGGCGGGCAAAGCCTGGATATCGGCACAGGGCTTAGTTGGGCTGCTCTTGGTGAGTAGCTGCACCGCGAACTTGCAGGCAGCTACACTGGTGATCCTGCATGCGAGGGACCAGCAGAGGACTCCCCGCTCATGCCTGTGGTGTGTGCGCTCCCACTAGGTTGTATCTGGGGGCAATTGTCCTTAGTAGGACATGGTGTTATGTTTAAGAGGACCAGTGTAGTCCCTGGAATTGCCTCCATTCATTCCTCAGGCAGCTGGCGCAGCACATGCACAGTCTCGAGGGACCGGCAGGAGCCGCACAAACACACATCGCAGCAGCTGCCGTTCACCAAATGCGGATCAAGCGTGGTCTACCCCGCTGAAGTAGGCTGTGGGTGTGTCCCCCACCCACAAGTTTGGAGACATATCTGGGGTCAGTATTCATGATTCCCCATGATGGGTGAGTCTTCGATTGAGGTCCCCAGTCGAGTGCAGTAATTACCGTAGTCCATGTTGTAGGTGGACAGGTGGCCCAGTAGCCTATGTCTATGTACTGTTTCTTGTAGAGCGCATATATCACCCAAGGGTCTCATAGCGCTTTGCCGCAAACCAGGCACAGACGAGGAAAACGATTTTAGAAAAGCCAGGTCTTAAGAGATTTGCGGAACTTTGAGTGCTCGGTCTCGATTCGTAAATGTATGGGTAGAGAGTTCCAAAGGGTAGGGGCCAATTTTGAAAAGGATTTACTGCCGTGTTTAACTGTTCGGACCTTAGGAACTATAAGTAGATGATTATTTGCAGAGCGAAGCGTCCTAAAAGGCTGATACTTCTGTAGTTTTGTTACCAAATACTGAGGGCCCTGTCCATTTAGAGTTTTATGGACTAGACAACAGATTTGGAAGTCTATTCGTTTCTTGATGGGCAGCCAATGAAGCGACCTTAGATTAGGAGCTGAGGGCGATCCTACTGGAAGATTTAAAACCAGTCTGGCTGCTGTTTTTGCAGAACCTGGAGCTTATAAAGGAGTTCACTCTTTATGGAAGCCATCAAGGCATTCCCATAGTCCAGGCGGCTAACAATCAAACCTTGGACCAGAGGCAGACGGGAGGACAGAGGGACCCATTTAAAGATTTTACGCAGGGCATGCGTGATTGACATGATCGTGCATGGAAAGTTGGTTGTCAATCATTACGCCGAGGTTTCGGGCTGTTTCTTTTGGGATGGGACAGGTACCAAGAGTTGAAGGCCACCAGTCATTAGTCCATAACATCTGTGCATCACCGAATAGGACAATTTCTGTTTTATTTGCGTTTAGCTGGAGGTTGTTGATTGACAGCCAATTGTCTATATCCAGCATACATTGTCCGAATTTGTGTTTGGTGTTTGCAACATCAGAGCCAAGAGTGATTAATAGCTGTGTGTCATCGGCATACGACAGTTTGTCGAAGCCGTGATCCTTAATGAATTGAACTAGGGGGGATACATATAAGTTAAAGAGCGTAGGGCTCAGGATAGATCCCTGGGGAGCACCTTTATTTATTGGTTGGCTCTTAGAGGTGAAAGCACCAATTTGGACTCGAGAGGTGCGGTCGCTCAGATAGCTCCTAAACCAGGCTAGTGCGGGGCCCTCGACACCAGCCTCTCTCAGGCGATCCAGAAGGATGGAGTGGGAGATGGTGTCGAAGGCGGCCGACAGTTCTAATAGTACTAAGATGGCCGACCTTCGATTGTCCAGCGATAGTCTAATACTGTCCACCACTTCAAGTAGGGCTGTTTCGGTGCTATGAAATGCTCGGAACCCAGACTGAGAGGAATCCAGCACTTTATTTTTCTCCAGATGATTAATTCGTTGACCGTTTATCAGGGACTCTTTGATTTTACCAAACAGAGGCAGAAATTGCTTAGTTGTTCAGGGTCAGATTTAGGTTTCTTTAAAATAGGTCTGACTCTGGCATCCTTCCACCTTATGTGAACCTGCGCGTGTAGTAGTGAGAGGTTAAAGAGTCTTGTTAGATATGGGGTGATGAGTGAGCTGATTTTTAATAAAGCCTGCGCAGATGCTATGTCGCAGGGAGATCCTGATTTTACCTTATTAATTGCTAGAGATACTTCTTCCATAGAAAATTCTGAGAATTTCTCTAGGGTAGAGGTCCCCTCGAGGCAGCTCACTTCTGTTCTCTGAATATTCGATTGAACACAATTGTGAGGAAATTGACTATATATTCTGTCAATTTTCTCTACAAAAAAGGTGGATAGGGAGTCGACCCACTCCTGAGAGGCGACCAATGGGGGCTGCATAGAAGCAGGATGTGTAAATTCATTTAGAATCTTGAATAATTCTTTCTGAGAATTAGATGCTTTATTTATTCTTTCCCCTAGATATACTTTTTTTGCCGATGTAATATGGGCTAAGTACTGTCTATGTAAGATTTTATAGTCATTACGGTCCGTAAGACTTTTTGAATGTCTCCATTTGCGTTTGGCCTTTCTGGATGCTAATTTGTCAGATTTTAAGGCTGGAGTGAACCAGGGCGAGGTTTTGTGAAAGTCTCTTACTCTTTTCTTAGGAGCAATTTTGTCTAATGCCTGACATATTGCAGCATCTAATGTAATGGCTATTGCAGGGATTGGTATTAGTCATCATAGGAGGAATGAAATGCTCAGAGAAGGAAACCGGGTCAATATTTTTCCACGGTTTACGCCATGTCTGTTCTGCAATAGAGTTTGTATGGCATACGAGTGGGGTTAGGATATTACATTTAAGTAGGTGATGGTCAGACCACAGGACAGGCATGGGTTGGTCAGCCGGTATATTGTGGAAGTTTGTAAATAAGAGCTCTAGCGTATGTCCAACTATATGTGTAGGGCCATTTACTGTTTGTGTGAGCCCTAAAATACTGAGGTTTGAGATAAGATCATTTGTATGTGGATCAGTGGGAACGTCAATATGATAGTTGAAGTCACCCAACAAGAGAAAATTATCGCTTGTTAGCACGTGAGGGGCAATTATTTCCATTAGGTGGCTGGTGAATTGTGCCTACGTGTAGAGAACAGGAGTAACGTATGCCAAGTATTAGGAGTCCAGGTGTTGCTGCTTGGTGTTTATGGCATGGCTTTGTGATTAAACACAAAGGGTAAAATATAGCAACTTGTGTTTTTCCTGTTTTTCGGAACTGGCATTCCATGACTTAAGTATTTACTATAAGATTCTGAGGTGCTTACGGTGATCTGTTGATGATTCATGTGTCTGCTCTCCCTAACCTAACTGCTGCATGTCCAACCCTGATGTTAAGATATGTGTCGCATTGTGCCTTCAATGATAGGATAACGAGTATCAATTCAGAGTGTACATTATATGCGCAGTGGGGATGATGTTTTCATGATGTGGGCAACCTATAAGTATTTACTTTATTGCACTACCTGTGACGTAATGACAATTGCCTAGTTGGCAAAGGGATTTATGATTTATGTGATCTATGTGTTATATAAATTTATGATATCATTTGATATAATCCCGCGTGGAGTCGCTTTTGTGGTGTATATATTTGTGTCACTGGTGTGTGTGTGTTGCCCAAACGCTTTACACATTGCCTCTGGGATAAGCCTAACTGCTCGTGCCAAGCTGCCATGGGGGTGAGCAAGGGTTATATAGAATGTATCTAGAGTGGTGGGTTCTGCGTGGCTTAGGTGCATACCCTAGCCAACCAGAAACCTTATTTCTAACAATTGTGACGTAAATATATATTTTCTGCTTATCACTCTTTGTCTAGAAAAACAGAACAGAAGAAGGAAAAGTCCGTTTTTATTTCCTTTCTTTAAATTGCATGTTTAATTATGGTCTGTGTCCTGCTTTTTACCTTTGCTGCTGGCTCTGCATTGTCATTGAAACACCAGGACTCAACAGTAATAAGGTATTACAGTGAGAAGCTACATCATTTCTTTATTACAGGTGACCAGGGGCATCACAAATCGCCTCTAATAAGCAAATTAGAGACAGGTTTTTATTCAGGGATTGAATGATAGCCGGTTTATATTTTGATTTTAAACAATAATAGAAAAAATATTAATAAAAGAAGGACACTGTGTCCAGTACTTAATTTGGGCCGTTGGTTTCCGGTGAGGGGCACCAGCACTTAATTTTGGGGGCGGCACTTATTTATCTGCACTAGACATTTCCTGAGATCAAGAGAGGAAAAAATAAAAAAAGTGGAAAGACGGAGAAAGAAAAAGACAAACACTGTCACAAAGGTAGAAAGCAGGAACCTGCAGAAGTGAGATAAAGCTGAATGGGGTGTGAATTAAAGATGAATGAGGTAGATTTTGAAATACACAGCCTTGGAAACCCGTGTGCGCACATTTAATTGCACCAGCCGCGCGTTTCAGAGCAGAGCTTTGAGCACCGGCACTATCTCATTTACAAATTAGGCACTGACTGTGTCCTGTACGTTAGCACTAGATAGAATACATCAGCTCAGTTGAAATTCATACAAGATGCTCAACAAGGACATACACATAGAAATCTTTGTGACTATATGCCAAATCTCTGCTCAATCATTTTAAGTTACCATGGTCCCAAAAGATTTTAAGCTTTGAGTGATATCACTTATTTTATAGTATATTCTAGTTGAATTTAGGATGCATAATGACTAGGTGTGGCAAAAATTGAGGATCATCTACATCACGCACCATACTCCAGCTGTAACCGCCGACGATGTAAATGCTGTCATCCAGAACTGCACACCCCGGTCCACTGCGACCTTCTAAAATTGGAGTCTGTAGAATATTCCATTGGTCACCTTTCGGGTCGTAGCATTCGACAAGCATGACGTCCAGGTGGGAGAAACCTAGAGAACATTGGATGGATATAAGTGAAACTTTTTTGCAATTATACTAGCCTCCCCTTTCTCTATGAAAACACATACATTTTCAGACACATAGCACAGGACATGCTCTCTGGCACCAGAATTGGAAATATTCAAAGGTATCCATACACATGGCCGCAAAGGCATCTCATTTAGTTATCTCTTGTCTACTGTTCTGCTCGTCTAAAGTCTCAGGATCAACTATTGTTTTGTTTTATTTGTTGTTTTGAGCCAATCTTTTCCACAATCATTTTCTTTTCCCTCTCATTATTTCCTTGTAATCTGTGCTTTTTATGTATACTGTCTAGGGTCAAGTTTGCGCTACATAAAACTTTATAAATAAATAAATAAATAAATACACGTAAAATGTGCTCTTCTAACTATGAATAGCTTCAGTTGCAATGAATGTATACATTTTAAGTTTCTGCACGGATTTCCTATGATTTTGAAGGTCCTTTATTCTGTACGCTAACCCTGCCTCAAAGTAACACTATTGCATTTGTATACAAAGTCTTAGGCAGTGGTCTCTTTGCTCGACAGAGCTACGCTGCCATTGTTTTGTTAATCAGGAATGCCCCCTATCCCTCAAGGATTTGCAGCATCCTGCCTTGGAAGTGATAATCCAGGCTATGTGTCTCATGGGCCACAGCTCTCGCCTTGCTCAGCACTTAAGGCAGAAGTAACATTAGGTATTGCTCCCACATGGCTGCCGATGTGCGGCATCAAGCTTCAATCATGGTTCAGCTGTGTGATTTCAGATGCTGACTTGGGATCCGGGGACACAGCGCTTACATTGAGCTGGGGACTAGCTTTCTTCAGGGCAGGGGAAAGCTCTGACTAGGGTTTAATCAGCGATTCTACTGCGTCTAGTGCTGTGGTTTGAGATGGGCAGACTGATCGCTATCACCATTACTGTCCTATGTTGGTGTTTGATGTGGGTCTGGAAGGGTGCTTGAAAAATATGATGTTCAGCTGGTAACGCAAACACAATGGGGCATATTTATCAGGCAGTTGTGTTGCCTTTGCGCCACGCAAAGGGGCGCAAGGGGGACGCAACTACTAAGTAGGATTTATCAAGCCACACACGACGACCTTGTATGGCCCTGTGTGGTTTGATAGATGTAGGGTAATGCAACGCAGTGCAAATCACCATATTCCGCTTCTCTGCGCCAGAAAAGTGTTCCATGGGTGTTACCAAGAATCCACCCAAGGAGTTTGTAGCATTCCCAGATTTACCAAAACTGGCAAAGCTGGGAATGCATCAAAATGCTACCCCTCCCAAGTGAGGCGTAACAAGGATAAATATCTTTATTTCTCCTCGTTTGTACACATAGAAAGAGGAACATGTCTCAGAGGATTGTTCTTGTGCAGGAAGGTGCCCTTTCCTGCACAAAACAATCCTTACAATGCAGGCACCCTTGCACCATGGTGCAGGGGTGCCTGTGCTGGAGCTAGGCAGCACATTGTGTGCCAGCCTGGGAAAAGACAGGAATGCGCCATATAATGTTAAATACAGCACATTCCTGCCCTTTCCCTATCACACAGCGAAGCAAGGTGTCTTGCTGCGCTGCGTGTATTTTTTTAATAAACTTGTCCCAATGTTTCTACAGGTACTTTGCTAGCACCAATAGTACTTCTGAAAATAAAAGGCAGACTTTACATTTCAGTCCCTCTTTCCATGAACTAAGAATTGTGGTACCACTCTTAAAACGTCTGCAAAAGGATCTCTTTTGTACAACACTTTTGGCCTGTGGAAAGTCTGGCAACGTGTACAGTAATGGATTAACTATGTTTAGTTTCTGGAAAGGTGCTTTTGCCTCTAATAGAGAAAATGATTTCCTCCCTGGACGGACTTCATTTATCTCCACCTGGAGATATACCTGGCCAGAGAGAGATTATTAAAGAAAATCTATTTCTACCATGGCAGGCAGTTTAACAGCAGGCCTGGTTTATGCACCCCAAACACTATCATTCCTGCCTGGTGTGGAAATGAATCCTCTAGATTCACGGCTTCAGTTTTGTAGTCTTGATTCTTGGTTCCACCTCATGCCTCTTTCTTTCATACCAGACCCTCCCTGTCACTCTAAGTCACTCTCACACATTCTTTTTCATCCCTGCTTTCCTTCTTTGTCACTGTTGTTACGTTTTTCTCCATCTTTCCCCCTTTGCTTCTCTTGATCTGAATCAGTCTGTTGAGGAAAAATGAGTGCCAATCCTCACAAATGAGTGCCAGTGAGCCCCACCTGCAAACACTGGCTGAAATTAAGCACTGCTCGCATTGGTGTATTAACTCTAATTTCTCGACATTTTCCTTCATCCACACAGTCTCCGCAATGCTAAATTGGCATTCAATTCTGTCTGAGAAGGCGGAGGGACTCATTTGCATGGGACGTGCTCCCATGCAAATATTCCCTGCATATCTCTGCAATCCACCAGCAAATGGCCATAGTTGGTGGTGTATTCCCACTGGCATCAGACACCACACAGAACTCTTTGCTATTGCTAAATGGGCCATAGTGTACAACCGAACAGTAACCACAACCGCTACCCAATGTGGTTGTTTCACCAGCAACATAATCATTTTCTTGCCATTAAACAAATTACACAAAGATTTATAAATCTCCCTCACTGCTTTATGTTAACATGGGCCACTGGAATTATGCAACAGGGGAGGGTCAAATTATACAGCAGGGTTGAGTAAATTATGTGGCAAGAAAACATACGGTATGCAGCATTATGCGGCACATTTTGTGATAGCTTAACCTCATTATGTTTTCATTTGTAAGCTTGTTAACCCTATCTGATCATTAGTTGTACCTCATTTATACCAGTTTAATACCCAAATATAGCAATAAGCTACAGAAAAGTGAACAGTCAACCTTTGCAAAGGGCCTTCCACTGCACGGCAACACGTGTTGCTGAGTTTTTACTAACATTTGAACTGTTTGAGCTAGAAACATTTTTTTTGCTGTTACAATTTGCAGATTATGCGGCAGGTAGTGGATTTGTGGTAAATGCGGCAAATCTACAATTATGTGACAATTGTAGGGGCTGCAAAATTGCATAAATCCAGTGGCCCTGATGTTAACCTTACGTAAGGTGATCTCAGCACCACACAAAGGTTTAACTCCAATTAGGAAACCAGTTCCTTGTAAATGAGCATTATTAAGACCATTTTGATTTGGACCCAAAACTGCGGCTAAAAAAACGTAATCTACCCATCAACTGTACTCTGGTACTGCTGGTGTTACCTTTCAAATGGTTCCCTCCAATTCCGTACAGCCGATCGTTCATGACTGCCAAGGCGTGGATGGCTCGCTTGGTGTTCATGTCTTGTTTTCTCGACCAGACGTCCAGGACTGGGTCATAGCAGTACAGCCATGAGACATATTCTCCATTATGGACACCTCCTGTGAATGGAATGTTGAATTGGTGTGAAAATGTCGCTACCGGATTGATCAGACCGGATCAAGACACCTTGGCATGATAGCCTTGTCTTCATCTTAAAACAAAAGGACTGAGAGAACATTCAAATAACCTGTTTTTGTAAAGCATACCTGCACCCTTGGGTCTCTGAAATTAGAGATGTGTATTGTTACCCAGCTTAATGGCCCTCATTTCATCTACCTCAGAACGATGAATGGCTGAGGGTCCCTGCTAGGTTTTGAACCAGGACAAAGACAGATTCCTAGAGGGGGTGCATAAATCAACTGAGCCACCAGACCAGCAAGAAAACAACTGAGAACATTCATGCCTGGAAAACAAGGACCTCATTTATGAAAAGTGATGCATCGCTGCGTGAAAACAGCGATGCGTCACTTTTCATTGCGCCCTCCTTGCGACACTAATGATGCGTTATATTTACAGTATGACGCATCATATCGCAAGGAGTTACAGATAAGTCAGTATTTCTGACATATCTGTAGGTGCAAATGGGATTTGCCCATGAAATGACCCATTGCTGGAGTTGCGTCACATTTGTGACACACTCCAGCAATGCGTCATTACACATGGGCAAATCCCATGTGAAATGTCCCTGCGTCAGTCTTACGCCTGCCATGAGGCAGGCGTAAGATATTGACACATTTGCATCCTAGAAGTGGCGCAGTGAAATCTTATAGATGATTTCATTGCATCACTTCTACCACCCTTTCTTGCGTCGGAATGACCCCCATGCATACATTATACCCGGCGCAGGTATAATGTGGCGCAGGGGTTTACAAAGTGACGCATCTACCTAGATGCGTCACTTTGTAAATATGGTGCAACAAAGCTCTTTTTACGCCGCTGGTGCGTCAAAAAAATTGACGCACCGGCAGCGCAAAAGTATTTTTCTTCAGGATACTACAATGAGGCCCTGACTGTCGGACATGGAGAGCTAATTCGCATTGTCAAAAGGTTGTGGATAAGTCCCTATGGGCAGTTTGCACTTACTGGTAATTTTGTTTAGCATCTTGCAATTATAAAATATCTCACACAAAGAAGATAGGAGCCATTACGCTCTACTGTGATTTCAAAATGAGATAAGCCATACCAGAAATGTATATCTTCCCATGATGCACTGCTCCTGCGTGAGCAGCCAGCGGCTGGGGTAAGGGCGACACATAGCGCCATTCATTTGTGTCCAGGTTGTAGCATTCCACGCTGGACAAATATCCGGTTTCGTTTCGTCCACCAACCACGTAGAGATGCTTATCCAGCCGGCATGCGTAGAAACTCGCCCTCCTAGTATGAAAAAACACAGAAATAGAGCAGGTAATCAGCTATACAGACCCTATGAAGCCGCAGTGTTAATTCGAGCAGTAACTTTATGTAGAGGCACTAATTACATTTTTTTTCCGGCTTTGAGAATCGAGCAGCCGGCAGGTGGTACCTGTTGCTGCAGGTTTGTATTCCCCGCCTCTTTTACTTCTTTTTCTTGGGGGCGACTATAAAATCTCTGGTATTTGTTCGTTTATCAGTGATGACATCCTTCGCCATTTCACATTCGACTTCGTACTTTCAGGTCATCGTTTTCTGTTTTACTTCCCTTGTCCTGAGAGAGGTTTATTGCTTTTTACCCGGAGACGATAAAAGGATTGGGACTTCATTTGTAATATTCTGCTGTTTGTTGTTTAGTGCTGGCGTCGCCCTGTGCGACAATGTTTGTTGGCGCCCCCCCAATGACCACCTCCACCACGGATTCTCTCACTAGCACCCTTTAACAGTGACCAAGTCACCATAACCACACTCTCTCAGATGCATTGAATTAGTTATAAAGCGCCACTCATACCAGTGTAGGGTGTCCGAGCACTTTGCATCACACACACATTACACAGAGACAATCAATCATACATGTGTAAATCAGTGTATAGGAAATGTTACATAAGCCAAAGGACTAAAAGTGTAGGAGTCACATGTCATCCATACTGGTAGGCAGTATAGATTAAGAGTGCTTGGTCTGGAAAAGCACAAACTCAGAGTCGAAAAAGAAACAGCATAGTTGGGAGTTCTCTTTAATAATAAGAATCAATTTCTAGCCAAATTAACCCATTTTGCAACATTAATCAATGTTCTAATAATGTATACTTTGCAGTGTGTATGCAGCTCTATGATGAAAGTTAATAGTTCACTATTCTATATTAGGACTTTAAGTTATAAATTGCAAGTAACAAAAGGATGTCTCTTTTGAAAGAAGTAACCTGCTGATCTGTTTACATCACACCACTCTGTAATCTACTTGGTACACGATCTTTGCAGCAGGCATATTAACCCTTTGCACTAACTTCACATAATTCAAAACCTCAACTATTCAAAATACTGATCTCTCTCCAGGACGATAATTAATCACAGGAGTTATTGTGACAGTTATGTGAGGCCTGGTAATTGCTGGGGGGAAGAAAGGCTGCAGCAGGTGCTTCAAAAGCACAATAAACTTTAAAACACAGCGCCCTCAGGAAGCCAGCACTCGGTGCAGTGGCACCGGTCGCACCGGCCTAAAGCCGGCCCTGGTTGTACATGCGAGTTAGCTTTCCCCTCCTTTGAGCTTCGGTCTCCTTTCTATTCACCTCCTCCGATCCCCTCACCCATAGCCCAAACGATTTGCTTTCTCCTTCGATTGATAGCCACTTCCAACCTCTCTTGAATTAAGGGGATGTCTGTCTTTCAGGGGCCCAGTGGCCACTGCAACTACACATCTAACCGATGGCAAAACGAATATACAGAGGGTTGAAAGTGGCTATTAAACGAAGGAGAAAGCAAGTCATTTGGGTTTGGGCTGTGGGTGAGGGATCTGAGGAGTGACTTTAGTGAGTTATTGCTTAAGATGGGTCTTCACTTTCCTTTAACTAATATCCCAATTTCTTACACATGTATTTGTTTAAAGCAGCCATTGATAGCAGATTGACCTATCTGCAGGTAAAACTGCATCAATCAGGAGCCTATATATGTTACCCTAGCCCTCATGCTGTCCCTGACATTCCAACACCTGCTCCTCCAATTTCTCCCCCTTACCGCTGCTTTTGTATCTGCTCGCTTATACTTGCCTGCCTTATTTATTCAGCCACCCCCTCATGTGCCCTCTTTCGTGGCTCTGTTCCCAAATCATCAGACCCTGTGCCTTGCCGTACTGGAACGCCTGTCTCTTCAATATGTCTTTTCTAACTGTTCTATCGAGCTTGCTTCAAAGCCATCCACTCCAATGCCTCTTCCTCTACATCTCAGGCAATCACCCTCACTGCCTCAATTCAGGAAGGACCTCAAGACCTGGCTCTCCGACTGAACTGCAGACCCCCCCCCAGCGCCTTGGGAACCAGACGGGTGATTATCAGCGCTCTATAAGAACCCTGATTGATTGATTGAAAGCCCTGCTCTGCTTTGCTGCTGGGTTGGCCACACAGGGTACATGAATACCTATGGTGGGTTCAAGGGTCAGGAGTCTGTTGCCAGGGCTTCCTGGCCGTGGAATGCTCTGCCATCCAGCTCTGACATCCCTGATGGATCACCACACAATTGTGTCATAGACAAATACTTTATAGGATACTACAGGCAAATACTGTTCTAGGTATTGTGCCAGGCCCTTACAGATTGAAGTATTTCACGTTTGTATCCAAAAACCTGTGCTGTAAAATAACTGTGTTCCTTTCTAAAAATGATCTTGCAGAATGTTCTCCCAACTCCCGTGGAAATGGGACAACGTTTTGCATTATGCATTCGTGGTTATATACGATGCTTGCATTAAAACATTTTCCTGAGCTTCTTTTGCCTCCCACTCATTCACTGATCATGACCCCTAAACTGTCAATACCACATAACAGTTGCAACCATCCTCAATATGGCACGGTTGCACTGGAATGCTTTACAGTGCCGGACTGGCCGTAATCGGCACCAGTCATTTTCCCAGTGGGGCGGAAGGGTGGGAGCCACTTTTTGACCTGTGGGGGCTGGTTTTGCCCCCTGTAACAAGTGCCAGCAGTGCTTGAAACAAGCACCGCCCCGTGGGCTGCGCTCCTCTGTAGCATCATCTCGGAACTCTCCCCCCCCCCTCCTCGCCCCCCCGGGGGCCGGTCAAGTGGAATTGCCAGGGCTGGTTTATGTTCCTAGTCCGGCAGTGATGCTTTACCCCTTGACCGAAGGCCCACCACCTTTATCAACATTCCTCAAGAGCTACATACTATAGCTGCCACATGTACCAGTCGAGTGCGTGTATCAACTATGACTTTTAGAAACAAGGGGTACTGCTAAGGGATAACAGATTTAAATGCCTTCATAAACTTGCATGGAAGATCCTTAAACATTTTAGATGTCTGCACGATAAGGGAAATAATATTTTGGCATAAAGTTCAAATGAAGTAAAAAAAAAAAACATTTTTCTAAATGTGACCTTTTATGATAATGAAATTGCTCCAATCTGGGAATGATGGGAAGAATCCTCGAGGGTTTCATTGTATGACCTGGATTCCGAGGTCAAGAGTTTATACTCTTTTTCGAATTCAATAGGTCTACCTCAGAGCAATATAAATCAGTGTATACCACACAATATGATACAAGTGACTGGTGCTTATTTTACATGTTATAAACTACATATTTTTTTACAAGAATTTTAAAATCAAATTCGGCGGTTAAAAACAAATTCGTGTTTATGGATGTGCTATTCTATTGTTTAATGACAGACGTATGACAAATCCATGCAATTAAACTAAAATTAAATATCAAATTGCAACTAGATCCATTCATTTTGGAAAGAATTCCAATGATTTGATGTGAGCACTGTATACATTTTCAAGTAATGCAAATATGGTACACAGTGTAAATAAATGCCAATGGATGATTTCAACTTAGAAAACCCTTTGGGGTTAAAATATTAATGAACCCCCAAAACAAAAACAGGCTTTCCCCAAATTTGACCCACAAAAGTGATTTCCGAATTGTATGTATTTATTTGTTAACATAATTTTTTTTATAGCTCGTACAAGATTCATACATGGTCCAATGAGCATCAGAGGGCTTTAGAGTGAATAACAATTGGAGTAATGTAATCCTTAAAAGGGACAACGGTCATTGTTAATACATTGGGTGAGTTGTAGTAGTCTGTAACCTACAGATGCCTATATGGATGAAGAGTACAAAGAGAATGACGCGAGAACACAGAAATACATGTAATAAATACAAGTATTGGTTTCCTATTTATTTGGAACCTTCCTTCCAACATCTAAATTCCTTGGGTGTTTTGTGGTATGCTACCATGCTTCAGGCCTCACTGTGTTTGTAAGGTGTGTGGTTTTGACAGCACAGCTCATTCTTTGAGACATCACACTGCATATTTACAGAATATGAGTTATGGGGTTATGAATATGATGGAACATTGTGCTTGAAGGCTCCTGCACCTTGCTGAGGATATGATTCTTCTGTGCAACACAGTGAAAAATGAGGTAGATGATGCTACATTAATAAATTATCTTGACATTCACTTTCTTTATAGTCCTTCATGGGTCATTGTTCTCAATTTACCAAGAATTAGATCATCATTTTTTCCTCATTTATATATTTTTTTTTAAAAATTCTGCCCGCTGCCACGACAGTAATGTTCTGTGATCTTGCTGTCCTGTACACTGCTGCCCTTTCACAGGTAAAGTGAATTTAATTTACAGTTTGAAAAGTGATTCTGAGTGACAGGTCTGCTATGCCACATCAACACTCAGGACACTTACAACAAACACTTGCAAGGCTGCTACATCTTGAGTGTAAAAGGCTCAGCTGCTGGCTTGTCCAATGCTTCTTTTCAGTGGCACAAGAAACTAGATGCAAGCACACGGATGACTAGCCATTTTGGAACTCATTTTCTATCACAGAAAACCCATGCTAAGCTGGTCACCGATGTCCACACATGTGCGTCATGATGCAGGCGCCAAGTGTGAATGCGTGCATCATTGCACCTGCGTGTGCATGTATCATGATGCAGTTGGCCATTTTAGAAAGTTAAATTATAATATATATTTTTTTTAATTTATACGTGCAAAGCCCATCTGCACTGCTCTTTTAGGTCCTTATAAAAATAATGTGTGTGTGTGTGTATATACATTTCTTGTGATATTTATATATATTTATATAAATACATATATACATATATATATGTATGTATATATATATAAATATATCAATATCACAAGAAATGTGTATATATATATACACACACATACATATTATCTACTGGCGGTCGCCAGTAGATAGTTATAGTTAGGACTGAGTTTCCATAGGAAATCTCAAAATTCTATTTTGAATAACTTTGGCGCCGGTTGATGAATCCTCGCGAAATTTTCGAAACTAATGGGGCGCTCCGCTCAGCTCCTACCCTGAAAGTCTCGGGGTGATTCGTCAAGCGGGGACCGAGAAAAAAGGGGGGTCCCAAAACGCGTTTTCTCCATGCATTTTCCCATAGGACCTTTAGTCGAAGGTACACCCCGAACGGCTGAACAGAATTACTTGAAATTTGGCAGAGAGGTAGTCCTCAGGTCAGGCATGTGCCTTTTGCATATATGGAGTCAATCTGTACAGTAGTTCCTGAGAAAATTGCAGTTAAAAGTTCATAAATATCTATAAGCGCGCACCGTGCGCGCACCGTGCGCGCACCATGCGCGCACCCTTACGTGCGCGAGCGTAATTCTGATTGGTGGTTACATGTCAGTCAACGCTCGAATCGGTCGAAATCAGGAAGTGTCGGGCGCCATTTTGTTTGTTTTGGGTGCGACACTGAAAAAGAGAGGTGGCGAACGTGAAAAGGGGGCAGGGTAGAGAGTTCCTGACCCCCCTAGCCTTTGTCAGGGGGTCCCTGAAGGACCCCGAAGGGTGAAAAAAACATATATATATTTTTTTTAAATCGCGGGGTGCGCGCACGGTGAAAAACCTTAAAAAAAAATATAATAATACATACATAACTTAGCATTTAAAAAACATACAAATTCACTTAAAAAACCATAGGTTTCACACACGTTATAGTTAGGAATTAGCATTTAAAAAACCTTGCAAATTTACTTAAAAAACCATAGGTTTCACACATGTTATAGTTAGGTGGACATTTCACTCGTAAAAAACCAATGAAATTCCCCCGTTATAGTTAGTTCAGATAACTATAACTCGCGCGACCGCCACTCTATCACAAGGATGATGTCATCAGTGATGTCATGAGTGATGCCACTGACCATGTCATGAGTGATGTAACGTCATGAGCAGTGGATTGCGGGCGCGCGAGTTATAGTTATCTGAACTAACTATAACGGGGGAATTTCATTGGTTTTTTACGAGTGAAATGTCCACCTAACTATAACATGTGTGAAACCTATGGTTTTTTAAGTGAATATATATGTATGTATGTATGTATATATATGTATATATATATATATATATGTAATTAAAACCCGCAGCCCGGTGGATACTTATTTTATGAGGCTGGAATGTAAGGGGACCCAAGGAAGCGCTTTGGAGGTACGACAACCAGGAAAATTCCATTCAGTCATCCGTGTTTGTCCAGCATAGCACCACTTTTTCACCTAATCCAGCTTCGTGCAAGTTCCACCCAGGCAAATAGAACTCTGGGAGATGTAGTGTTCACTACATTACATCGTGAGGGGCGATCACATGACCAGGAGCTCTGAGTACTCCCACCAATGGAAGAGATGCAGGACTGATTTAAAACATGGGTGGGGCAGCATCCTGGTAAGACAGCGGCACCTGAGGAAGGCTGACAAAGCCGAAATGCATTGTGCCTGACAGCTGCGTGAATAAAGGGCTTCCGAAGATATTTCCCCATGTGTCCTCTTTCCTTTCAGCATTGGAGGAGTTTTTGTATATTTCCACGCCAGCAAGAGGTGTGTCAAGAGGCCCCGTTCTGCAAGTTGGCTGGAGCGTTGCTGGCTTCTGCGTTTACAGTGCTTCTTTCTCTCTGAGGTATCGGATTTGCTCCAGCCTGCCTCAACGAGCAGGAGAAGCAAGGGTTGCTGCCAGATGCAGCTTGTGACTTCACAGGGGGTTTTGTTCACTGTAATTAAAACCCGCAGCCCGGTGGATACTTATTTTATGAGGCTGGAACATAAGGGGACCCAAGGAAGCACTTTGGACGTACGACAACCAGGACAATTCCATTCAGTCATCTGTGTTTGTCCTGAATAGCACCAGTTTTTCATCTAATCCAGCTTCGCGCAACTTCCACCCAGACAAGAAGAACTCTGGGAGATGTAGTGTTCACTACATTACATGGTGAGGGGCGATCACATGACCAGGACCTCTGAGTACTCCCACCAATGGGAGAGATGCAGGACTGATTTAAAACATGGTAAGACAGCGGCACCTGAGGAAGGCTGACAAAGCCGAAATGCATTGTGCCTTACAGCTGCGTGAATAAAGAGCTTCCGAAGATATTTCCCCGTGTGGCCTCTTTCCTTTCAGCATTGGAGGAGTTTTTGTATATATATATAAATATATATAAATATCACAAGAAATGGTGCTTTAAGGTATTCTGTTCGGATGGGAAGCTTCCAACGTCCTCTGGCACTGTAAGCTGGGATGCGGGTCGTTCTTGCATTTAGGATGGAAATGGTCACCTACTCAAGATTTCTGTGACAAACCTGGGGACTAAGTAAAAGTTCCTGACATTGAATGTGCGGGGCATGAATAGTCCTGAGAAGAGAAGTAGAGATCTCTGGAGATTTGGCATTGCTATAGTGTTTCTCCCAGACTCATTTGTGCGAGGACTGCATTAAATACCTAAGGAAAATATGTCAGGGTCAGGTAATTGCTGTATCCAACTCTGGTTATGCCCGGTGGGCATTGTTATGGGTAACCCCAGTGGCCCCGCTCAAGAAGTCACACGCGCAGGTAAATGAGGATGGACGATATGTCATCCTGGAGGGCACCATGGACGCCCACGAGCTCGGGCTTGTTAATATTTATGCACCAAACATTGACGACTGTGCTTTTCTTGGTACAGTGTTTGCAGACCCGCAGAGCTCCCTATCAGCTGAGGTAATTATGGTTGGAGATTTCAACTGTTTTTTAAATGGCAAGCTAGATAGATCCCCACCCCGACAAGACACTAAGCCTCGCATGACATCAACCCTTACGCAGGCGAGTTTGGGTGTAATAGATATTTGGGAATTCAACATCTACACACACTTAAATTTTCATGCTACACTCCAGCAGCAGGCACATACAGTAGGCTAGACTACTTCCTCATTCAAACTGCTGCAACACAGAGAGTAGTAGATAAAAACTATTTGGCCCGGTACATATCAGAACACTCACCACTGCTAATTACATTTTCTTTAGAATGGCTGCCACCCAGAGTGCCGCTATGGGGACTCAGCGCTGAAGCCCTGATTGATCAGGTCTTCCAGGGAACACTATTGGACGCCATAGATCAATATTTTGAACACAACCGGAGCAGTGTGGGCAGCAGTGTGATGGAGTGGGGTGCCATGAAAGTGGTGCTCTGGGGGGTATGTATGGCAACATCGGTTGGTATATGCCAGACACTGGATAGAGATTTAACACAACAAGAGCCAGTGCTGGAGGCACTAGAGAGAGCACTGTCCACTAATCCTGAGGTCCTACGGGATTGGAATCGGCAGCAACAACAGGTATATAAACACATTTGCCATACTGGTCAGAGATGATGGTACGTGGAGGGCGATACAGCGGGGCAACTACTGGCACGCCAGATTAGATCAGAGACTTCGGTACAACCTATATTGGCAGTCAGGGACTGGCAGGGATGCACTGTGTATATGCAGCAGGCAATCAAGAAAGTCTTTGCAACTCATTTACGTGCGGTAAATGCCATGCCACTGAGTTGTACGTATGTCTACTTGCTTCCCAAATACCTGGTGGAGCTGCCAGTGCTGCACCTCTCTTCGAAGGACTGTGAGATACTGGGGGCCCCAATGACCGGGCAGGAATTGCTAGAAGCGGTGCAATCATTGAAAACTGCTAAGACAGCAAAGGGAGACAGTCTCCCAGCAAAATTCTATAAAATCTTTCTAGGGACCCTAGTTGATAAACTATTGCGGGTATATGCTGAAGCACTGGAAAGAGGGATGCTCCAAGGTTCAATGAGAGAGGTCCTTATCGTATTAATACCGAAATCC
Organism: Triturus cristatus; assembly: GCF_964204655.1. NCBI lineage: Eukaryota > Metazoa > Chordata > Amphibia > Caudata > Salamandridae > Triturus > Triturus cristatus. The sequence goes on along the minus strand of NC_140587.1, from coordinate 708,111,106 downwards.
AGAGAAGACCCCGTGAAGGGGGACTCCTATTGTGCGCTCTCCACGTTGAATATTGATCAGAAAATCCTTGGTAATGTATTTATTTATTTATTTTTAACATTTATAGAGCGCACTGTAACCCTTCGGGTATCCTGGCGCTGTGACAATGGGAAAAGGAAGTTGATATGGAGATTACAGAGCAGGGGCAGGGAATCATGCTTTGGGGAAGAGCCACGTCTTAACTTTCTTGCGGAACGTCATTAGGTCCTGTATTCTCCTAATTTCCAAAGGAAAACAGTTCCAAAGGCAGGCAGCCGCCACGCCAAACGCTTTTCCCCCCAAGGTTACTTTCTTTATCCTGGGAATCCTAACAAGACTAGCAGAAGATGAGCGAAGATTACATACAGGTTCATACCAGTTGAATCTGCCTTGAAGCGATTTAGGCCCCAGTCCATGAAGTGCCTTAAACACTATACATAGAGATTTAAACAAAATCCTTTGAGTCACTGGAAGCCAGTGCAGCTCTGCCAGCGCTTGAGTCATCGAGGAGCAGCATGCCCGGGTCAGAGCAAGCTTTGCTGCTGCCGCCTGGATACTCTGGAGTCTTGAAATCAGATATCCCGGAGATTCCAAGAGCAGGGCATTACAGTAATCAAGGCGGCTCAGAATAATGCTCCTTACTACCATGATTCTTGCCTGGGCTGGCAGCAATGGTAGCACTTTCCGGAGTCCCCGGATAAGAATAAAACAGCTTCCCACCAGCTTGTTAACATGGGATTCCAAATTCAACCTCTCATTGAAATTGGCCCCCAGATTGCGTACTGTGCTCACTGGTACCAGAGGGGCATCTGTGGTTATGGGCCAAAAGTAAGCTGTAGTCCTAAAGGGACACCACCCAACTTACAGTGCAAAATCTCTGTTTTCTTACTGTTAAATTGAAGCGAGTTGTCCCTTAGCCAGTTCACCATTTCTAGCATTAACGCTTGAAAACTTCCCTGAGAGTCTGCGTGGTCACCGCCCAAGGACACCATAAGCTGGGTGTCATCGGCGTAATTGACCACGCTGATGTTATGATGTTTAATGATACCCAAGAGTGGCCGCATATATGTGTTAAACAATATGGGGCTGATTGAAGACCCCTGAGGTACCCCATGTTCATTTTTGAGAAAATCCGATTGATACGGGGCGAGCGCTACTGCCTGCCATCTATCAGAAAGATAAGAGCGCATCCAGTTCAGTGCCACACCTGTCACACCCAGAGTTTCCAGCCTTGTAAGAAGAGTGGTGTGATTGACCGTATCGGAAGCGGCTGACAGGTCTAGCAATATTAAAGTTGCCGATTGTCCCCTGTCAGCTCGCATTCGAAGGTTATCCAAGACGGTCACCAAGGCTGTCTCTGTTCCATGACTAGGCCTGAACCCAAATTGCTCATCTTCCAATTTATTATTTGTCTCTAAAAAACAGGGACAATGCCCTCCTTACCAAGCATTCCATGATCTTAACTGGATATGGTAATAGGGAAATTGGCCTATAGTTCTTATGGCAACCTGGATCCAGTGTGGGTTTTTTCAGGAGCGGTGTTATAATTGCCTGCTTCCAGCCGGGTGGCACCACTCCACTACTGAAAGACTGGCCACACAGCTGACGTAAGATAGGAAAGATCTCTAATCCTAGTTCTTTCAGTATCTTGTGGGGGATAGGATCCAGAGGTGACCCTGAGGAGAGTCCTAGGGCCACTCGAGCAAACTCCTCTCCCGAGGGCATCTTAAATTCATCCAAAGTGGACATTGTACATTGCACATTGTTGGCCAGACTGCCGCCCCACTTCCACGCCTGATCCACACGGATCAGTCAGGATTTATCCCCCATCAGAACACACTGTGTAGCCTTCGCTATGAATCTAGAATTATAGTATCTGGTGGCTCACCTGCAACATATGATACACTGGTTGGATAGACAGAACAACTGGGAAAGGTTGCTACTAGAAGCTCCATGCAATGGCCATCCGCTCAGAACACTGTTGGTGAGGGGAAGAAGGATACCTGACACATTCCCTCATGTGATCCTACTACTAGGCCACCTCTGAGAGAGAGCAGCGCAGTGAGTGATGCAGCGGGCACCGTTTGCTCCAGAATTGAACCTGTGGATTATGCGACCATTTGAGCAGATAGCGCAGTAAATGGCAGTTGACAGATGGCAGGCGGGAGGTTGCATTAGGTTGTCAGACCTTTACCCAGCGGGCCACTTCATCATCATGCAGGATGTGATTGAGACATTTGGTTTGGGTTGGGGACAGTTCCTCTAATATGCCATAATCGCGGCCACGGCACGTCAGTTATTGCTGTTGTTCCCTGAGGCCCCTGAACCCATATAGACGATGGTGACTATACTATCCATGGCTCAAGGGCGTATGTTTATAACACACTTATATCGTGCATTGTGCGTGGGTAGATGAATACTGCTGTGGCAAGTGAAGGATGTCTGGCAGCATGTAAGCGATGAGCCCATTAGCCCCAAAGACTGGCTTAAAATATACGCAGGATTGCGCAAAGTGTCGATCATTGCTAGATTTAAACTGATACAATACACCATAGTATACCTAACCAGAGATCATAGCTGTGCTAGATGCGGTGCTAATGTGGCGGATTTCCTTCACATCGAATGACACTGCCCAATTATTATGCCCTAGTGGATGAGGATGTTAACCCAAATCATGTCGTATGGCACTGCCCAATTATTATGACCTATTGGATAATGATGTTAACCCAAATCAAACATGTGACAGGGTGGGATGTACCACACACAATTAAACAGTGTGTGTTAGGCCTGCTCACTGACAATCCAAAGAAAAAATTAAGTAAACGATTCACAGTACTGGGACTCACAGTAGCTAAGAGATGTACTGCGATTGGCTGGCTAAGTGCTAGACCCCCCTTGCTTAGGGAATGGAAAAAAGACCTGCTGTAATGGGCCGAGGGGGGTGAGACACACAGGAGAAGAACTGCCGAGATGAGAGGGTGGCAGAAGACCTGCTTGCCTGGGGCATTATGACCCGCCGCGGTCCGTACAGGTAACATCGGTGGGGCCGTGTAAGGGGGGATTCCAAAGGACGATGCCGAGGGAAAATTAAATAAATCATACATTTTCCCTCAGCATCGTCCCTCGGAATCCCCCCCTTCCACGGCCCCACCGCTGTTACCTGCACGGACCGCGGCTGGTTATGACGCATGCGCTCTTGGAACCTCCGCAAGGTGACCATTCTGGAACTAGCTTATTAAGTAATGCCGAATAGCAGAGTTGTTAAATAGGAGTAGTGAGGAAGATAAGTGACTGATCGTATTCTATTAAATGAAGGCCTGTAGATGAGATTGAAAGTACTCCTTAATGTATCCACCGGTAGATGATTGGAAGCTAGGGGGTAGGAAGCAGGAGGGGGAACCGTTCTAGTTACACAAGTTGGTAAACTGTTACTTCTGACATTGGTGAATGTAGTATTATTGTGTTTCGTCAGTTGATGCACTGTAACCTACTAACAATGTACAGGCAGAGGCTGAAGCCTACTTTTCTATGCTAGTAATAGGTATTGCTATAAGGTGCAAACTGCCATGCTACTTGAAATGCTAATAAATATTTTTCTTTTAAAGTATAGAACTGGGAGAATGAGGAGGAAGAGGCAGCAAGACTGAGAGGGATGAAGGATAATTATGACAATGGAGGTAAAGAATGAAGCAAAGCTATTCACTATGGATGGGAATGAGTAATAGTCATACAGCGGGAGAAGGATGTGTAGGCGCAGACGCAAGTTCGGAGGTAGGAAATGAAAGCATTAAAGAATGTAGATTTGTCCTGACTGAGGGTTCACGTGAGGGAGGGCACAACATGTCTGTATGCAACAAGGTGCATATGGGTCTGATTTTTACCCCATTTTCTAGGTGGGAGCTCATGTTGATTTGCACCACATAAATGATGGGGTTTACCAGGGTTGGTGTCAAGGAAGCGAAGGGGTGAAGTTGCTGATGAGAAAAACATGTGATGGTGTGTAGAGAGGGTAATGTAGAATTTCTCAAATGAAAGGGTTAGAAGATGGTCTTGAAAAGCATAGTCAGAAAAGAGTCCTTGGACTTCAAAAGCATTTCCTGTTTGAGAACTGGAGAAGGAGGCAGTGCTTCTGCTGTGGGAATTTTGATGGCCGGTAACGTCCACTAATTGAACAGTGTTGAAAATGCTCAATAAAATAAATTCTCTGTAGAAAAAAACAATATCATCATGCCCCATAATGATAGATGATGTGGGGAGGACATGCATTTTATACAGGATGGACCTCGTGCCTTATCATCCTTCTACAAGATATGTCAGTGCTTACAAAACACTTTGCACCTCTGTGAAAACACATAGTCCAACATAGGAATAACAAACAGTTGAGAAAGAAAACACAGTAACTCACCTTTCCTGCATGGGGGGCAGTTGAATCCAGCTATTGAATCGTGGATCATAACGGCTGACAAAGTTTGTACTGTGTTTCCCTGTAAAAACACACAATGCATGTTAAAGAAAAATATAAAATAAGCTCATTCAAGAAAAATTGTTTGATGCTGCTGTTTTTCTAATTCTGAAAATAGACTAAAGTGTTTACTACTTCTATTTGAAGTAGGAATCTCTCAGATAAACTCTGAGGGCCTGATTCTCAAAATACACTTTGTTGTACTACATCATGTACTACAAAACATATTACTAAATTAATGTTTTGTCTATACTTTTACGTGCTAGTACACCGCCCAACTTAAGAGTCTCCGCACACATGAGTGTACAACTTATTAGTAAGTGTGGGAAGGACACAGGGGAGAATACAGGGCACATGTAAAGAAGAATTTACGAGGAGGAATAAATATATTTCTCCTCGTTACACTTGCTTTGGGCAGGTACACCATTTTGGTGCAAACTCATGTCTACAACTGTTTGTCAATATGGGTTTGTGTCAAAATCCAAGGATGGATGCACGGGAACACCCATGCACTATGCATGGAACGCCTCCCTGCCGCAAAGTAATGCAAGACAGCACAATGCCCTCACTGTTTAATTCCAAAATGTATCTGTCAACATCTGGAGAGCTACTTGTTCATAATTTCCTTCTTTAATGTGCTGGCATTGAAGCTCTTCTATGCCTAGTCACTCCCAAAGTGTAATCAGCTTCTTTGTCTGCAGTCTGTCCCGGCTTTTAATTGTGAAAATTCGGCCACCCCACATGTACCATGTCTTCTAAGAACTAACCTGGCCCTTGATCAGCAAAATATCAAATTAAACATTTACAAATTAATAAACAGATGTATAGATCTGGCGTTTGGTACCACACCAGCTCAATACAATACGAGTTTTTCCTTTAAATACTCTGGGAAACATTTTGCAAAAAGGTATCTGTCCAGGTTGTTTTTACAGATGCACAGTGTCCACATCTATTAAGAACCACATGGCCATTATGTGCACACAGGAATGTTCAGACTGCACACCAAAGCAAGGGCATGAAAGAGGGTCTCTATGAAGATACACGGTGGCTTCAAGCATTTACAGATATTACCAGTCCCAGCGAGTACACTCACTGTGCTCTCAGCCAGCAGAGACCCCTTCACAGAGGGACACAAGGGGCGTCACATTCGCACCATCATAGGCCAACATAAGTGAATAAAGAAAATGTGTCACTAGCACACAGAACTCTTGTACACTCTAGGCGCTTAAAAGGGCAATTAAGCCATGTCAAAACGTGGCATGTGATACTACTGTTCATCACCCACGCAGATAAAATTAAGATTACGTAGATTATGAGGAAAATATTTTTAAAGCAAATTATGAAAGGGACCTTGTTCAATCCTCATCAGAAACATGGATGGCAGTGTTTGTATTATCCATTTTCAAAAGTATTTTCTCTATGGTTTTATGTAGTTCGCAGACATCTTTCGAATTATTTTTGCTATATTCAGTGAGTACTTTCAGAAGTGACTCCACTGTGGCTCAGTGTGGCCCTGGTGTGCTCCACGCCACAGTACAATGCCACGGTTAACCCAGAGCGACCACCAAATTACATGAAACCTTTGTGCACGAGGAGAGAGACACTCACCATTGGGGTTCCACTGGTCCTCTCCTCCCAGTAAAAACAAGAAGTTTTCAACTTCCACAACGCAATGATGAGCACTGTTATACGGCATGACTGCAAAAGAAAACACACACCTCATGTTAGCAAGACCAAACTGTTGTTCTGTGTACCAACTACACATACATGGATGCCAATTAGCGGTACCAGGGCCTGCATCATCAAGGCATGTTTGGCTCTTCCAAAACCCTGGCACTTCTCTTTCTATGGTTGTTCTCTGGGTCATGAAGACAGCAACAGGAACAGAAAGTAAACAGGACTTCCTGTTTACTTCGTGTAGTTTCTACTCGTTGCCTAACCCTGGCCATTAGTCAGCATATAGGCTTCATCAGCCTGTGATGTTATCGGGGTTAAAATGGTGTAAGGCAAAAATTACTTCTAAGTACATTTTTTACTCATGCAAACTAAAAGCACTTAAAACATATTTTATAACCTTTTTCATTTTTAGACAAAACAATGAGAAGTGAGACTGAAGAAAATGAATTATAACCATTACCAACAAGCAACGATATCGGTGCATATTACAGTGGGTAATGAAACTTGAGGGGGCCCCCCTGCAAACCCCCCCTCTGCCCCCACCCAGATTCAATCAGGAGCTCTCAGGCCAGAGTACTGTGCTGAGGGGGCTGCCCGCAGCTCGGGGGCCCCTCGCACCGCAGGTGCTGCAAGGGCCTATGTTACGCCACTGGCAAATCAGCGGGCTACCGGCCGTACCAATGTTTCACTAACAGACCCGCATTTAGTGGTGGGATTAGCACCAGGTTTCTGCAGCAGAGCTTCAGCTTGCTCTGCCATTGGAAACCTTTGACTAACGACCTGTTCTCCAAAGGTCCATCGTTCAATAAACATTAGAAGACCTGCCCTGCATAGGGCAAGGCTTCTTCAGACATACCTGTTCACGACCACCAGGAACAGGAAACAATAAAAATGACCATCGCATGCTGGGAGGAAACGCTGAGCGCTGCATGGCTATTTGTGCCTACTTTTTCAAAAACAAGCTGCTGCTTTGTAGGTTTGTTTCTCAACCAAAATGTAGGCAGGGTGGGGCAAAACCAACCAGTCGCGGGTTTTGCATTCTGATCAGCGTTTTGAGTAACCACAGCACCATTGTATGCACACAAGATAGGAACTTCTGAGATCTTATACTATGGCGAGCGATCCTCTGCCAGGGGAGGAGGGGCCAGGTCCTCCGCCAAGCTGGTGGACCACCATCCCATTTGTCATTTATTTGGGAAAATTGTTAGACCCAATAAAAAAGATCAATACAAACAAATCTGAAAAATCAAATGCCTAATATATAACAGAATATACATTTCTGTTGATGGAAATTAAAGTTTGGTAACTGCAGTAGAGTATAGTGAATTTCATGCCCCTTATGAGGCACCGAGGCCCTTCTGTGAGGACGAGTAAGCAACTACTCGAATATTAAACATGATTGCTAGTGTGTAAGTTTGTAATGTTTGTAATGTTGCCTGTGAGCTGAACGTTTTCTGTTGTATGATTCAGAGGTGTGCTCCAGTTATGCTGTGGCATACTTGTGGCTGCACTTAATCAAGAGTTGAATTAGAAAGGCATGGGTGAAGATAGAGTTACTTCTGCATGTACTTAATATACTAGACTTACAATCCTCAGTCAATTACAATCCTCAGTCAACTGGGTACGAAGCTATCCCAAAGATAGAGCTTGGACGTTAAGACCTGTAGCTTGGTTCACAGAGAGGTTATTATATGAGGGTGAGAAGCTTCAGTCTTCGCAGGGGCTTCATATGGTCCGTGTTTGATTCCTCTGAATTAGCCGTTTGGCTGATACAACTAAACCAATAGTCTTCAAATTTTGTAATGCCGACCACCACCTTTCCCCCGAGGACAAAATGTTTTTCAGTTGGTCATCCGCAAGCTTCAGCAGGGATGAAATGACAGGGAGGGGCATAGCGTTGACGAGGAGGGAGCATATGAAATTGTTGGCCCAGTGGTGATTGTACTGTGCAAACACTAGCAGGGCAGGATTAAATCTGTGCTCTCTTTTCACCTGTTTCACATACTATGAATTCTATTGCTCTTCTTTCTGCAGTCATCTGGTCCTAATGGTCTACTCACCTGCACAGCCACAGACGTTCCCAATGTCAACCTCTCCCCTTGTAATCTGTCACGTGCTCCTTTCTCCAGTAATCGTCCTCCTCTTTCCTGTCCCTGTCCTCTCGTCCATCAATGTCCATATCTTTTATTATTGTCCATCTCTCATGACTGTTCAGCTCTCCTGGTCCTTTTTGCTCTTCACAAATTGGCTCTTCTCCAGTCACTGGGCCATGTCCTATTATTTTAGATTCACATCACTGCCCCTCTCTCTCATCACTGTCTGTCTCTCCTATCACTGCCCCAGTAATGTGCCTGTGCTTCCCTCTCCTGTCACTATACTCCTTTCTTGATCCTTTTTAACTCTGTTCCACCATGGTCTCTGTTTGCTCCTCGTAACGGTGTTTACTTTTTCGGTCTATGCCCCCTCTCTGGTCAGTGGCCCTCTCTTCCTTCCCAGTCCTCATATGGGGTCACTTTCCCCGTCTCTAGTCATTGACCGCTCTCCTGTTCATACTTATTTATCCCGTTTTCACTTCTTGTATCACTGTCCACTTATGTGGTGTTCACCTTCCTGCCTCGACTTCCCATCTCTTCAGTCAATGTCACTCTCTCCCATCTATGCCACTCTCTTGCATCAATGCTCATCATTTCACTTCCCTCCTTTAAATACTTCCTCTCCTGTCACTGCCCACCTTTCCACCACTTCCCACTTCCTGCCTTTGCCTTTCGTTCTTGTCATTGTCCCTCATACTGCCCATGACTCCTCCCATTGCGCACCAGCTAATACATCTGAAAAGCTGGTTTGCCAGGGGTAGGATCTGGAATGTGACTGGCTCTTACTCAGCACTGCCCATCTTCCAGAGGCCTCAGGACTGCTGCAGGTTCCAATGTGGCTTCTGTTCTTCATCTGAGTACAAGACATATGGGTTTCTTCACAAGTGAGGTACGTCTTTGAACCACAATGATTTAGTCTATTTTTCTACCTTTTGGACACCCGCACTCAGAGGCACTGCTGTAATTTGTCTATGGATACTACATTAAAAGCTTCTAACTGTGGTGGGTGAGGAGCCTAAGGACCAAAACATCAATCATGCCTGTTTTGGACCAAATTTGCCCCATGAACTTTCCTAGCTAAAACATAAAGAGGAATATATCATCTTTTTGTTTTTACTCACAGTGATTACTTAGTCAAAACAAGTGCATTTTATGTGCAGGTATCTTCACAGTTTTTCGATGTTTACGACACTTTTGACTCACTTGAGCACTGTGCCGTCGCCTTCACCAATATAGTGTTCATGCATAAAATTTGATGCGATGCTGAAACACTATATGAGGGAATGATTGAATCATGCTAATTATGTACCCTCTGTAATGTTTATCTCACTGGTGGCCATGACATTAGCAATGGTGTACACATTCATGTGTCATCAAATGTATGGATTAGGTTCATAAAAATGACACTGGAACTTTTAGTGCATAGCCATGTGACGCTGCCAGTAATCGCTGACCCTAATCACCAACATACAAAAGCAGGAACTTGTGAACTATCACTGACACTGATCACCAACATGCGGAAGTAGGAACATGTGTACTATCGCGGACCCTAATCACCAACATACAAAAGCAGGAACATGTGTGCTATTGCTAACTCTAATCACCAACATACAAAAGCAGGGACATGTGTGCTATCGCGGACCCTAATCACCAACATACAAAAGCAGGAACATGTGTGCTATTGCTAACTCTAATCACCAACATACAAAAGCAGGGACATGTGTGCTATCGCTGACCCTAATCACAAACATACAAAAGCAGGAGCATGTGTACTCTTCTTAAAATACAATTGAGCATATCTAAAATAAGAGGCATCCATTAGTGGGTTCTTTGGCACCCACTTCACACCTGTGTGCACTCCTTCTGTCCGCCTCTGCACGTCCCAAACACATTAATCTGGGATCAATGTTGCCTAGTGCCTTGTTGTAAACTAACAGTGTCTCTAATAGAATGCACTTGTGGACAAGTAGCCAGTGTAGGACTTTATGCGATCAGAGATAGGCTTCCTGCAGGGAAGTCCAAGACATAAATGTGGCTGATGCCACAAAAAGAAGGCACATCCCCAAACTTGAATTCAAGAAGCGAAAAAGGAAAGAATGAGAAGACAAGTTCTCTCATGAAACATAACTTGGGTTTCGAACAACAAATCCCACGAGAGAACATAGTTGCTTCTCCACTCGTCCACTTCAGAAAGTTTTTAACCATTCGTCTCTTCAGTGAGGACCTCATCTGCCAGCAATAAGGAAGCTCCTTACTCTTTCAGATCATCCTTGTTTGCCTTCACTCTTAGTCACTTTTCTGCAGAATCCTGAAATCGTCACTAACTTCCTGCTATGTAGAGTGATTGATTGCTCATTTGCTGTGGAAACGTGGCATATGTGGATCAGGAAACCAGAGAATAGTTCATGAAATTGCTGGACATGACCTGATTCTTCATTAAGAAGGCATATGCCTTTATTCAGGAACCAGTAGTCAAGTCTTGATTCAGAAACAATGGGCCCACCATGGTTCATAACCTGTCTGACATGTAATGTGTCAGGTGCCATTGGACAATATTTTGAACCTGGTAGCCATGTCATGTTTTGGAGACTACAGAAAATGCCATGATTCTGGAGCAGGTAGACAAGCTATACCATGCTGCGCTTCCAAAACGGATGTACCTGACTTGTTCCGATGAGTGGGACGAACAGTATTTTTACAACTAGAGGTAAATGTCACGACTTTGAAACTGGGTGACAAGTTGTGATTCTGAAATCTGAGGATGTCATGATTCTGCAACAGCACAGGTTGCAATGGTGAATAGTGTATCCGGGGTGCTGTTATTATTGAGGTACATGAGGTCATGTCCCCCTTTTTCATCTACTTAAGCTCTTCTCAAAGCCCTTTCATTCATTCAAATGTAACAATGTAGAATTATTGACTTCTTAAAAGAACACTTGTTTCCTTGAAAACCCTTGTACCTCCCACAGATAGATCGTGAGGCCATATGAACATTTTTGCATTGAATATGGTTCTTTTATCTACTTCCGGTGACATCACTTCCTGTGATGCCATTATCTCAAAAGTCATTATGGTGTCCCTAGTGATTCTGGGGGCTCAGTGCTGGTGCCGTTTTGCTGTAAATGGTTAGAGACACAACTCTTCATCCACCTATGAATGTTTACAGATAAAAACAAACGGAATTTTCTGTGTGTATTCTAATTTAACCTCCGTTTTTTTCAATAGCAAATATTATAACGATTGATCTTGCGAAGATGATGTCTTCCTTAGGCAAATGGATATTTTTAGATGCTGGCTTTCAAAATTGTAATTTATTCACGTTTGAATGGTAGGAATCAAAAATAATTACGCAATTACTCAAAGAAAACAGATTTTAAACCGTAGTAAATACTATCATTATGCCACTGTGCTCCCGCTCACATGGAATATTATTTAAAGTGTTTCAAATAAGGACTGGCAGCAGCATACACTGCATTTTTACTGCGCTGTTCCACGGCACACGATACATGATCCGTGCATAAAACAGAATTATATGTTTCACTTCCAGTGTAATACAATGATATGATAAATGTAAGAACGCACAGGATAAGCTTTCATATCATATAAAACTCTTTCAGGCCACTGGCACAAAATGATGTCCTTGTTCAACTCATCAAATGGCACCTTAAATCTAGGTGAGGACAAATGGGGGTGATGTGCACGCGCAGGCAGGGAACTTATTGCTTGACACGGATCAACAGAGCACTTAGGAAACCAGTGCAGTGGGAAATCAATATGACTCAGGGCCAGCTCCGACGCCATCCTCTGCTCGCCACTGCCAAAAAGGTGGGCTGCCTCGCGCCTGGAATTCTGCCGGTTACACCGCTCGCATCTCACTCGATTTATTATTTACTCTTACACACTCGTGCTGCGAGATATCCTATATTAAATGCACACAACAGGATTAAAAGATGTTTCCTTCCACATTTTGTTAAAAGAAAAGAACATAATTAAAATTGCGCAATCAAAGTCTTGTTTAATATCGAGCGTTGGTGTGTACGGCCTTAATGCCTCAAATTTAAATTATCCGATATTTACATTTTATTCTTATTCGAAATAGTGCGTATAGTGCAGACCTGGCTGATAGAGCGGTGAACAATTTTACCGAGACTGTTATTGTTGGGGGGGGGGGGCTTCTTAAGAAGGAGTTTCTGTAGATATAATGGTATGTGGGTGCACTTAAGACTAGGTTACGGAAACCAGGCTGTGATGACGAGGGGAGTACGTAACTGAGGAGGAGGAAGGGAACGTCACTGAAAAGCACATTGGGGCATATTAACAAGGGCTTTATCTCCGCTTTTTTGGCTTTAAAAGCCAAAGAAGCAGAGATAAAAATATCGCCCTATCAACAACAGGGTGCTAACATGCAAAATCGCATGTTAGCACCCTTTTTCACTACGCTTCCCTTTGCATCTCTAATGAGATGCAGAGTGGGCATTCCAGAGCAAAATAATAGGAGAAATGTCGCTAAGCGACATTTCTCCTATTGTCTAGCTTTACGCTAACCCTGTTAGAGACAATAAAAGCAGCGCTAACCACAGTTAACAATGCTTTTTTACGTCTGCTAATTTTCAGATTTAGCCATGTAATCCAATGGGAGGTGGATTACATGGCTAAATCCACCATGGGCTATCAACAAGGATATCCCTATCCTTGCAGTTTTATCGCTGCATTACCAGCGATAAACTCCCAAAATGCCGCTATCGCTAGATTTTTTATCGCCTAGGCGGTTAGCGTTGTTAATAACGCGATAAACAGGCGATATTATCCAGCGATAGCGGGCATTTAAAAAAATTAACGCTAAGCGCCCTTAGCGTTAATTTTCCCTGTTCTTTGCTAATATGCCCCATTGTACATTGTATTTTTTACACGTTTAAATTACACACTGTTGCAATTTTCAGGCACAGTGAAATGACATGCTTTGTTTAGGGATCACACACTTTTTTCTTGGTTTCTGAAAGGGGGATTAGAGTCTGGGAGCTAGAGTAGAGAGAGACGTCCCCTTGGGATACAACAGGTGTTTATGTCTCTTTTAATGCACCTGGGGCACCTCTCTGTAAGAGAAGGGGACACACAGACTTGTGCAGCCCCATTTGCGACCCCTACTGTGTATTTTCCAAAGCACACTAATTGCAATTGGGAAATGTGAAGGTCACATGCCCTCATTCTCCATAGGCTCATGGCCCCATCAAAATGAGGGAATGCCATTGCCCACGTGTTCCACCATAGTGCCGACGTGGGCACAGAGGATTGAAGAGGATGTTGGAGCATGCACTAGCTGTGCCTCACCTAAAAAGCGAGGCAAAGTTAGTGTGCCTCTGATTATACCCTCTGGAAGGAGGCATGGAGGGTCCGGGATGCCCAAGAGACACCCACCAGTAGGTGCCGGTTGCTATAGGCTGCCTGGTCCCAAGTTGCCCTGGGTGCACCCTGGTACAGACTCCGAACAAGTGCCTGGTTAGTCTTATTACGGCACTCAATCTTCAGGTTTAAGGGTCAATTGAGAAGGTCATTAAATGACATATCAAGGAAAACTTGCGCTTCCAGTGAGGGATGTGCGACTTTTGCTGTGAGGACATTAGACTCTAAGAGCTTGCATATTACCCTTACACCATCTGATTGCAAATGTTAAAGATTCTGTACAAAAAGGGATCTGTAATAAATGCCAAAATCCTAAAAGACAAGCCATGTTGCTGCTGATCTTTGGCAATAGCAGCAACACACGGAACGACTCCTGGTGGCCATCAGGCCTTGGAACCACACCCACTCGCTCAATCCACATCAGAAACTTCGGAATCGAGGGGCGTGGCCACGACGCCGACCAAGATGGCCGCCTGACGCGGGACCTCCGACGCGCCGGAGCTTCTCCTTTGTCCCGGCTCTTCTCCGAAGAACATTTTATCACCTTAGACATTGGATCCTCATGTTGGAATGCAGCGCGCTTCTGGTGAGCGCCTTTTGATGCATTTTTAGGGCCGACGCGCCCCTTTTTTCGCCACATTCGTTCTCTCCTCAGAGAGCGGCCGCCATTTTGGTTGTGGCGCGATGTTCGTTTTTCTGCTACCTTGGCTGCATTTGCTTCACATTGCCCTTTTTTTTGGGGTTGTACGCCTCCTGAATCCTGTTTCATCCCTTCTGGGCGCTCCCATGCCACATGGATATCTTCTACCCTGTGCTGCTCTACGTGGATGGAATGTGGTAATTCCTGAGAAATGACTTTCTGGCTATGTTCCTGCTTCCTTTTTGATTGCGCTCATCGCTGCTTCTGACGAGGGACGTCCCTGACCTGGTTGGTTACTGACCCTGCGCTCTTCATTTTTGCTTAGTTTGGCACTGGCTTGTCTCTGCTTACTCTGGAACACTTCTTTATTCACTCTACAAGCTCTCCCATGGTTAATGCTCCACCTCTATGTGATTGAATGCCTTCACCTTTTTGGTCTTACCTCACAGTCGTCCTCTTGTTTGCTGCTTGTCATTTCTGATTGGCTTCTATGGGCAAGCTACGCAATCCGAAGTTTGTCTTTACCCCTTCGAGGAACTCTCCTGTGGTACCCTCTTCACCTCATACTGCGACGGACTCTCCTCCCAAGGTAGCACCAATGGCGGGAGTAACCCTCCCTCGCTCCTCCTCAGCACATCCTCCTTCAAACAAATCCTCACCTCCGTCAGCTTCATCTTCCAAGCGCCTCAAACAAGATGCGTCCTCGTCGGAGAAGCCCTCATCCCCTATTTCCATGGAGATGCTTTTTGAGGAAATTCGCGCCCTGCGGCCTTTTGTTGAGGAGACCAATAGTAAGATGCAGTTTCTTGAGGAGAAATGGTCATCTATCGACAACAGAGTTACAGTTGTGGAGCAACAGGTTTCGGACCTTCATTCTACCTCCCAGAGAGTTTCCTCCTTAGAAAAATCTGTTCTGGCGCTACAGCAACACACGGAAGAATTGGAAAATAGGAACAGGAGAAACAACCTCCGTATTTATGGTTTGCCGGAATCTTTAGAAGGGGACGACCCTGTGCTCTTTTTCTCCTCCTTTCTCCCGAAGCTTTTGGATATGCCTTCCACCACATCCCTCAACATTCAGAGAGCGCATAGACTTGGTTCTCGTTCATCCACGTCAACCAGGCCAAGGGGAGTCATTATCCTTTTTTTGAAGTTCACAGATCTTCTCTCTGTCCTTTCCGCGTCCAGAGCCAAACGTCAGATCTCCTGGTTGGGTCAGAGAGTATATCTTTCCCAAGATGTTTCAAATGCTACTGCCTCTCGTCGGAAGGAATTCTTGTCCCTGCGAGCTCCATTGAGGTCCCTTGGTGCTAGATTTGGTCTTTTTCACCCATGCACTTTCAAAGTTACGTTACAGAATCAGACTTGGACCTTCCAGGATCCTGCTGAACTCAAAAAGTTCATTCATACCCGTTCTAATTCTTCAATGGAGACCTCCTCCTCTTCATGTGGCTGATTGTTTAATTGCTCTACACTTTCAGATTACTTGGAATGTCTAACTTTTGCTTCCCTTACAGGTCATCTACTCTGTCCCTGTCTCTGTTTTCGTTTATTAATTTCCTACGTATTAGATTATAAATATGTCTTTCTTACTCGCATGTTTCTAACTTCAAATTCCCTCATACCTTTATCGAAGAACTGTGTCCAGTTTTTGTCCTTCAACATTTGTATTCTTCGCCCTTGGTTCGTCATAAGTATGTTTTCATGTTCTCAAATGTTATTCATTTTTTATTCATTTATCTAGATGGACCGACTTCCTCTCAACCTGGCTCTTCGGTTATGTTCTTTGTTCCGGTGCGATCCGGCCTGGTCTCCCGTCTTGGGGGATCTGTCTCGTTGAGTGTCGCCATTTCCCCGTTGTCCCATTTCGTACTCCCCTCAGGTATGTTCTCCTCAGTCGTCCCTTTGGGATATGTGCTGTCTCTCCTTGTACTTACCTTCCTTTCCCGTTTCCTTTATCCTTTTTTCTTCCCTGTACTGGTTGATCAATTCCGTTTCTCCTTTGCTTCTATTCACCCCTTTTCCTCTCTTCTCAACCTATTTCATCGATATCTCTCAAAGTTTTCTCCTTTTCGACTTGTCTTTTGCGTATGCCTTTTCTTCTTTACTTCTTTTGTCCTAGTTGATTCTATGTTATTTGTTAATTCAAAGTTATTACATGGAATGTAAAAGGTTTTATTAACCCCATTAAGCGGCAGAGAGTTTTGTCCCATTTGGCCTCCTACAATCCAGATATTGCTCTCTTGCAAGAAACTCACCTTAATGATGTTGAATCTCTGAAGTTAAAAAGAAGTTGGGTGGGTACAGTATTATTTTCACCCTCTGATAACAAAAAAAATGGAGTTGCTATCCTCTGTCACAAGAGGCTTAAATGTACGGTTTTGTCCCAGGAGACGGACTCTGTAGGTCGTTGGGTACTGGCTAAAGTATTGATAAACTCGATTCCTTTGACTGTTTTTAATGTCTATGGGCCTGTACAAGCAGACTGTTCTTTTTGGCCTTTGATTGCAGAGAAATGTGCTCAATATAAGGATGTATCTTTTGTTTTTGGTGGTGACTGCAACCAGATTGTTGATCCGTTCCTCGACCGCAAATCCACAGTCCGTTTCACACCACATAAACCCCACAAACAATTTCTTAGTACTATTTCACAATCACATCTTATCGACTCTTGGCGTCTTTCACACCCTGACACGTTGGACTATTCCCTTTTCTCTCCTCCTCACTCATCCTTCTCTCGTCTTGACTATATTTTCCTCTCTAATTCTTTATCTCAGAACATTCTGTCTTCTTCCATTGAACCTATTGTGATCTCGGACCACGCTCCCATCGTGACGGACTTTGACCTACTCCCGCCACAGCCTAAACCTTCCCGGTGGCGCTTTAACAGTGCACTCCTCACTGATCCCAATTTTTCTTCTTCTTTTCGCTCTTTCGTTGAGGAATTCTTCTCTCTTAATTCAGACCCCAGTATTTCTTTCCACACTCTGTGGGATTCCTTTAAAGCTTCCGCGAGGGGTTTCATCATTGACTTTGTCTCTCGGAAGAAGAAACAGTTTACTCAAAAGCGGAAATCCTCCCTGGCCCACATAAAAACTCTGGAGCACCAGTTCTACACTTCTTCTGATAAATTTATGTCCCCGGATCTCCTGCGTGCTAAGTTAGAATTCAACAAATTAACTACAGATAATGCTTCTTCGATTCTCCTTCGCAGCAGTGCACGGTTTTACGGAGGTCGCAATAAATCTGGTAAGCTCTTGGCCAATTATCTCAAGTCCCGTAAGGAACGCACTCTTATAGACTCTATATATTCTTCTACTGGCACTCTTCTCCACAGAGACAAAGAAATCCTTGAACAGTTTCAATTGTTCTATCAAAACCTCTATACCCCAGAATGTCCTCCTACTCCCTCCCTTATTCAGAGTTATTTTGAGAAGCTCCCTACACCGTCTAATTCTCACCTGAATTTTCCGGACCTTGACCTCGATCTCTCTCTCCATGAACTTTCTGTAGCCTTGTCAGCCCTTACTAAAGGGAAGACCCCTGGCCCTGATGGCTTCCCTGTGGAATTTTATTTACATTTTTCAGATATTTTACTACCTAAACTTTTAACCCTCTTTCAATCATTTTCTTCATCTGGCAAGGCTGAAGGCACTTTTCAAGATGCTTCCATCTGTCTGATCCCCAAAGAAGGTCGCGACCACCAGTTTTGTAAAAACTACCGACCGATTTCGTTAGTCAATGTAGACTACAAAATCTTTGCCAAATTACTTGCAATGCGCCTAGACCCCCTTATGCCTCACCTCATCGGCAAAGAGCAATGCGGCTTCGTTAAGGGAAGGCTTACTTCGGACAACTCTCGCCTTCTTCTTAACGTCCTAAATAAAGCCCCCTCTCTTTTAACCCCTCTTGCTGCTATCTCTGTTGACGCAGAGAAGGCTTTTGACAGGGTTGACTGGTCTTTTTTGTTCGCTTCACTGCGGTGGCATGGCTTCGGTTCCAAATTTATTTCCCTTGTCTCTCTCCTATATTCTGCCCCCAAGGCCTCGGTACTTGTGAATGGACAACTCTCTCCATCTTTTAATCTCCAGAGGGGTGTTCGCCAAGGTTGTCCTCTTTGCCCGCTTCTTTTTGTCTTATCTCTCGAACCCTTCTTATCCTCCATTCGCAATAACACTTCCATTTCTGGTTTCCCATATGGCCCTAATCAATTGAAACTTTCTGCCTACGCGGATGACATCTTACTATTTATTTCTGACCCTGAGTCCTCCGTCCCCCCTTTATTATCCGAGTTTCACTCCTTTTCTTTGGTTTCCGGTTATAAGATTAACTCGGACAAAACCGAAATTCTCCCTCTCACCTCATCCTGTCTTCCCCATCTTTTCTCTGCTACTGGTTTTGCTTGGAGTAGCTCCAAGATTAAATACCTTGGCATTCTGTTTTCCAACTCCATCTCATCCTCGGTTAAGCTGAATTTGTCGGCAGTTATTTCCAGGATTGATCAGTCACTCTCAGCCTGGAATCCCCTCTTTCTCTCCTGGTGGGGGCGTTTGGATTCAATTAAAATGATGATCGCCCCTATTTTAATTTATACCTTCTCTATGCTTCCGGTTCACATCCCGGCATTTTACTTTAAAAAAATTGATTCTCTTCTTTCTCGTTTTCTCTGGAAAAGTAAGAAATCCAGAATTTCCATTGCCACTCTCCGTAAGCCTAAATCTAATGGTGGGGTTAACTTCCCTGATTTCCGTCTTTATCATAGATCCTTTTCCTTACGTCAGGCTTCGAGGTGGATCTCATCAACTCTCTCTCCTTTCACGCCCCTCTGGCTTCTTATTGAGCAATCTTTACTATCACCCTTCTCCTTTGCCGAGGTGATGCGATTCTCTTCCAGGAATCCTTTTTCTCTTTGCCCCCTGTTCAAACATACCTCTTCTCTTTTGAGTCCTTTGGTTCTTCCCTCCGAGGTTACACGTACATCCTTCTTAAATTCTCCTATTTGGTATAACTCTCTTATCCTTTTAAAAAATAGACCCATTTTTTGGAAAGCATGGAGGGTAAAGGGCGTGATGTGGGTCAACCAACTTTTTGATGGTGTATCTCCTTGCTCTTTTCCCCAATTTCAACTTTTATTTCGGTGCCCTCGCTCCTTTTTGCGGAAATTCACAACCCTCATGGCAATTATCCTTGATCGTTTCTACTCTCTCCCCTCTTCATCATCGTCGCCTCCCCCTCCTCTTCTTAATATTCTTGCTACACTCCCTAAAGCATCTCTCATCTATAAGTCTCTTCTATCTCCTAATCCCAATCGTGTCAAATCTAAAGTGGAGCTTTCTTGGGAAACGGATTTTTGTTGTACTTGGTCAACTACTCTTTGGGATAAGCTGTGGTCCAGATCTCTAAAAATCTCCCGCTCTGCTTCTCTTACTCAATCCTTATTTTATCTGTATCACAGGCTCTACCTTTCTCCTCTTTCTTTATCCCGCTTTTCTCCCTCCTCTGACTCTAAATGCTGGACTTGTTCTTCTTCTGATGCTGACCTTTTCCACATGTTTTTTCTGTGCCCTGCTGTCTCTGCCTTTTGGGGGAAAGTGTGGTCATGCCTCTCTCGTATCTTCCCACTTCCTTCCTCTTTTACACACTCATTTCTCTTTCTGGGTAGCCTTTCTGACTCCTTGAATCTCCCTGCTCATCTACACGGTCTCTTTGACCTGACGCTTGCGCTTGCCTTCCAACATATTTCTTCCAACTGGAAATCTCTAGCTTCTATCTCCTTGCAAGGTTGGTGGAACTCATTATGCCACTTTCACAGATTGGACGTCTCCTTTGCCTCCACTTGTAAACCTGCTCGTAATGTTGATTTTTTCTGGTTGCCTCTCACCACGTATTTGGACTGTTTGGCCCTAAAGAAACCTATATGTCTCAATGCAGAAAATTTTAAACCTCCTTGAACGTCTGGAACTCTCTCCTTTTACTATTCAGTATAAGTTTTGTTTAATATTATTGCTTGTTTTATGATGGTAATTTCGCATCGCTGATTTTACGTGTTTTTTACGACTTTTACAATTGAAAATGTGTCGTAATTCTTAGATAATGTATGGTTTATATTATTATCTTTATATCTTCCTTTCCCTTTCCCCTTCTTTTCCTCCCTTACCCTATCCCTCCCTTTCCCTCCTTCAATGTTAAAAATTCTCTTAAAAAATGCTTTGTGGTTTCTAATAGTGATATTGGCAATGTTAAGTTTCTCATTGGTTTCTGTATTATTGCAATGTATGCTGATATCTTTCTCTTGTCATCAACTCTTTAATAAAGCTTTCAAACATAAAAAGAAACTTCGGAATCATCGTTGACAACAAGCTCACCATGAAATCACAGATGAACGCCTTTTCCTCTGCCTTAGCTCACTCTCTGCATGCTATGTAAGATCTTCCAGTGGCTACCTCTGCACACAAGACACACTGTGACCCAATCCCTCATCACAAGACTACTGGAATATGGCAATGACCTCTATGTAGGAATCGCTGCACTCCTTCTGCAGGGACTTCAGACCATACAGAACGCTGCAGCCAGACTAATCCTCGGCCTTCCCCGACGGACCCACATCACATCCCACCTCAGGAAACTCAACTTGCTCCCTGTACAGAAGAGATGCCCATTCAAGCTGCTGCCCCATGCAAACAAGTCTCTACACAAGCAAGGACCCACCTACATTAACCACCATACTCTCTGAATCTACCGAAGCAGATGTGGAGGACACTCCTTCTCCCACATCGCAGCCTCCCTACGCACCTCAGGACCTCACTTCCAGGATTCCGAATGGCCCTCAAGACGTAGCTATTCGAATAAGCCTCTGGGGCCTGCAAGCCACACTTTATAAATCCTGATTGGTTGAAGTGATGGAAGGACGGATTCTCAAAGGATGGGACTTCAGAGTCCTGAAGCTCATGTGAAGGGAATCTGTCCTTTGTCTCAACACCACAGTAACATTGCAGAACTTTCGTAAATTATGATACAGGTGATGCATTTGTTTTGTATTGAATTGGGTAGCATCATGAAGGCAAAACTCAAATCCTCTTTGATAACAATCAGAAGTGCTAAAACAAAATGCTGTTTTGGCCATTCAGTGTTCTGACAGTTCATTTATACCCTCTTCAATAGTGTGAGCATGTTTGGGCTGCTACATCATGTTCAACAATGGCCTACTTTTGGTGCTAAAGTGCTCTCAAATCACATATAAAATGGCCGTTTTTGGTTCTTATACTATCACCTTGGTGAGTTCTATGACTATAAAAACAGTGGGCATTAGATTATAGGAAGTGTGCAAGGTCGGACTGGCCTACAGGGCAATCAGGCAGTGCCTGAGAGGCTGATCTGATAGACCAGTGTGCAGGCAGTTTGTTTGTGGGCCTATTTTATGGTATGGTGGGATGGTTTTTACTGTTGGTTTCCATGATATTAAAACAGACATTGCCTGCAACAAGCAAAAATGCATGCAGCCTTCCATACCTTGCCAAACACCCTTATGCAGTGTTTTTACAAGTTCTAAACTGCCTTATTTGTAAATGTAAGCCACTTTGTTTATCTACCTGATTTGCTAATGGGGGGCCTTTTATTTGGGTGCCCAGGCCTATTTTCTGTCACAGTCTGACCCTAAAAGAGAAGGTGAAGTGGACGACTGATGACACTAATTCATTACGTTTAGATAGCAGAGAGCTACTTGGGCAGCAGCCCCACAGAGCAGACACCACTCACACACATGCAAACCATAGAGCTTTCCCATACAAGCATACCATGTCTCTCTCATAAGCACACTCATACACATACCTGAACACACAAAGAAATATACACACAGCTCAAACCATTGCCTGCAGCATAACTCTCTGCTGCAGAACCACTCCATCTTTGTCTATCACATTTACCAGCTTTACATAATCACATACAAACCCTTATTTTATATTTTGCAAAGACCTGCACATGTCGTAGGCCTGATTTTCAGCATGTTTACAATTAATAAGATTGACGCATGCATGAACAAAGTTTCAAGCTCGTCATTTACACCTTTTTCTTCATTCTCAAAGATTCAATGACCATAACTTAGCATGTGGTTATGTCACTTACGAGTCAGAAGTTTCACACTGTATGCATTTTTTCAATCATTCATAAGAAGTGCAATACGGGCATGCCTAGGAGAATGTCATGGGAGGTAGTGGTCAGAGAAATGCAATGTAATGAGTTCAGCACCCATTGATTTATGATTTTTACCAACATTTGAAATGCAATTTTTACATATACCTGCACTTCTAAACCTATACCTAGAGCCACTGGATTCATGGATTTGTCTCTATGGGCACATATTCCATCATCTGTTGCGTAACGTAAGGAATTGAACAAAAACATTTCTAGCACAAAGGGAACAAAATGTACTCAAACAAATGCTCCACGCATAGTGCAGTGCAGTATGGAGGTTGTATGACAGAGGCACGCATGGCTATTTAAGCGTGCCTCTACTATGCTGTTTAAACCACAAATGCGTTTCAACAACACATTCCTTTACCACGCATGCTTTTACCACGCATGTCTTCACCATGCAGTTTCGTGGTAAAGGCATGACTGGTATAGGGATGTTTGGTAAAGATCACACTCTACGCTACCTGCCCTTAGCCCTAACAACGAACCCTACTCCCCGAGCTCTAAAATGTACCCCGACCCCACCCCGAGCCCTTAAAACTAACCCGACCCCTCCCAAACCCTAAAAACTTCCCCAACCCTCCCCAGAGTCCTAAAAACTACCCTGACCCCCCCGAGCCCTAAAAAGTATCCTGACCCCACCCTGAGCCCTAAAAATTGCACTGAGCCGTAAAAACTACCCTCCACACTCCCAAAGCTGAGCCCCAGCCCCATTTACCTCACTGCATCCTCTCCCGATCCTTCCTCCTCCTGGGCCAACCCATTTCAGCATCTAGACCGCGCATTGCCTTAACCACGCATATGCGTGGTTAAGGCAACCGTGGTTGCGCTTGCAATAGAATGGCACACTTGGCTCTGTCCGCGTTGTTCAGGGCATTTCTCCAGTATGGATAATTTGCAGGGGTAAGCTAGTCACATTTCAGTTGCTGATTGCTACATTCAGGTATTAAAATGGCCTTAATGAAGGGAAATCTTGTCCAGACAGCAATAATGTTCCCAACTGATGAACTGGACAAGAAGGGCTTTTGCATGAAGCATGAAAAAAATTGCAGCCTATTTAAATAGGATAAAAATGATTTGCTTTGTTAAACATGAACATTTATGTTCTAACATATAACCTTGATATGCAGAATAAAAAAGTCCCGCCTTTTATTACAAGAGGTGTGCACATGAAGACTTCTTTTCCGCTTAGTGCACCAGTGTATATTCCAGACTAGCTATTTTACTCTGTGAATTAGAAGGGAACATGTTCATTAAACGATGCTTCTACGCAAGGCAACGTCAAATCAGTATTTGCTCGTGAAAAGCAGTTTCAAGAGGATATTTTCTTTCTTATGAAACCATTGTCAAATGCATAGCGCTAGTATGCCTTTTTGCATCAATATGTGTTAAAAAGAAAAATAGCTTTATAATGCTGCCCCAGAATATACGGCATTATGCAACTTAATGCACACATTCTGGCAGCATAATATACTTAACTCTGCACTGCAACGTACCTTTGTCCTACTTACACACATCATTTCAGTGATCCACTATAGTTGAATGAGTCATGCATAAATAGTGCAGAATGTGTGTGGAAAGTACTTTAAACTCCCTCTTTTTGTGCAGGGAGTGTGAAAGAAGGAGACACATTAGATGTACAAAATGTCCTTGTGGATTAAAAAGTGTGAAACATGACTACTTTGTGGACCGTGTGTATAAAGGGTTCATGACGAGCTCAGAATGAGAATAGGAGCTCGATGTCACTTGGGATGCGGCACCAAGTATGACACTGAAGAGGTATTTCTTGCTAACAACCGAGATTTTAACAAGAAATTAAGTATTTAGGGCCCAATTACAAGTTTGGCGGTCCATGGGGCTGCCAAAATCACGGTGGAGGTGCGGTGACGGTCAGGGACCGCTGCACCAGTGGTCCGACCGCCGTATTATCAGTACGACGGTCAGACCGCCAGAGAAAAAAAGAGTACATTTGAAATTGTTTTTAAAACAGGCTAAACGTGTTGAGGCATCTGATAGAGTAAACCAGTCACTTTTCTGCATTGGAGGGGGTGATGGCTCCAGTGCGGCTGAACTATATGCAAAGACCTGCGTCAATGAATGCCTCTAGTTCTGAACTACGGCTCCTTCAGAAGAGACAGGGAGGACAGGATTACATACACAGACAAATCGCGCTAATTTGCACAAAATGCTATTTGGTACAATGTTACCCATCATTGTGGTGTGCTGTTACTTTCTGCAGCAACGAGTGCTGTTTTATGGTAGCAAAAAATACAATGTATGCTTTTTTTTCTAGGCAGCAACAACTTGTTTCCTCTAGGAGCTTCTGTCTAGTAACCACTGCCTTTAAAAAAAAATCAATACAAGTTCTGGACTAGTTCAACAAAGCCCATCCACTTCTTAAAATCCACAAGAATCCTTGGTTTTCATACTGCAGCTTTTTCCCTAATCCTGTTCTAAATTAACAACTCAAGCCACATTTACGGTGTCCTGTGATTCTGCTTCAGTTCCAATGTGATTTAATTAGAATATTAGCAATATTTACAAGGCCTGAGCTTGGTATCAATAGGTGAGCTATGGATAAGGGGGAGAAAAGAAAAAGTGGAATTTTCTGAAAGATGGGAAGTGGGGAATAAGTTGTGCTCTTTGCTCAGAGCGCGGTGCGCGGAGTGAGCGCCTAGCGTGTCAGTCAGTGAGTTAGAGGGAAAGGGTAAAGAGAAGCTAATCAGGATGAAATGAGATTAAAGGCTGTCTAATTTTACAGCAACTGTGATCCATCAGGCACTGTGGAAGTGACAGTGGAAATGAATGATGGAGACAGACAGGTGGGGCTGTACATTTCACTGATTTATCCTCAAATGCACTGGGCCTTTTTTTATTGAGTGAACATGACCGCATTTATCATGCCTGTCATCTGAACCCACTTCCCTCCATTTAAAAAGGTCACTTTACTGGGAGAGGCACTTTCCAAACAGGTCTGGAGTCCAATAACAAACGCTGGGAAGGCGCCAGCATGAGGACTTTTAACTTGAATGACAAACTCTCCACAAGGGAAGAGGAACAGGACTCTAGTGTTCCATAAGTTAAAGGGAATAAAGGAATGTTTGACATTATCTGCATTTTCTATGTCACCAATGGCTTCAGATACTGAAACCTGTGAAGATAAGTGGCCTGTCGAAACCTTCACAACATGACTGCGATTGTTTTTAAATTTCAGATAAATATGCCCATGACCGGTCATTATGAATTCATTTGGTATTCTTTATAACATCATTAATGTTGTTTGATTTCATTACTCTAATTCCAGAGTAATTCAACACTAATTTGGAATTTAATTGATATGCCATTATTTTAAAGTGCTACTGAAATAATTATAAGCTGGTTAAATGTTTGATGTGATTCGTCAGAGTTTCTCATGAAAACACAAACTCAATCGAGCGTAATTTGCATAAAGCTGTAACACGACACGACGTGTGTAGTCAAGATCTTCGCGAGAGGTCACGGTTGCGTAATTTGATCGAATATAATGCTGCTATTGGCTCACTACTCAGGAATACGGGTCTTATTCCGAGAACTATACTCGTGGCAGCACAGCAAAGCAGAGTTCAGATAATTCACAGAAAATATTACTTTATTTGTAGAAGGAGTTTACGTGTGAAAATAACAACAGCGGGGTATTGTCCACAGAGCAGTTCCAAGAGACTTTGTTTACGTCTCCAAAGAACCCTGAGGTGGAAAATATCCACTTGTTGATGCTTAGCCATGTACAATTTTCTGCTCCATATACGCCTTTAAGTGTTTTCTTTTTCCCCGAGTGTTCTTAACAACAAGCAAAGGTGAAGAAAGTTGTCATGGGGCCATATTAAACAAGCATTTGCAATGCAATAGGTCTCGCATTTACACAAGTTTGAGCTATTGGCATTGTAAATGACAATGCCTTTTATTTTGGTTTTTAAAACATAAATAAAAGGCATTGTCATTTACAATGCTAATAGCTTAAACTCTTGCAAATGCAAGACCTATTGCATTCCAAATGCTTGTTTGTAAAACACTTCTCAGGATTGAGTTTGTGTCTGCTATTGACATTTAAATATATACACTATTTCCTAGAGTAGACGTTTCTACTAAATGCTGCTCTGTTCCTTGAACATGCCCAAATAAATCCTGCATTTGGATACAACGCCTTTGTTGCAGCATGGCCCCTTTTAATCATCCTATTTCAAATGTACATACACAATGCCTCAGTTCTTGTCCTTTTTGGGTTCCAGGCTTCCCATGGTGCTCATTATTAACTTTCATTGTCGTTACCTCAAATGAGCAGGTTTGGGAGTCTAACTCTTGTCCTAGCTCATTTGTGTGCTCAAGCCAACACAGGTTTTGTTAGTGGTCAAAGTTCAATTTCAATTTTTTTCCAAACGAATTGTTTCGAGCTGGAAGTTTCAAATAACATGCTTTCATAGCCCAGTGTATCATTGTCCTAGTCCCTTACAATTAGTTTTAGAGCTCATTATTTGGTAGTAGAATGTATAAAGGGGTCCCTCAGAGATCCAACCAATGACAATGACCTTCATTTGGGAGTTTTTGAACAGTGGATACTGATACAAAGGTGTTGCTGATTGGTCCTTGTACACCGAACGTGATCTAGCGGTTTCACTCGGCTTCCTATTTTGGTTTGGGGCTGGAATGATTGGTGTTCTGTTTGTTCCTTTCTTGTAAGTGACCAATGAGCTAATACAAGTGATGGGCTGCAGCTCTGGGTTGACTCACAGTTCCTTCCAAGCAAAGTTGAACACTTTCCATTACCACTTTTGGAGTTTAAAATAAGACACTGACAATGGTACTTATTGATTAGTTTACGTGCGAATTATTTTGTTTTGTTATGTTATGCAGCTTACCTATGTTGCCTGTTTGCCACTTGGAGAGCTTCAAGACCCTGGAGCACAGTGGCAGCTGGCATCTACTGAGGGGAGGCGGGCAAATGGATGGGTGCGCGCGCAGGCAAACAAAATAAATAAAGAAAGAAAAAACACTTACTGGATCATGACGAACGACGTCCTCCTTACTCCGACCTCTTCTGCCGTGGACTGCAGTGCAGGCCCCAGCAAACTCCCTAGCATGATCCTGGCCTGCTCATGTTCTGTTAACCCGCATGTGAGCAGTGCCCTCATGGGTGGGAGCAGCCTCTCTCGGTGCTTTGCAATGCACTGGAGCCCTGAACTTGCTCTCAACCTAGCTGTCTTAAGACAGCTGTGTTGAGAGGTTTAAAGTGTGCATGTCTGGCTGGCTGTCACAAGACGGCTGGCAAATGCACACTTTAAACAGTGCAAAGGCAGACCTCTGCCCACCACTCCTCCCTGCTGTCACTCAGCAGGCCCCGCCCATCTTGACGCAGAGTTCAGGATGATGAAAAATAAAATACTAATGAATTACCATTTTATTTTTCTTCTCTGGGGCTTTGGGTGGCAATCTCGTGGGGCGACGCTCCTCCACTCCAATGGAGAGAGTGTTAGAAAGAGGCAAATATGGGTTTAGGAGCAAAGACGGGAATCGCGTATGAGGTTTCTTTACACAGGCAGGTAAAAGAGGACTGTGGTGTTTCAGAACCACTTGAAAGCCTGAAGCTCGGAAGAAAGGCAGTCAGAAGCGGAAGGACGCAAAAAATTGGAAAACAGAAAGAGGAGAGGGGTGGCATACAGCATGGGGACAAAAAACTATAGGGTCTGGGTGGGCTCAAAGCACAGATGTGTGGTGTAAGAGAAGTGCAAAGGGAATGTTATGAGCAAATATGAGGGTAGGACTTATAAACAGTGTAAAATACACTATGCGCAACAGGTAACTGTGTTTGGAAACTATACCATTTTCCCTTTGCTCTGTTTTGCCAAAAGCACAATAGAAAGAAACTTACTACTTTAAAGCTATTTATGTCATTGGTTTTCTACTGATTTCAGACTGTAAAGTAGCTCAGGCTTGTTTACAAATAATGATATACGTATTTCACAATTCAAACCCAATTGCCTCTTGATGTTTGATTACTGTGCGTTATTATCAGCACTGACAGATACCACGTATCAGGGGTGAGACTAACGCATTTTAGTGCTGGCGTTCACAGCACTGCACCTAAACCTTATTTTATGCATTACTAACTCCTACCAGTATGGCGAGGCACTGCAGGCAGCTCCATTATAGTAAAGATACCAGCCTGTGTGCATGCTGCGAGCTGCTGCCTCAGGCAATAATAGCCTGCAGGGCCCAGGTCGAGGAGAGGTGACTCGTTGTTCATGGTGATGGCCCTTGCTGGCCGGCATAAAAGTTGTTACTTTGTAACTTCCTTCACAAACAAATTAATCTGTGGCCTCCGGGCCGTGTTAATAATCTCTCTCTCATGTTAAAACCATAAACGGGCTCCTGGCCCAGCCTCATGTGGATCCGCCGCCTTCTCTGTTCGGGGTCCAGGATTGTTGAGTGGGTGGGTGGTAGCTCATGAGGGTTTTTTCCGGCCCTAACAGGACGTGCTGCGTGACACTCACAAATGTCCGCTAGAGGCTGTGGTGGTTGCTAGTGCGGTGTACAGCAGCCACAGCGAAGGAGGTTTTTCACCTCGGGGTTGATGGGGATCAATTATCATCAACTCCACTCCCACAGTCCCACCTCCCCCTAGACATTTCGCTGCATATTGCTGACTTAAGTTGAGTCAACAGAAACCAGGGCACAAGTCCTAAAAAAAGAAGTGGGGGGACCAACCTAGTTAGGCAGTATGCAAGGGACATCACGGCGTGCGACATCACGAAGCGTGATATCACGGCACATGACATCACGGGGCATGACATTACATGCGCCATCACAGGAATTGACATCATAGGAAGTGGCATCACAAGCCATGACTTTAATATGTAGGTGTGATGTACAGCACCTTGACACTCTGCTTTGGGATGAGTAGCCCTATACAAGAAAAAATAGTGGTACTTAAATTATTTCAACACCTCCTCAGGGGTAGTAAGCGCTATATAAATTACATGTAGTATTATGTAATTACTGGGAGAGACCACCACATCTGACATCCTTACAGTGCATGCATATCTAGTAGACAGAGCCTAAACAAATGGAAAAGCTGCCTCTCTTAAGTATGTGTGAAGTGCTAACCTTTGTTTCCCCGCTGCTGCATTTGCTTCTAGGTGTGAGACTCCTGACTGATCCCAGCCAGGAGACTCGAACAAAAGGAGGCCTGATGACACCTCAAATTTGGCCTTTGTTATGGGCCCAGCAGTAGTGTAAAATAAGAAAGCCCCGTCCCCGCCTGCACGTTGTTGCTTGTTGCAGATGGAAAGCAGACAACGTGCAGGCGCTGCTGAAATTGTCCCAGTGCTTTGAAATCACACCGGGATGAGTTCAGCACATTATTTAGTGGGGTGGACGGTATTAACCCTGTGAAAATAGTGGGTAGACGCCGTCCACCTGCGTGTATCCCCACCTGTGTCCTCTTCTGGTCATGAGACACACGTGTGTACTTGGATACCCGTCCAGTCTGTGCAGCTGCACACCTAAAAGCTGCATTGCTGCACCAGCCTGAGGACTCACAGTAGCAGCGCCTAGCAAGCATACAAGCAGGCAGCCTCTGAGCACTTTGTAGCAAAAAGAGCTGCAGTAACCTTAAGGAACATCACCTGATGCCAGCCCTGGCAGGCCTCTGCCCGCGATCAGGGCTGGACTGGGAACCAAAACCGGCCTTGGCAAACTGCTCAGCCAGTCCACCCTGGGATGGGGGTGCAGCCGAGCTGTTTGCCAGGGCCGGTTTCGGGCGATTTTGTTACAGGGGGCCGAAATTGCCAGCTCCCGGTAACAAAAATGGCCCCCAGGGGCCCAAAACCGGCCCCATCCTGGCGGCCCACCGGGGAATCGCCCGGTGCTCGCTATGGCCAGTCCGGCCCTGCCAGCGATAATCAACACCACAGCCGGTAGCCACCCGCCTGGTCAGAAGATGCCTTGGCTACTCCAGGAGCGTGGCTGCTGAACCTGCCCCTCAGCACTCTCTCTGACAACAGCTGGCACAGTGGGTGCAGCGTGGTGAGGCTTGGGCTGAGGTTTGCGGGTAATTATCAGCAGCAGTCCTGCCTAGGTGCCAGCCTGTCATGAATGGAGCCTCACTGGAGAAAAGGACAGGCCGAGCATGGAGCAGGCAGACAAGGCCAACCACTGTGTGCGACTTGGGCCACGTAGGTTCAACACAAAGGAACCCTTATTCAAGACTTGAAGGCCATTTGGACCTCACAGGCATGGATAGGAGGGCTTGTAGCGTGGTGGGGCTGGGCACAGAAATGAAGTCTGTTCTTGACATTGAACAATGTGTGTGTTTGTATACGTCCATGCAACTTTAATAAAGTGTGGCCACCAAAGGACTTGTTTACTCTTCAATATCATGATGCCACAACTCTTTACAATATGGCCGTCTTAGAAACAGGAAGAAGGATAGTGGCCTGCCACTTCTCGGAGTTGCAGCAGTTTCAAGACCTTTTTAGGGCTGATCTTTCCTCAACAGGAGGCAGGTTCTGATATGTATCGCTTTCCATGGGCTTCACTGTGTGGTTTTACTCGTGAGAAGTCTAACTCGAAGTCTCACTTATTTGGCAGTAGAATGCAACTCATAAGTACTCCGGAGCCGTGGAAATGTTACACATAGACGATCTGAAAATGTGGCAGCTGTGTGTTATTGTGCAACATAATTAATCGAACGGTGGAGACATCCAAAAAGTTTTATCCCCGTGTTGTGCCGAATATAAACAGGCTTCTAACCCACTGAGCAATCACTGCAGCCAATAAAATGCAAAAAGAGAAAATAGTTTCATCTAAAAAAAAGAAAAAGAGTGATGAGCAACCAGCCATAGCATCAAAAACGCTATGGCTGTCTGCACACTCTCAGTCATTCGTTGTTTAATGTGTGCTCGCATTTTAGCTGTCAAATCATTTTCTTCAGGGTTCGCACAGTCTTGGAAATGTTAAGATATGAAGGCGGTTCTTAACAGACCTTCAACGTGTAGGTCATGTAGATATGATATAACGTTTTTATTTACTGTCGATCAAGATATTTTTTAAATATAATCGTTGGGTTGCAAGCCAGGAACCCTTTGTAGTGCTTCGTTGCCGATCTTTTCTCAACTTGCAGTTTTAAAAGGGGCCGCAAGGTGGCGCATAGCGTGCACATTGATGGCATCTAATGTTTTCTTGTTCATCATAATAACCTAAAGCTACAGGATGATATCTCCGTTTTCTTTATTGGCCAACAGCTATTTAAAAAACATGCAATTCAACGAGAAAATAATGATAGTGTCCAATATTATGTGGCTCTCATAAAATCTCCTCACAAATGATTGTTCTTTGAAGGAATAATGGTACAACATTTATATAAAATCCTGCATATTTACGTTTGTTTCTTTTTTCAGACACATTTGTGGAAGTTTAAACAGTCCATATAACCGACTTCTCCTGAAGCAGATCAGACACAGTGGATTTAAAGCTCTCCCGGACACCAACCACCCAGATCGTCTACGCAGACATTTTCTTCGCCCTTCCCCCACCTTTGAGCCGCTGCCCATCCATTGGTGTCCCTTCGATTCGGCAGGGCAAGCACCCTGTGGAGGCCCATGTATGTCCTGCTGTGTCCCACACTCTCTGGAACAGTCTTCCTCCTGGCCCGAGAGTGTTCACTAATCGCCTACAATTGAAGAAAACTCATTGAAACCTGGCTTTCTTTCCTCCGCCGTCATAGCTTTCTCCAGTCCACCCTGTTTAATTCTATCGCTCCAGGGTCTGGATACACAAAGAGTGACTCTTTCATGCTTTAGAAAACCATATTCTATTCTATTCTATTCCATTCTATTCCGTTCCTAAATAATAGCTGCTGTTAATGAGCTGAGCAGGTAAAAATGATATGGTTAGGCAGAGTTGTGATTGCAAATTGAACACAGTAAAGACCTGACAAGCATATCATTATAATCTTTAAAGACCAAAATGCAATACAAACTATCTTCTACCACCATTTCGTTCAAAAAGACTTACTACTATACTGGCGGTACAAGGGCATGATGATTTGAGGACATTTCAGCGCAGGGCAAACACTCACACGCTCTGCTGTGGATGAGGGCAGAACCTCAGCACTGATCCTGCTGGATCTCAGCGCGGCCTTCGACACGGTTTCCCACAGGATTTTGCTACATCGGCTAGAGGAGATTGGGGTCAACGGCAAGGCCCTGGCCTGGTTAACGTCCTTTTTGACCGATCAGTCTTTCCAGGCCTCTGCTCCTCCCTACACCTCCAATGTCCATCCTCTCGGCTGTGGTGTTCCTCAAGGATCTGCCCTGAGCCCCACTCTACTTAACATTTAGGTCCTCCCCCTAGCCCTTCTGGCCAAAGCCCTGAACATGGCTATGGTATCTTACGCCGATAAAACCCAACTGATGTTTACTTTCTCCTGCAATGTGAAACAAGATCAGGCGAAATTCCAAGGCAACCTTACGGCCTTCTCTGAATGGATGGCCGACAACTACTTGCAACTGAATTCCGCAAAATCAGAAGTGCTTTTGATGGGCCGAGACACCCATCTATGGGGCAATCAATGGTGGCCTAGAGCCCTTGGTACCCCTCCCCAGCCGAAAAGTGTGGTTAAGAATCTAGGAGTTCTGATAGACGGCACCCTTTCATACGAGGTGCATGCCAAGGCTGTGGCGGGCACCTGTTTTGGTCTTCTTCGTGGCCTGAAACCTATTTTGGGATTATTTGACGCACCCACCGACAGACGATTGTTCAATCCACCGTGCTGTCATGTCTAAACTACTGTAATGGGCTAATAATTGTCGCCAACAAAGCTGTGACGAAAAGACTTCAACGGGCTCAGAATGCGTCTGCCTGC
Organism: Triturus cristatus; assembly: GCF_964204655.1. Lineage (NCBI taxonomy): Eukaryota > Metazoa > Chordata > Amphibia > Caudata > Salamandridae > Triturus > Triturus cristatus. Next base: position 708,077,729 of record NC_140587.1, on the reverse strand, counting down.
ATGCTTTTTGCGCAACCTAAACATTGCCAAGCCTCTGACCTCCTTCGACGGCTTCACTGGTTACCTATAGAACAGAGAGTTTACTTTAAATCCTTATGCACCACACATAAGATCCTGTATGGCCTGGGTCCACAAATTTTGAGCGAGTTGTGCTCGGTATATACTCCGGCTCGAGCCTTGCGCTTTGCGGACCTGAACCTGGCCTGTGTCCCGTGGGAGCGCAGGACCAGAGCAGGAGGGCGCTCTTTCAGGGCATTGCACCTGCCCTCTGGAATACCATCCCTCTTGATGCCTGCAGAATGCAAGCCCATTGGGCTTTTAGGAAAATGATAAAGATGTGGCTTTTCTCCAATCTTTAGCCTACCGCCTCTCTGTCTGCCTCTATCTAATTTAGCGCTGGGACGCTCCGTTGCTGGGGCAGCGATGCACTCTAAAAGTGCTGATAACATAACATAACTCTCAATGCCAGTGTTTGTCCATGGTGATTGCTGAAGTTTCATGCCCCTCCACCCCCACGTGCTCCGCACTCCTTCCCGCGAGCATTTCACCACCTCCAACTACAGTGCTGTATAAATAGGTGCTGCAGTGCAGGCAGCAAAATGTTTGTCTGCAAAAAAGTCTGCATACCAGGCAAGACTTACTGTGCAAAAAGTGAAAGAAAGGAGGGGATGCCCATGTTGGAAACACAGGCAAAAAAGAAGATAGAAGACTATTGAACCAGTTTAGTGGGAGAAAGACCTTAGTCAGAGAAATGACTAAGACCTGAGCGGGCTTGAATCCTCAACAATGAAGACCAACTTTGACACCGCAACCAGTAAGCAATGAGGTTTTCTCCAAACATTTGTTACCTCCAGAAGCCTATAAAACCTCTCATCGGTTTGAAGAGTGACACCATTCAGATGTGGCCCAACATGCTTTGATTGTCCATAGCACCAATCGTCACTCTCTGTCTCAACCAACTAGTGTCCAAAGTTACAACTGCTGGGATCAAGGGTTGTGGGGGCCTACCAAGCAGCGGTTATCCAGAACCAGCCCCCACTGAAACTGCTCTTAACCTCAGAAACTCAGATTAGGCATGTACAATCCTCAAAGACAGAGACTAACTGGTAAGAAGGTGAGCCAGGAGAAGACAACACAGAAGAAAGCCCATGGATCATAAAGATGCACACCATTCTGCATTTCTGGACTCTTGAGACATCATTGTACCGAGCTTAAAGAAAAGAGAGCACTGACAACAGAACGCCTTATGCCATTGACACTCTTACAGCTAGAAGTAAACTTCAGGCCCACATTGTTTGTGAAGATGATGCTTATGAATACTGAAGTTCTATGATGTCAGCTGAAATTTCTATTAGAGTTGAACCGCAATAATCGTGACAACCACTGAACATCTCCCTGTCACAGTGAAACATTAGCTGAATGCCGAAGTTGGGGCTATAGGGCCAATTCTTGTTGGATCCGGCCTATGGAAAGACATAGTGAGCCTCATTCAGCCTCAGAGGTAAAATTGTAGACTGGAAGCAGAATGCTTGGATCTTAATCCAAGGGGACACTTTAAGTTCAAACCCGATCAGAAGGAAGAAGAACACATCTTAAGTCAAAGGGATATTTCTTGAAAATCTACCAGGTTTGTCCAGTGGATCATCCTTGGCATCATCACAAAATTAGAAGATATGGGTCCCACTGGAGAACAGCTGTGGGACCGCATCCTGGATAAATAGTCTGGGGTACTTGAGGGAATCAAATCAAACACAAGGAGATGATGGATGGAGCGCTGAAACATTGCAGACACTCACCGCCAGTCACAGATATGGGTTGAATCCATCATCATTCTTTAGCTCACTTTGCCACCTCAGTTCAGACCCAGCTATATGCAAATCAGTCTTGACCCTGTGCCTCATGGGAACAGTCCAGCACGAACTGCAAAGCCAGGTCTTCCCTGAAACGGAAACAATCATCCTGAGACCCGTTTTGGGGTATCACCCCTCATCAGCCAGGCTACCTTGAATCCAGAGGCAAAGTGAGCAAGGGAACCACGTCTGGGCATACCCTGCCAATTTAGGGCGAACAAAGCAAACACAAGGAGATGATGGACGGAGTGCTGAAACATTGCAGACACTCACCCCCAGTCACAGATCTGAGTTAAATCCATCGTCATTCTTTAGCTCACTTCACCACCTCAGTTCAGACCCAGCTATATGCAAATCAGTCTTGACCCTGTGCCTCATGGGAACAGTCCAGCACGAACTGCAAAGCCAGGTCTTCCCTGAAACGGAAACAATCATCCTGAGACCCGTTTCGGGGTATCACCCCTCATCAGCCAGGCTACCTTGAATCCAGAGGCAAAGTGAGCAAGGGAACCACGTCTGGGCATACCCTGCCAATTTAGGGCGAACAAAGCAAACACAAGGAGATGATGGACGGAGTGCTGAAACATTGCAGACACTCACCCCCAGTCACAGATCTGAGTTAAATCCATCGTCATTCTTTAGCTCACTTCACCACCTCAGTTCAGACCCAGCTATATGCAAATCAGTCTTGACCCTGTGCCTCATGGGAACAGTCCAGCACGAACTGCAAAGCCAGGTCTTCCCTGGAACGGAAACAATCATCCTGAGACCTGCTTCGGGGTATCACCCCTTATCAGCCAGGCTACCTTGAATCCAGAGGCAAAGTGAGCAAGGGAACCACGTCTGGGCATACCCTGCCAATTTAGGGCGAACAAAGCAAACACAAGGAGATGATGGACGGAGTGCTGAAACATTGCAGACACTCACCCCAGTCACAGATCTGAGTTGAATCCATCATCATTCTTTAGCTCACTTCACCACCTCAGTTCAGACCCAGCTATATGCAAATCAGTCTTGACCCTGTGCCTCATGGGAACAGTCCAGCCTGAACTGCAAAGCCAGGTCTTCCGTGAACCGGAAACAAGCATCCTGAGACCGGTTTCGGGGTAACACCCCTCATCAGCCAGGCTAGCTTAAATCCAGTGGCAAAGTGAGCAAGGGACCCATGTCTGGGTCCAAACTGGAATGGCATGGTGAACAAAAAAAGGATGGATTTAGGTCCAGATCTCTGTACTGGGGTGAATGTATGATATTGTTCTGCATTCTGTCCATCAATTGTTCTTTTTGCATTTGTCACCCCAAGTGGGACGGGTATTTCCAGACGTGGGTCCCGTGCTCTCCATGCCACTAGATTCAAGCTATCCTGGCTGATGAGGGGTGAAACCCCTAAACCGGTCCTAGGATGCTTGTTTCCAGTTCAGGGAGGACCTGGCCTGGCAGTTTGGGCTGGACTGTTCCCATTAGGCGCAGGATCAAGACTGATTTGCATATGGCTGGGTGCAAACTGGAATGGCATGGTGAGCAAACAAATGATAGATTTAGGCCCGATGTCTGTACTGGGGTGAATGTACGACATTGTTCTCCATTCTGTTCATCAATTGTTCTTTTTGCATTTGTCATCCCGAGTGGGACGGGTATACCCAGAGGTAGGTCCTATGCTCTCCATGCCACTGGAGTTAAGCTATCCTGGCTGATGAGGGGTGTAACCCCGAAACCAGTCCGAGTATGCTTGTTTCCAGTTCAGGGAGGACCTAGCCTGGCAATTCGGGCTGGACTGCTCCCAATGGGTGCAGGATCAAGACTGATTTGCATATGGCTGGGTCAAAACTGGAATGGCATGGTGAGCAAAAAAACAATGGGCTTAGGCCCAGATCTCTGTCCTGGGGTGAATGTATGACATTGTTGTGCATTCTGTCCATCAATTCTACTTTTTGCATTTGTCACCCCGAGTGGGACGGGTTTGCCCAGAAGTGGGTCCCGTGCTTTCCATGCGACTGGAGTCAAGCTATCCTGGCTGATGAGGGGTGAAACCCCTAAACCGGTCCTAGGATGCTTGTTTCCAGTTCAGGGAGGACCTGGCCTGGCAGTTCGGGCTGGACTGTTCCCATTGGGTGCAGGATCAAGACTGATTTGCATATGGCTGGGTCCAAACTGAAATGGCATGGTGAGCAAAAAACGATGGATTTAGGCCCAGATCTCAGTACTGGGGTGAATGTATGACATTGTTCTGCATCTGTCCATCAATTGTTCTTTTTGCATTTGTCACCCCGAGTGGGCCGGGTATGCCCAGACGTGGGTCCTGTGCTCTCCATGCTACTGGTGTCAAGCTATCCTGGCTGATGAAGGATGAAACCCCGAAACCGGTCATAGGATGCTTGGGAATGTCAAGATGAAGGAGAAGATCAGACCTTCCAAGATCACTGGCCTGAGATACGTCCGTACCAAGAAATTGATTAGATTCTCAGACCTACTTGGTTGCCAAAAAGTTCTGATGACCTTCAACACAATAAATGGAGGTGAAGAACGGAACCAAACAGTCATACTTGGACATATGGGGGACCAAATAGAATGGAAATTCACATAATCATTCCTGTACGATGTCCATAAAGGAGAGACATGCAGTAATACAATCACCAGCTCTGAATCTACACGGGACAAGAGAGGGTGTTGACTCCTCATTGCTTCTGATCATGGAAATAATCAACGTATGCTCCAAAAAGGACTTTATTGAGAGACAGAGATGCAAGATACACTTTGCTCTTCCAAACAAAAGCAAGAGGTTACTTTATAATCCTTTCCATGAAATATTTCACCTTAGAATGCTCTCCGCAGCTCAGTTGTCAAACCTAAGACACAGATTCCTGCAGGCTGAAATGCAGAATGCTGGGCCTGCGCCTCATTTCACACTCCACTGAAGGAGAACACATACAGTAAGGAAACCTGGAAAATCAACCATTGCACGTGAGAACAGCCTTAATATTAATCCTCTGCGCATGAAGAGCCCTCTGAAGTCAAACAGCAGGGATTGAGCCAAATGCTATCTTTATATATTTTTTCTCTGGGCTGGGCTCTACTCATTAAAATGGTCTTGTCTGCCATTTCAAGGATACACGGATTTATGTGAATGCCAGAATACTCGATTGTACTACTGTATATCGACCCCCAAAACACTGAGGTACAAGAATATTGAGGATATAATATTGAGAGGCAAACTATCTAAAGGTAAGTGAATATAGGGGAGAATAGATTTCTTATTCGTAACGCCACATCAACATACCTTTAAGATATTTGTTTCTAGATTTACCCCCTGTCAATATCCTCCCCCCAATATTTTGTCCTCAATATTGTGTCCCATTGATATTCTGAGGACGATATTGAGGATGCACAGCAGAATAATCAGCTACTGGATAACCCTAGTCCCTGAAGGAGAGTCCCTGCAGATAGGGATGCATCCTCCAACACAGCCGTGGACATGGCTGAAACTGAAGTGTGCTTGTCCACCGACACTGGGGAACATGGATGTCAATAGATGTCTGGATGGTGTAAGCACTTCCACCTGCCATTTCCTCCTGAGTGTAATCACCCCCAAAGTACGAATAGTGTCGAGAAAGAGTAAAACTAGGTTAATGAAGATTACCATAAGTAATCCAGATACTGTGTATGCAGTAAAGCATGCTAACAGAAACAGCATACACCTGATTGATAATAGCTGGGAAGGAAAAAAGGCTCAAAGATAAGGCAACTGTTGGAAAAAAAGTCACAGTTTAGTTGTTCTCCTCAGCACAAGAGTTACATTTATGAACAAAGACATACCACGACCTTTGTCATCTTACACTAGTTGTCTCAAAAACGTCTGAGACATGTTCAGCCTAAAAAATAGACAAGTCATATACTATGATGCAGCACTAAAACAAGATGATACACAACACCTCAAGTTCCAAAGACTCTCATAAAAAAAGAACCAGAATGTATTAGCAGGCCAGGGCCAAGCCTCTGTGACTGTCTTACACATCCTGCAGTAGTAGAGGAATACTGTCCAGTACTTAACACACAGCACCATTTAAATCTCAGAGTCTCTACATGTCAGTCAAAATACTGAACTACAGGTTGGAATCAGAGGGCAGAATTACACTAGGAGAAAGCTGAAACACAGCTCCTGAAAGCTAGTTACTTCTTAACCATTATCAACAAAACCTTTATAAGTATTTTTTTTCCAACAGCTACTATGATCCAAAAACCCCTTTCAATGTATTTCAGTATATGAAATGCATTCATGCTATGTAATTAATAATATCTGATCCTATGAAAAGTGTGAAAGCTGAAAATGGTCTGTCAACTAAACTTAAGGCTTGGTGGAAAATGTGTTGACCTAAGGAAGATGTCCAGTGTTTTCTGGAAACTCTAGAAAACTATGCAGTTCAACTAATTCTAATGAACTCATATTGGACTCTTTAGAGACTGGCCGTATTTTTAATACATTTTTCATATCAGTAAAATGGAAGGTAGCCAGAGGGGATAGTTATGGCAGTCGCTTGCCCCTTTAGAAAACACGAGAATGTGGTAATGTCATTTTACATACAATTCTACACACAAATCCCAGTCCTAGTCAACTGGACTATAAAAAACTATTCTACACAGCAACCTGCAAAACATCAAAGTGCCCCCAAATACTATGGGCCTAATTACGAGTTTGGCAGACTCGCGGTGGAGTTGCGATGGCAGTCAGGGACCACAGCTCTAGTGGTCCGACTGCCGTATTACAACTAGGACTGCTGCAACCGCCAGGGATCCATGACCCTGCCTGAGGTCCACAATATGCTGGCGGTGCCACTGCAGCACTGCCATGCATATTGGGAGTTTCCTCACTGCCACAGATTTCATGGCAGTGAGCCCATCATGAGCCTGTGGCGTTGATAGCCTGAGGATGAATGCAGGGGGGCACATGGTGTACCCCCCCTGTCTTCATGCGACCACTTTCCTGCATGGCATTGGCTGCACAGTCCTTGCCGTGCAGGAACGGCCTTTGGCGTTCCCACGGCGGTGCCTTTTTAATGGGCACTGCGGTGGGAACACCAAAGGACTACCCATCAGAACACAATAAAACTCGTAATCTGGTGGACGGCTGGCGGTGAGGTTTGGTGGTGTGGGAGGCGGGCGGTGGTGTGCCCCCCTGCTCCCACAACGCCAAACTCATAATCAGGCCATATATCTGTATTACACTTGTGCCGCATGACTGTGCTTGGCTGCCATCATATTGATTTGATGCTGTTCAATCTATGCAACATACATAAGAACCAAGCTGCCTGGAAAAGAACAGGTGGAAGGACATCGGTGGATGCACCAGCTTGCTACCTTTGCAATGTTTTCTTCTCTTCTGGCGAAAGGCTTCTGGTCTTGAAGGAGTTGACAGTGTTTCCTCAGCCGCGATAAAGATCACAAGCGATGGAGAATGGAACAAGGTTAACTCAAGAAGACTTTACACAACATTCCACCCAAAAAGTACTGGGAGAGCTGCGGCTTACTGACTCGGAACCCTCTTTCTAACCCATTTAGTTGAACATCGACTCAATTTCTCTCATTTTGATGGCAGGCTTTTAGAAGGACATTGATGCGCAGGTCATTAAGCTGCAGACTACTCGGAAGCATACAGTGAGGACTGCAGAAAAACACTGAGTATCTCAGGACCTGTATCTTTTACGGGAAAGGAAAGTCAACTTAATATCTGGGTCTAGGATCCCACCTCATGACTTGTGCCTCACAGAAAAAAAGATATTTATTTTCATTTAAACTCTCATAGTTATTTCTTTTTCTAAAACCTCTTTTTATTAGTTTTATGAATAATCATACAGTACATCTGAACACAGTTATTAATTAGTGCGTATCTGGGCAATGTACATTATCATTTTAGGGATGAAGTTCCCCGGTTTAATATACAACATGTCAAACTTAAACCAGCATGAGCAAAATTCACCTGTCAGCTGACAGTATTCTATTAATCAGTGCACAAGGGACTTCTGAGGTTATAATCAAACTCATAGTTAAGCGCTCTCGGGGGAGGGTGGCACATCACTCAGATCATATCTCAGGTGTGTCGTAAGCTTCCATAACTACCTTGCACTTAATCATCTGCCTGAGTGGAGGATGTGTTTTGGGCTAGGGTGGGAGTGTATAGTCAACAAAGCTCTGTGTCACCTACCTCCACATGTCAGACAAGGGGCGCCTATGCAAACCACATGCCTCCTCTCATAGCAAGGCTTCTTCTTCTGCTCTAGCCCATTCTTCAACATCGCAACCTAATATACGTAGGGCCTTGTCTCGCCTTCAGAGTCATGGCGATCTGCTGCTTTGCCACTATGCCGTAGCTAGACCTACTGCCACCCGGGGAGGCGGCCCCTAAGTTTGCCGCCCACTGCAGGTTAGAGTGGGGGGGGGTGCTGCTGGCCGACTAGTTCAGGTGGGGTTAGTGGCCGACAGAAGACTTGTTCTCGGGGGGCAGAGGGATGGTGGTAATCGACAGAGACGACTTGCTCACCTTCGCCGCCCCCACAAAGAGTCCCACCCCCCACAGCTATGATACTATTCTGTCAACACCAGGGCTAGGTCGAGCAATTGATTACCCACCTTTTTGGGTGTAGGGCGAGGGAATCCTCCCAGCAGGCAATCTCATAGCTATTTCTTAAATGATACCAAGCTTTTTACCCCAAACATATGCATTACAATATCTCCTACTGCAGCCGAATTCTAGATGACTTGCTCAGCTATAATGCTTGTTAATTCTCCAGAAACCAGAATACAACTGAGCGTTTAACCCTCTTATTAAAGGGGTTCTCCAACAAAAACTAATTTTAAAATACATTGTGGCCCTCATTATGAGTGGCCTGGTAATTGGCGTGATAATTATCGCACCTGATAAAATCCAACTACGCTGCGTTGGAATTTATTGGATGCAATAAATACCAACTAATTACTTGTTTTGGGGAATAAGATGCTGATTTTGGTACTTAGCGATACCAAAGGGGATGATGGACAGAGCATTTCAGCAAATCAAACACTCACCCCCAGTCAACTGATCTGGGTTTAATCCATCATCATTCGTTAGCTCACTCCACCACCCCAGTTCAGACATGGCCATATGCAAATCAGTCTGTTCCCATAAGGCACAGGGTCAAGACTGATTTGCATATGGCTGGGTCCAAACTGGAATGGCATGGTGAGCAAAAAAACAATGAATATAGGCCCAGATCTCTGTACTGGGGTGAATGTATGACATTGTTCTGCATTCTGTCCATAAACAGTTCTTTTTGCATTTGTCACCCCGAGTGGGACAGGTATGCTCAGATGTGAGTCCCGTGCTCTCCATGCCACTGGAATCAAGCTATCCTGGCTGAAGAGGGGTGAAACCTCAAAACCGGTCCTAGGATGCTTGTTTCCAGTCCAGGGAGGACCTGGCCTGGCAGTTCGGGCTGGACTGTTCCCATAGGGCACAGGGTCAAGACTGATTTGCATATGGCTGGGTCCAAACTGGAATGGCATGGTGAGCAAAAAAACTATGGATTTAGGGCCCAGATCTCTGTACTGGGGTGAATGTATGACATTGTTCTGCATTCTGTCCATCAGCAGTTCTTTTTGCATTTGTCACCCCGAGTGGGACTGGTATGCTCAGACGTGAGTCCCGTGCTCTCCATGCCACTGGAATCAAGTTATCCTGGCTGAAGAGGGGTGAAATCCCGAAACCAGTCCTAGGATGCTTGTTTCCAGTCCAGGGAGGACCTGGCCTGGCAGTTTGGGCTGGACTGTTCCCATAGGGCACAGGGTCAAGACTGATTTGCATATGGCTGGGTCCAAACTGGAATGGCATGGTGAGCAAAAAAATGATGGATTTAGGCCCAGATCTCTGTACTGGGGTGAATGTATGACATTGTTCTACATTCTGTCCATCAACAGTTCTTTTTGATTTTGGTACTTACGCGGCACATTCTGCATGTTCCGGTAAATGCCAGACAAGCTTCGACCTGCTGGTTTTTATCACAAAAGTTATAACTGCGATATGTGTGGTAACAGTGGTTACAGAGCTAGTTAGTAACAGGGTTAGGTAGCTCAGAAATACATAGGTGTATCTGGGACTCGTCAGCATATTGATGACTGGAGATGGCTAGAGGTTCCATGTAGAAGTTGAATAGATGAGCTCATAGGATGAATCCTTGCAGCACATCACATTTCACTGGATGGGGGCGGTAATTCAAAGATTCAAATGCATAGAGTTTCATGACTTGTGATCTTGAAGAGAGCAAAAAAGGTTCAAACCGGCTCAGAAGAGTTCCTTCAGTCCCCTTTCTATAGAAAGGATCAACTTGTGCACCTATAACATGAAGCAATAAAATGATGTATATAACCATCATTATTCGGGGTAACAATTTATAGACTCACTGTACCTAAAACTGACCCTGTTCCCGGATTCTCAGATCCTCAGGAAAGATGATTTGTTGCCCTTTGGTATCCTCTAGCAGCAATACAATTCGATGTTATGGTGCAATGTAATTCTGTAACATTCCCTAATCCACCAATTTTACAATGCATTTTGTCTGCCCGATATGCCATAGGTAGATTTACTAAAGCCATCGACCAATGTCCTTATTTTAGGATGCGCAGAAGTAACAATCTCACTCTCGATCCCTGTAGATTTCTATGAATTATAATGGTGCAACCCTTACCCGTCTTCTCATGGGTCTAAAGTGCCTTTCTAAATTTACTTGTTCATATTTTATGTTGTCTTTGTGCTCATACATGGATTCTTCTGAAGCTTTCCTACACTCTGACCACATGGTTATGCAAACAATGGCACACTGACTGTCCAAAGTATACTTTAGCATGTTCCTGATCTTTCAAAATCTTATCAGGAATATAAACCCTTTGACCTATGATGTAGTAGTAGTATACCAGGAGTGTCCGACATAGGTGCACGAGAGTTAGATCCAGGCCAGATTTTCAGGATATCCCAAGAACGTAAATTTGAATACAATGAATCTAGGTGGAACTCAATTAAAAAGTAAGTGGCTATCCTGAATATCTCATATGGGTCCAGCACTCTTGTAATCACTTTGGACAGCCCTGCAACGTACGCTGCTGATAGTATGTCCAACAGTGATCCAGCTGCCAGAAGATCACTTCGTGCCCACACATATCACAATCCCTGTGCCGGTGCTCTGCTACATGACCACCACGGACTGTACTCTTGCCCCTTCCCTGCCACTATCGAAGGTTAGCAAAGGTCAAGTGTCTACATTACCAACTGACCCCTTTTGAAGATGATGTTACCCAGTTTGTAACCGACACTGAAAATGACTCACCCAGATATTTTACTGGCTGGCACATGAAAAGAGGGTCTGAACACACACACGCCAGGCACACAATGCACAAGGACTCCAGCTGCTGCTTTATTTAACAAAGCGCGGGAGATGACACTCGTTTTTTTAAAACTTTCGTGGGAGTCGCGGAACTAGCGCAACTTCCACAGCATTCGTTCTCAAAAATGCATTTTTGGCCCCGGGGGGGGGGGGTGTATGGTGTTTCTGACCTGCCCACTTTTCTTTCTTTTTTTTAACCTTTTTCTTGTGACTCGGTTCAATCGAATCACAAGATGGCTACCAACACTTCCTGATTTGAGGTATTGGCAGCCGCTCAGGTCTCAGCACCAGATCGGGAGAGGTCGCGGATCCACCGCCTTCCTATATATACAACTGGGAATTTCTTTAAATTTCTCAGCTAATACAGAACGTTATGGGACCCCCCTTTTTCTCGATCCCCGCTTAACAGATCACCCCAAAACTTTCAAGACAGCAGCTCAGGTGAGCGTCAAACTAGTTTTGAAAAATGTGCGAAGTTTCTTCAAATGACACCAAAGTTATTGGCAAATGAAAAAATGCTCTTCCTATGGGAACTGCCTCCTATCTATAACTACGTACTGGCGACAGCCAGTAAGTAATGTGCATATATATGTATATATGTGTATGTGTATTTATGTGTCAAAAGATCAAAAGATCCTGGATATCGTCAGACCTAAAAAGAAGATGCATGTACCAGATATCACAGCTGTCCTCTATCAGATGATATGGTAAAGCACTGTCGTACTGTCACAATATTATAGGGAAGCATTAAATCCCCCACAAAATGCAGCTTTTTGCACCTTGGCAGAGATCATTCTAGAGATAGAAAGGGATATAATTCTTGCATCGGTAGACGGATTTTTTGTTCCTCTGTCATCTAATGAATATTTTGTTAATGCTCCGGCAGTAGGTGAGATGATAGCAAGCGTGTATTTCCACTCTGGCTCCTACCCATCAGCCATACCATTACAACAAGACAAAGGCATTAAAGTAAAATTAATCATGTCAAAGATTTTAACAAAAACAAGTGAGACCAAGCGTAAAGCGTCGCTATGTCTAGTGCGATGTCACGCTCTGATTAAAAACATATAATGAAAGTGAAAGTAACACATCATTGACTTAGCAGTGGGTTGTTTGGAAGTAATATGCGATGTGGCTTAATTCGGAATTTGAAGCTGCAGCTCTCCTCTGCTCACAAATATTATAACGATGTGTTATATATTTGAGATTACATTTTTTGGGCAATGCATTTTATTTAAGTTTTACAAAGAAAAGACCGGAATCAGCCCTGCATTGACTACCGTGATTTTAATTAGTTATTTTTTTAATATAGATTTCGTACCACACTTGTGTCGTTTCTAACCGCTGTCCAACAGCAAATGTCACTGTTGCCCCATTTATGGTACTCAATTTAACAACCTTGGAAGGATGTAAGTCTGAGTCAGCCTAGCTGGTATTTGAACTCATGACCTCCAAAGCCGCACATGCATCTGCCATTTAACGCACTGATTCACCCAGTTTGTGTGTTATCCAATAACAAATGAGAGGCAAAAATTCGATTTACATGACCCCCTATTGTCTCCATTTATCCTTCTCCATGGGATCCTGTAAGAATGAATGATGCAATAATGTTAAGTTCTCATGGCAACATGCTATTTTCACCCTGCAGCACTCCCGATAAATGGAAATAATGGAATATCTCGGGCATTATCCAACTCTAGGTGCGGTCCCAACCCTGCATTCCAACATTAGTACCCTCCACAGTTTCTAGCTGCATGTGCGCTGTGAAGTTATATCAGATTTTTCCTACACTGTTGCAATCAACTGATCTGGTGTCATTGTCAAGTGCCATAGTAGGGTCTATCATTGTGTGTCATAACCTTCAAAATCTGGTCTCTGAATCCTATGGGCACTAACGCTGGGTCCAACAGGACCAGCTAATCTTGTATATCCGTGGGGGCAGATTTACAAGCTCCCTGCGCCACCACTACGTCACTTTTCGTGACGTACTGGTGGTGCAGGGGGCTCCTCCATATTTACAAGGAGAGGAAAAGCCACCCTGCGTGACTTTTCCTCTCCTCGTAAATATGGCCCCTTCACACGCAGCACTGTGCGTTGAAGGGGCGTTCCATGGGTGTTGCTGTGGGTGTTCCCACGCAACACCCATGGTACAAGACACATCTCCAGATTTAAAAGAAATCGTAAAACTGGAGATGCGTGTGAATGCTACGCCACCCTAGAGGTGGAGTAGCGAGGCGCAACGAGGAGAAATGTTTTCATTTTTCCTAGTTTTTTCTGCTTTTAATGCGTGCTGCATTCTACAGCACACATTGAAAGAGGAAAAAGCCTCTTGTGATTGTTTTTGTGCAGGAAGGTGCCCCTTCCTGCACAAAAACAATCTCCCCACGACGCAGGCATCTTTGCACCGTGATGCAAGGGTGCCTGCACCGGCGCATGGCTGCAGTTTGCGCCAGCGCAGTGGAAGCACAGAGATGCGACATATTCTTGTAAATATGTCGCATCTCTGTGCTTTCCAAACTAACGCAGCACGGCGCAGCAAAATAACTTGCTGCACCGTGCTGCGTTACTTTGTTGTAAATCTGCCCCTTAGTACCTCCTTCAAGTATAGTGACTCGTTAGACTAGTACCACCAAGAACGATGAGACATCCTCTCCCTGTACACAGACTTCAACCATCAACAGATGTATTTGGGATGAATCTTTCCAACCTACCAGTGCTCTAGTACCCTTCAGGGTGACCTTGTGTTGCATGATACGCATGCTCTTAGCAGTGTCTTCACGTAAAATTTCCCTTCTCTCTTCTAGAGATGATCCTAGATTGCTTTTCCAGTCCCTAGTAAAAGGCTAGACGTGTGTCTTTCATAACGATATGTCATTTTCTGTACATGGATGATATGAAGCCCTTGAACCTGGGCACCAAGGGATACGCTTCTCAAATGTCACAATTGGTCGGTTTGCTGCTAACCTATGTTCAATGTCTCAATTTCTTCCGTGAAGTACTTGTCCCTTTAGCTGTTTTAACTCCCTTTTACTTCGTTCAACAGAATTATTGTTGCCTTTGGAAGATATTTCTCAGAAGGTCCGAATCCTATTTCACCCTCAAATATTTAAAAGGAAATCCAGGTGAACATTGCCTATTAAAGTAGATCAACAAAACAAGCAAAGCCTAAGTCACCAGGCAGTCTTCTCACTCTACATTCCCAAATTCTTTGTGGTGTCTGATTCGACAAAAATCTGAGTCCCAAAGGATATTGCACAAAATATAATGGCATAAAACCCCATATTTCACAAACGACCATTAAATATACGAAATATTTCACAGTTGCCTGTGAAATAAGGATTTAATCATCATTATGACAGCTCCTCAACCACTCTGCAGAGTTTTTACATGGCTAGGATTATGCAGCACGGAAGAATAAATTATAAAACAAGGTTATCTAAATTATATGGCAAATACTTCAAATTATGCAACATATTCTCTGTCAGTATTACTTTTATCCATTTGTAATAGAAACAACATTTTTGGTAAAATTTGCAAATTATGTGGCAAATGCAGAAACATAATTATGCGGTAAACACTGCAGTCAAAGATTGCCTAAATCCATAGAACCTCACCGTTGGCCATTGTTTCATTAAAATTTAGGAAAGTAAACAAAGTCTAAACATTTTAATTCCATCCAATGCCCATTGTTAGCTGCACTGTGAAGAAAATAGCTTTTCCCAGCTAATTGCCCCAAAACGAACATTCAATGTAAAAATACATAACAGGTACCTTGTATAATATGGTTCTATGTTGCTATCTTGGGGTTCTGGTGAAATTTAATGGTTTATGATGCCACCAGAACTCCTCAATGGCAATAATGGACCATATTACACTGTTACTCGTATTCTTGTCCTTTTCTCCTGCTCCCACATGAACTTTAGAATCTTAGACAGTACATAGACGGAGGTGATTTTTAAGCAAGGAAATATGTTCATTTTAATTGTTTCAATGATTATAAACCAGGAAATGAAAAGGCAGTGCATTTATCGAGCTCATAACAAAATGACAGCACACATCTTGGAATGTTGATCCTAACCAGCCTAGATATAGAGCTAGTTACATGGACACCTTAATATGTGATGTCTTTTGTAGTCTATTTTAATTAATATCTTTGTTTGAAGTTTGGCAACCAGGGTCGTCAAAAGCAAAATGTTCCATATATCTGATTCACCCTATTTAACTTTGAAACTGGCTAGACTTCTGACAGGCTAGAGGTCGTGAGTTGGAGATCACAAGGTGGTTGGCATATCATCGGCAATCATGACCAATTTGTTTTTATTGAGTCTAACAGTAGCAGCCCGTCCCCTGGCAAAGTGGCAGGACGGGGCTAAGGAGGGAGGTGAGGGGGGAGGGGACAAAAAAAGAAAAAGAAAAAATTACTTACCTGAACGCCGCCTGCCACATTGCGCTCTTCCTTCTTCTTCTGGGCACAGACTCCCAGACTGCACTGCGGCCAATCCTGACACTGCATGAAAGCAGCATCAGGATTGGCCTGAGCGCTGTCAATTTGCGCTCCCAGGCAGAATGGGAGCCTGTGCCTGCTCTCTCTAGCCCCAACAATGTAGCTGGGGCTGGAGAGAGCTTCAGTGAGCATGACGGTTTGGCCAGACTGAAACGGCCGGCCAAACCGCCATGCGCACTGTAACAGTGCCCACCACTCCCCCACAAGAGGGTGGGTCCAGGGGGATTAAAATAAAACGATAATAAAACGGGTTTAAAACCTGTTTTATAATAATTTGATTTAAGGGGGGCAGCGCTCCTCCGCCCTAATGGAGGGGCCGCCGCTGGAGTCTAAAACAGATCCCTCAAATTCTAGGAATCAAATAGTTTTTTCTGGAGAGTGGCTCAACCATGATGGCAAATAGAAGTGATGAAAGAGGAAAAACATGTTAAGTGCACTTAAACTATTCCCTCATATTTATCCTAGTTGACGTTGGAGGATGACTAGCTAGTATCCATTTCTTGAAGCATTCCAAAAATCCTGCACAAAGTATTAAATTGTCCATAAATGCAAGATCCACACAAAGAAATGTCATCTCAGCACAGAGAAGCAGCAGAGCAACCAGGATCCTTTTAACTCCAACTACCCCAAGCAAGTGGGATACTCAGCACATGTATTGCTGCATCTGCATACCTACGATAAACCTTGAGTGATAGGGTAACCCAGTTGTGGCATAAGGATTTATAACCTCTTGGCTACCAAAGTTATGAAAAAATGTACATCAATGTGGAATAGTGCAACCGCTCTAGAGGAAGAGAGAAATTTACTATGTCTCCAGGGCTTAGATAGAATAGAAGTAATATACTCTACAACAGTGCTCATCATTGTACCTCTAGGCAGAAAGGAGTGAAATAGTGAAACAAAGGCACAAGGTGCACAGGCACAATGGACGCAAAAGCTTTGTACACAGTGTCATCAAATTCACTTGATATTTTAGGTTTCAACTTCTCAATTGCCTGTAATTTCTTTTCTGTAGATATGGGTTTGGAAATATGTAATTGGCAGTAGACTTAAAATAATGAAATATGTGGCTAGGTGGCCATCAACAAATATGTTTGCCATTTACAGGGTTTGATAGAAAACCATAAAAGCTTCAAGGTATGATCCTATGCGGTAATTAGCTGCAAGATCGCAGAGGTTACTTCCTCTATATGGGATTGATTAAGTATAGCTTTAATTCTATGTGCTAATAGGCTATAATTGTTGATGCCATTGTTTTGCAACAAGTCTGCTTCAGAATAAGTAATAACAATGTATCTGTACCTAAGCCCAAATAAGTAAGTTGCATTTTACATGTATTTAATTTTCTAAGGATATGAAGTAGATTAAATGGTGACCAAGTTTTACAGCCTTGTCATACTAGCCTTTGTTGGAGCTCAGTTCGACCATCAAAGCTGCTTTAAAATTGAAAGCACCCTGGGGCCTGCCAACTATCTCAAATAATTCTTTAGTTTGTTCTTGGATCACTTTTTATATCCTGGTGGTTATACCCCAGCAGGGTTGAATCTAATAGTGAAGTCTTTTTTTGTCCCTTGAATATTGAAACAAATAAACATTGATAAGTGCCTGATCAAAGAAAGGGACACTACCTTTGCTTGAGTTGGTTGTATATGTCCGCAGGGAGGGTCTGGAAAATATATTGTCTATGAAAATATCAGTATCATAGACTTAGGAAATAGTATTACCCCATGTCATCTAGGATAGTCCCTACATGTATCAAAGAGGACCATGTTAGTCATCCTGGATGTCAGCGCTGTTGGAGCCAGCCTGATGGAGGTCTCGCTTCAAATTCATCTGATTCTTGTTATGAAGTGGCTTTTGTGGTCCCCTGCTCCCTCAGTCCGCCTATCACCTCAATGTAACTTGCACAATTGCCTTGTTTGTGTGCCTTTAGAACAAAACAGATATCTTTATGAAGACAGATGGCTATGCCACTGTATATCATAGTTGATTATGCTTCAACGATCTGTTGTGGATCTCTCCCTCGAAATTTTCCTTCATCTGGTGCCTTGGAAAGGCCAACGTATTCAGATTGGCCCCCAAAAAACAAGAAAGGATGAATTAAAACAATAATGTTCCTTTTTTTCTGCACAGGTTCCCCCAGTGATGTTCACCCTTTCCAACATTAATCACCGTTCCTAAACATAACCACACATGATCAATGATCAATTGATTCTACTAAGTGAGATCACCTCCGCTACAACCAAAAGGAATGTTTAGGTTTCAAAATATGTTTATCCAGTTTGCCACACCACATCCTAACCACTCTTGTCCATAGGAGACCATATTGCCCAAGAGTTGCTCCATATGTTTCTAGAGGATGGCAGGACAGTGTCAAAATTACATCATACATCCCTCACAAAAATGCACGCTACAGCATATTGTGTAAAGCATGGAACATCTTTGAGATGAGTTATAATTAAAAGCACCTGAGGAAATATTTAAGCAAATATGAGAGCAACCTGTTTGCAGATGGCAATCAAATTGTTCTAAGCATCTCCTGATATGCCACAATGCAAATAATAGTAAATGAGCTATGTGTATACTGTTGCATGGCTACTGGATACATTTTATTGAATTATTCACTGCTTCATTGAGAAATTATTTAGTAAATCACCTTGTTTTCGGTTTGCTGGTCTATGGGTGAGTTGTGTGAAGCTACTTAAGGGTCCTACCATAATGACAACATAGGTTATTGGTTTAAAGGTCTGCCACAGACGTTCTCTATATTGCTTTACAGGGAAAGAATGGCTTAAAGTTAAACTTGATTACTCAGGGCCTTTTTACAACTTTGGCGGTCCTCCTGTTGGACCGCCACGACCTCAGGAGATCTGCCAAGGCTGTTGGTGAACCTGGATTCCGAGTTGAATCCAGGACAGGCGGGCGGTGAGGTGGCAGTCTCACGGCAGTGGTATGTTCGGCTCATAGGAGAGCCTAACATGCAGTCCACCGCTATGAGAGCACTGACTATATATTCCTTCATGGTGTGGCATGCACCATGCACCATGTCATGCATGCCATACCGTGCTGGAATAAAGGTGCAATTGTCGAAGCACATCATGTGCCCCACTGCATGATTCCCATGTCCAGATGCAGCTGGGGGACCCACTTACCTGCCTCTCCACCACCCTTTTCATGAGGGGCTCCTGCCATGAAAAGGGCGGTGGAGAGACAAACTTTAGTACAATCAGCATTATACCTCTACTGTCCACACTGCCAACACCGTGGGATCCTGGATCCCGGCGGAGGCAGCGGTCCTTTGGCAGTCCGACTGCCACCCTCGAAATACTGCGGGAGGACTCGCAGGGGTGGTGGTGGTCAGAGCGCCACCATGAGTACGGCAGTCCCAGGACTGCCGTACTCGTGATAAGGCCCTCTATCGGTAACATTGTCCTCTCGTCGTAAGTGCATTATTTTTGGTGCCTGCTGTATAAATCTGCCTTGTCCCACAATGGAACTGGAGGTATGGTGCCATAGTATTATAGCGAAAATCTTGCTTGCCCCAAAATTTTGGGTGCTACATATAGTTAAAAAAAATATTGCCCCCTTAGATTTAATAAAAGAAAATCTACACCCAATGGTGCAATATTTTTTGTAAACAATATTTGGAATACATTATTTTCAGGCAATATGTTTGCTAAAGATAATCGTACACACAACTAAACTGGGTGGTAAGTGAGATTTATGATGTGCTTTGTTACCTCAAAATGTAATTAAATTGAAATTATAAAGGAAACAATAACCACTTAGTATTGCTACTTCCGGTCAGTGCTGGTGCAATGTTTTTTGTGCCCATAGATAAAGTCACATTTTGCTGCCTCCTTCTTCACCTTGAAAGACCATTTACAGTTCCTAGGAGAAATATAATGTCCCTTGCTGGGGTAGCATATGTGGCTTCCTAGTGTTGCTTTGCCTCAAAATTAGCTCTGGTTCCTAACTCTTTTGTGTAAGCTTAGCAAGCAACACTCATACATACCATCTAAGTAGCACCAAAGCTCTTCTTAACACTACATATTTGAAGCTTTATTGTCTGACTTTCTTGCAGTGGTTGGCTGTTTTCTGTTATTACTTCGTTCTCTTTCCAAGTGACATGATACTTCTCCTACAAACTCCTCTACCTTGGAGTTACCAATTGTGGGTGTACATGGGATAACTCTCTAGGGTGGAGTTACTGTAGGAGAGTGGGTTTACTAGTTGGAACAAGCTGGGGCCCTTCTAAATGGGAATTCACCGGGGGAATTGGTAATTCTGGGGTCCAATTACCCTGGTTTTTCCTAATTTCTCCCCTGAGTTTCACCCAGAGGCGGCTTTTAGGGCCTACATGTTTGGGTGCAGCTAAATAGTACTGACCCTATCAGAATTAGGAGGCACCTCATAATGCTGTTCAAAGTGTCAGTGGATAAAATAAGGCTTCTTAACTTTCCTTCCATGTATGTTTGGGAAACAAGGATATGCCCCTTTATTGAGGGCCGCATACTGAGCATGGAAGCGCTTTTTCCTTCTTGTAGGATGGGAACCTTTTGTAGCCCTTAAAGAGACTGGTACACCTCTTATCAAGAGTCTGGCTCTATCAATTTATAGCTCATCTGTGGAAATACAGTGTCTTTTTCTAACTAATCTTGTTCACATGGAAATAGGAATAGGGATTGGTGCAATTTCTGAGCCCCCCAGGTGTCAGTCTGAGATATACATATTTACCGGACAGGAACGCGATGATGCAAAACTCTACAAATGCTCCACTTAGTTTACCCCACCACAAACCGCCTGCCTAATCTGCAAAAGAGACTTATGCATTAAAGAAGAGGAGAAGTGATTTTCTGAAGAAAAAATGATAGGTACCACTGAGGAACAATTATATAAAGCCTGGGGGCAACTAAACTCGGTATTAAAGATTTAGGTGCACTCCTTAAGTCCAAAAATAAAACAAGAAACTGTGGTTGGTCGGACCGCAGCAGTTGGAGGGACAGATCAATGCCTCCGACAGGCTCCAGGAGCCTGTCGAGTTGTCGGTCGGACCGTAATCCCTACAATGAAGGTGTGTCTGCGCAGGCATCGCCGTAGGGATTACGATGTACATTTCCCACAGCCGTTCTATGACGGTCCCACTGCCATGGGCAGGCTGTCGGAAAGGGACTTTGGGGTCCCCTAGCAGAGCCCCAGTCCCCTGTGGGCCACGGCTATGTGGCTTGGGGGGCACAAGTGGTGACCCCCCAAAGATCCACCCACCGTGTGCCAGGAACCACATGGTGCCTGGCACACGGTGCATAAATGTTTAAAGACATCCCCTTTTCTATCGTGGCTTGTGCTGTGGCCCTTTTCTGGGCCGCAGCTAAAGCCACATTAGAGAAAGGGATGTTTCCGACTGCCTACATGGCGGTCGCATCTTAATCTAGTGGCTGGGACCTGCGACTACTCGTTCGGCGGGCCCACTCTAGCTGCGATGGCGGTCGGATGCTTGTCCTACTGCCATCGTAATAAGGTCCTAAGCTTTGAATGAAATCGTGCACCTGAAAAGAAAAATCACACTTTGTTAAAGACCTTCCCTTTTAAGTCACATTAAACGCATAAAATATTTTAGGCTGGAATTTTGAGAGATATATTCAAATCTGTCATTATTCATTTAAACTAGCTTCACTAGTTCAAATAGCAGCTATAAATTAAAGCGTGTACATTGGTCTGCCATGAATGTAGAAAAAACGTTATTCTCTGGTTCAAAACTATCCTTCTTTGCTAGTTTTGCAGTAACATGCACTCTCCAACACCCTTGTTTCACTATACATTACCCCCAGGTCCCTCCGTCCTCGACACCGTCATGGACAAGTGAGATCTACTATCTCACTGACAGAAAAAAGAACGAAGGAATGCTGGACCTACCCTCCCCCTCCCACTGGGAGTACTTAAGGAGTACCGTCCCAGCATTCCTCCTGTTCTTTTTTCTGTCATCCTGACAGTGTGAGGACGCGGCAGGAGCGTGGGCGCTCCTGCCTTCTTTCTGGATGTGGCGTTGTGGCTGCTGGGTCTTACCTGGATGCCGGCGGCCCTTCGCTGTTTGCCTCTCCCTCCCTGCTGGGCTTGGGGGGAGTGGCGCGGGCCTCTTCATTTCCGGACCTCGCGGCGGTGTAATACCGCGTTGGTTCTCTCCTGGCCCGATGGCCGCCTCTCCCGGCCTGCTGGGCTTGCTGGGGGGCGCGGCCGCGCTGCTCCTCTGATTGGATGGCGCTGATTCCCCGGCCGGATGTGGTCATGCCTGACTTCCGGTTTTTGAGCGTGGGGACGGAAGTCAGGCGCCTCGTGATTGCCGGCTTTGGGGAAACTCGTTTAAAAACGAGCGTTTGGGGTGAGTACCGCATAGCGGTTATTATCTCTGGTAATATTGCTGTTGTTGGTGTGTTTTTGTGATGGGAAAACATTCCAGGAAACGTCATCACCGGGAGAGGTCGTCCTCTTCCTCTAGTGCTTCCAGGTCTCCCTCTCCTGCCAGATCCAGGTGCCGTGATACTGGTGCTGATGCGCATATTAAGCGCTTGATCAGGGAGACTTTGTCTGAGATGGGTGATGCTGGATCCCGTCGCAGGTGTCCTGCTCCTGTTTCTTCGGACTCTAGTGGCGATGAGTCTGCGGGTTTGGGAGAGGAGGAGTTAAAAGGCAAATATGTGGACAAGGAGACTATGTCCGCAATTGTGCAGCATGTTAAAGAGAACATGGGGTTCCCTGACGGAGACGCGCCTAGTACCTCTAGGGGCCCTTTGTTGCGACAATTTCAGAGTGCTGCCACTGTCGATGTCCCTGTCCATCCCTTCATCCGAGATGTTTTGAAGCGCGAGTGGGCTGATCCGGATCGCATCCTGATTCCGCGCTTCATGACTAAACTCTATCCTCTGCAGGATATGGCTACTGAACTACCTGATTCGATTCCTATTGACTCATTTGTGGCTAGTTTGGTGGGGCGTACTTCCCTTGCTGAGGATGCTGTACTGAAGGATCCGGTTGACAAGAAGGCGGATGTGGCGCTCCGTAAAGTGTATTCTGGTTCCCACCTGGCCTTACGAGCAGGCATCTACGGGACTTATGTGTCGCAGTCACTGTTGTCTGACCTGAAGTCCCTCTATCAGTCTATGGATAATGCCACGGACTGTTCTGGTTTGCTGGAGCAGATTGAGCGTCAGGTGGAACTCCTATCTGATGTCTCCTTTGACGTTGTGCGGGCTTCGGCTCTTTCCGGGGGAGCTTGTGTGGCTGCACGGCGCAGTCTTGTCCTTAAGGACTGGAAGACTGACTCTGCGCAGAAAGCATGCGCTTTGAGGTTGCCCTTTCAGGGTACTATGTTGTTTGGGGGGGGAGTTGGAGGCGAAGTTACACAAATTGTTTAAGGAAAAGAAGCATTCCTCTTCCTTTAAAATCTCTACTGCTGCTCCTGTCCCTTCTAAACCCAAATCTTTCTTTCGCCCTGCTTCTCGTAGACAGTTTGTGAGAGGCCAGGGTAGGTTTGCTTCTGGCCGTGGTCGGGACCGTAAGGCTAAATCCCCTCCTCCTGCCAAGCCACGTTCCTGACTCTTTGGCGGTGGTTCCCGGGTTGTTGGTTGGAGGGCGGCTGCGCTTCTTCCTGGCTGCCTGGGTTCAGTCTTGTTCCGACGTCTGGGTGTTGGACATCATTCGCCAGGGTTATGTTCTGGAGTTTACGACTCCGCCTCCAGACTCGGGTGTTCGGCCGACTCCTTGGCCTTCGAGTCGCGTAAAGCGGTCTCATCTTTCTCTCGGGCTTCTGGACCTTCTTCGAAAAGGTGCCATTCAGGAGGTTCCCCCGCTGGAGACGGGGTTGGGTTTCTATTCCCTGGTCTTTCTGGTTCCAAAGAACACGGGGGGTTTCCGCTTAATTTTGGATCTGCGGGTTATGAACAAATGGGTGGCCAGAATTCCTTTCCGCATGGAGACTTTACAAAGGATAATTCCGTTGGTACTGCCGGGGCACTTCATGTGTACCCTCGACCTTCAGGATGCGTACTACCATGTACCGATCCATCCTCGGTCCCGCAGGTTTCTGAGGTTTTGTGTTCAGGGACGTCATTTCCAGTTCATGGTCTTGCCGTTCGGTCTCCGGTCGGCGCCACGGGTGTTTACGAAGGTGGTGGCGCCTTTGGTCGCATGGCTTCATCTCCAAGGGGTGATGGTATACCCCTATTTAGACGACTGGTTGATCCATGCTCCATCTCGGGTCCTGTTACTGGAGGCCAGGGAGGTGGTGTGCTCGGCGTTGTGGGCCCATGGTTTCCTGATCAACTTGCCCAAGTGTCAACTGACTCCGTCTCAGGACATGGTTTTTATTGGGGCCCGATTCCGTTCGGATCTGAACCGTGTGTTCCTCCCCGAACCTCGGGTGACGACGTTGGTGTCCCTTGCTCATCGTTTCTGGTTGGGGGGAGCCTTTCCGGTGCGCCTTTGGTTGCGTCTTATGGGTCTGATGGCGGCGACTGTTTTTACAGTGGCTTGGGCACGGTTTCATCTGCGCCCCCTTTGGGTGTACCTTCTGTCTCTTTGGGATCCCCGGTCCCTCGCTTTGGAGATTCTCATTCCTGTGTCTCCAGTGGTCCTCCCGGTTCTTCTTTGGTGGTCTGTGAGGGATCATCTGTCTTTAGGTCTGCCCCTGCAGTCTTCTCCTTCTCTGGTCTTGACTTCGGATGCCAGCGCCTTGGGTTGGGGGGCGACCTTGGGGTCTCGCTCCCTTCAAGGTCGTTGGTCCCTCCTGGAGAGCCGGTCATCCAACTGGAGAGAGCTCACGGCGGTGTGCCGGGCTGTGATGGGTTTCCGCGCTCTGTTGCTCGATCGGAACGTGTTGGTGCGGTCCGACAATATGGTGACGGTGGCCTATCTGAATCATCAAGGGGGGATTCGTTCGGCGTCTTTGAATGCGGTGGTGGTGCCCCTATTTTGTTGGGCGGAGGGCCATCTGCTGTCTCTGACGGCGGTTCATCTTCGGGGAGTGGACAACTTTGTGGCGGATGCCCTGAGTCGGTGCTTTCCGGATTCTCTGGAGTTGTCTCTCACCCCGGTTGCGTTTCGGCTTGTGTGCGGGAAGTTTGGGCGTCCCTTTCTGGACCTCTTTGCCTCCCGGCACAATGCTCAGCTCCCTCATTTTTGCTCCCGGTTTCTGCAGGAGGGTGCTGGGGGGTGGACGCTCTGTCTCTCCCGTGGCCGTCGCGTCTCCTCTATGCCTTCCCCCCCCTGGCGCTGATTCCCAGGTTTCTGGCCCGGTTGTGTCAGGAGGATCGGGAGGTGGTGGCGGTGCTACCGTTTTGGCCTCGGAGGTCTTGGTTTCCGACGGTGCGGCTTTTGGCGGTGCAGGGTCCTTGGTTTCTTCCCCTGTCTCCGTCTCCTCTGCGGTCTTCCCCGTGCCTGTCTCTTCTCCGGTTGCGGTTGTCGGTGTGGAGGTTGAAAGGCAGGGTTGGCGACGGCGCGGTTTTCCGGAACATTTAGCGATGGCTCTTCAGCGTTCCCGACGACCTTCTACCCTTAAGGCTTATGATCGTCATTGGGGTAATTTTAATCGCTGGTGTTCTGCGTTGGGTGTCTCCCCTTTGTTCTGTTCCGTGCCGGTTGTCCTTCAATTCTTGTGGGAAGGTTTCGAGAAGGGTTTGGCTGTTTCTACGCTGCGTGCCCAGTGGGCCGCTGTTCGGGCTTTTCGTTCCCCGTGGGGGAATCTTTCGGATGTTGAAGACTTGGTTTCTCGTCTTCTTCGCAGTTTTACTGTTTCCCGGCCTGTGCCTCGCCCTTCCTTTCCCCTGTGGGACTTGCCTTTGGTCCTGCGGGTTTTGGTCGGTCCTCCTTTTGAGCCCTTGGAGACGGTGGATTTAAAGTTTCTCACCCTCAAGGTGGTTTTCCTGGTGGCTGTCACCTCTGCTCGACGTCTTGGGGAGTTGGGGGCCTTGATGGCTCGTGCTCCCTTTCTGTCTTTCACGGAGGGTGGGGTTGTCCTCCGCCTGGATTCTTCCTTTGTGCCGAAGGTTTCTTCGCAATTTCACAGGTGCCAGGAGTTGGTGTTGCCCTCCCTGGGCTCTGTCTTGGATTCTCCCGGTGGTCTTTGTTGGATGTGTGCAGGGCTCTGCGCGTTTATCTTGACCGAACTGCGGAATTTCGCAAGTCGGACTCCCTTTTTGTCTCCTTTGGTGCGGCTTCTCTGGGGTGTAAGGCTTCTTCTGTGTCCATCGGCCGTTGGCTGAAGCAAGCCATTTCCTTGGCCTACTCTCTGTCTGGTTCTCCTCCTCCTTTGGGGGTTCAGGGTCGTTCTACGAGAGGGGTGGCTGCTTCTTGGGCGGAGGTTCGGGGTGTTCCTCTCTCTGAGATTTGCAGGGCTGCCACGTGGGCCTCTTCTAATACCTTCATCAGGCATTATCGTCTCCTCAATCTTTTGGGGGATGATGGAGGTTTTGCATTGGGGGTGTTGAGCTCTGTTCGCTCCTAAATGTTTTTTTCTGCTTATTTCCAATAAATCTCTGGGTTTGTTTGCTATCCTGGTGGTTTGTTGTGTTTTCTGGTATGAATGCCGGTGTTTGCTTTGGTATTTCTCACTTGTCCATGACGGTGTCGAGGACGGAGGGACCTGGGGGTAATGTCCTATTACTTACCGGTAATCTTCATTACTCCGGGTCCCGTAGTCCTCGACACCGTCATGGCTTCCCTCCCTCCCTCCCTGTCTGCCGGCCTTCATTGGTGCTTGGTATTTCAGGAGGAATGCTGGGACGGTACTCCTTAAGTACTCCCAGTGGGAGGGGGAGGGTAGGTCCAGCATTCCTTCGTTCTTTTTTCTGTCAGTGAGATAGTAGATCTCACTTGTCCATGACGGTGTCGAGGACTACGGGACCCGGAGTAATGAAGATTACCGGTAAGTAATAGGACATTTCCAGTGATTCATATATAATAGGATTCTGCCTCTGAGTTAATTCTTGGACTTAGCCCTCAAAGAAATTATTGCGTTCCATGAGTTGATATTAGAAAAGGACCGGCTTGTGAATGACACGTGACAAATGTATGTTTGTGAAACTTATTCTGCTCCAGAAAATCGGGAATTCATTCCTTCCTTAAAAAGGGTCCTACTCAAGCCTTTTCACAGGCTTTGGAGTTCGAACATGGCCCACAAAAAGCTGTGGTTTCAGGAGCTTTCCAGATGTATATCAGCATTCTTTGGTGATGTTTATCTTTTAACTACCAGGGATTTTATTACATATAGGGCGCACTTTCCCTGCTTGCGCCACAGCGTACCTTCAAACAGGGACGGAGTGCGCACACAGGAAAAGTGCGCCTCATTAGTGAATCAGATAAGAAAGTGGTCCATAATGGCAAATGTTGCTAGTTTGAACAGGTAAATGCATGCTGTATAGGTTTTATGCAAGGTATGGGAGACTGCATGGATTTGAGTTTTCTGCAAGCAATGTTGTGGAAATATCAGGAAAATCAGCAGTAAAAATCGACCAATCAAGCCATATAACAGGCCCACAGAAAAATAATCGTCCCACGCACTGACTTGTCAGACCAGCACCCTTTGGCACCGCCAGATTGCCTTGTAGTACAAAAGGGGGTGGCCACTCTGACCCCGATAGTGGTCCCCTTGGTTATGCATTGATGGGGTTTTCCTGTAGCATGGACATCAGTCTCCTGGAGTGTACATAAAAACTCAGCTGAGGGATCTAACATAGGCTTGTTGGGGAAAAGCTTGGGCAAAAGACATTCTTCGTGTATTTTTTTTTTTTTAGTTTAGAAAGCTTTATTAAAAAAAGATAGAGAAAACATGGTACAGAAATATAATAAAGAGAATGGGATACAAATCCCAGGGGTAACAGAGAATACAAATTAAAATACATTGGTAAAAAAATCTGATACGTCAGAAATTGCAAGAGTAAAACCAATATAAGAGGAAAACAAAGTCATAGAGTACCATAATCAAACTAGCCTTTTTGTTTTTGCTTTTTGAGATTGAAAGACAGAAAAAAGGAGAGAAAAGAAAGAAGGAAGAAGAGAGGGAAAAGAAGAGAGAGGAGAATATTCTTCATGTTTTTTGATGGAGTGATTGGAAGCTGTTGCGAAGTCTAGTGTGAAATCCTCTGATTGTATCTATGCAGCTCCCCAAAAATATTTTTGATATCTTATTTGCCTTTTGTATTTTCCTATGTACATTAAATAAAAAAAAAGTAAAAGATATGTAAAAAAAAATCCTTAGTCTGAGCACAACTGGCAACCCATCTGTACCCTGGTGGTGGCCATTTATCAATCGCTTGCAAGCACCAAAAGGCACACAAGTCAGTGACAGATTAGCCAGTCAGGCTAGTGGACCTCATTTGCATGGGCAACACCTCCACATGCACAATTAAGTCCCAGGCTCTTTGTGTGGCATTTGACACTGCGCGTGCAGCCCACTGCATGGCGCTGGGGCACAACTGCAAAGGCTGATGAATGATGTTTGATAACTTAATTTATATCACAGCAGTTGCATCTACCGTAAATGCAAAGGAAAAACATGTTCACACTGCAGCAACAAAGTTTTTGCATAAATGTTAATATTAGTAAACATCAAAAGAAAACTAGAACTTAAAGGGAAAAATATTTTGATTTTAGCATAAATGTTCATTGGGTGAGTCACTGTTTGAAAATATTGTCATCCATTTTACACTTATCCAAGGCGAGGGGTAATCGTAATGTCTCCAGCTACAAGACTGCTGTAACACTAGAACCTTCTTTCTTGGTAAAAATGGTTCTGCCTTAAAACAATAATCAATAACCACTTTCTTTATTTAGTGCTTTGAAACAGCAGCCCTGTTGTTTCGAAGAGCTAGAATTAGATCCCTTGCATAATTTACACGTTGACAGCATTTTATGCAAGTATCTTACAATACACTGTGCCTATTAAAATGTTAAAATGTCCAATGGAACGGTCCACGGTTGCTTCAACTAATCATATTTTTGCGAATTGCTTCATAATAATAAATTTCCATCGTCGTACGTTTGGGTTAAATCAATTGACTTACAGCAACACCTTTCTTTTGTAAGCCTTTTTTATGCTCTATAAAACTGGCCGACCTCAGCTGTTCTTGCCCGTTTAAACGCACGCATGTAAACAACAGACTTTAATAAAAAAAACACTAGTCATTGATAAAAATCCTGGATATATTTGAAGAATCTGTTGTTTACTTTTCAATGCCCTCTTGATCTTGGGGAAAGGATTGTTTGAGAAATCGGATCATAAAAGGTCACGCGGTGAAGCTGCACTGTCTAGACAGACAGAAGAGTTCAGAGCGTGGGTCAGTAGGAATAGCACAATGACAGAGGACACAGGAGATGGTTTACTAAAGGTTAGCATGTGTGGTAAGTACTCAGTGAATCTGGCCTGCTTTTCGATAATCATACCTGTGGGTGGGCTCTGAACACCAAGAGGAACAAACAGTAGCTCGGATCTTCGGGTCTAATAATATACACAGAGATTAATTTATTTAAAAACATAAGTGCCGGGGTTCTTATCAGGAGGCAGCTTGCACCAGCCCATGTCTCCTGTTGGCGCCGCCTAAAACAGATCCAACTGCTAACCGTAAAAGTGGGGAGAGGATGTGGCGTAATGGGCAGATCTGCAGACTTTAAAGTTGGGGAACCAGGTTCAAGTCTCGGAGCAGCTCAACATCCTTAACATTCCCGTAAATTAATGTGTCCTTAACTGGTGCTCATCAAAAGCGCTGGTATTGATGATTACGTGACGGTGCTGAGCACCGGAAACCACCAGGTCAAATTAAGCACTGATTATACATGGATCGTTGTATAGATACATGACTATGTCCTGCCAGATTGTCGTCCTTTTGTCATGATATGCTGCTGTAGGCATCATATATTCATCATATATGGATCCAGGAAACAAGGATACAAGTTGGCACATCTGGCAGTGCCAGACTGTCTGAAAGGCAAGTCCAATATTTATCTCAGCTACGGGTATCGGAACCTGCGCATCTCTTATGTGCTGTTGGACTCTTGCTCTAACCTGCATGATGCACTTTTGCGGGAGACATCACTCTAAGAAAGTGTTAAGAGTTTTATTCACCATCCACAGCACAAGACTCAGCACAACAGAATCTCAGCGCCCTGCATTAAGCATGACATCAGTGTAGCGTCTTTCCAAGCCCGGGAGCATGCAAATGAACACGGTACACACGGAACTCTGTAACAGACGTCTTTATTCCTCAGCAAGCGACCACACACTGCATGTAGTGCATTCTAACGTTTATAGCCACACCATAACACCTCACAGCAGATTACGTAATTCCTGTTTAGAGTCCGCCCAGAACTGCATGGGCTCTGACGCGCTTAATATCAAGACACTACAATCAGGACTCCCTACCTTCCTTGCAATGCTTCACGTAATTTCAGCGAATTTGAGGGGTCAAGCAAATTGTGTTTCCAAATCATGCATTCTTTTTTAGTGCAATGAGTTCTACTGCATAGAGATTTGTTCCACTCCATGG
The DNA here is from genome assembly GCF_964204655.1 of Triturus cristatus. Lineage (NCBI taxonomy): Eukaryota > Metazoa > Chordata > Amphibia > Caudata > Salamandridae > Triturus > Triturus cristatus. Next base: position 708,047,440 of record NC_140587.1, on the reverse strand, counting down.
AGAACAGCCAACACCCACGTTAATTTGCAATGCAGCATAAAAGACCCTCATTTGGAAACAAAGGTCCCCCATTTGAGATCAACTTGACCCCTTATTTGCACAGAAAACTTACTAAACTGAAACCAAAATACCCTGTGGTTTAATTCAAGAGACCAGTGATTCATATTTATTTTGCAACATTTTAGTAATGTAGACGCCTGAAATTTACGATTTATACCCAAGCTTTTCGGTTTCTCAGTGCCCACCATGCAGTTGTCAGTGCATAACTACTGGTTAGACTATGAGACTAATGCATATGGTCCTGTTCCTCTAAAGCGGTAGAGATTCGACAAGAGAATGGAATACCTGCTACTTAGTCCCTCTGCTCAATTGAAGTGGAAGTGAAACTGCCCCGGCATAGAAAAGAACTGAACAAGCAGTGACTGATATCCTTGTATGTGACTATCTCTCCATGCTGCCAGCAGCAGGCAAATGATTCTGGCCTTTCCAGAAACAAATGACTATAAACCAAGAAAGTGTTTATGAGTCTGATATGTAGATCTACAGGAGTGCTCTTCTACCTACATTTACATGCTTTTGTGAATCGCTCCAAGCAGCCAACTCCCTACTGATAAAAAGTGCAAAGAGGGCACAGTTCTTGCTGTTTGTACAAATTTAATTTATGCATAATGTCAGCTTCCGTGTCTTTAATGAAATCCAGATTCTCTGGTCATGGTAACAGGAGAATCGCAATTGTATATGTATATTTCCATCATATTTTACATGTTTTGGAGCCAATTACCAAAGGCATGTAAAACTATCTGAAGTAGTACTACAGTTGTGTACTACTTCATGTACTCATACATGACTTTGTGAACTGGCCACTTTGTGTGTACTGATAACTAAGTCCTGATTGCCGGTGAGTGTTCAAATGTGTGGGTGAGTAACAAATTAAAGGTTAATTAAGCTACCAAAAGCATACTTTGTAGTCAATATTTAGGTCAACAGTGGTGATGCTGACTTTGGATCTAAAATGTGTTAATGATCATTGCTGGCCTCCAATTTCTGCTACAGGTTATATTCTGCCATTTATTGTCACATTCTGTTCTAATAATTTGAATCAGCTCATAGCATTTTCCTTGAGAGGTGGCTTTTTTCTGTTGCATATTTTATTGAGCTAAGGAATGGAACATGATCCTGGATCACTTTATAGTGACACGCTTATAGAGCACTTGTAGAACACTGGGGTAATGGTGGAGGGGGTGGAAGGAAACAGACACAATCATTGTCATGCTGGACCACAAAAGTCACTAAATGAACCTGGTAGCCTGGCACAAAGTCAAACTTAACTTAGAGGTGAGTTGACGTATAAAGTATTTATGCGGCACAGAATCAGTAATAAAGCGAAAATAAAACACAAGAAAAATCACAAACCAATTTAGCAAAATGGAGTCAATTTTAATAAATAAAATGATACCAGAATGACAAAAATCCAATTAGTAATACCAAAGACATTAATTATTAAAGTGTTTTTGATAATAGCGACTAAATGCACAAAGCACCAGTCGCCGTTATCTGGTCATGGCAAAACTGGGAAACGTCACAAGTTCAGGCTGCCCATGATTGACCGTGAGTCTGGATACAGGGGCCAGGTTGGTCCCTCTGAAGAGTTTCTTTCTCAAGTGTGGCAGGAAGAGTAGTGTTCCCATTGGACAAGGCACTGAGGATGAGGCTTTCAGTGTGAAGGGCAGGTCGAAAGCCAAGGACAGTCATTGCTGTAGCATGAAGATCGGGTCATTGCTGGAGCTTCACGTTGGTGGTCGCCGGGGGTCTGTTGTTGCTGTAGCACAAAGTGCAGCTCTCATGTTGCCAGCTTGCAGACTGTTGCTGATGGTGCGAAGAGCATGACTCACTGGAGCTTGGTGTTGGAGGTTGTCGTGGGCAGCAGAGTTTTAGCGCAAATGGGCCTGTTCACAGTTGTGAGGAGCCCTAACTTTAGGATTTTCACCTTATTTTTCATGGAGGAGCTCCCACTGATGCCAGCCAAGGAGCCAGGACCTGGGAGGGCACCTCTTGGGCATCAGGACTCACTCCAGCAAAGGCCATCAGCAGGGCTCAGGCAGGTGCAGGCTGGTCCAATTGCAGCTGGTCAGCTGGGCAGTTACAGGGAGGCCTCTGAAGCTTGTTGTCACCCTGTAGCACACACAAAAGGCTAGCCAATTAGCCCATGGACTCACTCTAGTGGTCCTCGGGCAAAAGATAAGGTCCAGCTGTCCTTCCTCTGTCAGTAGGGCAGCAAGTCAGTCCTTCCAGCAGCAAGGCACAGGGCAGTCTTTCTGGCAGCAGGGCATCAGCGCAGTCCTTCTTCTGAATCTTTCACAGGCCCAGGAGTGTACTGAAGAAGCGTCCTGAAGGCCCTTTTTTTATACCTGGTGCCAATCTTTGTGTGGGAAACTTCTTGCTCTACCCCCAACACTGGTTCTGGAAAGTTCTTCCCCTTCCCCTGGTCAGGACTCCAAACTGTCTGGGGTGACACGAGGCAGGGCAGGCCTGGGGCCAAGTTCCTTTGTGTGTGATGGAAACAAAGCCCTTAAGATTAAGGTGGGCAGGGTACAGCTCCGCTCCAGTTATTCTGTCAGGAAGGTCCTCTCCCAGCTACACTCAGGCCCCACTGTTCACTGTCGATAACCAATATGCATCCTTAATGGGGGAGCCATTACCAGGCCCAAGCAGCTGGAAGGACTCTGAAACTTAGGGGTAGGAAATGCCAACTTTCTAAAAGTGAAATTTTCAAAACTGTAATCAAAAATCTGTCTTCACCATTAATAATTATTTTAACTTACAAGTCATTTGAGTGTAAACAAGATGGGCTAGATTCACAAAGAGCCTTCGCACTCGTGACGGGATCTCCGCACTTGTGGAGTGATCTCCACAATGAGAAACTGCAGTGGGGAGATCCTGCCACAACTGCGGTGATCCTGCCGTGACTGCAGAGCCTTCACCGCGATAGGTGAGGCTCTTTGTGAATGAGGCCCCCTATCTCTACCTTATCCCAATCCTTAAACTATGGTGATCCAGTGTTGGCCTATGAGAGTGATAGACCTTATTATAGTCATAAATGACTTCCGGAGTTTTTCACTACCAAGACATGTCCACATTATAAATACCATGTGCTCTGCCCTATGAGCCTTTAGGGCCTATGTTAGGGGTGACTTATAGGTATTACAAAGGAAGGGTTACTACTCGAAAAAGGTTTATTTTGCCAGTGTCCAAATGGCAGTTTAAAACTGCACTACAGGCTACAGTGACAGGCCTGAGACATTTATTTAAAGGCTGGTTTAGTGGGTGGCACAATGAGTGCTGCTGCACACTCCACAGGCTCTGGGTATGGACAGCGCAATTTACTCAGGATTTACAAGCAAATTAAATGTGCCACTCGTGCTTAGGCCAACTTTACCATGTTTTCGGGAGAGGGCACAAGCACTTTAGCACTGGTTAGCAGTGGTTAAGTACACAGAGGTCCAAAACCAGCAAAATGGGTTAAGCAAGTGAAGGCAGAGGGAGGAAAAATATTGGGGGGGGGGGGGGGGTAGCCCTGCAGAAAGGGCCAGATCTAAAAGTATTTTGGCTACATACAAGGTCTTCAAACCTGAAGACCAGGGCTAAGTACTTGGTCTTTAAACCTGGGTTCTAGCCTTTGCTTTGGCACTTCACAAAAAAGCTATATATATATGTACATATATGTAATGTAAAAACCAACATATGGTCCTAATTGCTTACTTTAATCCCTTTTTCCACTGTATCATGTTTCAGTAATTCTATGTGTGGCAGCTTCTAATACTCAGTAAAGAGCTCTGCTGCCTTTAGAGATAAGTTCACTTGATATCAAATACCACAAAAACACCTAATAATAACACGAAGGGCCACAAGTCTCAGTATGCCATAGACCAGGATACAGAGGAAGAAAGTGCACTCAACAGAGGTAACAGGCTTGAGCTAAGGCAGAAGAAAAGCAGAAGTATATGAGCTTTGAGCTGAAATTCACCACCTCTTATCTCATCCTCCTTCTTGCAATGGTAGAAGTGAACAAGTGGAGATCATGAACAGACGTTAGCAACAACAGCAACAAGCATTGGCAAAGCCAATAGGTCTCTCCTATCCAAGAGCTATTGGCTTTGCAATGTGCTTTAGCCATTATGTACAGCAGTGTGGCTGCTGTTTAGCATGAATACAAGTTTGTGGTGTTGGGTGGGGTAGGATAGAGTGGGGTAGATTGGGTAGAGTGGAATGTGGTAGTCTGGGATAGAGTGGGATGGGGTAGATTGGTGTAGAGTGGAGTGAGGTTAGAGTGGGGTAGAATGGAGTGCGACAAATTGGTGTAGGTGGGGTGGAGTGGAGTAGAGTTGAGTAGGGTAGATTGGAGTGGGGGAGTTGAGTAAATTAGCATGGTACATTGGAGTGGGGTTAATTGAATTGGGGTAGATTGTGGTGAAGTGAGTTAGATTGGGGTGGAGTGAGGTAGATTAGAATGGACTTGGGTAGACTGGAGTGTAGTGAGTTAAATTAGAATGGGGTAGATTGGAGTGGGGTAGAGTGTAGTTGGATATATTGGGGTAGAATAGAGTGGAGTGGGGTAGATTGGGGAAGACTGGAGTGCAGTGCATTTGGGTAGACTGGAGTGGGGTAAATTGGAGAGGAGTGTGGTTGATAAGAGTGGAGAGGAGTATATTGGAGGGGTGTGGGGTAGATTAGGGTGAAGTGGGGAAGATTAGGATGGAGTAGGGTAGAGGGCCCTGGGGTGGACTGGAGTGGGATAGATTGGGTGGATTTTGGTAGGGTAGACTGGAATGAAGTGGGGCCGTTTGGAGTGGAGTGGGGTTAATTGGAGTGATATAGAAGTGGGGTAGTTTGGAGTATTGTATATTGGAGTGGAGTAGATTGCCACTTGGATGAAGGACAGCTGCTTCAAGCTAAACTCGGAAAAGACCGAAGTCCTCATCCTGGGCTCCACCCCCTCTGCCTGGTGGCCTGCAGATCTTGGATCCCCCTGACACCCAAAGACCATGCAGGTGGCGACAGCCTTCATCCCATTGTGGAAGTTGTTCTTGGCGACTGTGGGTTCGTTGGTGAGAGAGAGGATCAGCTGGATGCCATCGGCATAGGAGACAATGTTGAGTCCGTGGTTCCTGGCAATGGCTGTGAGTGGAGCCATGTAGATGTTGAAGAGAGTGGGGCTCAGGGAGGATCCCTGAGGCACTCCACAACTGATCTCTGTAGGTACAGAGTGGAACGGTGGTAGTCTGACTCCCTGTGTTCGGCCAGTGAGGAAGGAGCAGATCCATTCCAGGGCTTTGTCGCGGATACCGTCGTCGTGGAGTCTTGTGCATAGTGTGTGATGGGAGATGGAGTTGAAGGCGGCCGAGAGGTCCAGGAGGATGAGGACTGCAATTTTGCCTTGGTTGAGGAGGGTGCAGAAGTCATCTGGCGGTGAGGATGTGCCTCGGAAGCCAGATTGGAAGAGGTCCAGGATGTGGTTCGCTTCGATGAACTTGGAAGGTTCGGCGTTTATGGCCTTCTCAATGACCTTGGCTGGGAAGGGGAGTGGAGAGATGGGTCTGAAGTTTTTGAGGCCCTTCGGGTCGGCATAGCGTTCTTCAGCAAGGGGTTGATCTCAGATTGTTTCCAGTCTTTCAGGCATGTGGCGGATTTGATGGAGTAGTTGATGGTGTGGCAGAGTTCGGGGAGATGGAGGTGCCGGCTTTGTTGAAAATGTGATGCGGGCAGTGGCCCGAGGGTGCTTCAGAGTGTATGCTCTTCATGATCTTGAGGGCGTCGTCAGTGGTGAGGGGAGTCCAGCTGAGCAGGGTCTGCTGGGGTCTGGTGTCATTGGGTGCGGTGGTTACAAGTGGGGTGAGAGGGTCTGGGGTAAGGAGACTGTTAAAGCTGTCGTAGATCTCCTTAATCTTGCATTGGAAGAAGGTGCTGAGGTTGTTGCAGTGGTCTTGGGAGGGTAGGATGTCTGCTGTCTCTCTGCTGGGTTTGGCGAATTTTCTGACCACAGCGAAAATGAGGTGGCGGTGTGCGGTGACAGTGGTTTTGAAGGCTGAACGGTCTTCTAGGTTCTTGATGCTCCTCCATCTCTTCTCGATCCGTCTACAGGTGCATCTGGACTCATGAAGGGTGGGAGAGAACCAGCTAGCTTTTTTGGAGTGTCACTTGCCTGGCACTTTCTTGAGTGGAGCCAGTGTGTCAGCGCAGTTGGAGATCCATTGGTGGAGGTTGGGTGCTAAGGTATTAGCGTCTGCGGAAGTCGGAGGTGGTGTTCTGCTGAGTGAGGTGGTGAGCTGTTCTTCGGTGATCTTGTTCCAACTTCTGCAAGGTTAGCGGTGTGCGTGGTGGTGTACGGAGGATTTGGTGAAGGAGAAGTGGATGCAGCGGTGGTCGGTCCGAATCAACTCAGATGTGTGGCTTAAGGTGATGTTGTTGCTGGCAGAGAAGATGGGGTTGAGCGTAGTTCCTGTTGAGTGGGTTGGGGAGGTGAGCCGTTGTTTGAGTCCGACAGTGGTGAGGTTCTCCAGCAGGGATTGTGCGTTCTTGTCATTGGGGTTGTCCAGGTGAAAGCTGAGGTCGCCAAAGAGGATGTAGTCTGAGGAGGCAAGAGCATGGGGTGCGATGAAGTCGATGATGGAGTCGCTGAAGGATGGATGGGTCCGGGGGGTCTGTAGATGAGGGTGCCACAGAGGTTGGTGTTCGGGTTGGTCTGGAAATGGAAGTGGAGGGGCTCCATGATGGTCAAGTGATCGTCCGAGTGGGTGGTGAGGCGGAGGGTGCTATTGTGTACAGTTGCGATGCCTCCACCCGGTTTGTTGATGCGGTCCTTGTAAATAATCTTGTAGCTGTCCGGGATAGGGGTGGCGATGTCAGGGGTGGAGGTGGAGTTCATCCAGATTTCCGTGAGGAAGGCAATGTCGGGGTAGACAGAGACGAGTAGGTCTTAGATCTCCACGGCGTGTTTGCGGAAGGAGCGTTTGTTTAGCAGGATACAGCTGAGGTGGTTGGGTCTGGCATTTGTCAGTTGTGCGGTGGTGGGGGCTAGTGTACAGTGGCAGGCCAAGGTACAGCTGCAGTTTTGTCAGGAAAAGGGGACCTGGGTGTAATTCGGCAATGCCCAGCAGCAGCCTGTGTGGTGTCCGGTGTTGAGGGCGTGAAGGGCGCTGGTGTTGTAGCGGTGGATGGTCTGAGGACCAGGGCCCATGGTGCTGGGCCACCATGGAGTAGCGTGAGGGAGAGGGCTGGACAGCTGCGAGGCAGGAAACATGGGAAAGTGGCGCCGGAGGGGTTGGAGCTACGGGGGATGAGCAGCTACAGGGACACGCTGAGGGAAGGCACAAAAGTGACAAGAGGAAAAAGTGCAAAAGCAGAAAAGTGAAAGAAAGTGACAGAAACACAGAAAAAGACAGAAAGCGGCAGAAAAGCAGAAAATATGAAAGGAGGAGAAAAGAGAACAGGAGAAAAGGCAGAAAGCAGAGGGGCAGAGGGCTGATGACAGAGCAGTAAATGGCAGTAGTTCCAATCAGTGCACCCCCAGCCGCGTGTGTCAGCAGTCACTCACCGACAGTCTCTGGGTGGATTTTCAGGCCTTGCAGGGGGCAGCAGGATGGGGCCACAACAGCCTACCAGGGCCTGAAGATGTCAGCTAGGGTGGGCGCGAGTGTACTCTAGGGTGACCATGGCTGCCACAGGCCCCCACGGCAAGAAGCGCTGGCTAGCCGTGATGACCTGCACCCAAGAAGGTGGCTGCCTCTGAGGCTGGCATCAGCTGCAATATCCCGACCTGCAGAACTGCACGAGTGAAGCAACTCACCCCCAGGGGAGGCCACCCCCGGCAGGAGGTGGTCACTGGAGCTAGTCACCGGGGCTGGCGTCAGAGCAGCAGCGCCCCCGGAGCTGCCCAAGCTCTCTGCAGGAGCAGCTGCTGAGTAAGAGCACCACAACGCAGCCACTCAGCTACACTGCCCGGCCCCAATCAAGGCTATGTGCGGCCGCGGCAGTCTAGAAGACAGGTAAGAAAAGATGGGTGAAGGATGCCCCCGGGAAGTACAGATAAGTAATGGAGTAGCTCCTCCGGCTGGTCGACAGAGCCTCAACAGAGTGCGGCCATCTTGCTGCACTTCGCGCTCATGCGTAGTGAAAACTCTCTTATTGACCAATAGCCACAGTCTGTACATCAGAAAAGTACATTGACTCATCACCCTCCCTTGTGGTAGATTGGAGTGAAGTGGGGTAGATTGGGTTAGACTGGGGTAGATTGACGTAGGCACCTGGGCACCAGCTTTCCACTTGCCTGTGTCCTCCATTTCCTGCTTGTTCCAGCCTGATCTAGAGACACCGCCGCTGCCTGTGTTTTCCCACCCGAGTTTTCCCCCCAACAGAAGCCCTTCTCACCCCAAGACCTGCTTAATGCAGGAGGAAGCATGATCACGTCAAAGGCAAGCCTGTATGCACCCGTCTGCATCTGGACTGTACCCAGCCAGCACCATGGCCCCCGGTCCTCAAACCCCCTTCAGATACACAATCGCCAAGCTCTACACCCTTGACCCTGGACTCCACAACAAACACTGCCGCCGCACTGACCCACGCTCCATGGTAGGACCTTTCACCCTCACCGACTGCCACTTCACCTGCCATAGCACACACACCAGCCCATGGCCAGCCCCACCCTGAACACACCACAGACACCACCTGAACAAAAACGCCAACTCGCATGCACCCTTCTCATCACACACTCACAATGCAAACACACCAAAAAAAATTGGGACCTCATCTCTACCCTCACACCTGATGTTCTCTTCCTCACTGAGGCTTGGCTCACCCCACTTCCACGCTCAACATCGTCACAGTAATAGCTGAAGGATACAAGATCACCCACTGCAACTGCATTAACAAGCCTGGTGGAGGGATCGCCACCATACACAAGAAATCCATTGAATGCACCACCACATATAATGGCATCACCCCAGCCATGGAACACCTAACATTCCAAATCCAAACCACCGTTAGGGGCACCCTCGCCTACCGTCCTCCAGGACTCCATCCAGTCTTCTGGAACTTCATCGCCCCCCCCTTGCCATAGACTCCAACAACTACATTTTCCTCAGTGACCTCAACTTACATCTTGATGATCACAATGACATCAACAATACCAACCTCCTTGACAACATGAACACCATCGGACTCACCCAACTCGACCACGACCACATGCTAGAACCCCATCGTCACCAACAGCGATTGCATTTGGGTCAGCCACACCATGGAATGATTACTCCATCATACACTTCAACGTCACCAGCTCATGGACCTCTGCCCCAGTCTGCCCAACACCACCCTGGGGCAAAGTCTCAAAGGACACATTGATCAATGCCGTCAACACCATCCACCCCATCCTCTCCAACAACCTATACCAGAACGTCAGATACTTCAGCAATTGGATCACAAACTGATACGCTCACATCGACAACAACACCCACAGAACGGCCCTAAAGCAGGCTAGCTGGTACACTGGAGACCTCAGAACCCCTAAACAACACTGGAAACAACTGGAAAGGAAATGGCCCACCAGCAAGGACACGACCGACAAGACCGCCTTAAAGACAGCTTTCAACCTCTATCACAGACTGTTGAGAGAATCAAAAAAATCAAATTAAAAAAAGGCCTTAGTCTCACCCATTGAATCAAGCTCCAATAACAGCAAAGAACTCTTCAACATCATCAAAGAATTTTCCAACCCCTCAACTGCAACAAACAACATTACCCTCTCACAGGAACTCTGTGACAACATTGCAAACTTCTTTCACAACAAGACCACCAACTTCTACAGAAACTTCAAACCCCAGCCCAAAGCCACTGACTTCTTCAAGCATTCCAATGAACCTGCTACCACCACAGACATACGACTAACCGAATGGAGCCAGTTTACCCCATAGGACACTGCCTCCTGGTGGCCCTCAGAACTCGGACCTACTCCTACCCACACTGACCATGCTAGGAACCTGCATGGTTGTGACTATTCTTATACTCTTCGCAACAGAAATGCTAATATGGTATGAAGCCCCAAGGACAACTTCTACCCGACTTCAAACATCACACACTGCATCCAACTATTCTGAAATAGTCCAACCTACAACCAAAACTTCTCAATTATACAGTTTGAAGGAGCCCGGGAACCTAATAAAATCAGAGCGCTCATTGCCTTTGTCAGGTCTACGAAAAGCTATATAAATGATACCTACTGAGTAACTACTTACGTGACAATACAGAAAGCTCCTTTTGCCTCACAAGGGGAATAGAAGCACTATTTAGATCCCAAAGCAATACAATACAACATTTTACTAATGATTCCAATGTGTGTATGTGATTTACCACTAAAATGTCTAGGGTGCAAAACCTGTGCACACTTTGCCCTTGCTAAACAATGGAGCAGCTCGGGTTTGCAACTCAGGTCTGGGTGTGGATGTTCCTTTAAATTAGTCCAAGGACTCTGAAATCACAGCCTGTTGTTGTTGAGTAGGTTGAAGATGGTTCCTGAAATAGTGCAGTATCCTCTAAAATATATGTATTCAGATACTGGTCAAAAGGAACTAAAGAAATCAGAATCTAATGTTAAAGGACTGTCTTTTTGCATATATACATTTTATTAAAGAATATTATCATATGGATGTACAGAAAAATGCAGTAAATTAAAATCTAGTTCTTCCTTGTGGCGATAAACAATCTCATAGGCGAAGAACTGATAATTCAAGCACAAAAATAAACAGGAAGAGAAATAAATTAGTGTCCCATGATGCACTGCTCCTTTGATGTATCCAAGAAAAAATGCTAAAACGTGCAAGAATAAGACATCTTTCACCAAGCAATATGACTGCAATTTTACCCATAACTTCAAGGTAATGCATATTATCGTATTAAGTCCTTGCACTAAATACCTTTTCATATCTGTAAAACCTGTAAAGCAGGTATTATTTGTTTTACCTTAGTGGTAGTTCATCAAACTAAGTGACTGTATAAACCTTTTGGTATTCAAAGCTGCAATACCCCAAGTTACAGGCAAAAATATGAAGTCTTCCAACTGCCAGCTTTCCTAGACAATGTGACACTTTTGGAAAATGTAATTTGCTTCAGCCTGCCATCTCTGCAACTCAAGTATTCACGTTTGAATTTTTCCCTCTTGCCAATATATTACTTACTACCCCATCAAATCCTCTCCTTGCTTAGTATATCATACTTTTTAGCGCTAAATGTCTCACTTTCCTCACTACAAAAATATTGGTAGTTTCTTCTATTTGAAAAAATATTAATTTGAACCACATGGATAGGATTACATAACTTGCCTCTATGTATATGTAACATGATATGTTTTCAGAGACATGCTAACAACAACAGTTGAAACACAAGTTGTCAATAGGAGTACATTTCTCAAAATATAAGTTTGATTTATGTGTCAGATTCAGTCATTTATTTTTCCCATATAGCTTTGGGGAATTTTGACAGTTAAAATGTAGTTTTTATTGACAAATGCAGTGGCTCGTGCCTCTGGGAGATCTGGGGCACATACGCCTGCTGAGCGCAAACCAAAAAGTCAGATTTGATTCCTTCAGGAAGTTGGATGGGGAATCATAACCAGTGTAACTCTAACCCGAATCCCAGTGCATTGGGGAAATCACGTGCAGTCAAACACTCTACAGGAGCGAGGGCAGACCAGGACCATGCAGGACTCTCCCAGGGCTCCCGACATTCACCAGCTGCATGAGAAAGAGATCAGACAACACTCACAAATGCCGGCACAACAGTAAAGATGCCCACAAAATGAGTGAAAGCAAGAAACAAGTAGAGACCTGTTGGCACTGCCCTAGATTCAAAGAAGAAAATTGCCATTGTCAACTGTTTACACAGCCTCTCTATCTAAACTTCCTAATATTGCCTCACAGACCACCACCCTCTGCTCATAGAGTCCTCCTGTTCTTACACAGAACCCACCTTCAGTCACTACAGGATGCTGGTCTTGTAAACCCCTGTCCTCACTAGACTGCTGTGTTGCTTTGCAGCTAGGTTTGAACTCTCTGCATCCGAGATATACAGAGCCACATGTATCATGCGTTTTACCGGTCACAAACGGCCCGATTCACAGAATAGGGCTGTTTGCGACCGGTTAAATGTTTTTTGGTATGTATGAATTCCAATTTGCGATTCAGTAACATGTTACTGTATTGCAATTTGGATTTGTGAATACATACTGATTCGGTATTAGGAAGGGGCGTGTTTAGGACGTCCCTTCCTGAAATGAATGGCAGCGATATGTAGGAATGTTTTGAGACCGAAATGCGATCACAAAACATCCGCAATTTGACACCTACTTTAGGTAGGTTGTAACCCATTCACAAACCGGAAGTAGTCCCCACCAAACCCCTACCCCTTTATGAATTTTTGTAAAAATGTTTTTAAAGAGCAGGCAGCAGTCCCACGGGCCACTGCCTGCTCTTAAAAAATTAAAAGAAAACTTTAAAAAAAAATGTTTATAAATACAGCCCGTTCTCCGGAAAACGGGCTGCATTAAAAAAAAAATGATTGCTTTATTTAAAAGCAATCACACGCATAATGGCCTGTTGACTCCGGCAGGCCAGCATCCCTATGATGTTAGCGATTCTTATGGGTCGCAAATTACGACCTGCCTCATTAATATTAATGAGATAGGTCGATTTGTGACCCATTAGGAAACGCTAAATGAAACTCACGGAGTTTCATACATTCAAATAGCGATTACTTAATTGTGGTTCGCAGTGAATCGCAATTAGGTAATCGCTATTTGAAATAATGATACATGTGGCCCATAGACACAGACTATTTGTTTGGCCTTATAACACACTGACATACACAAGACATCGCCTATGACCCGTAATGTGGTACAAATATATAGATATAGATGCATACTAACAGATCGATAGCTAGGCACCAAAGTAGAATGATGGACAAGCAGATAGGTAGACGCAAGGCACACCACACTTCCATCCTTCAAAGCAACACTCATTCTTTGTACCTTATTCATGTGAATTTCTAATCAGGTATCCACGCTACAAAATTGTAAGTCAACTATCAATAACATGCTTACTTGTCAGTATTTTCCAGGTCTTCTTTTCATCATCATAGTACTGCACCAGATTGCTGGGTAGCCGGTCTGGCCCAGGAGGCAATCCACCAACCAACAACAACATTTTCTTGTTGGATCGAATTCTTCACCCAAAAAAGAAGGAGAAACGGAAGTAAATAACCTCAGAGAGAGCAGAACTGATCACAGAAGAAACATGTAAAACAAACACAACCCTTTACAATTATTCTCTGTATTCCTTTTTCCTTTTCACCCTTGCCAGACCTACCGCTTGTTTTGAGGAAGGAAGCAGGAAAATGATCAGGGAAGCTGAACATCCTTCTACTTGCGGGATAATATGCTCCCTTTTATGCAATTTGTTAGAGGTTCGTTTTGAATGACCTTTTTCTTATATTATCCCTTTAAATCATCCCTTTTTACAGTTGAATACACATGAAATACTCTGGAGTTGTAGTAAGGTTAAGCATTAAAGTTGCATGTCAAAAATCTTATTAGTCAAAATCATTATTATGAGCCATTCTACACTCAAAGAACCTTGAAAGAATTAAGGTTATACGTCGCGTGTGAGAGCCAACTCCCTCCTCAGACACTGAAGTGCACATGCATGAATAGTAAGTGTGTGATAAAACGTGCAGATTAAGGTCCACATGCATGCACTTCCGCCATTTTGTTAATTTATCACCGTTTCCTATTTTTAACACAGATCCTTACCCTCCCTTGACATTCTTGACCCGCGCGTTGGCAGCTGCCTTAGCACCATGAGCGCGCGGAAACTGCACTGTTGCTTAGACCCTCCCCAGAGTTGGGACCTGCCAATGTGAGGCACTCATCAGGCCGCGTGGACACACTCAGCTGTGAAAAGTCACTCTAATTTCCTTGCCCGTGTTTTACTTTCGCCCCATTTCCCCCGGGCCACCTTCTGTAAGGAGAGACTGCCCACTCCTCATGAGCTGGAAATCCGCCGCCATTAACCGTGACAGCAATTCCCAATCTGCCTGGCAGTTCCGGAGTAGATGAGCGCCATGTCTCGCAGGCAGCTTAATGTGCGTCCCAGCTCTAACGCCAGACCTAATGAATGCCCTCCTGTTCACAAGGCTCATGGCTGCCGTAGACCTGTGACTCAAGCGGGGAGGCCAGGTCACCCAGTCACACGTAATACTTTCGGTGACAACTCTGCCAGAATATAGCCCCCACGGAAGGCACTATTATATAAGCTATGCTCTCCAAAACGTTTGTGGCACAATATTTAAAAGATATAAGACATTCAGTCCTAAGTATGTTACATCTAATGTAGCACACAATATGTTGATTTGGCTCCACTTAGCATGTCTTTATGTACAATTTGGTATTCAATAGGGGTAGCATTGTTTCAGAGTAGCACTTTTAAGCCTATATTTAGTGGCTGCAGTTTTTGGTGATCACACCTGACTATGTTAACTGGCCTCCCCAAGACCTTCCTCTGCTCCAGGATGTTGCTTGGGGGCCATCCTGGAGAAAGAAACTGTGATTTTGGGAGAAGCACCCTCCCGCTATCACCAGTAGGTGCCAGGGGATGATGGCGTTACAGTGGTGGCTGCTACCGCATGGGGTGGTGGGGTGGGGAGAGAGGAATGAAAAGAAAATATATAGCACTTACCTGGGGACGGCCTCCGTCCTCTTCTCTTCTGACTCCTTGCAGCACGGTAGCACACAGGCTCCCAGACTCCCCTAGTCATTCACAATGCTGCTGTCACCAGCATGACAGCAGCGTCGTGATTGGTCTGAGAAGCCCGTTCGACTCTCAGACAGGGAGTGAGACCCGGCTGTGCAACACAGCCGGGCGGAGAAATGCTAAGTGCGCATGACTGTTTTGCCAGTCCAAGACAGCTGGCTAAACTGTCATGCACACTTACAGAATGCCCACCACTCCTCCACCTGCTCTGGCCAGGCCAGCCCTGCCCCGCACCTAGAATGTAAACCAACTGAGCCAATACGGAAAAATACAATTATACTAACATTGCGTTACTGTCATTTTATTTTTCCCTTTTGAACTGCTAAGACACCAGTGGGGCGACGCTCCTCTGCCTTATCAAACTGTGTCGTACATCTGTTGCACGTGAATATGTGACATTACAATGCGATCAAAATTATCGCCGAACGTTACATCGCAGTTTTTACAACGCAAGTCATCACAATGACTTGCGCTGGTGGGCGCTGGACTTAGAAATAGTATGATTTACTATTCCAACACCAGTAAACGTACAGTAGGGAAGGTGTTGGAATAGTAAATCATACTATTCCTAAGCTTAGAGCGCCATCCAGCGCAAGTCGTTGTAACGACTTGCATTGTATTACCCGCGATGTAAAGGCATTGCGATGCAATGCCCGCGTGGTAATGGAGGTTTCCCGTTGCACGTGGATTATTTTAAACTGAAAAAGCTAAATAATTTCTTTATGCTAATGTGATTATGGGGTTATGGTTTAATTGTTCTTGATACAGTACTGGAAGTGTTTTATTCCAAATCTGGCGCTGGTCAATAGGCATTTGCGTTGCATTACACGCAATGTAATTAGTTTTTTTTTATTTATTTATGTACTTAACTCTGGTTGGCCGTATGCCGGAGTTTACTACCCCCACCCTGCCCCTCCCCCGTCCCTTGAGGAGCCGCAACTGTTTCCCACGCAAATCCAGGTTTACGTTGGATAGTACATCCCAACCCGTAATCTGTGCACGGGGTTTGCCTCAATTTTGTGATGCAAACCGAGCGCAAAACGTTAGTAAATCTGGGCCCAAGTTTGGAAAATGCTGGGTGTGGATTTAATAGTCACATATACGGTCTAAAATATTTGTGGCCCGATTCAAAAAGAAAAATGTAAATCTATTGCCATACATTTATTCATGCTGTTGAAGTGAATTTACCTTTTTCTTGAAGTCACAAAATATAAAACTGTTGCAGTTTCCCGAGTATAGTTCCACAATTAATTTATGAATTCCTACTTAAGCCTATATGGGCATCTTTTTGCATGCATGGTTATATATATTGTAAACTTACGACTTGGTATCTGTGAAAACTAAATGTTATTCTACATGCAAATTTTTTCTCCTTGGAGAAAATATTTCTCCCTAAGCAGATATCTCTTCCTCCACATCCATACCAATTTAGGTGTATTCTCTCCCCATTTACGGTTTGAATATGGATTTCCTTTTTCCCCTAACCTGAATGAATCTCCTTCTGTATACAGCTTAAGAATATGCCTAGGAAAGGTTTGTGAGTGCCCACAAGCTCAGGCGTTTGTTGGGGGTTCAACATCTTTCCAGGGCTTCCCTGTCCTGGAAGGGCCAATCCCTGCCTGTGGGAGCAGATTTAGTGCCATAGTCTTTTCCCCTCATACAGATGTAATATTATGTAGGAGTAAATCGATGCACTAGTGTATATTCTTCTGTTGTGATTACAGTGTGCAATACGAACAGGTATCCTGGGACAAACACACTCGCTTCTGTCTTCCTTGAAAATCACATAATTATCCATGGAGCAAAATCTTTGCTTGAGTAATTGATGTTTCGACTTTGCTAGATGAATCCATAGGAAATATATTTGCTCACATTAGCAATGAATAAACATAAAAGTATATTCACATACGGAAGAAAATGCAGAGTCCTAAAGTTAAAGAAAAAGGTGAAAGTGACAGCATAAATAAACATGAACCCTTCAGCTGACTTTAGTCCTCAACAGTTAACCTGGAATCTAATGTGATTTTTGTGGTGGATATAGATAGGACAGAGTCAAGCTTGTCTGAATGTGGCAGCTATGTGTGGCTCTCTGGTGGCCTTGTCTTGCATTTTTAGGTCTCACCTGCATGAGCATGTGCTACAAGCTTTCAAGACTCTTGTATTCTATAATGGGCGTGGAACCAGCCCACTACTTGCCATTCATTTGCAGCGTTGTCACTCTTCTTTGCCGACTTCTAATTGGGCTGCGCTTCACATGTGTCACTTCCTTTTCTTTCGGTGGCACATGGACCAAGCACAGATCAAATAAATGTAATAAGTGTCCTTCTGCTGGCCACCCCCTGCATGCACTATGATTCAGGTACGGTTTCTCTTTTGATGTGGTAATAGCACTTTTTTTAATCTTCCCTCATCCACCCCATCCTGTTTATTCTCACCCCTCCTATTTGCCCCTGTTTCTTCTGTGCCCAATGCCCTTCGTCCCTCCCTCCCGTCCATGTTTCTTTTCACCATTCCAGAAGAAGAAAAAAACGCTATGAATCTACCAGCACTGGCCGCTTCATAGTGCTTTTTTTTGCTGTCCCTTTACCCACCTGTGCACCCCAATTACCACAACTTACCCACCCGCTGCTACTCATTCCCACTGACCCCTTGGGTACCCATTCCACTGACTGCCAAAGCCAATAGACACTTATTGGCTTTTCCCATGCTTGTTTAAAAGATGGGTCTATCTGGAAAGAGACAAGCGAAGAATTGACATCTAGTTTCTGCCACTTACCAGCTTCACTCATTTTTCCAGACTTCTCAGAATTATGTTTAAAACATGTTTTCTCCTCAAAACGTTAGCAAGTAAACATATTTAGCAACAAAACTGAGTTGTTCTGAGTGTTTTTCTTATAGTTCAGCACTTTTAAAAGTGTGTCAAATAAAGTCAAACATCAAAACGTATCATTCAGAATATTTGATTATTGCTTAAATCAAAGTTTGACTTCCTAGAGTTTTATATCCTACATATGCTGCGGTCTTTGACAGCCCTTACCCAACTCCTCTTTCAAAGTTGTTACAGCTCTTTACCAAATTCTCCTCTCCTTCATCTGCCCCCCTCCTTATCACGCTACACCTCCACACTCACCCTTCCCTTAAAATAGAAAACATATTTTTAATGCCACAGAAAATTCACTTTGCAGAAGATTATGAATAAAATTAAAGAGATCCTTGTAGTGTAGACTGTACCGCCCCATGGCAAATGGCTTCAAATCTCTAATGTGTCTCATCATCATTAGAACATTGGAATGTTGGGAGCTCCATTGAAAACAATGGAGTGCTCTGGGCTTCTAATGGCCGGTAGAAGCCCGGACCTCCAACATTCCAATGTTGTTCTTCACAGCTGTTGCTGTGAACAAAGGCCTCAAGAAGCCCTAGGGAATTTCAATTCCTAGTGGCGGAATGTTCTAATAGCCTTATAGCCCTCTGTAGCCAGCCGGCCTATACTTGCATTAAAGTCCCGCTCAGTTGTTAAGGGCCCTCTCCTTCAGCTCGGGCCTTTAACAATGGAGTGGGCCTTTAATGGCGGTATAGACCACTACAGCGGGCTATAAGGCTACATTATGACAACACAAAGCATAGGAATGATGTCTACTAGCTGCTGTCTCTTAAAGGTGTTATGCAAGCAATCCGCAGGTCAACAGCTAAAACTAACTTTATGAAATGTGTTAGAAATACTGTGTATTAGTAGACAGCGTACTAAGGATATAGGCAATTATCTCCATCGTCTTACTTCACCTAGCACATGCCTGCGATGACACACTCACCGTGTGATACATCAAATGTACTTGGTCCTCTGATGTTCTCCAGGGTAAGGAGAACATCTGAGTCACAAATCCCTCATTTATATTTTAAGCCCAATGTTAAACAACAACCTGAAATGCATTCTCATTTCCAAGACCTTTCTGAATTCTCAAAAAAATACCATTCTGATTTAGGGTTCACCTTAACAAGGCCACTGACTCGGGTTTTTAACCCCTTCCATGCGGGGCGGATTCCCCCGCTGTGCTGACTGCTGCTTGCGCGGGCGTGGTCATGACGGAACGGTTCCGTCATGAGCACAGCTCAACCGACGCTCATGACGGAACCGTTCCGTCATGAGCGTCGAAGGGGTTAAAACTAAGGTTTGTGCATTTCAATATTCTTGAATTCAGTTCTCCATGGGAATTAGAGGCAGTAAACTGAGACATTTGCAGGCTTTGCTATAAATACAAGGAAACACTACTAAGTTAGAAACTCTACATTTGTCCAGTACTCAGTAACGAAAAATGTGAAATCAAAGTTTAATTTAAGATAGGGCATAACGTCTTATGTGCTTAAATTCCCCCTAACCGCAGTTGGTTGCCAGATTGGTCAAGTATTTTAGTCACTTCAAATGAGTACTATTAGAACGTTAAAAAGACTTTGTCTGCATATGTACATTGTAGAACTATTTTTATGAGTGCCTTGTGTTTGCAATAGGTTGACATAAAGCTTTATGCACCCGTAGGTTTTATTATACCTTATATATTTGCATATTCTTTTTGCTAATAAGCTATTCATTTGATGCTGATGAAGATAACATTGCCCTTAGATTCTAATGGTAAAACAACCCTATCATTTTCCTACATAAGCACTATACTAATACTGTGATAGAACCTCTGGTTTCTTTGGAGTGCAGTATTTTAACTGTTCCATATTTTCTTCAGTTAATAAAGGTATCTTTAATTTGAAAGATACAAGTCTAAGTGGAATCACAGTATTATTTCAGATTATGGCGATTACCTTGTCACGGAATATGAGTCCCAGACTTTCTACCAACTTCTGGTTTGAGCTTTGCCTGGAGCGGCAAGCTATCGTTGGAGAATTAAGGGTGCAAAGAGAGCATCTGGTCAGTCCAATTGGTGTATAACAGTGTGGCCTAACGGCTGGAGCGGTCGACCTCGAAGCTGGAGAACCGGGTTCGAGTATCAGCAGGGACACTCAACATCCTGTGATTCTGGGCAAATCACTTCACCTTCCTGTGCCTAGCAAAAATGAATGTGTCTGTCAGTAACACAACTGATGCTCATGTAAAGCGATCTGATATCTTCGGGTCTAGTTCGTGCCATATAAAACTTCGGGAAAAATAACACAGATTAGAAACCCAACAGTTGTACCCAGGACAGACACTGTTCCATAACTGTGGACTCACTAATGAGCCAGAGAAAATGCTGTACATCTGTAAAAGAATTTTTATTTACTAGTAGTCTATATGGTGCTCTCAGTAGTAATAGAATAAACAGAGGGTTTATCGCAACCATTGAATAGAGACCAAAGGTGTATGATTGTTTAACTGCCCTCACCTTTACAACTTTCTTTATGTGTATGTTAAAGTAAAATGTAGAAGCCATTCTAATGTGGTAACAGACTCTATTGTATCTGGAAGTTCTTATAGAACTTCCTTGAACACCTCCCATTGTAAGCAATGCAAATCACAATCTCATTCAAGATGATCGAATTTCTGGATCAATAACAGAGAGTCTTTTATTTAGAATGAAGAGTACCTCAACAACAGACTATAAGTGGACGATGTAGAGAAATAGATTTACAGTCTAAATGTAGATTGTCCTCCGCAACCTTCAGCTTCAAGTTTGGTTTAATTTGATTGATTGAGCTCCTGTACATTTAATGTCTTCCATAATTGGTCAAGACAGCGGCAATAGCCATGGTATGACCGAACAAAAGTTCAGTGCTGTATTTAACAGTAATACCACAGCTATGAAAAGTCTTTTAAAGAGGCCAGGGCTCAAGATCACCAGTTTAAGTCAGAAAACGATAGCTCTTTCAAGATATGAAAACCTAAGACTCACTTTTCCAACTTCCAGACTCATGGCCCTGTTGGTCCTACGGGTGACACACCAAGACAGGCCCTTGCATCCAAGGTACACTGACCAAGAATTTGCTTTAAACTAGAAACCCAGCCTACCAATCCGAGGACATATTTGGACACATAACCAGCTGCCTCCTGGGCACCATGAATGCTGCTTCGAGTATGACAAGTGCCAACACTTCTTACTACTGCTACAGTTTGAGCATTCCAGTTCGTAAATCACTGAATTTTTCTGATTTTAGACACTTGTGGTTTCAATCTGTTGAAAGGCATATCCTTTATCATGCTCACTATGCTTAGGAACAAGGGGCCAGATGTATGAAGCATCTTACCCCTCGCAAACGGCCCGACCGGGGAAATATTTGGCATGTACCAAATTTATTTTACGAGATGGTAACCTATTATCGGCTCGTAAAATAAGGTTTGCGAGTCGCTAATAGGAAAGGGCGTGTTAAAGGGGTCCCTTCCTAATAGTGAGTTGCACTGGTATGTAGGAATGTTTTATAGTTACCACCAACTTCAAATTGGTGGCAATCCATTCACAAAGGAGAAGTGGTCCCAAGGGACCCATTCCCCTTTGTGAATGTGGGCACTCACATTTTTTAAGAGCAGGCAGTGGTCCCACGGACATCTGCCTACTTTAAAAAAACGAAAAGGTAGCTATTCATTTCTTTAATGTATCCCATTCTCCTTTTAAAGAAACTGGGCTGTATTACGAAAAAAAATTGCTTTATTTAAAAATCAATCAGACATGGTAGTCTGCTGACCACAGCAGGCCACCATCCCTTTGATTGTAGCAATTCACAGTGGGTTGCAAATTGCGACCTGCCTCATGAATATTGACGAGGCAGGTCAATTTGCAATCGACTGTGAATTGATAACAGTGCCAAACACACTGTTGTACATCACAGTTTGCGATTTCCTAATAGGGAATCGCAATAATTTGCTATTAGGAAATCGCAAATGTGATTTCGTACATCTGGCCCAAGGTCTATAGAAAACAATAAGCCTACTGGGCCATTTGTTGTCATCCCTGTTATACCCCATCAATTTTCCACAGACCTGCCATTAAATAAAGCTTTTGAGGTGTGAAGAGGTGCAGTGTGAATGCTTATGGAAGTCTTGCGGTCTCATTCGAGTTTGCCCTGTCAAATCCAGTGCTAGGAGACCCTCCAATTTTTTTTTTTTTGCGCACTGTGCTCGGTCATCTGTGTGCCTCATTATTACCTCCGCAGTGCAAAATAAGGAATAACACAAAGACGTTTTTGCAACTAATTTGCACACAATATGAGCATTGTTACATAGTTTTCCATTCGTAATTTCCTCCAGATAGGACCTTGAAGACATGGTTACCCTAATGCTATGTAATAGGCAGACTTTGTCCTCATCCCTTAATGGTCGCACAAGGAGAAGCTGAGCGCAAACATCGTTTTCCTACGATTTAGCCCAACTTAGAATGAAGATGCCGGCAAAAAACACCTCTTAGCAGTTTGGTGGCAAGTATGAAAAAGTGCTCAGTTTTGCAAGAAAGAATAAGGTGTACCTATTAGCATTAAATTCTGAAAAGAAAACCTCATCCAACTATGGTAAAAAAAAAAGGTTGCCTACTACACATTATGCAAGACATTGAGGTAATGATTGTTTCAAAACAGCAACAGCATATAAAGGATGCTCGGAAGTTAATATTCAGAACATCAGTTATGATATAATACAAGGCAGGAGCAGAATCATTAGAAAGGCTGATAAAAGGGGTGGTGCAGTCGTCATGGATTATAAAGATTACAGCGAGAAGATTTTCAATCAGTTTGCAGGTAGCGCGCGCGCGCTGACTGCAGCGGGGACTGGACTGAGGGCCGTGCATGTGCTGTTAAAGATGGCATCGGGCACAAAATAAATTTGGGGCCAGATCACAAAATATTGTGGTGCTATTTCAAGTCCATGGTGGTAAGTTCAGGCATCAAACACCTTTTATCCCAAAATCCTTAAAAAAAATATTCTGGGGGTGCTAGAACGTCGGTGCACATTTGCTGTGTGGTAATTGAGATGTATTCTGTTGTGTTTTGAGCTGCTATGTTTTTGTGCTGTGTTATTGCCATGTGACTTATGTTGTGCTGTATTGTGTTGCATTCTTAATTGACTATTTGGTCTGAAATCATATTTTGTGTTGTTATGTTGCTTTGTGTATGGCATTGTCTTATGCTCTGTAGTTTACTTTAAATGTATCAACAAATGGTTCTATAGTGCCATGCAAAGGCAGAACATGTTTTGAAAGGTCCTGCAACAAGCAACAACAATTTGCCAATGTCAATGGTGGTAAAATAGCAGTGATCGAGCTCTTCAACTACTTAAGACACCGGACAGCCCAAAACTGTGGCAGAGTCTAAGTCTTAACCCGTAATTAATTTGAGCCAGTGGTTTATGGTGCTTAGCACCGGCACTTCATCAACACCGGCGCCGTTAAGGCTATACATTAATTTATGGTAGGCACAGGGATTTACGCGATTTGCCCAGAATCACAGGATGTTGAGCTGACTCCCGAACCTGATTCCCCAGCTCCGAAGTTGGCAGCTTTGGCCATTATACCACCTCCTCTCCCCGCTTTCATGGTTAGTAGTTGGTTCTGTTTTAGGCGGAGCTAACAGGAGAAATAGGCTGGTGCAAGTTGCCTCCTAACGAGAGCCCCAGCACTTATTTTTTTACAAACTAATCATTGCTCTTAACTTAGCGCTCCCAGTGCTTGCTTTCTGTGATCGGGCCTCTAGAGTTAGGAATGGATTGATGTCTATGAGTAGCTCTCCTGGCTTAATACGATTAACAATTCAGAAGAATAAAGGTTTTTCTCAACCCCCCTCCTCGCACCCAAACTTCTCACATCTCCCGCTTTCCAAGGACCTTTGAAGCAGATGCCTACATCTCCTTGTCATTATGCAGTATCAGCCTCACGAAAGTTTGGCGATCTTGCCAAACTAATGAGATCGGGAGCAAAAAAAAACTGAAATGGGGCAAAGAGTAATAACTAAAGCTATGCTTGATTCAAGCACTTTTTTTTAGATTTAAAAGTATCTATTAATACTAGAGATTACTAAAGTAAAAATGTCAACTACTAAAATGGAAATGTTCATATGAATACACAGTACACAAAAGGAAGTCACTGTTCCTTGTAGAGGAAGAAAAAGGAAGACTTCCTTTGGTCCTGAAGAAGCGCTTTGGATCTCCTTCTGAGGCCACATACAGCAGGAAACATGTTGATCGTTATATATGTCCATTGGGGTCATATACCCAGCTACAGAGGGACATGATATCCCCTAGAGCAGCACCACACACTTTGTTTTAACAATGACAGAGGGATCACCCTAATAAATAGTACCCACCCTCCCTCCAGTCATTTTTTAAATACACCACTTTAGACTTCACTGCCACTTACACCCACACACCCAAACGGCTTCTCATCAAAAGATCTCAGATAAAGTAACCCTACTGGGGACCCGTAGGGCATTGCAGTGCCTGCCCGGCGAGGAGCAAAGCCCAAATGATGAAGCATGACATCCTTCGGGGTGTGTGAGGGCATTATGATGAGGACACACTGTCCCCACAGATAGAGTAGCACACGACAAAAGTTTCTTCCTTTTTCTTCCTCTACAAGGAACAGTGACTCCCTTTTGTGTACTAGTTACTTTTTGGGAGCAAGGGTCACTGGTCCTAATAATTAGCTCCTAGTGTCCCCCCTCTCTATACATAGGATCACATGAATACACAGTCTACGTTTCTACATTCACAGTGAATGAGTGTTTACTATATTGATGTACTGCCATTTTCTGACCACCACAAATACTAATACACTTTCTAGACAGACAAGGGCCTGATGTTCCAGCAACTTTGCATTTGCTTAGCTAGTGCAACTGACTTTGCAAATACATAGTCACAATTTGCAATGCACAACTTTTGTGCATTGATATTTGCGATGTGCATTATGAATCACTATGCAAGCATTACAAACCCTTCTGAGTGGCAAGGGGAAGCTAACAGCCAAGATGCAATCCTTCCCCTTTCATTTCACAAGAGCAAAGAAATGCATAAATGTTTTGCAGTGCTTAATTTGTAAAAAATAAATAAGTGCCAGGGCTCTCGTCAGGAGGCCACTGCACCTTGACCACACATTGGCCCGGGTATGCTGCCACTGATAGTAACAATACACTACTACCCATCACACTCCTACAAGTGTGACAGTTCAGACTATGTCAGGCCCCCAAACCTATGAGAATGGCTTGGGTGGCAGATAATAGTCATTTTTAATGTATATTAAATTCATAATTAACTGTTATTATGGTAATCTCGAAATTAGCCAGACACCGCCACCATGTGGCAGACTGTCACAAGCACCGGTGTTCATAATTAAGTGCTGGTGTTGAGCACCGGAAACCACTGGCTCAAATGAACTGCTGATGCTTTGCAAACATTATGTAGTTGCTAAGTATGGAATGGCATCCATCTGCTGAAGCAGGAACCATTCGTAGACTAAATATTAAAAATGTAACAGTTTACATACACTACTTGTGCAGGCTGTAGACATACGGAGGTGAAAATGGTGGTCTCAGGAACCAATGTATGCACGCCCCAATATCGCATTCCCAACATGCTACTTTATGGCATTGTGACCATGGTCCCTTTAAAGATCAGACGTCGCAGTTCAAGCATATTGTAAATGCAGATGCTTCAGAGATGGAGGTCATTATTAATTACTAGGCATTCATTGTTTTCTCTTCATTAATTGTCAATATGGTTTATTGAATATACCATTAAAGTTTGAAATGCCTTTCTGATTGATACCTCACTGTATACAATAGTTTGCTCAGGTTCCACAAAGAGCTATGAGGTATCTCCTATAGTCCTGTTTGGGACAAAAAATAAGAAAGCATTGCAAGTTTGAAGGAAGAAGAAAGTAAGAACAGGAGAAATATTCAAATATGTCTGGAAAAAATGAAGTAAATGATAAAGAATATTCAACTTAAGCTAGAAGCATGGGGTAAGGTAAACAGTAAATGTTGGTGATTTGGAAGGACTGCAAAAACAGATGGATGGACTCCTAGGGAGCAAAGGGATGAAGGCCGAGCATGCAGAAAAAGAAGTACTCATGCGTGATAGGAGTGGAATTCAAGGAAGTATAATAATGCCAAATCCTGAAGTTTTATTCAGCGAGACTTGTCACCATCAATTTGGAATTTTGTAGGAAACGTTGACTGGGACCCCCATGATGAGAAGTGGACGCTAGCAGCATCCAAGCTCCTAATAGAAAAGGGATCTTTAACTCTAGTATAGGAATTGAATACATTTAAATACTCTATTACAGATACAAGAAACATATGTATTAATAATATCCAAAGCTAAGGGAGTGAAAGTTAAAAGAAAATGTTGAAAGCAACGGTGAATAAGTGGTTGAGTAAACAAATAGAGCAAAGCATTGTGAAGTCATCAGATTTAAAGACTGTCAAACGATTGAAGATCCCAGAAATGTCAAAGGAACAGAGTTGTATAGGGATAGGGCTGGGGGACTCCTCCTTTTAGGAATCTCTCATGAAGAAACATCCTCTGGTAAGCCCATGCAATCAAGTGAAAATTGTATACGATCCAGACAGAGTAGAGAGAATGGAAAAAACTGAGATATTGTGTATGTTAAAATAATACAGAATCGAAAGTCAAAGACATTAAAAGTGTATGCACAATCAAAAAAGAGTAGATCTGTGATCTGGCCACAAAGGAACACTTTAGGCTGGTAGTAAAAAGAATCTTGACACAGGAGGACGGTCAACCATGCCTGGCAAATTAGTAATAGAGGAACACACAGGCAACAAAAAAGTCTTCAAGATAATAGCACAGCCCCCTAAAAACCAACGCCAAAAATTGAAAGAGTGGAAGTCACAGTTCACAAGCTCTCAGAGGTGGGTGTTCCTTGGCATGGTACAATAATATCCCTTTCGGGTAAAAGAAAAGAACTAAAGGGTACCATTTCAGTCATGTACAATGGACCAACTAACACACCAGAGTCATTTGATGTTCCATTTAGCGTGAATGAAACTAAAGAATCACACCAAAAATGGAGGTAAGGAAGATGGAAAAAATTAGTAAAGAGTCAGGGTTGCTTTTGGGGACAGACCTAGATTCAGAAACAAATGAAGCATGGAGAAAGAGGATAACAATATTTTTTTACAATCTAGTCAGAAGGAGAGCCAAGCAGGATAAAAAGGAAGTAATGTATTTTCTGAAGAGTTCTGCTATCATAATGTTGCAAGAAACATGGTATACCTCACCCTGGGAATTTGATGGATTCCAAACCTGCTTCTTCCCAGATAAATCATGCTGTAGTGGTAGGGTTATTGGGGGGTTACCCACAAAGTGTCAATTAATACATCAAAGAAAGTGGAAGAAATTGTACAATGGGCAGCACATGAGGGTTTTAAACATCTCTGTCTCTGAAGCTAAAGTGGCTGAATATCTTCAGCTACAGAAATATATAAAAGAGGTAGAGATGTTGAATATATATTGCCCCAAAAACACAAAAAGCGAACACTTTTGCCATCATTCTGTGAATAAAATGGTTTGGCTTCACACATAAATGTGTTGGAAAGTTCTTCAAAATCATTCATATCATCCCTACTTTTATCTATGAAATAAACAACTTGATAATTGATTATTTACTGACTCCAATAGAAAACTGGAATGAGTTGAAAAACATGGAAATAGTTTGGCAGGTGGAATGTGATCACAACCCTATTTGTATATCCTATGTGTGGAAGAAAGAAGAGCTCCAGAATCAGAGTGAAATGCACCCATAATGTTTAATTAGGGTGAGCAGAATGAATATAAATGGTGAGAATACAAACAAAGATGATCTGGATGAATGAAGGCTATAAAATGAAATAAAGAGGAAAACAAAAGCAGTGACTGGGTATGTAGAGAAAATTAACATATCTACAGAAGATGAAAACATAAGTGCTAGAGGAAGCTGTGAGGATTTGACAGAGGCTTCAGTCTGTGGACATCATGAATAATTACAGAAGAGCAGATGAAGAGACCATGGCAGCCACTATTCAGAAGCAATTGTTTTGATGAAGAATGTAAAGTAAGCAAAGCATTCATGAATCAAGCATGCTTATGTACAAATTAAATTATGAACATAAGAATGCAAAGAAATGTGTCTACAAACCTGATGAAACAAAGAAGAGAATTATTGTCGGAGGCAATGGAAGAATCTGCATAGTGCACCATTAGTGAGGGACACACAAACATTCTGGAGAATTGTGAATTGAGATTCTTCTAATGTACAGCCTAAAATAGATGCAAACACCTCACAAGAAATATGGTTGGGACACTATAAAAAGTATATTAATCAAAAATTAATTGGATTGGAATGTCAACTGGTATAAGACAATTTGAAGGTTCCTTGAATTCTAATAAGATTCTACCACCATAGATAAAGTGGATCTCTTCACGGAGGAGAATATCTGTAAGACCTTACAGGACTTTTGAGATAAAAACACACCTGAACAAAATCTTGTCCCTAATTAGGCACCTAAGGTGTTTGCTGAATGGTGGATAGCTACCATGCAATGTGTTTTCAAAGTAGTAACTATGCCTAGGGTGCCCTCAACTTCCTTGAAAATAGTATAAATGCCCAACTTTCCAATACAAGTCCTAGGAATTCACCCTTAGGTTATTAGTCAATAAGTCTAAAAGGTAATGACAAGAAAGTGTTCACAATATTCGTATTGATTCATATACAAGAGCGGTCTGAAGAAATGGATTATAATTTCCCGAATCGAAATAGGATTTAGAAAAAATTCATCAAACAGATCAATTTTGTTTGTTATATTCTGGAAAGGTTTGTTACTGTTAAGAAACACAATATATACTGCAATTCTAGACTATGCAACTGTTCAATATAAGGGAAAGGAAACATCTGTGAGGAAATTTGCAGGCAGCCACTATGGAGCCGTAAATCATGAGGGTAATTGAAGACCTCAATGCGAATTTGGCAGCCCAAGTGAGATATGGAGTGAAAAGAGAACTTAAACGGAAGCAGATGACAAATATAGGGGTTATGAAAAGCTGCTTTCGCCCCAAATGCTTTCCAATATGTACAGGAGTGATTTATTGGATTTCCTAAATGAATTGAATGCAGACAGACCCAGGATTATAAAGCTTCAAAATGTCCTTATCAGCGTATGCTTAGTATTCAATGAAACAGGATTTTGATAAACCAAGCAAAACCAAAAGTAATAAATTGAAGTCATTAGAACACTGAGTGCAACTCGATAAACTTCTACCATCATGGGATAACTAACTGGAGAAAATGACAGGTTTCAAATATCTGGGAGCGACTTCCATCTAATATAGGAAATGAAAATATATACTTGGAACACACAATTTCAAAAGCAGAAGTAACTATGAATGGCCTTTTACTATTTGAGAAGAGGCATTGGACCAACATCATTGATCAGATGGAGGAAATTCATGAATTAAGCCTACATGGACCTGAAATGTAGGGGTTATTGTCACAATTGAAACTTTAAGATAATCGGCAAAGAAAAGTTTGAAAAAAAAGCATAGGGTTCCAAATTCAGTCATAAATCTGGCAGATTATTAGACAACAAATATGAAAGCACGGATGGCCTGGGTTTGAAACATACATGGGGAAAACCTTAAAACCTTAAATTCAAAGGAATAGATCGTACTCAGAGTTTAACATCCATCAATGATTGAAAACAGTTTTCACAAGAAATTACAAGAAAAATTTCCTTGGAGGAGGAAATCAGAACATGAAAAGACAATACATAATCTATGGAGTGTTTCTTAGGAAGGAAATTTTCCCTGGTGAAGTTCTGCATCAAGAATATAGTCCCTGGTTCCTACAATGAAGGAAAGCTGACTATATGTGATGACCAGTATGAACTTTTTGGTGACCTTGGAGAATCTGGCAAAAAGACAGAAAAAGCAAACATCAATCTGTGAGACTGGCCTTGGAGTAGCTGCTATTCTATTCACGCTGGTTAGAAGATTTTCCAGGAGCTTAGCAAAATGTACTTCGAGGGCGTCTGTTGTACCTCTACATTGGTCTCCAGAAACATTTCTGTCTACTGTAAAGCCATATAATAAATTACACTTCAAAATTAGGCAGGCCGCTGATCTGCTGTAAGCAACGTCTTTTTTGTTTTTACTGTTTACCTCTTGTTGTCCTTGTCTGCACAGTAATTGCAGATCTGTGGGCCCTCACATGTGTGATGCCCAGGGATCAAGTGCCCAGCTGCCATGTCTTTGTAATGGCCCTGGTTTTTAATCTGTACTACCCAGAAGGAGCTAAGACTGAAAGATCTCCTGAAAATTATGACAACATCAGGAATTTGAGCCTCTAAAGATTGCCTGTGTTCATTTTGAGTGATATAAATCGCCAAAATGACAAGAGTGGTGGTGAGGTTTCTTAAGAGACATTTCTAGAAATTGAATATGAGGATGCATTAAATGAGTAAAATGCAATATGGAACTGGATTGAAATTTCTCTTGTGTGTCCATGTGCTTTCTTCTTCCCTACCCCCTTTATATGTGGTTTTGGCATTTGCATGTGTGTGAATATGTGTGTATGTATGGGTGTGTTTCTATTTTTCCTTTAACCTTGCCTTAAATTTTGTGAATACATGGATTGAAATACTTAAATTTTGTATACACAAGGTCCTTAGCTGAATGTGAATAAACACACAAACACTTACAAATAGATTGCAGGAGCGTACAATCACCTGTGAGTATTATAACCCAATTGAATCTGATTTTAAACTTGTGGGATTATAAACTACACTGCAGATATGTGAGCAATTACAACAGGGATTGCAGAGTAATCACGCCTAGGTGACTTGGAGGAATTACCCATTGTGCATTTCCATGTGCTCTTAGATAGTACAGCTACATAGCTCAACCAATATTAATAAGCGCCATCCTTTAGAATACAGTGCGCATCCAGCACCAATGTTTATCAAATAGGAAAAAAAGTTCTTTTTATCCAGGATTCAGTACTTAATAAAGTCAAAATCCAGAATAAAATAAAATAATAAAGTAATGAATTCTAGAGGCCTTATTAACTGCGAACCTAAATTTAACCAGCAAGAAATATATGCAATACGTAAAACTGAAGACAGAGCTTAGCTCATTTCCTGAAGGATAGATGCTAATTTGAGAAACGATGATCAGGTTTAACTTTCTACATTGCCATAAAATCTGCCACAACAAATGTGACAGCTTTAGATAAATAATGCATCATATCCTATAATGTGCAATGTGTACACTTAATTTGCATAGCTGAATATATTAACATTATGTTAGTGAATATTTGTTCAAAATCAGGACCACAAAAGTAGAACGATGAGCACTGGTGCACGTTTAAGATCAGAGAGAACATATCCATTAAGCCCCTATCACATGAACTAGTTGATACTTGTTCCCAGAAAGAGGAAGAGCCAGCAGTTGGAGCATAGATATTTTGAGGTGAAAGTCAGTGAGAAATGTATTGTCGTTTGTAACCAACATTCCTCAGTATACATGTGGCAACATTGAAAATTGACAATGGTTCTCTAAGAATATCGATTCCATTTTTTCTTCCATTCACATGAGTCACAATAATGGCATCACTGGCTTTTCTTAGATTCAGTATCTCATTAAGTATGAAGTGACTATTCTGCAGAATAACAATGCAACAAAGACAATTTTAAAGTAAGACAGGGCTATATTGTACAGCTGATATTATCTTATATCGTATAAATGTGTCCCTGTGGTGAGCAGTTTATCTGGTTATAGGTGTAGCTACATGCTACAATACCCTCCTGTTCAATCCCCGTCTACGACCTAGCATGGACCATGTCAAAAATGAGAAGTGAAGCAATACAGCTAATGTAAAGATTGTTTAAGGAGATTCAGTTTAGTCCTTGGATACCTCAGATATTTGTATTAAAAATTATCTGTGGTCAGAAGGAGAGTCGCGAATTAAACATTTTCATCCCACCATTTTACAATGTGACAAAGCATAATGATAAATAACAGATAGACAAAATGTTTAAAATACAGAACATGTCTTGAGTCTGACGCTGTTCAAGACAGCAGCTAGCATCTTTACAATTTAATTTGAAGCTAGTGAGTTCATAGAATGTTCTCCATGTGTGAACTATATTTGGCAAGGTCTTTCAACTATATCTAGAATTCTGTTTCCAAAACCTTTTTCATCATTCCAGGAATTCTTTTATGGGTCTCTAATGATTCTTTGATGAAATCTCTAGTGCTTTTCTAGTAAATGTGACTTCTAGCAGAGTGGGAATTTTGTTAATTAACATTTAAAGTAATTGAAATAGGTCAATTGTTGTGATTGGCCTAATTATTAGGTTTTAATCAATCGCATGCACTCTTTGCATTTTAAAGGGATATCTAAATTACCAAAGTTGTCAGATGCTCTATTTTTTTCTGAACCTAAATGCAAAAAACATCCGTATTACTATGATGATATCAGTTCTCTAGATCTCTGCTATCTGACATCATAAATGCGATATTCTAGGTATAAGTCCATGAGATACAAATTGCTTTTTTTTGCCAAGATTGTAATAAAAATATTCTCATCAATATTGAGAGTTTGTCTGTTTGGCCACATTTTGCTCATTGCCATTTACAGCAGGAACAAGCTCCGTGCAGCAGATGTCCTTTTCTTGCGTCCTTCCAAGCAGTGTAGTGGCTTCACATAGCCGGTTAGTAACAGTGCTACATTAAATAATTTGACACATAGAAAGCAAAAAAAGGAAAATATTTCAAGGTTCAAAGAACTAGTTGTGAGCTTTTATCTTCAATGGCTTTCAAAAATTTCAGTAGGAATTGGGCAAGTTGCATGTTAGTATCGGGTCCCGTCTGAAGACTAACATGAACAAAATACCGCTCAAATGAACTAACAGCTTAATAGCTCTTTATCAAAACACTTGAGCTAATAGCTTGAGAGTCCTCCCTTTCACTCCATAAATACTGCTTATCTTGAACAATGATAAGGAATTTAGACATAAGGATTAAGATAGAAAATGGAAAATGATGGAGAAATCTTACATAAAAGTCATGGATCACAATGTCAATCAAGATGCGCGCAACATTCAATATACCACCATTGTACTGCATATGATATATTGCATAAGAGGTAACTGTCTATCTGCTTAGAATACCAATGACGTTTCGACCCTAAATGA
Source organism: Triturus cristatus (assembly GCF_964204655.1). Classification (NCBI taxonomy): domain Eukaryota; kingdom Metazoa; phylum Chordata; class Amphibia; order Caudata; family Salamandridae; genus Triturus; species Triturus cristatus. The sequence goes on along the minus strand of NC_140587.1, from coordinate 708,014,444 downwards.
TAATTGCAGGTCATCATCAAAAGAGATTACTTAGAGGGGCACCTTGGGAGTAGCATTCATGGAAAGGACTGTAGGTCACAGGAGGGTGATCAATCCTGGGGCCTACTCAGGCGTTCATACCAATCCACCCCTCAAATCAATCTGACCAGATGATGAACTTGCGATGAAAATATACATTTTAAAAGACGTTGAAACTGTAAGCAAATAAACTAGTACTTCCCTAATACCAAGGAAATTACACCGTGTGGCAACTACTGCGTTTCCAGACATTCCACCTCAAGCTACTAGTCTGCTTTATATATAGACACACCTCTAGTCACAATCATTATTTTCTCACCACTTGGGGCACTGTGCACCTTTTCACCATGTTTTTGAATTGAAGTTTTCTTGACAAAATAATTTTTACACTGACTATCTGTTTTGCAATATTGTGTTAGTAATAGGGTTACTAAAATATTCGTAATAGAATATTGAAATAAAGGCAAAATTAACCATTGTCCCTACAGACATAAAGTTCATACACTGTCAGAAGTGCTTTCAAATATTATCCTGATTAAAGGGAAAGGTCCTCGAAGACATTTTAATTGAACTAACCATCATTTCCTGTTTCTTTTTCTTTCAATTTATTATATTTTTATTTGTTTAAACTTTAGATGACAACAAACATGTTAGGGGCAGCAACCATTTTCCCTCTTACTCCTACCTCTTCCCTCGTGATACCCTACAGTACAAATATCTCTTGGCTCTTTGACCAATAGCCCACCGTCCCCACAGCAGGCCTGTCATGCTCCAGACTTGTACAAAAGGAGTTTGTGCATCTGGTAAAGAAGGACAGAGTGTGCTGCATTGAATGACAAATAATGTAGGGGCAGAGGTGGGAAGGAACACCTTTTTGGGTGGAATATCCCTTTAACAATAGTCCCCACAGAACACATAAATGTACTGCTAATTCAAAGTACCTGCATGATGCAATTCAATGCCATCCGCACTTTCATTATCTGCTGCAGTCAAAAGCCTCTTGCGGGAAACATCAGTTACATCTTGGTGTTTACACCACAATAACTTTACAATGTGGGTATTACAACGCAAGTCATTACAATAACTTGCTCAGGATGGCGTTCTAAACTAAGTAATAGTATGATTGACAATTCCAACACCTTCCCTACTGTAACGAAAGCTGGAGTTGGAATAGTAAATCATACTATTCCCAAGTCCAGCGCCCTCCAGCGCAAGTCGTTGTAACAACTTGCGTTGTAATGCCTGCGTTGTAAAGGTATCACAGTGTAAACACCGCGATGTAACACCGTATATTCGCCTCTTGCACCCACATTGTATGTTATGTTGTGCTACTGTGTTAATATTGTAGTAAACATGACACCACACTGACCTGAAGAGTGATTATGAGCTGATGCTCAGAGGCCAATGTTGGGAGCCATGGGTCTATGCCAAGGCTTAGCCGACTGGCCACTGGTGAAGGTATGGTTATCAATGTTCCTGGTCATGCATGCAGTGTGATTCAGTGAGTTCACCACGTAAAAACGATGCACCAAATCAGGATATAATTCATGAGCATCTAGAAGGTCTGCGATTCAGGAGAAGAAACAAGCCAATAGCGACTTTGTGTCACAACCAATTTCGTAGCCCAAGAGAGCAATGAAAGAACTTGTCAAGAGCTGGTAATTGGCTAAGCCTCTTTGTAGCTTTGTGCAAGTTACTTGTACTCATGGTTCTAGAATGTTACCAAAGAAAAACCATATAATCCAGGTAAACAAAAAAGAGATATGTAGCTTCTATTGCTTCATTCCTACAAACAGTCTGAAATCATGGAAAACGATTTTAAAGTGACAAAATATTTCTCTGAGGTATTAGCTTAGTTGGAAATATAGCTATGTGTAAAAAAATCTAACTATATGATGCGTTCATCTTCAAAGAATCGTCCAAAAATAAACATAGCTCCCTCAATAAACAGCCAATGAATCTTAGAGGCACAAGATCTTCATTATGTAGCAACAACACTGTAGGAGAACATCCAAGCAGTGTGTCCCCTCCTCATCCCCAATATAAGTATACATTTCTCTAACGATGAACACACGGCAGGCAGAAACTAGATGCACTAAAAACACAACTCCCAAGCAGGCACAAAGCATTTAGGATAGCATGCCTATTCCAAACCCGAGCACCATAAAAGGTTAACTTTAAGTCCTGACAAACAAAGTAACTTAATTCCCATACAAGAATCACTATAGAGTGTTAAAACACAGCTCAGTGCTGAAGGCTATATCCCTAGCAATGCTTTGCATAAGAAGTGACACCAGGCAACAGAAGGCTTAACAGAGCCACCCACTCAACATAAGTCTCCCAAAAGGCTTGCCCAAGAGAGGAACCTTTACATTCATCCAGACCTAAAAACAGCAAACAACACCATAGCCATTCACTGATGAAGACCGCCAGGATGAATACAAAGGTGTGCAAATGTGGCATCACATTTCGCAGGAGGAACAACATAATTAGAACTATAAAAGCACAGTGTGTTGACAAGAAGAACTTCACCTCGAGGCTTTTGTCCATATTCTCTCTCCTACTCCTAGATGGTGAGGGAGCACTGGAACCTAAACTATCACTGTAGAACAGCGCCTCCTCCTCAAACAGAAATCCGACTGATGTCTATGAGGAACTGCTGACTTTATTCACTGATTCATACTGTGTCTGTCAAAATACTACACAGATTATTTCCTTTTCACTGTTTTTCGCAAATCTTTTTTTACTTGCGCTGAAACTAAAAAATGATAAAAACCAACTGAAAAATTATAAAACATGCACATATTTGGATTGTTCAATCTGTTGAAAAATACAAATACTACAAGAGGGGTGAAGGAAAATGTGCCCTTAATGGTGTCTTTTAGATGTTTCAAGTTAAACAACGCATATGAATATCCATGAAGAAAATACCAACAGATGACTCATGAATCTGCACAGAGATCAAAGATGTACATTTATAACCAGGAAGGGTATCACACTTTTAGATAATGCATTGTAGGTGTGAGACCTCTAGTTTTCAATAAGGGTTCAGCCCTTTACCCTTTTTCATTTATTTATTTTTGTAAATATCTTTATGGGCATTTTCAAGAGGATACACTGGACAGTGAAACGTACATCCCTGAGTTCGATCTCCGACTGATACAAGGAACAGCAACTGTAATTGAGTAGTTGGCAATCGATGCATACAAATGAAATACAAGGCTCAGTAGATGGGACCTCGTAGCATGGCAAGAGAGACATTAACAACACCTTACACAGGGTTTCGCACAGAGTCCATAAAATGATAACCAACAGTGCAAAAAAACAATGCTAACACCAACTATAACTTCCGGCTGGAGGTCGCCACCTCACACAGAGTGCGAAGGGGGGGCCAGGAGGGAAAGGAGAAGATACAACATCTATGATCCCAATGGAGCGCTGGGGGGGCGGGGGGGGGGGTCATATGGAGAAGTTGCAAGGGGCCTCTAATTGAAATATAGGACTCTGGTGATCCCATATCCCAGAAGAAAGTTCACCAATGCCGGGTCACTGTGGTGCCGCCATGCCCCTAATATTCCAGGTTAACATATTAAAGGAAGTGCTCATAGAAGATGGTGTGTACCCTAAACAAAAGCATGCAAGGCAGTCCCTCTCTCCAATGAGCATGTCACCTACTGTTCCCACGAGCCCTCCATTACAGCCAGGGAAAAATAAACACACAAAACTGCAACACAACAAAACGACCCAACCCCAGGCTTGGACGCCAATGAGCATTGTGTCATCATGTCTCAAAGAAGAAACCTAGATGCAATGTGTACCATCAACAATTGAAAAGTCCTTGTGGGATGTCCAGGGGGGCTGGCCAAGCCCCGTTAACAATGAGATTACTGTGTCGCAAGGGAAACCATCTGGACCCAGTAGGGAGAATCTAAGTAGTGAGCCCAACTTTATCTGCGCACAAAACAAAAGTACCAAACCGCCCAACATACTGACAGTTTCAGCACTTATTGTACTGATCGAGGGTAGCCATCCTGCAGAAGTCCTTAAGGATCCATCTTTCTTTTGGGAGAGCCCTGTGAGGTGATCAAAGAATCTTCCCCCGGAGGCCGTCAAGCCAGGAATTCCCAGCTCCGAGTCCAAATAATTTTCTGTGGCCAGGGCTTGGTACCTGTTGGTGCTGTGTGTGGAGACCTCAGCAACCGCATGTGTCCTCTCTCAAGCTGCTTGTTCGTTCATAGGGCGGGAACATGTCTTGTGCGGATGGCGGCGGCACTTCAGCCTCCCATCAAATCTGCCCTGCCAGCCATCACCGGAGACGTCAGGCTGTACATATATTATCTGGGAGCGCTGCCACACCCAGGTTATCTCCTGGGTGGAAAAGAAATTGGTTGAATCAAAGTCCACCACTCACAGGCAGACAGGAAATAGTAGAGCATAGGACAGGCCCCAGGTGCGAAGTTGCGCCTTAACTGCCCTAAAGGTATTGCGCTTCCTATGGACCTCAATGGTGTAATCCGGGTAAGCTGTGATCATGACACCATTCTATGTCCAGGGGCCCTTCACCCTAAATAGCTGTAGTAGGAGGTCTCAGTCCCGAAAGTAGAGAAGGCGCGCTATGATGGGGTGCGGGGTGATCCTGGATGGGGCGGGCGACCTGGAATCCTATGCACCCGCTCAAAAGAAAAAGATTTTTGGGACCCTGGCAGCGAGTATTGTCATTGTCAGCTCAGTGTTTGGACTTTTGGAGCCCTGAGGAAACCCCAACAAGTTAATATTATTGCACCTGGAGCGCCCCTCTGGGCTCTCTGCTCTCGGTGCAAGGTCTTGCACCTCTGTCTGCAATGATTTCACCTGGTCCTGCAAAGTCAGCACAATGGGCCCGATGGATGTTAGCCTGGATTCAGTCTCATCAACACAGTCAACAAGCATGCCCCGTCCTCTTGTAGAAGCCCAGTTTCAATTTGTATTGCTCCCAATTGAGTCTCCATGGCAATTTTGGAGCTCTGTATGGCCTTAAAGACCTTTTCGAACATGCCTGTGTGGTTCTCCAATGTACACTCCAGCTGGCGGATTGGATCCACCGAAGTCTGGGTGGCCAATAGCTTGGCCATAATCGATTTCTGGGGCGGAGGTTTAGAGCCCTTAGGGCGCATCATGCCACCAGGTGTCTCCAGCGCTACCATCTGAGCGGTACCCCTTAGGAGCGTGGGCACAATCGTCCAGCTATGGAACCTTAGGCGTCACAAATGCAGCCCCTGTGTGGCCAATCCCGTAGTGAAAAGTAGGTGATGGGTCTCATACATGCCCTGGAAGCCTGTGTATTGTTGTAGGGGTGCTTAAGATGCTGCAGTTATCATGCACCGCTGTGCCCATGGAGGCAGCGCAGGTCTCAGAGGTCGGGTGGGAGGCGTGGTCATGCTGCTTCTCACCGTCTGCACCAGCCTCCCTGTAGTCAGCAGGCCGGTGTCAAGTATATATCTTAAGTGCTGCAGGAGGAGTGCTGGTGAGCCGGAGCAGCCTCAAAATCCAGAGATCGCCTGGTTGTAGCGAGGTTTAACACTGTCACAGATACGGGCATAGGGGAAGCCGCAAAATATGAGGTGCTTATTGAGGAAGGCCAAATACCAGTCACAACACAGGCCTGAAGATCAGGAGAAGTCTGTGGATTTCACGCAGTGTTGAGACATGTAGCGCTGCCCTGAATGCCCTCAGTGGAGAGCACAGTAAGGAGGCGACTGGCCCCTCGGTCCCATGGCTCATTAGGAAAAACACTGGGCGTGAATGCCCCCAGTTTCAGTGCTAATGCGGGTCCAGATTGTCAGTCACTTATGGATATGCACCCCGGGGTTCTCCCTGGAGAAGCCCTGACAGTACCTTCTGGGAATTCAGGGAAGTCCTCCACGTAGCATGTTATAATGAAGCGGTACCCGTATAGGAAGGGAGTCGAGCACCTCAACCGAAGATCTCCCACACTGTCCCTGGGATAGATGGAGGCCTCACACCTGTTCTTCCTTGTAGGTTCTGCTCTGAGTCGCCACGCCTCCCTTGACAGTGGGGAAGCACTAATCGGCAGGTGCAGCCACGCCAGAAATGCCACCGGATTATAGAAACAGTGGTGCGCTGTTGTTGCGCAACACGGCTCCCACACCATCCAGGGGGATTGCTTCTTGAGTCAGTGCTTCCCTCCTTGTTGCGGCGTACACTATGAGCTGGGAATGCAGCAGCCACAGCCGAAACCAACAGGCTGCAGATATTGCGCCCAGGTCACTCCCTGCCGCTGCAGTCCAACCATTGCAGGCTTCGCTCATCTAGGGCCCCGGTATATCCAGGTGTGCAAGGGCGGGCAAAATGGCAGCCTGGGGCTCCAGATCAGGAAGGATGGTTGCAACTGTGCCCAGATGAATATGTAGCCTCAACGCGAAGCGTCCGACCACAGCACTATCTTGAACATACCCCTTTTACCCTTTTATTATGACTATTCATGATATATCTTTCACAGACATCATGAAAATTATTGAAAACACATACTATTAGATGCACTGCAAATGCTCACATCAAAGGTGGGCTTCAAAATAGCAGATACAATAATAATCACTGACTATTTTATAACAAAAAAGATAGGTGCTCATATAAATTTCTACCTGCAGTAATCTTATCAGCAACTAAAACAGAAACCTGGGCTTCATCCACATAAGAATATTGTAATCATGGACTAAGTAGAGGCAGGAAAGTCCCCTGCACAGTACATAAATGTGTACCACCGCCCTGAGTAAAACAATTCCATGTGAATGAGGTATTCTGGTTTTTACCAGCCCAGGTACCACTCCAATCTAGTGTGTGTGTGCTGAGGCAAAGGCCTGTCCCTGGCAATGCCACCTTCCAGACACAGTTCTTTGGCCTGGAAGGGTGCACCACTGGGAACTGATACAGTTGAGTCTGAAGATGATCAAGAACTGAGTCATCTTGGGCATTATTCAGACTCCGGACATTTTCATTCCCTGAATCACTATGGCCATCATTGAAAATCTGACTAGTTATCATCAAATATTGAGTAATGAGTTTTGTCAAGAGCTGAGTAATTCTGAGGATTAATAAAAAGGAAGTCTGTTAGGAAATATTGCTGAGACTTACCTTTGCTTAGGTGTTGTCGGTCACCAGTCCCAAACAAAGGCATGTGACATCACATGTGACTTCATATGGTCACTTCTGTGATATAACGTTTGTAATACCACTTCTTTTAACATTACTGAGATCAGAAAAGTAATTTAATGCTACCCCTTCTTCACAGGAAAAGACAATACTGTTTCTGATGATTAATAGTAAAAATACCATTCACAATTACACCTACATATTATGATTTTTTGGCTGGAGTGATGGTGGCCCTGTATGTAGGAGGAAGGACAGCAGCAAACAAGATCTCTTTATGGTGGTTTAGGACAGATGCATAACTTTAATATGGGACTTTCAAGCTTCGGGGATATCGCCTCTCCCAGGTTTTAATCTTTTCTGGTTACTAGCGAGGACTTGAATACATGTAATATGTTTGTTAAATAAAATGGGTAAAGTAAGCCTTCTAGGGCACCATCAAAAAGCAATTTGTCGCTGATATGGTCTCGGAAAAATTTGGCCCAACCCCTTAATGATTCAGAGCAATAGGCTACTGCTCCAAGGTGGTGTGGTGGGTTTGCAGGATTGGTGATGTGGAGCAAAAACTAGTGGCAAAGAAATTTCAGGGTCACCATGCAATGTTAGAATGGATTGTCTCACACCTACAATTAAAAAGATTATGATATATTCACATAGAGCCTGATCATCTAACCTGTAATAAACCCCCAATATCGCAATGTGCTTGCAGTTAAATGAAAAATGCTTTCTCTAGTATTTTATCTACTACTGGAAGGTTTGTGGTCACCTAGTAGTGATTGCTAGGAATTTACCTAAATTGAAAAAAAGCAATAGTTTCAGCAATTCTAGAACTAATTATCGTGTAAATGGTTTCTTTCCAGTTATGTGTTTTCAAGGCTTAATTTTGGAACAGGTTAATCCGTATAACCCTGATTTAAGGGTTTGTAGGTTATCAAGAGTGTATTCTGCTGTGACGGAAGACAATCTTGGCAGGACTTTTGGTGGCCATCCAAGTTGCAGATGTGAAGCAATTTGTAATTATGCTCATCTTCTCTTGGAAGAAATGTGCTTTGTTCTTAAGGCAGTTTTCTAATAGTTCAGTCAAAAAAAACAATAACAGGTTTATCAGTGTAATCCCTGATTTAAGAGTTTGTAGATTGTTGAGAGTGTATTCTGGGGTGGCAAGAATTTTGGTGGCCATCCAAGTTGTGGATGAGAAGCCATCTGCAATCATGTTAATCTTCTTTTTGGAAGAAATTTGTTATGTTACTATAAAGGTCTACTAACAGTTGATTTAAAAAAACAAGAGGGTCCAGCTAGTCATACATAGAAAAGTTATTTGTAACTGTGGATTGCTTGAGAGATTTTATTTGTGGAGAAAGTATATTTTGCCTTGGATTTGGTTTGTTCCTTCTGTATGCTTTTGCCTCTCATCTTCATGCAACTCTGACAGGAGCATGTTTTTTTATGGCGCCTAGTTTCTAGTTACCAGCAAGCTTGCTATAGTGAGCTGCTCACAATGAAATATGTGTCAGAGTTTAAAATGGTTAAAACAGGCTCCCGCTTCCAGATCTTCATGAATGTGCACAAATGTACTGGGCAGCAAAGGGATAATGATTGTCAGCTGAGTGGGACATAGGTAAGCACAGGGGCCTGAGAAGCTCGTTGATGATCACGGAGATGATCTTTGAATAAATCTTCGTTTAGATATTTTGTGAATAAAATAAGTGATAATGTGAGATTGATGGACAGGGGGCTGCTGCTACATATTCTAATGGTTTAGTGGTAAAACACTTTCCTTCTGTTTTTTTCTTTCTTGTACTTCTTCAGTTCTAGTCTGGTGATTACTGTGTTGCAATGACCACTAAGGGGCAAACTTGATATTCTAACACAAATCAGTATTCACACTATTATATTTTCTGACATCACTGTTTCTGAACGTGCATTCTAGTTTTAACTCTTACGAATTTGATTTGCTTCATGTTACCAGGCCATTGAGAATTCACTTTTTCTGTATTAACATAGTTGGCGGAATTTGAGCCCATTTTGAAGTTCCTGCCAGCAGGGGCCATTGAATATGCACACAATTGTGTAAAGCATCCATTGGAAGCTGTGACTATGGGTAGCTTCTTCTTCACCTTCACCTTCATCTTCACCTCTCCTATTGGTATCTATTCGATTATTAGCTCCATCACTGTCATCACTACTTCATATACTGGACTTTACGCATGCTGTTATCCAGTGTCCTGTATATTGTCCAACTCTCTAAATTGGATTGTGTATATCTGCTCTACTTTGTATCAGTACTTTTTGTTATTCTCTATTTCCATTTTTTTTTTTTTATAAAAACCGTTTGAACACAAAAAAGGATATAAATCGCTGTTATTCACTGCAGTAATGCCATCATGGGGAAGTTGACTCCTCCCTGGTCTTCTTACGTCATTGGTAGTGGCCCTGACTAACGCTCCTCGCCACTTACTTATAAAAAGCAGAGAGTGTAAGTTTGATGCAAGAGAGAGAAAATTGAATGTCAGAGGGAGGTTGGGAAAGATCGCAGAATGCCAGGTATATTATTATGTAATATACGGCATGGTGGAATCCCCCGGTAATAAATTAACTTACTATTTCCTATGAACCCTGGCATTGGAAATACCATTGCAGTATTACCACATGTGGTATCAGCACTGGAGCAAAGCCCCTCACAATGAGGGTCTCAGCCTTACTGGTTTTACACAATGTTGTAGAAAATGTTTGCTTGTGGTGAGTACACCCAGGCTTGTTTTTTTTCAAAGTTCCAATATCTAAAATTATTTAAGAATGCTCATTTTGTGGCTATGTACTCAAGTGCCATTTAATGTGAATCCAATTTCAATTCGTAGATGACTGACAGCACTCTGTCATATTTCAAGATATTAAATACTGCCATTCCACTTGTGCACTTCCAGATCAGTGAGTTTCTGCTCTTGATGCCTGATCCTGGAACCCTGCAGGACAACCATAATGGTTGTTCTTGCAAATCTAGAGAATAGTCACTGGAAGAAGGGGTGCGGACCCCCCCAAAATAACCATACTGGAGTTCAGAAGGGGCTTGGGTAATAAATGGGCCTTTAAACTGTGGACTTGTCTTGTTAAATGTGTTGTTTGTTCAAAGAAAAGGGTTAAAATGACAAAGTACGTTTTTTGACCAATTGCTGCCTATTCTTTTACCATGAAGATATGCATCAACCATTAGGAAAGAAAACATGCGACCCATTTTTTGCAGTTCTGAATTGTGATGGAAACAGATGTTTTTATGGAATCAAATCAAATCAACACATTTTATTTGGTGATGAGCAAATTATAAATGTTTGCTGAAAGTCGGTTTCCACATATTATCGTTTCTGCATTATATAGTCTTATTAATAAAACTACCTGCCTGTGCAAATTTAGTGGCCATTTCAAAGAGCATTGTGCTGTCTGTTAATCCCAGGGCACTAACATACTGTGTTTTAGGAATATATTTGCATCAGTGTGCTTCAAAATGCCCTACGAGCTAAATACTACACCCTCTTCCACTCTCCTACTGAGTGTAACTCATTTACTACACTTGTTCTTTGTATGATCCTTGTGTAATAAGTACAGGGGCCCTCGTCAGGAGGCAACTGCAGTTTGCACACACATTGCCACTGTACTTACACAAATACTAACCATCACACTGCTGCAAGTGTGACAATTCAGACTGTTGAAGGCCGCCAAAGCTTTAAGAATGGCTTGGGTGGCAGGTATTAGTTGTTTTTAATGTATATTGAATTAACAAACAACTGTTGTTCTGCTCATTTATAAATTACACAAACAGCGCCAACAAGTGACAGCTGTCATAAGTGCAGGTTCTGGCAATTAAGTGATGGTGCTGGGCACTGAAAACCAGCGGCTCAAATTAAGCACTGTTTTTTTACGATCCCTATAACATCAGTGATGTAACAATGATAGCAGCACCCTCACTCTGAAAATTGTTCCACCACCACTCATATAAAGTAGAAAATGATTAGTGTTCTTCGCTGAATGAATGTAGGCACTTACATAATATTCCCTATGCAGCACAGGCCCCACTTCACTGATAACGACTTAGCACGGTCCAGTGTATGGCCACTCTTGGTGTATATGTCCATATCACAGTATACTCAATTGACAAAATAATAGGCAATATAACCACATAACAGTTATTAATCCCTTTTTATCTTACCAGCTAGGAGTAGGAATAAATTGTTAACTGACTAGTTAGGTATTTTTAACTAACACAAACACCACTTCCCCAACACTGCACAACACATAGTTTCACACAAAAAAGTGCTCCTACGTAAATCTCGCAAGTCGTAGCACGCCCCAAGCAGTAGATGCTTGGGATGGCCCCAATGATGAAGCATGTCACCTAGGGGCAACCCTGGGTGAGTGAGGGGACTCCAGAAAAGCATTTTTCTTTTCTAAATTGCTGAGGCTCACCAATTTGGTGAACCCACTGTCTGTTGACTCAGGCTAGTTTCTCATGATCCATTATCTATGGATCAATTGAGTGTACTTTAATGATATAGGAGGACGAACTTAGCCTGAACCTCCTTCTCCCTCTTATTCTGACACATATCACAGTATACACACATTTCTTATATATCTACATCTATGATACAATCGCTGCTGTAATTCCTAAGCCAAACACTCATTCATTCGACACATGCTCTGCTTATACCCAGAGCTCATGGAATGTACATGTGTGTAATAGTTCTATGTCCCTAGGTTCGTTATGTGAACACCTTAGTGCTCTACCAGAATCCCTTTCTGGGTGTTCCAGAATCCCCAAGCATGCACTCAATATAACCTTTCCTAGATGTTCTATTGCCACGATGTTTGAGGGTACACATAGCTACTATCCCATGATGAATGAGGGTGGGAAGAAGCCTTTCTGCACCAAGACTAGTCTATGTACACTTCTTATAGCATAAGACTCCAGTCTTTAAATTATTTTATGGTTGTGAGTGTATTTCCCCTTTACAATATTTAGATGTTTCAACTTAAAAAAGTGCATTGAGGTTTTGTCAGGAGAATTCTTGCGCTCTTCCTAAAAACCTTCCCCATGTTTGTCATAACATGGAGTCCTCCCCTCTTGCTGTTCCTATTGATGTCTTTGGAGTTTAAAAACACAAGAACCCTTAAAACCAGATTTCCCAAAAAAAGGGCCTTTTCCTTTCTCTCCAATAACAAGCCCCTCCCACAGTGTCATGGGTAGGTCATGGGCCACCAGTTCTTACCTGCTTGCTAGGCTCTGCCGGCAGTGCTGCCGAAAGGGCATCAGGTGGTAGTTCATAGCATCCAGCAACAGTTTCTGGCAGACAGGTTCATTCCTCATGAAGTCCACACTCTGCACCCGCTCCACTAGTTCGGGAGCTGGGATGAGGGCAAAGCGCAGGCGCTTCATCAGCTCGGGTGCATACTGCATGCGGGTCTCGCGGTCATGCTCCAGCCAGAGCACCGCCATCTGGAAGAGAGCGAGCTCAGACTCGACAGGCGGGGGCAGCGCATCCAGCAGGGCACGCAGCTCATCGGCACTGAGCAAGAGCACGTCCTCCAGGAGATACTTGCTGGCCAACTTTTTGGTCTCCTCCAGGCCATGTAGCGCTGCGATGCGGCACACCTGCTTGTAATTCTGCCCTGAGATCTGATCATTGAGGAACTGTACACAGAGGCGGGTGACCTGTGGCAAGTGCAGGATCTTGCTGACGGACAGCACCTCCTCGGCTGTGTCCAGGCAGAGGGTGACATTTGCTGTGTAAAGGTACTCAAGGACCAGCCTCAGGCCCACGGAAGAGCAGCCCTGCAGCACCAGGTTGTTGATGCTGCTGGCAGCCCGGGGGCTCCCTGCAAGCAGCTTGTCGTCTGGAGATGACGATGGCGTGCCTGGTTCCTCTTGGTCTTTGGGCCCAGGGGTTCCCATTAGCCCCCCTCCACCATCCTGAGACCCAGGGTGGCAGGAGGAGTTGGAGGAGAAGAGAGACCGGAAGTACTGCGAGCATGAGGCAAGCACGGCCTTGTGGCAGTGAAAGTGTTGGCCCTGTGCCGTCAACGTCACATCACAGAAGAGCTGCTTCCGCCAGAGCAGGTTCAGGCCATGCAGCAGGTTGTCGCTGTGACTGGGGTCAAAGGTGGACGTCCTGTCTCCTGACCTGGACATGGCAGCAGAGAAGCTCAGGAAGCTGGTGCTTGGCACTGGTGGGAACACGTCCGATGCAACCTGTCAAAATAAAAAGAATACAAAATAAGCTGTAGAAGAGTTGCTTCTGGCACTGTAGCAATGAAGTACTCATTTACATGCCTTCCTATAAGAACAAGAAAAAGGTCAAAGAAGGGATTCCTTAGAGCCAAAGAATGAAGGGCGCTTTGAGCTTGGGAACTTTGCAACTCTAAGTTGTGTGGTGCCCACTCTAAATGTGAACAGGAACAACGCAGAACAAAGACATCAGCTACCAAATGAATATTCAAGTAACAGGGATTCAGTATTTCATACGAGTTAAAGTGCATTTGACAAATGTCGTTATTTCCTCTTATCAGACAGACATACATTAAGAGAGGTACATAATGCAACAGCTAAGCTTGACTAGCCTGGTGTTTTCTTGTCTAATTGTAAACTGGAAAACGCTGTCGTTTGATACTTGTAGAGTTTCTTGTCTATTGAATCCTGGCATATGTTTATAACTTTTCTCCCAGACTTGTACAATGAAGTGGTTTTTCTAAACCTCTAGGTGGGGTGAAGAAGTGAGATGATGACATCATATGTCTGTTGCCCAGAACACAGTGTCTCGGAACAGCAGGGAGGTCTGAAGACTGACACTGGTGTGTGGCATCTTTAGTGCTTCATGCATTATAGTCCTGTCTTAAGGTCAGAAACACTTTTCTCTGCATGAACCACATTTACCTCACAGCACATTTGAATATTATTGTTTTTTCTTCACCCTGGAGATTTTCTTTACAACCGAGTTAACCAGACAGTATATGTTTCAGGATAAGTAAATGCACAAGTGAGTCTTAAACACTGCAAGAAGCTGCATATTTCATAGCGACCATTAGCAATGATTATTTCTGCAATAAAACACCTCCTGACTGCCACCCTGCACTCGAGTCGCCCAACACATTGAAGCATATTACCATAGGCCAACCTCCAGGTGTCCGATCACAAAGAATCAATCACTCTAGAAAATACAGACAAACATCTGTGTAGGATTTTAGGAGGTATGTGCATTCTTGGTAAGTCATAAGATCTGACAGAGGTGCATATGAACATGAAAATAATTCCTAATGGGCAAGCATACTCCCTTTGCCTGTAGTGTAACGTGGGCCACACGACAGAAATGGGCAAAAGCACACTTTTAATAAAATCTATTAGAACCCCCGTACTATACGGGAGTGTGGCCTTTCCTTTCATAACCTGGAAGACACTTGCTCCAGCATTTAATAAACGTCAATTAACGCGGGCTTCCACCTGGGCGCCGGCCCTACTGTCTACAGTAGTAAATGTCTGTGGGCGCAAGTATAAAATGAGTCCGAGTGAGTGGCTCGCAGTCAGTTAACTTGCTTCTGCACATGGGTGTGCTTTTTTGCGTTCGTCCCTCTGACAAGGACAAACAACTTTCTAAGTCTGGCCCTGGAAGAGGAACAGCAAAACGCTCCATGATACCGAGACACTCCAATATGAGCAGGCATGGGTGGTCGGGCACAGGCACTTTCTTTCTGCTGCTACTTATTTTGTTGTGTTTTCAATGTTATCATAAAAGGTGGGGACACTAACATAATAGGACTTTAAAAATACGAATACTTTACTAGACAGTCCCACCAGCCCCACCAACACGTTTTGTCTTAAAATACAAAATGTCATGGTCCAAACCCCCAACGCTCCTTTGCCCCTACATCCAGTCTCCTCTCCACATCTCCGAGCTCCTGGACCCTTCGATCCACAAAGCGCAGATTTCAATTTGCAAAACATGATACACCTGCTGTCCCCCTGGATATAAAATGATAAGCAGGGTTGCAACTTTCCATTAAATGACATTGAATGGATGCTTCAGAGGGTCAGCTTGGCGAAATGTCCATTAATATTCCCTCTGTTCGATACGGCACGGTTTACAAGCTGGTCTTGCGACAGGTGATGCCTCGGCCGCTGCTTGTCTCCCCTGCGGAAGTTGAGGGGGCAGCTGCGGTGCAGTGACTGGTCCCTGCCCCCGCCCTCTCCCTGTGCTCAGCCTGGGCAGGCGCAGTCCCACCTCCTCCCGCCAGGGGCCGCCACCTCGCCCGGCGCTGACCGAGCGGTGCCCAGGCAGCCGGAGTGGCGGCGGCTCTCGCGTGCCTGACCGCGAGACAGCCTGGTGCGGGCACGGGGCAGGCACCGCGAGCCGGTCCTTCGGGGCTAACTGAACGCTGCCACCGCAGTGCTGCGTCCGCTCTCTTTGCCCCATCCACACAGCGCCTAACCTCACTCACAAAATGGGAAGCGTGAAACGCGACCGAGCCCGCACTGCACCCCGGCACTAGTCTCGCAGAACAGCGCCCACACAGCCCCTCCAAATGCTAGAAGACACACAGAGACTATCCGCACCGATACCCCACCCGCCCCGCGCAGACAACCGCAAGCACCGGATACCTCCTAACTCCATCGCTGCTCACTCCTCGCGGGCGTCCAGAGGCTGTCTGTTGTTGTTTCCGCCTTGCTTTCAGCCAGCCCTAGCACTTTTCTCGTCGGACCGAGCGCCCTTTGTGCAACCCCAACCTGCTTGTTATGAAAAGACATCTTTTGATATCTCCAAGCGCCTCTCTCTCTTCAGCTGGACCCGGTCAATCCTTCAACCTCCCCCCCGCTTCTCCCCCTCCCCTCCTTCCTCTTCCTTTCCTTTTTGCCCATTTCTTTTTTTTGCAATTGGAGTTTTTATTCTCAGAAGAGGGTTCCTCGCGCACTATCCACCCCGCCCCCCGTTTGACAAAAAAAGAAGAAAAAACAACGCCACCACAGACATACACACACACACACACAACACAGGAAACAGACCGAACAAGGCCCGAGAAAACTTACCTGTCCAGCGACCACCGGCCGTCCGAAGTAAAAGGTCCACTTCCAGCAGCCCTCCCCCCAAAAAACACAAAAACAAAATCAATCCTCTTTGCTTTATAAAGGAGAATTTTGGTCGCTTGCTTCCAAAAAAAACCCTCTTCTTGTTCCTGCAACTCCAGAGCAGTCACTCTTTACAATTTATTTTGCCGTTCATCATCTTTAGCCCCCATGAATTAGCAACAGTCAGGGAACGCGTGCATGGGGGAGAGGGGATGGAAGAGAGAAAGAAAGGGGAGAAGAGAGAGCAGGGCTTTCTGCAAGAGAAGAAGGAAAAAAAAATGTACGTGTGACAAATTATGCTACCAAGAAACAACACATCATTATCCTTGGGCCTGGGGCTCAGTGAGTCGTAACGAGAGTAATAGGAAATCCACGGTTGGGGAGAGAAACGGTCGTGCATGGCCGGTGGAGGGAGACCGTGCAGGGGGATGGCTGCTGGAGAGACTCGCAAAATTATGGCTCAAGGCTATTGTAAAAATTGTCGAGCGTAAATGACTGCGATTTCAAACATCTTTTGGAAAAAGAACGGAGGGGGAGAGGAAAGCGGGGGCCCCCACCGCCCCGTCCCTTCCCCTTCTTTTTCTGCCCCCTCCCTTCTCTCTATAAAGAACCGTCAAGTTTTAGTGCGCATTGCTAATTAGTCAATTTCTCTCTGCCTTCACAGGCTGGCGACTTTGCTGCTGAGCTGAAACTGCTAATTTCTGTGACCAGCTTTTTTTCTCCTTTTAGCTGTGATCTGGATGAATGAGTAGCTGTCTCGCAGAGATGACAAAAATAAACTCCTAATCCCTCCTCCAAAAAAAGAGAGCGAAATTTCCACTACATCTTCCTCGTGCATAGATTTATGATCTGGGGGTCGCGCTGTGCTATATGCAAACTTCCTCGTGGCGTGTGTGCTGTTGTGTTTCAGATGACAAGTACACAGACAGTATACATCTGTTTTGCTTTCCATCTGCTCAGAGTTCTGCACTTGTTTTTAGCAGTACTTTGTTGTCGGCTGTGTTGGCGCTGCTGGGGCGGGAGAATATACACAACACGTCTCCCAGTGTTTGCTATACAGAAAAGCTAGTATTTGCCACAAATAGTAAATAGTTACATCGAACATTTTCCATCGCACCATGCAAGATTTACGATCTTGTTTGAAAGCACATTGCTCTGTCTTTTTGTCTGGTTACAAGACCTTCTCTGAACTTCACCGTCAGCTCTTCTTGAGCTAAGGGTTGAAAAATCACATTTTCTCAGATATTAGCTTTTTTTTCAGATTTGCCATTTACACATTAGAAATTGCAGTATATAAATGTATAACCCACATATATGCGGCCTGTCTGTGTCACGCCTGTTAACGGCGCAACCTTCACACACACACCACTTAAGTGCACATAGCCTTAATGTCATTGACTGTGACATGCACTTTACTAATATATTTGTTCCCTTCCTAGGCGACAATTGTTGATTAAAGTATGTTTCTGATTTGTCTTGGGCACATAAGGCATTGTCCCATGGCACGAAGACACTGAAACTCTATGACTTCCTTTGTCAAATGGTCAATTCGAACATCTTAAAGAATACTGAGACATGTCACCGTACGAAGGCACTCAAAGACATAGGAATCCTTCCCCAAAATGACGGCAGAGTTGGTTTCATCCTGTTCCTCCTTCGTTAAATTCAATATGGCTGTCTGCTACTCCAAGGAAAACACTAAGTCGTGTGAATTTGTATTGCTTTATAGAGGTGACGATTCTCATGCATAATCATCGTTGGCCAGGTTCTGTTTGTAAATTAACATTTGTGGTGGGAGTGAGTTATCATAGTAAAGTTCCACTGCTACTAAAGGTAGTCAACAGCACCAGCCTACCTGCCACTATAAGTATGGCTCCTTTCTCAACTCGCTCAACATACACGTTTGCCAGATGCAAATCTACTTTCCATGGTTTACAAACCAGGTCCTTTTCTGTTAGTGAATGACAGTTGGTTTGATGTGACATCTAACTTACCCCAGAATACCTAGTTTAAAATTATTATCATTTAGGAGTGATGTTTTAGAATTTCCTTACCTGACAGTAGCAAACAGCAGCCTTGGATTGATAGATGACAACAAACTAAACAAAAGGGCATGGCTGTTCAGAAAGAATGGAAACAGGAGGGTTCCCTTTGCTTGAGGTTTTGATGGATTGAGTGAAAATCTTGGGTAACCTGCTGAGAATAGGTCAAACAAAAAATATATTAGCATTACTACATGTCAGCTTACCTGAGGGTCCTCCTCACAAGTAAAGTAGACACGTTCCTGAAGAGTTCCTGGAGCTGCTTTGTAGAGAGTGGTTCAGAAAGAGGTTGGGTCGAGTGGAAGAGAATGTGAGGAGCAATGAACTGAAGGAGGGTCTGCAGGAGCTAAGGTCTATGTGGAGCATAAAAGTGTAAACTAAATAGACACTAATCCTGACAAACCATGTGAGATTTAATACCAGTCCCAGACCTGGAAGGTTGGGTCAGTAATACAAGTGAAGAAAAAGTGAGCAGAAGAATGAATTAAGTCCTCAACTAGGTACCAAAGTTACTTATTGCTAGTACAGGGATCCAATGTTGTGTCCAGTGAATATTCATGTGTATGGTGTCTGTAAACCAGCTGAGTCCTTTCAGAGGGACAAGAGTTAGAGCCTGTAACCATCACTCATAAATTACATTACGGGAACCAGTGAGTAGGGCCTTGTTCAACATGTACATGCTCAGATGCCACAAAATGTCTTTGATGCCATTGTATTCTGTTCCTTAGTGCAACCCCATGTAGGTACCTACCACCATATAACCTTCCCATATTATAGACCATTGAAGTTTTCAATAATTGTACAATAGTGCAGAATTCATTTCGGATTTCATATTCAGGTGGGCCATTTACAAAGGCATATGGGCCATTTTTTGCACCAAGATTTTGAAACACCAGACTGCAGAATCAATAGTTTGGCATATCAAGTTGATGGATACTGGCGGGATAAAACACAGAATAGGAAAAGAAAAAACAATACCTCACCCTATATTGTTGAAAGTGGTACAATTTAGTCCTTCAGTGCCTGCAGATTTTAATGTTATAATGTTACATAGTAATGTGGAAATCTGCACTCACTACAGTATTCACAGTGCATCTTTTGCCATATCTTTAGCTGTGGGAAAAAATAACTTGGAACCAAGTAATGATAAAGACTGGCATGCTGAACTTTCAGCAAGAAAGAAGAAACCGTGTTTTGAAATATGCATGCATTTATTTTACATCAGTCAAACAAATCGACAAGCGGTGAGGGCTTAGAAGTGTGCGCACTGGTGTAAAATGCTGGTTATTAGTCTCTATTGTTTGAGGAGCGCTCTACTCTCAGTAGTCCCACCTCCACTGGCCGGACAAGATTACGCGTTCGATGTGAAAACGTAGAATAACAGATATAAACCTCAATTAAGGGGATAGATGGCCGAAGCCCAGACGGGTATCACAGAATAATCACTCAGCAGCAAGTTTTAGGTAACCCTGGGCAGAGTTCGTGGAGTTCCACGAAGTGCAATAAAATCTCCGCCGCACTACACGGAGCTACTTAAGCGGCGAAGTACAATAGAAAAATGCCATTTGCGTTGATTGTACAGTGCTGGATGATTGTTCGCACTGTGCAATCATTGCGAATGGTACCATGTACAGCGCAAGCGGTCCCTGCTTTCCTTTTCTGCTCTTTGAGTAGATTTTTACTCGAGCAACAGCTTTCTCAACGAGAACGGGCAGTTTCTCAACATGAGCTGTCGCGAGCATACGCGACCACTCGCAATGAGAAACCTGACCCCCCGCGTTGGGAAATTTCGTCGGGATGTTGATTTTCCACGCTCGCCAACTTGAAGTTGACGATCGTGAACGAGGAAAAATCTCGCCTGGAGGCTGATTTTCCTCACTTGCAGTCTCCAACTTGACGTTGACGAACACAAGCGAGGAAAAAAAAACAGTTTTTCAGAACTCCGCGAGCTCTGCGTAACGTGGAGGGCGGAAAACTCCACAAACTTGACGAGCGGAGCGGAGTTCACCGCCCAGGGTTAGTTTTAAGCCCTGACGATGTCCAGTGTGGACGAAACGCGTTGGCTGATTGTCTTTTATGATGAGTTGTGGATTGAATAAATTGGAAGTTTTGGAAATAAAACATATTAACTAGATATTTATTAAGACTGCCTATGGACTTTCTTTGAACGTGACTACTATTAAGCAATCAGCTTGAGAAAATTATTGACAAACGCGCTCCTTTTGGATATTTGTTGAATTTATTATACATAATCAAATGTTTATATAAAAGTTCATAAATTATTCTAATGCTGAATATTAAAACAGCACAATCATTGTTCAGTTGTCTGATTTGTCCTTTCAGCCTGTCAATCAGTTTGCAGATGGTATGCTGTGGAATTCTATATATATTGGTGGTACGTATTGCTTCTTTTACTGGGCATTAAAGGAAGAATAATCATGTCAAAGGCAGATGTCCAACAGAAAGCAAGGAGCCATTTTGCAGCGCTTTGTACTTTGTAGAATAACATGTAAAATTCCATCTCATAAAACGTATCAACTACCACCATATTTACATTTTGTATTATGGGACTAAATCAACAACAACACCAATTGCTTTACATTTATGTTGTTTTGATAGTGTAAGTAAAGTTAGTATAAAGTGTTGTGTCTCTCCTTTAGTGTGTTCTGCTTGAGTATACGTCCCACTAAACCTGATGAACGCTTTTTCAAGGAAAGTTCTCATTCATGTCCTCAAGTCTCAAAGGTTTCTTTTACTTCATATAAAAGAGGTGGAGTAATAAAAGTTGTTTAGTGTCATGCCATATAGTTGTGGGGCAAAGAAAAGGCGAACATAATGTTCTGTTTAGTTAAAAACTTATATCTATATCCAATATAATTTACATCGCTTTGATTTTAATAAGCATTTTATACTTTTAGGGTATTACTACGTATAATCCCATAGAAGAAAGGCTAAGTTCCCCAATTGAATAAGGGTGGATGCCTTCATAACCATAGGTAGGTTTACAGAATATCCAAGGATCATATGCTTATTTGTAGTGTACTAAGGTCCTTATGATGTATAACAACATAGGAAGTTGTAGGTGACCATAGGTAAAGCGCACATGATTGTTAAACAGGGAACACACTTGCGAATTAATTATGAGCACTGCTACTTGGTATATAAAGTTTAATCCAAGAAGCAACCAATACGCAAATGATGTATTAATATATGAAGTTGATGGTCATATAATGTAAAATGTACATTATTGTGCAATATGGAATGTATTTCTGATAAAGTATCAGTAATGTTATTCATTTCATGGAGTTTAACGCAACATTGTATTTTTTATAATGTCTTTTTAGAAAACTCGGTCCTGAAGTAGGTGTTTGATCCATGTTTCACCGAAACGCCGCGTCGACTACCTTATAGTTTTCTTTTTTATATATATATAGAAATAAGTGTTTTTTGATTGCCTTTTAGTTTTCTAATTTTATTTAGAAAAAAGTATTGTTGCATTGTGCGTAATTTGATATAATGCACATTCTGTACTCACTAGGATGAGATTGGCATTTGTATTTGTGAAATTTTTATGGTTTTTAACGTGCCCAAAAATCAACTTCATAAAATGTTTTTAATGATGAATAAAATTTGAATAATTTTAAATAACGTTCCCTTTCTGAATGTTCTATCCTTGATCACAGTATATGTTTGTTAATTACTATATAGATATTGTGATTGCTGTTGCACCACACTACAATAACATATGATCCAAGTAGTAGTTTCTGGTGGGAATTTCTTGTTTGTACATGCCATATGGTTGTTTACCCAAAAGAACAATTGTTTCTATTACAACAGGTTCAAAACTGATTCGCATATGGCTAGTTCTAAACTGAAGTGGAATGGTAAGCAAAAGATAATTGAAATGGAATGCTACTCGAAGCCATTGCCAATGGTTATACCTATTGAAACCATTCTTCCCATCACCTTTTGTGTGTTTGATATAACACTGTTAGCAGCCAAGAAGATTCCCAGACGTGGGTCCCATGCTCACACTGCCACTGGAACAAAGCTACATATGATCAAATAGCCCCAATCAGGGCAAAACTTGTCTTTGGTTGGTGTGTTCCGGTTTACAGAGTACCTGGCCTGGCAGTTCGGCTGGACTGTTTCTATTGGAGCAGGGTGAAGACTGATTTGCATATGGCTGGGTCTATACTGACATGGTGGGCAAGAGAATGATGGGTTGGAATACCCAGAGTGATTGCTAGTGTTTAGACTTATTTGCATGCATTCCTCCCATCATCTTTGTGTGCTTGATTTTCTGTAAAACATACATTTCCTTTCAAAAGTAAGGCAAACAATCTGCTGTAAGAATGCCAATGTAATGTTTCTGTACAACTACACTATAATGCCACTCATTACCTCATTTTAATAGCAGTTATCAAAACTTGGACAATGTAACATTCTTTCTATTGAATTAGTTCAGACATCTAGAGCCTAGTGTAGAAGGTTAGGCCTGAAGTCATATTTTATGTTGCGACTGTAGTGGATGGCAAAATGGGTGCAGTCTACTGGTGACATTTAACTTACAAGCCGTGGGTAAATTTTGTCCCATATAATAGGGACTTATAAGTAAGGTGATTATGCCAATGAGGGGTATACCAATTCCATCAGTGAGAAAGAAGAAGCGCATGCATTTACCAACTCCACTACAGGCAGCCAACCCCTTGCTGCACACGCCCTTTGACCATATGTACATATATATGTATGTTTGTATGTATTGTGCCAAAAGAAGTCAGCTGCAGGCCATGCTCCCTGTTGGAGGTGCCGCGTAGCGTTGTGCGCAGTGGCGCGCAAGTTAAATGTATTTATTTATTTATTTCCTTACTTTACTCCGTTCCGCCGTATGTCGGAGTCCACTACCACCGCCCCATCGCCCCGCAGCCCTCCCTCTGCGAGCCGCCACTGGTTGGACGTGGCTGCCAACTAACATATCTAAAACATTAAAGAGTAACGCTCACTTTGGAAGATAAAATTACTGTTTTTTGGAGGAACAGCCCCTGCAAAACTTTGCCGCCACCAGGCCTTGATCACACATCAGGGGAACAGATACCACTACACCAAACGTCACCCAAAGTGAAGAAAATGATTGACATAAAAGAACGAATGTTGTACTTTAAATGTCAGCCATCTTGGAAAGGAGAAAAGAAAATACACAAATGTCATGCAAAGCATTCAATATGTAAAGAGTAACATGAAAATTAGCAAGGAATCAAAACGTGCCACCAATATCAAAATTTGATGAGTATACAATGAGATCTTGATGCATAAATATCAGTGATTATGCAAAATTCCCAGTTCAATGCAAGCAGCGTGTACAATCATAGATGAAAAGCACAGTGCACCCATGTTGTCACATTTCCAGAAATAACCCAAAAACGAAAGATGAAATGTCAGAATACAAAAGTAAAAAATCAAACACTGCGCATGCACCTGAATCCAGTGGGATGTGGCAGCTTAAGTGTCCGCCACCTTAGGGAGGAGAAAATAAAAATATCTTGCAATGTATACAATGTGCATAAAGTGACATGGAAATCACTACAGGAGCACAGTGTGCCACTGTCACCAAAATCCCATGTATATACAATGAGATCTAGGTGGCATAGATGTCAATCATTATAGAAAGTTTCTCATAAATGCGCACAGGATGTACAGTCACAGATGAAGTGCACAAATGCTGGGGTGCCCCTGTATGATGCATCCAAAATAACCAGTATATCATGTACAAGCAAAATGAGACAATATGGAAGTGCTTAGAAGGAGACCAAACATTGGCAAAAGCACTGTAAATGCAAAGGCTTGCAAAATGCAGAAAATAATTATGGTCGAAAGCAACATTCAAAGAACTAAGAGTAAAGCCCAATTGGGCAGAGGAGCATGCCCCCCAAAAAACATAAGGAAAGACAGCATCATAAAGGAAGACATAATAATCAAAATAAAAAGTGTAAACCCACATTTTACACCCAGTGTCACCAACGATGGTGTGATGGAAGACTAGGGTAGGGTGCCCCAACCGGGATGTCCTCTCAGAACCAACAAATCTAGATGACAGTCCCTTCCTATTCTCACTGCAATAAAAACAGAAAACAGATATCAAAACATGGCAGAGAACCAAAAAGGCATGAGCAGACAAGGAGAAAAAAAGATTTTTCCAAATGTACATATAACTCCTCATCAGAATTAAAACCATTGGGGATATTAGTGTTGAACTCCACTATCAATCTATATTACAATTTTTGCAGCTTATCCAATCTGTTGCCGCCCCTGGTGTCTTAGGTCACAATATATATATAAATATATATTTTACATCAAAATGAGTGACAAAGGACAACATTAGATTATGTGACAAATTTTATTCATTACTTGCATTAGTTGCACATATATCTGGCAAATTGATTATATGAAATGTATTTATATTGCAATAACATAATTTGCACGGCGTAATTTGCACATTTTGCAACTGATTTATTTTTGCACATAGTTATCAGCAGAATTTGCACATATTTAAGCATTGATTTGTCACATATGTTTTGTGTTCATGAATCACCTTGTTGACACAGTCTATTGTACCCAGCTAGCATCTCAAAATGAGTTTCCGCATTTATGCCGCATATTTCTCTATTCTGATATTTGCTTAGCTTACAGGTATGGGTTTTAGATCTTCCCATTCGATGTTTCAAAATTAACTTTTTGTTTTGAGTAGAAGAAAGACTGAACCATGTTATTGCATTAAGGCACTCAGTAGCTTGTCTATGTTGATTATCCCACTTGGTACACACAGAGCAAATTTTAAAAAACGGCAATACCGGCACTGACCATCTGTGAGCAAGGGCAACCGCCCGAAACGCGTCAGATTTTGTGCATTTTCGATTAATAAATAACATCTTGCCTTATTCCTGGGATTCGTGGTGTCTCTGTTCGCCAAGTTGGAGGTGCAGCGTCATCGAGGTTGTTGAATATATATATATATATATATATATATATTACCTACTGGCGGTCGCCAGTAGGTAGTTATAGTTAGGACCCTGTTTCCATAGGAAAACCGCAACATTCTATTTTGAATAACTTTGGCGCCGGTCGACGAATCCTCGCGAAATTTTCAAAATAGGTGGGGCGCTGCGCTCCGCTCCTACCCTGAAAGTCTCGGGGGGATTCGTCAAGCGGGGGCTGAGATAAAAGGGGGGTCCCAAAACGCGTTTTTCCCATGCATTTTTCCATAGGACCTTTAGACACAGCTACAGCCCGAACGGCTGAACAGAGTTCCTTGAAATTTGGCAGAGAGGTAGTCTACAGGTCAAGGAAGTGCCTTTTGTAGGTTTGGTGTAAATCTGTTCAGTAGATTCTGAGAAAATAGCCTTTAAATCAATATATATATCTGAGCCAGCTTACGGTGCGCTTACGGTGCGCTTACCGTACGCGTACGGTGACGTGCGCGAGCGCGATTCTGATTGGCTGTTCGATCTAAGTAAACATTCGAATCGGTCAAAACCAGGAAGCGGCGGCCGCCATTTTCTCTCTCGCACTCTGAGGGGGGCAGCATAAACAAAGTCAAAAAACATCTAAAGGGGTAGTATATTTAGTTCTTAACCACCCAGCATCGATATAGGTGTCCCCCAAAAACCCCCAAGGCCAAAAAAACAATTTTAATTTTTTTCGAAAAATTGCCGATTATGCTTACCGTACGCGTACGGTTAAAATTATTAATAAAAAAAAATTATCCACAATTTCCCCACCCCGTGTGCAAATGGTGCCCGAATGGCACCATTTGTGCATGGCATATAATCTTCAAGGAAACTAAAAAAGAATACCTTTCACAACGAAGCACATAATATGTCCCCCATGTGCGCACGGTGCGCGAAGTGTGCACGGCACTAACTGTGTAAAGTGGGCACGTGGTGCGCGAAGCGCACCGCGTGCTCACTGTGCGCGCACGGTGCGCGAAGCGCACCGTGCGCGCACGGAACGAACTGCGTTAACTGGGCGCACACGCCACGAATGGCGTAAAGTAACTTAGCATTTAAAAAACCGTACAAATTCACTGAAAAAACCATAGGTTTCACACACGTTATAGTTAGGAATTAGCATTTAAAAAACCTTGCAAATTCACTGAAAAAACCATAGGTTTCACACAAGTTATAGTTAGCTGTACATTTCACTCGTAAAAAACCAATGAAATTCCCCCGTTATAGTTAGTGAAGGCTACTATAACTCACGCGACCGCAATCCTCTGCTGATGACATATGTGTCTTTATGAAAAAAAAATATTTGTAATATATGTATAGCTAAAATTTAATGGAAGAAGACATGGGCAAATAAGTGTCTAATTACAGTATTAGCATCAGCAGAGGATTGCGGTCGCGTGAGTTATAGTTGCCTGCACTAACTATAACGGGGGAATTTCATTGGTTTTTTACGAGTGAAATGTACAGCTAACTATAACTTGTGTGAAACCTATGGTTTTTTCAGTGAATATATATATATATATATATATATATATATATATATATCTACTCCACACTCCCCCGGCATGACAAGGAAGTCGAGCACACACGGGATTTCAGGTAACTGTGCTTTAATTAAAGACCATCGGCATACGGCATGACGCGTTTCGTATTTAAACTTCCTCAGATGCCGCCAACAGGTTTTACAAAGTGTTTTCCAGCCCACTTTTTAAAGCTGCATGCCCCCTTGCAATTGGCTGAGGCATCGCTGGCGTTGTTGTGCATAGGAAAGCCCGAACCCAGGAATCCGAGTCCGTGTGGAGCAGACACCCAAGCATGAGTACTGACCCAAGTGGGCGGTGTCTGCTCCCTTCACCCTATGCATGCCTTGATTTCCTTGTTGTGGGCCAAATAACAGCTCCCCAAGTCCCTCACCCCACCGCTGGAGTCCCGAATCAGGTCCGAAAACACCGCTTAGGTAAGCGATGCAATCCCACGTAGTCGCGGTTCATCAGTTTGACGGCTGGGCTCAATCCGGGTATGCGGCGGTTCGGCGTTACCAAAAAGTTTTTAGTTAGACCAAGAAGTTGCCACAGAGTCCGCCAAACACTTGGGGGGTGGGCACTCAATAGGTGCTTGTGGCCGCACCTCAAACATCTACTCCACACTCCCTCGGCATGACAAGGAAGTCGAGCACACACGGGATTTCAGGTAACTGTGCTTTAATTAAAGACCATCGGCATACGGCATGACGCGTTTCATATTTAAACTTCCTCAGATGCCGCCAACAGGTTTTACAAAGTGTTTTCCAGCCCACTTTTTAAAGCTGCATGCCCCATTGCAATTGGCTGAGGCATCGCTGGCGTTGTTGTGCATAGGAAAGCCCGAACCCAAGAATCCGAGTCTGTGCGGAGCAGACACCCAAGCGTGAGTACTGACCCCAGTGGGCGGTGTCTGCTCCCTTCACCCCATGCATGCCTTGATTTCCTTGTTGTGGGCCAAATGACAGCTCCCCAAGTCCCACACCCCACCACCGGAGTCCCGAATCAGGTCCAAAAACACCGCTTAGGTAAGCGATGCAATCCCATGTAGTCGCGGTTCATCAGTTTGACGGCTGGGCTCAATCCGGGTATGCGGCGGTTCGGCGTTACCAAAAAGTATTTAGTTAGACCAAGAAGTTGCCACAGAGTCTGCCGAACACTTGGGGGGTGGGCACTCAATAGGTTCTTGTGGCCGCACCTCAAACATCTACTCCACACTCCCTCGGCATGACAAGGAAGTCGAGCACACACGGGATTTCAGGTA
This sequence comes from Triturus cristatus, assembly GCF_964204655.1. Classification (NCBI taxonomy): domain Eukaryota; kingdom Metazoa; phylum Chordata; class Amphibia; order Caudata; family Salamandridae; genus Triturus; species Triturus cristatus. The sequence continues at coordinate 707,986,347 of NC_140587.1, read as the reverse complement.
ACTGTGGTTTTATTAAAGACCATCGGCATACGGCATGACGCGTTGCGTATTTAAACTTCCTCAGATGCCGCCAACAGGTTTTACAAAGTGTTTTCCAGCCCACTTTTTAAAGCTGCATGCCCCCTTGCAATTGGCTGAGGCATCGCTGGCGTTGTTGTGCATAGGAAAGCCCGAACCCAGGAATCCGAGTCCATGCGGAGCAGACACCCAAGCGTGAGTACTGACCCCAGTGGGCGGTGTCTGCTCCCTTCACCCCATGCATGCCTTGATTTCCTTGTTGTGGGCCAAATAACAGCTCCCCAAGTCCCTCACCCCACCGCTGGTGTCCCGAATCAGGTCCGAAAACACCGCTTAGGTAAGTGATGCAATCCCACGTAGTCGCGGTTCATCAGTTTGACAGCTGGGCTCAATCCGGGTATGTGGCGGTTCGGCGTTACCAAAAAGTTTTTAGTTAGACCAAGAAGTTGCCACAGAGTCCGCCGAACACTTGGGGGGTGGGCACTCAAAAGGTGCTTGTGGCCGCACCTCAAACATCTACTCCACACTCCCTCGGCATGACAAGGAAGTCGAGCACACACGGGATTTCAGGTAACTGTGCTTTAATTAAAGACCATCGGCATACGGCATGACGCGTTTCGTATTTAAACTTCCTCAGATGCCGCCAACAGGTTTTACAAAGTGTTTTCCAGCCCACTTTTTAAAGCTGCATGCCCCCTTGCAATTGGCTGAGGCATCGCTGGCGTTGTTGTGCATAGGAAAGCCCAAACCCAGGAATCCGAGTCCGTGCAGAGCAGAAACCCAAGCGTGAGTACTGACCCCAGTAGGCGGTGTCTGCTCCCTTCACCCCATGCATGCCTTGATTTCCTTGTTGTGGGCCAAATAACTGCTCCCCAAGTCCCTCATCCCACCGCTGGAGTCCCGAATCAGGTCCGAAAACACCGCTAAGGTAAGCGATGCAATCCCACGTAGTCGCGGTTCATCAGTTTGACGGCTGGGCTCAATCCGGGTATGCGGCGGTTCGGCGTTACCAAAAAGTTTTTAGTTAGACCAAGAAGTTGCCACAGAGTCCGCCGAACACTTGGGGGGTGGGCACTCAATAGGTGCTTGTGGCCGCACCTCAAACATCTACTCCACACTCCCTCGGCATGACAAGGAAGTCGAGCACACACGGGATTTCAGGTAACTGTGCTTTAATTAAAGACCATCGGCATACGGCATGACGCGTTTCGGATTTAAACTTCCTCAGATGCCGCCAACAGGTTTTACAAAGTGTTTTCCAGCCCACTTTTTAAAGCTGCATGCCCCCTTGCAATTGGCTGAGGCATCACTGGCGTTGTTGTGCATAGGAAAGCCCGAACCCAGGAATCCAAGTCCGTGCGGAGCAGACACCCAAGCGTGAGTACTGACCCCAGTGGGCGGTGTCTGCTCTCTTCACCCCATGCATGCCTTGATTTCCTTGTTGTGGGCCAAATAACAGCTCCCCAAGTCCCTCACCCCACCGCTGGAGTCCCGAATCAGGTCCGAAAACACCGCTTAGGTAAGCGATGCAATCCCACGTAGTCGCGGTTCATCAGTTTGACGGCTGGGCTCAATCCGGGTATGCGGCGGTTCGGCGTTACCAAAAAGTTTTTAGTGAGACCAAGAAGTTGCCACAGAGTCCGCCGAACACTTGGGGGGTGGGCACTCAATAGGTGCTTGTGGCCGCACCTCAAACATCTACTCCACACTCCCTCGGCATGACAAGGAAGTCGAGCACACACGGGATTTCAGGTAACTGTGCTTTAATTAAAGACCATCGGCACACGGCATGACGCGTTTCGTATTTAAACTTCCTCAGATGCCGCCAACAGGTTTTACAAAGTGTTTTCCAGCCCACTTTTTAAAGCTGCATACATATATATATTACCTACTGGCGGTCGCCAGTAAGGAGTTATAGTTAGGACCTATTATCAATAGGAAATCTGCAACATTTTATTTGGAATAACTTTGGCGCCGGTTGACGAATCTTCGCGGAATTTTCAAAACTTTTGACCAGCTCTGGTCCGCTCCTATCCTGAAAGTCTTGGGATGATTCGTGTAGCGGGGGACGAGATAAAAGTGGGGTCCCAAAAAGTGTTTTCCCGATGCAATTTCCCATAGGACCTTTAGCAGCAGTTACAGCCTGAACTGCTGAACGGAATTAGACCAAATTTGGCACAAAGGTAGACCTTGGTTAACACTCATGCCTTTTGCTTAAATGGTGTAAATCCGTTCAGTAGTTACTGAGAGAATCAAAAGTAAAATCACATATATATCTATGGGCGCGGTGGATCCGCGCACCCTGCCGAGCACAAGCTGTATGCTAATTGGCTGTCAATACTCCAAACCAGGAAGTGTTGGCAGCCAAGGCGCAGAACGCAAAAAGGGGGCAGGGTAGAAACACCCTGACCCCCTAGGCCTGCTCAGGGGGTCCCACAAGGATTTTTGTTAAAAGAAATTGGCAAAATCCGCGCTGGGTGTGTGGATCCTGCTTCGTTGCTAATTTACCCCTGGGGGGCCAAATCCTGGGGGCTATTTATGTATTGGGTTGGGGGCCCAAAGGGGGCCCCCCAGCCCCGGGGACTGCCACCCCCTGGGGCTTTATGTAAATATGTGGGGGGGCTCTCTGCCCCCCCAGCCCTGGGGACCGCCACTCCCGGGGCTTCAAAAATGAATGGCTGGGGGGGCTGAAAGGCCCCCCCAAGCCCTGGGGACCGCCACCCTCCGGGGCTTTTTGAAACAATTTGCGGGGGGCTCATGGCCCCCGCAGCCCCGGGGACTGCCACCCCCCGGGGCTTGTGTATTTAAAAAAAAATACCCTGTGTGGGGGGGCTCAAGCCCCCCACACGCCCTGTGGACCGCCACCTCCCCGGGGCTCTAAATATGTAAATTGGAGGGTCAATTACGAACCCCCCAGCCCCGGGGACCACCACCCCCCGGGGCTTTCGAAATTGGTGGGAGGGGTGCCGCGCGGCCCCCCGGAGCCAATGATGGCCCTGGGGACCGCCACCCCCCAGGGCCAGCTCCTGCAGTGTCCCGGGGTGCCCACCCCGGGACACTGTAATTTGCTATGGCAGGGCGGGAGCCTCGCAGCTCCCGCCCTGCCATAGCAAACCTGGTTTGAATTTTGAAAGAGAGAGCAGGGAAACCTGCTCTCTCTTTCAAAATTCAAACCAAATTGCTTTTCCACACGGGGAGCTGCATCTTAGCAGCTCCCCATGTGGAAAAGCAATGCTGGCTCCCACAGGAGGGGGGGAGCCGGCGGGACCGTGGGGGGATTGGGGACCCCCCCACGACCCCAACAGAGAGGGCCAGCCCCGGGGGATGGGGTCTCCGGGGCTATTAGTAGCCTAGGTGGGGGGCCACGTGGCCCCCCTCCCCCCAAAAAAAAGGTGGGCCCCGGGGGATGGGGTCCCTGGGGCCTTAAGTGGCCAGAGGAGGGGGGCAACGCAGCCCCCCTCCAAAAAAATAAAATTAAAAAAAGGCCATGCCCTGGGGGATGGGGTGATTAAGGCCTCGGGAGGGGGGCCATGCCGCCCCCTTCCCAAATTTTAATTTTAGGGACCCTCAGGATTGAGGAGGAATTAATTCCCCAATTTAAACCGCACCACAGGGTGTGTTTGCAGACATGTCACTTCAGGCCATGCCTCCTTCCTTCACCACTGTGCAAACGCACCCCGTGGGGCGTTTAAGTTGGGGGGATTAACTCTCTTTTAATACTGAGGATCCCTAAGGGCCAACTAGCCCAACAGGTATCTCCAGTGTTAGCCAGGGAGTTGCGTTGCAGACAGGTGTTCAGAGGCCACGCCCCTTTTTACACCTCTCTGGAACGCAGCTCTGAGGCACTTACTGGAGGTACCTAGTGGGGTAGTTTGACCCTAGGGACCCTTAGGATTCAAGGGGAGTTAATCTCTCATCTTAGAATGGCCACAGGGCGGGTTTATACAGTGGTGAAGGGAGGGGACGCGGCCTGAGGTGACGTGTGCAAACACGCCCTGTGGCGCGTTTTAAGTTGGGGAAATAATTCCCCTTCAATCCTGAGGGCCCATGGGGGCGAACTAGTCCACCAGGGGCTTCCAGTAAGCAGCACTGTGCTGCGTTGCAGAGAGGTGGTCGAGGCCGTGCCCATTTTCTCTGCAAGGCAGCTCTGTGGTGCTAACTAGGGATACCTGATGGGCTAATTGTACCCAAGGGACACGCAGGATTCAAGGGGACTTTATCCTCCAAAGCCTGCACACGTCAGCTCAGCCCCCCCTCCCTTCACCAGTGTGCAAACGCGCCCTGTGGCGCATTTTAAGAGGTAGTTTTAATCCCTCTGCCCTATTATATACTAGGGCTTACAGAGGAGGTCATGCTAATAACAGGGGTACCCCAAAGCATAGTGTTTCCTAGTGTATGTAGGTGTTTTTACTGTATTCTAAGTGTCTTTTAGCATAGCGCTGGCTCTAGTCAGTTACCACCAGTACCCATCTGAAAAAGTTGAGGGTACAGGATGATTTTGCATCAAAGACTCTTTCTCCTCCTCTGTTTGTTCTTTCTGCACGTCTTCCTTCTTCCGGCACTTTTCTTTGTCTTTGAGGACTTCTGTAGCTTCTTTCTGCATTTCTTTTTCTTCTTTCTTTGTGTTTTTCTTCTTTCTTCACGTCCTATTTCTGTAGGCATAGTTAGAAATTAGCATTTAAAAAACCTTTGAAATTCACTTAAAAAACCATAGGTTTCAGGCACGTTATAGTTAGGAATTAGCATTTAAAAAACCTTAGAAATTCACAGAAAAAACCCATAGGTTTCAGGGGTGTTATAGTTAGCTGGACACTTCACTCATACAAAACCATAGAAATTCCCCCGTTATAGTTAGTTCAGCTAACTATAACTCGCGCCCCCGCAATGCACTTCTGATGACGTCACATATTACATCACTCATGACATGGTCAGTGACATCACTGATGACATCTCAAATGACATCACTGATGACATCACTGATGACATCATCCATGTGATAATTTGATGCATCTTCTCACACCCTAATATAACCTTTGATACACCCACTCTAAATTACAGACCGCCATTCTCAAAACCATAGACACTCCAACACCAATAACTAAATACCCACTTACTGATTCTTAGGTCTACACACCCATCCACTCACTCACCTGTACAGTCACTCATACTTATGATCACTCAGTACAGGACTATCATATGCACTCATACACCTATATAGACACTCACACATCACCACTCATCTACAGAGGTACTCACACACCTACTCAGTCATGCAAATAATTAATCACACTGCCATTTACTCACCTATACAGTTATACATACACCAGCTCAATTACTCATACAAATACTAGCACATTCTTGCGCTCTTATACAATCAATGATACAAGCACACACTCATCCATACAGCCACTCTCACAATCACACACTCTCACTTATAGCCATTTATGTACTCCAACATACATATATACTGCCTTTCACATATGTAGCTACTCATATATGTACCACTGAAATGTACATGCACTCACTAACACAACCATACACACACTCACCCACCCATACAGTCCATCACAGATGCACTCTTGAAACCATGCACCCAGTGACTCACCCAGTCACACATCTATGCACAGAGTCACACACACCCCACCCACACAAACACTCAGTCACCCATACAGATACTCAGACAACTAATCTATAACCCATATAGACACTCTTGTAGCTATTTGCAAACTCATGCAGCCGCTTACACACCAACAGACAAACGGATACAGACATTCACACAGTTTAGTCACTAACCCATGCATTCAGTAAGATGCGTTTAATCACTCACTTATAGAGTCAGTCACGCACCAACAAAATCATCCATTCACACACTTATACACCCACTCATTCTTCAATATGCCTTTCCCTATACATAATAAACATATTGAAACTTTACAGAACACACACAGACACTGGATGATGTCATCAGTGATGTCATCAGTGATGTCACTGACCATGTCATGAGTGATGTAATATGTGATGTCACCAGCAGTGCATTGCGGGGGCGCGAGTTATAGTTAGCTGAACTAACTATAACGGGGGAATTTCTATGGTTTTGTACGAGTGAAATGTCCAGCTAACTATAACACCCCTGAAACCTGTGGTTTTTTCTGTGAATATATATATATATATATATATATATATATATATATATATATATATATATATATATATATATATATATATATATATAGAAGGTTACTTTGATGGAATTCTTCAGCCAAATATCTTGGTTTGCTGTGATTGTTGACAGCCTATTTGGGTGTTATATGTTGCACTATGGATCCCATAATTCATGGCGTTGGCCGTAATTACTAATTTGAGGCTTATTGAAATAAAAGAGGGACTATGTATCCATTAGTGCGTTTGTCAACTTTACCACAGGATGCCTCTGATGAGGGCGGAGGCCCGAAACGCGGCAGGCATGAAATGGCTGTCGAAGAACCCATTAGATCGCTTCCTTGATGAAGGAGACCGACGATAAGTGCAATTCCCCAGGGGGCAACCTCGTTTGTATGAAATTAGCGGCCAGCCCGGTCGCGAATTGCACCACCGCGATATTTTAGAGGGGCTGCTGTCTGCTTATTGAGGCAGGCGCTGTGCGGCACAACAGGACTCCAGTGTGAAAGAAAGTTACTTTGATGGAATTCTTCAGCCAAATATCTTAGTTTGTTGTGATTGTTGACATCCCATTTGGGTGTTATATGTTGCACTACGTATCCCATAATTCATGGCGTTGGCCGTAATTACTCATTTGAGGCTTATTGAAATAATAGAGAGACTATGTATCCGTTAGTGCATTTGTCAACTTTACCACAGGATGCCTCTGATGAGGGCGGAGGCCCGAAACGCGTCAGGCATGAAATGGCTGTGTCCAAGAACCCATTAGATCACTTCCTTGACAAAGGAGAGCGACGATGAGTGCAATGCACCAGGGGGCAACCTCGTTTGTATGAAATTAGCGGCCAGGCCGGTCGTAAATTGAGCCACCGCGATATTTTAGCAGGGCTACTGTCTGCTTATTGAGGCAGGCGCTGTGCGGCACGACAGGACTCTAGTGTGAAAGAAAGTTACTTTGATGGAATTCTTCAGCCAAATATCTTGGTTTGCTGTGATTGTTGACAGCCCATTTGGGTGTTATATTTTGCACTACGGATCCCATAATTCATGGCGTTGGCCGTAATTACTCATTTGAGGCTTATTGAAATAAAAGAGGGACTATGTATCCGTTAGTGCATTTGTTAACTTTACCACAGGATGTCTCTGATGAGGGCGGAGGCCCGAAACGCGTCTGGCATGAAATGGCTGTGTCAAAGAACCCATTAGATCGCTTCCTTGATGAAGGAGACCGACGATGAGTGCAATTCACCAGGGGGTAACCTCGTTTGTATGATATATATATATATATTATCTACTGGCGGTCGCCAGTAGATAGTTATAGTTAGGACTGAGTTCCCGTAGGAAATCTGAAAATTCTATTTTGAATAACTTTGGCGCCGGTTAACGAATCTTCGTGAAATTTTCAAAACTACTGGGGTGCTCCGCTCAGCTCCTACCCTGAAAGTCTCGGGGTGATTCGTCAAGAGGGGGCTGAGAAAAAAGGGGGGTCCCAAGACGCGTTTTCCCCATGCATTTTCCCATAGGACCTTTAGTCGAAGGTACAGCCCGAACGGCTGAACAGAATTACTTGAAATTTGGCAAAGAGGTAGTCCTCAGGTCAGGGATGTACCTTTTGCATATATGGTGTCAATCTGTTCAGTAGTTTCTGAGAAAATTGCAGTTAAAAGTACATAAATATCTATAGGTGCGCACCATGCACGCACGGTGCCGTGCACGAGCGTAATTCTGATTGGTGGTTAGATGTCAGTCAACATTCGAATCGGTCGAAATCAGGAAGTGTCGGACGCCATGTTGTGTGTGGCAGTGAAAAACAAAGGTGGAAAACGTGAAAAGGGGGCAGGGTAGAGAGTTCCTGACCCCCTAGCCTTTGTCAGGGGGTCCCTGAAGGACCCCGAAGGGTGAAAAAAACATTTTATTTTTTTTACAAAAATTCGCAGGGTGCGCGCACGGTACGCGCACGGTGGCAAAAAAATCATAAAAAAAATAGAATTAAAAATCAAGTTTAAGTGTTTAGATGTTGGTGAGTTCTGAAAAGAACTGTTTTTTTTGTCTTTTTTGTTTTGTATTTTTTTTTTAGTTTAAGAATTTTGTATTTTTTTTTATTTTTTTAGAGCAGCAAAAAAAAACAGGGAATGAAAAACTGTTCAACAGGAACAAAAAAAAATTGGAAAACTTATGGGGTGGAGCATGTGTGCTGCTGTATTTTGTTCTCTATTAAGTTGATGCTGCTCTCACCATAACAGAGAACAACATTGCACACATTGCACAGGTCTTGAAGCAGGTGAATCTGCGGCCGCAGATGATGTGCTCGGCTGAGCTCCTGGAGGGTTGTCTCTTGTGGCTCTTGTAGATTCACGAGCATAAGCCACAGGATGCACTTTTTGGAAGTGCCTCATCATAGAATAAATACTAAAGGAGTATTTTTTTTTGGATCTACTCTAGATAGGACAACTCCACAAACAGTGCATGTGACTTTTGGGGCATTCACCTTCTTCTGCCCCTCTGGAAAAGTAAAGAACTTCCATATGAATGAGTCCTTTTGTTTCCTCTGGCTTGGTGGCACAAAGGTCTCCTCTTCACTCTCTGTAGAAGATTGCTGTTCTGCCATTCTCACGTAGTGGAAAAGCTGTTCAGCTCCTTCTCCCAGGAAATAAGAAGAAATAATGAGGGGAGTGGGTGTGGTGTTTGAAGATTCTGGAACTGAAACTACTATGAACCAATGAAAGGTGTTGTTTCGTAATCACATGACTTGCCGTGCGCGCACGGAGCACGCACGCATGTGCACACGGAGCACGCACGCATGCGCACACGGAGCACGCATGGAGCACGCACAGAGCACGCACGCATGCGCACACGGAGCACGCACGCATGCGCACACGGAGGCAGTGCGCGCTCCGTGAAAAACCCTAAAAAAAAAACTGTTTATAAGTTTATGGAAGATATTAACTATGGTGTTCAACTTTATCCAAATTCAAAAAAAACAGAGCTGAGCCATTCCATATTACAGGATACAGTCAATCTATAACTTTATACATAGGTAGTTTTATTGTAAAATAAATATCTAAAAAATATAATAATACATACATAAATTAGCATTTAAAAAACCTTACAAATTCACTTAAAAAACCATAGGTTTCACACACGTTATAGTTAGGAATTAGCATTTAAAAAACCTTGCAAATTCACTTAAAAAACATAGGTTTCACACATGTTATAGTTAGCTGGACATTTCACTTGTAAAAAACCATTGAAATTCCCCCGTTATAGTTAGTTCAGATAACTATAACTCGTGCGACCGCCACTCTATCACAAGGATGATGTCATCAGTGATGTCATGAGTGATGTCACTGACCATGTCATGAGTGATGTAATATGTGACGACATCAGCAGTGGATTGCGGTCACGCGAGTTATAGTTATCTGAACTAACTATAACCGGGGAATTTCAATGGTTTTTTACGAGTGAAATGTCCAGCTAACTAGAACATGTGTGAAACCTATGGTTTTTTAAGTGACTATATATATATATATCGACCGTCCCTGTTGTTGTGCACTTGGTGAAACAGATGGAATAAACGACATTAACTGACCTGGCCGCGTTGTGGATTTCCTTGGTGCCGTGGATACCTTGGTGGGGGATGCTACCGAGTTCTTTCTTCAAATATATATATATATATATATATATATATATATATATATATATATATATATATATATATATATATATATATATTCACTTAAAAACCATAGGTTTCACACATGTTATAGTTAGCTGGGCATTTTCCTCGTGAAAATCCAATGAAATTCCCCCGTTATAGTTAGTGCAGGCAACTATAACTCACGCGACCGTAATCCGCTGCTGATGACGTCAGATATTACATCACTGTATTTACACATTTATATACCCATGTCTTCTTCCTTTTTTTTTTAGCTATACATATATTTATTTATTTTTTTTCAGAAAGACACATATGTCATCAGTGATGTAATATCTGACGTCATCAGCAGCGGATTACGGTCGCGTGAGTTATAGTTGCCTGCACTAACTATAACGGGGGAATTTCATTGGTTTTTCACGAGGAAAATGCCCAGCTAACTATAACATGTGTGAAACCTATGGTTTTTTAAGTGAATTTGCAAGGTTTTTTAAATGCTAATTCCTAACTATAACGTGTGTGAAACCTATGGTTTTTTCAGTGAATTTGTACGGTTTTTTAAATGCTAAGTTACTTTACGCCTTTCGTGCCGTGCGCGCACGGTGCGCTTCGCGCACGGTGCGCACACGGTGGGCACGCGGTGCGCTTTGCGCACTGCGCGCCCACTTCACGCAGTTCGTTCCGTGCGCGCACGGTGAGCACGCGGTGCGCTTTGCGCACCGCGCGCCCACTTTACGCAGTTAGTGCCGTGCACCGTGCACCGCGCGCCCACGTTACACTTAATGGGCCATGTACGCACGGTGCGCTTCGCACACCGTCCGCACAAGGAGGACACATGATACGCTTTGTTGTTAAGGGTTTTGGCATAAACTGTTATTAATTTATAAGCCATGCACGCACACTGCGCTGCACGCAGCGTGCGCACACGGGGGGACTGACATTCCAATTTTATTTTTAAGCATTTACACCGTGCACGCACGCTGCGCGAACCTCGCAGAATTGTTTTCATTTCTATAGTGCGCGCACGCTTCGCGAACTCGGCGATTTACAGAAAAAAATTAATTTTTTTTACTTGCCCTTGAGGGACCTCCTGGAACCCCTTGACCCCTGCTAGGGGGTCAGGAACTGTCCAGCGTGCCCCCTTTACATGTTTTTCTCCTTTGTGTTTCACCCCCTCTCAGTGCGAGAGACAAAATGGCGGCCGACACTTCCTGGTTTCGACCGATTCGAATGTTTACTAAGATGTAACAACCAATCAGTAGTGCGCTCGTGGACGGCCGAGTGAGCGCACCCTGCGCGCACGCTGCACGCGTATAGATATATATATTGATTTAAATGCTATTTTCTCAGAAAATACTGAACAGATTTACACCAAACCTGCAAAAGGCACCAAACGGACCTTATGGCTACCTCTCTGCCAAATTTCAAGTAATTCTGTTCAGCCGTTCGGGCTGTAGCTGCGACTAAAGTCCCTATGGAAAAATCCATGGGGAAAACGTGTTTTGGGACCCCCCCTTTTTCTTGGCCCCCGCTTGACGAATCACCCCGAGACTTTCAGGGTAGGAGCGGAGCGGAGCGCCCCATTCGTTTTGAAAATTTCGCGAAGATTCGTCAATCGGCGCCAAAGTTATTCAAAATAGAATTTTGAGATTTCCTATGGAAACTCGGTCCTAACTATAACTATCTACTGGCGACCGCCAGTAGATAATATATCTATATATATATATATATGTGTGTGTGTGTGCATGTGTGTGTTTATATCTTTGCATATATATCTATATATATATATGTGTATATATATTCACTGAAAAAACCATAGGTTTCACACACGTTATAGTTAGGAATTAGCATTTAAAAAACCTTGCAAATTCACTTAAAAAACCATAGGTTTCACACAAGTTATAGTTAGCTGTACATTTCACTTGTAAAAAACCAATGAAATTCAACGTTATAGTTAGATCAGCTAACTATAACTCGCGCCCCCGCAATGCACTTCTGATGACGTCACATATTACATCACTCATGACATGGTCAGTGACATCACTGATGACATCTCAAATGACATCACTGATGACATCACTGATGACATCATCCATGTGATAATTTGATGCATCTTCTCACACCCTAATATAACCTTTGATACACCCACTCTAAATTACAGACTGCCATTCTCAAAACCATAGACACTCCAACACCAATAACTAAATACCCACTTACTGATTCTTAGGTCTACACACCCATCCACTCACTCACCTGTACAGTCACTCATACTTATGATCACTCAGTACAGGACTATCATATGCACTCATACACCTATATAGACACTCACACATCACCACTCATCTACAGAGGTACTCACACACCTACTCAGTCATGCAAATAATTAATCACACTGCCATTTACTCACCTATACAGTTATACATACACCAGCTCAATTACTCATACAAATACTAGCACATTCTTGCGCTCTTATACAATCAATGATACAAGCACACACTCATCCATACAGCCACTCTCACAATCACACACTCTCACTTATAGCCATTTATGTACTCCAACATACATATATACTGCCTTTCACATATGTAGCTACTCATATATGTACCACTGAAATGTACATGCACTCACTAACACAACCATACACACACTCACCCACCCATACAGTCCATCACAGATGCACTCTTGAAACCATGCACCCAGTGACTCACCCAGTCACACATCTATGCACAGAGTCACACACACCCCACCCACACAAACACTCAGTCACCCATACAGATACTCAGACAACTAATCTATAACCCATATAGACACTCTTGTAGCTATTTGCAAACTCATGCAGCCGCTTACACACCAACAGACAGACGGATACAGACATTCACACAGTTTAGTCACTAACCCATGCATTCAGTAAGATGCGTTTAATCACTCACTTATAGAGTCAGTCACGCACCAACAAAATCATCCATTCACACACTTATACACCCACTCATTCTTCAATATGCCTTTCCCTATATATAATAAACATATTGAAACTTTACAGAACACACACAGACACTGGATGATGTCATCAGTGATGTCATCAGTGATGTCACTGACCATGTCATGAGTGATGTAATATGTGACGTCACCAGCAGTGCATTGCGGGGGCGCGAGTTATAGTTAGCTGAACTAACTATAACGGGGGAATTTCTATGGTTTTGTACGAGTGAAATGTCCAGCTAACTATAACACCCCTGAAACCTATGGTTTTTTCTGTGAATATATATATATATATATATATATATATATATATATATATATATATATATATAGAAGGTTACTTTGATGGAATTCTTCAGCCAAATATCTTGGTTTGCTGTGATTGTTGACAGCCCATTTGGGTGTTATATGTTGCACTATGGATCCCATAATTCATGGCGTTGGCCGTAATTACTAATTTGAGGCTTATTGAAATAAAAGAGGGACTATGTATCCATTAGTGCATTTGTCAACTTTACCACAGGATGCCTCTGATGAGGGCGGAGGCCCGAAACGCGTCAGGCATGAAATGGCTGTCGAAGAACCCATTAGATCGCTTCCTTGATGAAGGAGACCGACAATAAGTGCAATTCACCAGGGGGCAACCTCGTTTGTATGAAATTAGCGGCCAGCCCGGTCGCGAATTGCACCACCGCGATATTTTAGAGGGGCTGCTGTCTGCTTATTGAGGCAGGCGCTGTGCGGCACAACAGGACTCCAGTGTGAAAGAAAGTTACTTTGATGGAATTCTTCAGCCAAATATCTTAGTTTGTTGTGATTGTTGACATCCCATTTGGGTGTTATATGTTGCACTACGTATCCCATAATTCATGGCGTTGGCCGTAATTACTCATTTGAGGCTTATTGAAATAATAGAGAGACTATGTATCCGTTAGTGCATTTGTCAACTTTACCACAGGATGCCTCTGATGAGGGCGGAGGCCCGAAACGCGTCAGGCATGAAATGGCTGTGTCCAAGAACCCATTAGATCACTTACTTGACAAAGGAGACCGACGATGAGTGCAATGCACCAGGGGGCAACCTCGTTTGTATGAAATTAGCGGCCAGGCCGGTCGTAAATTGAGCCACCGCGATATTTTAGCAGGGCTTTTGTCTGCTTATTGAGGCAGGCGCTGTGCGGCACGACAGGACTCCAGTGTGAAAGAAAGTTACTTTGATGGAATTCTTCAGCCAAATATCTTGGTTTGCTGTGATTGTTGACAGCCCATTTGGGTGTTATATTTTGCACTACGGATCCCATAATTCATGGCGTTGGCCGTAATTACTCATTTGAGGCTTATTGAAATAAAAGAGGGACTATGCATCCGTTAGTGCATTTGTTAACTTTACCACAGGATGTCTCTGATGAGGGCGGAGGCCCGAAACGCGTCTGGCATGAAATGGCTGTGTCAAAGAACCCATTAGATCGCTTCCTTGATGAAGGAGACCGACGATGAGTGCAATTCACCAGGGGGTAACCTCGTTTGTATGATATATATATATATATATTATCTACTGGCGGTCGCCAGTAGATAGTTATAGTTAGGACTGAGTTCCCGTAGGAAATCTGAAAATTCTATTTTGAATAACTTTGGCGCCGGTTAACGAATCTTCGTGAAATTTTCAAAACTACTGGGGTGCTCCGCTCAGCTCCTACCCTGAAAGTCTCGGGGTGATTCGTCAAGCGGGGGCTGAGAAAAAAGGGGGGTCCCAAGACGGGTTTCCCCATGCATTTTCCCATAGGACCTTTAGTCGAAGGTACAGCCCGAACGGCTGAACAGAATTACTTGAAATTTGGCAAAGAGGTAGTCCTCAGGTCAGGGATGTGCCCAATCTGTTCAGTAGTTTCTGAGAAAATTGCAGTTAAAAGTACATAAATATCTATAGGTGTGCACCATGCACGCACGGTGCCGTGCACAAGCGTAATTCTGATTGGTGGTTAGATGTCAGTCAACATTCGAATCGGTCGAAATCAGGAAGTGTCGGACGCCATGTTGTGTGTGGCAGTGAAAAACAAAGGTGGAAAACGTGAAAAGGGGGCAGGGTATAGAGTTCCTGACCCCCTAGCCTTTGTCAGGGGGTCCCTGAAGGACCCCGAAGGGTGAAAAAAACATTTTATTTTTTTTACAAAAATTCGCAGGGTGCGCGCACGGTACGCGCACGGTGGCAAAAAAATCATAAAAAAATAGAATTAAAAATCAAGTTTAAGTGTTTAGATGTTGGTGAGTTCTGAAAAGAACTGTTTTTTTTGTCTTTTTTGTTTTGTATTTTTTTTTTAGTTTAAGAATATTGTATTATTTTTTATTTTTTTAGAGCAGCAAAAAAAAACAGGGAATGAAAAACTGTTCAACAGGAACAAAAAAAAATGGGAAAACTTATGGGGTGGAGCATGTGTGCTGCTGTATTTTGTTCTCTATTAAGTTGATGCTGCTCTCACCATAACAGAGAACAACATTGCACACATTGCACAGGTCTTGAAGCAGGTGAATCTGCGGCCGCAGATGATGTGCTCGGCTGAGCTCCTGGAGGGTTGTCTCTTGTGGCTCTTGTAGATTCACGAGCATAAGCCACAGGATGCACTTTTTGGAAGTGCCTCATCATAGAATAAATACTAAAGGAGTATTTTTTTTTGGGATCTCCTCTAGATAGGACAACTCCACAAACAGTGCATGTGACTTTTGGGGCATTCACCTTCTTCTGCCCCTCTGGAAAAGTAAAGAACTTCCATGTGAATGAGTCCTTTTGTTTCCTCTGGCTTGGTGGCACAAAGGTCTCCTCTTCACTCTCTGTAGAAGATTGCTGTTCTGCCATTCTCACGTAGTGGAAAAGCTGTTCAGCTCCTTCTCCCAGGAAATAAGAAGAAATAATGAGGGGAGTGGGTGTGGTGTTTGAAGATTCTGGAACTGAAACTACTATGAAAAGTGTTGTTTCGTAATCACATGACTTGCCGTGTGCGCACGGAGCACGCACGCATGCGCACACGGAGCACGCACGCATGCGCACACGGAGCACGCATGGAGCACGCACAGAGCACGCACGCATGCGCACACGGAGCATGCACGCATGCGCACACGGAGGCAGTGCGTGCTCCGCGAAAAACCCTAAAAAAAAA
Source organism: Triturus cristatus (assembly GCF_964204655.1). Lineage (NCBI taxonomy): Eukaryota > Metazoa > Chordata > Amphibia > Caudata > Salamandridae > Triturus > Triturus cristatus. The sequence continues at coordinate 707,970,384 of NC_140587.1, read as the reverse complement.
AAAAACTGTTTATAAGTTCATTGAAGATATTAACTATGCTGTTCAACTTTATCCAAATTCAAAAAAAAAGAGCTGAGCCATTCCATATTACAGGATACAGTCAATCTATAACTTTATACATAGGTAGTTTTATTGTAAAATACATATCTAAAAAATATAATAATACATACATAAATTAGCATTTAAAATACCTTACAAATTCACTTAAAAAACCATAGGTTTCACACACGTTATAGTTAGGAATTAGCATTTAAAAAACCTTGCAAATTCACTTAAAAAACATAGGTTTCACACATGTTATAGTTAGCTGGACATTTCACTTGTAAAAAACCATTGAAATTCCCCCGTTATAGTTAGTTCAGATAACTATAACTCGTGCGACCGCCACTCTATCACAAGGATGATGTCATCAGTGATGTCATGAGTGATGTCACTGACCATGTCATGAGTGATGTAATATGTGACGTCATCAGCAGTGGATTGCGGTCACGCGAGTTATAGTTATCTGAACTAACTATAACCGGGGAATTTCAATGGTTTTTTACGAGTGAAATGTCCAGCTAACTAGAACATGTGTGAAACCTATGGTTTTTTAAGTGACTATATATATGTATCGACCGTCCCTGTTGTTGTGCACTTGGTGAAACAGATGGAATAAACGACATTAACTGACCTGGCCGCGTTGTGGATTTCCTTGGTGCCGTGGATACCTTGGTTGGGGATGCTACCGAGTTCTTTCTTCAAATATATATATATAAATATATATATATATATATATATATATATGTATATTACCTACTGGCGGTCGCCAGTAGGTAGTTATAGTTAGGACCCTGTTTCCATAGGAAAACCGCAACATTCTATTTGGAATAACTTTGGCGCCGGTCGACGAATCCTCGCGAAATTTTCAAAACTAATGGGGCGCTACGCTCCGCTCCTACCCTGAAAGTCTCGGGGGGATTCGTCAAGCGGGGGCTGAGATAAAAGGGGGGTCCCAAAACGCGTTTTTCCCATGCATTTTTCCATAGGACCTTTAGACACAGCTACAGCCCGAACGGCTGAACAGAGTTCCTTGAAATTTGGCAGAGAGGTAGTCTACAGGTCAAGGAAGTGCCTTTTGTAGGTTTGGTGTAAATCTGTTCAGTAGATTCTGAGAAAATAGCCTTTAAATCAATATATATATCTGAGCCAGCTTACGGTGCGCTTACGGTGCGCTTACCGTACGCGTACGGTGACGTGCGCGAGCGCGATTCTGATTGGCTGTTAGATCTTAGTAAACATTCGAATCGGTCGAAACCAGGAAGCGGCGGCCGCCATTTTGTGTGTTTCACTCAGAAAAAAAAGGGTGATAACTTGAAAAGGGGGCAAGGAAGAGAGTTACAGACCCCCTAACATTTGAAAGGGGGTCAAAGAAGGACAGAAAAGTACAAAAAAAACATTTATTAATTTTTAAAAAAATCGCGGGGTACACGTACGGTAAGCTCACCGTACGCGTACGGTAAACAAAAAAAAAAAAAATGAAATGAAATGCAGATTTAAGTGTTTAGATATTAGGGGGCTCTAAAAAGAGCCGTTGTGTTTATTAAGTGATTTTTTAGTGGTACCTACAAGTGAGTACCGATGCAGAGTCTAAGGTTCAAGAGGAAGACTCTGTTCCCTTCATCAGTGAAGTGTACACCATCTCCTCTATAAATGTCTTGCATGTCGTAACGCAAGTTGTTGTGGTAAATGGAACCCATACCATAGTCACGGAGGAAAGCAGAAACAGATTTGTTGACGTGCTTTCTTGCTTTGTCAATCTGTGGACAAAAATGATTGGACCAGTTCCATTTTTGCCTTTGGCATATGTTAGAAAACACAAAGGCAGTTTTAGGGAAAAGTGAAAACAGTTGTGCAAAGGTCTCCTTCATAAGCATTTCCAGACCTACCCCAGTCAAAGTGCCTAGGTCATTGCCACCACAGTGCACTATTATGAGGTCAGGGTGTTGGATTTGCATGAAGGATTTCACCAATGGCATTAATTGGTGCCACTTTAACCCTCTCTGACCAATCCATTTAATGTCTACATTTGGCAAAGCAAGGTCTCTCACCATACCTGTTTTCTCTGCAAACTTTTCACTCCAGAAAACATAGCTGTGCCCTACAATCCACACTGTGAACATCTTCCAAGGAGATCTGGATGCACTCAGGAGGTGTATTTCAGTAGAATGGGAAAATGAAATGAAAGACAGTTTGGAAATGGAGGCATACATATTTTTTAAAAATAAAATGAACTCATTGGCTGTTTCATACCATTCTACACTAAAAACTAGGCTGTGTGTGTCAATTTATAGAAGCATGATTTGTATTGGTACAGAAAAATGTGTTACCAAAGAACATTAGTATGGATTTGCTGTTAGGTTAGAAAAGTCAAGCACTCTTGCTCATTGAAAATGAAACATTGTGTGGTGAACTTCTGACCTGACTGTAGACAGCAGTGTTCCATGAGCTGTTGCTATGGTAGCAGGCAGAAGTCAAGTTGGGGGAAGGGTACTAGGCTGAAGTCAAGTTGGGGGAAGGGTACTTTTTGAAAAGGGTTGGTTTTCAACCAATAGAAATGTGTGATTACATTTGAAAAAAAGGGGGAAGCACTGAGATTTGAACCTAACATGTATATGTGTGGAAAAAGAGAGGGAAACTTTGCCATTATCTGGTTCTGCTGAGAGGAGAGAGGTGTACAGAACAGAGATCCTGGCTCTGATAATCTGCTGTTTGAGTGCCACATTTCTTTCACAACTAACTAATTTTAAAGGTGAGTTAAGAGTTTGAGAGGGGATGTATATGGTAAATTAAGAAATGAATAATAGCATTGGAATTCCTTTTGTTGAAGTTGTGTTTATCATTTTGTGTTTTGGGAGGAATTTAAATGTGAGGAACATGTAAAATAATATGGACTATGTTTTCACCATAAATTAAGGTGTACTGGTATAAATAAGAAATACTTTTAGGGTTTGAGGTTCCAGTCAGTAATGCAAATACATTCAGCATCACTAAGGCTGGTTGCCCTTGCTGGAGTGTAGTCAGTCACCCAGGTTACACATGTTGCTGGTCTCAGAAAGCTGTTTGGTATTGCTCTGGTGATTTTACATTTGCATTAGATGGAAAGGGGGAGCTATTTTTTTATGCAGAAGCAGACTCTTAGCACACAGCCAGCTGCTTATCCTGTGGAATCATGCACAGTATTCACAACCGAGTGGGGTTTGAGGTTGCAGTCAGTAATGCAAATACATTCAGCATCACTAAGGCTGGTTGCCCTTGCTGAAGTGTAGTCAGTCACCCAGGTTACACATGTTTCTGGTCTGAAAAAGCTGTTTGGACATGTGCTTTTTTAAGAATATGAAAAGTGGATTGAAAAAGTGTCAGACTGTAAAAGTACTTATCACTTGCCAAAAAAAAAGAGTAGTAAGTGTGCTTTCAAATTGGCAAAGAAATTTCGTTTTCTGACTAATATGAAAACATGACTCTGTGTGCAAAGAGGAATTACAGGCAGAGATTTATTGCGTATTGCTCTGGTAATTTTACAGTTGCATTAGATGGAAAGGGGGAGCTATTTTTTTTATGCAGAAGTAGACTCTTAGCACACAGCCAGCTGCTTATCCTGTGGAATCATGCACAGTATTCACAACCGAGTGGGGTTTGAGGTTGCAGTCAGTAATGCAAATACATTCAGCATCACTAAGGCTGGTTGCCCTTGCTGAAGTGTAGTCAGTCACCCAGGTTACACATGTTGCTGGTCTCAAAAAGCTGTTTGGACATGTGCTTTTTTGAGAATCTGAAAAGTGGATTAGAAATGTGTCAGATTGTAAAAGTACTTATCACTTGCCAAAAAAAAGAGTAGTAAGTGTGCTTTCAAATTGGCAAAGAAATTTCGTTTTCTGACTAATATGAAAACATGACTCTGTGTGCAAAGAGGAATTACAGGCAGAGATTTATTGAGTATTGCTCTGGTAATTTTACAGTTGCATTAGTAGGAAAGGGGGAGCTATTTTTTTGTGCAGAAGCAGACTCTTAGCACACAGCCAGCTGCTTATCCTGTGGAATCATGCACAGTATTCACAACCGAGTGGGGTTTGAGGTTGCAGTCAGTAATGCAAATACATTCAGGATCACTAAGGCTGGTTGCCCTTGCTGGAGTGTAGTCAGTCACCCAGGTTACACATGTTGGTGGTCTCAAAAAGCTGTTTGGACATGTGCTTTTTTAAGAATCTGAAAAGTGGATTCAAAATGTGTCAGACTTTAAAAGTACTTATCAATTGGCAAAAAAAAAGAGTAGTAAGTGTGCTTTCAAATTGGCAAAGAAATTTCGTTTTCTGACTAATATGAGAACATGACTCTGTGTGCAAAGAGGAATTACAGGCAGAGATTTATTGCGTATTGCTCTGGTAATTTTACAGTTGCATAAGTAGGAAAGGGGGAACTATTTTTGTTATGCAGAAGCAGACTCTTAGCACACACCCAGCTGCTTACCCTGTGGAATCATGCACAGTATTCACAACCGAGTGGGGTTTGAGGTTGCAGTCAGTAATGCAAATACATTCAGCATCACTAAGGCTGGTTGCCCTTGCTGGAGTGTAGTCAGTCACCCAGGTTACACATGTTGCTGGTCTCAAAAAGCTGTTTGGACATGTGCTTTTTTGAGAATCTGAAAAGTGGATTAGAAATGTGTCAGATTGTAAAAGTACTTATCTTTTGCCAAAAAAAAGAGTAGTAAGTGTGCTTTCAAATTGGCAAAGAAATTTCGTTTTCTGACTAATATGAAAACATGACTCTGTGTGCAAAGAGGAATTACAGGCAGAGATTTATTGCGTATTGCTCTGGTAATTTTACAGTTGCATAAGTAGGAAAGGGGGAACTATTTTTTTATGCAGAAGCAGACTCTTAGCACACACCCAGCTGCTTACCCTGTGGAATCATGCACAGTATTCACAACCGAGTGGGGTTTGAGGTTGCAGTCAGTAATGCAAATACATTCAGCATCACTAAGGCTGGTTGCCCTTGCTGGAGTGTAGTCAGTCACCCAGGTTACACATGTTGCTGGTCTCAAAAAGCTGTTTGGACATGTGCTTTTTTGAGAATCTGAAAAGTGGATTAGAAATGTGTCAGATTGTAAAAGTACTTATCACTTGCCAAAAAAAAGAGTAGTAAGTGTGCTTTCAAATTGGCAAAGAAATTTCGTTTTCTGACCAATATGAAAACATGACTCTGTGTGCAAAGAGGAATTACAGACAGAGATTTATTGCGTATTGCTCTGGTAATTTTACAGTTGCATTAGTAGGAAAGGGGGAACTATTTTTTTAATGCAGAAGCAGACTCTTAGCACACAGCCAGCTGCTTATCCTGTGGAATCATGCACAGTATTCACAACCGAGTGGGGTTTGAGGTTGCAGTTAGTAATGCAAATACATTCAGCATCACTAAGGCTGGTTGCCCTTGCTGGAGTGTAGTCAGTCACCCAGGTTATAGATGTTTCTGGTCTGAAAAAGCTGTTTGGACATGTGCTTTTTTTCAGAATCTGAAAAGTGGATTAGAAATGTGTCAGATTGTAAAAGTACTTATCACTTGCCAAAAAAGCAGTAGGAAGTGTGCTTTCCAATTGGCAAAGAAATTTAGTTTTTTGCCTAATTTCAAACCATGACTCTGTGTGCACACAGGAATTGTTTTTAGATATTTAATTTGTGAAGGTGTTATTGTGATTTTCACTTGTAGGAAAGGGGTACTTAGTATTTTAAGATTTGAAAAGATCATAAAAAATGTAGTAATATATTTAAATAAAATAAAGAATTTTTTTTTTAGTTTTTTTCAGGTATTGCTGAAGAGCAGTGAACAAAATTTAAGATGCCTACAAAATCCAGACTAAGGAAAAACCACAAGAAAAAACTATATTTGAAGACAACTGGAGGACCTAAGTTAGCTGGAGATGCTCATGTTGGGAAAAAGAGAAAGTCTTCTGGTGAGCAGACAAAAGATTTTTTAAAGAACATCTTCAAAAAAAGGAAAAATGTACAAAATGTCTGTACTGGAAAGAATGTTTTAAATAGAAAAGAACAGGAAAAAATTGAGCATTTAGTTAATGCAAATATACCTTCAGAAACAATAAAGATTAATTTAAACAGAAAAACAGCGTTTAAAGAGATACGTAGAAAAATGTTTCAGAGAAGAGTTATGTCCAATTTGATAAAGGATGTGAAGAAATATAAGCAAAAGGCTAAATTTTATAAGAGAAAAAAAGAAATTGAAGCCATTGCAGCTAAGGCATTAGAATTAAAAAGGAAACTATTCATTTTAATTTTGAATAGGATGCGTACATTAGATAAAATGGTTAATGTACTGAAATCACAAACCAAAAGGAAAAGAGAAGTGAAAAGAACAAACTTTTGTAAAGTGTTTTTAGGAGAATGGATGCATAGTTCAAGTAGTGAACCTTTTTTTAATGAAGAGAGTTATTTTCAAAGTAATAGTTTGCTGCATGCAGTTGACACCAGAGGTCGTGCTTACGAAGTGAAAAATGGTTGTATAATGGAGAAGGAGAAAATGGTTCCAAGAGATGAGGTACAAGTGATGGCGGATGAGGCTATGGGGAGACGTCCTAAAGCCCCAGTGTACACTTGGAATTGTAGTAGTATTTGCACTGTGCGTCAGGAATCTATTGATAAATTTCGTGAGTTTCTAAGAGAATATAGTAAAAAAAGTGTAAAACAGAAGATTAAGGTGCTTCAAAGTCTAAATCCATGCAGAGTGAGAGAGAATACTGGTTTGCAGGGTCATTCTCTGGCTTGTCTATCTAGAAAAGTGTGTAAAAGTGTTTTTCATCATTTTAGGATGCTGGCTGTTCATCATACTGAAATGAGAAAGTTTGTGAGACGGTTGTATTTTGCTAAAAGTCCAGCAATAAAGTTAGATGAATTGAATAGGGCTCTGTTCCGTGGATCGGTATCAGATGTAAAGAAGGTTATTGATGAAATTCAGTTTTGTTACTTTGGTCCTGAACAAGACAGTGCAGAAAAGGACACAGTAAATGAGGAAGAAGTGGAAGAGAATGTAGAACCCTCTGTAAGTAAGACATTTAATGATCACATAACAAAATTTGCAATAATCTATAATGAAAGACCAAATATTACCTGTATTTGTTGCCGCAGAACTCATTATAGAAAACAAACCAGGAATGTTGATCTCTACAGAAAAAGTGAAAATGAAGATAATTATAAGTGGAAGGATTTTGCCACATATATATTTCTTGAAAATTGTTTTGAATTGGGTGAAGATCAGCGTATTTGTAAATACTGTTACAACAAGTTAGAGGAAAATAGAATGCCGACCAGAGCTGTACATATTAATTTAAAATTGGATGTTATTCCTGCCGAACTTTCTGAATTAAATACTTATGAGTCTATACTTATTCAATGTGTTCATCCATTCCAGACCATAGTACGTATGGAGCCCAAAACTGGTAAATTACCTCCTTCAGATTTACTGAGAGGTTTAAAAGGAAGAGTGGTGTATTTGCCCTTGGATTTGAAAAAAAATATGGAAACTATTGATGCAGATACTTTGGAAACTGAACCATTAGTTATTCTGGTTAATGGTGTACCTACAAAGAATAAGAAGATTTGGCAGGAGCTGGTAGACGTACGGAAAGTACAAAGAGCAAATTTGTATTTGAAAAGGAATAACAAATGGTATGAATCAATTTATATAGAAGAAGAAGAAGAAGATTTACAAGAAGACACAGAAACACCAACTGGACAAATTGAAAAAGTGGACAAGTCAAAGGAAGAAGAAGTTTATGAACATTTTAGCATACATCCTCTTCATTCAAAAGAAGTTATGGGAGACAATATTGATCTGTTTCAGATGAAGAAAGCAAAAGGAACTCCTGTGAGTATATGGGAGGAGAGCTTGGAAGCTCGATGTTTTCCCCAGCTGTTTCCTACAGGAAAAGGAGGACGATACGATGAACGTCCAGAACAGATTCCAGCTTCTGAGTATCGGACTACAAGACTATATGCAGAAGATCCAAGATTTCGACAAAGTATTCCTTATTTATTCCATCTTTTATTTGAAAGCGACTTGTCTGCATTATCATATGCAGTAAATCACATTTTAAAAAGTGGAGTACTTTTACAAAATGTGTCTGCTAAGGATTTTATGGAGAAAGTGCAGCACCGAGATGATCATTTGGAAACACAACTGATCAATCTGATGGCTTGTCAGCGTGGGACAAATGAATATTGGTACCGACGCCATGGTGAATTAAAATGCATGTTACGGAATTTAGGAACACCAACATGGTTCCTTACTCTAAGCTGTGCTGAGTACGCTTGGGATGATTTACTGGATTTTCTACGAGAGGCAAATTCAAACATTAAAAACATCGAATACAAGACAGCTGGAGAACTGTGCTCATTGGATCCGGTTAATGTTTGCAGATATTTCAATCATAGATTTGAGGCTATGATGTCCTTCATCTGCAATAAAAAAAATCCACCTCTTGGAGAAGTAGAGGATTTCTTTTGGAGAAAAGAGTACCAGGCAAGAGGTGCTCCTCATATTCATATGCTGTTGTGGATCAAGGATGCCCCAAAGTTTGGAACAGATACTGATGAAGCAGTGTTATCTTTCATTGAAGAATATGCAACATGTGCTATACCAAAAAGCACAGAAGAGAAAAAGTTAAAGGAGCAAGTTTTACGTTTCCAAAGTCATCGGTGTGGAAAATACTGTCGACGGAAATACAAGAGCAAAGATAAATACTACACTAAGGGCCTCATGTAGGTAGCCAAATACCGGTCGGTAACGGCCGATTTTCGGTAATTATACCGTTACCGACCGGTATTTTGGCCATTGGTATGTAGGGGGACATATTTTGCTTTCGGAATTTACCGAATCGGTAAAATTACCGATTCGGTAATAATACCGAATCGGTAATGTTACCGAATCGGTAACTTTTCCGAATCGGTAATTTTACCGATTCGGTAAATTCCGAAAGCAAAATCGAGATGTAGGGGGAGTGTGTGTGTGTGTTTATGAGTCGGTATTTACCACCAACTTATAGTTGGTGGTAAATAATGAATGTATGTGTAAATGCATTTTTACGCGCGTAGCAGTGTGCAATGTGGCATACATACATGCCCTTAGGGCATGTATGTGTGCCACATGTGCACACATGGCCGAATCAGGGGTGCAACAGGGTGTCAATGTGACACCCTGCCACCCTTGTATGTGTTCCCCCCATTACCGAATCGGTATTTACCGATTCGGTAATGAGGCATACCTTCCCAGCAATGGGAAGGTATGCCTCATTACCGAATCGGTAAATACCGATTCGGTAATTACCGACTAGTAACGAATCGGTAAAAATTACCGACTCATTACCTACATACGAGTTACCACTTCTTAAATACCGAGTCGGTACGGCTCGGTATTTAAGAAGTGGTAACTGGTACGCTACCTACATGAGGCCCTAAATGTCGATTTGGATTTCCTAGACCTGTTCTTTCAAATGGAAGAGTAAACAGTTTTATGTCATCTGTGAGACATACTATTACAAGAAAATCACCTAAGAATACCTACAACCTTAAAAGAAAAGAAGAATCAAAAAATATAAATGACTACAACCCAGTCATTTTATCCATGTGGAATGCTAACATGGATATACAGTATGTAGCTGACAATTCCATTGCTGTTGCGCGATATGTAACGTCTTACATTACTAAATCAGAAAAAACTGAATTGAAGGAAATGTGGGAAGAGATTTCTCACGAGAAGACTGTCAGTAAGAAGCTGTACAGTTTCAGTTTAAAGATGTTATCGCATCGAGAAATTGGATCCTACGAATGTTCAGATAGGTTATCTTCTGCAAGTCTCTACTCGAAATCAAGAAGAATAATTTGGGCAAGTTTAGGCCTTGCAGCAATGAGAAATCGGGTACTGAAATCTGTTGGAGAAATTGAATATTTGGCCGAGAATGACCCAGAAAGTACAGATATTTTGAAATCAAACATGTTGGACACATATTATCCCAAGAGAAGTCATCATCTGGAGAACATGTGTCTCTATGAAGTGCTGCAGAACTACATTTATTCACGGAAAGCCGCAGAAGACATCAACAATGGAAAATATAAAGTCATTGGTGAGGAAGGGTGTTTGGTGAAGCAAACAAAAGGAAGTTTGATAAATCACAGGAAGCTGAGTTGCGACACTACTGACAAAAAGGAATTTTACTACTTGGCTCTTTTACAGCTGTTTAAACCATGGCGTACAGAGGACGAACTACTGGGAGAATTTCAAAGCTATGAAGATTCATTTAATGCTTGCAAAGACAGCATACAATGCAGTACATTCACAACTTATGTGGAAATGTTAAATGAAGAAATTGAACAGGAAACTACAATTGCAGCTGAAGTAGCTAGAGACAGTTCTCAAGACAGCCAAAGTTCAGGAACACTCAGTCAAGATCCCCTAGGACAACCAATCGTTGAAAATGAAGCTGCAATAGCCATGAATGAAGTGGAAACGGCTATGAATCAAGCTCAAGAAGAATTTATAGACTTACCAAATTTGGAAAGACAACTGAATGAAGAGCAGCAACAAATTTATGAAGAAATCAGAAACAAAATTGATCACGGATTACTGCATGAAAAAAAAGAGTGCTCATGCACATCATTTCATCCAATCAGGATGTATGTAAGCGGACAAGCTGGAACTGGAAAAAGTTTCCTAATAAAAGTCATCAGAAGCTACCTACAGCAAAAAACAGATTCTACTTTGTCTTGTGTGGTTACTGCTCCAACTGGGTTAGCAGCATATAACATAAAAGGAATCACCTTACATCGTTTGCTAATGTTACCAGTGGAGCATGAGAACAAAATACAATACCACAAGCTAACTGGAGAAGCATGCTTGGAAGTTTCAAGAGTATTGAAGAAGATACAAGTTCTCATTTTTGATGAGGTGAGCATGGTATCAAACTTAATGCTTGCCTTTGTGCATTTAAGAATGCAGCAAACTCTAAGGACAGACTATGACGTGTTATTTGGTGGAAAACATGTCATAGTTTTTGGGGATCTTCTACAGCTTACTCAGTTAAAGGACAACCAGTGTTTAATACTGTGACACATGAAGACACAAAGAAGTCATTGGGAAGCATCGGTAATGCAAATATTTGGTCCTTCTTTGAGTACAAGGAACTTACTACTAATATGAGACAAGCAAACGATGAAGAATATGGAAGTATTCTGAAAGATATCAGAATTGGACTACTCACTGAAGCTGGCACAAAAGCATTACAGAGTCGGTTGCTACATAATTTATTTCCAAAGGAAGAAATAGTTGCAGAGAAGATATACAAGAACATTGCAGAAAACAAAAGTATCATCTGCTTAATGCCAACTCTACGTGAATGCTCAATATTCAATGAGGAGCTTTTGAAATTGGAAAAGGAAGAGATCAGGAAATTAGAAGCAGTGGACAAAATTGAGGATGGAAGAATTACTGTCACAGTAACAGGCAAACTGAAAAATAAATTGGATTCACTAGAGAAGAACATTTCCAAAACTGCTGGATTAGAAAAAAATCTATATGTTTGCATGAACTGTAGAGTATTTTTAAGGAGAAATTTGGATGTTGAAAAAGGTTTAGTTAATGGAGCTATGGGAAGAGTTGTGGGTTTTATTAATTATCAGAAAAAAGATGGAATTGAATGTTTAAAAATAAAATTTGATCAGATAGAAGAAGTTATAGACATTTGTCGTTGTACAGTTAGTTTTATGCTTGTAAAAGTCTTATATGTACAAAGGAAACAGTTTCCGTTTTCTCTAGCATATGCTGTAACTATTCACAAGTCTCAAGGATTGACTGTAGATTGTGCATTTGTAAACATTGGTTCAACTGTGTTCAAAGAAGGTATGGCTTATGTAGCTTTGTCACGAGTGAAAACATTATCTGGTTTATTCATGATAGACTTTGATGATTCAAAAGTTAGTGCTGATGCAAATTGTGTAAAGGAGTACAATAGATTAAGAAGAACCTATGCTCCTCATTTAGGTCAGTATCCTGTGTTAGAGAAACGTGTAGTTTCTCGTAAAAGGAGAAATGAGAATATCTGTAATGAGGATGTAGAGAGGAGGAAAAAAAAGAGGAGTGATGTAATTGCAAGCAAAAAGAAAAAGGAAAATGAAGAAGAGGTTGTAGGATGTCATTTTGAAAATAGCTCTGGTGTCAACTGCTACGCTAATGTAGTGCTGAATGTTGCATTTTATCTGGAAAGTTTGCAAGAGCAGATAATAGTAAATCAGAGAAAAAGTTTCTGTTCTGAGTTGAGTCTCCTTTTTCAAAAGCTGAGTAATGATAAAACTCAAATAGAAAGTGCTACTGAAATTAGAAAACTTTTAGATGTATGTTCAGGATGTACACAGTTTTCTCAAAATGTACAGCAAGACGCACAGGAATTCTTGTTGTATTTTCTTCAGGTACTGGAAGAAGAAGGTGTACACATTGAAAATTTGTTTGGTCTCTCTTATAAATGGGAACATAGTTGTGAAAACTGTTTCAATACATGTGGCTCTAATGTTGATTCTGAAAGGTTTATTTATTTAACATTGCCAGAGAGTAAAACAGTCACTTTTGCTAAATTAGTTAAAGATGCTAATCATAGCATGGAATGCGGTGAGTGTAAATCTGACATGTTTTCAACGTTAATTTTAAAGGAATACGGACAGTATGTAATTTTAATGATGCAACGATGTAGAGCTGATGGTTCAAAATTGGATACTTTAATAAAGAAGTTTACAGGACAGCAATTATCAATTTCAGGAAAAACTTTTGTAACAGTTGCAATAATTTTCCATGATGGACCTACTGTAACTTCTGGTCATTACACAGTTTATCTAAAATGTAAAAAAGGCTGGACAATGTGTAATGATTGTCAATTGGTTTTCAAGCAACGTTTGCCTTTTGATTTAGCAAATTCCTATCTAATCTTCCTGAAACCTAAATTTTAGAGAGACTTGGCAAGATCTGTACAAAACAATTTTACCATTTTATTAGATTACCATTGGAATTTTCAAATTTAAAGATTTTTAAAATTATCATTTGGCCTAAAGGAAAGGTAACCAATTGTATTGTGGACTTATATAATTCTTAATTAATGTTTCGGAAAACAACATTTTAGAGAGAATCGGTAACATCTGTACAATTTAAATTTTTGTATTTTATTGGATTACCGTTGGAAATTTAATCAAAAAAGATTTTTAAAATTACCATTTGGCCTAAAGGAAAGGTATCCAATTGTATTGTGGACTTAATTAAATCCTAATTAATCTTTCGAAAACCAAAATTTTAGAGAGAATCGGTAACATCTGTACAATTTAAATTTTGAAATTTTATTGGATTATCGTTGGAAATTTAATCAAAAAATAATTTCAAAAATTAACATTTGGCCTAAAAGAAAGGAAACTAGATGTATTGTGGATTTATTTGAGATATATTATTTTTGAGATTAAGCTTCTGTAAGAAAATTGTCAGACGGTATTTTTTAGAAATAGTTTTTGTTATTAGATGATATTTTTAATGAATAATATTTTGCATTTCGATAATGTTATGTTTAACTGAGAAGAGATTCTGGGCTTTTTTTAAACAATCTTTGAGATTGTTATTTTTTTTTTTGCCCGCTGTTAAGTGATGAATGCAATTGCTTTCACGATTTATAGTGGAATGCAATATATTCTGAAAACAGCAAAAAAAAGGCAAAAAATTGTTTTTGGAAAATATGTAAATATGTGTACTGTATTATAAAATGTTTTATTAAATATTAATACTTTTTTCTTTTTTTTCAGATTGAGAAAGAAAATTTTCGAAAACTTGAACCATTTTTATAGCAATTAAAATTATATTTTAATTAATAAATAATTTTTTGAGTGGGTATGGTAAGTCAGAAATTTCATGGTCCCTTTTTTCCACTTCTCCACAATCACATTTTCAGTTTTTCATTGTAGTCTCTCAAGGACCTTGTAATGTGATAATTGATTTTTAGTGTTTTTTAAAAAAAAATAATAATAATTACGTGTACCGTACGCGTACGGTAAAAAAAAAATCAAAAAAAAGCTTAAAAAAATATATAAAAAAAAGTTGAAAGGTAAGGTTGGCTCTTAAAAGAGCCGTTGTGTTCGTACAGGGATAGAGGAAAGAAAGAATGGGAATATTAGTCGGTAGGACAAATGTGCTGGTCTATTTTATTGTTAACTAGGGCAACACTGGTCTCCCTATGACAAATTAGACCATAACAAGTGGTGCACCGCATTGTAACCCTCGCAAACCGATGGTTAGTTTCCAGAGGACCAGAAAAAGGAGATGCTCCCCCCACAGATGAAGGGCTCAGCTGACCTGCCGAAGATGGACTCGGCCCTGCAGATGATGGACCAGGCTGAGCTGCTGTGGATGTGCTTGGTTGACTTACTGAAGGGTTTCCTCCAGTATGTCGAGCATATGTCCTACCGTGTACATCATGAAGGTGTCTCAACATAGTGTGATTCCTGAAGGAATACTTCTTGTTAGGATTCCCTCTTGAAAGTACACGGTCACAAAGCTTACAAGTCACTAAAGGTGCATTTACCTTTTTCTGGCCCTCTGGAAAAGAAAAATACTCCCATATGAAAGAGCTCTTTTGTTTCCTCCTTCTCTGCCTCATGGTAGTGCTGCTAGCCTCACTCTCAGAAGAGGTCTGCTGTTCTGCCATCGTATCACAAAGACAACTCAGCTCCTTCTCCTAAGGGATCACAAGCAGAAATGAGGGGAATGGGTGTGGTGTAGGAGAGTTCTAGAACTGAAAGTAGTAAAAACCAATCAAAAGTGTTGTTTCTTGATCACATGACCCAACGTGCGCGTACGTTACGCTTACGGTGCGCTTACGGAGCGCTTACGGTAAAAGTACGCATGCGCGTAAAAAAGACACGCGCACGCGCGCATGCGCAAAACAGGCACGCGCCTTCACTTCCGCGTAACATGCGCGTGCAGCGTACGCGTTACGCGCCGCGTGCGCGTGACGCACGTCTACGCAAATTGCGTAACTGAACGCAAACAGCGTAGAAATCTAACGTACTAAAAGCAAGACGTGCGCTTACCGTACGCGCACGTTAAAAAAATACTAAAAAAAAAAAAAGAAAAGGGAAAAAAAGATTCACTATGTTATACTACTAAATCTTACCTGTTTAGTTTAAAAAAAAGGTAAAAATAAAAAATATATTGTAGAATTTTTAAAATTTAACCATAGTCTTTAAAAAAAGGATATAAAATTAAAATAAAAATATGTAAAAAACATTGCAAAAAAAAAAAAACAAAAAAAAAAAGGTAAATATAAGAATTAGCATTTAAAAAACCTTGCAAATTCACTGAAAAAACCATGGGTTTCACACACGTTATAGTTAGGAATTAGCATTTAAAAAACCTTAGAAATTCAATGAAAAAACCAAAGGTTTCACACATGTTATAGTTAGCTGGACATTTCACTCGTAAAAAACCATTGAAATTCCCCCGTTATAGTTAGTTCAGCTAACTATAACTCGCGCGCCCGCAATGCACTGCTGATGACGTCACATATTACATCACTCATGACATGGTCAGTGACATCACTCATGACATCACTGATGACATCTCAAATGACATCACTGATGACATCATCCAGTGAATGTGTGTATTTCTGAAAATTAATTATGTTTTATATATGTATATCTCAAGGTCGATGGAAGAATAAATGGATATATAAGTGTCTAAATGGATGATTTGTTTTTGAAAAATTGATTGTGTAACTGACTGATTAAGTGTTTCATAGTGAATATATGGCTTACTGAGTACTGTTTAAATATGTAAATATCTGTATCAGTCTCTCACTTTGTGTACAAGTGGCTGCATGGGTTGGTGAGTAGCTACATGGGTGTCTATATAGGTTATTAGTTGTTTTTTTGAGTATCAGTCTGAGTGTCTGCATGGTTCGGTGGGGGGTATTACGTAGTGCATAGGTGCATGAATGAGTGATTCACTCTTTGTATGTGTTGAAGACAGCATGTGTGCAGGACTGTATGGGTGGATGAGTGTGTGTATGGGTGTGTTAGTGAGTGAATGACTGTCTCAATAGTGTCTTTATGAGTAACTACATGTCTTTTAAACTAGTATATGTGACTATTGGTATATATAAGTGAATATATGTGAGAGTGAGAGATTGAAAGAGTTCCTGTATGAATAAGTATGTGTTTCTATAAGTGACTGTTTAAAAGACTAAGTATGTGTAAGTTTCCGTAGAAGTAAGTGTGGTGGTGTGTGTATAACTGTATATGCAAATAAATGTATGTTTGATTCTTTATTAGCATGAGTGACTTTGTGTGTGAGTAACTCTATGGATGAGTGGCATTGTGTAACAGGATGTATAGGTGTATGAGTACATATGATGAGTGAGTACATGTATGAGTGACTGTATAGGACTGTTGGTGAATGAGTGGATGTGTATGTGGATCTTAGAATTACTGAAGAGGTTGTTGTAACTGGTATTGGAATGTCCATTGTTTTGAAAATTTTAGTCTCTATTTTTGAATGTGTGTATCAAAGGTTATATTAGGGTGAGAGGAGGTCTGCCACTCTATCACAAGGATGATGTCATCGGTGATGTCATCAGTGATGTCATTTGAGATGTCATCAGTGATGTCATGAGTGATGTCACTGACCATGTCATGAGTGATGTAATATGTGACGTCATCAGCAGTGCATTGCGGGCGCGCGAGTTATAGTTAGCTGAACTAACTATAACGGGGGAATTTCAATGGTTTTTTACGAGTGAAATGTCCAGCTAACTATAACATGTGTGAAACCTTTGGTTTTTTCATTGATATATATATATATATATATTCACTTAAAAAAACCAAAGGTTTCACACATGTTATAGTTAGCTGGACATTTCACTCGTAAAAAACCAATGAAATTCCCCCGTTATAGTTACTGCAGGCAACTATAACTCACGCGACCGCAATCCTCTGCTGATGACGTCAGATATTACATCACTGTATTTAGACACTTATTTACCCATGTCTTCTTCCATTCATCTTTAGCTATACATATATTACAAATATTTATTTTTCATAAAGACACATATGTCATCAGTGATGTAATATCTGACGTCATCAGCAGAGGATTGCGGTCGCGTGAGTTATTGTTGCCTGCAGTAACTATAACGGGGGAATTTCATTGGTTTTTTACGAGTGAAATGTCCAGCTAACTATAACATGTGTGAAACCTTTGGTTTTTTAAGTGAATATATATATATAAAGCGCACCGCGCGCCCACTTTACGCAGTTAGTGCCGTGCACCGCGCGCCCACGTTACGCTTAATGGGCCATGTACGCACGGTGCGCTTCGCACACCGTCCGCACAAGTTGGACACATGATACGCTTTGTTGTTAAGGGTTTTGGCATAAACTGTTATTAATTTATAAGCCATGCACGCACACTGCGCTGCACGCAGCGTGCGCACACGGGGGGACTGACATTCCAATTTTATTTTTAAGCATTTACACCGTGCACGCACGCTGCGCAAACCTCGCAGAATTGTTTTCATTTCTATAGTGCGCGCACGCTTCGCGCACTCGGCGATTTACCGAAAAAAATTAAATTTTTTTACTTGCCCTTGGGGGACCTCCTGGAACCCCTTGACCCCTGCTAGGGGGTCAGGAACTGTCCAGCGTGCCCCCTTTACATGTTTTTCTCCTTTGTGTTTCACCCCCTCTCAGTGCGAGAGACAAAATGGCGGCCGACACTTCCTGGTTTCGACCGATTCGAATGTTTACTAAGATGTAACAACCAATCAGAAGTGCGCTCGCGGACGGCCTAATGAGCGCACCCTGCACGCACGCTGCGCGCGTATAGATATATATATTGATTTAAATGCTATTTTCTCAGAAAATACTGAACAGATTTACACCAAACCTGCAAAAGGCACCAAACGGACCTTATGGCTACCTCTCTGCCAAATTTCAAGTAATTCTGTTCAGCCGTTCGGGCTGTAGCTGCGACTAAAGTCCCTATGGAAAAATCCATGGGGAAAACGTGTTTTGGGACCCCCCCTTTTACTCGGCCCCCGCTTGACGAATCACCCCGAGACTTTCAGGATAGGAGCGGAGCGGAGCGCCCCATTAGTTTTGAAAATTTCGCGAAGATTCGTCAATCGGCGCCAAAGTTATTCAAAATAGAATTTTGAGATTTCCTATGGAAACTCGGTCCTAACTATAACTATCTACTGGCGACCGCCAGTAGATAATATATATATATATATATATATATATGTGTGTGTGTGTGCGTGTGTGTGTTTATATCTTTGCATATATATCTATATATATATGTGTATATATAGTCACTGAAAAAACCATAGGTTTCACACACGTTATAGTTAGGAATTAGCATTTAAAAAACCTTGCAAATTCACTTAAAAAACCATAGGTTTCACACAAGTTATAGTTAGCTGTACATTTCACAAAAACCAATGAAATTCCACGTTATAGTTAGATCAGCTAACTATAACTTGCATGACCACAATAAACTGCTGATGACGTGACATATTACATCACTTCTGACATGGTCAGTGACATCACTCATGACATCAATGATGACATCTGAAATGACACATTGTGCATTGCGGTCGCGCAAGTTATAGTTACCTGATCTAACTATAACGTGGAATTTCATTGGTTTTTTACGAGTGAAATGTACAGCTAACTATAACTTGTGTGAAACCTATGGTTATTTAAGTGAATTTGCAAGGTTTTTTAAATGCTAATTCCTAACTATAACGTGTGTGAAACCTATGGTTTTTTCAGTGAATTTGTACGGTTTTTTAAATGCTAAGTTATGTATTTATTTGTAATTTTTGCGCGCTAGGTGCGCTTCGCGCACCGTGCGCGCGCTGTGGGCACTCGGTGCGCTTCGCGCACCCAGCGCCCACGTTGCGCATTTCGTACCGTGCACGCCTCGCCATTTTTTACAAAATATCAATTGTTTTTTCCTGCCTTGGGGGTCCTTAGATTTATATATTAAATGTGATTGTTAATTCTTTTTTTTTTTTTTTTTTTTTTACCGTACGCGTACGGTAAGCTTACCGTACGCACACTCCTCGATTTTTTTTTCAAATTATTAAATTTATTTTTCATACTTTTTGGTCCTTTGTGAACCCCTTGACGAACGCTAGGGGGGTCTGCAACTCTCTTCGTTGCCCCCTTTTCATGTTATCAGCTTTTGTTTTTCACTGCGAGAGACAGAAAATGGCGGCCGATACTTCCTGATTTCGACCGATTCGAATGTTTACAGTCATGTAATCACCAATCAGAATTGAGCTCGCGCACGTCACCGTACGCGTACGGTAAGCTTACCGTAAGCGCACGGAGCGCGCTTACAGATATATATATTGATTTAAATGCTATTTTCTCAGGAACTACTGAACAGATTTACACCAGACCTACAAAAGGCACATCCTTGACCTGCGGACTACCCCTACAAGTAATTCTGTTCAGCCGTTCGGGCTGTAGCTGTGTCTAAAGGTCCTATGGAAAAATGCATGGGGAAAACGCGTTTTGGGACCCCCTTTTTTCTCAGCCCCCGCTTGACGTATCACCCCGAGACTTTCAGGGTAGGAGCGGAGCGTAGCGCCCCATTAGTTTTGAAAATTTCGCGAGGATTCGTCAACCGGTGCCAAAGTTATTCAAAATAGAATTTTGAGATTTCCTATGGAAACACGGTCCTAACTATAACTACCTACTGGCGACCGCCAGTAGGTAATAGATATATGTGTATATATATATATATTATTGTATAAAACATTTTTTTACCCAGTGGCAGTTCTCACAGGGTGGTTATAGTTAAGTTTGCGTTTACATAGAAAAAGATTTTTTGGTTTGCTTTTAACATTTGATGAATCTTCACAAAGCTTTCCAAAAAAGTCTCATCCACCTCAGCTCCTTCCTGGTCCCCAATGCTTTTTCGCCATTTATTTTTAGGTAGGAAAATTGAACAGTGATACTGCTAAAACTGCTGAACAGAATTTGGCAGAAAGCTAGATCTTGGTCCAGAAAGTGTGCATTTTGTGATTTGGTGCAACTCCATTCAGTAGTTTTTGAGAACTTAAGGTTAAAAAAATATAGATATGTCAGGCTATGTCAGGCTATGGAGGATCCGCAATGGATTTGCAACGGATCTGCAAGCTCAACTTCATATTGTGATTGGCTGGCCACAGCCACAAGAAAAAGTTGCGGCCACCATCTAAAGACTCAGGGACTCAGCCCCAAGTACTAAAAAATTAAGCAAAATAAGACCCCTTGGGCCTTGTGGGGGCATCTCAGAGGGATTCCCATAGTCAAATGAAAAATAAATGCTTCCTGGGGGAGAGGGATGTCCAGGGATTTGCGTGATAGCCCTGGGGCTTTGTGGTGGTTCCGCAGATCTGGATCAAATCTCCAGGGGTGTCTCTGTGAGAGTCAAAATGGCTCTGCGGATACATGAAACTCCACACACGGCGTGGGGTCAGGCATACAACTCCTATTTATTTTTTAGCTATAACTCATGCCCTTGCCTTTTTCCGCTTCTGACCTCACAAATTACATTGCTCTTGACATATTCTAGAAGATCATTGATAACATCAATAAGACATCTGAAACTGCATCACTGATGACAACACTGTTCACAGCAGGATTGCAAATTCAGTTACTTCAGTTAAGTATAACTGGTGAATTTTAGTGTTTACATTTTTTTCATTTTAACTGATATTTACTACTAACTATAATGTCATTTTGACCTTTGGTTTTGTCAGTGAATATATATGTGCAGTCATAAGGAGTTGAAAAGTTATTTGTCTAGAACTTTAGTGCTGTTTGATGAATTGCTAACAACATTTTGCAGATACTTGGCATGATTAGCCTTAGTAGATCCGGGACTAGATTTTGCTCATATCTTGCAGGTGGGACCATAAAGTACTACTGAAAAGTATAATCATCACACTATTTGGATGGGGGATTTTGCTGTGTGCGGTCTTCTAAAGCCTGTCTCTCAATACCTTCTTGCTTAATCCATATGTTGTGTGCAAAGTCACAGGAGAGAGCTAGTTTGCAGAGAATATGTGTCTAGGAATGGCAAAATCCCACACCATGAATAACCTGCTGAGATCCTGCGTCTCTCTCTCTCGCTGACCATTCTTGAATCCTGGCCTGAAGTCCAGTCTAGCACCTTGAAGTCTTCGTGAAGATTTTTTTGCCTTAGGTCCTTTTCCTCCTTGTTGGGGCCAATTCTGGCCACTTCCTTAAGGCACTTTCTGTTTAGGCGCTACTTCTGTTGGCAGCAACAAGGCTATTGGAAGGGGTGCCCAATATGTCTGGCAGACAAGACCTGTTTCTGGTCCCAGCCGGAGCCAAAGACTGTCCACCAGGCGTCAGCTTCGTGACACTTCCAGTGTAATCTACAGCCCGACTTGTCAAAATAACCCTTTTGACCAGGGAAAAGGCCTTCCTTTTAAAATATGAATGTCACCCACTTGCAGGCCTTGTCCCCACATAGTAGGGTGCATACTATTTAAAAATGGTACATGTAGAAATTTATCGTTACCATGTCCCTGCTGTACAAGGCCCCAAACGCTATTTTCACTGTGAAAGTCTCTGGTTGTCCTATGAGAAAAGTAGAGTACGCATAAAATTATTATTTCAGCTATCTTGAATTTGGGACCAGCTAGAAAAACAATTCAACCACTCTGTGTAATATTTATCAAAAGTGTGATTAAATGGTGAAATTGGATTTTGAATAAATATTTAGAGAAAGTAACATTTAGAAAATTAACTTTTCTCCACCTGAAGATTCTGCAGGTAATGTACATAGCTCTGCAGCAGTTCTCAATCAAGTGCTTGACCTTAATGAGGTTTGAAATTCCTCCCAGAAGCTACAGAAGAGACCACTGTGATTGACAGGCTGACCTGAAAGGGCAAGGATGACAACTCTGAGCTAAACAGGATATTCAGGGTATGGGCTTTTGCCACCAGTTTGGCACAATAGTGTCAAATCCTACAGGACAGGTTGGTCTGAGGTGCACATAAAATATTTGCACCCTTGCAATGGGTCAAAAAGGACTAGAGCACAATTATTTTGTATCCCTAGTCTGGTTGCTAAAGAATCCTCCTTTTCTTTTACCTGACTTCTGGCTCCCACTTTGATGTATGTCCAAGGACTGCTTCAAACTGGATTTTAGCGTTAGATGTGAGACAACTCCAGCGATTATCAAAGTACCCTTCCATACACACCCCAGCTCTTAGTGCCCAGGTTTAGTGTGGCTGAAGATGTCGACCATCTTGGCACTGCATGGCACATGGTATTTTGGGTATGTTTGCAGTAAGGCAAACAGGAACTACTGAAAAATAGGTAGGGTTGCACTCTGGAACTTTTGCCCCATTGGTTATGGAAGGGCAAGGGGTCTCTCCCACCCCCTAGCTGGTGCCAGGCATAAATGTGACATCACAAGGCACCATCCTTAGAATACTCTCTGGACTTGTGGAACAACAGAGAAAGACTGTGCATGATGTGTTAGACCTGCAAGGGGACCTGAAGGGCTGGACCTGCTCCCATTTGTACCCAGGACAACAAAAAGCAGACTCCAAGGGTCAGTTGGATGACCTTCTTTGTGGCGCCAGGGACACAACAAGCTGCAATAGGCCTTACCCTAAAGTGCCCAGTTAAATAATAACAACTGGGCCAGGACTGTACCCTGCTATTCAGCTCTGCTTACAGCCCAATTCTTTTTGTGCCTTCCCTTGGGCCATAGGGGCTTAAAAAGTGTACTTTGGTGGTTGTTGGAGCACCAGAAGAAAGTTTGAAAAACGTTTCCTCCAGAACTCCAAAGTTTCAGTGGGACCTGCCCGAAACGTATCCGACCAGCTGTTCCACAACATCAGACTAAATATCAGACTAAATATCAGCGTCATTCCGTGTGGAAACCTCTGCACCTCCGAAAAAGTGAAAAAGTCCCATTCTATGTTGTGTTGAAAATTTTCAGTGCGAATTCTCCAAATCTCCAGAGTGCCTTATGGGACCAACTTGCTTCCGGCATCGAGCCTTTGGTTCCATAGGAATTCTACATGTCTACACTGACCATTGACTTATATGTGGCGATTGGTGCTTTTTGGTGTTATTGCTACCCAAAACTTTAAAAATTCATATCTCTGTTCCCCCATCGTTGTTTTGGGGTCATTTTGTTTATTAAATCTTTCTATAAATTGGAGTGAGGTTTTTATTGTGTTGTGTTTTTGACTTTTTAACTGTTTTAATACTTCTAAATGATATAATTATTTTCTTTAAGTTAAGCTTTTCTGCTCTGTGCCATAGCTACCAGGGGCTGAGCTCTTATAAAAATATTGAAACTTTTGACTCGATCTAACAGGATAGTGACTTTATTACTTGTGGTGGACTTCCATCCACCCCAATTAATAATTTACTTTGTTAAATGTATTGACTTATGTATGTGAAAACCTTACTATTGTTTAATTTACAAATTCCTGATTCATAATTTTAAATAGTACTACATAGTTAAAGCTTGCATATATGAAACTAATATTCGTTTGCATTTCCACTATACTAATATGAATTACAAACTTATATATAATACAAATGCTTTAAGTATATAATACAAATGTTTTAAGTAAAAGATATGTGAGAAATTGGGTTGGTGGTTGAATGGGGGGTGACCCCTGCTATTGAAACAGCTGCAATCCCTGACAACTACAAAATTCAATAAATTAACCTGTGCTCAATCTTTGGTAGCTTGGCACAAGAAACATTTAGGCTCAACTTAAAGGCAATGTGTAAAGTGTCTATGCAGCATTCAAACAGTAACACATAGAAAACACAACATAAGAAAAATCCAACCTCAATTTAGAAAAATAGAGTACAAATGTAATACATTATTTGACACCAAAGCGACACAAATCAATTCAGTAGTACCGGAGTTATGAATTCTTAAAGTTTTTTGTAAAAACCAATGCCTAAAAGATAAAAGTGCCAACCACAGACATCTAGTCGCGTAAGACCAGGTCAAAATAAAGACAAATATGGCCAACCGTGTTGGAGTGTGGGTCGGATACAGAAAGTGTATTGCCCATGGTTGGCGCATACCTTCAGGCTCAGAAGAAATTCTGGAGAAGAATTCTGAGAGGGTAAAATTCAGTGGGAGAAGGCTGCAGGCAAGGTCCGAGGAAGGAGAGTCGTCAATGGGGAGCTGCTGGATGAGATCACTGTGAAAATTTCTATGTTCGGACTTAGTCACCTTTTTGGAAGTCGAAAATCTCCAGCGGTACAAGGCAGGAGGCTGCAGCTGAAGAGCGTTCCAGGAGGCTGGTTAGCCCTTTGGCGAAGGACCACTGAACAGGATTTGCTGCTGCAGAGAAGAACGCAGCAGGAGCTGCTGCAAAGTAAGAACAACCAAAGATGCACCTTGGGCGGATACATGAACAGGTTGGTAACCATCTTCTCTGGGTTCACAGAGCACTTTTTATCCAAAAGTTTTTTTTAAATCCCAAGTTTGAGATTTTACCTATCTGGGCACCTATAGCACCAACACCAAGGGTCCAGGACTGAAGGTAGTAGTAGGTAGTTCTCTGAGAGCCCGTTCCACAGGTCCAGAAAGTAAATTGAAGAGTGGGTCTGAGGACCCTTGTTTTTATACCTGGTGCCTTCTTTGACGTATTGGAAGTTTATAAGGTTTTGCTTTGAAGTGCTTGGAATTTCCTGACTCCCTTGCACTGGCTTCAAGCTAGGTACAAGAATAGTGGTGACAAGCCCTTTGTGTGAAGGCAGGACATAGCCTATTCAGTAACAAGGATGGCTGTGCCCAGCTGTGCACCTCATCCTGCCAGCAGAGGGCCCATTCAGACACACCTAATCCCTCTATTGTGTGACAGCCTGGGAGGAATCCACAAAGTCTAACTGCCAGCTACACCCAGTGATGTGCCATAGGACAGACTGAAAGCCCAAAATGGCAGAGGGCAGGACAATGCCAACTTTCTTAAAGTGGCATTTTCAAAATTGTAATTTAAATTCTGACTTTACCAATAAGGAGGATATTTAATTATAATTTCATAGATAACAAATAGTAAATGCTTGTCTGTCCCCAGTCCAGTTAGAATTTTTTAAATGTGATAATTCTAGAAATAAGTAGATAGACTAACAAACGTATAATAAAGAAACACTTTTTCCATAGCAGTAACAACAAATAATTTGGAAGGCTATTGTGGTTGTCATCCTTCTGGTGCTGAATAACAACATGTTTTCATTTAAAAAAGAAAATCTATGCACATAAAGCTTTCTCTACAATGCATATTACTATATTCTTTAGAGCTTGGGGTACATCAAACAACAGATAAGAGTTTCACAAGTTTCTTGGCAATCTTTCACTCGCTGCAAGACAAATATTGTTACATTCAGTCCAACCTGAACCATTTTTGAGATAGAATAATATCCAGATGTTATGATCACTCCTTCATAAAAAAATATTCACACAGTAGGCACTTTCTGTTTAGGCGCTACTTCTGTTGGCAGCAACAAGGCTATTGGAAGGGGTGCCCAATATGTCTGGCAGACAAGACCTGTTTCTGGTCCCAGCCGGAGCCAAAGACTGTCCACCAGGCGTCAGCTTCGTGACACTTCCAGTGTAATCTACAGCCCGACTTGTCAAAATAACCCTTTTGACCAGGGAAAAGGCCTTCCTTTTAAAATATGAATGTCACCCACTTGCAGGCCTTGTCCCCACATAGTAGGGTGCATACTATTTAAAAATGGTACATGTAGAAATTTATCGTTACCATGTCCCTGCTGTACAAGGCCCCAAACGCTATTTTCACTGTGAAAGTCTCTGGTTGTCCTATGAGAAAAGTAGAGTACGCATAAAATTATTATTTCAGCTATCTTGAATTTGGGACCAGCTAGAAAAACAATTCAACCACTCTGTGTAATATTTATCAAAAGTGTGATTAAATGGTGAAATTGGATTTTGAATAAATATTTAGAGAAAGTAACATTTAGAAAATTAACTTTTCTCCACCTGAAGATTCTGCAGGTAATGTACATAGCTCTGCAGCAGTTCTCAATCAAGTGCTTGACCTTAATGAGGTTTGAAATTCCTCCCAGAAGCTACAGAAGAGACCACTGTGATTGACAGGCTGACCTGAAAGGGCAAGGATGACAACTCTGAGCTAAACAGGATATTCAGGGTATGGGCTTTTGCCACCAGTTTGGCACAATAGTGTCAAATCCTACAGGACAGGTTGGTCTGAGGTGCACATAAAATATTTGCACCCTTGCAATGGGTCAAAAAGGACTAGAGCACAATTATTTTGTATCCCTAGTCTGGTTGCTAAAGAATCCTCCTTTTCTTTTACCTGACTTCTGGCTCCCACTTTGATGTATGTCCAAGGACTGCTTCAAACTGGATTTTAGCGTTAGATGTGAGACAACTCCAGCGATTATCAAAGTACCCTTCCATACACACCCCAGCTCTTAGTGCCCAGGTTTAGTGTGGCTGAAGATGTCGACCATCTTGGCACTGCATGGCACATGGTATTTTGGGTATGTTTGCAGTAAGGCAAACAGGAACTACTGAAAAATAGGTAGGGTTGCACTCTGGAACTTTTGCCCCATTGGTTATGGAAGGGCAAGGGGTCTCTCCCACCCCCTAGCTGGTGCCAGGCATAAATGTGACATCACAAGGCACCATCCTTAGAATACTCTCTGGACTTGTGGAACAACAGAGAAAGACTGTGCATGATGTGTTAGACCTGCAAGGGGACCTGAAGGGCTGGACCTGCTCCCATTTGTACCCAGGACAACAAAAAGCAGACTCCAAGGGTCAGTTGGATGACCTTCTTTGTGGCGCCAGGGACACAACAAGCTGCAATAGGCCTTACCCTAAAGTGCCCAGTTAAATAATAACAACTGGGCCAGGACTGTACCCTGCTATTCAGCTCTGCTTACAGCCCAATTCTTTTTGTGCCTTCCCTTGGGCCATAGGGGCTTAAAAAGTGTACTTTGGTGGTTGTTGGAGCACCAGAAGAAAGTTTGAAAAACGTTTCCTCCAGAACTCCAAAGTTTCAGTGGGACCTGCCCGAAACGTATCCGACCAGCTGTTCCACAACATCAGACTAAATATCAGACTAAATATCAGCGTCATTCCGTGTGGAAACCTCTGCACCTCCGAAAAAGTGAAAAAGTCCCATTCTATGTTGTGTTGAAAATTTTCAGTGCGAATTCTCCAAATCTCCAGAGTGCCTTATGGGACCAACTTGCTTCCGGCATCGAGCCTTTGGTTCCATAGGAATTCTACATGTCTACACTGACCATTGACTTATATGTGGCGATTGGTGCTTTTTGGTGTTATTGCTACCCAAAACTTTAAAAATTCATATCTCTGTTCCCCCATCGTTGTTTTGGGGTCATTTTGTTTATTAAATCTTTCTATAAATTGGAGTGAGGTTTTTATTGTGTTGTGTTTTTGACTTTTTAACTGTTTTAATACTTCTAAATGATATAATTATTTTCTTTAAGTTAAGCTTTTCTGCTCTGTGCCATAGCTACCAGGGGCTGAGCTCTTATAAAAATATTGAAACTTTTGACTCGATCTAACAGGATAGTGACTTTATTACTTGTGGTGGACTTCCATCCACCCCAATTAATAATTTACTTTGTTAAATGTATTGACTTATGTATGTGAAAACCTTACTATTGTTTAATTTACAAATTCCTGATTCATAATTTTAAATAGTACTACATAGTTAAAGCTTGCATATATGAAACTAATATTCGTTTGCATTTCCACTATACTAATATGAATTACAAACTTATATATAATACAAATGCTTTAAGTATATAATACAAATGTTTTAAGTAAAAGATATGTGAGAAATTGGGTTGGTGGTTGAATGGGGGGTGACCCCTGCTATTGAAACAGCTGCAATCCCTGACAACTACAAAATTCAATAAATTAACCTGTGCTCAATCTTTGGTAGCTTGGCACAAGAAACATTTAGGCTCAACTTAAAGGCAATGTGTAAAGTGTCTATGCAGCATTCAAACAGTAACACATAGAAAACACAACATAAGAAAAATCCAACCTCAATTTAGAAAAATAGAGTACAAATGTAATACATTATTTGACACCAAAGCGACACAAATCAATTCAGTAGTACCGGAGTTATGAATTCTTAAAGTTTTTTGTAAAAACCAATGCCTAAAAGATAAAAGTGCCAACCACAGACATCTAGTCGCGTAAGACCAGGTCAAAATAAAGACAAATATGGCCAACCGTGTTGGAGTGTGGGTCGGATACAGAAAGTGTATTGCCCATGGTTGGCGCATACCTTCAGGCTCAGAAGAAATTCTGGAGAAGAATTCTGAGAGGGTAAAATTCAGTGGGAGAAGGCTGCAGGCAAGGTCCGAGGAAGGAGAGTCGTCAATGGGGAGCTGCTGGATGAGATCACTGTGAAAATTTCTATGTTCGGACTTAGTCACCTTTTTGGAAGTCGAAAATCTCCAGCGGTACAAGGCAGGAGGCTGCAGCTGAAGAGCGTTCCAGGAGGCTGGTTAGCCCTTTGGCGAAGGACCACTGAACAGGATTTGCTGCTGCAGAGAAGAACGCAGCAGGAGCTGCTGCAAAGTAAGAACAACCAAAGATGCACCTTGGGCGGATACATGAACAGGTTGGTAACCATCTTCTCTGGGTTCACAGAGCACTTTTTATCCAAAAGTTTTTTTTAAATCCCAAGTTTGAGATTTTACCTATCTGGGCACCTATAGCACCAACACCAAGGGTCCAGGACTGAAGGTAGTAGTAGGTAGTTCTCTGAGAGCCCGTTCCACAGGTCCAGAAAGTAAATTGAAGAGTGGGTCTGAGGACCCTTGTTTTTATACCTGGTGCCTTCTTTGACGTATTGGAAGTTTATAAGGTTTTGCTTTGAAGTGCTTGGAATTTCCTGACTCCCTTGCACTGGCTTCAAGCTAGGTACAAGAATAGTGGTGACAAGCCCTTTGTGTGAAGGCAGGACATAGCCTATTCAGTAACAAGGATGGCTGTGCCCAGCTGTGCACCTCATCCTGCCAGCAGAGGGCCCATTCAGACACACCTAATCCCTCTATTGTGTGACAGCCTGGGAGGAATCCACAAAGTCTAACTGCCAGCTACACCCAGTGATGTGCCATAGGACAGACTGAAAGCCCAAAATGGCAGAGGGCAGGACAATGCCAACTTTCTTAAAGTGGCATTTTCAAAATTGTAATTTAAATTCTGACTTTACCAATAAGGAGGATATTTAATTATAATTTCATAGATAACAAATAGTAAATGCTTGTCTGTCCCCAGTCCAGTTAGAATTTTTTAAATGTGATAAGGCAACCCAATGTTATCGAATGGGACAGGTAGGCCTCACAGAAGTGAAGAACAAAGGTATGAGTTTTTCACTATCAGGACATGTAAAACTTAAAAGTACATGTCCAACCTTTAATTACAATGCACCCTGCCTATAGGCTACCTAGGACCTACCTTAGGGGTGACTATATGCAATAAAATGGTAGTTTAAGGTTTGTCAAAGGGGTTATATTGCCAAGTCGAATTGGCAGTTCAAAACTGCATTGAGGCAGCAATGGCAGGCCTGGGACATGTTTTAAAGAGATACTTAAGTGGGTAGCACAGTAAGTGCTACAGCCTCACTGGTAGCATTTAATTTACAGGCCCTGGGTATATGGCATAGCACTCTACTAGGGACTTATAAGTAAATACATTTTTGCCAATCAGGTGTAAGCCCATTTCACTGTGTTTACGGGCATGAGCACAAACACTTTAGCACTGGTTAGCAGTGGTAAAGCGCACACAAGCCTAAACCCAGCAAAAAAAGAATGTCAGCAAAAATGGAGGGAAACAACCAAAATGTTTAGAGGAAGAACACCCTAAGGTTGACAGGTCTAACAGGCACATTACCTATTCTAATTTTTATGTGCTACTTTATAACTTTTCTGTTTATACTGCCGAGTATTTGGCATGGAATTATAACACAATGTTATACATTACCACCAAGAAAAATATTTTTCTAGAAGAATTGAAGAACATACCATAGAATTAGGCTAATTCAATCCCTTCATGCATATAATCTTTTCTTTTGAGAATCAATTGGGCACCGAATATGAGACCAGGCTTGTGTACTTGCAAACAATGTGTTTGCAATTAAGACATTTGTAGATGGCATATGATAAAAAATTACGCTTTGCAGCGAAAACAGCTGTCTGTTGAGTTGATATGGGTTGAGTTGAGACACAGTAAAAACCACTAAAACTTCTGAGCTGCAAATTAGTGGATGAGCTAAAGCAGAGTAGTTTCTGGTGAAGGTGGCACTACACTAAGACAGATAACATCAAAATGTCCTGAATTTAATAGCACACTTGTGACAGCAAGGAAAAAGAAGCGAAAGGGAGAGCAGCCAGCTGATTCCCAGAAGATCAAGAGAAGCTTGAAGCGCTGGAAGTGAAGGCAGCCCTCTGATGAGCCTGCTGTTCTGCTTGCTGCTGCGGTACCACGCACTTTGAATCCCGTCATGGTCTTAGGTGCTTACGCCTTGTTGGACGCCAGCAGAAGCGCATAGGTAGGCCTGGAGTAATGTTGTCATTGTCACATCAGTGGATGGCACAATAAGCGCTGTTGACAACAGGTGACATTTAGCTTTCTATGTCATAGGTGTATTGTCTGCACCATATCCTATGGCCTTATAAGAAAGTTAAGTAAGCCAATCAGGGATTAGCCAATTTCTCCATGTTTTTGGAGTCAGAACACATACACCAGGCACTGAACAGCAGTAGCCCACTGTGCAGAGCCTAAATCAGCAATAAAAGTCAACAAAAATAGGGATAACCATACAAACGGGCCTTTTCTCTCAATATTTATACAAATTATATATTTATATATATATTTGTTCTCATTGAGTGCCATTCACCCATATGTACCTTATTACTACTTGCAATTCGCTGTAGGGCTTCAGCACTCCAAACATTTCTAATAATATAATAGTTGTCATTGTAGAGCAATGGGGTAAATCTTTAGGATTAGTCTATGAATAGTCAATTTTACATCCAGAAAAGAAATTGAATTCTAGAAATAAGTAGATAGACTAACAAACGTATAATAAAGAAACACTTTTTCCATAGCAGTAACAACAAATAATTTGGAAGGCTATTGTGGTTGTCATCCTTCTGGTGCTGAATAACAACATGTTTTCATTTAAAAAAGAAAATCTATGCACATAAAGCTTTCTCTACAATGCATATTACTATATTCTTTAGAGCTTGGGGTACATCAAACAACAGATAAGAGTTTCACAAGTTTCTTGGCAATCTTTCACTCGCTGCAAGACAAATATTGTTACATTCAGTCCAACCTGAACCATTTTTGAGATAGAATAATATCCAGATGTTATGATCACTCCTTCATAAAAAAATATTCACACAGTAGTATATTTTTTGACCTATAGACACTTCACCGTATTAAAAATTGTGATGTCGGTGTTTGCTTTCATGCCATCTAATTTGCATCTTTGTAACATCAAGCTTACATATTTTTCCACTCTACTCTAATGACTAAACCTGAAACCACTTCTGCTCTACAGTTTGAACACGTGTTGTGTTGCACAGCTGTTTTAAGAACCTTTCAAGCGATATTGATTTGTAATGTGATATATTTAAATAGACAAGATGCTCGGAAGGGATCTCAGTACTGGAAGAAAAGTGACAAATCACACATTCATGTTCCCACTTGTAGCTAATTCCTAAGTAATCATTGATTTGATTATTCTAATTTTCTTCGAATTTTAGTAGAACCAAAAGAAATTCTTGTGCATCATCTCTGGAGTTTAAAATGACAAAAATCAACAAGATCTCGAAAATAAGCTGCTGACTGAGACTCATTTTTCTTTTTCTGTACTTTACTCAGTAGCCTTGACAGTGCCCTTCATTGTCAGCATTCTACTGGATCTGCTGAATGTCTCCAATTGACTAAAATAAAAACTTCAATATCACATTGCAGTAGCAGTCCACTCAAGATGAATAAGTAAAATGAGAACATACAATCGTTTTTACTGCATCTGATGTTGTCCTCTGTCTTTGAGTGTTTGGTGCTATATCTTATCCATGGATTTAAATTCAATAATTTCTTGCTTCTGTAATCTGCATTAAATTGCGCACACTCATCCAACATTGGCATGAAGCATACATACAAAATGTATTTGTACATTTGCTGCAACTCCTGCATTATACTTGGACCTAAACTTTGCTTGGAATCATATTACCTTATGGATTGACTGCACTTACGTTTTAGTGCAGTTTAGCTTCTGCAGCTACTACAGCTATTCTAATATCTTTTAGCATAGTATCCTACTTAACATTTGCAGCCAGTGTCAAATTGTTTTGTTAACTCTTCATATTGGAAATATAACAATATATTGACATTTCCAATACTTCCTAAAGAGCTTTGCGTTTGCTCTTGTAGCGACATGTTAAAACAAGCTGTCCTTTAACTGGAGTTAGCTAAAAGAGGCCATTACCCATTATGACGTGTTTTTCGCCAAATGGTATATCACAGTCTGTTTTGAGAACTTCTTGCATTCTCAGGTGAATGAAAGCAAGCATCAAATTTGAAACCATGCTAACACCATCAATAATAATACCCTTTGGCTTTTCAGAGAACTCTGTAAAATTCATGACAAGCATCACCAGATCACTTCAGATACTCTGGTTTGTTGTCAGGGTCCACTGGCAACATCAATAGATGATGAATAAAGTTATACCCTTTATATTATAATCAGTCAGACCAATCAGTGCTGTTGCAATACATGAAAGGCTGCACTCTGTCTTTTGTGGACATAAAATATAAGCACTTGTATAAGGAAACCTTTCCTATTGTCTGTCTGACCATTAATATAGAGAAATATAGGCTTTAATGTTTTGCAGGTACATTCAGTTTTATCATGCAGAATTACATGAGCAAGTGAAGTGTTTTAAATACAAATTAGGCTTTCCCTCACTTAGTTGTGCTATAACACTATCTAAATCAATTTATTAATTTCTGATCTAATCCAAAGTATTTTCTACTTTATTCATGTTTATTTATTTGTAAGTTTTATATAGTGCTAGCTTGACCCAAGAGTATCAGAGCACTTTACAAGATGTGAACATAGACCATAGTGACTGATAGAAGGATTCAAGGTTGACATAATACACATGGAAGGAATAAAAAGAAAAGTGCAACATTATATAAGTAAATCTAAAAGTAACACATAGTACAACATTATCCATTATAGGCATTGGTGACAGATTATAACGCTGGTTTGGGCCAGCTGACCTTATCGAATGATCCAGTTGGTGTAGCAAGTAAGAGGAGCAAGTTGAAGTATTTGTTCAGTAGTAGTGATTTGAAGTTCCTTTTGAAACAAGTATAGGAAGGATTACAGCGGAGGTCTGTAGGAAGTGAATTCCAAATCCATGGAATTTCCTGTGAAAGAGCATTTCTGAGATACTTTTTTCTTCAGTTTGCGTGGGATGAGAAGGAGTGAGTTGGAGCTTTTTAGGGCCCAATTTTTACCCTTTCTCGAAAGTTTGTTGTCTAAATATTTAGGATTTGCAGTGTAAAATGCTTTGTTGATGATACAAGCTGTCTTGAAGATACATCTCAATTGAGACTCTTGAGAGCAG
Organism: Triturus cristatus; assembly: GCF_964204655.1. Lineage (NCBI taxonomy): Eukaryota > Metazoa > Chordata > Amphibia > Caudata > Salamandridae > Triturus > Triturus cristatus. The sequence goes on along the minus strand of NC_140587.1, from coordinate 707,936,571 downwards.
GTGGGATGTGATCAAGACATTTGGTGCCTGTGAGGAGTCTAGCAGTGGCATTAAAAGTTGTTCTTTGAGGCGCAAGATGGATTTTTGGGGTCCGGTGAGTATTGCATTGCCTTAATCAAGTTTCGTGAGGACAAGAGATCAAACTACATTCTTTAGATCTTCAGGTGGGATAAATGGTTTGATTTTCTTGAGATATTTTAGGATGTAGAGCGCCCCTTTGGCTGAATTGTTGATGTGTTATTTCACGTTTTGGTCCAGGGTGATACCCAATGACTTTACCGTGTTCGAAAGAGAAAGAGAACAGTTTAGTATGTACAGATTCTTGACCCCTTCTTGGATTGGTAGAGGCTTATTTTTTTGGAGAGAAGAGTAGTAGTTCAGTCCTGTTGGGGTTTAGCTTTAGGTGATTGGCGTTTAATCAGGTTTGTATTTAGATGACAGATATGTCTGGGTGGTGTACTTTGTAATAGAGTTGTGTGTCATCAGCATATAGGTGACATTTGACCTCTGATTGATTTAGAATAACTGTGAGGGGTTCCATGGAGTGATTAAATAGGGCTGGAGAGAGGACTGAGCCTTGTGGTACACCTTGTGGAACTGGAACAGGCCTTGAGACAGCTGTTGATTTTTATTTGCTGAGACCGATGTTGCACATAGGACGTGAACCATCTGGACTGTGCCATCGATACCAGTGCAGTTCTTGAGTGTAAAGCTTGATGATTTACTGTATCAAATGCCGCTGATAAGTAGGGTAGGATTAGGAGGCAGGAGTCACCTTCATCTAAGGATCTGTCAATGTCATTTGATACATTGAGCGTCGCAGTTTCAGTGCTACAGCCTTTCCTGAATCCTGATTTAAATGTCTTGTGGAAGTTGAATTCCTCAGTGTGCTGGTTGAGTTGTAGTACGCCTACTGTACTTTACCACCCTCCCGTGCTAGGAACTAGTTTATTATACAGATAGAAGACCTTTGGGCTTTTTCAGGGGGACCCCATACCTCAAAGTCTAGATGCAAAGGTGTACATCTCTGGACAAGCACAGCTCTTCTCTCTGGAAAGGTTTTCTCCAAGTGCCTCTAATATGCACGCGTGCAATATCAAAAGCACACGATTTTCAGCAGTGCAGCTGTGCTTCGTGTTATGTCTAGGTGTGGGGGACTGACCAGAGCAGGATAACTAGGGACATTGATTTTCGACCTTGTACATCATGTGCAGACGAAAACCACAGAGAACTGCAAGGAACGCGAAAGGCAGACAGTTCTCATGTGAACAAGCACAAGCAGAGTTTTTGCAAAAACAAAGTCATGTAGTAACGTGCCCAAATACAGCAGCATGGCAGCCAAGCCTTTGCTAACTTAGCAATGTCGGCAATAAATCCACCAACCTGACTACACCCTCCCCTGGTAAGTCCATAGGATCTAGACAAAGGACGAACACAGAGTTCAAGAAGTGAGAGCAGAGTTCAAGAGAGTCTATAATTTGTCAAATTTTGAGAAAAAAATACAAATATTGTAAATTGGGGCCAGGGAGAAAATATTTTGCTAAAAAAATAAAATCTGCCAGTTAAGTGTACGGTGAACCAGCTATCTTAATCCATCAGAGTGTATGAGCAATAAACTACAACAGCTTCCAAGAGGAAATCATTGTCATCAGTAGAAAAAAGTGATGCCATCCAATTAAGCAAGCTGGATGAGCATTCATGTTCGTCACAATTGGGTGCTTCTAAGAGCATCGCAGGACAAATTGCATGATATTCGATGTAGCTGTGGTGTAGGAGATTCTGCGCAGCTGCACAGACATCCCATTGTGCCAACACTCCAAGTGCAACCGCACTCGCAATCAGGGCAACTCCGGAACATTCTTGCTCATGGGCCACTAAGGGACCCATTAACAGGTCGTAATCTGGGTTCGAACATGACGTATTGAAGAGGCAGATATCCAACGCCCATGAGAAGGAGCATCGTAGACATGAGAAGACGGGTTGCACGCAAGTGTAGTATGCAAAGCAGAAAGACAATCCATAAGCCACACTGAGTATTTCCAGAGGCAGTGTGCCAAAACAGTCAAGCACACGGTTACAGAGCCTTTGCAGCCAGCCTGGGCTGTACAGGACCATAAGAGGTGCAGCCATTGCATACTAGGCAAATCAATAGCAGGATTCCGGCAGTTATGGCAAGTATTAGGGGCAAGCCACTAAAGACACTGGAAAAAATAGAATGAATAAATGCTGGTGTCACACCAAATAAATATAGTCTGAAATGAGGTCACAAGGCCAGAGCCAACAACCATAAAAAAATGTGCCAGGCCATGTGTATCAGACGTATTGAATATGCGATGAATCAATTCACCAAAATGTAGTGGGAGGTTAGTATTCAGAAGGGCCTGAATCTCAGTATGGGTGCTAGCCACCTGCAGCACGAAGGTCTCGCGCGCATAAGTAAGGGGGACTTCCTGTTGGAATATTAGCGCTCTTATTCTGCTCAGTTTATTGAAGTCTGCTTTCAAAGTTGGTATGGAAGGCCAAATCGAGTTATCGAGCTTCCCATGCGGGGGTGGAAAAAGCACATTTTTACAGCAAACCACGTGCTGTGAAACTGTCACAATGTACGGTATGCCAGCCAGCAAACCGCAGCATTCTTGGTTATTTAAAAGAAGATAGCTACCGTTAGCAAGCAAGGTGAAAGTGGGTTTTATAGCAGGAACTGGAATACCTTTCAAAACAAATGCAAGGTTTGGGGTGGTAACACTGCAGGCCCCGTGTAATTGTATGTTTTTGCAAACAAGGGAACGACCTATTGTAGAATTACAGGACTCCCCTGTCAGGTATACCTCCTTGTCATCCCACAGGCATCTGTATGTGAAAGGCAAGGACCACACTTCATGCAGAAACGTGTTACCTAACGGTTCATAGCGTCCTAGCGGGTAATGCTTCATGCAGAAGCTAAATTTAAACAACGAAAATGGTAAAGTGATAACACCGTGTATGAGCCAGACAGCAGAGTCAGTCTCAGCCACGGAGAAGGGTAAAGGGTCTATCTTTTCAATATGTCAAAGAGTGTATGTTGCATCTTTCATTGACATAAACTGCTGTTTGTCTGTCAAATTAAACGGTAAAAACAAAGCAGATGCGTTTAAATAATCCCATGGTACTTTACCCTTTTTTAGAGTCAGCAAAGTCCATTCAAACTGCATTAGAGAACACAATTGATTTTGACCATGATATAACACAGACACATCATCTTGTACAATATCAACAACAGATGAAACAATATTATCTAACGTGTAAATGTGGGAAGACAGTGTGTTAATACTATTGTCAACAACAACAAGTACCTTTTCTAGATTTGCCTGATCTATTTCCCTTAACCGTGAAGCTGCTTCAATTTGAGAAAGCTTCCATATTTCATTGTAAGCTGCGTAAGTAAATCTTTTTGTTCTAGGACCAGAGGGTCCCTTGATAAAGTTGGCCAAATCAATGTTATTGGATAACAATGATAAATGTTATTTCAAGGACGAAAGTGTTGAGTGCTTCAACCACTGTTGGCATAATTTACCAACGGAATAGGTGGTAACCGAATGTGTGTTACCAAAACGTCGACCAGGTTTATCCTGTATGTAATCAGGGACTGTGTTATGGAAACGTAATTGGCAGGCATCAGAAGACGTCTGCCAAACTAACCAGCCTGCAGGATCTGAACCAGAGACATTAAATGTGTCATTTTGAAATAAAGCTTGCAGGTCCTTGATGGAATAATTTGTATGCAAGCTCCAGTTATGATAGGCAGCCAGAGCAGGAACTGCAGGGGCATTCATTTGTTTTGCAGTTGCTAGACCAAAACAAGTAGTTTGGTAAATTGTATCATTTAAAAATAGAATTTGCGTTGGGATGAGGCACGCGCGATGTAAAGCTTCAGTGCCGCGAACCTGCCAGGATCTAGAGCCCCAAACAGATTTTAAATCAATGGTGGCTTTACAGTGTTCATAGCCACCGACCGTCCATTTAGTAATAAACGAATTGGAGTACAATAGTTTTGTGTGGGTCAACATTACCTTGGGGGTAGATTAAGTATTTAATTTAAAATAATAGGATCAAAATCTGTAAAATATGTAAATTTCTTTAACAGAGTTTTTGAGCTCCCTACTTATGGAGCTGGGCAATGTTCCCAATGTGTGTAATTAAAAACATTTCTAAATGTATTAGCTTTATGCAGGTAATGGTGTCCATTCAACAACATACGAGTATGCATCTGGGTCTATACTGTCTAGGAAAGAGAGAACACAGGCAGCAAAAAATCCCAGGGCTGTTTTTGTAGACCATTGCTAATCGCCGGAATTATCTTTGTTTTCCGCCGGCTGTGAATGCTCTCCATTGACTGCATGCAGGGGACAGATTGTGACTGAAGAAGCCATTGGAAATGTCTAGTGTTGTTTTATATTTTTTACGAACAAGACTGTCTACAAGAGCAGAACTATAGGTATTCTGTACCGCAAAAGTGCGACAATGAGAGTTCAAATGCTGGTAATCCAAAACTATGCGGTACGACCCATCGGGTTTGGTAACGGTAAAAAGAGGGTTATTCATCGGTGACACACGTTTCAAATGCTCCTTGATACTCTAACTGCACTAGAATCTCAGAAACTTGACCTTTTGCTTCCCGCTGGAGGGGATATTGGGGTTGAGGCTGTGGCATAGACCGCAATGGTATCTCATGGGGTGGAGAATCTTTATCCCAGCTCACATGAACACGGTACAGTGTCACTGCGAGCACCAAAGCCCATTCTTCAGCGAAAGCCTCTGCGTGCTCCTGGGGAACGTTACGTGAAAAACTTGGAAGTATCACCTCCTCCCCTTTTGGAGCGGCTAGAACAAAAGCTGGGGTCCAATCTGCCTCCGCCAACAAAATGTCATAAGAAGAGGTTATATTCTCCCCAAAAATCCCTTTAATAACATGTTGAATGTCACCTTCAATCAGAAGAACTATTTCATATAGTCTGTCAGGAGGAGCCACTCGAGTGTCAGCTGTCTCAACTGTAATGAAAGTCTCAGTTGCTGTCGCCTCCAGAAATGGACGTAGTGCCTGCCACACTATGGTAACTTCTGCTGTGCTGTCGAGCAGAGTCACCACCCATGTTAAATTCAGAAGCCGGGTTCTCACCGTCTGTGGCATATCTTGCTGTTAAAGCTGCAACTTTCTTTTTGTGAAATTGAGGGCGCTGACTAGGAAAATCGTCTTGTTTTCCCTTGCCTTCAGTCCGACGAGGCAGCTCACGTCCTTGTGGTGCACTTCAACCTCTGCCGCGATCCTGGTGTTCCCCTCCACCAGCTTGTGAGCCTGATGTTTCCTGTGAGGAGAACGCAGATCAGGAACCTGAAACCTGTCAGAAGACCTAATTCTTGCGCAGTCGCGCAAATCATAAGTGCGCTCAGAAGACTCGGGTGTCGGTGACGCAGCACGCGACCCCTGTTTCTGTTGTTGCTTTCCCTGTTTCTTAGTTCTCCAATTCTTTTTAGAAAAGATTGGACGGTCGTCTTTAGCAGACTGAGACTTCTGTTGTGTTTGCATTTGAGGTTGTATTTTAGCAAAAGGCTTAACACACAAACTATTGCGGCCAATGGTTTTATAAGCCTATGCAATAATTTTTGGTAATTCGGGTGGCTTCTCTACATTTGGGACAAGAGCCTAAGCATTAGCTACTTGAAAGATCACAGCATCTCCCTTCACGTTTGCAAGGATTAGATCAGCAACTACGTCGAACACTCCCACTAACCTCATCCCCAACTCAACAGCCGCTTTAGAGCCGTGCTCATCTTGAACACGCTTAATCACGGAGGGGAGTACGGTCATTGAGGGAGTGCCAAAACACTTTGCATATACTGCTGAGAATACCTTACCCCAATTGTTACAATCGGTTAACTCGAGAATTAAGTCTTTCTGCAAACCAATAGTCAAAATCCTGTGTTTCTCTACAGGAGAAGTATTCGGAAATACCGCCTCCAGCTGGTCAAATTTCTCAGCAAGCCAATAAGGTAAATCATCCTTGTTCTGTGGACACTTGCCCATTACCGAATTTACCATGACGGGACTGATAATCACACCACCAGGTCCAGCTGGTTGCGCAGCAACACCAGGTGGTCCCACCTGAACATTGTGTATGACGTATCGTACAACAGCTCTATGCACCTCTATCAAAGAGGTGTGCATCACGCGGAGTTCCTCCACTCTAACTGCCAGATGACGTGGGTGTGGGGTGTACCCAGCCAAAACAGGCCAAGTGGCCCCATCAATAGATAAAGGGCCTAAACAGATCGGAGTCACTGGGTGTGGGAGGGCGCCATTAAACCAAATCTGCTGTTGCTATGCCGTTAGCGGAACTTCAAGATTTCTATAGGGTCGATAAACATTAGGAAGGGCCGTGGCAGTGTATTGATGGAACACATTATCGTCGCCATCCACCGCCAGAAAAGTGACCCAAGAGTAAAACACTTCAAAGTGTTGAGCTGGATCAGCTTCCACCACAAAGATAAGATCAACACCCGCGTCTGTCACTCCTTATGCGGTCAAATATTGACGATGTGCTGCAATATCTACCGCAGCCATGAAGACAACAAAGTTTCAACAACCTAATGCGTGGCAGCGCAATAAAGGGTTAACAATTAAGAGAAAACCTTTTAATAATATCAAGCTTGAAAGAACCTTTAAAAACATCAATATAAGAGGTTACACTTCACAGCTGTCTCCGGAAACAGAAGTGAAGGTATTGTGGACAAGCACAAGCAATACTCAAGCGTCTCGCAGATAAGAATCAGACCAAAATGTTGGCGGCGCCATGTTGCAGGGATTCTGCACATATACAGAACTATGCGCAGAAAACCAGGACCTCAGTGTATAGTGGTGTACCAACTACCCACCTTAGTGCCCAAAATCCCAATCCAACTAGCTATAGTGTCTCATTCTTTCTCCGTACTACAGCGAAGCTACCAATGATTAAACAACCCAGAACATGTCACTCCGACTCTCTCAGGAATCGCGGGAGCAAGAACACTCTTTCGCTAACTCACTCATACTTGTCCACAACATGAGTAATCTGAGAACGGTATAGTTTAAAATGTTTATTTTAACTAACGTGCTCTAAAATGCAGTACACGTGCCAGTACTATCAGCATAATGCATAAACACACTATAGTTAGCATTGTTACAATTCCATAGAATATAAACGGGGATTTAATTTTATAAAGCTAGTGGAAAAAAAGGCCTACTGTGCCTTACCACCCTCCCCGTGCTAGGAACTAGTTTATTATGAAGATAGAAGACCTCTGGGCTTTTTCAGGGGGATCCCATACCTCAAAGTCTAGATGCAAAGGTTTACATCTCCGAACAAGCACAGCTCTTCTCTATAGAAAGGTTTTCACAAAGTGCCTCTAACATGCATGCGTGCAATATCAAATGCACTCGATTTTCAGCATGCAGCTGTGCTTCATGTTATGTCTAGGTGCGGGGGACTGACCAGAGCAGGATAACAAGGGACATTGTTTTTCGACCTTGTACATCATGTGCACACGAAAACCACAGAGAACTGCAAGGAACACGATAGGCAGATGGTTCTCATGTGAACAAGCACAAGCAGAGTTTTGCAAAAACAAAGTCATGTAGTAACGTGTGCAAAAAGAGCAGCATGGCAGCCAAGCTTGTGCTAACTTAGCAATTTATTATTTATTTTATTTATTATTTTAATTTATAGGGCGCAACAGCTACCCAAAAAGGGTTTCCCGGCGCCAAGCGGACTAGGTGTAGCTAATAGAAGGCAGTAATAGAAGGAGTTACTGGTTAAATAACCAGGTCTTGAGTGATCTGCGGAAGCGTGTGTAAACAGTCTCTTTGCGTATGGCGAGAGGAAGGGTGTTCCACAGTGATGGACCTAGGTAAGTGAAAGATCTTCCCCCCATCCTGGATAGTTTGAACCTAGGTACTGTGAAATATCCGAGAGTGGTAGATCGTAGATGGTGAGTGGGGACATAGGGACGGACAAGAGAGATAAGATACTGTGGTGCCATTCCCATTTTGATCTTGAACATATAGCTCAGGGTTTTAAACTTAATGCGGGTCTCCACCCTGAGCCAGTGTAGGTTACGGAGGTAGCCAGATATCGGGGTGGCTTTGGGAACTTTGCAAAGTAATCTTGCTGCAGTGTTCTGTACTAACTGCAGTCTTCGAGTCACTGCTTTGTTTTAGCCAAGGTAAAGGATGTTTCCATAGTCCAGCCGAGAGGTGATGAGGGCATGGACCACTGTTTTCTGGGTGTCATCTGATGATCTTCCTGAGCCATTTCAAGATGGTAAAGCAGATAGCTGTGACCTTTACTGCCTGATGGTGCATGGTTAGAGAGCCATCGATAGTTATCCCCAAATTACGGACATGACTGGAGGGTTTGGGGAGGGCGCCCATCTCAGCAGGCCAATGTAGTGGGCCCCACAGATCTTTATTTTTGCCTAGGATGAGGACTTCCGTCTTATCACCATTTAATTTCAGGTGATTGCGGTTCATCCATGTAGCAATTTTCCCTAGGCCTGTCTGAAGAAGGGATGTCGAGCCGGGGTCAGTACTGGAGAGGGAAAAGATGATCTGGGAATAGTCTGCATACGTAAAAAGAGTTAGGCCTGCTTGTTCTGCTATGTCTGCTAGAGGCCTGACATATACATTGAAAAGAAGACCATAGGGTGATGGGTAAATGTGTCTGTGACAGAGAAGATCTGGAAAGTGCGGTCGGTTAAAAAAGAAGTATTCCAGTCCAAGGCTGAGCCACAGATGCCCAAAGACTTCAGTGTGTTGATTAGGACTGAATGGGAGATAGTGTTGAATGCTGCACTAAGGTCTAACAGTATCAGTGCAACTCTGTCTCCAGTGTCGAGATGATGGCGCAACTTCTCTGTGACCCCCAACAGTGTGGTTTCCGTGGAGAATCCGGTTCGAAAGCCGGATTGAGAGGGGTGGAGGATTTTGTGCGTTTCGACAAACTGAGAGAGATGGGAGTGAATGTGTCTCTCAAGAATTTTGGAGAAGGCAGGCAGGAGTGAGATGGGCCTATAATTAGAGAGGACACTAGGGTCGGCAGAAGGCTTTTTCAGGAGAGGGGTTACCATGGCGTGTTTCCAATGCCCAGGGACTGTGGATTCGAGCAGGGAAGAATTTAGAGCATTCAGGATGACGGACAGATGAGAGAGGTCCAGCTGTTTTTGTGTGGAGATTGGCAGGGGATCCTTCGGGGAACCGGATTTGACCTTTCCAAGGATGGTTATCAAGGAGTCTAGGTCAAGAGGGGGCCAAGAGATTAGCTGTGGAACCGTTTGGGGAGGGACAGTGAGGTGTGGTAAGGATAAGGTCTGGGGTAAAATGATGGATTGAGACTGTGGGGTTTTGCTTATATGTGAGTTAGCAATTTCAAAATAAATTCTCTATTTTTTACGTGAAAAATTGGGCAAGATCGTCACATTGACATTTAGTTAAAGGCAGAGGTTTTACTAGGGTCTCAGAGCTGGCAAGCTCTTTAACTAGGCCAAAAAGTGTTCTTGAACAGTTAGTGGCATCCAAGATGGTTTTGGAGACAAAGCTAGCCCTAGCGGAGTTACAGTTGTTGTGGTATAATTTTAATGCTTTTTTGTAGACAACTTTGGAATCAGGTGTGTAGTCTCTCCTCCATCTCCGTTCCAAGGCTTTACATTTAGATTTCTCAGCCTTTAGAGCTTCATTAAACCAAGGGGCTGGAGGTCGGTGGTTATTTTTTTTTATTTTTTTGAGGGGGAGGCAAGAGTCAAGAACATCTAAAAGCCAATCGTATATGTTTCCTGAACGTACGTCAACCGTAGAATCGGATGTGGGTGGGTTGGTGCATAAGAGCTTGTTGAGGACACCTATATTCAGTTGTTTCCAGTCTCTTTTGGGCACCTTGAGGGAAGGGAAAAAAGGGGTAGGGGAGGAAAGGGGCGTTAGGCAGAATTTGGATATAAAGTGAGCTGACCAGCATATGGGTGTTGCCGGGGCACAGTGGATGTGAGGAAGGCTCGAAAAGATGGGGTCAAGCAGGTGGCCGCTACTATGAGTGGGGCCTGTATTTAGTAGGTTAATATTCATAGCTGCGAGGTCAGAAATGAAGTTGCTGCAGGTAGAATTAAGGGGATCGTCAAGATGTAGGTTTAGGTCGCCTAGGACTAAGAAATTCTTGGAATTTAAAAGGAAAGGGGTTATGAGGTTGGGAAAGGATGAGGCCCAGTTGGTGGGGGGTCCTGGCGGGCGGTAAACTAAAATACCGGAAAGTGTGAAATTGGGGTTGAGGGATATTTTAAATAGGCCTGCTTCGCAGTTGGGAAAGTCTAACGGATCAAATTTGCATTGAAAAAGATTTTTAAAGATGATGGCTATCCCCCCCACCACTTTTTCTCACTCTGTCCTTCCTGGCGATGGCATAATTGGGAGGTAGTGCTGCTGCCACATCAGGGTCGGCACTCTCATGGAGCCAGGTCTCTGTGAGGAACAAAGCGTCAGGTTGTTCGTCTAGAAGAAGGTCAAGGATCTCCATTTTATACTTGGGGAGTGATCGGCAATTTAGACTGAGGAACGTAAAATCTTTGATGGGTCGGACTGACGAGTGAGGGTAGGATTCAGTACCAGGAGAGGTGAGGCAGAGGGACTGTGAAGTGACAGGGGCAAAGTTGCAGCAGGGACAGACCTTCAGAGCTAGGCTGTCAGCAGTGAACCGGGTGCATTTTGTGTTAACTGGGGGGCAGAGAGCTAGGAGTTGTTTAGAAGAGAGATTCAGCCAATTTATGCACTTTTGACCAGGGGTCGTGGCCCCTGGCCCCGTTTGGGCGCGGACGGGCACAGACGGGCTTGCCTTTAGCATGCCCTAGGCGCGCCGGCGGCGCGCCCGCTGCGCGGGAGAAGTGGCATTGGATTTAAGTAGAGAGGAGCTCTAGGTCACGTGACCGTCAGAGCGCCGCCTCCCCCAAGCCTGAGCAGCTGATAGCAATCAAGGAAAGCGTGCACACGCCCACACCCTCCACAACAATCAGGGTAGAAGCCCTGCGGTGGACCGAGGAGAGAGCGCGAATTACCACAAAGTGCTAATAAAATGCTGAGTGAAGTATGAGGTTATATTAAAAAACAAAGGACAGAGATTCGTTTTTTTTTTTTAATCGCCAGAGCGCAACAAGCAATGTCGGCAATAAATCCACCAACCTCACTACAGGATATCATTATTGTCTTTAATTAGTTTTGAGGCACTCCCTTCCTTAGTTGGAATCTTTGGGTGGTGGGGGTTTCAAGGTGGTTTGTGTGTCAATGTGACGGGTGGGTTGGGAAGTCTGACTTATGTTCTGGATAATAGATCGTTCAATTTTTTTAAACCTTGTCAGTGAAAAAGTTGGCTATTTCTTTACATCGTTCATTGGTGGATATTGTTTCGTGTTGGAAGGTCAGGGTGGTTTGTTGTTTTGTTATTTTGAAGAGCTCCCTCAGTCTATTCTTTGCATGGTCAAGTTCATTGTGAAAGAAAGTGTCTTTCTCCCAAAAGATTTGTTTCTTGTAGATGAGCCAGTCCGATCTGAGGAGTGCAAGGTGTGGCGGTGAGAGGTTCTGTCCCCACAACCTTTCGGTCACTCTTAGTTGTCTCTTCTCTTAGTTAAGATCTGACTTGAACCAGGATCTACATTGGGTTTTTCTAGAGCTCTTTAGTTTGAGCTAGGCCACTTGATCAAGAACATCTGTCATTCCTGAGCTGTAGTGGGTGGTGAGGTCATCTCTGGAGTGAGGGAGAGGCTGAGATTGTAATTGGCACTGATCCTGGATTTCCGCTCATTTAGATGGATTTGATTGATGTTTCTTGCCCAGTGTGTTGGTTTATTGGATGGGGCTGGGTAGGATCTGGGGTAAGCCTTGAGATTGAACAGTATTAGATGGTGGGCCAGCCAGTCAATGGACATGATGGGTTGGAGGGACACAAGCTAATTTCTGGTAATTATTGCATCCAGAGTAGATCCTTTGATGTGGGTCTGTTTGTTACAGACGTGCTTGAAGTTGTTCATTTCAAGAAGGTTTGTTAGGTTACAGATTGAGGCATCATCTGTACCGTCCAGTGCAGGTTGAAGTCACCTAAGAACACGTCGTGAGCGTCAGTTAGGGAGAACCGTGTTATTAGGTCAGTTAGTTCGTCGGTGAAGAGTATGCGATTGCCAGGGGGTGAAAGATGGCGTGGAGTTTGATAGGAGTGATGCCTTTTCCCATGAGTTCGGCTCTGATGTATTCAAAGGTTGATTAGTTTGTCATCTAGAAGGAGTTAATCTGGGTTTCCTCTTTGTTGATGATCACTCGCCCACCCCATATTTGTCCTGCTCTGTCCCTTCTAATGATGGAATAGCCCGGTAGTATGAGCAGCCCAGAACAGGGGTTGAGTCATCATCAAGCCATGTTTCCATTAGGAATGCAATGTTTATTCCGTCCGGTAGTATAGTTTCCTCTTTTTCTGTGGTGTCTGCAGTTAGGAAGCATGCAGGTTAGGGAGCTAATAGTATTATTTGTAAGGTTTATTGTCTGGACAGTGGTGTATTGAGCAGGTGGTCTTAATGTTATGTTAGCTCGAGGGATTCTGTTAGTGCCCATAATTATTGGGAAACTGAATGGAGGCTTGGTATCCACTTGAGTTTTTGTGATGTATGATTCATTGAGTGCTTCTACTTCAATTGTGCATAGGGGGTTGTGAGTTCGGTAGGGTCTGTTGGACAGGTGGTGTTATGTGCCCTGATTAGGCCCAAATAAAGGAGCTACACATGTTTCTTACTTTGTCCTAATTTTGCACAATATAATTTTTGCTGTGACCTTTTGCACATATTTGCGTGTGCGACAATGTTGGATTAGTTTCTCTGAAACTATTTTCTTTACACAGCTAGCTTCACTTAACATTATCACAATACCTCGAACACCATGTACAAGGCCTATTGATGTACTTTGTACAAATACTGTTCTATCTTCATCCATGGGGCTACAGGGCTACCTACATATCAACAACATCGCTAATCTATACGCACATCACAGCGATGCTTTCTATTATAAATAATGAGCATCCCAAAATATTAGCAAAGGAGGCACTTCAGGTGACACTGAGGGTCCCTGCATGCTGAGACTTCACCACGCAGTGGTCTGACATCTTAGTGAGAGGTGTTCATTTCGTGACCAAGACATGCTCTCCTGCCAGGTAATGGGGTTGGATCGTCCCTTGGGGGATTCTTCGCTTCACATCTACACACACTCTAGGTACACGCCGAGTATGATTTGCCTAGTAGGCGTACGCATGATGTTAGATCTGGGGGTCTCTAGTTGGCATAGGTAAGCACCTTAGACCAAATAGGGACCCTTGCTTCTAGTCAGGGTACAGGGACACACACGGTAGATAACCCCTGCTCACCCTCTAGGTAGCTTGGCTCGAGCAGACAGGCTTATCCCCAAGGCAATGTGTAAAGTATTTGCACGTAACAACCACAATGACCCCCCTAGTACACCACAAACGTAGACCACACAGGTAAGTATATCAAAAATATAACTTTATCTAGTTTCAGCAGTGGCAATCAAGTATCAAAAGGGGTTTGCACATTACTCGCTTTCTTGCGTTGTCAAGATCGTAAGAAGATAGTCTCTAGTCTCTTTGGGTGATTCAGTACTCCCGAAAAAGAATCAGTTCGTAGGCTCTTGGTGTTTAGATAGCCACGCTCCTCTCAGGCTGTTCGGTGCGGGGCTTCCCCAGCTCCCGAGCGATGGACCAATCCGGTCGCGGCTCCCTCGACGAGCCTCCAGTGACGACGGCGGACGTCACTGGGTGTCAGCCAATCGCAGTGCGGCTCAACCGGCCAAGCCTCCACCGCCAACCAATCAGGTCGCGGCCTTCTCGCTCCTTTCTCCGCGGCTTTGCGGAACGGGGAAACACAGCTTCGAAGCGATTTCAGGCCCCGGGCCGTGGCGGTGAATAGCGGGCAGGATGTCTCGAGGCACCCCGAGTCAGCGGGTCGATCGAGACACCGCCAAGCTTCGCAGCAGCTCAGGGGGCGCCCACGATCTCTTGGCCACCGCAGTACACGTGCCGATAAGCACGTCGATCTTTTCCTCACGGCAGTCGATTCCAGGCAAGGATCAGCGCGGCGCTCTCAAGCAACACAGAGAGCAGCTAGCGCGCTCTCCGGGGCAGATGTTTAGAAACTTGGCAGAAACAGCCCACGGTCCCTGCAGCACACAGCAGCACAGAGGGGACACAGCAGAGTCTTAAAGTCTTGGCAACCTTTCTGTCCCTGGGTTGCAAAACAGGAGGCCAGCTCTTCTCAGGCCCTTGAAGATTCAGAGTTGAAGACACAGCACACAGCAACGTCTTGTCAGGTCAAGCAGGCAGGGCCACAGCACACAGCAAGGCCCCTTCTCCTCCTCAGCTTCAGTTGCACAGCAGAACAGGTCAGCCCTTAGAGCACACAGCAAGGCAATCTTCCTTCAGTCCTTCAGCAGTCCGTCTTTCAGCAGAGGTTCCTCTTGATTGTAGAATCTAAAAATCTGTTGTCAGGGGTCTTGTACTTATACCCCTAAAAGTCTTTGAAGTCTTTGTGCAAGTGGGTCCTGAGCCCGGTCTGATCCAGTTCTGGGTGTTGCTGGAGCACTTTGTTTTCGTGGCTTCTGCTTTCTTTTCAGAGTGAGGGGCAGAGTCGTCAGCCGCCCAGCAGGAGGTGGAGCCAGCAGTGTGGCAGGCAGGCACAGCCCTATTCACTTCCAGGTGCTATCTCCTCCCTCCACTCTACTTGCAAATGTCGCCATTCAGCAAAGGGCTGACTCAGCCAACCTCCTGGGGGATCCCCAGCCCCTGTCACTCTCAAGTCAGACAGTCAATCCACAAGCATGCCCAGGCACACAGAAGGGTCAGACAAGAGAACAGCTACTCTCTAAAAAGTACTATTCTCCAACTCAGCATTTAAAAACAACCTCTCCTAAAAGATGTGTTATTAAATGCTGAGTTCAGGGATATCAAACACTCATGCCTTATCTTGTTCCTATGAGAAGATAGGCGGATAGCCATTGGCACCAGCCTCCCCCATGTTAGCCTATGGAGCAAGATAACCTTGCAGCAGTGAACACACAAAATGGCCGCTGTTCACTACCAGAGCATGATACCTGCACTAGTACATGCTCTACCTTTTACATACACTGCACCCTGCCCAGGGGGGTACCTTGGGCCTTCCATAGGGATGACTGACGTGTATAAAAAGGGAAGGGTTAGGCCCGGTCAGTGTGGACACTGGCCGGGAGGACATGGCAGTCCGGGGACTGCAGGCAGGCCTGCGGTGGCAGGCCTGAGACACCTTTTTAGGGCTACACAGGTGGGTGGCGCAATCAGCGCTGCAGACCCCCTAGTAGCATCTGTCATCACCAGCCCTGGCACACACAGTGCACTTTACTAGGGACTTCATGGTGATATAGATATGCCAATCAGGTATATCCAATCAATATGATATTTTACACAGGGAGCACTTACGCTCTGGCACTGATTAGCAGTGTCAGAGCGTCCAAAGCATCTAAACCAGCAAAAACGAAATCCAGCACAGCATCAAAAAAATCCAGGTAGCAGAGGCAAAAGATAGGGGAAAAACCCACGCCAAGGATGTCAGGTCTAACACATGATTACTGCCTTGTTTATATGCCAGCATATATACACTGTTTTAGCACCATGGTAGAACTATATCTACTATTCACTCTTTCGGTGCTTGTAATCATCTGCTTCTATCTACTGAATATCGTAGCGCATGTATTCTATACAAGAATAATGTTGGCTCAATAAATATATTGGAAAACATCCCAGTGTGTTTATTTCTGTATATTTCTCTGAGCACAAGTAAGCACGAGTGACTGAGCAAAAGGTTCTGATCTGTTTGCATGATCCCTGAGGGGTCAGGGTTGTCATGTTCAGTAATTGTCAGAAACCATTCGCTCCCTTGTAAGTTTAGGGGGCTTATGGTGGCACTGTGAACAAGCTGGTCTCTAGGCCAAAATATCCTCATTGTGCCATGCTTTGAATAGTTGCAAACAAGCCATGTAGAAAACATTTTTGATTTTTTTCTGGAGCATGACAACTAAGTTTATTATAGTTGTGCAACACTTGCCTTATTATGTCTCACTAAACAACCATTGTAGCCTGAAACTGCAAAGCGACCTGCTAATAGATTTTCTTCAGCATAGTTACTATATGTTTACAAGTGAACCACTTGATACAGATGTATGGTCTCTAAATTTACAATTTACTTGAGATAATAAGTGTCCAACATGTTAGCATTAACTATGTCAGTACTCTCCGGTTCTACATGACTGAAATACTGCATCTCTGCAAAGGACTTTAACACTCTTTTTCATGTCCATTCTGGACCTAAACTAGACCAAAGAATGTCCTTACTGTTACTGTGCAAGCTCGATGAACTAAAGCGATCACACATCACATGCAAGTCAATCTCCCTATGTGAGTCATTGTTAAGCTTAAGCCTTACAGCTTCTTAGCTAGAGATTTTTCAGCTGATATCTCTTCCAATACATCTTTATTTCTATCTTTTTTAGACTGCAACAAACTGAATGTCCAAATTTGTATTCCACATAGATAAAATGACAGGGTTGTATTCAGTGATAAGTTAGGAAGCCTCACTTTTAATGTTAGATGTGTCTTTTTGGTGTTTTACCAGTCACATTCTGTTGTACTGCAGTCATAAAACTGTTTAATCTCCCATTAGAAATCAAAGACCTAGGGAAGCCAAAGTGCCATGTGGTGTAGTATTTACCTTTCTCTCTGTATCTACAACAGTTTTTTCAGCATTTGTGTGACTGAAATCGCAACACTTAATATCGTAGGGTATTATTCTCAGACTCCTTTGTTATCTCACAAGTAAAACTTTGTTCAAAATGACAAAACAAGTTCAGCACTGTCTCCTCCTGGTTTTGGCACATCTTTACACACAATAAGACATGAATGTATGGTGTACCTCTTGCTTGATATTCCTTTCTCCAAATTTGGCAACAACCTTACAAAGTGGAGATTTTATTTTACAGATGAAGCAAATTGCAGCTTGAAAACAGTGACTGAAGAACATACAGACATTTGATGGATTCATGAAGCACAATTCGCCATGTGTTTAGAAATCAATAACTACAATATTTGAGTTTCCTCTTTCAGAAAGCTGTGAAGATCACCCCAAACAAACTTTGCACAACTACTAACTAAATACCAGCTAGTAGCACCAAAAGTGCATAATATGCACTGTAACCTAGCATGTATACAGAACCAGTACTTATTTGTTCCATGTTGAAATGCCCTTTGATTCATCAAGTTGCATTCAAGAATTTCATCTTTACCAAATACGTATTTAAAAATTCACTTGCACTCACATTGAGAAATGGTGACCCTTGTTCTCAGAATATATACCATAGCATAGTACACAAAAGCAAGTTCACTTTCAAACAGAGGAATTAAAGATATATTACATTATTTGTCAGAAACATGGATTTTTAGAATAGAACTGGATTGACCAATAATCAGCAGCAGGGATCTGTACTTGACGATCATCATAGTGACCTCTTTCTCCAGTAGGAAACAAAAGAGAAAAATAAATGGCTTATAAACTCTTTTCCCATACACTAATCATCTCACCTTTAGCATGTTTCATTTGATATAACTCCAAATCATAACCAACAACAAACCTGGAGTTATATGCTCATAAATGAATACAAGTGACCACTACTTTTAACTTTGAAACTTGTTTGTGTAATCCTTGTTTTCTGCTTTCAAGTATTATAGAGCTATTTTCCTTTATCTAAGCTGACAGGTTCTTGGCATTTTTTTTTATCTTTTGTTGGCTATTTAGTCACTTAAACCACTAGTGGTTCTTTAATTTGTCAGTCCACACCAAGAGTTTTAATATGTTGTTTTAAGTCTATAGGTAGATAAACTACTTTTTCTTTCAGGTAATTCAATAATACACTCAGAAGTAATTCAGCACTTTTGGGCTGCAGGCAAACTATAGCTTGAAAAGGAAGTACAGTCCAGACAGGGGAAAGATGGTAGTTAGAAGTTAGCTGTGGAGTAGATGCCTCAAGCAGCACCTGTTACGATGACTACTCACCCAGATGAGATCACAAGAATAGAAGGACTAGTTATTAGTTCCATTAGCTCTCTTTTTCTTTGCCTCGACTCCTCCTTATGGAAGCTAGAACAGGCAGTCCTTCAGTGGCTCCAATACCACACAACAACACCACTCCACAAACACATAGAGGCTGGGAAGGAAGGCGTGGGAAGAAAATCTATTCAGCTTGGGGAGAATGAGACAGAGAGAGAGGGTGAAGCCTCCTTGCAACAGGGCGATCCTGAACTTGGCGTTGCAGTCATAACAAGCAGCGCCAGCACTGGAGGGAGCCCAGGAACACGGTTTGCAAGTCACATAACGGATGGGTGCTGAGCCTGAGTGGGGTCATGTTGTGAGTATTAATAGTGTTGCAGATCTGGCCTAGAGCAGTAGTTTAAAAAATGCGATGAATCTCCTACTGTGATTGACCTTTGTACAGAGACTGATAATGGAGGAATGGGAAAAGAGCATGAGTGCAAGAATAAATCAGGACAAGGGAGGGAGGGGTTAGACTGGAATTAATCCACTGATCGATCACATAAAATTACACGTTCTGGGGCTTTTTGTTATACTGTTATTGAGAGTGAATTTATAGACAATACTAAGGAGGTGAGAGTCCCTCTACAGATGGCAGGCAATCTCCAAGCCATCGCCACAAATCAGCTTAAGCAAGCGGATTCCTGGTCAATTGGCTGATATTATGTAAAGCTGGGCGTAACTCACGTCTTTTGCTGTAGTGTAATTAAGTGAAACTACAGCAAAATTATACAAGATTACGCAGAATTACACAAGGAAAGTGCCCCAGCTTTTAGAGCTATATTCTTAGTGCTAAATACACCCGTGCACCCCAAATGGACCAGAGAATGCATTTTGTGCTAAGAACATTGAGCTAAATTCACCAGAACACGAACAGCAGCAACCAGCAGCCGCACATGACCGCTAAATTTTTCCTGTGCTCATGTGGTAGTATGTTTGTGCCAAAATTATGTGAGCAGGCGTGATTGTACGATTTGTGGTAATCTTGCATCAAAAGAGTAAAATGAGGGGGGCGGAGCTTGGCTCGCGACGAAGATGGCCGCCTGAGCCTCGAGCTCCTCCACGCCGCCAGTCTATCCTGAAACTATCCGGCTACCCTTCACCACTAAACGCCATTTGGGGGCTGGGTCCTTGAGCCTGAGTGCCTCCGCATCCCGTCGCTGAGGCTCCGGGCCCCATCGGCCGCCCCAATCCGAAGTTACGGGGCTTGCCTGCAGGCGGAGCGCTGGGCCTCGGCTCCCCGGGCTGGAGTGATCTCGGGGCGGAGCTGCGTCGCCCTGCGTGCGGGACGGAGTTTTGGAGCGCACCGGTCCCAAAGAGACCTAACTCTCGTGGCCCCTCCTCGCTCCCTGCGGGAGGAGGGACGGGGCGCTGTATGCTCTGGCCTTCGCCGGTCCCCGCTGCACGATCGAGGGAGCCTGCTCGGCGTGCCTGGAACCAGGAGTCTCGGTATCCTCCCGTCCCCCCCCTCCTGGCGTGGACGTGGCGGCCCGACCGGGACCGGAGCCTCGAGGCGGCCTGCGCCGGGGTGGAGACATCGTAGAGAAGACCGTTGAGTGAGTGTTCCCACCCGGTCTACCCTGGAACCCGGAGAGTGAGCGGTACGGACATTTTTGCGCCAGCCCTAGGGGCGGGGTGCGCCCGGTGCCCGGTGCGCCCTGGTTGATGCCCGCGGACCGAGAATAGGCTGGGCGCGAAGCCACATCTGAGGCCCTGGGGGAATAGTGTCAAGGCCTGCCAGGCGCCTGCCCACAGCATCGGACCTCTCCTGAGCCTCGGCTGGGGTGGTGTCTGCCTCGGGAGCGTTGCCCTCCGAAGACACGAGGGAAGGACGTCGCCTCAGTCTCGCCCAACACAGCTGCGCCAGGTCGGCGACACATGGTCTTCCACTGCTAGTGGGTTGGAGACATTTGGGAAGCGGTGGATGGATTGTATGCACGCAGACTGGTATTCTTGCGTGCGGACTGTGTGGTCCCTGACGCCCGGGTGGCCCGGCATACAGCAGTAACATTGCATGGAACGGCCCGAACGACATAGCAGGCTAGTCTACACTGCCTCTGGGGGCTCGGCCCGAGTCCTGCCATACCTCCTGTCTGAGACGCCTCACAGCCCCGGACGCAGACGGAGCCTTTTACGGGCGCACCCCGCACGCGTGCCTTACACACTCCGGACCTCCCGGAGCCCGGCTGGGCCTGGAGCGGACGCGGCGAGCGCCGGACACCATGGGGGGAAAGGGCCACCGCGGAGGGGCACAGGCGAAGCTTGAGAAATATGCATTCCTTAAGGACCAGGGTGCGACCCCCCCACCGGATAAGACAGCGGAGTTTACGCTTGCAGATGTCATGGCCATGCTGACTCAGATGCAGGCCTCGATCGGCACTGTCTCCACAGAGGTTACACTCCTCAGGGCCGATGTCGCCAAAATCAACTCCAGGCTTTCTGAGGTGGAGGCGACCGCTGCCACCCTCACACACGACACGGCCGATCATCAGAAACGCATACAGACTCTCGAACAGGTGCAGAAACAGCTGCTGGCCAAGCTGGATGATCAGGAAGGCAGGTCCAGAAGAAACAACGTCCGGGTCGTGGGTGTACCGGAGAGTTAGCGTGGCCCGGCTCTGGACCTCTTTGTAGAAAAATTAATCACCGACCAGCTGCAGCCTCGTGGGCTTTCAAAATTCTTCTCGGTGGAAAGGGCGCATCGGGTGCCGGGAGGGAGGCCTCGACCTGGGGCCCCCCCGCGCCCGATCCTGGCTCGCATCTTCAATTTTCGCGACCGCGATGCGATCCTCCAGGCGGCCCGCGGGGCGCCCCCACTCCGGGTGGACAACAGCACAGTCACCCTCTACCCGGACTACACGGCAACGGTGATGCGGCAGCGACGGGACTTCACGGCCGTCAAGGCTCAACTCCGGACCCGAGAACTTAAATACTCCATGCTCTTCCCGGCGAAGCTCCGGGTGGAGGCTGAGGGTCGTACATGGTTCTTTGCGTCGCCTGCAGAGGTATCGGAGTGGCTTGAGGGATGGCGTCCAGCGAGAGCGAAGAGTCGCGCGGAGCGTGCCCATGGTGGCCCCTCCGCCTCCCCTGGGGACTTGGACGTCGGGGGGCCCGGGGCAGAGGATGGCGTGCCCTGAGGTCGAGTCTATCCACAAACTGCCTTCACTGGGGATGGTGGTTGGGCCTGGAGTGGGACGCATGGAATACGTGGAGGCCAGGAGGCGAAAAGGGGCCTCGGACTCTTGACCTTGTCGCCTCATCATACTTTTGGACATATGAAGGGAAGAACATATGGTGTGGGGAACGGCGTCGGGACTGTGAGCGGCTTCCCCCCACACGCAAGTATCGAGTTAATGGGAATTAAGCACTCTGCTAAGTTGGGGTGGCGGGTAGTTCTAAATCCGCTGGGCAGGGAGGCAGGGAGGGGGGTGGGGGGTACGGGGTTTTCTAGGATTGTTGGTTTATGTTTTCTTTCAGGTTTGTTAACTACTCATTGGTCCGCTAGGCTAGATAGACATGTGCAGTCACACCGGGGCGACCTGCGACCGTTCGCCTCTCCCGCACCCATACAATACTATGGCATCATCCACTATGGCATCAGAGACGAATGCTAGATCCCTGGACGTCCATGCGCAACAGCGCGGTCTGTCACTCACAATTCTGTCCTGGAACGTTAACGGGTTGGGGGACAAGATTAAGCGGGGACTAGTGCTGCAATACCTTAAGCGCAGAGGGCCGGCGGTGGCGCTATTGCAGGAAACACATTTAGTGGGCACTACCACCAAAGCCCTGGACAGATGGGGGTTTAAGATGGTGATACACTCTGAGTTTACAACCGGATCCAGAGGGGTGGGTATACTGATCAACAAGCGCTCCCCCCTGATTCTTCTTGACTCTCGTCGAGAGGAGCATGGTCGCTTTGCTGCACTGACCTGCCAATGGGAGGGGAAAGTGTACAACTTAGTGTCCGTATACATCCCCCCGACATTGCACCAGACCTCCTTCAGGGCACTGGGTGAATTCCTGTTGGCGCTGCCTCAGGGCGAGCTTGTCAATGGCGGAGACTTTAACGCTACCATGAACCCTTCGCTTGATAGATCGACAGGTAGGACACACGGCGGCGACACCCCCATTCTCCGAGAATTTACTGGGGCGTTGGGCCTCATAGACACATGGAGGGCGTATAGGCAAGAGGAGAGGCAGTACACCTTCCTGTCAGGAGCACACAACACTCTTTCCCGCATAGACTATATCTTCACATCGCCCGTTGGATTCAAAGGGATGTCTGAAGTTTCACACCTCCCGAGGGGCATTTCGGACCACTCACCGGTGGTCATCTCGTTTGCTGCCGTCGACCTCTGTAACCGCACCGTGTTCCCTATTCACCCTGGATTTCTAAAAATCCCTAAAATCAGTAAGGCCCTTAAAACGGCGACTAAACACTATTTCACTGAAAACACTGACTCTGTCGGGAGCCCGGCAACCCTCTGGGAGGCCTTTAAAACAGTCCTACGAGGACAGGCCGTCTCCGTCATTACGGCACATAAGAAAACCCAGAGACTCGCTGTGCTTGAGCTTGAGCGGGGGGTGAGTGAGGCAGAAGCGCTTCATGCCTCGCAGGCGGATGAGGACTCTGCGCATAAAGTTCGCATGGCGCAGCAGGAATATAGATCCCATCTCTGGGAGGCGGCACGGGCTAAACAGGTGGCAACACACCATACTATCTACGAACTGGGCGACAAAGCCGGCAAACTCCTGGCATGGCTGGAGCGAGGGGAACGTGCGGCGCGGTGGGTGGCCCGGATTCAGCTGGGACCCGGAGACTCTATATCGGAGCCCAGGCAAATAGCTGAGGCTTTCGCGGCCCACTACAAAAAGATATACACCCCGGAGGCCTCCTTCACCGTCGCTGACAATGAGCTCTTCCTCCGAGACATCGCGATGCCTCGGCTGCCCCCTTCTGGAGTAGAGGCCCTGGATGCGGACCTGACGGCTGAGGAGCTCACACTTGCTATTCTTGCCCTTCGCACTGGGAAGGCGATGGGGCCCAATGGAATCCCGATTGAATATTATAAACAAAACTCCTCCCTACTGGTCCCCCACTTGCTAGCTATGTATAGGGACGGGCTATCGACCGGGATCCTCCCCCGTGATCAGAGGATGGCCACGATAGTGGCGATCCCGAAACCTGACAAACCGACGCACTCTTGCTCCTCTTACCGCCCGATCTCATTACTGAATGCGGAGGCGAAGATCCTAGCTAAGGTGCTTGCTACGCGGCTACAGCCTTACCTCCATACCCTAATACACCCGGACCAGTCGGGATTCATGCCCCACCGTAACACTGCCCTGAACATTCGACGTCTGCACGGCATTGTTGCGTGCCGCTCCTCGATAGAGGAGGACGCGGCCATCCTGTCGCTTGATGCGCGGATGGCATTCGATAGGGTAGAATGGCCTTTCCTGTTTGCTGCTCTTCGTCACATGGGATTTGGCCCCAAGATTTGCGCGTGGATCCAGCTTCTCTACACCCAGCCACTCGCGCAGGTAGTAGTTAACGGCCACGTCTCGGACGCCTTCCCATTGGGCCGGGGGACGAGACAGGGGTGCCCCCTTTCTCCGCTCCTTTTCGCGCTGGCACTAGAACCTTTAGCAGCATGGGTACGGCAGGACCCTGTGATAAGGGGGCTCAAATGGACGATGGGATGGGAGGACCGTATCTCCCTGTACGCCGATGATGTCCTCCTGTACCTAGCCTCGCCGGCACGTTCCATCACCTGTCTCCTCGACATATGTGCATCGTACGGGAGGAGGTCAGGCTATGAGATCAACTGGGAGAAATCCATCCTTTACATGCTCCAGGGCTCCCCGCCCCGCCTTCCGAGGGGATGTAATATCCGAGTGGCCCCTGATGGCTTCAAATATCTTGGCATTTATGTGACGGCGGATCGCGACAAATTTATGGCTGAAAATCTCATGAAGCCCCTGCAAAGGCTACGGGCAGACGTCAAACACTGGCGCTCATTGCCCCTGACGTTGCTGGGAAGGGCTTCGCTCTTCAAAATGCTGGCCCTCCCTAGATTCTTATATATGCTACAAAATACCCCTTTCCTGGTGGCAGCCTCCTATTTCACGGCTATCAATGCAGAGGTTACCAGCCTCCTATGGGAGGATAAGGCACCACGAATAGCCCTACACAAGCTCACCTGCGGCTGGTACGATGGTGGTATAGCCCTCCCTGATATCAAGACCTACTACTGGGCGTCGTAACTTATGATCATAAACCAATGGCTCCACGCGCCTCACGACGACCCTGCTTACCGCATGGATGGGCAGCTGTTGGGAGGGGAAGGGGTGCTGGGAGCCCTATACAACCCTAAAAAAGGTCACCCTCCGGAGGGGCCCGCGTCCCACACTCTCCGGCTCTGGTTTACGGCACAGCGCGCAATGGGCTGGGCCGAAAGGATTACCCAGGCTACGCCCCTCTGGGACTCGAAACGGCTCGGGGTGCTCCGCACCACCAAGGGATTCCATCAATGGGACCTCATCGGTATCTCCAGGGTCGGGGACCTCTGGAAACGGGGAGAGGTGGTTGCTTTTCCCCAACTGCGGACGGAGTACGACTTGGCTGAATCTGAATCATTCCGATACTTGCAAATTCGCCACGCTCTCCGGGCGGCGATTCCACCAGGGACTCGGCTCCCGGAGTCATCGCCCCTAGAGGACCGGCTCCTGACAGAACATCTTATCCAAAGAGCGACGTCCCTCACATATAGGAAAATAATAAATAATCGCCCTGATCCTTTCCTGACCCTTAAGAGTAAATGGGAAGCGGAACTTGGGGACTTCGAGGAGATGGACTGGCAGTCCGCGCTGTCGTCCCCCAGGGAGGTGGGCATTTCGTCCAAGCTCAGACTAGTCCAACTCAAAATTTTGCACCGCACCTACTACACCCGCACACTCCTCTTTAAGCTACAGCGTGCGGAGTCCCCGCAATGTCTCAGAGACTGTGGTCACGAGGGATCTTTCTTCCACACCATATGGGAATGCCCTGCCATTAATGTGTACTGGAAGGCGGTGATGCATACGCTCTCCCAGGTGACTAAAATCGTGACACCCCCTGAGCCCCGGCTTTGTCTCCTCAACATATGGGAACAAACTGATCATAAGAGAATGGTGCAGCTATGGGTTACGTTAGGGATTATGCTGGCAAAACGCAACATAGCCCAACGATGGGGTTCGGGGCAGGCGCCTACCCTGGCGCAATGGATGCGTGACATGGACCAAGTAATGGTGGTTGAAAAATCGGTATATATGCATAGAGGGTGCCCCCGGAAATGGACACAGGTATGGAGCGGGTGGAATGTATACAGAGGGAATATTTGCGAACCCCCACCGGAAGGGTCGGAAGCTGAACTCAGTGATCAAGAGTAATGTGATGGTCGGATGCACGGGTGCGGGCTGGGAAAGGCGATATGTTACGTATTTCATGTCTTGCTGTCTCACTTGTAATGATACTGCACTGTTTAATTCCGCCTGTAGTAATCTCCTGCCATACCTGAAGATTGATGAGTGGTCTTTTTCTTTTGTGTTTGCAAAATTTAATAAAAATATTTCAAAAAAAAAAAAAGTAAAATGAAATAATTGAAATTTCTACAATCACTCCAGCATGATGAAAAGTTCACCAAGTCTTATAGTAATACTGCTACCAGCACACAGCGAGTCGAAGTGCCAGGGAAAGGCGGAGATGATATCAATACATTGAATATACTGATGAATGAAAATATGAGGCTATTATTTATGCCAGTCTAGT
The DNA here is from genome assembly GCF_964204655.1 of Triturus cristatus. Taxonomy (NCBI): domain Eukaryota; kingdom Metazoa; phylum Chordata; class Amphibia; order Caudata; family Salamandridae; genus Triturus; species Triturus cristatus. The sequence goes on along the minus strand of NC_140587.1, from coordinate 707,910,545 downwards.
AAACATCAACCATCAACATCAACCACACACCCTCTGTATGTGCCCAAAGGCAGTGAAAGTAGGAAAGGCAGAGAGCAAAATTTAAAATGGTGGGCAAAAAGCCTGGGGTCTAAAATAACTATACTCAGGCTAACTTTAGGAGCTATGTCATTCTGATGATCAGGGCCCCCTAGTTGAGAATCTGCAGAGGATTAAAATGTCGTTCAAGGACAACAACAGTGGTGGCAAAAGTGATGGTAAAAAGGCCCAATTGCCAATTACCCCAGACAAGCACTCATCTTCTGGCGTCGACCTGATATCTAATTCTACTGTGACAATGACAGCTAATACAGTCTTACTGCAGAAAATATTACAGCTTTCAAAAATATGAAAGAGTAGCATCTGGTGGAGGATACTAGGGTGGTAATGGGGGGAAATTATTGTTTGATAATAAAGCTCTGCAAGCCTGCTTAATCTGAAATATAGCAGCTCATTCAGAAACATGGGGAAGAAACGCAATCACACTATATAGAGATTAAGGTCGATCAAGCTAAAACACAAAATACTATTCAGTTGATTGCACAGGATGTTGGCACAAATGCTGAATCCATAAAGAATGCTGAGAGCAGAATTGTGGAAAATGAGGAGGTGATCGCTCGTATTCAAAAGACTGTAAGTGAGCACACACAAAACGTGAATGAATTAATGGAAAAAATTGAAGATTTAGAAAACTGTCAGTGGAGGAATAACCAGCAGGTTCTTGGTGTTGCTGAAGGTTTTGTGAGGAAAGACTCATGAGCATTTATTGTTGATATATTCAGAAAAGCTTTCTAAGATCTGTCTGATTGAGACTGGGACTCCCAAATTCAGCGGGCACCTATTCCCTTTTCAGCTAAGAATAAAACAAGGGAAGCCCTCATCATATCCTCGTCCTATTTTGATTTACATGAGCAATTTATTTTTATGTTGCGAGATCTATGCAAGGGCTATACCCTCTACCCTGGCTAAAGTTGGCAATATAACTTTCTTTGTTAGATACAACTTCTGCAGTTCCACAGTGGAGAGTAGCTAGAAGCTTTGGAAGTGTGCAGCTCTAATACTGGAGCTTGGAGCCCAGGTTGTTTTGCAAGAAAGCTTTTAGGTTAAAAGTGCTCAGACAGGGCAACATATACTTCTTTAAGGAGGTATATGACCATATGGAGCTGATATCCAGGTGGACTCTAGCACTTCAGACACATAGTGGGTCTCCTTCCCACTCTCAATGTAAATCAGTTACAATCACCAAATATTCCCATATTTCGTGTGATCCAGAATAAGGAAGGCATTTTTGAGCCTCAAACATTGAATAGAAGTGACACTATTGAGAACATTGCCTTAATGTCTGATATAGTATGGTTATATTTGGTAACCTCTAGGAGTTTGGTTTGAATATGCTAATGAGATGAGCATGGACTTAATCATTTGTTTAGTAGTTACTAGGAGTTTACCAACAAGCTGTCCCTGATGCTGTCCTGCATCAACTGCAATGAGGTGATTGATTTCCCCATGGTGGGATGGTGGGTGTTTACCTCATTAAGAAAGCAAAGAGATGATAGGGGTTTACAGGGGATCCTGGGTTTGATGTTTCATAACAAAGAAGATATCAGGCAGCAGTATTGACTATATATCTACTGCACAGCTAATTAGAGCTGAGGGGATTAAACGCGAGAGGCATAATGCATAGGTGCAAAATGTAAAATATTAAGTGTCAATGTTAGCGGGCCTTTCTGTATATAATGCTGAATTAATCTGTTAATTAGAAACACACATTTCATACAAGGAGAGATATGTACAACATCTTAAGCAGTTCACGGATATTAAATGGTCAATGTGTTATTGCTCAGATTACGATTAGGTGACAGATGTTAGTTTGCAGTGCAGTATAAAGCCCTAATCTTAACAACTCACTGGTGTTTGATAAATTATAAATAGAGCTTGCTAGATGGCATGGGTGATTTCAACTATTTTATGGATTATAAATTAGACATGTCAAACAAATCTGCCATTTCCTGAATGATCAATGTATGTGGATCACTGCCGTATTGCTAGCTGAGGGTTGCCGGTTAGCACTTATCTTTTGGACATGTAATGAATGCTGCAGCAGTTGCTCCCGTGGTCCTGGCCCCAGCTGACCTAATTAGCATTTTTCCAAATTTCTGCACCTGCCCAAACCCCCCGTTTTAGCAAAAGATGTTAAAAGGTACCTTAGGAAGCAGGGGCAGCCATACAGTGAGAGCCAGAACCTCTTCTCACCAGCCCAGGTATCTGCAGCATCCTGCAGTAAGCAGTGTCCCTCCCCAGCTTCCAGGATTAGCCTCACGCCAGGCTGGCTCCTTCTGCGCTAACACAGAAGCAAATGCATGCCCCTACAGCATGGGCTCACTGCAAAGCAATGCCCGCTGTATCCCAGATAAGCCCCGAGGAGTAATCCACATCTGGTAGCATCCACACACTCCACTACATGGACCTTCACAAACAACGTGGTGAGGTGTAATTAACGTTTTCAATGTATCGGCTGCGTAATAGCATTGAAGCGGAAAGTGGGAATGGGAGTGTTTGAGAGGAGCCAAATTCTCCTGCCATGCCTCAAGCAGTCATACCCTGATGCAAGCTTGCCCGACAGGCGTTAGCCTGCCTCCATGTTCCTCTCCCTCTGCAACCGTAGCAAGTAAAGCTACCAGTTGACCCCGGCAAGGGGGGGGGAGCAGGAACAGTTATTCACTATGCTCTGGGCCTGAGAGAGTAGAAAGCAGCCCCCAGGAAGGACTGTAATCCAGATTAACTAACAATAAAAGTGGGGCCAGTCAAGAAACAAACTCTAGGGCTGAAGATGACGCAGAGCACCACACCTAGTAAGCGAACTGCAACAACCGCAGTGAGGGCAGCCACATCACTTAACTCCTTCAGAATTTGTGTAGCAGGCGAAGGGGAAACAACTGCTGGCAGAGGCAGCTGTAGATCCTCCACAGACGAGTGAACAACTCCAGAATGACACCTTGGGAGGGGAGATGGTAATAGCACCTATACCCCTAGTTAATAGGTACGGGCCACTCCTCTCTGTAGGGGAGAGGGGGGAACAGCTCATAGACAACCTAAGTTTGCTCAAGAAGAATGTAGATCTAGGAAAACAGCTGAGCACTATTGTCGGGGCAGGCATGGAAAAGGAGGCGAGGCAGCAGGCACAGATGAACATTCAGGATGGGCCACAGAGCTCTTTAGAGGGCATTCTTTTGAGCCTCAGAGCTGACATGATGAAAAAATTGAAATTTTGGAAATTAATCGAAAGAGATTCAGGGCAAGTGTAGTGCACTGTAGAGGAAGTTTGATGACTTGGCTGAATGGACTTCTACTCTGGAGGAGAAACTAGAACGAATGAGCCTTGTTACACACTCCAATACCCAGGAGATTGGCGAGCTGAAGCTACAGAATAAGGCATGAATAAGGATGACCTAGAAAGGCTAGAGAACCATTCCAGGTGGAACCATTTACAGATATTGAGAATCCTGGAGGGGTCATAGTCAAGGGATTTAAAGGCTTGTATGACAGACCTTTTGAAAAGAGGGATTCTGAAAGATAGGCACCATATTGATTTGGATAAGGTGATCCAGCAGGTTCATACAGAACCTTTAAAACCATCCACCAACTGTAAGGCCCCTCTGTAAATTCTTGTGAACTTCCATACGTACGCAGTTAAGGAGCTAATCTGTACTCATGCACTAAAAGAGAAGGACCTGACTCATGGAGATTATGCAAACAAGGTAAGGTTTGATACAGGAAAAAGAACAGCACAACGACAGTGGGAGCTTGGCTCCAGGATGGATGAATTGTAGAAAGTGGGGGCTAAGGTCCAGATGAAGTTTCCCGGAATGTTGCATATGATGTGAAGGAATAAAATGCACAACTATAAAGACCCAGCGGAGGTATATGTCCTGATTGGGGAATTGAAAGCAGCACCTTTAGATTTAGGCTAAGGATGAGACGATGCTGTTGATGACATACTTATAGGTATAGGTATAAGTGGACATCCCAGATGAGAGTTCTCAAAATGGCAGACAACACACCAAAGATAGAGAGAGAAGTACTTTGGCAGGGGGAGGTGAAATGGGGGCATGTTCGGTGAGAAACATAAGGGTAAAAGGATGATGTAACTATGAAAGCTGTAGGGTATAGGAATTCCCTTTTTAGAAAGGCACCTGGGAAGGGATAGAGTAAGATTAGACACCAAGAAAACTTAGGTCAAAATGATAACCTGGAATGTACATGGGATCTGAACTAGGAGGAAACAAGGCTTGGTGGCAAAACATTTAAAAGAGGGAGGGGCTTACATAATCATGATGCAAGAAACCCACTTAGAGCACCCAGAGTACAGAGCTTATTTTAGTAAACTCAGAGGGGTACAGGACGTTGAATGCTCTGAGCAGCTTTGGAGCTCAAAAGGGGTGGCTATGGTGGTTAGGAAGCATTCAGGATAAAGCTTAAGTATGCTACAGATAGCACAAGAAGGTGGTTAGTGTCTATATTATAGATCAAAGCTACATATTTAACATTGTTTGTATATTATGGCCCCAACTGTGATGATCCTACATCACTAGGGATTTTGCAACAACACGTTAGAAATTTCCACACCTGTCCTAGCAGGCAACGATTTCAAAATGGTTGTGAATCCAGAGTTGGATAGAACTTCAAAAGCGAAACACATGAACTCCCCTAAAATGTATCATGTGTTAAGAGAAGCAATGAAAGATCTGAATGTAATTTACCTTTGGTGAAAAGCATGCAGGGTTATCTAAAGGATTCATCTTTTATAGTACAAAATATGGACACCACTCCAGAATCGATTACCTCCTTATAGATCAGGCTTTAAATGATTGTGTTGAGTCTGTGGCACACTCTCCAGCTTTACTATCAGACCATTCTTCTGTATGTCTAAAGCTTTGCCTACCAGGGAGGCCGCACATGAGAAGATGGACATTAAATCGGACATTACTCTTAGAAGAGGCCCTGGGATTAGAAATGGCGAATGGCTTCTACACACTAAATAAGGCAACAATAAGTCAGCCCATAACATGGTATACATATAAGGTTTATATAAGGGGAGTAAGGAGCAAATTGTCAGCTAGGCAGAATCGGGAATCTTGGGAGAGAGAAAAGGTAGTAAAGATAAAATCATGAATAAGGAGGCTGAATTACAAGTAGCCTCAATAAATGATCTGTCCAAACTGGGAAAGCTCTATCTCAAACTAGAGGAGGCTCAAGCTGAAAGGCAGTCTAGCAAAGACAATTCAAGACAAGTGGAGAAATAGCAATCTTCATCATTTTGCATATAGAGAGCTCTTAGTATGGAAAACAAGGACAGAAAGAACTAGGAATTCTAATAGCACACTAGTTGAATCAGATCTCGGAAAGACCCTTGGTACAAATAAAGAAATCGAAGGAGAGATCTTAAACTATTTGAGCAGGTTATATAGGGAAGATGTTCACCCAGAGAGTGAGAGAATCAAGAACTGGCTAATAGACAAGGATCTCCCAATGCTTACTAAAGCGCAGGTCAAAACCCTTAATAAGTTGATCTCATAGGAAGAAATGCAATGTCACATCATGAATCTAAAGGGCGATAAGGCAGCTGGACCCGATGGGCTTCCAACTGAGCTATATATGTTGATAGATTCCCTAGTACAACCGCTACAGGAGCTGTTTAATAAAATGTATCTTCAGATCACTCACTCGTATCATTCTCACTGGAACTACCAGCTAAAATAACGTACCCATGCAAGCCCAAAGAGATAAATAACAGAGCATGGAGGTTAGTTACTGAAACAACATTCCAACAACACTTTCCCCCCCCCACTAATACCCTATCCCTGAGTGAGCTCCCGGCAAGCACATCAGCAGCTCATCTGGAGTCCGAAATCAAAACAGCTTTGAACCAAATCGCCCCCAAACTGAAGTCCAGACGATCACAAAGACCTCTCACTGAGAAATGGTATACACCTCAACTCAAAGCACTTAAAAGAAAGTGCCAACATACCGAACATCAATGGAGATTGTCCAAACTGGAATCAGACAGATTTCGGGACAAATCTGAACTTAAAATATACAATCACGCCATAAAAAATGCCAAAAAAAGCCACTATGTGCAACGAATAAATGAAAATTGCAACTCAGCCAAAGAGCTGTATAAAATAGTGAAAGAACTTAGCAAACCAACCAGCATGTCCCAAACCATTCCCCCTTTTGTAGAATCCTGCCAAAAAATTAGTAATTTCTTCTCGGACAAAATTAGCCAAATAGACTTCACTTTTAATCCTACTACGGAAATAGATATCACGAGTCAGAAATTCTAGATTCCGCACCCAGAAGCGATGTCTGAAATGAGCAAATTCGCTCCCCTCACGGAACCTGAGGTTCTGAAGGCAATGGGCGAAGTTAAGTCAGGATCCCCCCTGGACCCCTGCCCACATTTCATTTTTGCTCGGGCAGCCCCTACCCTCTGTCCATATGTCACCCAGCTCCTCAATAACTCACTCAAAACTGCCACCTTCACAGATATTTGGAAACAGACAGTAATAACTCTTCTGATTAAAAAGGCTGGAACAGACGTTCTCAATCCCGAAAACTACCGCCCAATCTCCCAACTCCCATACCTATCTAAAGTTCTGGAGAAATTGGTGAACAAACAATTATCTAATTACCTTGAATCTAATGACCTACTGGACCCCTCGCAGACGGGTTTCTGGGTTACCGACAGCACTGAGGCAACACTACTGGCAGTATCGGATAACATCAGGTCCCTTACTGACCAGGGAGGAGCCATTGCCTTGATACTTTTGGACCTGTCTGCAGCATTCGACACGGTCTCCCATAATAGACTGCTGGAAATCCTTTATAAAAAGGGAATCCACTCCACAGCGCTAAAATGGCTCGGCTCGTTTCTCAACAACCGAACACAAACGGTCCGACTAGGTCAGTTCCAATCCAAACCCAATATCATTGGCTGTGGTGTTCCACAGGGAGCATCGCTAAGCCCCACTTTATTTAACACCTACGTTTCATCCCTGGCGGAAATCAGCAGAAAATGGGGTATTGGCATTTGCTCCTATGCAGACGACACACAGCTAATGGTGGCTCTTGAAGAAAGACCCGAAGCCACCAAAATAAAGCTACATAACTGTCTCTCAGAAATGGCACAATGGATGCAGAAGCACTGCCTGAAACTAAACGCAGGGAAAACAGAAATCCTGCTTTTTGGAGGGGCCAAGTGGATTTGGGATGCCACTTGGTGGCCACAAACACTTGGGGCTGCTCCAATCCCTAAGCATTGCGCAAAAAATGTGGGCATCCTCATAGATGACACCTTATCCATAAAGGACCATGTGCGGGCCCTTTGTGGCAAGGGTTATGACACCCTGAAATTGCTACATAGGCTTTTTCCTTGGATCCCACTAGACTGTAGAAGAACAGTCACGCAGGGCTTGCTTATGAGCCAGCTTCACTATGGTAACGCTCTATTTGTGGGCATGAATGAGTCTCTCTTCACGGGGTTACAGGTGCTCCAAAATGCCGCAGCCAAGCTTGTGTGCAATAAAAACAGACTAAGCTCAGCATCAAAGTGTATGAAAGACCTGCATTGGCTTCCTATGCGCCAAACAGCTGTTTTTAAATTGCTCAGCCACGCTCACAGAGCGCTATTCCAAAATGGCCCCAAAATACTGCAGGGGAGAATTGAGTTCTATGTCCCTGCAAGGAACCTGCGGTCTTCATATATAGCACTAGCCAGAACAAAACGTATAAAGAAAGTAAGGTCCGGAGGATGCTCTTTCTCATACCTGGCTGCCAAGAGATGGAACGATCTCCCCACAGACCTACGACTCACATCCAACTGTCTGGAGTTCCGGAAAAAATTGAAAACTCATCTGTTACCTAAAAACTAACACCTTCCTGCCTGTTCCAGCAGCCTAATACCCCCGTTCTTGCTATTAGCGCCTTGATATCCCCTGGGATGAATGTCGCGCTCTATAAATAAAATAATAAATTCAGGGAGAAAAAGCCCCACCCTCTTGGTCAATTGTTCATGATTGTGATGGTCCTGAAGCCAGCAAAAGAACCTACTAATGCTGAATCCTACAGGCCAATATCCTTACTAAACTCGGATTACAAGATCTTTTCTGGTAAACTGGCCAGTAGAATGGCAGGAGTAATTAGAGAAAGCATACATCTAGATCATAGGGGTTTTACCCTGGGGCAGCATCTAAATGAGCTGACCCTTCTCTTGATTGGCACTATAGATCTGGCTACTACCCAGAAGGCTCCACTGATGGTGGTGGCCCTATACACCGCAAAGACATTTGATAGTGTCAGTTGGAATTTCCACTGAAAAGTACTTGCAAAACTTGGATGTAGTCACAAAATGGTTAGAACAGTCCAAAGTCTATATCAATCACCCACTACGAGAGCATTGGTAAATGAGGAATTGACAGATAGCTTTCAATATAACAAGCAGTTCTCGGCTAGGATGCGGTCTCTCACCGCTCTTATGTAATCTTTTTTTAGAGCCTTTTGCGCAGCAGATTAGGTCGGATCCCTCTATTATTACATTTTCCGTGCCAGGGTTTAATGTTAAATTGGCCTTATATGCGGATGATATCTTGCTATAAACTAGTAATCCTATCCCCTCAATATCTAAGATAATGGAGCACCCAGGAGGGTTCGGTGAGATCTCAGGGTATAAAATAAATGAGGATAAAACTGAGATAATGACATGGGAGAAGCATACTAGGAATCAAATGAGATATCTTGGGATTCAAATTGTCTATAGCCTAGTAGACATCCCCTCAGTAAACCTGAAGAAAGTGAGTGGAGAAATAGATAAGCTCCTGGAAAAATTTAACATTCTCCCTTCAACAACCTATGCAAGAGTGAACCTGGTGAAAAGTTATGATTTTACGTAAAATCTTATTTTTCTTTTATACAATACCCCTCAATTTTCCCAAAAAGTATATAAGTAAGGTCCAGGGTAGAGTCAGAAGTTTAATTTGGGCATGCACGGTCACCAGGCTCTCTTGGAAAAAACTCAGGAGAAACCTGTCCGATTTTCAGATCTATAGCTATGCTTTTCAGCTTAAAAATATCCACTTGTTAGTAAAGAAGCCAGATAACTCACCCAATGGGAGAGTACACACCGCTATGTCAGAAGTTTTAGAACCCCACCGCTTCCTTTATGAATTTGGGTCTCCTAATTACCTCAAGCGAGTTAGACTGAAAGTACTTGTTGCCGTACTAAGATCTGGATGAGCGTTATGCAACTTTTGCCCCAATTTGGGACTACCCTGGGACACCTGAATGTTTGAATGACGCATTGAGTCAGCCTATGAAACAAGCAGGTTTAAATTATTGGAGAGATTTGTGAGATGGGATAGGATTAATTAGGTGGGCTGAAATTACATCACTCAGTGGGAGTAGGGTATTGAGATTCAACTTCCACCAGTTGCACTCATGGTGACTATCAAAGGATTGGATGGAGGAGGTGGAAGAGAAATGGGAGCGTACTGAAATTCTAAAAAATGAAGTAGTAATCTGGTAATGGGACCTCCTTGAGTCTGAAGATAAACATCACCCTGCATCATCTTCATTCTGGACGGAGGATATACCAGAGACTGATATAGACCGGTTGTGGCAAGTATCCCTAAATACCTTATACTCTGAGGTAAAGTCTGCACCCATCAGAAGTTATTACTTTTTTACCATCCACAGAGCTTACTGGATTCCAAGCAAACTGGCAAAAGTGGAAGGCAAGACTCTCTCCTTTCCGTAATGTGAATCACAGATAGCAGATGATACACACATGTTTATGGTCTGTCCTGTATTGTCACCATACTGGAATAGTGTAAGACCCTGAGTGATATATCTGGTCATTAAGTTAAGGTAAGCCCTCAGCTGGTGTTTTTAGGCTTGGACCCCATATTAGTAATCACTGAGAATGATGCTAAGACGAGGCTTATCTTTTACTTAATTTTTTGCTTGCACTATGAGAGATATGCAGGAAATGGATATTTCCCGGTCTCCCTTCTATTGAAGAGCTAATTAAATATGCTAATTGTGTTTCTCAAGTAGATATGGTACGTGATTTATGCAATTACATGAGGGTCTCAGACCACAACTCCCTTCTCAAATACTTAAATCTTGATGGGTTAGCAGCAGAGGAGATTAAATGGCCATTTGACCATCACTACTCAAAGACAGCTATTATCACACGTATATGCATTAAATTATATCAGACTTCCTTTCGCACAATCTCCAAAGTGCTTCAATAGACATAGGGCCTAATTACGATCTTGGAGGATGGGATACTCCGTCACAAACGTGACGGATATCCCACCTGCCGTATTACAAGTTCCATAGGATATAATGAAATAGTAATACGGTGAACAGGATATCTGTCACGTTTGTGACAGAGCAACCCTATCCGCTGAGATCGTATTCATGCCCATAGTTTTGAATGCACTCAAGGTGTAGGTATGGGGCATGACAATCCAATACGTGGGTCCAGCCTGAAGAAACATTAGAATTGGAACACTTGTGTACACTCAAAATACAGCATGTCAGTTCAATGTATAATAACAATCATCAAAATATAGAAATATATCAACAACTCACAGACTGTAGATGGAAAGTTATTAAGAATGAAAACACCTACCCATTTAAGAAAGGACAGATTATGGAATACAGGCAATCTGTTAAGCGAATGTTAGTTTATAGGCAAAAAGAATATAGCAGTGCAACTATTATTGAAACAATTAAGGATTCAAGTGATAATATCCATAAAAATTCATCCGATATACTGTATATCTTTCAAGAATTCTATTGAAATCTAAAAAGACGTAACCAGACACGCTTGTGTAGTAAAATACTTGGAAAGTGTAAGGCTGCCACAAATACAACAGACAGCTGTTCATTTTTTAGATGAAGCAGTTAGACTACCGAACATCAGGCAGGCAATTTCTTTACTACCTATTGATTTATTTAGGAGTTTAGGTGTTATCTCACTGAAGTGGAATAGTGTGCTTGGTCAGGATATCAGCACTGCTGAGATTATAAAATCACTTAAAATGGTTTATGATACATTTAGATCTGCAAATCTTCGACTACAACAATTTAAGATATTAAATCAGACATATTATATGCCACAGAAATTGTTTAAATGTAAGTGCCATGAAGATTCAAGTTGTTACAGATGTAATATTGAAGATGCTGATCAAATATATATGTTTGTACGATGACTTTACTTGTCTGAATTTTGAACTAAAATAGCTGGGGAAATTTCTGATTTACTGAATTCATACATTATTCTAACTAACAAAATGATTTTATTTGGTTTTGATAATGTAGTAATGCAATCACATTATTATTATTTTTTCAATGCAATTGTAGTAGCAAAATTATGCATAACTCTAAATGAACTAACACCAGCCCCCCAAACATTGAAAAATGATGGGAGCTAATGTTATGCTTATGAAATTGAAGCTGCCCTGCAATAGCTAAAGGTGAACAGAGAAAAATAAATTTTGCTAAGAAATGGAGGCCACAGATTAATGTATAAATTGAATGTATAATCTGTGCTGCACTTCTATATTTATATGTTCCTATAGGAGCGCTACAGCTATTTGTGTTATGCATTTGTATGTTTTTCTACAAAGAAAAAAGAAAATGATATACAGTTTGGTGTGACAATACTCTCATAAACATTCCACTGCTGGAGTTCAGCAGGAATTGGAGCGATCTGAAAATTATTACGAATGCCTCTTGAAGACATTCTATTATCACCCAATTTACTAATGTACAGTATTTGCAAACAACTTGGTTTTCACACAAGTCAAAACGAACCTCAGTTATTAAGTAAAGAGCTAGATTAAACCATAGTGAATGATCTTTGCCTTCAGTCTTAAGGTTGATATCTATCTTTTTATTTTGTTTTTTGTTGTCTGTACAGATACAAATACATACTTTACTTGGAATTTCTCCAGAGGTAGCTGTGAATTCAGAAATGTCTTTGCTCACACACTCTAACACAATTTCATAAGTGATAGCTTTATTGGTCACTTGTACTTCAACTACATTTTCTTCCTTCTCCCATTGTGGTCCAAAATATCTCCTTTTAATTTCCTTTTAAATTTGTGTTACTTTACAAACTGTCACATGTAATAATGCACTTGTGATTTCCTCTAGATGAAGATCATGACTTTTCACAGGGTACAACTACCTAACTAGGATGTACATCTCACTGTAGTGAACTGGCAACTTTAGAATATGAAGGAAAGGACTATCACACAACGTTTTTGACAATCAAGCCAAAAAATGTCCCTTTAAATTTGAAACTTTTCTAACTCTACACAGATCAAGTGTTTGGAAAAGCTTAACTTTCTACTTAACTGTTCTTTGACTATTTATTTAAGAAAAGTCTCAGTTTATCAATTGATTTTTATTACAAACATTGCTACACTAATTTTTGTTTTGGAAATTGGTGCACCTTCTTTCATGTCATAACCATGTGCATGTCTGTCAATAGCAAAAAATGAAACTATGTTTCAGATAATCACTTTCTTCATAAAAACACATACTTCTGTGCTGTAAGGGTGTTTCCAGTATCCCTCAACCATGGCAGAAAGGTTTAATTTTTATATAATCTGCTTTGTATGCATTTTTAATGACATCATCTGTCTATCAAAAATTTTCATTCTATTCAGAATGAAAATGAACTTCTCCTTGATAGGGCAAATGACGTTTTTTACAAGGTTTTCAACGTACTGCTCCTGTCTCTGTGCAACAAATCTTCTCTTCACCTGTTTCATTGATTTCATAAAGTTAATTACTACTCTATTCTAAAACAAATGATGCGTGTTTTGGGTGAACTGGAGTGTCTTTTTGCTAGTTCCCCATTGGATTTACCTTTAATTTCAATAGTGGACAAATGTCGAATGTGTACCCCGGAGTGGAGTTTTGGGATCATCCCACAGAATAGAGTTGTGAAAGGGCATTGTGAAAACTGCAGTTTTCATAATTTTTTAGGCCTAGTTTGAGGCTTCATTTTGTATGTTTTCATGAGTCAGTAGCAGAGTGCTCGAGGTAGTTTTATCTAGGTTGAACTCTTGTTGCTAGTTGCTGAGATGTGAAACTTGTGTCTAAAAGGGATTTGAAGGGGATGAGAATGAGGGAATGTGCATTTTTAATTGAGTTCCAAAAGGTGATTTTCACTGTTTTGAGGGTCTAGCTCTAGCTTAGTTTTCAGAGACTATGTGAAGTGGGTTTTAAACTGGTTGTAGATGGGTGAGTTGCATTTGGCTTTTCAAGATGCATAAGAGGAATGTAAAGATATCTCCAGATGTGGAAGTGTAGGGTTGGATGACCGGTAATGCAGAGACATAGGGTCTTTTTTTAGAGTGTGCTAATTGTGGGCCACGTGCATCAAAAATCCATTTTGCATTCCCTTGATAGCGAATTGTAGGTAATCACTATATAAGGAATACAAAATGGTATGTAAGAAAATAGCGATTACCTAATAGCAATTCCTACAGGAACCCAATCGCAATTAGGTAATACTGCTCCATTCGTTCCTTTGGGCCTAAAGGCCATAGGTACGACTGGTTTTGCAATACCTAATTTCCGATTACCCAATTGGTAACTACAAATTAGGTAATGCAACGCAAATGGTGCCTGAGGCCTAAGGCTCTTCTGAAGCACCCCCAAACAAATGTGCACATGTAAAGCGCACACATGCCCTAAGGTCATGGCACTTTTAAAAATGCATTTTTATGCATTTTCAAAAATTGCACATAGTTGCCATCGACTTGGAGTTGATGGCAATAGCGTTTCTGAAATGCACAATTTGCATTTAGAAAATGCTTTGTACATATGCTAAGAGAATCGTAACTTTCAATTCCCTATTTGTATTCGCAATTTTAGGTAATCGCAAAAAATTGCGAGAAAAAATAGTACCTCACTTGTGTGGGTAGGCCTAGTGCCCATGACAGGAAGCGGCCCAAAACGCAAAGTGGACACACCACATTTTCACAGTGAAAAATGACCCTTTCTTTGCAAAGTGCCTAGCTGTAGTTTTTAACCATAGCTATGCTGGCACCTACAAATTTTTTAAAACAAGACACCCAGGGGAATCCAGGATGGGGTGACTTGACTGGCTCTCACCAGGTTCTGTTACCCAGAATCCCTTGCAAACCTAAAAAATTGTCAAAAAAACAAATGTTCCTCCCATTTCTGTGGTGCAAAGTTCTGGAATCTGCCTGGATCCACAAAATTCCACCCACCCCGCATTCCCCAAAATCTTCTGAGAAAAATTGTATCTCACGTGTGTGTGTAGGCCTAGTGTCCGTGACAGGAAACGGCCCAAAACGCAACGTGGACACACCACATTTTCAAAGTGAAAAATGACCCTTTTTTTGCAAAGTGCCTAGCTGTAGTTTTTGAACCCTAGCTCTGCCGGCACCCAGGGAAACCTAGCAAACCTATACATTTTTGAAAACTAGTCACCCGGGGGATGCCATGGAGGTATGGCTTGCTTGGATCCCCCAACGTTTTCTTACCCAGAATCCCCTGCAAGTACCTACGACAGGCACGGGCCTAAAACGTATTGAGGAGACATCAAAATTGCCTAGCACAAAACGACCTGGTTTTGCAAGGGGGATCAGCTGAGTTTTTGGCCCCGTGCTCGGCGGCCAGCTAGGGAAGCCTACCAAACCCACACATTTCTGAAAACTAGACACTCGGGGGATTCCAAGGAGGTATGGCTTGCGTGGATCCCCCAATGTTTTCTTACCCAGAATCCCCTGCAAACCTCAAACTTAGCTGAAAGAATCACTTTTTTCACACATTTTTGTGTGGGAAAGTTGTGGCATCACCAGGCTGACACAAATGTTCTATCACCCAGCATTCCCCGGGGTCTCCCGATAAAAGTGGTGCCTCACTCATGTGGGAGGCCCAAATACCCGCGACAGGCAAGGGCCCAAAACTTATTGAGGCGACATCAAAATTGCCTATCACAAAACAACCTGGTTTTGCAAGGGAGGGTCACCTGGGTTTTTGGAACCGTGCTCGACAGCCAGCTAGGGAAACCTACAAAACCCACATAATTTTTAAAAACCAGACACCCAAGGTATTCCAGGGAGATATAGCTTGCGTGGATCCCCCAATGTTTTCTTACCCAGAATCCCCTGCAAACCACAAATTTAGCTGAAAAAATCACTTTTTCCACACATTTTTGTGTGGGAAAGTTGTGGCATCACCTGGCTGACACAAAGTTCCTACCACCCAGTGTTCCCCCGGGTCTCCCAATAAAAATGGTGTCTCACTCGTGTGGAAGGCCCAAGTACCAGCGACAGGCAAGGGCCACAAATGTATTGAGGCAACATCTAAATTGCCTATCACAAAATGACCTGGTTTTGCAAGGGGGTCACCTGGGTTTTTGGCCCTGTGCTCGGCGGCCAGCTAATGAATCCTACCAAATCCACACATTTCTGAAAACTAGACACCCTGTGTATTCGAGGGAGGTGTGGCTTGCGTGGATCCCCCGACGTTTTCTTACCCAGAATCTCCTGCAAACCTCAAATTTAGCAGAAAAAATCACTTTTTCCACACATTTTTGTGTGGGAAAGATGTGGCATCACCGGGCTGACACAAATGTCCTACCACTCAGTGTTCCCCCAGGTCCCCCGATAAAAATTATGCCTCACTGATGTGGGACGAAAGTGGAGAACAAGGGAACCCTACTCACTACGGAACCAGGGTGACTGATTATAACAAGAAAACAAAGGTTCCTTTGGAATAGTATATATATGTATCTAAATATACTTGTTCACAATCACAATAGAAGGGTTATACTGATGTCAGAGAAAAAGGGACCAAAAACACCAAAGGTTTTGTTGAACACATACGTATGTATTATTCACATAATATACAAAAACTGTACAAAAAAGGAAGGCAGTTGTGCAAAGTGTCCCAAGTGTTACATGAACCTAACAGTTGAGTGACATAGTGTGTCAATATTTACAAGGTTCCCAGGATTTTGTCTACCGAAAATGACCATTTCCGAAGTTTTCACAAAGTATGCAGCAACTCTATACAGTAATAAGTGCTGTGTCAGTGGTTCGCTTGCATCAATACTGTCGACGGCGTTTGGAATGTGTGGAAAAAGTGATTTTTTCAGCTAAATTTGAGGTTTGCAGGGGATTCTGGGTAAAAAAATGTTGGGGGATCCACGCAAGCCATACCTCCCTGGAATCCCCCGGGTGTTTTTTCAGAAATGTGTGGGTTTGGTAGTTTTCCTATATGGCCGCCGAGCCCGGGGCCAAAAACTCATGGGACCCCCCTTGAAAACCAGGTTGGTTTGTGATAGGTAATTTTGATGTCGCCTCACTAGGTTTTGGGCCCTTGCCTGTCGCGGGTCCTTGACCCACCCATGCGAGTGAGGTACCATTTTTATCTGGAGACCTGGGGGAGTGCTGGGTGGGAGGAAATTTGTGGCTCCACACAGATTCCAGAACTTTCCCACACAGAAATTTGAGAAAGAGTGATTTTTTCAGTGAAATTTGAGGTTTGCAGGGGATTCTGGGTAGGAGAATGTTGGGGGACCCACAAAAGCCACGGTACTAGACCCACCCACGCAAGTGAGGTACCATTTTTCTCAGAAGACTTTGGGGAACGCGGGGTGGGTGGAATTTGGTGGATCCACGCAGATTCCAGAACTCTCCACCACAGAAATGTGAAGAAAATGTGTTTTTTTGGAAATATTTTAGGTTTGCAAAGGATTCTGGGTAACAGTATCTGGTGAGAGCCAGTCAAGTCACCCCATCCTGGATTTCCCTGGGTGTCTAGTTTTCAAAAATGTATAGATTTGCTAGGTTTCCCTAGGTGCTGGCAGAGCTAGGGTTCAAAAACTGCAGCTAGGCACTTTGCAAAAAAAAGGGTAATTTTTCACTGTGAAAATGTGGTGTGTCCATGTTATGGTTTGCACCGTTTCCTATCACGGGCACTAGGCCTACCCACACAAGTGAGGTACCATACTTGGGGAAAGGCGGGGGGGTAGGAAATTTGTTGTTTCTTTCTGCAGCATGAAAATGTTGGCACAATAAAGCAAGGAAAACGTGACAGACACATTTTGAGGTTTGCAGGACATTGTGGGTAAGATAACTTGGTGGGATCCACAAGAGAGACATCACCATGTACTCCCACGGGTGTTTAGTTTACAACAATATCTACAGTTGGTAGGTTATTCTTTGATGGAATGTACACCTTGGCAGAGAGACAAAAAAGACAAAGATTACTGCACAGCCATCTATTCCTCAAGCACACACACATACTGGTTGGATTTGCCACGAGGGCTAGTGATGGTTCAGTATATAAAATGTCATTAACAAGAGATTTCACAAAAATGAAATGCACTGTCAATAATTGAAAGGACAAAAACCTGAACCAGTGACTCACAGCTCGCGAGCTGTAAATCCATGTCAAGGTCCCAACCGCTTTACAGGCCATTCACACACCTTTCATACCTGATACACACAAGACCATTCACGCCACCAGGCACGTAACCAACACTTTAAAACATTCACAAATAGGGGCAAGGTACAACCTGCTGCAGAAAGACAGAAAAGACAAATATTTCTGCACAACCACCTATTCCTCAAGCACACAGACATACTGGTTGGATTTGGCATGTGCGTGAGTGATGGTTAAGTATACACAGTTGTATTAACCAGAGATTTCACAAAAATGAAATGCATTGTTAATAATTGAAAGGACGAGAAACTAACCATTGGCTCACAGCTTGTGAGCTGTAAAGCCACGACAAGGCACCAACCTCTTTACAGGCCATTCATACACCTTTCATACGTGTGCAACATACAAAACCATTCATACTGCCAGCCACGGGCCCATCACATTACAACACTCACATCAGCAGACAGCGCCATTCAAGGGCCCATCACTTTCACACGCCCACATTCCTGAGACAGCAACCACACCAGATGATGGATTGCGTGGAGTGGCGTTTGGCTAGCAGTGTGTGTAGTGACCAGCAGCAAGTCACTACCCACACACCGCCAGCCAAGCACCAGTCCATGCACACCACCAACCAAGTGCCAGTCCACGCACACTGCCAGTCAAGCACCAGTACACGTACACAGCCAGCCAAACGCCAGTCCACGCACACCGCCAGCCAAGTGCCAGTCCACGCACACTGCCAGCCAAGTACCAGTCCATGCACACCGCCAGCCAAGCGCCAGCCCACACACACCACCAGCCAAGCGCCAGTCCACACACACCGCCATCACATATTTTATGCAACAAAAAAACCCACAAACTAATTGGCAATAGATACAAACCTTTAACTACAAGCACAACAGCTCTAATGGAATACATCACACTTTTGCCAACCATGAAATCTGAACAAAAATATAAAACAATACAGACCTGTCACTTTACTTTTATGCTCAGGGTTGTAACCAAAAACTCTGTTGTGTGTGGTACAATTTAAAACATGTGGGCACACACAGCCCAGGATTAGAAGGGCAATAGGGGCAGTACATACGACCCTCCTTCCGCACACCTCTCCGCGCATACACTCAACATTTTTTATCCGGAAAGTCTATTTAGCCGTGGGAGGAAGGTGATCAGGAAAGTGGCGATCTTTCAATCTAGCCACATCCTCCACCACTGCTTCTCTAGGAACTCCTGCCTGTTCTATTCAAAGAAGGCTGCCTATCAAAGACTGCTGAAACTGAACAAATGTAATCTTTGAATCTGGAGAGCAATCCTTAAATACAACAAAGGCATTGTAGCTTGCTAAATGGAATAAATGGATAGCCAACTTCTTATATCAAACGTACGCCTTATGAACAGCAGTGTAAGGTTCCAACCTCTGATCTACTCGATCTACACCACCCATGTGCTTATTGTAGTACAAAATGCACACAGGTTTGCGCACTTCAGCAACCTGACCCCAAACAGTCACAGGTGAAGTGCTTTCATCATGGATGGTAGTCAGCATATAGACATCTCTCCTGTCAGAAAATTTCAGAGCTAGAAGCTCATCACTACGCAAGGCACTGCACTGTCCCTTCACAAGTTTTTTACAAACCAGCTCTTTTGGGTAACCTTTACAATTAGACCGGATTGTGCCACAAGCAACAGTGTCCACTTTGAACAATTCATTGAACAATGGCACAGCAGTGTAAAAGTTATCTACATATAAATGGTGGCCTTTGTTAAAAAGTCCTCTGCTCAGTTCCCACACAATTTTCTCTGCAACTCCAAAAGTGGACAGACAACCAGGGGGGTCAATACTGGAATCCCTACCAGTGTAGACCCTGACATTATAGACATATCCAGTACTACTCTCAGACAGCATATACATCTTAATTCCATAGTGTGCCCTTTTGCTAGGAATGTACTGCCTAAAAACCAATCGACCCTTGAACAGGACCAAAGACTCATCCACAACTATTTCTTTCCCGGGCACATAGATCTCTGAAAATTGATCAACTAAGTGATCGAGGACAGGCCGAACCTTAAAAAGACGGTCACAATCAGGGTGATCGCGGGGCAACTCAAAAGCATTATCAACAAAATGCAACATCCGAAGAAGAAGCAAATATCGATTACGACTCATGGTTGCAGGTTATATAGCTGTTGCCATCAAGGGATTAGTAGACCAATATGAAGACAGAGATGGATTCCTAATCAGGCCCATCAAAAAAGTTAAACCCAAGAATTTCTTTAGCTCATCCAGATTTGTAGGAGTCCACCGGGTAGCTCTAGAGTGGGGCCTCAGCCTGGCACTGTTGTCCCTCAAATACTTTTCAGCATACAAATGAGTCTGCTCAACAATCTCAGCCAAAAATACATCGTCCAAAAACAACTGAAAGACATTTATAGGCAAAAAAAATTCACAATTCACTCTACACCCAACAACACCATTAAAGACAGGCAGCACCGGCTGCACCATGTTTGGGTCAACCCATAGACCAGCACTTCCAATGGGAAGTCTCGCAGACTCAGGCTGCAATCCAGATGCCTCTTGCTACACTATCGGCACATCAGTGTCATCCTCTAAGACAGGCACTTCATCGGCACTGAGAGTAGCTTCATCATCAGATGATTCCATGTGGAGAGAAAAACTCACTGCCTGAATCTCCCCCTCCCTCCTCTGCCTCAGATGCAGAGTCAGTCTCATGATCATGGTCAGAAGAAGACTCGCAAAGCATCTCAACAACCTGCTGAGCGGTCATCCTGCGGCTAGCCCAAATCCTTAGTTATACAAGGTAACTTGACAAATAAGTCAACAGTACCCAAAGTGTATAAAAAAGTAATAAACAAAGTGTGGATTTATAAAACTAAAAGAAAAACTACAAGCATATAGCAGTAGCAAGGCAAAGTCTATCAATACAAAGCACACAAAGACCTATATACTGTAAAACAATACCACTCATTTGACAGAGGCAGCTAGACTCACCAGCCCCTACTCTGCACAGACACAGCAAGCACCAATATCCCACTAAAAAAGAAAACACAAAATAGATTACACAAAAAGCAACACAATACACATTGTGCACAAATACAAGGAAAATGGCAGAGACAGTCCAACAAAAGCTAAATAGGCTTCTAATATTACAGAATTTCCAAAAAAACACCTTCATGAAGGTCACATTTGTAGTAAACAATATAAAAAACTTTTCCTCACCAAACACTTGCAACTAAACTGCAGCTCTACCAGTGCCGAAACCGCAAGCACAATTTAAAACAAAGCTTTGCCCCAAAATGAAAAGGAGAAAACAAATTGTTACGATCACAAATAATGGCACACAGACCATCAGCCGAAAACACAAAGTTTCCCCTGGGGCACATGGGCTTAAAAATACAAGGCCTATGGGGGCATAAACAGCCAGAATATTCACACCCAAAAGGGGCCACTCCCCAAAACATTTTGCACCATAAACAATAAAATCCCTGGTGGTCTAGCAGCTTTTGCCCCCTTTGGGCCCTAAAAACTATATGGCCGATCTGCCCCCAAGGGAGGCGGAAAAGGCCAAAACAGTCATCCCCAAAAGGGGGTGACCCTTGCCCAAGGGGCCACTCCCCAAAACATATGTATATACATATGTATATAAATACATTAAAAACCATTCCTGGAAGTCTAGAGGCTTCTATCCCCCTTGGGGGCAGATGGGCCTAAAAATAGAAAGCCAATCTGCCCCAAGGAGGGCAGAAATGACCAAAACATTCATCCCCAAAAGGGGAGCAATCCTTGCCCAAGGGATCGCTCCCCATAATTACTAAAAATGAATCCCTAGCATCTAGTGGGTTTCAAACCACCCGAGGCTAGATCAGCAGGAAAAATGGCTGATCTAGCCCCAGGGGGGGCCGAAACATGGAGCTAAAAAAAAGACCACCCCCATGGGAATGACCCTTGCCATTCCCAAAATGCACACAAATAAATTTCCTTGTGCCTAGTGGGTTTCTGCCCCCACCCCCAGGGGGCTGATTGGCCTAGAAACGACCGAATCAGCCCCGGGGGGGGGGGAGGGGAACAAGGGGTCATCCCAAAATGTGCAAATTTAAAAGTCCCTGGTTCCTAGTGGGTTTCGGCCCCCCCAGGGAGGCTGATTGCCCTAAAATCGGCCAAATCGACCCGAAACATGGATAAATATGCACCCCAGGGGAGCGACCCTTGCCTAAGGGGTTGCTCACCCAACAAACCAAAAAAACATCCCTGGTGGTCCAGTGGATTGATTCCTGCTCCACGATCGCTGGCCTCATCAGGAGCAGGAATCCATTAGAAACAGGCACAGGGGGAAAGGAAAAACTCTTTCCTTTCCCCCTGTGTCAGTTTTTCCCCCAAACCCTCCGAGAGAAGGACTTACCTTTAAGCGTCCTCTCTCTAGGTGTGCTGGAAACAAATGTCTTCCAGCGCATCCCCGGCAACCTATGATGACGTCAGCGCGCCGTGAGTGTGCCGACGTCATCGGATTGCTGAGGGAGGGGTTGGGGGAGGTAGCGGAAGTGCTTCTGCTGCCTTCCCCAGTGGGAGCATGTAGGGGGGCGGCCCACGGCGGGAGCGCCACCGCTTCCTCCGCGGGTCAGTGCCAGGACGTAATGGTTACATCCTCGGCACAGCTCCACCGTTGCCGAGGACGTAACCATTACATCCTCGGCACCGAAGGGGTTCAGCTGTACGAGTCTGAGCCTGGAAGAATTAGCTGTTTCCCTGGAAGAGGATCCCACTTAGCTCTGAGTCGGAGTAAGGGATCAGGCACATTGTT
This sequence comes from Triturus cristatus, assembly GCF_964204655.1. NCBI lineage: Eukaryota > Metazoa > Chordata > Amphibia > Caudata > Salamandridae > Triturus > Triturus cristatus. Next base: position 707,888,205 of record NC_140587.1, on the reverse strand, counting down.
GACAAGTTTTAAATATCAACGAAATTGCCTTTTCAGGGAGATTGCCGTCTAGTATCCTGTCCCCTAGCGGAGATGACTGGTTGCATCACCCCCTTTGGTATTGCCGCCTGTAGTGCATGTTTAATTTGTAGGTACCTGAATCTTTCTGTATCAGCTAAGTCCTATTCCTCTTGCAGTTGGGTGAAGGAAATTGTCTCCCCTGCCTTACATAGGTCCCCAACCGTAGAGATGCCTATGAAGTCCCATCGGTCGAAGCCTTTGAGTCGTAGATTGCCCAATAGTGCAGCGTCTCAAAGTGGGCTGGCCACTGTGATTCTATCTTTCCAGCCCATACTCGTCGTGGCAGTCCGCCACATCTCGACAGCATGTCCAGTTGACCCCGACAATTTCAATTTAGAGGGGTTAGCATAGAGTGCACCTATAAAACCTCCCCCTGGGAATAGCCATCTATCCATATTAAATCCCGGGTCTCCCTGACGCCTGTACATACAGTGGTTGACAGCAGTGAGTTGTGCCGCCCAGTAATATTTTTTTATATCCGGGAGGGCTATTCTCCCATCATACCAACCTCTTGTTAGCTCTTGGATCGATATCCTTGGGGGTTTCCCCTCCCACAGGAGTTCCCTTGGGGCACTGTCAATAGATTTAAAATATTCTGCTCTCACAGGGTGTGGCGTGTTCTGCAAAGCATATAGGAAACGTGGAAGGGACATCATTTTAAATAGGGCTGCACGCCCTAACAAGGACAGTGGAATAGACTTTCAGTGCAAGGCATCTCTCCTGAGTCTTTGCAACGGGGGAAGGATGTTACGTTCATGAAAGAGAGTCAGACTTTTGGACACCTGGATCCCCAGGTATTTAAATCCTGTTGTGACTTCAGCAATGGCGAACCTCCTAGGTAAGATTGGTGATTCACCACTAAGAACATAAAGAACAGACTTGGTCCAGTTGATCGTATATCCTGAAAACTTACCAAAGGCTATAAAAATATATGGCACTCTGTTTGGGGAGGCCGCCGGCGATGCCAGGTATAGTAGTATATCATCAGCATACAACGAAACGTGGTCCTCCCATTCTTCAGCCCATCTAAGCCCTCTGATAACCGGATCTTTCCATATCCACATTGCCAAAGGTTCTAACACGAGGGCGAAAAGTCATGGGGTAAGGGGGCAGCCCTGCCTGGTACCCCTACCAAGCGTGAATTTTGAGGATGTTCGGTTGTTGACCACTATTTGAGCCATGGGTTCCGCATATAGGAGGTGCACCCATCGCAAGAAGCCCAGACCAAACCCCAGTTTCCTCAATACTGCAAATAGGTATGGCCATTTGATTGTGTCGAACGCCATGGCCGCGTCGAGCGACACCACCACCGCGTCCTCCAGTATCATATTAGCCCGGTCCAGCACCCCGTGCAATCTCCTCAGGTTAAGAGAGGTATTTCTGGCTGGCATAAAGCCAGACTGGTCGGGATGCACAAGCTTAGTAATGGCGCCTAATAGACGGGTAGCAAGTATTTTAGCCAAAATCTTGGCTTCGGCATAAAGCAATGAGATTGGTCTGTAGGAGGAACATAGGTGTTTGGGCTTTCCGTTCTTGTCGGTGACCACTATAGTAGCCAATCGCTGGTCGAATGGGAGTGATCCTACCTTGCAGCTTTCACGGAACATATTTGTCAGGTGTGGCACAATTTTACTTGGGGCAAGCTTATACAGTTCAACGGGCAAGTCATTCGGGCCCGATGCCTTGCCCGCATGTAGGTCCTGTATGGCTTTTTGTGCCACATGTGGCCCTATATTGATCTCCATGGTCCATGTGTGACTATTCAGATGGATGTATTAGGAATTCAGGTGAGTTACTTGAGTCTGCTTATGATTTATTTAATGTTTTACTCCAGTAAACATGTATACCACAACAACTTAGCCATGTTGATGAATTTACAATTTAATGCCTTGCTCCTTTCACAAAGTCATCACAGTGTCTTGGAATATTATTGCTTGATCTGCACTTTTAAGAGAGAGGATTGCCTCTAAAGATAACCTTCTAATGCAAAATGGGTACTGTCGCTAGTGTACTATTTAATTCAGGACTTTACCACCTTTTTTGTCATTTGATGATAGTAGGGTACTCACGATGGTGGTTCGACCACCATCACCACTGCGGGCCTGCCCGCTATATTATGATGGTGGCGGTAGGACCACAAGACTGCTGCCAGGATCCAGAATCCCACTGTGTTGTTGGTGTGAAAAAGGGGCCTCAATATGCTGGCGGTGCCGATGCCTGCACCACTGAGCATGTTACACCTGTATATCCAAAGCCCTGAAAAGGGTGGCGGACATGCAGGGAGGCCTAACAGGGCCCACAGCTGAATCTGGGCCTGGGGCTGTGTGCGGGGGGGCGCACATGTTGTGCCACCCCCCCTGGAATTGCACTATAGTTACTGCATGATGTGGCATGCATGACATGGTGCATGCCACACCGTGCTGAAAGGTGCTGCAGGCACTCTCACAGCAGCAGTATGCTGTTGAGGCTATGAGCCTAACACGCCGCCGCTGTGAGACCTCCGTTGCACCATCTGCCCGCACTGGATTAAGCTCATAATCCGGCAGGCATGCTCACCGCTGCCTTGGTGGTCTTCCTGGGACCGCCTCATAGGCGGTCCCATTGGAAGACTGCCAAAGTAGTAATAAGGCCCTTAGTGTGTTGCTGCAGTAATGATGCATACCTCAACAAGTTAGCCCTTTTGAAAAATGTTCTGTTTAATGCCTTGGTCCTTTTGCAAAGTCATCAGAGTGTCTAGGTATGGTGTTGTTTCATATGCACTTTTTAAAGAGAGGACTGTCCCTAAAGAAACCCTCCTATTACTGTTTGTACTTAATACATAGTGTCACCAGTCCACTAGAGTTCATTTTACTCTGTTTTCATGGGTCAGTAGCAGAGGGCTCCAGGCAGTTTATTTCACATGATCTTAGGTGTCAATAGAAGCGCACCACAAGGTTATACCTGGGCTAAACTCTTGTTTCTAGTTGCTGAAATTCTAAAATTGTGTCCAAAAGTAATTTGGAGTGAATAAGAGTGGTGGAAGATGCTTTTTTAGTTGTCTATCTGTAGGTGATGTTCACTGTTTTGGAACGCCTAGCTTTCAGAGGATATGTGAAGGGGATTTTGAACAGGTTACAGATGGTTGAGTTGGATTTGGGCTTTCAGGTTGTATGAGAGGAATGTACAAATGTCTACAAATGCAGAAGTTTGAAGTGGCTAGTTTCTGTCTTAAAGCCTATATTGGTGTACAGTGTTCAAGTAAGAGTTTTGAGAGGGTTGTATTAGGAATTGGGGGTGCGTTATATGAGTTTGATGCTGGGTTTATTTCTTTTGGTAAACAGCAGAGATCCTTTTGTTACTTGCAGTCCATACGTTACAGTCCTTCTAATATAGCACAGTGAGCTGAAAACCAGCACCAAAGAGCTTCTTGAAAACAAAGGTACAGGGTTACTTGGTTGGTATAGGGTTAAGACTGGGAATGAGAATGCACAAAAAAGTGGTAAAAAGGCAGTGCATTTAGGAGGCTTAAATAATGTTAGAAATTGGTGTGTGGTATAGCTGCCAAACAACAAACAAGTGACAAATAGGGACGAGATGGAGGAGGGGGAGTGGGGAATAAATCCTTGAAAAACAGTGGAAAGAAGTAAGGGGGTTAGGGTGGAAACAGCAATTTAAAAAAGTGAAATGTCACCTTGTGACAGTATGTGGGGAAGGAAGGAAAGTAATGGATATATTTAAAATGGCCATGAACATTTGCAAAGAGCACCTAGTCCATGATGAATGGTATTTACAACTTCAAAACAGCATTTAAAAGTCTGTCTATAAATTGGTGTCTACCAAAAGGTAAATGCTATTCGTCTTTAAACTTTTAATTGAGCAGTGTAATGGAAATAGTTTCAGATAATTCATGTTCTATTGTTTTGCATGTGGATGACATCTCAAACAACAACCAGTTGAATTTAGGATAAAGGCCCTAAATGTATTTACCTTGTAAAAGAGAACTAAATGATTCTATGTAATAGAAATATAAAAACTCTGACCCATAGGATAAAAGCAGCTGTTCTAATTTTTTCTTGCACAAAATTATTACTGTTCCAAACTCTAAGACAGTTTTGCCTTCCTAAAAGTAAATGTCCCTATTTGATCATACGATAACTTGCTTTTTGTCGAATATTATGGACCTAATAAAGCTTATTGTCCTGCCACTGTAGCACTACTCTATTTCTCCCTACTTTGTATTGCTTTTTCAAGAATGTCTTTCCTCAATTTGTCTCTCTCTCCACAGTGCCTGATGCCATCTGGCCCTGGTTGGTGCTTTATAAAACTGACTACATTAATAAAGTGAAAAAAATAAAGAATAAACGCAATACAAAACTATACAATACAGTACAATAGAGTACAATTCCATGCAATACAATCCTGCTGGAAATGTGGTTTAATACAATACATTAAAAAGATTTCCAACAGAATTCAAAATGCTTATAATTCATGTTGCGACGAAGGCCCTAAATGTGAATACCTTGTAAAAGGGTACAAAAATATTAAAATAGAAAAAATTAACTAATATATTTGATCTTATTACTGTGAGGCCTGAAATATATAAATATATTTTGGGGTGGGAGGAACTCAGCAGAATCCCATGGAGTTTCATAAAAACTTTGTGAGATTCCATGGAGTTTCACCAACAGGCAGAAAATATGTAGCTCATGCTGCAAGTTGGAGAAGGTAGTGCGAGCAGCACAGAAAAATTAGCCCGAACTGCACTATGAGTTGCACAGAAGCGCGCAATCATTTGAGGTAATTTTGCTGCCACTCGAGCAGAAAATCTACTCAAGCGGCAGCGATTCTACTCGAGTGGCAGCACTCTGACTGTGACTGCTAGCGACCTCCTGTGTAAAATAATCATGATAGGTGATGACAAATCTCACAGCTGAAAGATTCCGTCATGTGGCGATTGGCGGTATTTGAACGGAACTCTGCAATGAAGTAATGCAGAGTGACCAAAATTTCTCCAAATCCGTGGGCGCAATGAAACATTCTGCTCTCCCCTAAATGTAATTCTACAATTTTTCAAAAGATATGAAAAATGGCATATTATATTTACAAGTCCATACCCATTTAAATCAATAATCATACTGCTACAACTATGATAAATTAACATAAGTTTTAAAACCTTAAACAATTGAGTGTGGAAAAAAAATTATTGAAATGAAATAGCAAATCTTTTAAGCAAATGTAATGTATTTCAATATGTTTTTGGCCTCAAAATGCAATTAATGGAGCCTCCTTAACTTCATTTTGATTAATAATTGGTCTGTGGTATTTACCTAAAGAAATGATGAAATCTAGAGCAAGATCCTGTGTCGCTAGAAAAATTCGGGAACTGCACTTTGACAGCTACCGCACCCACATTGCAGACCTACCATGAAAATTGATATTTCATCATTTCTAACTTCTCATTGAAAATGTTGTATTTCAATGATGTATGTATGTATGTATGTGGTGTTTCTATAGTGCAAACTAGCAAAAATGCAGCAAAGCCCTGTACATGGTCAAAGACAAGCTTAAAGTCAATGAGTAATAGGACAGGAAGCTGGGTCATGGGCGGTTAGTGTGTTGTGAAGTAATGTTCTTTAAAGAGGAAATCTTCAACTCTTTCCTAAATGGGATCAGTGTTGGGGTGGTCCTGAGAGTTACTGGGATGTTGCTCTAGACCCTGGGTGCATGGATGGAAAAGGTCTGCTGCCTTCTTTTTTACACTTAGTCTGAAGTTGAATGATGTCCTGGCTGCAGGTGTATCCTGAAAATAGGAGACGTCCCCCTGCGCACAGCTCAGAGCCCCTAGGAACAGGGGTTGGTGAGGTTTCAACACTCAGTGTTCATAAGTTTAGAAAGAATGAGATACAGCAAACTTTGATTGGATGTTTCAGTCGATATTTAGTGAATCATATCAGTGAATAATCATCCATTTGAATCCAAATGTTAATCATTACAGAGATTGGCCCAATGCATTTCGGTCCCGAACGGACCTTCATCAGGGGACGTATCTATAAAGTATGATAAAACGCAAGAGTCAGGAAGTCAACTGACGAGAATATAGCTGTCATAACATTAATAAGTTGAAAATGATGAGGTGTTCAAATGTGTGGCTTAATAGTATTAATCAAACATGCACGGTGAGAAATAACAAAGCGTCTGTGGATCAAAACTGTGAGGTCCGGTTAGTCCGTAGATATAACGGTGTGAAAACTAAACCGAATGTAACGACGTGATCGGGTGAAATCATAAGTCGTAATGGGTGAAGGAGTGACTCTATGGAATATAATCAAGATCGTGAGTTTGTAAGTGGTGGTCGGTACAAACAAGATTCTAAACAAAAAGAAAAAGAAAAAATCGTGTGCAAACGGGCTGTGCCGGTTCGAGTGTACTAAATGAAAGCTGTGGTGCTCGAGCACAAAATATACCAGTGCGCTGCTGCGTTAAGAATAACGTGGTTTAGAAATAAAATATAACGGCTGAAATAAGGAGGTGAAGAAAAACTTACGAAACGCGGTGCGCTTTCATGGTGCTCCGGCTATCTCGTGGTTAACATTAACGCAAACGCAGAAACGCGCTTCCGAGGTGATTTTAGTAACGTGCCAAATAAACAAAGAAAGAGGACTACTCTAGACGAATAGGTGCGGGCGCCATATTGAGATGACGGAAATAACAGAGAAGAGTAACAAGAACAGTGTGCTTGAGGTGATGATAAATGTAGTTGAATAAAAACGATGAGAGAGAAATAAAAGTAGGACAGTGAAGAGAGATAAAAAAGGATGGGTAGATGAGTAAACAGTAAAAATAAGATGAAAACAGTTAAGACTGGAATAACAGGGCCTAAAACAATGGAATAACATAAGAAGCTGAGGTGAAGAGATCACAGGTAACACAAGAATTCCATGCGGTCATTGAGTCCGTTCGGCTTCATTGAGTTCAACAGTTTGATCCAATGATTTTCCCTACGGAAAAGCAGATTGTGGATGTCTCTTCCTTCTTTGGGTTCCACAGTTTCAAGTACCATGAATTTAAGTTGACTGATGTTGTGATGGAATTCAGTAAAATGTGCGGCTATGGTGGATTTTGTGTTGTTGGTACGGATGTTGCTCTTATGTTCTAGAATCCTAGTCCTCACTTTTCTTTCAGTTTTGCCAACATACACAAATCCACAAGGACTTTTGAGAAGGTAGATAACGTTCATGGTGTTGCATGTAGCATTAACTTTGAGGTTGATTTTGTGACCCTTCATAGGATGGTTGATGAAGGGACCGGTAATCACGTTGTTGCAGTTGCTACAATTGTAGCAGGGTCTGGTTCCTTTGTATGTCGTAGATGAGGATATGTCGTTGGGTTGAGTGAGGATTTCTTTGAGATTTTTACCTCTTCTGAATGCAAAAATGGGTTTGTCTTTGAATAGCCCTCTGAAATCCGGTTCTATGGCCAGTATTGGCCAATGCCTTAGAATTAATCTTTTGTAATGATTACTCATGGTGGAAAATTTTGATACCACAACTGCTCGTTGGCTGATGGGTTTGACCGATTTGGTTAAGAGTTGATTTCTGGAGATTGTGGAACAACGTTGTGTGGCTTGTGTTAAAACTTGTTGTGGATATCCTCTTTGGGAAAACTTGTTGAGCATCTTTTCCATTTCTTGGGTGCAAGTGTCGGGCTGTGAGACAATCCGTTTTACACGTAGTAGTTGTGAATATGGTAGGTGGTTTTTGAGTGCTGATTGATGAAAGCTGTTGAAGTGTAACAGGTTGTTACGGTCGTTTTTTTTGCGGTGTATAGTAGTTTATAGCTTGTTATGGATACGACTGATTTTAACATCGAGAAATGTGGTAGAATACTCTTGCATTTTGAAGGTGAATTGAATTCTTTCGTTGATGGTGTTCAAGGTGTTGAGTGCTGACATGAGTTCAGAGTGTGCTCCTTTCCAAATGAAGAAGATATCGTCAATGTATCTTAGAAAAATGATGACATGATCTTGCCATGTGTTGTTGTTCAGTATATTTTCAGTTTCAAATTTTTCCATGAAGATATTGGCATATGCCGGTGCGGCACAATTGCCCATCGATGTACCAGTGAGCTGTAAATACCATTGGTCTTGCCATTTGAAGTAGCTATGATAGTAGTTCTAAAAGAAACAATTGTAGTTGAGGGTCCAAAATTGAATGTACAAGCGTGTGTTCGATGGCGGAGATGCCTACATCGTGTGGAATGGAAGTGTACAGAGATGTCACATCGACAGTGCATAGCCAGTATTCGTTGTTGTCATCCAAGGTGATGGTATTAATTTTGTTGATGAAGTCTGTGGTGTCTCTGACATAGCTACTCATGTTTAATACAAAAGGTTGTAGGTATCTATCCAACAGTTTGCCAATGGGTTCGTGTAGACTACCTCTGGTGGAAACGATAGGTCGAAAAGGAGGTTTTTCGATGTTCTTATGTATCTTTGGTAGCATGTATAAGGAAGGTGACCGGGGATGGCTTTTCAACAAAAATTTGTATGCCTTCTCTGGAATCACGCCATCATTGAGAGCTTTCAGTAGAATTTCTTGGAGAATAGATGTGAATTGTTCTGTGGGGTTGTGAGTTAACTTCATGTATGTGTCAGTGTCAGATACGTGATTTAATACTTGTTGTGTATAGAACTCCGTATCCATGATAACTAGTGCTCCTCCCTTGTCGGCGTTCTGACATGTTATATTGGGGTTGTTGGCTAATTTTAGGAGGATGTTGTGCTCTTTGACCGAAAGGTTTCGATGTTTAGATTTCTTAGTGAAAGGTAGCGATTGTAAGTCCTTTTTCACCAATGTCTCAAAGGTGTCCAAGCTTTTGTGGCTAACGGGAGCCATGTAGGTACTGGGTGATTTGAGACCTTTTAAGAAATCACTTTTCTGAGGTTCATCAATTTGAGTGACATTTTCAAAGAAATTTTGAAGTCGTAGGTTGCGCATCAGTTTGAAAAAACTGATTTCCAATTCCAAGGTGTTGGTATGGCAGGTGGGTACAAAGGATGTACCTTTTTGTAAGGTTTTAAGTTCCATGGAGTTCAATGAATAAGAGGAAATGTTGCTAACCAGGATGTTGTCATCTAGGGTCTCCTGCCCCCTCTCTGACGTTTGCTGGTAACCGGAATGGTCTTCGGTTCGAGTGGTTCCTTGTCTTTTTCTTTGGCTCCTCCTGGGTCGTCTTTGTCCCCGGTGTCTTCTAAAAAAGAAGCCGAAGTGCCGGGGGTTGGTACATCCGGGTGAATTGTTGACGAAGGCGGTCGCATGGGTGGTTGATTAGATGGTCTGGTTCTGGTTTCGCTTCCAGATGAAGAAGTATCTGTATCAGTGTTGTGAGATGGTCGATTCTGTCTGCGTCTTGCGTATACTTCGGCCCATGTGTAGACCTCTCCCAATTTATAATCAATTGTATCGCGTTTATATTTGCGAATATTCCTCTCATTGATTTCCACAGAATATTTATCAAGTTGTATGTTGATGTCTTCTAACATTTTGGTGAAGTCATTGGGATCCATCATATTGGTAAGCTCAGATTTGGTTGTTGAGATATCCTTGGAGAGATCTTCCAAAACCTTCGAAAGCTCTTCGATGATTAACAAGATAAGATCGAGGGAGCACTTGTTAAGAATGGCGTACCATCTTTCTACAAATTTGGGACTCTGTCTACAGAGAAGAGGTTTCAGAGCAATCCGCAATCCTCGGGGAATTCTCTGTGCACGATGGTATTTGATGAGGGTAGACGCGTGTAATCTTTGGTTGATTTCTCGCCTTGATAGGTATAATAATTGTCGAATGTTGCTGTCTTTGTTTTTGATGCTTAATGAAGGTGTGATTTCTTCCTGAATCAATGCGTAAATTTTAGAAACATCGTCTTCAACGAAAGCAAAGGTGTCTGCTCGTAGTTCTGTCATGTTTGAAATGTCGTCAAAAGCCATGTTTAAAGGTGGGTGGTGTGCTGCTTATCATGAGCAGAAAATGAGACAATGAGAGCAAGATATGGATAAGCGCACAACATAAAATTGTAACAGTTTGTAAGGTTGTGGCGTGCTGCTGGGGTATCACTCTCTGATCCAGAATGTCGAAGCAAATAACCAAATAAGCGTATCCTGAAAATAGGAGACGTCCCCCTGCGCACAGCTCAGAGCCCCTAGGAACAGGGGTTGGTGAGGTTTCAACACTCAGTGTTCATAAGTTTAAAAAAGAATGAGATACAGCAAACTTTGATTGGATGTTTCAGTCGATATTTAGTGAATCATATCAGTGAATAATCATCCATTTGAATCCAAATGTTAATCATTACAGAGATTGGCCCAATGCATTTCGGTCCCGAACGGACCTTCGTCAGGGGACGTATCTATAAAGTATGATAAAACGCAAGAGTCAGGAAGTCAACTGACGAGAATATAGCTGTCATAACATTAATAAGTTGAAAATGATGAGGTGTTCAAATGTGTGGCTTAATAGTATTAATCAAACATGCACGGTGAGAAATAACAAAGCGTCTGTGGATCAAAACTGTGAGGTCCGGTTAGTCCGTAGATATAACGGTGTGAAAACTAAACCGAATGTAACGACGTGATCGGGTGAAATCATAAGTCGTAATGGGTGAAGGAGTGACTTTATGGAATATAATCGAGATCGTGAGTTTGTAAGTGGTGGTCGGTACAAACAAGATTCTAAACAAAAAGAAAAAGAAAAATCGTGTGCAACAGGGCTGTGCCGGTTCGAGTGTACTAAATGAAAGCTGTGGTGCTCGAGCACAAAATATACCAGTGCGCAGGATACGCTTATTTGGTTATTTGCTTCGACACTCTGGATCAGAGAGTGATACCCCAGCAGCACGCCACAACCTTACAAACTGTTACAATTTTATGTTGTGCGCTTATCCATATCTTGCTCTCACTGGCTGCAGGTGTGCCAAGAGCCACCATAGATGGTGCGCTTGTCTGCAAGATAAGTGGTGGGGGAGAGGGGGGGTAATGATGGGTTATAAATGATGCAGCTGGCTTTGAAGATGGTGCAGGCCGGCAAGAAAAGCCAATAGACTGCAATACAGATCGGGTGATGTGATTATATTTCTTTAGGCCTTGATGAGACTTGTGTAAGATGCCTCTAAGAGGTGCCAGTGTGGAGTCTGAGAGGCCATGGAGTAGGGCATTACTACCATACAGATGCAAGAGAACGAGGGCTTGAACAGCTAATCTGAAGTCACTATCTAGAAGAAACGATTGGACTTTCTTTAGAAGAGAGAGCTTGTACGAGGCTGTCTTTATTTTTTGGCCGCGTGTTCCTTAAGGGTCAAGTTGCTGTCCAGGGTGAATCCAAGTGACTTACTAATCAGTGAGAGTTGGGGTTAAAAGCCATCAAAGTTCATGTCATTGAGCCAGGTTTGTATTGTAACTTGTTTGTTGTTCTTGGCAAATAGCAGGACTTTTTTCTTGGTTTGGGTGAGCTGGTAGATGCTGGACATCCCGGCATGGATGATGTGCAAGCAAAGTTTGAGGCATTGGATGTCTGACACTTAGGAGGCTTTCAAGTAGAGTTGTGTATCATTGGCATACTGGTAAATCTTATCTGTGAGCTATCTGTGAGTAGAGCACCCTGCTGCTCCATGTAAAGGTTGAAGATAACAGGAGACAGAATGGAATTCTGGGAGACTCTACTCTTGATAGGTATCTTTCGTAACCTGAAGGTGACCATGTGAGCAAACTGGTGTTGGTAGAAATAGAACCAGTGAAGGACATTTTTGGTCAATCTCCTTTGAAACTCCAGGGTGTGTATGAGGATGGGATGGTTGACGGTGTCGAAGGTAGCGGAGAGATCCAGTAATATCAGGAGGCAGGTGTTATCTTCATCTGTGGTCAAGAGGGCATCAGCTACAATGTTTAAGGTGCTGCAGTATGATCTGAACCCAGATTGGTTGTTGTGCAGAATATGGCTAGCATTGATGTGATCTTGGAGTTGACTATTGACTACTTTTTCAGTGATTTTACCTATGAATGGTAGGTAAGTGATGGGCCTGGGTGTCCACCCTACAAATTGACACCATAGTTTTGCTGGGCTGCGATATTGAGGACCAATGTCTATACCTGACTCCACATATATATGATCCTACATGGTAAATATATCTTCATGGTACATAGTATTGGAGATGGGAATAGTAAATCTATGCTTCCCTATATGCACTTACTTTTCATTATTTTGAAACTTGATATTCTCTCTTTGATATTCTTAAATTATGATATTATAGGGGTCGATATTCAGTAGAACAACCATGAGCTGGTAGTTGACAGGTCATTAGGGCCTAGTGTAGGTTTCCTTAGGAATGGGAGGATCTGGCCTGACTTAGGAGCATCTGAGAAGATGCCTTGAGTGAGGGAGACTTTGACAATAGTAAGTAGGGGTAAGAGAGCAGCCCCAGGAGAGTTTTGATGAAGGGCGATGGTAAAACATCATCTTCATAAGAAGTGGCTTTAAAGGAGTTGAGTATGTTAACTGGAACTGGGAAAGATATTTTGATAAAGGCTGAACATTGCAAAATTAAACGGGAAGAGGGTATAAGAGATAAAGCAGGCTTGGTATTGCCAATGTGCTGTAGGATTGTCTGAATGTATTCACTGAAGAAGAGGTTGATGTGGAGTGAGGAATGGGGGGGGTCAGGCAGAGGGATGAGGTAGTGCTTGATTGTCTTGAATAGCAGTGGAATATTGAATTTGAAGCAATGCCAAACATATTCTATGGGGTGTAAGTGAAACATTATTTTTCTCTTTCATAAGAAAGCTCTTGGGGTTCTCATAAGAACTAGACAATGCCTGTTCTAACTGGACCTGTTGGGAAAATGCAGTCCATCTTATATAATAGTTTATGCTTGAAATTAGCATAGCTTTCAACTATGTACACGGGAAATCCATATGTGCAAAACTGGAAACATGGGGAATACTGGAGCATTAATTAACATTCATGCAGAGAGGAGACCTGTGTGCAAGTCAAAATGAGCTTATTTAATGGCGCTTAGCAGCACTGATTTCCAATTGGTCAAAGAATCACCTCAAATCTGTCACAGCAAAACTACCTACGTTATATTTTTTCAAAAATAAAGAAGTAGTTCAAATACTTGACCTTATTTGGTAGTAATGCTTTTGATATTTTTAGTTCAATAACAATGTAAATTGGTGTAAACAAAATAAAATATTTGAAACACATTTCAAAATGTCAACAATTCTTCAAATTCCATGTTTTGACATCTCTAACCTTCTTCAAAACAGCATTTGAGATAAACATATCACCAATAAGTTTTTAAGTGATTCAATGGCAACTCCTGGATGATTATTTAGTCTAGGACCACTTGGAGAGTTCCACTGCTGTACTAAGACTATAAACTTGATTGGAGTTGACTCTTAGAACTGGACACATAACTTCTCCATCCAAATCAAAGTTGGAACTAGAGCTGAGTAGTAACTGGGTCAATCAGGTCCCTGAGTTATCCTGGGGGAACATGGTGATGGAAGGCAAAGGCTCCAAACTCCACTGTACCTCTCCAGAGATTAACACTTTAGGAGGATGCAGTAGAGCAGAAACCATCCTGAAAAAATTAACACACCAAAATGGAGTTACTAATTTTAGCAAAGAGAAATTAGAATCAGTTGAATGCAAGTCATTAAAAGAAATGCTGTGGCTCAGATTGTGTATAAACGTGTAAAGGCTCCATCTTTTCTTCAATGACCTACAGCATGGACAAAAATGTACATGTTGCCATAAACATCTCCTTTTTGCTCCTCACCTTTTTCTTTGTAGAGAAATATATCAGAAGAAAGAAAAGCCAACTTCTATTTTCCTTGTTTAAAATGCAGATACTAACATACCCTATGACCTGCATTTCACTTTGACTGCCGGCTCTGTCAGCAGGCATTGTGACCTCAGAACTCAACTGTAAAATCTTATAACAGATGATCAGCTACATCATTTCTTTATTACAGGTGACTAGAGATGTCACAACTCCTCCGTAATAAGGAAATTAAAGCTGGGCTTTTGTAGAGGGATTGCAGGCAGGAATATAAATGGTCTACAGTGATTACCAGGTATATTTTTCACTGGAGTTCAAAGTGACATCAGATAGACGAGAGCTTTGTAAATGAAGATCAAATCATGAGAGTTTTACATTTTAGTCAAAAGAGTAGAACTGTTCCACCCACCCAATTTTGCTTCTTTGTTCATTCACTTCCTTGTAGATGGGAGCGCGAAACCTACATGCCAACATTTTTACATGTCCCACTGTTTTGACATTCGCGGCAGGCTTTCCTATTGTTCTACGAGTATTATTTAAGATTTCCATTATTTGAGCTTCATTTATGACATGAGTTTGCTTTGTTTGCCCTAAGTTGGCAGGGTATGCCCAGACGTGGGTCCCTTGCTCACTTTGCCACTGGATTCAAGCTAGCCTGGCTGATGAAGGGTGTTACTCAGACACCGGTCCCAGGATGCTTGTTTCCGGTTCAGGAAAGACCTGGCTTGGCAGTTTGGTCTGGACTGTTCCCATGAGGCACAGGGTCAAGACTGATTTGCATATGGCTGGGTCTGAACTGAGGTGGCGAAGTGAGCTAAAAAATGATGATAGATTCAACCCACATCTGTGACTGGGGGTGAGTGTCTGAAAAGTTTCAGCACTCTGTCCATCATCTCCTTGTGTTTGCTTTGATCACAAAACATGACAACATTTCTCCCAGTAAAGGATCTTCAGTCTGGAATGCATAGGTGCATCAGTTAGAAATGAATGTCCACACTAATTCACGTATTTGTACAAGCAAAATTATTGGGAATATTTGTGATTGTCAACATGAGAATATCATTATAACCACTAACTAATAAACCTAAATAATACGCCAATGGACACCTCTAGCTGACCTTCTTTCGTTTTACCATTGCAAACTGGCAGATATGTTGTAGGTGTTTCCAGCTACCAAATGCGCATTGCGATGAGGGTCTTCATCCTAGGTGAGGTTAGTTTATTCTGGATAACCAAAATAAAATCATCACAGCTAAAACAATTGAGATATAACATTGGTTCATCTAGGACATGGGCCATATCATGATGGGCATTACTGGTGCATAGCACAGCCCAGCGTCTTTTTTATGTGAATACATTTAACCCAATATTTTGTTAGTGCTTTATTTGAAAAGTACAGGTCGGAAAACGTGTGAAGATTTGCCTCTTTCTGTTTTAGAGCTGTGCTGTTTGAAAATATAGCACCTACTCAAAGAAATATCGGCATAAATGAATTTACTATACACATTGCTGGCGCAAAAAGCAGGCACGTAGCTCTGCGCTGGGGCAGGAAAACCCTTCACGATATTGTTCCAGGTGGCTGTGCGCTAGGAGGCCCTGTTACCCATTCTGAGCTAAACAATTCTTATTCTTTGGCTACTGTTGAATTCTATTAAATAAATATGGCACCTAAGCAGGGCTGGACTGGGAACCCAAAGCAGCCCTGGCAAATGTTCTCAGACCACCCCCATATGGTGCATAGAAAGCGAGCGAGCGAGCCTGACCACTATAAGCGGGCTTGGGGGCTTCTCCCCCCAAAGAAAATTTTGGGGAAAAAATGGTGCATTCCACAACACATTTTTCTGTGTTTAAAACTGCTGCGCTGCTACAAAACCGGTCCCTGGTAACAAAAGAGGCCCCCCACTTTTCCATCCTCCCGGGAAATGCCTGATGCCAGGTACGGCCAGTCCGGCCTTGCATCTAAGCTTTGTCTTTTAATTTTCAAAACATTTTAAGTTGTGTGTTGGTAAGTGACACTCAAAAACACATAAAATGAATAAAGATTGAGTACAAGCAGTGAAGTATTTTTTCTAGGGCTTCCCTAAGATGCTCATTGAAAATAAATGAGAACTTTCAGCATCACAAGGAAACAATGTGTCGATAGAAGGCCTAGCCAGGGAGCGAGGTTAATATTACATACAATATTTCATACGCCAGCTCTGAAAATACTCAACTGGCTCAAGCAGCACTTACGTTCCAAGTTTGCCTCAGCTCCTGGGCCCTTTAGTGCATGTGAACAGATGATAATATGCCGTAAGTTACCAGAGCACTGTGGAATAACAATGAACATTACAAAGATGTTTTCAGAGATTTAGGTGGAAGGTCTGGGAGAGCATGTTAGGCCACTGATGCAGACAGTTTGATGGGGTAGGATGCACGCAGAAATGTGGCTGCCCGTACAGCACGCCTAGGACTTACCAAGGTCCCAGATACACACTGGACTTATTAAAGTCCAGGGTAATGGTTTTCTCCTACAGGGAATGCTCTATGTTTTGAGAAAAAAACTTGACATTTATTGTGTGCAGATTCCCTAATGAACGAGGAAGAGACTGGGTATTCATAGCACAAGTTATTAGGCCAACCGTCTATGATAATGACAGGCTATTGGTCTCACAAATTGGAGAATGGTTTGGAGGCAATTAAATAAGGACTGACGAGGGGATAGTGCTACAATTCAGACATTTGACAGTGTATAATAGGTCTTTGGCCATGTTAGGTCTGCAAACAAACTGGTCCTGCCATTTGAATTGGATATGTGGATCTCGGATTCTGCATTATACAATTATGTCAGGTCTTTCTAATTAGCCATGAAAAAGTCCAGTGTTTGACAAAACATGTGTCGGCTGGATCCTCTGTATTCTATATGATGGCGTGAGACTCATTAAAGAAACTACTTACCACTTCTTATGAGTCTTGGACTACTGGTTTGAAGAGGAGAAAACAAGGACTACTTTATGTTGACTGCTGGCAAAAAATATACTACCGAGCCACAACACTACATGTTTTTATATGTGCAAGAGTGCTCCAATTATGTTCAATATGTTTTAGAAGTGGTTGCCACAGTTTTTATAGTACCCTGCTTAGCGACATTGTGGCAATCGATGTCTAATATTGTGTGGGCACCATTATTTAGTGAAATAGGACAAAATTTCACATGTGGGGAAGTGCAACACTAGTTACCACAGTTGCCTAACCTTATTTTGTATGATACAGATGAGACAGAGCCTGGGTCTTGGAGGGAAGCAGGGCTACTGGCTACATCCCACTGTCTTAATTCCCAATTCTAAGTAGGATATCTTCTTGATTAAGGAAAATAATTTAACCAGGTGTAAGCCATTCAAAATAGGAACATATAAAGTGCAAATACAAATGATATACAGATCAGAAATTCATGTTAGAATAATAGAATGATAAATACGAATATTAAGAATATTTTTCATGAAATACCATTTAAGGAATTTGTTTTCTATCACAATATATGCATAATTTGTCCATGTGGGCTTTTCTGCAATTTGTAACAGAGACTCAAGAGTCTTCCTCATAGGGCTGGCCTCAAGGCAAGAGAAACTATATTTGAAAATTTGTCTTTTTCAAAGTCTGTGCTCTATTTAGCAGTTTGCGTACCTCCTATTTTACTAGCATTTCTTGTCTCTTCATCCTTTATATTCTAAAGGTAGTGTGGTAGAGTCTGCTGTCTTGTGTATGTGTGTGTGTGTTTGAGGTATTAGCTGTGACATGGTTGATGACATAATAGTGTTTTCTAGCATTTCTTGTCTCTTCATCCCTTATGTTCTAAAGGTAGTGTGGTATAGTCTGGTGTCTTGTGTGTGTGTGTGTGTGTGTGTGTGTGTGTGTGCGTGTGTGAGGTATTAGCTGTGACATGGTGGATGACACAGTAGTGTTTTAGACGCATTGATCTAGCTTGCTGGAATGTTCATGAGATGATACCGAGGAGTCGGTGGGACTGAATGTTTTCTCCTTGGCTCTGCATTCATATGTCTTATATTGATTTTAATACCTTATCAATAAAGAGGTATTTATTTACCTTGGTAAGACTGATGATGGGTAGATAAATAGCTCTTTATTGATAGGGTATTAGTGCTCAAGGTAAAATGGTTGCCTAGACCAGCCTTCTCCAGGATTTGTCATGCATGATTAGCATGAATATTTGACCCTCCATTTGCCTGCACAGTGTCTATGCTACTGTGCAGGCTTACATGGCAGGTGAAATCAACCAATCTTGACTGGCCACAGTCAGTAACGCACACGCCCTTGGTGATAGGCTCCCTCCGTGCATTCTCCCACCAAATAGGTATTGATGTTTTGGATAAGGGACATAGAGCTGTCGATATTAATTTTCTTTGTATTTATTCCCTCACAGGTACATTTCCACAAAGAGTTCCTTGTGTTGTATTGTTTCTAAATTGAGGTGATTTGCTTTGCACACTGAGATGCCTAGCTCATAGAACCATCAATCCTCTTCCTTCCTTGATCACCATGTAACGTTGTAGCTCTCCCGTTTTTCGAGAATTAACTGTATGAGGAAGCTGCGTTAATCTTTACTTAAAAAATTCTAAACTTTAGATTGATTTCGGCAGTTGGGTTGTATTGATCTGCAAAGCTTTGTGTGCCTCACTAAAAGCCAGTCTTTATTTCACCCTTTACTGGCTGCAGCCGTAAATATGCTCACCCCTCCTGGAGTCTGGGATTGATGGTTATTGGAGAAGATGGCTTCCAACTGAGGTTGGTAAAGCTTAACCTCTGGAGGACAGCCGCGAGGCACTTAGCCACGGTCATATATAACAGGCAGGTCCATTTTTGACATTTACCTGGTTGTTAAAGTGAGGACAAGGGATGCTAAACGAATTAAAGTGACAGAGGCACGTGTGCACAATTAATCAGTGGCTATAAAGACAACAATCCTGAAACAAGCGCTTCTGCCACGTGGTCATCATATCATACAACAGATTATTTCACCACAAACCATATTCCTAATCGAAATGCAGCGTGAAACAAAAAACGTGTTTTTGTTTTACCAAAGATGCATGTATTTTTTGTAATATGTTTTTCTGAATTTTTACAGTAATTGCGATGTAACTGACTTACAGGAACCTTTGTCTCTGTGTCTGAAGGCTGCTTGCTCGCTGTAAGCGTGAACGCTGCAGATAGATGTCATTAGCTATCCATGAAATATAATTATATAAGTCATTATTGAAAACATAACAACATCACAGAACACCAGTTCTTTGAATGACATTTTTGAAGTGGGTGCTAATTGGACATTCGTTTCTCAATCGCTGGGAATGACTAAAGCACGGAAGAGAGAAAATCGACTCTTAGAGTTATCAACTAACCCTGGCCCTATTTCATATGCCACTTAAATAAAATAATTGATTTTTTAAGAACTGGCACGTGTGTTGGAGCAAGTCTTACAGGAAAGCGAATGTATTTAAAAGTGGCAATAAATCTAAGTCTCTCATTCCAAATTTGGTGCAGTAATGCCACATCTGTTGCGTATTCACACCCTGAATATGATAGGTACAAGATGCACCATTACCACAGCATTCCAACAGCCACACCTTTGAATGACGAAAAATGTGTTATGTGTTTCCCAGGTGCAAAATACACAGGGCCCTATTTATGAGGCCTTACGACACTTTTGCGTTGCATCAAAAAGTGCGCCATGTTGCCCCCTATTTAGAAAGTGACACATCTAAGCAGATGCGTCACTTTGCAAAGTCCTGCACTACATTACACCTGCGTCAGGTATAATGTATGCATGGTGGAGGTTCCCGCTTAAAAAGCCTCGTAGAAGTGGCACAGTGAATTCTATCGGATTTCACTGCGCCACTACTAGGACACAATTGCGTCAAAATCTTACGCCTGGCTCCCAGCATCCGTATGGATTTGGCCAAGGCTAAGTTGGTGGTTCTCAGGTTTCTTGAGGGGATATAAAACTCCATTGTGGCATGAAGAATCACAGGATCAGTGTTACATAAGACCCTGTGAGCATGGCAAAAAAGTTTACATTTTGCCCTTTTCCGGATAGGAAGAAAATGAAGGGATTTTAGGCTAGCCGAGACTGAACTATATCTATCTTTATTACATATGAGCTTTGCCTCAATATTTTGAATTTCCAGTAGGCAGGTGAAAAGGCGGTCAGCCATTCCCATGTATAGGGCATTACCATAGTCCAATATACTGATTACAAGGGCTTGACTATGGTCCTGTGCCAACCTACTGGGATCCAGTGGAAGAGTTTTTTTAAGGTGATTGAGCAGGCCAAACATTTGGTGCATGTGGCAATGACTTGCTCCTGCATGGTCAAGGACTTATCATCAAGACACCCAGATTTTTCACTGCTTTTTTTGGCATAGGTGTGGGTCCCAAAGATGCCGGCCATCAGGATGAGTCTCAGATCAGATGGGCACATCCAAATAATACAATTTCAGATTTCTCCACATTTAGCGTTAAGCAATGTCTTCTCATCCAGCTATCAACCTCAGGGAGGCATCCAGAATGATTCTGTTGAGTGCCATCTTGTTTCTCTCCTATGGAGATGACTAATTTTGTTTTTGCAGATGACTAATTGCGTGTCATCAGCTTATGAGCACATATGGAATCTCCACTTGTGAACCACCTTCAAAAGGGGTGAGATGTACATGTTAAATAGAGTAGGGCTCAGAGAAGAGTCCAGCAGTATCCCGCATTTAGAGCTGTGGGGAGAAGATCTGACTGTGTTCAGCTTGAGAGCATGGGTCCTTTTATTCAGTAGTGACCCGAACCAACTTAGGGCAGAAAAATAAAGTTCTGCCTCATGATGTTTATGTATAAATTGACAGTGCGAAAAAGTGTCAAATTCTGCAGAAAAGATAAAGTAGAATCAGGGCAACATCAACATGCCCATGTTTGTATCCTGATAATTTATTTACAGCTACATGATGTTGTGCTTTGCTATATCTTTCGTCAGACCCCTGAGGTGGGTGAGGTGAGAATGGAAGAAAAGTACCCACAACATGAGAACATGTTGCCATTCGGTGATAAAGACAAGCAAAGGGGACGACGGACTCGTATAGCGAGCGCGTCCCTGATAAACGGTGTTACTAGCAAGCGCCATATTGAAATGATAGAGAATCCATTGAGATAATAGTACTAAAGTGTAAACTCCTGCTCGCGAGTGCCTACTGGTAGGCTTAAATTTATTTAAGAGAAGAGTGAAAAGCTAACCTAATAAGTCAGTAAGTTAGGAGGACCTATGAGAGTACTCAATGTAAACAACGTTATGCGTGGGCGCCATATTGCATATTGCCATCGTCACAACCCTATTGGAAAAGATAATTAACATTCTATTTATTTTATTTATTTATTTGTTTATTTTAAAGGTTTTATATAGTGCTGGCTGGACCCGGAGGTATCAGAGCGCTTTACATAAGGGAAGATAGTACAGGCACAATACAGTTATACATAACGTAGAGGTCACATAGGTCAGGTTATAAAGAACAGATAGCATAATACAAATTAGCAAATGTCAAACCAAAAGAGAAAGAAACATAAATAAAATTAATACATGTAGCCGAATTATATATAGCAGCCTGAGATGGAGGGAGGCTAGGTGGTAGGAGGGTGGAGGGAGGTGAGGCATGAATGGGTTAGAGAAAATTAGACAAAAAGTGGGGGGTAGTAATTGAGAGGAGGGGAGTATGGTAGGAAGAGGGAAAGAAAAAGGGAAGGCAGGGAGGGAAAAGGAGGGGAAGGGGAGAGAGAAGGGAAAAGTATGGAAAGGAAAGGATTATGGACCCCAATATTTCTTGAGCAAGTGCAGTTTGAAATCTTTTTTAAAGCTGATGTAGAAGGGGTTACAGCGCAGGTCTTTAGGGAGGGCATTCCAGATGCTGGGGGCATATGCGGAGAAAGAGCGAGATTGTGTGGATTTCTTTTTTGTCAGGGGAGGGACAAGGAGGAGGGCATTGGTGCTTCTCAACGGTCAGGCACAGCCTGCTTTGATGAGTTTATCAGTGAGATATAGCGGGCCTTTTAGTGAAGAGCTTTGTGAGTAATGCATGCCATCTTGTAGGTGGATCTGCCTTTGATGGGCAGCCATTTAGGGCCTTAAGGGCTGGGGAGATGTGATCAAAGCATTTGCAGTCGGTGATTAGCCTGGCCGCCAGATTTAGCACAGATTTGAGTGAGGTAGGGTGAACTTTTGGGTTTTCAGAGAGGATAGCATTACCATAGTCAATTTTCGAGAGGACAAGTGATTGGACGACCGATTTAAAGTCGTCAGATGGGATAAAGGGTTTGAGTTTCTTGAGATGGCGTACAGTGAAAAGCGCTCCTTTGGCTGAGTTTTTTATGTGGGCCTGGAGGGTTATGCTATTGTCCGTGGTGATGCCAAGTAATTTTATTTTAGGTGAGCGTACAGTTGAGGGCATTAAGGTCAGTGATCCATGCTTGGATAGGATGAAGGATGTTTTTTGGAGAGAAGAGAATGATTTCAGTTTTTTTAGGGTTGAGTTTGAGATGGTTGGAGTGGAACCAGGATTGGATTTTAGACAGGGTGTTCTTGAGGTGTAGAACATCGGAGTGGGATCTGATCTTATAGTACAGTTGGGTGTTGTCAGTGTTGCGGTGGTAGTTGATTCCAGCTTGTTTTTTGAATGAGGGTAAGGGGTTCCATAAAGAGGTTAAAGAGAGAGGGGGAGAGAATAGAACCTGGGGGACGCTGAGGGAGACGGGGGTGGGGGTAGAGAGGCAGTTGTGGATTTTGATTTGTTGTGTTCTGTGTTGGAGGAAGGAGGAGAACCATTTAAGTACCGGGCCATTAAGGCCAAATCGAACTTTGAGCACATTGAGCAAGGCAGGGTGGTTAAAAGTATCAAATGCAGCAGAGAGGTCGAGGAGAATGAATAGGCAGGTCTCGCCATTATCTAGAGAGTGATGAATGCCGGCTACAATATTTAAAATGGCAGTTTCTGTACTGCAGCCTTTTCGGAAGCCAGATTGAGTCGAGTAGGTAAAAGGTGTCAATGTGTATGACCAGAAGAAGAAGGGCACATTTTTCAAGTGCTTTGGAAAGGAGGGGGAGGTTAGAGATGGGGTTGAGATTTTTAAGGACATTATTGTCAGCATTAGGATTGGGAGTGATTTGTCCGAGTTGGAGGGAGGGACACAACCTGAGGAAAGGGAGGAGTTAATGATGGAGGTCCAATAAGGAGCAATGATGTGCTTAAGCTCCAGAACAAGGTTGGCAGGGAGAGGGTCTTTGGTGTGTGAGGACGGTTTAAGTTTGGAGGTGATGTTAGAGACTTCAACCTCCGTTACTGGGTGGAAATTGTGCCAGAAGGTGTTGTTTTTAGGCTGTGAGTTAGAAGGGCTGGTATCAGGAGGGGAAATGACAGGAAGGAGGGATGAAGAGTCGGCGAGGGTGTTAATAGCGAGGGAGGTTGAGAGGTGGAGTCAGCGATAGATATGGGATAAGGAGGGATCTGAGTTGCTAGGAAGGATTGGTCTATTATGACTATTTTTCAGAGACGAAGTTAGCAATTTCTTCGCATCTGTCAGTTGTGGTCGTCAGGGTAGGAGGGGTAGAGGAAGTTTGGTTTCGAACTATGTTGAACAGCTCTCTGGGTCTGTTTTTCGCGTGGTTGAGTTGTGTACGGAAGAAGGAGGCCTTTTCCGTGAAGATGTGTTTCTTGTACGTGGCTCTGGCAGATCTGAGGAGAGCAAGATAGGCGGGGGAAGAGTGTTGTCTCCATGTTCTTTCTGTAAGTCTAAGTGCACGTCTTTCGTCATTGAGGTTAGAATTGAACCATGATTTAGATGGAATGTTTCTTAGGGTTTTTAGTTTGGACGGGGCAATTTGGTCTAAGACATCGATGACCGTTTTGTTAAAATGTTCGGTGAGTTCGTTGGCACTTAGGGAGAGAGGGGTGAGAAGAAGTTGTGCTTGGAGTTTAGACTCAAGTTCACCAGGGGGGATGCGATTAAGATTTCTGGTCCATTTAGAGGTTTTAATGTTATTGGTGTGGGGGAGGGGACTCGAGGTTGTGATAGAGAACAGAATGAGGTGATGGTCAGACCAATCGATGGGGATGATGTTGGAGAGGGAAGCCAAGTCGTTGTTGGTAATGATGGCGTCAAGAGTGGCCCCTTTGGAGTGGGTGGGAGAGTGGCAGAGTTGTTTGAGTTCTTTTAACTCAAGAAGATTGGTGAGGAGGTTGACTGAGGGGTCATCAGTCACATTCCAGTGGAGATTGAAATCTCCAAGGAAGAGATTTTTTGAGTTAGAGAGAGACGATTGAATAAGAACCTCAGATAGTTCCTCAACAAAGGGAAGTGGGTCACCAGGAGGGTGGTAGATATTATGCAGACGAATCAGGGGAGAACCTTGAGACTTAAGTTTGGCTTTGAGGTATTCAAAGGTGTTGTACTCGGGGTTCTTGACAAGGGAAAGTTGAAGTTCATTTTTAAAGATAATTGCTAATCCACCCCCTATTCTCTCAGTTCTGTCTTTTCTGATGGTAGAATAACCTGGGGGGACAGTAAGTCAAGGTTAGAAGTAGAGTGGTCATTGAGCCAGGTTTCCGTGAGGAAGGCGATGTCGATAGCTTCGCTAAGGATAGTTTCTGATATTTCGACTGCATGTCGAACAGCCGAACGGCAGTTAACGAGCATGCAGGCGAGGGGTTATGGAAGTCTTTGGGGGAGAGCGTGAATGGATGGTGTTATGTTGGGGTGAGGGTCTGGGTGAGATGGGAGAGGAGGGGGATCTGTTGGCCCCCAAAATAACGGGAATGATGGAGCTAGGGAGATTGTAGGTGAGGGGTTTAGAGAAGTCTATGGGAGGGGAGTGTGAATGGATGGTGGTACGTCGAGGAATTAGGAAGGTAGGAGTTGCAGAGGACATGGAGGTCGGAAGAGGTGAGATGATTCGGAGGGGCCTATGGTTATGGCAGCCAAGGGGTGTAGTGTTCCACGGTTTTGGGATTAGAGAATCGTTGTGGGTCAGGGAGGACGGGGTTAGAGCAATTAAAGAGGGACTTGGAGTAGAGGGAGTTGAAATATTCTCTCAGCCGTGTGAGTTCAGTCATCAAGGTTAAGAGATTGCGTTCAATGTTGGACAGAGTCTGGATTAAAGGAATAGGGGCGAGCGTGGTTGGGGAAGAGGTGGGGAGAAGGATGGGTTCATTGTTGGTTGGGGAGAAAATCTGGAGTGAGGGGATGGAGACAGTTCGGGGAGGGGGATAAGAGGCGTGCATGGTTTGAAGGATGCATGGAGGGCCGATGAGAAGGACGGGGCATTCCTAGAGTCAGGAGATGTGGTATGAGATGATAAGAGGCCGTGAAGGGGGTGGGTATGGGTGACAGGTGGTGTAAGGGATGGGGCTGCAGTTCTGAGAGAGTGAGGAAGGGGTCGGACCGAGTGGGGGAAATGTGGGGGTTCCGGGAAGGTAAGGTGGCAAGAGTGTGGTTGGGTAGCATTAGGAGTTGGAGGGAGGAGGTCGTTGGAGACCATGTGAGTCTGGGAGATAGATGGTGTTGTATGGAAGCCAGGGGGGGAAGGTCTCAGGAGGGACTGAGTGGTTAGATGTCGAGAATTGAAGGACAGCATTGGCAGTAGAGACATCTAGGGGAGGGGGTATAAGAGTCGAGGGAGATGGAGAGAGTCAAAGGGCGTCTGGGATTGGGCAGAAGGGGGGTTAAGTGAAGGTTTGGATAGAAGGAAGGACAGAGTCTGGAATTTATGTGATGTGCACTTCTGCCTCTAGCAACTGGTCTGGGAGCACAGACTGAATGCAAGAAGGACTCCAAATAACAAACTAAATGAATATGTGCAGGTTTGGAGTTTGGCAGCCACAGCACTCTATTACTCAGTCCTATAAACACTCGGTCCATCTGCCCTATTTAGAGTTGGACAGGCCGCCAGCTTTCTGCCAGTGGTACCCCCACTGTCTCTGTCGATAGAAAGCTTACTCCAGTGGCCTGATGGACTCCTGGATGTCAGAGAAAAGGATTCACACCACCCACCCTATTTAGGACTGATAGTATGATGCCCTTTTTGGGTCGAACCTAGCGCAGCACGCATGCGCTGCCCTAGGAAAACGACTTCTTGTAATCACTCTGGGCTTTCCACATGCTCGTGCGTGTGTTTTTTTTTGCATTATTTTAATTGGTCTTTGTGTGTGTCTTTCTTAAAAAGACAGCACGCAATTGGGCAAAGGCGGCTGCATGTCCCACCATGTATCCGCCCACGGCCTATGGCTTGAGGTTACGAGCAGGGGCGCGCTGTGTGCCATCTGTTCGGTTTAATAATTCAAAGTCTTCGCATTCACTTTGTGGCCGTGCGTCCGGGTACTGTTTTCTGTAATTGCTTTCACTTTGTTGCCGTGCGGCCGGGCACTGTTTTCTTTGATTGCTTTTGTCCTGCCTGCTGCCTGACACTCTCTTTGGCAAAGCGCCTCTCTCTTGCGCCATTCTTTTTATTTACGCTATGCCCCTGCTACTGAACGTTTACAGTGCAATACAGTGACACTCACTCTGACCCTCCCCCTCGCCAGTGATGTCTTGGGGATAACTAGTATTGCCTAAAGGTAAGGTTGCCTAGTCCGGTACGCTCTCTGCCTTTAACCGCTAATTAAGCATGCTGATAAGGAGATTACAAGAACGCGCTGTCTCCCCAAGAACGTTTGTTTTCGCAATGACAACATTCCTTTGATTCACACTTGCCTTACTGTACCCTGTCCACTGCACATACTGGGCTTCAAGCCCTGCTCAGAAAGGGGTGACTTGTGTCCCCATCTCACTGCACTCGTTCACTGCACACGAGCGTGAACGCACGATCAACTACCCCAGTGCACACCAGTTCACTGCACGCCGAAGGGATACACTGGGCACGACTGCATCCCACGCCGCTACTTCTTCACAGACTACACTTCCAGTGAGTGCCACATCTCCCAGCGAACCCCTATATTGTTCCCCACAGCACTCTCCAACACAGCACTATGCTGCACGCCAAAACGCGGTGCAGCATGCCATGACCTGCAGCAAGATCGAGATGCCCAGAGCGGTGAAGACGGACCCTGCGGCCCTGATGGCCTTGCTGCACCTGCTGCCCTCCCCCACGGTCAACCTGGAGATCCTGCACACCAAGGTAAGAGGTTACGGGGTCTCACGGGGATGGGGTGGGGGCACTGGCTGCGGTGCCTGACGTCCGTCCACGCGTGGGCAGCTCCGTAGCCCTCACCAGATCCCTGACTGCGGTAGTTCTACAGACTTCAGCAGGTCTCAAGTTGCAGCACGAGCTCTCAGCCTCCCACACACTGGCCCACACGAGCTCTGGTCTGAAGTTGCACCGCAGCCTGCACTATCCTCCCACCTAAAAAAACTGGCTTGCACGACAGCCGAGCCAGTGGTCTCCCTCCGCAGGTTAGTAACCGCCTCCATCATACACACTGGTTTGTAGAAACGTCATACCTCTTAGTTGCCCCAGCCTGCACTGACCCCTCAGACACACACCGGCCTGCACGCGCTTCATACCCTGCAGATGCTCTGTGATTTGTTGGTCGTCACGAACTCCCCACCCCGCCTGCAGTTAGTTTCATGGGCTGTACTAGTCTGTACTGAGTACTTAGCTTGCACCAGATCCCAGCCTGTCCTAGCTCCCCACCCTTCATTAGCTCCTTAGCCTGCACCACATCCCAGCCTGCCCTAGCTCCCCACACTTCATTGGCTCCTTAGCTTGCACTAGATCCCAGCCTGCCCTAGCTCCCCACCCTTCATTGGCTCCTTAGCTTGCACCAAATCCCAGCCTGCCCTAGCTCCCAACCCTTCATTGGCTCCTTAGCTTGCAGTACATCCTAGCCTACCCTAGTTCCCCACCCTTGGTTAGCTCCCCTCTCTGCACTAGTTCCATGCCCTGTAAAAACTGCTCGCCCAGAGTAGTTCCTTTGCTTGTACTTGTTGCCCCCAAGCGTGCTCTGAACCTCCTGGCTGGACTTCAAGCGCTGCAGGCATTGCATCTGACTGCAGCCGGCACTAGATCCCACGCGGCACTGGATTATTTCTGCTGCATAATATTTGCAGTCTGCATGGGATTCTCACATTCACTTGATCCCCAGCCAGCAGTGGATCCCCATCTCACACCAGTCCCTTACAGCTTGCATCGAATGCCCAGACTGGACTAGATCTCTGGTCTGCACGTAAATCCGTGGCTGACTCTGACTTCCCAGAGTCTACTGGATCCAGATCGAGTCTGCCTCAGACCCAAGGCCTTTACTCCTTCCCCTATCTGCAATCTCTCCAAATCCTGCTCTAGAATAGATTTCAATCCTGCCCCAAGATCCCTGCTTGCATCAGATCCATAATCTGCCCGGTGGGTTGGTAATGTGCTACATGGCTAAACACTTACAAGGTCGCAAAGGCGAGACCTATTGGCTATGCCAATGCTCGTTTATGTCTGACACCACCAGGGAAAACCTGGCAGTGATGGACAAAAAATAAAAATAATGACCCCCACACCCAGGGAAAAAACTCCTTGGGGGTAGAAGTCATCAGTTATATGTTTTTCAAACACCAACACTCACTTTGGGAGTTTGTTTTTTAAAATAAGACATTTGGTGGGTGGCGTCAAAACCAACAGTTGCTGTCCAGAAAACTTTTGGTAGCTTCAGAGCAACCACTGTGATGGTTCCTCTGAAAGTGCAGTGATCACTATTTGGAAGGCAGCGATCTTTAAATATGGTCCTACTCTGTCCATCACGGTGAGGGACATAATGTTCTTTGCCACCCTGGCGGACTGACAGAGTAGTACCACCATACAATAAATCAGACCCTATGAAATCCGATCCCACCAGTCTGAACCATGTTTAAACTGGGGCACTAGTGGTAACAGCCACTCAGGGCAGACAGAGACAGCACAAAACTACGTACCCCCCCCTCTCCTCCTATGAAAGCAAATTTCATACTTAGCATTTGAACAAAAATGTAGTAATTTTATTTAGTCACTCAATATTTATTTGCGTGTGTCTTTGTTTATTTATTTAAACTTGATGTATTTTTAAACTAGGTCTGCCTGAGTGATTTACAAATATTTAACAGAATAACATATATTCATCAACAGTGGAAAAAAACAAAATAGGACAAAAAGATAGCGAAAGGAAACAGAAAATTGAACTACAGTACAAAGAGAGAAAGACTTGCATTTTATGTATATAACTGGCTTAGAAACTATGAACAATGCACATCAGGCCCGATTCACAGAACTTACTTAAGACAAAATCGTAAACTTACTACCATTTTGGTAATCACAGAAGGCACTTACTCATTTTGGTATAAGGCACTTACTCATCAATGAGTAAATGCCTTCTGAGGCACTTACTCATTTTGGTATTCACAGAAGGCACTTACTCATCAATGTGTAAGTGCCTTCTGTGAATACCAAAATGAGTAAGTGTCTTCTGTGAATACCAAAATGGTAGTAAGTTTAGGATTTTGTCTTGTTAGTTCTGTGAATCAGGCCTATAATGGTCACAATTTTTGCACTGCACCTGTTTTTGTGTTCTTTTTTTTAAAACGTACAAGGAAGGTCAACATCGCTTTTTCTCGACAGCTTCTTGTTCAGCGAGCACGAGCATCTCCACGAGTCTTTCATGAGATATGTTTAGCATGTCTGTCTTCTGTGAACCATGAATACACAAAGCTAGGCGACCTAAAGATCTATCTTCTTCACTGACTCATTATTATAGGAAACCTGGGTACTCCATGGGCTTGTGGAAACACTACCATTGGCGCCCTTAGGAACCAGCCATTCTGCCCTCGTCATCTCACATGGTACGTGTGGGTATGATCTTAGTGTGCACTGTTGTGCAGTTGTGTCATGCACGGATCCCGTTTCAGTCGGAAATGCCATTCTTTGATCACAATCTGCAGTATGACTGTATACTTGTAAACACGCATTGACACACTCTCTCAACCTCTCCTTTGAATGTTTGATTCCTCCTACATTTCAGAATTTTGCACAGTGGGAGGGCCGCATAAACACAAATGCTGCACTTCATAGACGCACTACATGCATTTCAAGCTACGTACTGTAAATGCACTCTTTTTTAGGTCGATCCTGTGCCACCTGAAGAAAACGGCCGACTACTCAGAAACAAAAGGCCTTTAGAGGCTGGCCATACAAAACCATCAATGAGTCCTTTGAACGCCGCGCATTGTAACGCGCCACAGAAGCCGCTCTTGCTTCACGGCCAATGCACCTGGCCGTCGCCAGGGTATTGTATTGTAAACTGATTCCATTCACTGCCAAACGCTTTATTTAACCAAAAGCCATTTTAGTCATAGACCTAGAAACTTGCCTGAATGTAGGTGAAACCTCCATCTTAATAAACGACAGCATGCGCTAGCGCGAGGTCGGCCAAACACAAAACTCTAATTTGGTCATTGTTAAACGTCCTAACTCGGCTTCCCGCCCTTGCATGCCCGGCCAGTCAGTAATATCTTCAAAGAATTCCAGCCGGTAACTGAGGCATGGCCTTCTGTTCAGCACGCTATGGAGGGCTAGTCATGCGTTCCTTCTCCAAATGTCCCTCCACTGATCCATTAAATAGTTTCTGAGCCACCGCCCCTTCTTCCCCTGGATCGCAGAGTAATGCGACTTTCATAATTCGCTTTGGTTTTTGTTTACGTCCCTGCTAAGACTTGCGCACGCTCCGTTGGCCAGGCCTGAGGACAGAGAGTCAGGCATCCGTGGCTTGCAGTCTAGGCCCTGCCAGTGACATTGGCGAGACTATGGAAACGTAACGTCGCGTCACGTAAGCCACGCCATCTGCTGCTGCTGGGCTTCAATGCGTTAAAGTTGCTTCCATTTTGTGTTTAGTTTCATAAAATACAGAGGCTTTATTTTAAATAACTTGTGCTGAAAAATCAACTTTTTTTCTTGTGTATAGTATAGCTGCTGCTCAACAGACCTCTCAGACAGAGTGCTGGCCATTTTACACAAAATATCACAAGAACATGAACAAAAGTAGCACTGGGTGGTGATACTTTTAACATCAATTCATTGTAACACTTTTTTTCCCTCTGAGTTTCATGCGAGTGATTCTGTTCTTTGACATATTTCTAAACATATTCGAGGCACCTAGTTGTGTGCGCCCATGGGTACTTTCAGAAATATTTTCCCATCAAAAACATTCGGAGTTGCTTTAATTATAGGGCCTTTAAAAGTCCCATTTCACCCTTCACCTCCCAGTGGTATATTTTCATTATCACAGCCTTCAATAAACTTTCATGGTAATTCTGCAACCAGCTGGCTCTACAACGCACAAACCTAACAACAACAAAAACCTTCCAAAAATCGAAATAATTGAAACACATATTATGCCACAAGGAGAAAGGGGAATGGATGTTTCCTCCTTTGGGAGGCAGCCCTGATGCATATCAGAGGCGGTGTAGCTTTTGAAGGTCACCACATTGATGTGCCACTTCACTAACCATCCTGAGAGGGAGGAGATGTGACCTCCTTCCTGCTCAGGCCTTTGTTCCTGACTCCTGGGTGTGTTCACAGTACCTGGCAGGAGGTCAGAATCCTGTCCTGGTGGCCGTAAGTGCAGGCTGCCAGACAGTGCACAGATGTCGGAGGACCTAACCCTCACTCTCCTGGTCAGGGTAGGTCCTCCGACATCTCACGGAGAAGAAGCAACACTGTACCTTTCAGTGTCAACACCTGCCGGAACACGTTGATACGAGCCATTGACCCCAGTGGGGTTGACTTCCTAGATTGACAGGTACCACACTTAGGGTGCTATGTGTGGTCTATCACTCTCGCTACATTGGACCACCATTGACAGTGCAGATACAACTTATGAATTGCCTTCTAATTGACATTTAGGCAAGAAACATGTTGACGTTGGAGCGCGGTACCCTGTAACATTACAGCAGGGGTGCGCCACACTTAGTTATAACCAGGACAGGATAGGGGCCACACTCATTAAAGTAGTTTTGATTGGACCTCTACTTCCTGTTTTAGCCTCACTTTTTCCACATCTACACTCACCAGGCCCCTCACACACTACACCTTACGGCAAGGAATAAAAGATCTCTGCCAAAGAGCCCCTTCGAGGGTGCCCGTCGGGTATTGCAGCGCTGACCCGACGAGGAGCAGACCCGATGATTAGGAATGACACCTAGCTGGCTAAGTGTCTGAGGGTCCTAATTCCGAAAGGAGGAATCCCCCTCCTCCATCTAGCTATTAAGTGAGCTCTGTCTCACTTATGCAACCTGTACTGTTCAGTCAGGAACTGCATACCCTTTTGTAGTGATTAATTGTTGGGCATGTATGCTGGACCTGGTAAAAACGCCCTAAGTCCCCCTTATTTGTAGACATCTCTCTTCAGAATCATCATCTGTAGCAAGTTCATCCAAATTATGTTTTCTTCGGTAAACAATTTGTCAAACCCAACAAATTATCTATCTATCTATCTATCTATCTATCTATCTATCTATCTATCTATCTATCTATCTATCTATCTATCTATCTATCTATCTATCTATCTATCTATCTATCTATCTATCTATCTATCTATCTATCTATCTATCTATCTATCTATCTATCTATCTATCTATCTATCTATCTATCTATCTATCTATCTATCTACCTACCTACCTACCTACCTACCTACCTACCTACCTATCTATCTATCTATCTATCTATCTATCTATCTATCTATCTATCTATCTATCTATCTATCTATCTATCTATCTATCTATCTATCTATCTATCTATATACATTATTGTGCATATATATATATATATTCACTTAAAAAACCATAGGTTTCACACATGTTATAGTTAGGTGGATATTTCACTCGTAAAAAACCAATAAAATTCCCCCGTTATAGTTAGTTCAGATAACTATAACTCGCGCGCCCGCAATCCACTGCTCATGACGTCACATATTACATCACTCATGACATGGTCAGTGGCATCACTCATGACATCACTGATGACATCATCCTTGTGATAGAGTGGCGGTCGCGCGAGTTATAGTTATCTGAACTAACTATAATAACGGGGGAATTTCATTGGTTTTTTACGAGTGAAATATCCACCTAACTATAACATGTGTGAAACCTATGGTTTTTTAAGTGAATTTGCAAGGTTTTTTAAATGCTAATTCCTAACTATAACGTGTGTGAAACCTATGTTTTTTTCAGTGAATTTGTACGGTTTTTTAAATGCTAATTTCTTTATGTATTATTATTTTTTTATATATTTATTTTACAATAAACTACTTATTAAAATTTTTTGTTGTTGTTTTTTTTGTTTTTCACCGTGCACCCCCGCGATTTAAAAAGAAAATATATACATTTTTTCTGCCTTCGGGGTCCTTCAAGGACCCCCTGACAAAGGCTAGGGGGTCAGAAACTCTCTACCCTGCCCCCTTTTCACGTTCGCCACCTTCCTTTTTCACTCTCGCACTGAAAACAAACAAAATGGCGGACGACACTTCCTGATTTCGACCGATTCGAATGTTGACTAACATGTAGCCACCAATCAGAATTACGCTTGCGCACGTTAGGGTGCTCGCACGGTGCACGCACGGTGCGCGCTTATAGATATTTATATGCTTTTAAATGCTATTTTCTCAGTGTTGGAAGGCGGACCCCGAGGAGTCGGTGAGACCACCAAGGGGGGGCCCTCGACTGCACGAAGTAGCCGAGCGCTGTCGAGAAGCCTCCTGAGAGATCCTTCTCCTATCCCGTACTAGCACAGTAACACCACCACACCGGACTCAAGGAGGTTGTCTCAAGACGAGCAATTCTTTATCAGCATTTAAAGGTTACGAGATCAATATTTACACGAAAGGGATTGAGGGATCCACCAAAAGTCTCAGTGTCTCTTTGGAAGGGTAGGGGTAGCGGGACAGTCTTTGGCAGGAGCTCGGTATGAGGGTACCTGGGGCCCAGTTTTGATCCTCAAGCTGGAGGACCTCCGGATCTCGGAGGGGTCGAGCCGCGACGGCGTCAGCAGGGCTCTGGTGTTCAGTTCGTGGGGAGCCGCGATCAGGTCAGCAGGGCTCTCAAGATGGTTTCTGCTCAGCTCGAGCCGCGACGTCGTCAGCAGGGCTCCGAGGGAGGTTTCAGCGAGGTTGGGCCGCGACAGCGTCAGCAGGGCCCCGATGTTCCGGGGGGGGGGCTTCAAGGTGTTCACAAGAAGGAGCCGCGACGCAGTCTGCAGGGCTCGTGATAGTTCAAGCAATACAACTGCCGATCTGTGGCGGGGTCTTCCCAGATATAGGTCTGGAGCCCTTTGATGTCCGGACCCTGGGGCCCGGGGGGGGGCGGAAAGGCCGCGTGGAGGTGGCCAGACGCCCAGCAGGAGAGGCGCCCGGCCCAAGAGAGTTGCAGGGCGATCACACCTAGGGATGGGAGGACAGTTGGGGGTCTCATCGATACTGTCCTCCGCCGGGGGCGGTGAATGGTTCATGTGGCACCCCCTGGCCAGTTCTTGGTGCCTCGATGTCGGGGCTTCGCTGGGGCCGAGGCCGGGTTGAGCGGGGTCGCGCCGGCTGGCGCACAGAGTCACGTGGATGCCAACAAGATGGCGGAGCCCCGAGGGGTATGCGACCTCGTGCGGCTCGGGATGAGGGGTCTCGGTGCAGTTCGGAAGGGTGGCCCGTGAAGGCCGGGGCGGGGAACGGGCACAATCCACGGGGGTAAGGACCACGCCACGAGGCCGGGTCCAACAGGCGTCCCCCCCAGCCGAAGGCATGGAGAGTCACCCATCTCCTTGGGGATTCTCCTCGTCAAGGCGGAAGAAGCGGGACAGGCCGTCGGCGTTGGCGTGGTCATTGCCGGGCCGGTGTTCAACATCAAAGTCCATCCCTTGCAGCGAGATGGACCACCGCAGCAGCTTGGGGTTCTCGCCCCGCATTTGCATTAACCACCGCAGGGGCCGGTGGTCGGTCTGGACCCGGAAGTGGGTACCGAAGAGATAGGGCCGGAGCTTCTTAAGGGCCCACACTACAGCGAAGGCTTCACGCTCGATGGTGCTCCATCGCTGCTCCCGGGGCAGTAGCCGTCGGCTGATGAAGGCCACTGGTCGGTCGAGCCCCTTTTCATCGGCCTGGGACAGGACGGCCCCGATCCCATACTCGGAGGCGTCCGTCTGCACCACAAACTCCTTACTGTAGTCGGGGGCCTGCAGCACAGGGGCAGTACACATCGCTGTCTTGAGGGTTTCGAAGGCTGCTTGGCAGCGGGGTGTCCAGTGCACCTTCTTGGGCTGCTTCTTGGACGTGAGCTCTGTGAGGGGGCCAACAATGCTCCCATAGTCCCGGATGAACCGCCGGTAGTAACCGGTGAGGCCCAGGAAGGCCCGGACAGCTGTCTGGGTAGTAGGGGGTTCCCAGGCCTGGATGGCATCGGTTTTTGGCTGGAGAGGGGCCACCTGCCCGCTTCCCACTTGATGGCCCAGGTAGGTCACGGATCCGTGGCCGATCTGGCATTTGCTGGCCTTGATCGTGAGCCCGGCCCGCTGGAGGGCGGCCAGGACGGCTTTGAGGTGAAGGAGGTGCTCCGCCCAGTGGTTGCTGTACACGGCAATGTCATCTAGGTAGGCCGCGCTGAAGGCCTCGAGCCCGGCCAAAACCTTGTTTACAAGTCTTTGGAAAGTGGTAGGGGCGTTCTTCATTCCGAAGGGCATCACCCGAAAGTGGTAATGCCCATCCGGGGTAGAAAAGGCGGATGTTTCTTGGGCGCCGGGGGTGAGCTGGATCTGCCAGTACCTGGCGGTGAGGTCCAGCGTGCTCAGGTAGCGGGCGGCCCCTAAGCGGTCGATGAGTTCGTCGGCCCGGGGTATAGGATGGGCGTCCGTCTTGGTCACCGCATTCAGGGCTCGGTAGTCTACGCAGGATCGTAACTCCGGGGAGTGGCCGGGGGCTGCGGCCTTTGGTACCAGGACGACAGGACTGGCCCACGGGCTGTCGGAGGGTTCGATGACCCCCAGGGCCAGCATTTTTGCTACTTCGGCCTGGATGCATGCCCGCACTCGGTCGGGTACCCTGTAGGCTCGGTGTCGCACGGGGGGGCTCTCCCCGGTGTCGACGTCGTGGACGCACCAGTGGGTCACCCCCGGGGTGAGGGAGAAGAGGGCTGCGTAGTCCTGCAGCAGTTGTTGACAGTCGTCACGCTGTTCCGGGGTCAGGGAAGAGGCGAGTTGGACACCTTTGATGGATCCGTCATGGACGTTGGACTGCAAGAGGTCGGGCAGGGGCTCGGAGTCGTCCTCGCCCCCCTCGTCGGTCGCCAGTAGCAGGCTCAGTTCGGTCCGGGCAAAGTGGGGTTTGAGCCTGTTAGCATGTAGAACCCGGAGGGGGTTCCGGGGGGACTCCAGGTGGACTAGGTAGGTGACAGGGCTTTTCTTCTCCACTACCTTGAAGGGCCCGGTCCACTTGTCCTGGAGGGCGCCGGGTTCAACCGGGGCCATGACCCAGACTCTCTGGCCTGGCTCGAATTCGATGGTAGAGGAGTTCCGATCGTACCACCGCTTCATGTCCTCCTGGCTGGCCTCGAGGTTGGCTTCGGCCATGGCTCGGAACTTGCGGGTCTGGTTTCGGTGGGTCAGGAGGTATCGGTAGACGTCAGGAGGGGCGCCTTGGAGCTTCGTCTCCCAGCCCTCCTTGACCAGGCTGAGCGGTCCGCGGACCGGATGTCCGTACAATAGTTCAAACGGGCTGAACCCCAGGGACTTCTGCGGGACCTCCCGATAGGCAAACAGGAGGCACGGCAGCAGGACATCCCATCTCCGCCTGAGGGGCTCTTCCAGGCCCTGGATCATTCCCTTTAAGGTTCTGTTGAACCGCTCAACCAATCCGTTCCCCTGAGGGTGATAGGGGGTTGTGAATTTGTACGTGACCCCGCATTGCTGCCACAGGGACCGCATGTATTTGGAAATAAAGTTTGTGCCCCTGTCGCTCACCACTTCGCGGGGAAATCCCACTCGGGAGAAGATCCCCATCAAGGCCCGGCCTACCACGGGGGCCGTTATAGTTCTTAGCGGGACCGCCTCCGGGTACCTGGTGGCGTGGTCCACGAGGACCAGGATGAAGCGGTGGCCCAGGGCGGTCTGGGGGTCCAGGGGCCCCACGATATCGATTCCGACCCGTTCGAACGGGGTGCTGACGGCTGGAAAGGGCTGGAGGGGGGCCTTGACCCGACCCCCCGTCTTCCCGCTGGCTTGGCAGGTCTGGCAGGACCGGCAGTGGTTGTCCACATCTCTCCGCATCCGGGGCCAGTAGAAGTGGGTCACCAGACGGCTGTAAGTTTTGTCTTGCCCCAAGTGTCCGGCGAGGGGCACGTCATGTGCCAGGTTGAGCAGGAACTCCCGGAAGCGGAGGGGGACCATCAACACGCGGCTGGCCCCGAGTTCTGCCACTTTTTGCTCACTGTACAACAGGCCCTCGGCCCAGTAGACCCAGTGGGTGCCGGTCTGGTCTCCGTTGGTTTGTACGGACACTTGTTGTTGGACCCCTTCGAGAGAGGGACAGGACTGCTGCTCTTGCTGGAACTGCTCCCGGGTGGGGCCCCCTTCGTGTCGCCATTGTGCCAGTTCTGGTAGGGCGCACGGGGAAGCAATCTCCTCGGGGGAGGATTCACTAGGTCCAGGGTCGGTGTCCGCCTCCCCTTCGCCGCCGGCGGGGGGTGGTGCGAGCCCCTCGGGCTGGGCGGCACCGGGGGCCGAGGACGAGCGGGGGGCCCGGGCGGTCATGGACCGGGTGCTGGCGCAGGCCCATTCGGATAGTCCCAGCATTCGGAGGTGCTCTCGTCGCTCTACTTGAGCCCAGGGGGAACTCTCCAAGTCGTTCCCCAGGAGGCAGTCTACGGGTGCGTCATCGCGGACCGTCACCTTTAGCAGGCCGGTCACCCCTCCCCACTCGAAGGGGACCAGGGCCATCTGGCACAGGCTTTCGCTGTTGTCGGCCGTCCGGACGGGGCACAGCACATTGGGTAGGATCTGTTCGGGGGTCACCAGGTGGCAGCGGACAGCGGTGACACTGGCGCCGGTGTCACGAAGGGCTTCGGCCCGTTGTCCATTGACGGTGACCTGCTGCCTGTACTTCTGGGTGTTGCTTGGGATGGGGGTGCGGGGCACCATTTCTCGGCTACCCAGGCAGACCAGGGACATGGCTGCCGGCTCCCATTCGGTGGTCCCTCGGTCGAGGGTTTCTTCTTCCTCTTCTCCCTCTCCCAGGGCGGCGGCCGCCAGCTGTCGGGGCGGGGGCCCGCCGGCCCCGCTTCTTCGGTTCAGGGGGCAGACCGGGTCGCTGGCATAGTGTCCGGTTTGTTGGCAGCCGTAGCATGTTACTGGTGGCCGTGGTCCGGGTCTGGCCGGGGTCGCCCCCCTTCGGGCTAGGCTCGGGGAGAGTTGTTGCTGAGGTGGCCCTCGAGGGGGGCTCCTGGGGGCCCCGGCGGGGGGTCCCGGTTTCTGTTCGGCCCTCCCCCTCCACCGCGTTGGCGGGGGGGTCCGGTGGGGTTCCTCTGGTACTCCCCCATTGAGTTCCGGGGGACCCGGGAGTTGACCCATCGATCGGCCTCGACGGCGAGTTTTCGTGGGTCGGACATCTTGCTGTCGAGGAGGTGTTGCCTCAGTTCCACGAAGCAATTGTTGGAGAGATGTTCCCACACGATGAGGTCGCCCAGCTGCCCGTAGGTGGTGACTTTGCTACCCTTGATCCATCCTTCTAGGGCCTGGCTGAAAAAGTCCACATATTCCACCCAGGTGGTACCCGGGATCTTTTTGCAGTCTCTGAACCGCTGGCGGTACATTTCCGCGGTTAGCCCGTAGCGGGTGAGCAGGGCCTCCTTCATGTGATCGTAGGAGGTCATCACCTCCTCCGGCAGCTGGAGCAGTGTGTCTCGACCCTCACTCAGGAACCGTCCCCACAGGCCGGCGCTCCAGTCCTTTCGGGGCACCCGATGAGAGGTCATGGCCACCTCGTAGGCCTTGAACCATTGTTGGATGTCGTCATTCTTATAGTACTCCTTGACGACCTCTTTCGGGATATGTACCTTGGCCTCGACAGGTGGTAGGGTGTCTCTAGTACTGGGGGTGTTGGTCCCCCCGTTCTTGGCCTTGATTTCGAGCTCTTTGAGACTTCGCTCGTGCTCCAGGCTCATTTTCTTTTCCTCCAACTCTCGGTGCCGTCTCTTCTCTTCTATCTCCTCTTGAAGCCGTAGCTGCTCTAGGGCCAGTTTCTTTTCTGCCAGCTGGAGTTCGCTGTCCAGCCGCAGTCGTGCGAGCTCTAGTTCATGGTTCCGGACCTTCTCCCGCTCTCGTATTTCTTCTTCGGAGAGGCCGGTTTCTAGGCTCTTTCTTCCTCCGGTTGCCGGAGTCAGTGCGGTTGATGTGGCCTCAGTCAGGGGCAAGGGACCTTCTTCTTGGGAGTGGCCTGCTCGGCCTCCAGCCAGGTCCTCAGAGCTTTCTGCATCTCCTCTTTGGTACCTAGGCTGGTGGTTGCAATGCCTTTGTCCTTGCAGAACTGTTTTAATTCTTTGTGCGTATATTCCTCCAACCGTTCGGGCTGGAACTCCATGGTCGCGTTATTTTCCTGGCTGCTCATGATTATTGTTTGACTGGATGGGTAGCTAGTGGGTACTGGCTGGTACGTACTGCGTTCGGCTCGGATCCCGTCGCTGGCCACCAAATGTTGGAAGGCGGACCCCGAGGAGTCGGTGAGACCACCAAGGGGGGGGGCCCTCACCTGCACGAAGTAGCCGAGCGCTGTCGAGAAGCCTCCTGAGAGATCCTTCTCCTATCCCGTACTAGCACAGTAACACCACCACACCGGACTCAAGGAGGTTGTCTCAAGACGAGCAATTCTTTATCAGCATTTAAAGGTTACGAGATCAATATTTACACAAAAGGGATCGAGGGATCCACCAAAAGTCTCAGTGTCTCTTTGGAAGGGTAGGGGTAGCGGGACAGTCTTTGGCAGGAGCTCGGTATGAGGGTACCTGGGGCCCAGTTCTGATCCTCAAGCTGGAGGACCTCCGGATCTCGGAGGGGTCGAGCCGCGACGGCGTCAGCAGGGCTCTGGCGTTCAGTTCGTGGGGAGCCGCGATCAGGTCAGCAGGGCTCTCAAGATGGTTTCTGCTCAGCTCGAGCCGCGACGTCATCAGCAGGGCTCCGAGGGAGGTTTCAGCGAGGTTGGGCCGCGACAGCGTCAGCAGGGCCCCGATGTTCCGGGGGGGGGGCTTCAAGGTGTTCACAAGAAGGAGCCGCGACGCAGTCTGCAGGGCTCGTGATAGTTCAAGCAAGAGTTCTTCTCCGTAGGGTCGGCCGCGATTCAATCAGCAGGGCCCTCGACTCCTGGATACAACTGCCGATCTGTGGCGGGGTCGTCACTGATATAGGTCTGGAGCCCTTTGATGTCCGGACCCTGGCGCCCGGGGGGGCGGAGAGGCCGGGTGGAGGTGGCCAGACGCCCAGCAGGAGAGGCGCCCGGCCCAAGAGAGTTGCAGGGCGATCACACCCAGGGATGGGAGGACAGTTGGGGGTCTCATCGATACTGTCCTCTGCCGGGGGCGGTGAATGGTTCATGTGGCACCCCCTGGCCAGTTCTTGGTGCCTCGATGTCGGGGCTTCGCTGGGGCCGAGGCCGGGTTGAGCGGGGTTGCGCCGGCTGGCGCACAGAGTCACGTGGATGCCAACAAGATGGCGGAGCCCCGAGGGGTATGCGACCTCGTGTGGCTCGGGATGAGGGGTCTCGGTGCAGTTCGGAAGGGTGGCCCGTAAAGGCCGGGGCGGGGAACGGGCACAATCCACGGGGGTAAGGACCACACCACGAGGCCGGGTCCAACACTCAGGAACTACTGAACAGATTGACACCAGACCTGCAAAAGGCACTTCCCTGACCTGAGGACTACCTCTCTGCCAAATTTCAAGTAATTCTGTTCAGCCGTTCGGGCTGTACGTTTGGCTAAAGGTCCTATGGAAAAATGCATCCCTTTTTTCTCGGCCCCCGCTTGATGAATCACCCCGAGACTTTCAGGATAGGAGCTGAACGGAGCGCCCCATTAGTTTTGACAATTTCGCGAGGATTCGTCAACCGGCGCCAAAGTTATTCAAAATAGAATTTTCAGATTTCCTATGAAAACTCGGTCCTAACTATAACTATCTACTGGCGACCGCCAGTAGATTATATATATATATATATATATATATATATATATATATATATATATATATATATATATACATATATATATATTCACTGAAAAAACCAAAGGTTTCACACACGTTATAGTTAGGAATTAGCATTTAAAAAACCTTGCAAATTCACTGATAAAAACCATAGGTTTCACACATGTTATAGTTAGCTGGACATTTCTCTCATACAAAACCAATGAAATTCCCCCGTTATAGTTAGTTCAGCTAACTATAACTCGCGCGCCCGCAATGCACTGCTGATGACGTCACATATTACATCACTCATGACATGGTCAGTGACATCACTCATAACATCACTGATGACATCTCAAATGTCCAGCTAACTATAACATGTGTGAAACCTATGGTTTTTTTCAGTGAATTTGCAAGGTTTTTTAAATGCTAATTCCTAACTTTAACGTGTGTGAAACCTTTGGTTTTTTCAGTGAATTTGTACGGTTTTTTAAATGCTAATTTTTGAATTATTAAATTAAATATTTTTTTTTAATAATAAAAATAAAATTCCTATGTATTCATTTATATCTTATCTGTATCCTTTTATTTGTTTTTGCTATTTTTTTAAAATATCAATTAGGATAAAGTTGAACAGTTTATTTAATTTTTGCAATTAATTTTTCTCCACTTTTTTTTTGTATATAAATTCTTGGGGTGCGCCCTCTGAGCGCGCTCCTAGTATGTTTTCGTAAGTTTTTTATGAATACCGTCTTACGTTATTTACGTACACATATATACGTTATAGTGCGCGCTGGGAGCGCGCACCCAGTACGTATGCGTGCATGCGTCGTACGCGCTCCACGCGGTTCACTTCCGCATACGCTTAAATTACGCGCAATAACGTTCGCGTATACGCGTGTTCA
The DNA here is from genome assembly GCF_964204655.1 of Triturus cristatus. NCBI lineage: Eukaryota > Metazoa > Chordata > Amphibia > Caudata > Salamandridae > Triturus > Triturus cristatus. The sequence continues at coordinate 707,846,208 of NC_140587.1, read as the reverse complement.
ACGTATGCGCGTTACGTACGCGCATATGACGTATGCACATGCGCTCCTACGTGTTCGCGCATGCGTAATCACAAGGTGTGCTCGGAGCTTGCGCAGTGCGCGCACCTCGGGTTATATGCTTAATAAAACAACACTTCTTATTGGTTATCATTACTTTCAGTTTCTGATTGTTTCAACACCACACCCAATCCCTTCATGGCAAGTCATGTGATCATGAATCATCACTTTTGATTGGTTTGAAGTACTTTCAGTTCCAAATTCTTCCCAAACCGCACCTACTCCCCTCATTATTAGTTCTGATTCCTTTGGAGAAGGAGCTATTCTGTTGTTGAGAGACAATGGCTGAACAGCAACCATCTTCAGACAGTGACCAGGACACTCTTGAGAGGCAGAGGAGCAGGAAGCAGAAAGACAGCTTTATATGGCAGTTTTTCACTTTTCCAGAGGGACAAAAAAAGGTAAATGCACCTAAAGTTACTTTTGTACTTTGTCAAAAAGTCTTGTCATGTGGGAATCCTAACAAGAAGTATTCTTTTAGCATTCACACTATGTTGAGGCATGTTGACAAAATGCATCCAGTGACTTTTCGTCGAGCTTCTGGAGCAAACCCTCCACCTGCTCAACCGACGACATCTGCAGCAGCTCAGCCGAGCACATCTTCGGCAGCTCAGGCGAGCACTTCTTCTGCAGTGGTGCCTTTGCCTTCTTCCACACCTCTTTTTGGACCACCTTGTTTTGCGAGGTTGTCCACACGCTGCACTGATTGCGGTCGACTTATTTCTGTGTGTGAGACCAGTCTTGATCTCATTCAGAGAAAATTTGATGCGCATGAGTGCAGTAGGCCATAGATGTTTTTTCTTTTTTTTCGTTTTTCTCTTCCTGTTTCCCTCCATTAACTCAAGGGCTCTTTTAAGAGCCACTTAAAAACTAAACCCCCAAAATTTTTGGGGGGATTTATTTTTGTATTTTTTTTCTTTGGGTGCGCGCACCCTGCGCGCTCCCAAGGATGTTTTTTGAAAATTTAAAAAAAAACAAAAAAAATGTAATGTACAAAAAGAGGTGAAGAAATGGAAGCATGAAAAGGGAGGATTGAGAAATACAAATATTTTTCACTTATTTTAAAAAAAAAAAAATTATTTAGAATTTTTTTTTTTTTAGTATTTTGCAAGGGAACAGAATTTCTTTTTTTCTTTTTTCTTTCTAGTTCTGCAAAAAAACAAAAAAAGTATTAATATTCAATCATACATTACAAAAAGCATTACATGTTTTTACATATTTTACAAAGCAATTTTTTGCCCTTTTTTTGCTGTTTTCAGAATCTTTAAATTTTCACTTAAAATAGTGAAAACAATTGTATTCATCATTTAACAGCGGGCAAAAAAAAAACAATCTGAAAGATTGTTTAAAAAAAGCCCAAAAACTATCCTCACTAAAATATACCTTGTTAGAAATATTACATATATATTACAAGTACTTTTCTAGATGAATAAAATTTTTCCAGATAAACCGTCTTTAAACCTTGTCGCAAAAGCACACATGCCAAAATAATTTCTGTCAAAGGAGTCCACAATTGTTTTTATTACTTTTCCTTTAGGCCAAATAGTAATTTCAAAATCCTTTTTAAGTGATATCTTCAATTATAATCCTTTAAAATTACAAAAAATGCTTTCTTCAGATGCAGTTTTTAGTTTTCAAAATTTAGGTTTCAGAAAAATTAAATAAGAATTGGGTAAATCATAAGGCAAACGTTGCTTGAAAATCAATTGGGAATCATTACACAGTGTCCAGCCTTTTTCACATTTAAGATAAACTGTGTAATGTCCAGAAGTTACAGTAGGTCCTTCATGAAAAATGATTGCAACTGTAACAAAAGTTTTTCCAGAAATTGATAATTGTTGTCCTGTAAACTTCTTTATTAAAGTATCCAATTTTGAACCATCAGCTCTACAACGTTGCATCATTAAAATTACATACTGACCATATTTCTGTAAAAATAACGTTGAAAACATGTCAGATTTACATTCAGAACATTCCATGTTGTGATTGGCATCTTTAACTAATTTACTAAAAGTCACTGATTTACTTTGTGGTAATGGTAAAAATATGAACCTTTCTGAATCAACATTACTACTACATGTGTTCATACAGTTTTCACAGCAATGTTCCCATTTGCAAGAGACACCAAATAAGTTTTCTACTTCTACTCCTTCATCTTCAAGTACACTCAAAATAAATATTAAGAATTCCTGTGCATCTTGCTGGACATTTTCTTTAAACTGTGTAGAACCACAACATACATCTAAAAGATTTCTAACATCAGTAGCACTTTCTATTTCAGTTTTATCATTACTCAGCTTCTCATAAAGGAGACTCAGCAGAGAACACAATCTTTTTCCATGATTTACTATTATCTGTTCTAGCACACAGACTCATGCCATCATTTTAGGAACATAACACAGGCTGCCCCTTTCCTGGGACTGCAATTCTTACTGAACAACAACTTCATAAATTAAATCTCTGCCCACAATTCCTGTGTGCACACAGACTCATATCGTCATTTTAGGCACATAACACAGGCTGCCCCTTTCCTGGGACTGCATTTCTTTCAGAACAACAACTTCACAAATTAAATCTCTACCCACAATTCCTGTATACACACAGACTCATGCTATGTTTTTTGGAACAAAACAGTGTTCCTGAATAGTACCAAATTACTGTTACAGCCTGACACATTTTCCTTATCATTTACAGAGGCAGAAAACAGCACATGTCCTAACAGCTCCTTGAGACCATGACCATGTGTTACAGGGTGAGTGATTAGACTAGATCAATAAAAATGAGGCCTTGGTGACGTTGAATGTGTTTGCATTACACAGTGCTATCTGAAACATCACACAGAGCTGAGTACTACACATGAGAGTGTTGGAGAAGGTGCTGCGTGTGTGCCAAGAGTGTGTTTCTGGAGACTGTGTATTGTCTGGTGCAAGACAGATGAGCAAAGAGAAATCTACCCTGTTGGTTTCAAATGTTTTAGCTGTTGCCTCTCATTTGCGATTAAGTGATTTCTGCTGAGTGCTAACCACCACATTTGAAGAAAACAAGCTGTCCCTTTCCTGCAAGTGCATGTTTTACAAAACAACTGCAACACAAAATACATCTCTGGCCACAATTCCTATATTCACACAGACTCATGCTGTGTTGGTAGGCACAAAACACAGGCTGCCCCTTTCCTAGGTCTCCAATCCTTACAGAACAACAACTTCACAAATTAAATCTCAGACAACAATTCCTATATGCACACAGACTCATGCTGTGTTGGTAAGCACAAAACACAGGCTGCCCCTTTCCTGGGTCACCAATTCTTACAGAACTAATGCTAATTTCAAATGTGCTGCCATTTTCCTCTCTTTTCTTTCAAAGTGATTTCTGCTAAATCCTAACCATCACAATTAAAAACAAGCTGTCCTTTCCTTTCAACTGCAACTCTTACTTTTCAACAGCAACGCAAATTAAATCTCTGTCAACAATTCTTCTCTGCACACAGACTCATGGTTTGATGGTAGGCACAAAACAGTATTCCTCATTCTTACCAGTACACATAAACTTATTGTGAAAACATACTCCATAATATCTTACAAGTTCAAAACAGTTAAATATCTCGCAAACCTCAAAATGTAAAACATAACTTTTGAAGAAGATTCACAATTCTAATATTTATCTCAAAAATCACCACATACATCCCCTCTCAAACTCATAACTCACCTTTTAAAATAGTTAGTTGAGAAAGAAATGTGCCACTCAAACAGCAGACTATCAGAGTCAGAATATCAGAGCTCCACACCTCTCTCCTCTCTCCAGAACCAGTAAATGGCAATGTTTCCCTCTCTTTTTTCACACATATACATGTTGATTTCAAATCTCAGTGCTTCCCACTTTTTTTCAAATGAAATCACACATTTCTATTGGTTGAAAACTTCAACCCCTTTCCAAATGTACCCTTCCCCCAACTTGTCTCCTGCCTGCTACCATAGCAACAGGTCATGGAACACTGCTGTGAGGAGAGAGGTCAGAAGTTCAGCAGACAATGTTTCATATCCAAAGAGCAAGAGTGCTTGACTTTTCAAACCTAACAGCAAATCCATAGTAATGTTCTTTGGTTACACATTTTTCTGAACCAATACAAAACATGCTTTTTAAAATTTAAACATACAGCCTAGTTTTTAGTGTAGAATGGTTTGAAACAGCCAATGAGTTCTTTTTATAAAAAAAACTATGTGTGCCTCCATTTTTCAACTGTCTTTCATTTCATATTGCCTTTCTACTGAAAGACACCTCCTGAGTGCATCCAGATCTCCTTGGAAGATGTTCACAGTGTGGATTGTAGGTCACAGCTATGTCTTCGGGAGTGAAAAATTTGCAGAAAAAAGATGTATGGTGAGAGACCTCGCTTTGCCAAATGTAGACATTAAATGGATTGGTCAGAGAGGGTTAAAGTGGCACCAATTAATGCCTTTGGTGAAAACTTTTCTACATCTCCCACAGCCTAACCTTATTATTGTGCACTGTGGTGGAAATGACCTAGGCACTTTAACTGGGGTAGGTCTGGAAATGCTTATTAAGGACACCTTTGTGCAATTGATGTCGCTTTTTCCACAAACTGCCTTTGTATATTCTAACATATGCCAAAGGCAAAAGTGGAACTGGTCCAACCAATTTTGTCCGCAGATTGACAAAGCAAGGAAGCACGTCAACAAATCTATTTCTGCTTTCCTCAGAGACTATGGTATGGGTTCTATATATCACAACAACTTGCGTTACAACATGCAAGACATTTATAGAGGAGATGGTGTACACTTCACTGATGAAGGCAACAGAGTCTTCCTCTTGAACTTTAGACTGTGTATCGGTACTTACTTGTAGGTACCAAAAAACACACAATAAACACAAGGGCTCTTTTTAGAGCCACCTTATATCTTTTCACTTAATTGCAAATTTTTTTGTTTTAAAGATTTTTTCGGGTGCGCGCTGGGTGCGCGCACTCGGCGATATTTTTTTTCAAAATATAAATCTTTTTTTTTGCCCTACAAGGTCCTACTGTGACCCCCTTACAATGCCTAGTGGGTCAATATCTCCCCACTCTGCCTCCTTTTCACGTTCTCCCCCTTTGTTTATCACCCCCTCTTTATGCGAGAGACAAAATGGCGGCCGCCGCTTTCTGATTTCGACCGATTCGAATATTTACTGACATCTAACAACCAATCAGAAGTGCGCTCGCGCACGGCAGGGTGCACGCACAGGACTTGTTCAGTGCGCGCACGCTGCGCGCGTACAGATATATATATTGATTTAAATGCTCATTTCTCAGGAAATACTGAACAGATTTACACCAAACCTGCAAAAGGCACTTCATGGACCTTATGGCTACCTCTCTGCCAAATTCTTTTCACTTAATTGCAAATTTTTTTGTTTTAAAGATTTTTTCGGGTGCGCGCTGGGTGCGCGCACTCGGCGATATTTTTTTTCAAAATATAAATCTTTTTTTTTGCCCTACAAGGTCCTACTGTGACCCCCTTACAATGCCTAGTGGGTCAATATCTCCCCACTCTGCCCCCTTTTCACGTTCTCCCCCTTTGTTTATCACCCCCTCTTTATGCGAGAGACAAAATGGCGGCCGCCGCTTTCTGATTTCGACCGATTCGAATATTTACTGACATCTAACAACCAATCAGAAGTGCGCTCGCGCACGGCAGGGTGCACGCACAGGACTTGTTCAGTGCGCGCACGCTGCGCGCGTACAGATATATATATTGATTTAAATGCTCATTTCTCAGGAAATACTGAACAGATTTACACCAAACCTGCAAAAGGCACTTCATGGACCTTATGGCTACCTCTCTGCCAAATTTCACATAATTCTGTTCAGCCGTTCGGGCTGTAGCTGCGACTAAAGTCCCTATGGAAAAATGCATGGGGAAAACGCATTTTAGGACCCCCCTTTTTTCATATGTATATATATATATTACCTACTGGCGGTCGCCAGTAGGTAGTTATAGTTAGGACCGGGTTTCCATAGGAAATCTCAAAATTCTATTTTGAATAACTTTGGCGCCGGTTGACGAATCCTCGCGAAATTTTCAAAACTAATGGGGCGCTCCGCTCAGCTCCTACCCTGAAAGTTTTGGGGTGATTCATCAAGCGGGGGCCGAGAAAAAAGGGGGGGCCCAAAACGCGTTTTCCCCATGCATTTTTCCAGAGGGACTTTAGTCGCAGCTACAGCCCGAACGGCTGAACAGAATTATGTGAAATTTGGCAGAGAGGTAGTCCTCAGGTCAGGGATTTGCCTTTAGCATATATGGAGTCAATCTGTTCAGTAGTTCCTGAGAAAATCAAAAGTAAAATCATATATATATCTGGGCGGAGCCTAACCACACATCTCATTGTGAGATCTGATTGGCTGTCAGCACTTCATCCAAGCAGTGTTGGCAGCCATCTTGGGACCAATATACATGATAGCACCACATTAAAAAGCATTGCAGTTAATAGAAGGTTTTCAGACTTTAGTTACATTATAAATCATTTGTTGATGGTACCATACTCATTTTAGGAATTGTGGTATGTTCTAAGGTGATTTTACCATGTGAAAAAGCCTTCTGCTGGGATATCATGAATCATGTTTGAGAGAAAACTATTTTCACATGCTATTCCCACAGAGGTTTGGAAGGTGATCTATAAGCTAAACTGAGAGCATATTTTCTGTAAATTCACATTATCTTTCTCAGTCATGTGAGAATGAAGTCTGACATTCTCAGTAAAACATGTACATCCAACAAGGGCAGAGAATGTCAGTTGATTCCTTTGTGTTTTACTGCAGCTTCCAAGAGTGTTCCAAAGAACAACTAGAGCGCTAACATTCTTACTTATGACAAAGTTATGGCACACCTGAAGCCATCTTGATTGGAATCAAGTGGTAACATTTAAAACATTTAATTTAAAAAGGAACAAAATGAGAGGGTTCATTTTGCCATAGAATGTATGATTAGTGCTGCAGAAAGAAAAATTAGGGCACATTTTGAGTGACTTCTCAAATCCTCTTCTATTTCATTAAAGAATTCTGACATGCAGACTGAAACATGCCCTTTCAATACCAGCAGCAGACTTCCCTGGTGAGCAGTAGCTTTACTACAGTGATCTAATGAGCAACTAGAGTGCTAACATTCTGAATTTATGGCAAATGTGTGACACATCTGAATGCCTTCTTCATTGAATCAAAGTAAAAAAACTGACAGTATGCCTACTGAGGAGAATGCAGTAAATGAGGAAATTAGGAATCTTCATAACAAGGTTCCCAAGATGGCCACCAGAGACAAAAGAGCCCAAATGTAGCACAAATATCACCGAGATGTAGCCCAATTATAGCCCAATGACAGAAATCCCAGAGTGTTTTAAAGAACAATTAGAGCGCTAACAGTCTTACTTATGACAAAGGTATGGCACACCTGAAGCCATCTTGATTGGAATAAAGTGGTAACATTTAAAACATTTAATTTGCAAAGGAACAAAATGAGGGGGTTCATTTTGCCATAGAAATTATGATTAGTGCTGCAGAAAGAAAACTGTGAATACCGAAAGTCTTAAAATTAGGATTTTTCTCAATTTAGTAGTCCTAAGTCTAAACTTAGGACTACTAAATTTAGAAAAATCCTAATTTTAAGACTTTCGGTATTCACAGAAGGCATTTAGGAGTCCTAAAGTTAGGAGTACTAACTATACTACTACTAAACTGAGAAAAATCCTAATTTTAAGGCTTTCGGTATTCACAGAAGGCATTTAGGAGTCCTAAAGTTAGGACTCCTAAATTTAGGACTACTAAATTGAGAAAAATCCTAATTTTAAGACTTTCGGTATTCACAGAAGGCATTTAGGAGTCCTAAAGTTAGGAGTCCTAACTATACTACTACTAAACTGAGAAAAATCCTAATTTTAAGACTTTCGGTATTCACAGAAGGCATTTAGGAGTCCTAAAGTTAGGACTCCTAACTTCTGTGAATACCGAAATGAGTAAGTGCCTTCTGTGAATACCAAAATGAGTAAGTGCCTTCTGTGAATACCAAAATGGTAGTAAGTTTAGGATTTTGTCTTAAGTTAGTTCTGTGAATCGGGCCCTATATGTTTATATATGTATATATATACATATATACACATACATATATATAAATGCATATGCATATATATGCATATATATATGTGCATATGTGTGCATGTACAGAGAGGTAGAGAGGTAGAGGTGTATAGGTAGAGGTGTATAGGTAGAGGTGTAGAGGTAGAGAGGTAGAGGTAGAGAGTAGTAGAGAGAGAGGTAGAGAGGTAGAGAGTAGAGAGCGAGTAATAGAGAGTAGAGAGTGAGTAGTACAGAGTAGTAGAGAGTAGTAGAGAAAGTATCCGAGAGTGAGTAGTAGAGAGTAGTAGAGTGAGTAGTAGAGAGTGAGTAGTAGAGAGTAATAGAGAGTGAGTAGTAGAGTGAGTAGTAGAAAGTAGTAGAGAGTAGTAGAGAGTGAGTAGTAGAGAGTAGTAGAGAGTGAGTAGTAGAGAGTGAGTAGTAGAGAGTAGTAGAGAGTGAGTAGCAGAGTGAGTAGTAGAGAGTAGTAGAGAGAGAGTAGTAGAGAGTGAGTAGTTGAGAGTAGTAGAGAGTGAGTAGTAGAGAGTGGTAGAGAGAGTAGTAGAGAGTGAGTAGTAGAGAGTAGTAGAGAGTGAGTAGTAGAGAGTAGTAGAGAGTGAGTAGTAGAGAGTGAGTAGTAGAGAGAGAGTAGTAGAGAGTAGTAGAGTAGTAGAGCATGAGTAGTAGAGAGCGAGTAGTAGAGAGTAGTGGAGTAGTAGAGAGTGAGTAGTAGAGAGTAGTAGAGAGTGAGTATTAGAGTGAGTACTAGAGAGTAGTAGAGAGCGAGTAGCAGAGAGCAAGTAGTAGAGAGTGTGTAGTAGAGAGTGAGTAGTAGAGAGTGAGTAGTAGAGAGAGTAGTAGAGAGTGAGAAGTAGAGAGAGTAGTAGAGTAGTAGAGAGTGAGTAGTAGAGTGAGTAGTAGAGAGTAGTTGAGAGCGAGTAGTAGAGAATCAGTAGTGGAGAGTGAGCAGTAGAGAGTAGTAGAGAGTGAGTAGTAGAGAGTGAGTAGTACAGAGTGGGTAGTAGAGAGTAGTACAGAGTGAGTAGTATAGAGTAGTAGAGTGAGTAGTAGAGAGTGAGTAGTAGAGAGAGAGTAGTAGAGAGTGAGTAGTAGAGTAGTAGAGAGTGAGTGGTAGAGAGTAGGAGAGAGTAGTAGAGTGAGTAGTAGAGAATAGTAGAGAGTGAGTAGTAGAGCGAGTAGTAGAGTAGTAGAGAGTGAGTAGTAGAGAGTGAGTAGCAGAGAGAGTACTAGAGAGTAGTAGAGAGTGAGTATTAGAGAGTAAGTAGTAGAGAGTAGTAGAGAGCGAGTAGTAGAGAGTGAGTAGTGGAGAGTGAGTAGTAGAGAGCGAGTAGTAGAGAGTGAGTAGTAGAGAGTGAATAGTAGAAAGTGAGTAGTAGAGAGAGAGTAGTAGAGAGTGAGTAGTAGAGAGTAGTAGAGTGAGTAGTAGAGAGTGAGTAGTAGAGAGTAGTAGAGAGTAGTAGAGAGAGAGTAGTAGAGAGTGAGTAGTAGAGAGAGAGTAGTAGAGTAGTAGAGAGTGAGTGCTAGAGAGCAGCAGAGAGTAGTAGAGTGAATAGTAGAGAGTAGTAGAGAGTGAGTAGTAGAGAGTGAATAGTAGAGAGTAGTAGTAGAGAGTAGTAGAGAGAGAGAGTAGTAGAGAGTGTAGTAGAGAGTGAGTAGTAGAGAGTAGTAGCGAGTGAGTAGTAGTGAATGGTAGAGAGTAGTAGAAAGTAGTAGAGTGAGTAGTAGAGAGTGAGTAGTAGAGAGTGAATAGTAGAGAGTAGTAGAGAGTGAGTAGTAGAGAGTAGTAGAGCGTGAGTAGTAGAGAGTGAGTAGTAGAGAGTGAGTAGTAGAGAGTAGTAGCGAGTGAGTAGTAGAGAGTGAGTAGTAGAGTAGTAGAGAGTGAGTAGTTGAGAGTGAGTAGTAGAGAGTGAGTAGTAGAGTAGTAGAGTAGTAGAGAGTGAGTAGTAGAGAGTAGTAGAGAGTGAGTAGTAGAGAGTGAGTAGTAGAGAGAGAGTAGTAGAGAGTAGTAGAGAGTCAGTAGTAGAGTAGTAGAGATTAGTCAGTCAGTGTCAGTCAATGTCAGTCAATGTCAGTCAGTCAGTGTCAGTCAGTCAGTGTCAGTCAATGTCAGTCAGTCAGTGTCAGTCAATCAGTGTCAGTCAGTCAGTGTCAGTCAATCAGTGTCAGTCAGTCAGTGTCAGTCAATCAGTGTCAGTCAGTGTCAATCAGTGTCAGTCAGTGTCAGTCAGTCAGTGTCAGTCAGTCAGTGTCAGCTAGAGCAGCTCTGCTGACCTGGTTCTCTGGCTCTAAAGCAGCTCTGCTGACCTGGTTCTCTCTCTCTAAAGCAGCTCTGCTGACCTGGTTTCTCTGGCTCTACAGCAGGTCTGCTGACCTGGTTCTCTGGCTCTAGAGCAGCTCTGCTGACCTAGTTCTATGGCTCTGAAGCAGTTCTGCTGACATGGTTCTCTGGCTCTATAGAAGCTCTGCTGAGCTGGTTCTCTCCCTCTAAAGCAGCTCTACTGACCTGGTTTCTCTGGCTCTGCAGCAGCTCTGCTGACCTGGTTCTCTGGCTCTAGAGCAGTTCTGTTGACCTGGTTCTTAGGCTCTAGAGCAGCTCTACTGACCTGGTTCTCTGGCTCTAAAGCAGCTCTGCTGACCTGGTTCTATGGCTCTAAAGTAGCTCTGCTGATTTGGTTCTCTTGCTCTAGAGTAGCTCTGCTGACCTGGTTCTCTGGCTCTAAAGCAGCTCTGCTCAGCTGGTTCTCTGGCTCTAAAGCAGCTCTGCTGACCTGGTTCTCTCCCTCTAAAGTAGCTCTGCTGTCCTGGTTTCTCTGGCTCTACAGCAGCTCTGCTGACCTGGCTCTCTGACTCTAGAGCAGCTCTGCTGACCTAGTTCTTAGGCTCTAGAGCAGCTCTGCTGACCTGGTTCTCTGGCTCTACAGCAGCTCTGCTGACCTGGTTTTCTGCACTCACGACGCACGCACCCGACTTCGCGAAAATATATTTAAAAATAATATAAGTTTCTTATAAGTACAAATATATTATTTTGATGAATATCTTACATAATCTCTTGCCTTAATATGTATATTAAAGACACATACATATCATTTTGGAACACCCAGCGCGCCCCAGCACGTATATGATGTCACGCGGGACCCGCAAGCGCGCAAACATCTCGTACCGTAATGCGCATGTGTCGCGAATGCACGGGAGCAGGAGTCGCAGACTGGTCGCATACCAATCGCGCATATCACGTGATATTAAATGTATATGATGTAACTGAAACACACGCAGCCGTCGCACACCATACGCGGATCCTTCATGACTTTTCTAAAATGGCGGCTAGAATGCACGCACCCACCGTGATGTGTACACTTTGAGTGCGCGACTGCGAAAAAAATTGGATTTTTTTTAAAAGAAAATTATATAAATATATTAAAATAAAAATGAAAACAAAAACATTAATCAATATTTCAGTTTTAATAAAAAAATGTTTTTTTGCAATTTTCAGAAAAATATATGTTATTTAATGAATAAAATATTTATAAATAAACAGCTAAAAAACTGTAGAAAATCAGTACAAAAAAATAGGTATAACTATTATCACACTTAAAAGTTAGCATTTAAAAAACCTTTGAAATTCACTGAAAAAAACATAGGTTTCAGAGACGTTATAGTTAGAAATTAGCATTTAAAAAACCTTAGAAATTCACAGAAAAAACCATAGGTTTCAGGGGTGTTATAGTTAGCTGCCCATTTCACTCGTACAAAACCATAGAAATTCCTCCGTTATAGTTAGTCCTGCTAACTATAACTCACACGCCCGCAATGCACTGCTGATGATGTCACATATTGCATCATTCATGACATGGTCAGTGACATCACTGATGACATCTCAAATGACATCACTGATGACATCATCCACTTGACAATCCGATACACCACATCATACACTAGTATAACCTTTCATCACTCACTGTAAAATACAGAGTACCATATTTGAAACCATTGTCACACCAATACCAGTTACTACATACCCACTCACTGATTCCTAAGTCTACACACACAACTACCCATTCAACAACAGAATCATCTATACATGCAGTCATTAATTAATAGAACACTATCAAATGCACTTATACACATATATAGACATTGACACATCAGCAGTCATCTTAGTCAGTTATGCAGTCATCCTACTCACTCATGAAAAAAATGTATCGCACTTAAATTTACTCACTTACACAATTATCCAATGATACCTCATTTATTCAAACACATAGTAACTCATTGTTAATATGTTAAAAAAGCACCATTACAATTATACACTCATTCATATATTTACTCTCACAATCACTGACTCTTACACAAACTTATTTATATACACCAACTCTCACATACAATGCCTTTTATTTTTGTACTTTGTTGAAGATGTACAACTAAAACATATATTTGCTCACCAACACACAAATAAATACACTCAGTCACCCAAACAACTGTTTCCACATGCACTCTTAAACCCATATACCTAGTCAATCAACCATTCACACATCTATGCATAGAGTTACACACACCTCATCCAACCACACACAAACTCAGTGTCCCATACAAATACTCACCCAACTAATCAATAACTAATATACACACTCATGTAGTTAGTGACCAACTGAGGCAGCATGTTATACAACAACAGAGACAGTGCTGCACACATTCACATAGTTTAGTTACTAATCCATGTATTAAGTGATACACTTTTAATTACTCACTTAAAAAGACAGTCAGACAGCTACTAAATCCTCCATCCAGACAGTTATATATCCACTCAATCTTCAATACAGATTGGTATATATATAATACATATTTAAATTTCAAACTAAACCACATTCAGTGGATAACGAAGGAATTTCTATGGTTTTGTACGAGTGAAATGGGCAGCTAACTATAACACCCCTGAAACCTATGGTTTTTTCTGTGAATATATATATATATACACACACACAAGTTTTATAAAACAGGCGAAAATGTGCCGCACTCATGGGTGAATTATTTCCAATTTTCATATTTTAATTCCATAAAAGAATACAATACGGATAACTTATATTGACATGACCAAGCCAGTAGGAACTGCCAAAACGTGTTACAGCTGAAAAAAAAAAAAAAATGTGTGTTGAACATTTCTCACATTGTCGGTGTCCGGTTTATCAAGTGTAGACTGGAGTTAGCACAGATATATATATATACCAGAGTTTGCATTGTGGGACTGCAGACATGCACTATTTTTTGGGACCCTTACTGACTGCAGGACTTCAGTTACCAGCATCCTTGGCGCCTACTGCCCACAGTGATGGAAGAACAAGGGCTGTGATTGGACATATGAGTACCAATAGGAACACCACGAGCAGTATGTGAAGTTCCTGCATAATTCAACTGTTTTCTAAAACACAATGCTGGCAATGATTAAGGCATCCGCCGAAACGCGTCTGCCAGGTGTTTTAAGTTTTTACCTGTCTAGATGTCGGACCCATTTCTTGGCAAAGAGGTGGGATTGGTGGTGGATATATATATATATATAACCTAGTGGCAGTTGTCAGTAGGTAGTTACAGTTAGGACGCAGTTTCCATAGGGAGAGTGTTTTATTGTTTTGCCAGTAACTTTGCCATTGTTTGATTATTCTTAGTGAAATTTTCAGAACTAGTTTGCCACTCACTTCAGCTGCGGACTTGAAAATGTTGGGGTTATCCGTCATGTGGCAGAGAAAAAGGGGGGTCCCAAAATGCGTTTTCCCATGTCAATTTCTATAGAAACTTTAGACACAGCTTCAGCCCGAACTGCTGAACGGAATCACACCAAATATGGCATGAAGGTAGATGTTGGTACAGGGAAGTGACTTTTTGTGAATTGCTGTAAATCCGTTCAGTAGTTTTGGAGCTATTTAAAGTTTTTTTTTTAGAGATACAACTAGGAGCGCAAAAGGTTCGCGACGCCGACAGGTTGCTACTTGAAGCCACACTGCAGGAGTAGAGCTGTCATTGGCTGGAGGCAAGATTTTAAAAATGTTACAGCTGCCCTTGTGAGCTGGTCCCAGGGGATTGTTTAAAGATAAACAAAAACATAGAAGGGTTCAGGGTAGGAGTGCCATGACCCCATAAGTGTATGGTAGGGGTGTTATGGAGATCTATTTTGTGTTTTAGAAAAGTGAGATTTTTTTGGACCTCAGTGGTTTTCAGCACGGCCCCAAGTAACATTGTGGTGGAGTTGCGCACCCCACAAAAACAGCCACCATTTCATGCAGCGGTGCAGGTCCAGGGGGATATATGTGAGTGGTAAAAGGTTTATAAGTGGTTAGGGTAGGGTTACTCCGACTCCAATATTGTATTATAGAGGTTTGAAAGGTATCCCTTCTGAGTTGTGAAATGTAGTCATTTGTATTTTTTTCCACATGCATAAAGTTGTGACCCAACCACAGTGGTCAGCATGGCACTCCTTGTAACTCTGCGGCGGGTTCGCAAACATCTTTTAAATAAATACAAAAATATACATTTCAATACTCAGTCATACATTAATGCATGCTCTTACAGATTCAGATAGCCAGTCACACATCCACTCATAGACCCACTCATACATGCATGTACCCACTGAGAGACCCACTCAGAGACTCACAAACTCACTTAAAGGAGCCCTGAAACAGTCACTCACCCACTCAAAGACTCACTCACAGTGTCATCCATGCACTGACAGACCCACTCAGAAACTCACACAATCACTCACAGAACCATTCAGAGACTCCAGCACCCAGTCATTGGCCCACTCAGAGACTCCCTCAGAGACTCTCACACTCACAGATCCACTCACACACCCATGCACCCACTCACAGACCCACTTAGAGACTTATACACCTAATCATAGACCCAGGCTTAGACTTATGCACATACTTACAGACTCACTCAGACACTCACTCACCCAGTCACTCACCCACTGAGAGATGTAAGCACCCATTCAGAGACTCATTGAGAGACTCACACACCCACTCATAGACCCAGTCAGAGACTCATATACCCACTCACTCACTCATCCACTCAGATACTAATACAACCACTCACAAACCCACTCAGAGACACACAGAACCACTGAGAGATGCATGCACCCACTGGCAGACCCACTCAGATACTTATGCACCCACTCTTAGATCCAATCAGAGACTCATGTATCCACTGTCAGAACCAGTGGGACACTCATACACTCACTCACAGACCCACTCAGAGACTCAGACACCCACTCACAGATGCACTCAGACAGTCATGTACCTTGTCACACTCTAACTTAGACACCCATGCACCCACTCATAGACCAACTGAGACACTCATGCATCCAGTCACTTACCTACCCACAGATGTATGCACCCAGAGACTCACACACCCACTCACAGATCCACTTAGAGACTCATGCACCCACTCACAGACCCACTCAGACACTCATATACCCACTCACAGATCCTCTCAGAGAGTCACAAACCCATTCACAGAATCACTCAGAGACTCATACACCTAATTACAGACCTTCTCAGGCACGTATGCACCCACTCATAGACCCGATTAGAGATTCATGCATTTAATGTCAGACTTACTGAGACAGTCGTGCACCCACTTAAGGACCCACTCAGAGCCATACATTGACTCACAGGACCAGTCAGAGACTTAGACATCCACTCACAGACTCAGTCACAGACCCACTCAAACAGTCACACATTCAGTCACACATCTACTCAGAGACTCATGCACCCACTGGCAGCTCCTCTCAGAGACTCATACAGTCACTCTAAAAAGCACTCAGAGACTCATTCATTCACTTACAAACCTACACATAGACTCATGCACCCACTCATAGACTCCCTCACACACTCATGCACCCAGTTACAGACCCATTGAGCAACTCAGAGACCCACTCAGACACTCATGCAGCCAGCCATAGACCCACTCAGGCACTCATGCATTAACTCACGGATCAACTAAGAGACATATGCACCCACCGACAGGCCTACTCAGAGACTCATGCACTTGATCATAGACCCATTCAGACACTCATGCACCCACTCACATACCAACTCAGAGACTCATACATCCACTCACATACCCACAGAGACACTCATGGTTGTACTCACAGACCCACTAAGAGACTCATGCACCCTCTCACAGACACACTCAGAGACTCATGCAACCATGAGACACTCATGCATCCACTTGCATACTCACTCATAGAATCTTCTCCTTAAGCACACTTTCACATAGAAATTGATATATGTACTTCCAGACTTACTCAGCCATATCTATCCAGTTATTAACATACTTCAACAGTTGGAAAATTACTTTCAAAGTGTCTGTAACTTGTATAGTATTAAATTAATGTTTATACATTTTAAATGTGGTGCTGTGCATTTAATTAATGGTTTTGGTTTGCCGAGTCGCAATAGAGTCACGACGGAGTCTTGACTCCGGAAAATATATATTTTTTTTAAAGATTTAAAATAAGTATTACTTTGTATTGGGTAATAAGGTGGCTCTGAATAGAGCCTTTGTGTTTATGGAAAGTATGTATTATCTTCAGATTAGAGCGGATGCAGAGTTTTAGGTTGCTGAGGACTACCCTATTGCCTTCATTTGTAATGTGAACTCTTTCACTTCTACAGATTGCATGCATATTGAAATACAGGTTGTTGTTATAGATAGAGCCCACCTATGGTCTCTGAGGTATGCAGAAATAGTTTTAGTAACAGTTTTCCTGGCTTTGTCAATCTGTGGACAGAATTGATTTGACCACTTCCATTTCTGTCTTTGGCATATGTTGGAGTATACCAAGATAGTGTGAGGTAAAAGTGTCATAAATTGGCCAAAGTTGTCCTTCATTGCAATTTCATACCAACTCCAGTAACAGTGCCTAGGTCATTGCCACCACAGTGCACTAATAACAGGTCTGGATGTTGGCAATGTGCAATACTCTCAACCAAAGGCAGCAATTGATGACACTTTATACATCTCTGGCCAAACCATTTAATTTACACATTAGGCAAACTCAAGTCACTGTCAATGTCACTCTTTCTCGTATATTCTCTGGCCCAGAAGACATAGCAGTGACCCATGATTAACACTAACTATTTTCAAGGAAGGAAGAGTAGCATACAGGAGAAGGCTGCAGTTGAATATGAAATTTGGTAAAATGAAATTCACTTAAAAAGAGAAAGGTAAAAAGACATTATAGTTAGGAAATAGCATTTAAAAAAAGTAGAAATTCACTGAAAAAAACAAAATTTACAGGGTCGGTTTATTTAGGAAATAGAATTTAAAAAACCTAAGAAATTTACAAAAAACAAAGGTTACAGGGATGTTATAGTTAGGCTCAAATTTCACTCATACAAAACCAGTGAAATTCAACAATTACAGTTATCTGAGCTAGCTATAACTTATGCCCCTGCAATGCACTTCTTATTACCTCACATATTAGATCACTCATGACATGGTCATGACATTACTCATGACATCACAAATGACATCACTGTTAACGTCACTTATGACATCATCCACAGAACTACTCACAAATCCACACACTCCTCTGTACAACCTCTCGGATGCCCACTCTCACTCATGCACACTCACATACCCATTCACAGACCCATACCAGTACTCACACACCCACTCACTCCTCCATAGAGCCACTCACACACCCACTCACTCACTTGTACAGCCACTCACACAATAATTCACTTACTTATATAAGCACTCATACATTTACTCACTCACACACCCACACAGCCACTTACATACCCATTCACACACCCATACAAGAACTCACACATCTACTCACTCACCCAAACAACCATTCACATAGACACTTACTCTCCAAAATCACTTAATCAAACACCCACTCCAACAACCACTCACTCACTCATACACCCATTTACACACAGAGCCACTCACTCAAACAGCCATTCAGATACCCACTCACTCATCCAGTCACTACACACCCACTTACCCACCAATAGAACCACTCACACCACTACTCGCTCACCCATACATCCACTGATACACCATTCACTCACCAATACCACCACACACTCAACACATAACTCCCCTACACCACCACTAACACACCCTCTTATACACCAATACAGCAACTTACCTACCCATACACACAAGGATACATACATTCAGACAGCTATTCACTTACTATATCTTAGAAGTAGTATAACACCGCCACTGGGATATCTGCTCATAAACCCATATAGCCACTCACACACTGTCAATCACCCAAAGAGCTACTCACACTCCTACTCACTCTCCTATACAGTCAATCACACAGTCACTTACTCACCCATACAGTTACACACACACCTACTCACTTACCCATACAGATGCTAACACATACTCACTCACCTATTTAGTCACTGACACAAGCACACACTCACCCACACAATCACCCTCACATTCACTCAATTACCCATACAGTCTCTCATATACCCCACCACTCACCTAAACTGCCTTTCACATACCCAGTTACTCACCCAAATACCACTGAGACATCCACTCACTCACCCACAAAGCCAAACACGTACTCACTCCCTCAAATAGCCCCTCACACATATACTCACTAACCCATACAGCCACTAAATCATCCACTCACTCCCCCTCAGCCACCCACACAGGTACTCAGACACCCATACAGATATTTAGATAACCAATCATTCACCCATACTGCCACTCACATGTCCACTCACACACCCATACAGCCACATAGACACCAACTGACAGACTGATACAGACATTCACACAGCCTGTCACTCACCCATACATTCACTGAGACACCTAATCACTCACTTAAACAGTCAGTCACACACCCACTGAATCATCCATACCGGCACTGATACACCGACCGATTCACCAATACACCCTGGTATATATATTTAACACTGATAAACTTTTTTTAAAACACTCACAATCACTGGATGATGTCATCAGTGATGTCCTTTGAGATGTCATCAGTGATGTAACTCACCATGTCTTGAATGATGTTATATGTGAGGTTATAAGCAGAGCATTGTGGCGGCGTAAGTTATTGTTAGCTCAGGTAACTATAACTGCTGAATTTCACTGGTTTTATTTGAGTGAAATTAGAGCCTAACTATAACGTCCCTGTAACCTTTGGTTTTCTCAGTGTATATTTATATATATAAATATATATATCTATATATATCTATATTCACTGAAAAAACCATAGGTTTCACACATGTTATAGTTAGCTGTACATTTCACTCGTAAAAAACCAATGAAATTCCCACGTTATAGTTAGTGCAGGCAACTATAACTCACGCGACCGCAATCCTCTGCTGATGCTAATACTGTATTTCGACACTTATTTGCCCATGTCTTCTTCCATTAAATTTTAGCTATACATATATTACAAATATTTTTTTTTCATAAAGACACATATGTCATCAGCAGAAGATTGCGGTCGCGTGAGTTATAGTTGCCTGCACTAACTATAACGCGGGAATTTCATTGGTTTTTTACGAGTGAAATGTACAGCTAACTATAACATGTGTGAAACCTATGGTTTTTTCAGTGAATTTGTACGGTTTTTTAAATGCTAAGTTACTTTACGCCATTCGTGGCGTGCGTGCCCAGTTAACGCAGTTCATTCCGTGCGCGCACGGTGCGCTTCGCGCACCGTGCGCGCACAGTGAGCACGTGGTGCGCTTCGCGCACCGCGCGCCCACTTTACGCAGTTAGTGCCGTGCACGCACGGTGGTCACGCGGTACGCTGCACGCACCGCGTGCCCACGTTAAGCAGGATGGGCCATGTACGCACGATGCGCTTCGCGCACCGTGCGCACATGGGGGACATATTATGCGCATCTTTGTGAAATGTATTCTTTGTTAATTTCATAGCTGTAATATGCCATGCACAAATGGTGCCCTTCGGGCACCATTTGCACACGGGGTGGGGAGAATGTGGATAATTTTTTTTTTTATAAATTTTTACCGTACGCGTACGGTAAGCGTAATCGGCGATTTTCCGAAAAAAAAAAATTTTTTTTTTTGGGCTTGGGGGTGGTTTGGGGACCCCAGTATCAATGCTGGGTGGTTAGGATCTCATGAAACTGCCTCTTTACACATTTTTGGGGTTCGTTTTTGCTGCCCAACTCAGGGAGCGAGAGAGAAAATGGCGGCCGCCGCTTCCTGGTTTCGACCGATTCGAATGTTTACTAAGAGCTAAGAGCCAATCAAAATCGCGCTCGCGCACGCCACCGTACGCGTACGGTAAGCGCACCGTAAGCGCACCGTAAGCTGGCTCAGATATATATATTGATTTAAAGGCTATTTTCTCAGAATCTACTGAACAGATTTACACCAAACCTACAAAAGGCACTTCCTTGACCTGAGGACTACCTCTCTGCCAAATTTCAAGTAATTCTGTTCAGCCGTTCGGGCTGTAGCTGTGTCTAAAGGTCCTATGGAAAAATGCATGGGAAAAACGCGTTTTGGGACCCCCCTTTTATCTCAGCCCCCGCTTCACGAATCCCCCCGAGACTTTCAGGGTAGGAGCGGAGCGTAGCGCCCCATTAGTTTTGAAAAATTCGCGAGGATTCGTCAACCGGCGCCAAAGTTATTCCAAATAGAATGTTGCGGATTTCCTATGGAAACACGGTCCTAACTATAACTATCTACTGGCGACCGCCAGTAGATAATATATATATATACAAATATATGCATATATATAGTCACTGAAAAAATATAAGGTTACAGAGTTGGTATAGTTAGGAAATAGAATTAAAAACACCTTAGAAATTCACTGAGGATGGGTTTATGCTAGGGGTGAAGAGCTGAGGATTGCAGTAGATTTTGTGATGGAATGATGGTCAAAGGCAGTGGCTGAATATGTATGATTGCACTGGTGCCTACTGTGGTGTGGGTGCAGCACTGTGTGAATCTGTGGAATATATGTGTGACAATTGTTTCCTTTTCCATACTTTAAATGCATTAGAAATGAGCTCATGCTAACATAAATCTATGTTTACACTGTCCTCCATTTTGAATCATTTTGTATGACATGATTAGTGTTTCATGTTCTAAATAAAGAAGTGCGAGTCTACTATAACAGAAAAAACGGTCTCAGATACTTTTTCTACCACTGTGTTAAACCAACGACACTCTAATTGTCTCATAGGGACATCATTTTCTTTACATGAGTGTCCTAATCGAATTCGGCAGAGGTTTGTTCCTTAGTGCATGGGAGTGAACTAACTGAGTACAGTGACTTTCCCAGGTTGAGAGTCCACTGTCGCATGAAAGTAGGCAGTATTCTTCTTATCGTAGATATTTCTGACTACTTGAAGCAGGCAAATGGTGAAAATGTTGTGAAAAGTGGTTCAGAAGAAGTCTGGCAATATTCTGGCATCACTTCATGAAGGTGCTGCACAGGGATTGACTGGCAGATACAGTAGCCGCATTAAGATAGATTGACCTTTGATAGAGATGGTCTGATATTGGTGGATGGATAATGAACACATTTGGCATGGTGAGAGTGAGAGATTGGAGTGGAGAGTGACTGAGAGGTTTCCAGGATGGGAAATCCCTTCTCAATGAAGGAGAAATAAATAAATAAGGAGAAATATTTTCTCTCGATAGGTCCCCAGCCGCAGAAATGGAGGCCAAAAAAGGGTTACACACATGTATGCGGCTTAACCAATGGCATGAATATACATCTAAGGATGGGGAACTGTGACTCCCATTGAGCTAAACCTTCCATGTCCCTCAAATAGAAAATTTGAGGAGCTGAATGTATGATTGAAAACCACAACTAAGGCACCCACCAACCAATTTGAAGTCCTAAACTTTGGGAACATATTGCAAGGAAAAAGAAAAGAATGAAGTTTGAATTATAGATCCACAGTAGGGCTCATGCATGGAGAAGCAGGACAAGGTTATAAAACACCTGAAGACAACATTTATCCAAAAAAGAAATTAACTGGCCTAAGATTTTCAAACCTCTCAAGAACCTAAAGAGTCAGTGCATGTCTATTTTGAGTGGGTGATGCAGGTGTACAGGGAGCACAACAGAATGGATGATCCACGGGGGGATAATATTGGAGGGTTCCTTGCCTCCTTTGTGCAGGGGCTAAGATCCGAGATCAGCAACTAGATCATCCAGGGTGTCCTCTGTTGGCAGACCAAACCGCTTGATGACATCTTGCAGTATGCAAAATATTGTTGTGACAAGTTGGGGGCAAAATGAAAAGGGATGAAAAAGAAGTATATGATAGCCCAGACACAGTTGGTACAGAGTGAGGGGGAGGTGAAGTGACTTAAAGTTGCATTCCAAGGATCCCAGAAAGACTCCAGGTACGGTATAGCAATGCAAGCAGTTTTCCTGACCTATGGCGGGAGTGTCACTGGAATGGGAAGAGGTCGGGGTAACATGTCAGGCACCAATGTAAGTGCCCTATAGAAAGTTACCCCTTGTCACACTTGCAGCAAGGTGGGACAATGGAAGCAGAAGTGTTGCTATAATCCAGAACGAATCATGACCAAACCCCAAGCTGTGGGCCCTGCAGGGCAGTAAGGAACTCTCCCAATACCTAGCCCCAAAGGTCCCTAAGTCTGGCATTGTGATTTATGATTTTAGTCCTGTGAACTAGTTGGGAAGGGACCTTATTTGTAAGCTCAACTGTGTCATCTGTTGCATGCAGGATGTGATCAGAAATTGAAACCCAAGCAGCCAATGCTAAATTCAAATTACAGTCACTGGAACTCGTTGTTAGGTTATACCCGATTATTACAAAAGAGGACCTCCCAGATGATTTGAGAGGAATAGTTAGAGAAGATGTCCGAGATTTCACAGGGAGAGAAATTGAACTGATCAAAGATATCAAACCCCGAAAGAATACCCTCTGACCCAATTTTGTTTTTCCCAGACCTGCCCTAATAAAATGACCCCAAAAGCCATCAGAGAACAACCTCTATAACGCAGTCGTTACACTGTGATAGCTTTACAACACGGTCATTACAACGCAAGTCGTTACAACGACTTGTGCTGGATGGCACTCTACACTAAGGAATAGTATGATTTACTATTCCAACACCTTCCCTACTGTTCCACACACTGGAGTTGGAATAGTAAATCATACTATTGCTAAGTCCAGCGCCTCTAGTGCCAGTCGTTGTAATGACTTGCGTTGTAACGAACAAGATGTAAACTACCGCGTTGTGAATGTATGCGATGCAACGTCATACATTCAAGCCATCGCAGGAATTGCTCCTGTCATTGAGAACATGAAAGAACAAGGTTTTTTAAAGGAAGTTATTGGAATTCCATGCAATCCATCATCATGGGTTTACCAAAAGCAAACAAAAAGTGGAGGATAGTTCAGGACCTTCAGAAAATTAACCCAATTGTCATTCCATTCTATCCTGTGGTACCAAACTCTGCTGTAATCTTGTTCCAAATTCACCTTGAGGCCGAATGGTTCACAGTCATTGACCTTTGTTAAACCTTCTTCATGGTTCCCTTACACAACGAGAGCCAGTTTCTCTTCACGTTCCAGTTCCAAGAGAAGACTCCCATAAGGGTATACTGAAAACCTATCCTATTTCAGTCAGATATTTAAAAATAATCTAGAATATCTGCAGCTACCATGTGGTTCAACCCTAATACAATTCATCAATGACCTTTGGGCCGCATCAATGACCAAGCAAGCTTTAAAGTAAGGCACAATTGCTCTGCTTAACCATTTGGCTGAGAACGGGCATAAGGTCTCTTATGAGAAACTGCAATTCTGTCAAAAGGAAGTCATGTACGTGGGACACCCTATGAAAAAAGGAGCGAGGCGAGTCTCTCACGAACGCATGGAGACAGTTCTTAAGTTGAAGTTCCCAACTACACAGTGAGAAGTGTGAATAGTTCTGGACATGGTTGGCTACTGCAGAAAATGGATCCCAAACATTTCTTTTATGGTGAAGCCTTTGCTGAGGCTTATGCAAACCCCTGTCAATGACCCGGTACTAATGGATGACAACACCATAGAAGCCTTCCAAGAGCTTAAAAACCTACTTTGTAGAGCACCCACTCTTGAAATGCCAGGCTATATGAAATAATTTGTACTCTTTTATCATGAAAGAGATGGGCATGTGCTGTCTGTATTGAAATAAGTCAATTGGGAGACTGATCACCCCATCAGATACTTCTCAGCTACTCTTGATCTAGTGGCAGCAGCATTGCCTGGTTGTCTCAAAGCGGTTGCACAGGTGATCTTTAGTATTCAGCAAACTGAGGGGATATTGATGGGTTATCCCCTAATTGTGATGATTCCGGACTCCATGGAGATCTTTATGACCCGTACCGAAACTCAACATAGCTGCTTAACCGCTATGAGAGAATCATTTTGACAGCAGAAAATGTTTCCATCAGGAGATGTAAGACCATAAGGGCCCGATGTACGACCCGTGTTCGCATGCGCAAGCGAGTTTGCAAACCTGATTGCGCAAGCAAAAACATTATGGGCCATGTACATGTACAAAGCCTATGTAGTGAGTCACAATTTATTTGCGACTCTATGAATAGGTTTAGCGACTCACTATTTCAAAGGGACGTTCCCTTCCAAATGGCGAGTCTCAAAACCATGTACTAATGTTTTGCGACCTCAATTGCGGTCGCAAAACACTCGCAATTACCACCTACTTTAAGTAGGTGCTAATGCATTCGCAAATGGGAAGGGGTCCCCAGGGGACCGCTTCCTCTTTGCAAATGCATGTGAAAATAATTTTTAATGGCAGGCAGTGGTCCCAGGGACCACTGCCTGCCCTTAAAAAAATTAAACAAAAACATTTCATTAATTTTTTTTTTTTTAAATGCATCGCGTGTTCCTTTAGGGAAAACGGGCTGCATTTGAAAAGCCCAGCAGGCCACCATCCCTGGGAGGACCTGTCATTCCCAATAGGCTTACAAATTGTGAGAGACTCATTAATATTAATGAGCCTTGTGATTTGCGACCCCATTGGGTTTTGAAAACAGTGTTAAATGCACAAATTGCGAGGTGCAAAATAAAATGGTCGTACATCTGGCCCTCAACCCTGCTTCTCTGTTGCCTACCCCAAAGGTAGATGATGAGGGTGAGTTTGATCATGACTGTGCTAGAGTTACCGAGTTGAGCAAACACACGGAGATGAAGGACAGAGCGTTGAACCTCTTCAAACACTCACCCCCAGTCATAGATCTGGGTTGAATCCATCATCATTCTTTAGCTCACCTCGCCACCCCAGGTCAGACACAGCTATGTGCAAGTCAGTCTTGGGCCTGTGCCTCATGGGAACAGTCCAGCTCAAACTGCCAAACCATGTCTTCCCTGGACCGGAAACAAGCATCCTGGGACCGGTTTCGGGATAACACCACTCTTCAGCCATGCTAGCTTGAATCCAGTGGCAAAGTGAGCAAGGGACCCACGTCTGGGCATACACTGCCTACTTAGGGCGAACAAAGCAAACACAAGGAGATGATGGATGGAGCACTGAAACTTTTCAGACACTCATCCCCAGTCACTGATCTGGGTTGAATCCATCATCATTCTTTAGCTCACTTCGCAACCCCAGTTCAGACACAGCTAAATGCACATCAGTCTTGGTCCTGTGCCTCATGGGAACAGTCCAGCCCGAACTGCCAAGCCCTGTCTTCCCTGGACTGGAAACAGTTATCATGGGACTGGTTTCGGGGTAACACCCCTCTTCAGCGAGACTAGCTTGAATTCAGTGGCAAAGTGAGCAAGAGACCCAAGTCTGGGCATACCCTGCCAACTTAGGGCGAACAAAGCAAACACAAGGAGATGATGGACGGAGCGCTGAAACTTTTCAGACACTCACCCCCAGTCACAAATCTGGGTTGAATCCATCATCATTCTTTAGCTCACTTCGCTACCCCATGTCAGACACAGCTATATGCAAATCAGTCTTGGACCTGTGCCTCATGGGAACAGTCCTGCCCAAACTGCCAAGTCATGTCTTCCCTGGACCGGAAACAAGCATCATGGGACTGGTTTGGGGGTAACACCCCTCTTTAGCGAGGCTAGCTTGAATTCAGTGGCAAAGTGAGCAAGAGACCCAAGTTTGGACATACCCTGCCAACTTAGGGCGAACAAAGCAAACACAAGGAGATGATGGACGGAGCACTGAAACTTTTCAGACACTCACCCCCAGTTACAGATCTGGGTGGTATCCATCATCATTCTTTAGCTCACTTTGCCAACCCAGGTCAGACACAGCTATATGCAAGTCAATCTTTGCCCTGTGCCTCATGGGAACAGTCCTGCCCAAACTGCCAAGCCATGTCTTCCATGGACCGGAAACAAGCATCCTTGACTGGTTTCGGGGTAACACCCCTGTTTAGCCATGCTAGCTTGAATCCAGTGGCAAAGTGAGCAACGGACCCAAGTCTGGGCATACCCTGCAACTTAGGGCAAACAAAGCAAACACAAGAAGATGATGGACGGAGCCCTGAAACTTTTCAGACACTCATCCCCAGTCACTGATCTGGGTTGAATCTATCATCATTCTTTAGCTCACTTCGCAACCCCAGTTCAGACACAGCTAAATGCACATCAGTCTTGGCCCTGTGCCTCATGGGAACAGTCCAGCCCGAACTGTTTTAAAATAAAGCTTGGGGTTTTATTAATGCAACACTCTCTAACAGAAGGACTTTCCCAGATGTCATACGAATCAGGTACAACAACATGCAAATGTATATAGATATATGTGCACAAGCAATTAATAATAAAACAATCACAAAATAATCAAATACATTGGGTAAAACACAAGCAAATAATAATGGTAAAACACACAAATCATATTAATAACGAAACACTCACAAGTCGGATATTAATGAAACATTCACAATTGAAACGCAAGAGAGCAAAACATAAGCAGATAATAATAATGGAGCATTCACAAGTCAAATATAAGAAAATAGATCATATGCAAATATGGAAGCAGATAATAATGGACGTCGAATGCAAGAAACAAGCATTGTCAAATGCTAGGAATAAACACTTTAAATGAGAGAATTAATTACGAAGAGCACAACATGAAAACATCACAGAGCAATGAAACTCATAAATCATACATCACCATGTGAGTGCATCATTCTGGTCTGCACGACTGGGAAGCCCTTTCAGTCAGTCACCCAGAAGTCTCAATGGTACAGCAACACTTTCTTGTGTCTATGCTTTCATCTCAAGAGTGAGCTTCAGTATGACCGCCAAAACTTCCTGTCTTTAATACTCTTTACTAACACAGAGAGAGACTTCTAAAAATTCCCCCTCCCTCCATCCATTGTACAACCAAAGTTGACCATACCGGTCTGTTCCAAGGTCAAGACAAAAGTCGGACAAACCTCTGTGTTTTGACTTCGAGACAGAGAAGTACATTCCTGTAGTAACTTGGTCCAGACAGATTGTAGTGTTTCAGGAGTATTTATTGAAGTAGTTACAATTCCAGTAGTTCAGTCCAGGACTAGCCCCACCAGGAGAAGCCAGCATGCTGCTCAGCCCTTCTCCAACTGTAGTCTCTGACCCCCAACATTCCATATGACATCATTCTAGGAGGAACTCACTGGCAGAGCATGAACAGATAGAAACCAGGATATAACTTATCCCCCTTTCTTCCAAAAAGGAAAACAGAAAAGAACACCACAGTGGACTTAGAGAGAATGTAGAAGCTAGATGAATGGAAAAGAGTAGAGAGATCAGAGAAAGACCAGAAGAGCAGTGGGAGACAATAGAATTAAGAACAAAACAGATAAAGATGAACCATTACCCATCCTCCCTTCTTATATAGCCAAAGAAAAGAAAGAGTGGAAGGAGAAACCATCAATAACTACGACCTGCACACCCATTGGCCAGAAAGGTATGCGAGAAGCAAGTAAAAGCAGGAGAAAACAAGAAAACAGAGAAGCAGAGAAATACAAATGATTACACATACTTCTCCATCACAAATAGAAAAAAATGAATACAAAATTTTAAAGAGCACTGGGTTAAAGAGTTAAAGGCGAGACAAGAAGCATAAACACCCAGTGTGGCGTAACCCATGCACTGTAGAAATGGGACTAGAACCCAAACTACACACCCAAAAGGGTAACAATTTAAATGTGTAAAGGCAATCTCAAGTGGAGATTAATATGTTCTGCATTAGAAACAGAGTACAACTCACATTACACACCTTAAGAAAGGTAAAATTGTGCACTAAGAGAAAAGGGTATAAGTGAATGTGAGTAAGTACAAGAGCGAACACACCTCAAATTGAGGTCACATGTTGTGCACCATGTGTAAGGACGCACCTCGTGGAGAGGTACAGAAAACATGCACTGAGCAATGGGAAAAAGACCCATGCGAGACACCTCGAGTGGAGGTCAAGTGTTATGCACATAACGATGGGAGAAGACCTAACAGACACACCTCACGGAGAGGTCAAGAGTTGTGCATCTAGGAGCGGGACTACAATCCACACAACACACCTCATGTATAGTTGAGAAAAAACGTTGTGCACTGTAACAAAAACACACCCTATGTAGGGCAAAAATGTAAACGTAACGTGTAAACCATTGTGCACTGTAACTAATGGGCTAAGAACCCCAAAAAAACACACCCTAGATAGGGTACACTGTGAACAGATGATGATTGGGACTATAACCCATCACCCAACCTCGTGTAAGGTTAACATAGCCTAGTGGGAAAGAAGGATAGAGGGAATAAAACCAAAATACCTGCCCTTAAACAAGGGATGGAGCATATGCTCTCATGTAGGGAGAAAACCCATGACAGAAAATGAACGCTCAGCATATATAAACGTGTAGAAGGCATGTTGTACATTACAAAAAAACAGTTTTGAGTGATTACACAGAAGAGCTTAAACAGTAATATGCGCTGTGTAGGTTTTACAATACAAAATGTCACTGGTGACAAGAGAAAATTCCAAGTTGAATTAGACTCATTAAAAGATACTTGCGTTGAACATCCAATGTCCGGACATCGATAACTCCAGTTCATCAAAATGAATGCAGCTTGGTGCCAGACTTTCACCACGCACAGATTGTTCTCGACGTAGTCTATTTGACTCCGGACGTTGGCCGCAATATGACATGAGACATGCAGCCCACCTGCAGGTCCAAGCTTCTTTATGAATATAGATGTGTCGAAGAGGGATACATCGCGTTGTCCTGAGGCAGCATAAAGTTTGAATGAAACTTTATTGAACAAACGTGACGTGGTTGGCAAAACGGAAAAGGACTCTCAAGACGGAGCAATCCTAAAATGGCGCCACGCCATGTCATGCCGGGCAGGGTGGCTCACGGCATTAGCATGTGTGTGAGCCTAAAGCGGAAAATATTATATAAGTCACTGAAAGGAGAATCAGAGGAGCTGATGTAAGGCATACAATGGGCACAACACGGGAGCAAGAAGATGCACAGAGGCAGGCACGTGTACTAGGCACGAGCTTAGTTTGTATTCAAACCGTAAATGTCGGTTGGGTAGTGCTGCGTTCAGAAGCCCTCACCAAATAAACACAGACACGACAATGCTAAATCTGGTTGTAGCCACTTTTAATACGTTGCCGCAGACAGTCCCCAAACACTCGAGTAGACGGCATCCAATGGCACAAATTAGATATACAGTACGGAGTAGATGCACACACCACGCTTGCATTAAACTGTCTTAAACGCCTCGGGATACTTTGGGAGGCAGTGCCTGAACATACACTGACAATCCGTTAGATGAAAGTTGAGGCAATGCTGGTTAGGCACGCAATTCACAAAAGACCAGTCCAGTCTCCACAGTGTCAAATAGAGCCGTCATGAAAGGAGATGCCCCACTGTAGAAAGTACATGTTTTGATGAAAATTATGTAGACAGGAGCTGATGTAAGACAAGGAGACAAGGAAGTCAGTAGCAGGAGAGAGTATAATCATTCAGATTAGTAGAGTAACATAAGGTTTCTCAAAAGTGAACGCCCAGGATGCACGCTGTCCAGGTAGAGAGGAACAGCTTTCAGCACAGACAACAAAGGTAGTGGTGAGCATACAGCACTCTTCCTCCCCAGAGTGCAGACGATGGTGAATGACAGGCTTACCCTCACTGAAGGCACAGCACAAAACGAAGACGTTGGCAGACTTACCCTCACTTGAAGGCACAGCCCAAAATGAAGATGTTGGATGTAGGTTGCCTTGATAAAGCTGGCACTTTTGTGTAGAGGGCGACCAATGTAGAGGTCACTGGTGGGACTGATGTGTGCCAGTAGTTGAGTAACCGCAGCTGTAGTTACAGTAGTTGCTTTAGCTTGAGAGTAGGTCCTCAGATGCTCCAGACTTGAAATTGAAGGCCTTTAGAGGTAGCACACGCAGATTCTTTGCTTCAACTCGTCGCCATAAAATTGTAGTAACTTGGTCCAGACAGAATGTAGTGTTTCAGGAGTATTTATTGAAGTAGTTACAATTCCAGTAGTTCAGTTCAGGACTAGCCCCACCATGAGCAGCCAGCATGCTGCTCAGCCCTTCTCCAACTGTAGTCTCTGACCCCCAACATTCCATATGACATCATTCTAGGAGGAACTCACTGGCACAGCAAAAACAGATAGAAACCAGGATATAACAGTTCCACACATTTGTCTCTCATGCATTCAGATGCACATCCCACATGTTCTGTTCCAAACAAGGCTGTTTTGCACTGTGCTGAAAAGAAAGCAAACAATCCTACTCTGAGGCTGCAAGGAGACACGAAATAAAATCACAAGTCAAAATGCAGGAGCACAAAAAATGATGTATATTTAAAAAGGAGTATATTAAAATACATAGAGGCAATTAAAACACTGGTAGTCAAAGGTCATCACACGATCCCAATACATATGAGTGCATATAGCACTACAGCTAGCCAAGAACAATAGCTACCCGAAAGAGATTATTGATAGCAAAGAGAAGACCAAAGACCATAAGAGAGTTACAAGAACCAGAGGAGACTGATCAACCTGAGACTGTAGATGAAAACCTAGACATGAGCATTTCCAGACGACATAAAAGAGAGAAAGGTCAACCGAAAGTATTCAGGCCCAGATTGGCCATATATTTCATAAATCATCTTTGAATCCATGATTGACATTAAAGAACCTCCATGAGACAAAGGCAAGCCAGACCAAGAGTCCATGCATGTTTACCCCTGACAAACGTGGAAAGGACAGTCAGAGAGTTAGGGTCATAGTCAGAGGGTGGTAGCTCCTTTAGGCCGTCACAGAATAAAATCCCTTGAGCTTTCAAAATAGGGAAGTGACAATAGAGTAGAGTCTATAGGACTAACCATCATCATCTGAGATATCCTTTATCTGATTTAAGCTAACATGGCACAGCAGCACTGCAAAACGTTGCTTTTTTTTTGGGCAGTTGCCATTTCCGTTTCTATATTTGGATGACTGTTGGATGTTTATCTATCACGGTTTGACAAACTCCACCCTTAAGTCTGTAGTCCCACACCTGCACATGAGAGGAAAGTCTCACACATGCTACATCATGAGAGTGTGCACAGTTATAATGTGTCTTAACAAATGATAGCTGAATATATGAAAGTTATGGATGTAGAAAACTGCTTTGTTTCCTCCTTGGCTGAGGGAGCAGCATTGTTGCAAGGATTCTGTGGAGTAACATATCTATGCTTGGGATCATGGAACCTTCGTGGGCAGGGACCACCTGTGTACCCTTGAGCCCGGGACCGACTAGCTATAGTGTCTCACTTGCCTTCCTACTCATTCACAGAGGAACAAGTGGTTAGACACCCCAGAACACAACACTCCCGACTCTCTCAGGAATCGCGGTTACAGGACACGCCCTTTAGCTCTCACTCTCGTACCAGACAACAATAAGATTAGACAGAGACATAAGAAATCTTTAAAATGTTTATTTTAACTAACGTGCTCTAGTATGCAGTATACATGCCACAACAAGTAGAAAAATGCCTAACACAAATATGGTCAACATAGCGAGTAGTCCGTAAATCATAAAAGGTGCTCCATAAATCATAAAAGGTGCTGTCATTATATAAGACAGCATGATATAACCCCCCTCCCCTGATTATATATTAGAAGATCTCTGGGTGTTTAGCAGCAGACCCCATACCTCAGTCTATAGATGGAAGATCTACATCTCAGGTGCTGTCATGCTCCCTTCACTGGAAGGAGGGAAAGAGCCCTCTCCAACTGAGTGTTGGCCACCTGTGTATACCTATATGGCCAAATTACATGTTCCCAAACAACAGCTGCATCTGTGTGTTTTGTCTAGGTGCTAGAGCCTGACCAGATTAGAATAACAAAGGGCATTGTTATTCGACCTTGTCAGCAGTGTTCAGACTAAATCCCAAGAAAGAACAGAATGCAAAAACAATAGCAGGTTTCTGTGTGAAAGTTACAGTGTGGCACAAAGCAAAACATATATTCGTATAGTGATGTGTGTGCAAAGCAGAGGACAGTCTGGCCCGGGTTCATGCTAACTTAGGGAAAACGACAATGGTCTCCTGGTCCACATAACAGCATATTTTCATTTTTCTTTGCCCTACTTCATTTCTTGTTCTGCTTTCTTGAACCTTTTTTACAGACAATATTCCATAAAAGTTTTCTATTCTCATTTTGATAATCCATTAGAGGATGTGCCAATTGTAACTGGTGCAAATCTGTAATTGTAGCCTACTAAACATGTTCATCGTTCTTACATAGGGTTTAAGTCAAGGGATCAGCGCGAGTATATGATGAAACTCTTTGCACCCGTAACTAACATGAGTGCTACTAACCAGAGCATACATGATATATTCTGTAGAACTAGGAAAGATGAAAGGGTAGTTGTAGATGAACTGGATGAGAGGATAAGAATAGATGAAGAGAATGGGAAAGGAAGAAAGGTGCAGAGCATGTTATTGGAAAGGGTAAGGAGACTTTGAAGGAATCATCCCCAAGACTGGGCATTGATGTTGCCAAGAAGGGGTCTTTAGGTTAAATAAGGCAATCAGGGGGGAACATGACTGTTAAGAAATTGAGATGAGCGAATGTGAGTATAATTACTTAGTTAAGGGAGAATCCTTTTCAAAATTAGAGGTAAGTATAAAAGGCACCTCTTACGTGTGTGATAGGTCAGCTTATTTCCTGTACCAGCTGGTGTAAGGGAAATGTAGTGGGGCAGCGTGGGGAGGCAGCATGAGGGGGCTGAAACAATACAAAAAAAACATAACTTTCAGTCTTTTGCTCGCCGCTCTTCTCACCGCTCTTCTCCTCTGGGCACAGACTGAAGCTCCCAGCTTCCCCTGTGGCCAATCTCAAGGCTGCTCTCACGCTGAAAGCAGTGTCAAGATTGGACAGAGCGGGCTTGTTTTGCACTCCATCGGGAGCTGGGAGCCTGTGCCTGATGATCTCTCCACCCAGCAACACAGCTGGATTAAAGAGATGCCAATGCGCATGACAGTTTGGCTGACCTAAGACAGCTGGCCAAAACATCATCTGCACTTACAGCAGGGCCCACCACTCCTCCTCACCCTGCTGCAGTGCTGTGGCTCGCCCCCAAGACTCAGCCACAGGCTGAAACATAAAATGATCTGCATTAGAATCATTTTATTTTCTGCTTACCTCTTCGGGCAGTGGGGCGACGCTCCTCCACCATAGCGGACGATCCGCCCCTGCTTATTTTGAGTTGCCACTTAATTGTTTAGGTAGTTACTATGCAGCTTTCGTTTTCCCTAGGACTTATCACACCAGCGAGCTATATTTTCATCTTGAGCAATACATAGGTCAAAGGAAGTGAAGCTTTAAACAGATCCTGAGTGATATGTTTGGAGCACTCATACCTTCTATAGGAGTGGCACTAAATGATGTAAAGATTAGAAAGATGTCTACATTGGTAGATTGGCTTGCTACTATATGGCAGGAGCACTAACTGTAATCAATAAGAATTGTTTGCAATGAAAGATATAATTATGCAAAATAACCCTGCATTGGATTGGCTCCCTGCAAAGGAGGGAGGAGTTTGCAAAGTCATTCATGCTCGGGAATTTTGTGCTAATATTCTGATCATAGATAAGCAACTTGACAGCTACGTTATTGATATCATGAATATGACACATGAATTAACTGAGCCAGAAGAATCAGGTGCATGGCAAGGATTAGGTTCAATATTTGGATCCTATTTATCAAAAGAGGGGAACTCTTTGGACAACAAAGGCCCCTTTCCAAAAAGAGCAAATATGGGTCCATCGCCTCCAAATGAACGCCCAGGGTCTTAACAATGAAATACCTTGGATTGAGGTACTATAGAAACCAAACTCTTGACATCGACTACACCAATGCAACACTATAGGGATGACTATGTTAGCACACCTCTCAATTCTTAAAAACACTATGAAAATATCCAAGGTGCACCACCCACCGCAAAATGATGCACCAACTGTAAAAACTGACAAAGAGGACACTGATGTGCCGCAAATAACACCAATGAATGCGGTAACCTTTTATTGTTATTCATTAGTCCACCAGGGATACTTTACATACCAACATCTATCGAAAGAACCATGCGCTCCACACTAAAATAAAATAAACTATACATATAACTTTATGCGCAATACATGCATCGCCTCCTTTTGAGAAATATCACCATACCAGCGACACAAATATTAAACACCCTGAGAATATTCCTCATACGAGCTTAATATAGAGTATACCACTCTAAGATGGCACCCATAATAACAACAAAAACTTGGCAATCAATCCAGTGTTTAAGCAAGTAACGCCCCACCCGGAAGCAGGCTACTCCTATCAAAGGAGACAGGGCTTTCACTTCTCCACAAGCGGAGACAGCGAGAGGCACACAGGTGACACAGCCCAGATGCACCGAGAGAACCGTGTGGAACTAAGACGTAAGATCGGTCCAGGACAGATCCTGCACATGGCTGCATCCCTTCCCTTCATTTGAAAAACCAGCTGTGGGTTATACTTTAGAGCCTTAGGAAGCCCTCCAAAATGTCACATGTGGTCTTCTGTTTTCTTTTTTATTACAGCTCTCAAGTGACCCTCACTGATCTCATGGGATCTTACCCTACCTACTAAGGGGTGAGATATATTATCTATGTATTTGTGCATATAAACACAGCGTCTCGAAGTTTACCATCAATGGTGGGGCCCGACGGTATTAATTACCTCGATTTAAAAGGTTCACAAGCCTACTCGATAATAGAACCTTTTTACTTTTGAATTTTGATTTTATTTATACAATTCACGTTTACTTGATAAAACCATGACATGCTTACAAATAAAAATAACGATACAGAGAACAACTCAGACACCATTCTCTCAGCACTAATCATTGATCTTATGTGTCTGTCTGTCTGTCACTTAGCTATAACTTCTCTTTTAATAATTTCTAGAATGATCACAGCACCTTTAGCTCACGTATATATAACGCGACCGTTAGCAGTAATGATCTGCAGCTGCAACATCGAGCCATTGGAGCCCTTCCCAGACGGTATCGCACCGTCTCTGGACCCCCTGCCTCCCGGCACCAATTCCACCTCTATCAATTAAGGCAATGCACCTTCGCCCGCATCCGCCATACAAGTGAGCCACCGTGCTCCTCTCGTTTGTTTTCCAAATCCACCGTCCACGGACCCCTTGCTATCAGCACAGCTCCGTTAGTCATTATTAAGGAATCGAGCCGCTAACACCGGTCCATTCAGTGATCCACCGTGTTCTTACTTGACACCCCGTGTCCTCCAAATGGCCCCCGTAATCCACCAGTGCAATTACTACTATTGTTGATTATTCGTATTCTGTTCAGGCAAACATTATTTCTGTCCTGTTGATGATCTCAGTGATATGTAAATGGGATTGAAACCTCATCGACTTTTTAAACACCATGCACACAAACTATTTATATATATATATACCATGTGTAACGGCCGTGTCAGTTATCACACTTGTTTAATCTCTTATATTTTAGAACAAGCATCTCTGTTTCGCCTGATTGTGTTGTTTTTGTATTTTGTCATTTGGTCACTCCTTGGTTTACTTTTGTGCTATTGGCTACAGGACTGTATCCCACTGTATATTGTGTTCTTCTTTTGATACCTACTAATAAGCTTGATTAAATATTACTATCCGGCTGGATAGCAATCATATAGAGTTGATTCTGTTCTATATTTGCTCCAATTTTCTCACAACAAGGACCATTGTCCTCCTTAAAAAACTGTTACCCAAGGTCCTTGCTTACCTAATTGGGTCCCCTTGTCTTTTATTAAACACGTTAATGAAGAAACAGGCATTTGGGAGCAGTTCTGTGAGTGTAGTCCTATGGGTCTAGCTTCCAAGATCTGTGGTGGTGTGGGTAGTGGCATGGTTACAAGATCTAGAGATAAAGATAAGTGAACAAAGGCTTGTGGGTTCTGATTGACGTGGTTAGATAGCCGGTCCTTTGGGCATGACTTCATATGATACCGGCATGGATAGAAGGCAATAATCCTTTGAAAATCCAGAAGACATTGGTGCGATTGGAATATCGA
Source organism: Triturus cristatus (assembly GCF_964204655.1). Taxonomy (NCBI): domain Eukaryota; kingdom Metazoa; phylum Chordata; class Amphibia; order Caudata; family Salamandridae; genus Triturus; species Triturus cristatus. Next base: position 707,809,453 of record NC_140587.1, on the reverse strand, counting down.
TGCATATTTATATAGATCACTAAACTTGTTTGGGTATTTACATGAGTTGCTCCCAACTTGGATATATATCACTAACAACTCACGAGATGCTTGGCTTTCAAGACATCACATTCATAGATTGCTTTGCTGATCTTCGTGATCTGATTCACATCCCTGATGAAGTCCATCTATTGGACGAAATGCGTTGGCTGGGCTTTATGCTTCTGATTGGAAATTAAAATAAAGATTATATGAAAAAAAGAAATTTCAAGACTCCCTGCACTTTAATTCTATTTCAAATCGCATGCATTTGAAATTGTTTATAATCTATAAATGTACTATATTTGATTATATGCTCCTTTTCATTATTTCTTTATTCTAAGAGAAGTTTTCTTCTCGTATAGTGTGACTTCTATAGCAGTGCGGTTACGAAAAGTGGAGCATTATGATTTAAACAATCATAGGAACTAATATACTGGTGCAGCCATTTAATCCCACACTGCTGTTTCTCTTAAAAAATAGTACTAAAAATAGTTCTGCTAGTAATTCACCTGTAGAGTCATTCACCTCTTTAAAACCAATAAAATGCTTCTTCACAGATATGTTTTTTATGTGATATCAGTAAACCGTATGACAGAAAAATATTGTGCTCTCTATGATCGAAGTAGATCGGTATTCTCCACAGCACAAACACTTCTCAAATGTTCTTGGGTCGCAACATCAAACTTGCCAAGAAGTTTTGCTAATCCCAAGAAAGTTCCATTATTTGGTGTAAACAGCTTATCAGAGGATTCCCTGAAGGCCAAGTTGTGCTCCGATAAAAATAAAAATATTGACGTAAGCCTTTCCAGAACACATCTCCAATGAATAGTTTCTTGGTTTATCACACCTTTACTTAACCAAAGACTTACCTCTGTTTTCATTCGAACACAATAGGATGTCATATGATCCTGTGATTTTTCATGCTTCTTAAAATGAACATGAATGTGTCTCGAATCACGAAAACCTGTACTGCCTAGAGAGGTTTGTGACCTTTCAGATGGAAAACTTTTGCAGCAAAAACAATAAGCCCATTCTGAAGGCTTTTGAATAAACAAGCAATCTCTGCTTTGTTATTTCACCATTGTCCAGTTTCCTCATCCGAAAGAGTTTAAAAAAATCGTGTTTGTTTTTGAGAATGTTATATCTTCAATTTCAGGTGGTTCAGAATGTTACAATGTTATCCACAAATGTAGAATTTAATTTGCCTGACCACAGTGCTGGATTGGTTGTGTCATATATTGAGGATGACAAGGTATTGTGCTAAGCTGACAGTGTACTAGTTTGACTATTAAGAGCAGCAGTTGAGTTGTCTGCAATTTCTTTTTCAACTGAAGCCAAAGATGACTCTAATTCAAAATTTGTAGAAACCCGACACTCTGAGGAGAATGATGATGTTTTGTGCTCAGCAGACAGGATAGTAGCATTTTGATCATTTAGCACAGTAGCCACTTTGAATTAAAAAATTATACTAATTCTAAACTCATACAGTCCTGACACTCAAACAATGACCTCTCTCCTTCATCACATTTTTTTAGATGGTCCACCAAGTCGTAAAAATTTCTGGCGGCTTTTCGCAGCGTTCTGTTTTTGTGCTTCACTTTTCACTTCCAACTTTGTGTTCATAATAGCATTTTTGGGCTCATTCTTTTAAATTGCAGTTCCTGATGTTAGCCTGAAAAATGTACAATATTTCTGCATCAGTTGGATGTGCTAATTGCCATATGGTAGGGCTGCTATATGGGTCTCAAATCTTGAACTTCATTCCAACTGCACCAGGCATTTGATCCATATTGGTATTATCCAATCCACTTTACGGTTTATTGTAGAAGGTACCTGATTGAGGAGGGGCACTATAGACTTAGATCATGCAAATGGAGAGAATATTTTCATAATAAAATGTGTTAAGTGTGCAAGCAGTGCATAATATTTAGTGAAAATATAACACAATTTGTCTCTCTTCCTATTCACACTTACATACTAGTCTCAAAATACTAACTACAATTGAGAGAATGGAATAATAGTACAATGTTGACTTATCATCAGTTATGCATTGAAATCGCTAGAAATATGGGAAGATTAAAAGTGGAACACACTAGCCCTGGTGTATAACCAGGGATGGGAACTAGAGGCACAGGGTGCTAGGAGCTAGCCAGCCTCCAAGGGAAAGAAAACAAAAGGAACTGATGATACTTAATCAGGTTCACATATAAAGATGCAGGTATATTTAAAAAAAAAAAAACATTAATATGGCAGGTTTCTAGAGTAGGTAGAGGCACTACCTACATCCGGGTGTTACACACGCACCCACATTCACACCAGCATTCACACTCACAAGTGATAAGAAAACAAAAAACGGACATCACCAGACGCCTGCATGTCAGGGAACAACGTTGGGTGTACCGCTTACGCACATGGGACACTGGCCTAAATGATGAAATCCCATGGCTACAGATGGCACGATAGCCTCTTCCTAATGATGCATTTCCCGGAAATCTTAATAAACTTAATAGGAGTCGATATCTGCACCATGTCATAACTCCCAAGTCTGAGAAACCCAGGGCACTCATGGCCACAACACACACCTTTGATAGGGTGATGAATTAAGCAGGCCAAACACTAAATACTGTTACAATGCCCACACTGTGCAAGGACAACCCCACTCTAATTGACTAGAACTGTTACAAGGTATGGTAATTAATTCTAACACTGTACACCGAAACTTTGCACGCTATGCCTTCACCCGGAGCACAAACTTCAAATAGAACAGTTGTAGTAACGTAGTGGCACTCTTAACTAATTAACAAGTAATAACAACAGGGGAATTACACCAAACTCTACCCCCTCCAACCGCCATCTGGGTTATTAACAACGAGCCCCCATAGACCCACCAGCGTTGGAGGTATATTCTGCATACTACTTAGGGGCTGGGACATCTCACCTATACACGTGGCCTTCGATAGAATACTTGTTGCACAATGGCCGCGTTAAATCAACAGTAATGGCACAGGGAATAGCTCTTTTTTTAATGCCAAGCAGGAAGTCCGTAATGATTAAAAGCCTGCCGGTGTCAGTCCATGTTTTGGAACCTTTTAAACACAGTAGAATGAGACTCCCGACTTGTTCAGTCGAGCAAAAGTCCAGGCAATGCCTGACTTTGCGCAGTGTCTTTGACGCTCATCCAACGCCATACGGCAGTACCGTGACTCCGCCCCGACCACGCCCATAAACTGGGGAAGAGATTTAGAGGGCGCGCGCAAACATGGAAGGAAGCCGCTACCACTCACCACCGGTAAAAACGTCCAAAACCAGGCAGTCAGACACCAACCTACGGGGACACCGGATCCCACTCAGGTCCTACCAATACACCTCTATTGGCACCAATTAAACATGTACGAGGACTATATAAGGTCCCACAAAATCTGCTTCCATTTATAGATGGGGATGCAAAGCGGGCACTACTAGGCTATATGGCGGAAGGCGCACCGAGAGACAGTAAGAGTTTGTTTGGCAGTTATTATGCTGCGGACACGGTCTTTCCCTTATAAATCGGGATTACAATCATCAAGACATCTCTCATGATATTACTCTAGAAACTTTTCACGATACCATTTTTCATGCTGCTATGGTCCATCCTGAATACGGAAGTTATCTCTGTATTTTTATCCGATCTGGATACATTTGTGCTGAATACTTTGCAGCAGTCGGATTTCTCACCTATGGATATTGTGCAAATTGTCCCTTCAATAATAATTGTGTCATTTGAACTTTAGCCCTGAAGAAGTTCCTTGGCAAAAGGGACGAAACGCGTTGGCTGTTTGCCGTTTGTGTTTAACTATCTGGAATAAATATAAGACAATAATGGACAAGACTTGTGGTCTTGAATGACTCCTGTTTGAGTGCACCTTCCTTCTTTTGCTTTTGTGAAATCCTTGCACCGAGAGACAGTAAGAGTGTGAATCCTGGTGTGAATGTGGGTGCGTGTGTAACCCCGATGTAGGTGGTGCCTCTACCTCCTCTAGAAACATACCTTATTAATGTTTTTAAAAAACATACCTGCATTTTTATATCATCAGGTCCTTTTGTTTTCTCTCCCACTTTCCCAGAATATCAATATTGGGGCCTTCCCCACGACCTCCCATGGAGAAAGTAGGTTAAAGTCCTAGGGTAAGTAATGAGAGACATTCTCTCACAGTTCGTTAAGAAGTGAACACACGTATGAGTGACATGTGTCATGCACCTTAAACCACCATGCACGATAAAAATAGTGTGGTGATGTATGGTTACTTGCGTAACAACTAGCAGAAACCTACATATCATGTCTGTGTTTGTTTTCTGTTTTTTCTACAGGCTAGATTTGGAGTCCTATACCAGTGGGGATAGCGACAATACATACCCCATATAGTGGTTGTTCTTTATTTCATTATTTAATTATAAAGATGGAGCCCCATTAGATACATGGTCCTGATGAATGCTACGTAACCCGCATGGGACATTGAGCAGAAATATGTTGCCCACAAACACCACGGTGAAGGGATAATTAGTTCCCCAATCCCCAATCACTTCTTTTAATACCATACAGTTGCCCAATTAACTAAAACTAATCTTTATGACGACAGTAATGGTTTTCAGATCACTTTCACCACCCTCGGGCCCCCACTTAGTTTAGAAGTGCATCCCTGTCATCAGGTGTATGCCCACCCTCTATCAAACCGAGTTTTTAGAGGGCGAGGACTCCCTATGATGAAGCATGACACCACGTGGTGTGTGAGGCCAGTCCTTCACTTTTTGTGAGATGCCCCCACCAATCACGCATCTCTAGACACCTGTAGATCACTCAACTAGGAGCAGCCCCATTTGTGTTCAATAAAAAATTAAAAGTGGCACAACTTTTTTGCAATGAAATAGAATCGTTTTACACAAGCATGCCTGTAGGCATCCTGCAGGTCCTCTGGCTTTACATATGGCCTGTTATGTTATGTTAAAAGTATTTGTAGAGCGTTATGGGCAGGAAGGCAACAGTGGTATAATGACAGGAGCTTTACTCATATGCCTGAGAAAACAGAAGGGTCTTAAGGAGTGTTCTGAATTGGGCGTAAGAGGTTGCTGGTCTGAGTTCCATGAGAAGGGAGTTCCAGAATTGAGGGGCCAGGAGAGAGAATCTAAGGCCACCGTGTTTTTCCCGGTTAAAGGTGGGGATGGTGAGCAGGTTCAGATGGGAGGGTCGAAGTTCGCGAGAGGGGACACAGCGAAGGATCCTAGACGAGATGAATGCAGGGCCATGACCAGCAATGGCTTTGAAGAGGGTACAGCCCAATTTGAATGCACATCGTTTATCCACCGGAAGCCAGGGGCGGACGTGTTGGTGTCTGGGTTGATGGAAGATGAGCCTGGCTGCTTGGTTTTGAACCAGTTGCAGATGGTAGAGTTGATAGGCCGGAATGCCAACATAATGTGGGTTGACATAATCAATGCGAGAAATGACCAGGGCCTGAAGAACTAAGGTCAATGCCTCGGTGGTCAGGAATCTGCAGATCTTCCAGATTCTTCATAGGTGGAAGAAGCAGGTAGATACCACCGCGCCAATCTGAGATTTCATAGACAGATCGTTGCTGATTATGACCCCTAGGCATTTTACGGATTCTACTGGACGAGGAGGACTGCCTAGGAGAGGGGGCCAGAAGTTAGAGTTCCAAGGGTTGGAGGTGCCTCCAGTCAGTATCAGCTCAGTTTTGTCGGGGTTGAGCTTTAGTTGATTGGCGTACATCCATTCGCTAATAAATCTCACGGTGGATTGAGAGTTGGAAATTGAGATGTTAGAAGAATCAATTTCGAACACCAACTGGAGGTCGTCGGCATAGTTAAAAGTGGCAACTTTACTATTGCGTAAGGACCAGATCAAGGGTAGCATATATAGATTGAATAGAAGGGGCGATAGAGAGGACCCCTGAGGGACCCCGCAGGTCAACCTGACTTTCTCAGCTGAGAAGTTGGCAAGACAGACTGCCTGGAATCGATTGTGTAGGAAGGAGGAGATCCACCTCAGAGCCAGTCCCTGGATGTCAGCATTACTGACACGATCGCTCAAAAGGTCATGATCGACCGTGTCAAAAGCGGCTGACAGATCCAAAAGTACCAGGGCCTGAGTGATGTTTTTATCGGCCCCGCTCCTAAGCTCGTCCATGACTGCTAGGATGACTAACTCCATGGAGTGTGCTGGCCTGAATCCAGCTTGCTGGGGGTCAAGGAACTGAGAGCGTTCAATGAATGAGCTAAGGCAGTTTGCTACGTGGGCCTCTAGAATCTTACTAAGGTAAGGGAGTAATGAAATAGGGTGAAAGTTGCTCAGGATCAAGGGGTCAGCGTTGGGTTTCTTTAGGATTGGGACAATTTCGGCATATTTAAAGGTGTCAGGAACAATGCCTTGTCTCAGAGAGTTGTTGAGGAGTGCGAGGGGGGGTCTGGGCAGGTAAGGAAAGTTTCTTGTAGGATATGAGGGGGGCAGCAATCAGTGGGGGAGCCTGATCCGACTTTTTTTAGTAAGACAAAAAACTCTTCCCTGGAGATCAGGGGGATTTGATCCAGTACATGGGGATTTTTGCATGTAGTGGGGGAGGCTGTTGAGAGTGTGGGAGTGGGGATGCTGCTTTTGATGGTGGCAATTTTCTCCATAAACGTGTTCAGGGTATCACATAATGATTGTGAGGGGACAGGTTTTGCTATCACTCTGTCGGGTTGTGAGAGTTCGTCAACTATAGAAAAGATGTCCTTGGTCTTAGTGTCTGAGTTCGTAATTTTCAAGGAAAAGTAGTTTGCCTTAGTCTGGAGGATAGAGTTTTTATAGTCTTTTAGCAAGGTAACGTAGGTGGCCTTTTTATATGGGGCATAGTCTCGTCTCCAGCTGCGCTCGGCTTGCCTGAGTGCTAGTTTCTTTATTTTCAGCTCGTCGGAGAGCTAGGCCTGTGTATCCCTTTTAGTCTAAGGTCCAGAATACATACATTTCATGGATTCTGTGAAAATTTGTGGCAAGAATGCAAGCCACTTGTATATGTTTTGGGGTTCTGGTGCTTGACTAACAATTTGTGAAAAATCATTTTTACTCTTTTTAACACAGTATGGGCATCCTACAAGCTGTTGCACATTTCAACTCAGGGCCTGAGGAAATATGATCACATCACCTCCATTCTTTTGGAACTCCATTAGCTCATTTGCTGCTTGCACCACCTTCAAAAGAAGCGGCATCATTTACAAAGCGGATGCAAGCACCACCCATACTTTTCCTGAGATAAGCTCACCATCCCTATTGACTCTAAGCATAGCCACAACATCATCAGACTGGTGACTAAGAAGTGTTTGAAAAAAAAAAACAGAGCGGCTAACATTTCCATCCATGTATATGATCAGGGGCAATATATCATCCCCGTATTCATTAGGACTGCTCCCAAATTCTGCTCCAATTTAGGCAAGCATTCAAGATACGCATCTTCAAAGAATTCTACATCATAGTACAATATTACAATAGTACACTGCTGCACAAAGAGCCCAGCTATCTCTGCTATCACATGTTGCCCGTATGCTTGCTGTTGGAAATGGGATTTCTGGTTGGCTGAGGCTTGCGCCAAAGTCAGGCAGAGACCACCACTCTAGTCAGGGCAAGGGAGTTACACGCCGAAGATAACCCCTGCTCACCCTCTTGGTAGCTTGGCACCAGCAGTCAGGCTTACCCCGGAGGCAATGTGTGAAGCGTTTGTGCAACACACCCACAGCAACAACACACTAGGCACACCACAAAAGGAACTCCACACAAGGTTATATTAAAAATAGCCTTTGTATTCTCATAAACACATTAGAATAGTAATCGCACAATTTGAATTAAAAGGGAAACGGTAGTGAAGCTTCGCCAGCCGCACAGAGCCTTTGGTTGTATAGCACGATACTCTATGCGCTCCAATTCTTGATTCTACAAATCTTGAACCGTACGTTTTATTGGTTATCATTGATATTTTAAGGTCAATACCTTGTATGACACTATTGGATCATAATTCGATTCTACGTGTGAGTGATTAACCGTATCGCTGCTGGAGGATTACGTGAGCTGCAAGGGACTGCAAGTCCTAGAAACCTTGCCTTCATTGCCTGCACCTGTGTGACCCAGTGGGGAGGCTACATTACCGCTCGTAGCACCCGCTTCGCGGGACACGCATCGCTGCTGGAGGATTACGTGAGCTGCAAGGGACTGCGAGTCCCAGAAACCTTGCCTTCATTGCCTGCACCTGTGTGACCCAGTGGGAAGGCTACATTATCGCTCGCGGCACCCTCTTTGCGGGACGTGCATCGCTGCTGAAGGATTACGTGAGCTGCAAGGGACTGCAAGTCCTAGAACCCTTGCCTTCATTGCATGCACCTGTGTGACCCTGTGGGGAGGCTACATTACCGCTCACAGCACCCGCTTCGCGGGCGCGCGCCGGGTGAAGCCTGGGCCAAGGGCGGGCCCGTTTGAGCCGGGTGAGGCCGAGCCGGGCCCCCCCTCTAAATCCATCTACAGCTTAAGGTCAGTCTGTATTAGTCCATTGTTTGTCTCCCTGAGGGCACTCACATCTTGGAACTGTTGCTATTGTACCCAGCCCAGGATGAATATATGAGAGGGAAGGGGGAGAGGCGCGCCACCTGGCGGAAGTGTGGCGGGGACGCTGGACCATTTTTTAATTAGAGCTAGCTCGGTCATCGCCCACGAGATTGCATTAACTGAGCGTCACCTATCCCTAGATCCCCTCCTTTGTAATTGATCATCATTGGGTGGACTGATGTCTGCTCGTACTCCTGAATGATGTTTGGCCACAGACACCAACTCCCATTTGCTGGCAGGAGCTGTTAGACAGTCCCCGAATGTGCGATTGGATACATCCATTGCATCGGAAGCTCCTAACGTCTCATCGTCTGCTGAGTTGGCACAAAAGGGCACAGCAAGCAGCCCATTTCCACATATTGCTACAAGGTTTTTGCCTCAATCCAAAAACCAAACTCTTAACCCAATCTCGGAGCCTCCAACGAAGAGGAAGCGGGGGGGTGGGCCAGAGGCAGAAAAATGCAAAATATCACAGGATAAATAGGAATGGAGGAACTCCATCTCCAATATCACTAACTATAGTAGAGCCTCCGACTGCTACCTCTGGTGGACCGATCTTAGACTTAATAGTTGTTCCCTCCCCCGAAGCATATGAGGCTATGTGGAATAAAATGGGGAATTTAATTTTAACATCCTTATCCCCAATTTTGGAAAGACTGACATTGATTGAGGAGAGACTAACTAACTTTGAACTGAATATTAAGTCCAATTTTCGTACTATAAAGGGTTCTTTGGCTAAAATTGATCGGTCTCCTGTAATTACAACAAACGAGCTGTGTAACCGTGTAATACCTAAACCCACACGCGCCAATCCTCCAACAATAAGGCCAACGCTTCCAACATTTAGGAGTAACGGCGTGGCAGCTATTGATTCTGATGCTGATGCTGTGGCAATGGGTGGCAATATGGGCGAGACAGGGGATATGTCTGGCGAATTTGCTCAGTTTATCCCGACTACTCCGAGGAGGGAGGGAAGTAGATCTTGTGTAAGGACAGTAAGCGATACTGCACAATTCCCCATCAGTACTCATGACCTTGCAAATCAGGCCAGCTCTGTATCTGGGCCAAATGGCCGTGATCCCTCTGTTAGGCATGTTAGATTGGTTCGCAGTTCAGCCCCACAAGGATCCCGAGCTTTACACCTCCCACCGGCCGCCGCCCCTTTGGTGGTGGTCTTGATGAATGTTCCGGCCCTACAGGCTGGGCAGACTGAATCCACTGACCAGTTAATGGCTCAAACCATGCACTGGCTTACCACACAATTGAAGGAAGTTGGGGTATCGGACTGGGATATTTGTAACCAGTTGATAATAGCTAGTCATTCAGCATGGATAGGATAGGGGGTAATTATGTTGTTGCTAATTTCAATAATGAGCATGCTGTCAAATTTCTCTTGGAACTTCTAAGTAATAGGACCAAGGGCACCATCTTGACCTAAACTTAGCTAATAGATTCGCCCCCCTGTCCAGCCTAGATGCTTGTGACTGACTATCATCTGTAGCTCTATCTGGGATAGTGATCCCTGTCATTCAGCCCGCTTTTCCTTCCACGGCTGAACTAAGTCCTCAGTTAGTAGGATCTATCCCTACGGAGAATACTGGGAATCTGTCACCGATAGAAAGGGGAGGCGGAACAGTCTCTAGCTTACTAATGTAATATCTTGGAATATTGCTGGCCTTCTACCAAAGACTATTTCTTCTGATTGGTCAATTTTCATAGAGAGCTATGACATCATTGCCTTTCAGGAGACTTGGTCATTGAGTACGATTTTTCGTCCAGGCTATTTGGCCTTTGGTAAACCAGCAATCATAAGATCTAAAGGGAGACCATCTGGGGGATTGATTATCTGGGCCAAACAGCAGGTGGGCTTCCAGGTAGAAGAGCTTGTGATTGATAATCCGGATATTCTGGCTATTAAAATACACTGTGAATATGAGCTAGAATTTGTATTGGTCAATGTCTATGCAAGAGGGATGGTGGGAGGGAAATCCTCATCAACCATTTCTAACCTGGACTCTTTTATTAAATCTTTAAAAGGGACAAGTCATCGGGTTATCGCTGGTGATTTCAACTGTACGTTTGAGCCACTTGGATTAGATGACGGAAGTCTTACCAGTGATGAGGATGAGAGTTGGGGTATACCATCCTTGACGCTCCCCCCAATTAATAAACGGACAGAGGCAGTCCTCCAATTAAAAAGCCTACATCTGGAGAGGGGCCTCAGGGCTGTTAACGGGAGGTAGAAATCGGATAGCAAAGGCTCCCACACTTTTAATAATGGGTCAAGAAGTAGTAGGATTGACTACTTTTTTATTAATTTAGAATTCTGGACAAGGTTAGGGGATATGAAGGTTCTTCAAAGATCAGAGAGTGACCATGATCCTTTGATATTGACACTAGAGGCAAAGGGCCACCCACTGCCGAGGGTAGAAACGGAAATTGTAACGGCAGATGTAATTATGTCCCAAGATTGCCATAGATTAAAATGGGCACAGGTCTCAGAAGATGAGGACTCCATGGTCTTGATAAAGACAACTCTTCAAGACACTCTTTTAGCCCTCTCCTATCTTGAAATTGATGAGGCCACTTTCCCTGCCCCTACAAAGGCCCATGAGGACCTGTTTGCAAAGTTGAAAACTGTTTTTACAAAAAACAAAAAAAGATCTTATAAGCAGCCTATTCAAAAATCTGCAAAATGGTATGATGGGGAATGCAGGCTAGCTTTTAGGCACCTCTCCCAAGCTATTAGGTTGGGAGCATCCCAGGAGGTTAGGAAAGCAAGGTTTGAATATAAAGAAACCCAACAAAGGGCAAAGAAGACCTTCGATGAAAACAGATGGAAGGATTTGCTACATGCAAGTAATGGGAAAAACTGGTGTCAGTTCTGGCAAATAATTAAACGGGGTAGTGGTGATATAGGGCCAGTACCAGTTAATAATGTCCCACCAGAAGTTTGGGTCGCGCACTACCAGACTCAGTTTTCATCCTCCATAGATAGTCCTAGACATTATCCACAAGCAATCTCTGATTCAGTCCTAACCTTTAATCTAGGGGAAATTGAGAAAGCTTCGGATGGTGTCGCAGCAGGCAGGGCCCCGGGCCCGGATTGTATCCTGGCAGATATATTTAAAGCCGATAGGCAGAATTGGCTTAAACATATTCTTATTCTAGCCAGTGGTTTGGCTAGAGGTGCCCCCATACCACCATCCTGGCGTGGGGCAGAAATCATCCCTATTTATAAAAAAGGGACCGTGCCAGCCCAAGTAACTATAGGCCTATAAACCTTATTGACACCTTGCAAAAGATTGTGGCTAGATTAGTGCTAAGTAGGGTAAATAGGTGGATAGATGATAAGGAATTTTTATCCACCTATCAAGCAGGATTTCGCTCCCACGTTAGCACTATCAATCAAGTTTTTAGATTCATGATGATATATTGGAATACAGCGGTTTTGGCAGGGGGGACTCTTTTTGCAGCATTTATAGATCTTAAATCTGCATTTGATTTAGTGCCCCGCAACAAGTTGTGGGACACACTTAAGGAAGTAGGGATGCCCCCTGAGATTTTATCATTCATTATTAAGCTTCATGAGTCTACTTACGCCCAGGTTCGGTGGGGACAACAGGGTGAGAAAACAGATTGTTTTCCTGTGGACAAGGGAGTTTGGCAGGGGTGTGTTTTGACCCCTACCCTTTTCTCGTTGTTCATAAATAATGTGATCTCATACTATTCTGAGTATTCAACGGACGCCCCTACTCTTGCTGGCTCGAGGGTTCCGCTTTTAATGTTTGCGGACAACACCTTAATTCTGTCCAAAACACAATCTGGTCTGCAACGAGCCCTTGACAGATTCACTATATTTTGCAACGACCATGGCTTGGTAGTCATTACACATAAGTGTAAACGCATTAGACAATAACCTCACAGCATAAATACATTATGCAATCATCTCATAAGTCTAAGCGCATAAGACAATAACTTCACAGCATAAATACATTATGCAGTAGCACATAAACAGAACTCTTAGATTAGGGAATAACCACCTAACCATAAATACTAGAGGCATAAATCACTGTGCATAACTCACAGTACATGAATCACATTTCCTAGCACCACATAAATCACATTAGGGCCTGGTGCCCTACCAACCCAACAATCCCCCTGGCCAACTGGCCTTTTCAAATGGGCTAAAATGCCCTATGTCCCAAATGTCAGGGCGGCTGCCAATGCAGCAGAATCTGGGCCAAGAAGGCCTGGGCACTCACTGTACCCTTTGGGTGGGTCCCCATTGGGACTCCTACCATAAAAAGGCTGCCAAATGTTGCAGTTGCCCGCTACGGCAGCGCAACTGAGAAATAACCAAGAGGCCCTGCTCTGGGGTCTCTGCACAACATGCGCCATGTTGCAGCTGCCCACGCTGGTGCGGCGCAGCTGTGCGTACATCAAAGGGGCCCTGGCACGATTGTGCCCTCGGGGCCTCCACTGGGGACTCTCTGAAGAAACTGCCCCATCGTTGCAGCTGCCCTTTGCCAGGCGGGGCAGCTGTCAAAAGAACCAAGAAGAAATTAGGCACGGGCACCCCTGGCCCTCGAGACCCCCACTGGGGCCCTGAAACTACTGTGCCCAACGTTGGAGCCACCCGGGCTCTTGAAACAAACATGCCCAACGTTGGAGCCACACGGGCTCTTGAAACAAACATGCCCAACGTTGGAGCGGCCTGCAACGGCGGGACTGCTCAGAACAACTCGCATGGTTGCCTGGGTGCGTCAAGAGCACCCACAACGAATAAAAAGAGAACGGCCTCGGCCCCACTCACCTTGGCTTGGATCAGGCTCTGTCTCCTCTCTCTCGCTGGCTCTTCTCTCGGCCTGCGGGGCTCTCCTCCTTCCCTCTGGTGCCAGGGCTCACAACAGCTCACAGGAGCCCCAGTCGGGTCTGCAATTCCGGCACCTCTCTCCTTCACCTGGGCCCCCTCCTGGGACCCGTAACTTCCATGTGCAGCCTGTGAGGCTTCAGGCTTCCGGCTCCTGGCCCACAACCAGGCAACGGTGCCTGTCTTCCGGGTCGCGCTCAGCCGTGGCCCGGCAGTTTCTTTTGGCTGGTCCTGCTTCTGGTCCGTGATGCGGGGTGGGCACCCGCTGTTCAAAAGTAGTGGGAGAGCGGGGTAGGCACCCGCTCTCCAAATTATAATCATTCATGCGGGGTTGGCACCTGCGAATAACCCAAAACGCGGGGTGGACACCCGCAAACAATCCAAAATGCGGGGTGGGCTCCCGCCTTGCTCTCAGTAATTCGGGGGAATCCCCACACTGGGGATTCCCTCAGAAACCATGTGCAGCTCGGCGCTGTGGAGCTCCAGCACTCCTCTGGGGAAATTAAAGATAAAAGCACTTCCAGGCTCTAGATGCAGCAGTTAAATCTTTAAAGACCTGGAGGATCAAGGGGGAAATGCAGGGCCCAGGGAGGCAAGCCCTCATGGCGATTCCTCCTGGGCCCCAGCAGCAGCATGCCCCAGCACGGTCAGGAACAGCCCAGAACAGAGAAAAAAACATGGGGTCACAGCCCGACATGTATACCAACATTTCCTTTGTCTGTAGTGCAGGGCATGGGGGAACCAGATGCAACTGGTTCAGGGGGGAATTGGAGCACTTTGTTTTCCCAACTCCTCTTCCCCTTTGTCAGGTGGGGGCTAGGTGATCAGACACACCACAGGGGTCGGAGACAGCATTGTACAGGCTGGTCAGAGTCCTATTCAGAGTCAGGGGATTACTCCTCCCACTACTCCCAGCACAGATGTCCCATTCAGCCTAGTGCTGACTCACCCTGCCCCTCCTGGAGCCACACACACCTCCCAGCCCCTGTCACTCACAAGCCAGACATGCAATTCACATCAGGCAGGCAGACACATAGCACACAGAAATGCCAACTTCTAAAAGTTGACTCCCATAGTCATAATAAATCTACGCACACCATTTTGCAGGATTTATTCTCACAATTTCATACATAGTAAACTCGTCCACGTTGCTCCTCCCATTCCAGGAATTACCACTGACACACTTAATCAGGGAATCCCCACTGCATTCCTATGGGAGGGCAGGCCAACCTTACTAATGTAACACAGAGAAGGCACGCACTTTACACTGGACCACAGTGCTAAAGTGCCCAGAGGCCTAAAACCACCAACACCCGGTCACAGAAAAGGCAAAAAGTTTAGGGGTGAACCTGCCAAAAAGGGCCAAGTCCAACACTTGCCATTGATTCTATACAGTGCCTTGCAGAAGAGGGTTGTGTTCCACAAATACCACATACATACCAATGTTTCACAGACCCCCTTCGAATGAACATAACGCCCCTCATCCTTAGTTACTTAGAACACTGTTTTATATAAGAATGTCTAATTTTATTAAACATTAATCAAGTCTTTACATGTCTTAAAATGATATCCCAATTAAAATAATTTTCTACACAATGTTATCCTAATTGCATTTAAGTAAATGAAATATTTACTGTGAAATCATAGACGCACCATGTACATTTCTCATCACAATAGTACCTCTATACCAGTTTAAAAGATCTTTTTTCACACTGATGAAATTACAATGATTCTATTACACACAAAAACTCCACAATTCATTAAAAGTTGTCGACGTGGCGTAACTTACCTATACCCTTCAAGAAAATGAAAGGTATAGGCAAGGAAATAGTGTATAAGTCGCAAATTAGTAGGCAGTCTAATACACTGATCCAGTCTGATGGAAAGAGACAACTTGATATTAAGAGACATACTGATGTGAGGAATTGTAGGATGGAAGAAAAGACACTGAGCCTGTTCATGTACATTTGTCTATTATAAGGTTATAGATAGGATGTTAAAATAAATGCTGTTTTATCTTGTAGATAAAATATATATTTCATCATAATAATTCCTGAAGAAGGTGGGGTGAACCAACTTTAATACCACCGAAACACCGCATCAACAACTTTTCATGAATTTTGTTTTTTTTCTGTGTAAAAGACTCCTTGTAATTTTGCTACTGTGAAAACTGCTACAGAGGTACTACTGTGATGAGAAATGTATATGATGCTTCTATGATTTCACAACAAATATATAATTTACTTATGTAAGTGCAATTAGGATAACATTTTGTGGAATACGTTTATAATTGAGATATGATCTTAAGGCATGTAAAGACTTGATGTTTAATAAAATAAGAAATTTTTATATAAAACAGCGTTCAGTGGTAAAACAGTGAATTATATGTGTGTGTGGTAATGCATCCTCTGACTCTGTATATGGTATAAGTTAGTATATGATATACATGTTGAGAGTGTATGACACAAAAGGGACTTCTTTTCTTTGAAATTTGTAATTGACCCTGTCCCTTTTGGTTATAAGGGTATCTCTCCCATATTTGTGGTGATTGGGCCTATGCCTTACTCCTTTTTTTAGAGAATGCCCATCGGATGAACCTCTCGACCATGTCATCTGCCCGGGTCATGCTAAGATCATTACATTCAGTCACCAGACAGAAAACCCTAAGGCACTTACGATAGTTGTTGCTTGTAGCAGTTGCTATTGGCTTGGAAGCTCAGCCATAGCTCAATGTCTGGTCACACCCTGGTCGTCAGGTGAACTCTGTGATGCTTTTTAGTCAAGCCCTTTGTCAGCTATGCCAACATTCTGGTGAGAGCTCTGCCAGATGGGATCACCCTGCACGCAAAGTCCAGCTTACAGAGTAGCTGCTATATTTCTCTGAGTGTGGCCTCTCTCTTGGCATACAATGCTCTCAACAGGGCCTTCAGCTCCACCACTTTCTCAGCTGACTAGCTACGCACCCCTTCAACTGAGTCCAATTCTAGGTTCAGGAAAGAGAAAGTGGTGGCTGGTTCCGCTGTGTGGATATGTGCCAAAGGCTTGCCCAACTGATCCGCAAGCTTCACAAACTGCCCTCAGCAACCTCTGGCACCGGTCAAAATCCGACTCCCAGTTGAACAGGATGTCATCCAGATAGTGCAGCTTTCCACTGCCTGTGTGCCGCTCATTGAGCGCCCACTCCAAAAACATGCTAAAAAACATGCTAAAAGCCTCAAAGTATGCACATGACACTACTTAACCCATCGGCAGGCATTTGTCAAACTAGTACTGACCATTCATCTGAAAATCCAGTCATTGGAAACTTTGCAGGTGCTCTGGCTCTGGCAATAGCCTAAAAGCTGATTGATTCTATGTCTGGCTTAGCCATTAGGGCTTCCCTACCAGTCACCCAATATTCCGGGGCTTTCAATGATACACAGGGTTTGTGGATTCCCCTGAAGGGGATGGAGAAAATAGCCAATATATAGCTAAATTTTGCTTTTTTGAGGAAAAATACAGAAAAATCTGTTTTGTCCCTAAAATGGCATCAATACCGCTCTGTAGTTTGTAATGCCCTGGAGGCATTGGACCAGCTTCTACATAAATGGGAGCGATGGGTGACCTGGAGGTCGTAGGATGTTAGGAGACATGCATGACCTTCCTTTTTCCCATTTTTACAGCTCTCCCCACTCCTGAGGATAGACAGTAACTCTTCAATCTGAAATCTCATTCCTGAAGGTCTCATGTGTTCGATGAATTTGTCACTATAATCTATTATATAGGATTTTTGCAATGTTTTTGGACAATGTATACCCATTCCATATTTTTGTGTCTATTCAGATAACTTTTCATGTGTGCTTCGAGCGAGTCTGGTACTGTCTTTACAGATGAACAGTAATTCATCATCCAGACGTGTGACTATCCTGGCAGGGCTTATGGTTTCTATAATCATTTCCTCAAATTCCACTGTAAGCCTTGCTACATCAAGGGACCTATTATTTCTCATCCCGAAGCTTTTGTTCCATTAACTACAACACCTGTGTCGTTTGCAGGAATAGCTTTGCTTTTAAGCCAATCATCAAATTCTTTAGAAGTAGGACCTGTTTGTCCTTCTACGGCATTCCCTAATAAGTCCTCATCCTGACCTTCTGTTCTTGCAATAGGTGTGGAGTGGAGAAGGGACATGTCAGAATCTGGCATCCCCATTGGGAGAATGTTTCCTGTAATATTTCGTGTTACCCTTGATGGAGTATCCATACCATTCTCAGGTACATAAAACATTTGCGTCTGTTCTGTCCTTCAACTGGAAGAATTTAATCGAGTGAAACGTACACTCGAACCAATGCTGGCTCCACGAGGAACATCAGCTGGAGTTGGAATTAAAAGCATCTGAGTAAAGGGTGAACCATTTATCCCAGCAGGGACAGCCAATATGTGTAAGTCTTTTCCTCTATTCCCAGATTGATATAAAGGAACAACAGGACCTATAGTTACTGGAATAGTCAAAGCATCGGTTGGATTGAAAACAGTCTGATTGTTCATATCAGGTATCACAGCAGGTGCATCAGGGACTATTTATAAATAGGAGTTTGTAAAACTCTGGGGTTGGCCTTCATTATCAGGTGGTGGACCATTCAGTAACAATTCATTTGGAAAGGGGGGGTGGAGCTTGCCTGGCCCAAAGATGGCCGCTTACTAGAGTAGCTCCGCGAGCCCATGTAATGATCCTTCACGACCCTGCTACCCTGCCAGTTAATTCATACCTCCTACCCCTTCCTGAGGTGCAAGACTGATCTGGGCATTGACGGACACTCGTTTTCAGAGCTGAAATGGCAAGACGGACGCTTTTGAAGTGGGGCTCGCTGACGTGACGGATTGTGGCTTGTTGCTGGGCGCTCCCGTGATGGACGCCCACCGTCCCGGAGGTCGCGGTGGAGAAGCCGAGGGGTGGAGAAGCTAGTCCTGGTGGAGCCCTGCTTGGAAAGCGGAGTGTGTTTCCTGTCCGATTGGAGCGCTTGGTGGAACAGCGAGAAGAGCACCCGGCCGGACGATGCACTGGAAGGGCCTTGATCGCTATGGGCTGCCGAGGTGAGGTGTCGCTGGATGGGAGACGGTTGTGCGGTGATGGCTGGGTGCTTTGGATGTCCTGCCCCCCCAGAGCGATGACTTAACCAACCCTGCTGCTGAATGGCAACGTGGTCTCCTGGGTCGGCGGGGGACCGGAGCTGCCTTGGGCCTTCGTGGGATCTCCTGACCGGCTGTGTAGGGGAGAGTTCTCTTGATATTGTTGGCCGTATAGAGTACAGATCAAAGAATTGGAGGTAGCCCGCGGGGAAAAAAACCAACTGAGTGGCGGTCAGTCACAAATTACAGCGCAGCTATCGCATGGCCCGATCTGCGCCTCCTTTTGAGCACCACATAGTCAAGCTGAAACAGGTCTTGCAGAGGTTGTAAGTGGATGTCGCTGCCCGAGGGACCCATGGAGATCGGTGTGGGCCACTACTTGGACTCGTGGGGACCTCTCCCCTGCCAACACTGTACACCTGATTGCACTAGTGGGATTTGAGGCCCAATACAAACTGCGCAATGGGGAGAAACGACAAATCTCATTCCAAGCTCCAATTTGAACCACACAGGACCCCCAGGCGATTGGAAGTAGACTTGAAACAGATTCTGTCTGCTATGCAACGCAGTCTCACCAAGATTGATGGGAAAATAGATGCCCTTACATTTCATATGGATAGAATGTCCAAATGACTGGACAAGCATACAGAAAAGGGTGTTGGACACGGAAGACACACTCAATTCCAATTTGTAGACGGCCACGAAAATAGACAAAATTCTGCATAATGTACAGGACAAAGCTGAAGATTTGGAAGCGCGCTCAAGAAAGAAACAACATCCGCATAGTTGGTATCGCAGAGTCCACAAATATTCTGAATATGGAACTCTACGTTGAGCAGTTGCTGGTGACTTTGCTGGGCAGGGACACCTTCTCTGGGGAAGAGGTGTGGTGCCACGGCCAGGGCGACTGACTCCGGAATCTGGGGATCACTGTTCGATCCCCGGCGCCGGAGGCAGCTTAGCCCAGCACCATGTGACTCTGGGCAATAGCTTGCTTAATCTTCCTGACGGCCCCCAGCGCCTAGAGACCCTTACGGGTGATTGTTCGTGCTTTACAAAAATGTGGATTTTTTTTTTCTCTAATATTTTCATATTGCTCCTTGGCCCTCAGACTGATGCCGGATGTCCCCCCACGCCCCATCATTGCCAGGGTGCTCAACCACAGGGATAGAGACATGGCCCTACAGAAGGCCAGAGAACTGCAATCCTTTAGGTATGAGAGCATGGACATTTCTATTTAGCCAGAATTCACACAGCAAGTACAGGAAGGTAGATGCCAATCCTTGCCTGTAAAACGTAAGCTTCATGACCTCAATCTAGAATATAATATGATGTACCCTGCAAAGCTGAAGATACACACCGATGGAAAAGGGCATATTTTTGTTGAACCCAAGCAGGCGATGCAATTTTTTAAAAAGAAAGAAAGTGACAAGAGTCGGAGGGGTTCCCCGAGGTCCCCGCAGATACAGGACAATGACGCTCCAGAATCGGAAGAACAGTGATCAATGTCACCCAGGATATCTCTAGTGACATAGGGGATATAGCGCCATAACTGTCTTATGGTTTTATGCGCAGAGAAACTGTCTTATGATACCAATGAAATGAAATGAAATGAAAATAAATTTAGAACGCGCAACTTAGCCCAATGGGCGTCAAGGCGCCTAACCAAATATAGGATCTTCAATCACAGTTGCTTACTGGTAGGCCTTAGAGAAATACCAGGTTTTGAGTGCTTTTTTGAACATGGTCATAGAGGGTTGAACCTTGATATCAAAGGGGAGAGCATTCCACAGCCGTGGGGCCACAACAGAAAAAGCCCTACTTCCCCATCTAACTTTCTTAAAACGAGGAATTACTAACAAGTGCATATTTGCAGAACGAAGAGCCCTGCTAGGAGCGTAGCAAGTCAAGAGAGAGCCCAGAGCATTAGGAGGATCTGCCCTTAAGGCTCCAAAAACCAGAGTCAGAAGTTTAAAAGAAATCCTATATTGGATGGGGAGCCAGTGAAGGCTTTTCCTGGCTAAGGTGGCCGAAGATGCAGCAGGAACAGATAGAACAAATCGCGCTGCCGCATTTTGTATCACCTGAAGGCGATGGATCAAGCCCTTATTAATTTCAGCATATAAGGAGTTGCAGTAATCTAGTCTTGATCCAACCAATGACACCACAATCTGCATACGTGATTGAGGAGAAAGATAGTGAACAATTCTCCTCAAAATCTTAATGACCCCCCAGCAAGTAGAAACCGTTCTGTTAACCTGGAGGGTCATTGACAGTGAAGTGTCAAATATGACGCCCAGGTTCCTGGCGGACTGAGATGGAATAGGACAAGAACCCAGTGAAGGGGGCCACCACTCATCAGACCAACAATCCTGATTGTTCCCGAAAATCAGGACTTCGGTCTTATCACCGTTCAACTTCAGAGAGTTTAAAATCATCCATTCGGAGACTGCCTGCATGCAGCTCCTAAAGTTGAACGCTGAGATATTCTTCGAGTGGGTCAGGGACACCATAATTTGGGTGTCATCGGCATATGACACAACCTCCATCCCCTGCGATTTCACAAGCCTTGCCAGAGGGGCTATATAGATATTAAACAGGGTCGGGCTAAGAGCCGAACCCTGTGGGACCCCGCATTGCAAGGCTTTAGCAGGGGAGAGAAACTCGCCGAGCTTAACCCTTTGTTCCCTTTGCTCTAAAAAGGAGGACAAAAGACTCAAGGCAGTACCCGTCACTCCTAACTCCCTCAGACGAGATGTTAACGTCGAGGGAGAAAGAGTATCAAATGCTGCAGTGAGGTCTAAGAGGACCAAGAGAGTGGTCTGACCCTGATCCACCTTTTTTCGAATATAGTCCGTCACCATAGTGAGTGCTGACTCAGTGCTGTGACACTTCCTAAAGCCATGCTGGGAGTCATCCAGATATCCAGAAAGATCTAGAAAGGCCGACAAATGCAAATTAAGATGGAGTTCTAGCATTTTCGCCGGTGCTGGAAGCAGAGATATCGGACGAAAGTTCTTAAGCGTTTCCGGATCCAGGGTGGGCTTTTTAAGCAAGGGCTTCACAATTGCCTTTTTCCAGACCGCCGGAAAGACTCCCTGTGTTAACGCACTATTCATCACCTCCATCAAAGGGGGTGCTAAGGTATCCTTACATGCTTTCAGCACTTTCAAAGGACAGGGATCCAAAGGAGAGGCCGATTTTATTCTATTTAAGAGAAGATCCATCTCCTCAGAAGATAGTAGCGGAAAACAGGAGAGAGTCTTAGAAGGATCTCTCGTCCAGGCTTCAGAGCTTAAATAGGCCAAAGGAGGTTGGAGACCCAAAGTGCTCCTCTGAGCTTCCAGGGCAGTGAATATGTCCTCAATTTTATTATGAAAGAAGTCTGAGATGTTATTACAGAGCTCCTGAGATCCAACTACCGGATCAGGCATTTGTAGAGAACAAAGGGAGTCCACAATTTTAAAAAGCTCCCTAGATGAGGTAAGGGAGGCAGTAAGGTTGGTGAAAAACTCCTGCTTTTCACTTATTAGCCTAGCCTTATAGTCTCGTATTATGAGCCTCGCCTTCAGAGGGATCCCATGTCTTTCGCCATCTTCTCTCCTGCCTCCTACAGGACTGCCTCAGGAGTCTTAGTGTGTCAGTATACCAGGGGGCCAAGGGGCTGCGCCTTGCTATGTACCGGAAAGAAGCGGGTGCCAATGCTTCTACTGCTCTAGAAATAGAGTTAGCAAGTACTTGTGCAGCTTCCCCAGCTTCCCCACAAGAGGAAGACGGCCCAGCCCTTATAAAAGGAGATAGGGATTCATTAGTAATATTCTTGAAATTCCTTTTAAGTTGTTTGTTACAGGTATTCCGTAAAGACACCCATGCTAGAGGAGCTTTCAACTCCAGGGGTACTGCCAGATGATCAGACCAGGCCAAGCGAATAGGTAGATCGACCGACAGTCTCAGATCACTGGTAAATACTCCATCAAGAATATGGCCGGCCTGATGAGTAGGGCTACTGACCATTTGGGAGAAGCCACATGCGTTAAGCGAATCCAGCAAGGCGTGAGTATCATTACAGCCCGTATCCTCAAGATGAAAATTCAGGTCCCCGAGTATGGTAAAAGAGGGCCTGCCAAAATAAGGTTCTAAGATCCTGAGCAACTCAGGTGGGACTGTACAGCTTACATGTGCTAAGGTAAAGGGGGAGTGAGATAGAAACTGCAATGTCTTTTTGTTGCATGGCACCTCAATAC
Organism: Triturus cristatus; assembly: GCF_964204655.1. Taxonomy (NCBI): domain Eukaryota; kingdom Metazoa; phylum Chordata; class Amphibia; order Caudata; family Salamandridae; genus Triturus; species Triturus cristatus. Next base: position 707,786,586 of record NC_140587.1, on the reverse strand, counting down.
TCTTATGAGCTGGGTGGCAGGTAATTATGCTCCTCCAGAGACATTGTCAAATTAATCTCAATACTGTGTAGATATTTGGGGACTGAATTAGGATCGACATATCCCTAGCTTCCTGGCTGTTGATACTGTCACAATAGTATGTAGTTTTCTTGGGGTGTGTGGGGGAAGCAGGAAGCTGTAATACGGAGTAGGTTCTCAAAGTACAGTATGTTTGAGGAGAGAAGCACTCCTAATGCTTTAAGATGTAGGCTATGCTGGCATTGTTCGAGGTGTACTGCCGGCAACATCTGCCCCCACGTGTTACTAACACTGTGTTTTTATATATGTTGTTTTAGCCACGCTCGGGCGCATTCGTTGTGCAAGAGGGGGGAGGGTGAAGGGTTGAATAAGCTTAGTTAGGAAGCGTGGGTCGTTAGAGGGAAATGTTGTTATTTGATTCTGTACAGTACGTGTTTGCGAGATCATTGCAGATGCAGGCTATATGCACAGAACAAGTGTCATGATTCTGCAGAAAGTAAGACCATAGCCGGAACTACTACAAATATAAACATCAAGGTTAGGCTGCTGACGTGGAATGTGCAAAGCCTAAACAACCATAAAAAACTTTGTAAAGTGGTGGCATACTTATAAAGACACCAGGTGGATGTGGCTCTGATTCAGGAATCCCACTTGGCTTCTAACAATCCCATGTTAACCCCAAGATATTTACATGGACTGTGTAGTTTTGCAGTGTTCACCTCTCACACTAGAGGTGTCCTCACTTGGGTTAATCCTAAATCTGTCATCAAATTGCAGGAATTGGAGACAGACCCAAACAGCAGGTTTACTATTACTAATTGTTATAAAGAAGGGTTTAATGCGAGACTTCTTAATATTTATGGGCCCAACCATGATGATCCACAGTTTTATCACACATTGGCATCATGTTTGCTTAAAGCAAGTGATCCGCCGCATATTTAGGGGGGATTCTAATTGAATTTTAGATCCTTCTTGTGACCGCTCAAAAGGTTCAACCAGACGTCCATCTGCAGCAGCAGGGGCTATAGTGGATATAATGGAACAGTTAGGATTGTTGGATGTTTGGAGACAACATGCTGATATTACGCTAGGGTTTACCCATTATTCTGCACCTCATGACTCACATACCAGGACTGACTACTGGTTGATGTCTAGAAGGTTCCTTCCTCATCACTACTTGTGAACCGCTCCTAAGGACATACTCCGACCATTCTCCAGTCGTCTTAGAACTAGAATTAAGTATAGATCGTGTCTTCCCTTTTACATGGCGGTTTCCCCCATACTCCCTGTTGGACCCAGTGTTTAATGCAGAAATTGCCACTTCCATTGCCAATTACTTTGATGACAATATAGGGTCAGTATCGATGTTCACTACTGTCTGGGAGGCATTCAAAGTGTATATTCATGGCATGGTCATTTTGCAGCATGCAGGTGTGCTACAGTCCATACAAGATAGGCTTTCTAGATTAGAGAAAGAAATAGCATACCTGGAACAGGCGCACTTTAGGTCGGGAGACACTAAGTGGTTAGATAACTTTAACCAATCTCTTGAGGAGTACCATGGCACGGCAGACAGCGAAATCAAACATTTGGGTAAATATGCCCTGCACGAGTATATGAAGAGGTATGAACGCCCTGGTGCCATGCTAGCAAGTCTACAATGTGTAAAGCGGGAGGCTAGCACGATCATAGAAATTAAAGATAGGGATGGCAATCTGGTTCATGAGGTGGCTGGGATTGTGGACAGATTTGCTGAGTATTTTGATGACTTATTTAGATCGTGTATAGTACCAGATAACAAAACAATGGAAGACTACCTAGTGCATATTCAGATGGCATGGTTAACTGATTCGCACAGAGAACATCTCATGGTCCCACTTGACACTAGAGAATTTCGAGTAGCACTAAAAATGGATGAGGGTGGGGTCTGCACCTGGTGTTGATGGCTGAGCAGTCACCCTGCTGGAGGAGATGGTGGCAAATAAAATAATGCCCCCAACGATGCGGGAGGCCATGATTGTCACTCTGCTCAAGCCGGGGAAACCTCTGAATGATCCTATTGCCCCTTATCCCTGAATGTGGACACAACATTTTTGCTAAAATTCTTGTCAATTGATTAGCACCATTGGTCCCGCTAGTGGTTGGGCCGGAACAGGCAGGCTTTGTCCCCGGCTGCAATCTAGCTTACAACCTCAGAACCATATTTGGCGCTATTCAAAACATAAATCCAGAAATCAAAGCTGCAGCAGTCTTTCCAGATGCTGAAAAAGTGTTTGAGATGGTAGAAAGGTCATTCATGGAGGCAGTATTACAGCATAGGTCTGGGTGAGATTTGTATCCAATTGGTACAGGTGCTGTACAGGGATCTGGTAGCTAGAATTAGACCGGGGAATAAAGTTACTTCTGTAATCTCCATTTCTCGTGGCACCTGTCAGAGTTGCCCATTGTCTCCCTTGTGGTAAGCCTTAATACCAGAGCCCCACCTGTGCGTTTTGAGGGAATATCACGGTCATAGGGGAGTGCGCTTCCCTGGCTACCAATTGATAGTATCGGAATATGAGGACGACATGCTTCTATATGTCCGGGACCCTGAGAAACACCTCTCCCCTGTTCTAGAGGAGGTGATCCCCTTCGGACAGTTGTCTGGTCTTAAGATTAACTGGGCCAAGTCTTTATATTTTCCATTAACGCCAGTCACTGTTACAGTGGACCATGAATTCGGTCTGATATTTAGGAATTCAAGTTCATCCAGACCCTGTAATAGTACTCACAGATAATTATGGCAAGGCATTGAGTAAATTGGAAGCCGACATAGACAGATAAATCAGGCTCCAACTTTCACTGATGTGCAGAATCTTACTAATAAAAATGATAGTCCTTCCAAGATTCCTATTTCTGTTTCAAAATATCCACATGCTCCTCCCGACACATATATTTGCCACCATAAGGTTGCTTTTAATTAAATTGGCTTGGGTGGGTAAACAACCCAGGGTCAAGTGGGAAACACTCACACTGCCACACTCCATGGGGGAGCCTCAATGCCCCAGACCTAGAATTATATTACGGGTCAGCCCAAAGCTCACATTCCTATGCATGGATACACGGCCTGCAGACCCTCCCACATTTATATTTAGAGAAAGTCACAGCAGGCCCGAACACACTCCCTCAGGAAATACTTCACTAAGTAGACACAACACTTTGGACTTGTCTCTGTGCATGCCTGGTGGAATCTTCTAGATAGACAAGCGGACACTTTATTGTACTTGCCGTTGACCCCCTTGAAGTGGTGTGCCTGGCTACAAATGGGTTTACAGAAGATTTACAGAAGATGGGACTTTTGGTGGTTGGGGATTTATTCCCAGACAGGATCCTACGCAGCTGGGAGGATGTCCAGGTGGAGGGGCATACACCATCAGCACTGGACCAATTTCAGTACTTCAGAATTAGGCATGCACTGCTAGATTTACTGGGTAAAGATCTACAAGAACCGGGAGATGTTTTAGCACTCTCTCACATCATCCAATCCCCCACCCCAGCTAAATTGGTTTCAAGCATCTACAGCCTTTCACAAGACTACAGACGGTCGTCGCTACTAAAAGTGCGGCAAGACTGGAAAAAAGATTTAGAATGCACAACAGATGACGATAGTTGGAGCTACTGCTGCAAAATGAATAGACGGGTCTCACTGAATGGCAGACACCGCCTCATCCACTTTAAATACATAAATAGGGTGTACTACATGCCGGACAGACTACATAGATATGGCATAAGAGACTCAGCAGCCTGCTATTGTTATTCTGAACCTGAAGATGGGCTCATGCACGGTGCCTGGTACTGTCCCAACATTTTTAGAGTTCTGGAATAAAGTATTCCATACCTTAAATGACATCACTGGTCTCACACTCAATCCTGACCCATTCCTTGCATTGTTGGGATACGACAAGAGAATTGTTGAAGGCGCACAGTGATTGGTGGCTATTGGTCTGCTACTAGCCGAAAGCAAATAACTATGCGGCTGTCTAAAGGCCCTTCTCCAACAATAAAGGACTGGACAAAAGATATGAAATACTGTAACATTCAGAAAGATGTATACAGCAAATTATTACCCCCAGAGAACCGTCCTAAAGGCTTTTCGAGCCTACTCCAACAATACTTGATTGGCAAAGAGACAGCGGAGCCTGAGGGGGCGGGGGGGGTGGTGACACTGAGTCAGGCATGCAGATCCATGTACTAAGGAAGGACAGATGGTCATATTGGATTGAGATTTGGGTACTAAGTCATTGTTTCACTGAATTCATACAGGGGAGCATGCCAGCAGGAGCCCCTCCAACATTGTAACTTTATGTGGTCCTGTCTTCTATTTCCCTATGTTACATGTAACTCAGCTAATGCATCTCGTAATGTACTCGTATCTTGATTATGTTATAATTAGTTTTGTGTTATGTCAACCAAAATGTAATAAATAAAAAATTCATTTGGAAATTCGTCATCAAATTCATGATCACCATCTCCAGCCGGATCTAGTGTTTTCAACTCTTCAGTATGCTTTTTCTTTTTCTGACTCTCCCTCCATCTTCCTTTTCTGACACTATCACAGGATACATGCTAGTTCCCTCTGCTATGTCAGTTCTCAAAGCCCATCCCACCTAGCCTCAACATATAGGTTTAAAGTATTCTTGACATTTCTGTTTCTCTTTTTGATGAGCTACATGGTCCCATTCATTAAGCACTCCAAATTGCATGGATCTAGGAGAGCATTTAACCTCATATAACTGTCTCCTCAAATTTTCAAGAATTCTGACATTAAATATTCCATATTGTGAAAAAGCTAATGGTCCATCATTTTCGGTGTACTTCATCCAATTTTCAAGACATAATAACATGTGATATCCTCTCTCTTGGGTTATATACAATGCAGGTGTACCCTCAGTTGGTATGGGTACCCTTCATCTAGTGGGTATAGGCGCATATAGGCGCATCCCTCTACACAAAACTCTTCAGATTTTTAAGAATTTTCATTTTTCCCTAGATTTAAAGGTTGTCCTTTACGAATAATTCCACTTCAAGTGAATTCCCCCACTCTTCCTTGTTTAGCTCCCATACAACCAATAGCAGCGCGGAACACAGGCACATAATCACCCTATCACACCGCAGCATTACACCAGCTGACAAATACCAGTGCAACACCCTGTGACGTCAATCTCACTCCTCGCAGTAGCTACCCCTCCTTTACAATCCTTCATGCACATTTCTCTCTAAGCAAAACATCACACAAAATAAGGCTTATTTAGTCAAATTCTGTTTGCTCTACTAAAAGAATGATAGCTCCTTTCGGTCAAGAAGTCTAACCAACTACGATGATCGAATCTACCTTTACATACACTTCAAATGAGACCTTGACTAGCGCAATTGCACTCAGGCTATGTTACCCGTGCACTGAAAACAATCGTAACAACTGTAACTCTCACTCACACAAAGAAATTTCCCTCCCTTGGTGGTACTGCCGATGACGTCCCACAAACAGCACATTCAAAAACAGCAGACAACTGACTCAGTGTATGCCACACTGAGACCACCTGTAGGTGTGTATCCCATGATCGTAGGTCACAATGGACCCGATAACAAGTTCAACTCTTCTGCACAAAGTGCATCACTCAGACATGAACTCTAACCCTTCCGCATAACCTTGTACAGCCATTTCACAAAACCGCAATCTAAGCTTTAAGCCTTTGCAATGCGCAATCCTATTGATACTCACGCAACTGCCTTAAACCATCTTCATCTTACTCCTCCGTTGGTACCGGCACTTAGTCTCCTTCAACCAGACATGAGCTTTGAGCTTGGGCTGGTGTGGGCAATCTTTGGACAGGGGATTTTGATAGGAATCTCAGTAGGTACTCCCCCTTTATCCTAACTTCATCAGACAGAGTAACCCTCGTACAGGCTACCACAAATAACTGTGGTAACGCCACTGGGTCAATTTACTATTGTCTCACCTTGTCTCGTAACACTACACCTCAGGTTTCATATACTTGGTCCTCCCATGGATCTTGAATCATGCCCAAATGAGTTGGATATAGGGGATCCAATACAGTTATCCGATGATGACCAGAAATTGAATAACTGACCTACAAACTAATAATTAGATTCATATATATAACCCACCACAATACACTATACAAATACAGAATTATCACGGCTAAACCGAATCTCCAAGCAGAAATTCAGTCGGGATTAGTATCATACAAACCAATAACTCAGTTAAACCTCTGCAGAATAGTAACATTAGAATCCAGAGATCTCTCTATTTAGATTCCTGTCCCTGATTAATGCTCAATTGGAATGCAAAATCAATAATTGAAGATGAGACCTAGAGAGACAGAAACGAGATTAGAGGATGGTTTAGTTTTATCAGCAAATTTAAAAAGAGTAAATACATCAATATCAGGCATTACATTGAGTAATATAGAATTATCAAAATTATCTCTTGTGGCCCATCAATTACCAAAGCTATAGAAAATGAGTTCAGGAAAGGGCATGAATCATATAAGCTCAAAGGTTCTCTCCCCGTGAGGGAAAGGAGACAGGGAATAACACACACAGAATATGCGCCAGCCCATGCAAAGCCAGTAGAGTCCACATGATTGAAAGCTGCCTCTCAGCTCGCAAAGAGCAAGATCTCCAGAGAAAGGAGAAACAGTCTCCACCTTTATCGCCGCGTCACAGTGTATATTAATCTGCAAGTTCCGGGGGGACACCTCCTGAGTCACCTCATGTGGTCAGACCACTGAGTCCATTGGTCAGTTCATAAAGGGTGATTGTCATGCAGCATAAAGAAGCATCATGAAGACACATTTTATGGCAAAAAGGTGGAGATCTTCCCGTAAGCTTGTCGAAACATTCAAATTGTAAAGGTGTGACCAATAGTCTTTTAACAAAGGCTAATGAGTGAGTTCAAGAGGACAGTTTCTAACAGCAGATGTTCCCAATGTAACAAAAATAGCTGCAAATAGTCCTAGTAACTCGCTCTATGAAACATAGTTTCATTCTACAATGTAAGTTTAGGAAGCTTTTCCATGAGAACGGACCCAAGCAAGTAAGGAAATTGCAGGCCTAAATTGAATTTGATTCATGAAATATAGAATATTAAATAATGGAAATATAGATCTCATTCTAGAATCTTGGGATCCCTATATATTTCTTTAAACTCATTTGCATTTATAAGCCATTCTAGTTTTATCAAAATTAGCATGCGCAACTATGACACATTACTACATTTTCAAAGTACCAACGTATAAGATAATTTCAAATGATAAAATATAAATTTTGTCTCTAGTAATTCGGATTAGTATATGTATGATGATTATTCTGTAGATGTTTCAAAGTAATTGGAATTATTATAAGCGTGCAGCACCTAGTTCTCTTTTTCTCTGTGCATATTTTAACATGAGCAAAGAGAGTTAAAACAAAACTCTTCAGCAAACATTCATATTGTCATCTAGTTTACTTCTAGTTTCATAAATTCCTTGTACACATCATTATTTATAGAGAATAGTTAATGAAATTTCTAAAATACATGAGTCATCACATTCACATTTCTCTTTGATGTTAAAAGAATGCACCGGTGTCATTTAGTAAAACATAAACCTATGTTATTCAAATGAGCACTTTCGTCTAGTCTACGCTCTTTAGCATGCTTTTCCAATGCAATAACTAAGTCTTTTTATCATCTGTTTCTCAAGATTCTCCAACGTATAGTGAGAACAAAATTATGCATGTTGTCATTTTTCTCTCAAAGGTGTCAAAATCAGTTTTATGTGTCAACTAAGGTATTCAGCAGTTTATCTGCTTCATCAATAGGTGTGAGCTCAACGTTTCTCTCAGGTCCACCTCCATTTGTCAGGGCAGCGTGCAGATTAACTTCTCTTTAATACAACGTTTGATGTCATGCCAACGCTTTTTGCACTCTTCAACTGTCCTGGAGGCAGGTGCTACTGCATTTATTTTGTCTACTATGGAGTTCTATAATAAGTTTTGATTGAGGTAATTTTGTATTTACAAACAGCTGGTGCTCATATTTGCCTACCTCAGCTATTAATATTTCTACCTCTTCTGGTGTAAATTAATTTTTTTATTTGCTTTGATCCTCCCAGCCAGATATTGGGAGCAGGATTCTCTTCAAACTGCTGTATAACAGAAATGTAATGTAGTGCAAGATTCTCTGCCATTCTGAGAAATTGGTCTTCCAAAATACGTTTCATCCTTTAGGGCTGTTTGGAGTCATTTATTTAAGGACGTGCATGATGCACATACATTTTGCGCTGCAGCGATACATAATTTTTGCGCATGCATAAGTCTGCAACTCCTTGTGTTGTAAATGTAATGTGGCTCTATTTGGTTGGACACACGCAGCACAGCACTAATGTTTTTTGATACTAATCGACCTTTGTAAATCTTCGCTATGGGTTACAATGTGGCCTTATCTGCTATAGAGTAAATGCCCCATTCCAGGAACAGTGGCACCATTGGGGTCCCCGGGCCTAATGTCAGCAGGGACCTGAGAAAATTATTCTTGTGTGTTTGGAGCATCTTTACGTTACCACACTTCCAGAATTCTGCCCCATACAAGGCAGCAGCCACCATTTTCTGGTGATAAATTTGCAAAATTATACTTAGAGACTGATCAGTCACGTTCAGTGGCGGCTCCTCCACTAAGGCGGAGGAGCATTTCCCCACTGTGCAAAAAGGAAAAATAAAATGGCAATTACTTATCGTTATTATCATTTTATTTTTCCTATTGCATGCAGTCAGCGGCCTTGTTCAATGTGGGGCGGGGATGACTAGAGCAGGAGAGGAGTGGTTTGCACTCCCTAAGTGTACATGAACTGTTTGGCCAGCCCTCTTGGGCCGACCAAACAATTCCTGCTCACTCTTCATGTTCCACACCAGCCTGTATTACACAGCCTGGTGAGGAACATGCAGAGGCTCCCTGTTCCCATCTGAGAGCTGAACCAAGGCGCTCAGACCAATCACGATGCAGCATTACAGTGTTGTGATTGGCTCAGGAGAGCCTGTGTACCGGGTGCTTCCTGCTGTTGGCCAGACTGGAGAAAGGAAAATGGAGGAGGACGCAGGGGAGGCGGCGGCTGGCCATTCCAAGGTAAGTGGTTTTTTTCTTAATTAACCCCCTTGCTCCCCCGTGCCCCAGCTCCTCCACCCCCATCCAGTAGCAGCCCCTACTGCTCACTTTTTGTTTAAAACAGAGCATGGACCGTGTAGTTTGTAATAGATTATAGTGGCTTTGTCTATCTGGGCTTTCCAACTTAACCACTATTCAAAGAGTATGTCCAGATAATAGTACTGGGGGACACATTCTAGGGGAACATCATGAGCCCTAAGCTTCCTTCTAAGGGTAAGGCTAGGTTTAACAAGTATGACCTTTGTTTTTGTCATATTTAATGTTAAATCCCTTCTATTTGAGTAGTGTATAACGCCTTCAGTAATCTATATGATGCATTTTCAGTTGTTGCTAATAGCACAGCATTGGCTGTGAAGAGGAGGATCGGTACTCTGCACCCTGCATTGATATGAACATCCAAGTCCACATTTAACAAATGACCTACCACCATGTTTAAAAATAGGCTAGAAAGGGCCGGGGCCTAAACACAGCCCTGCTTGACACCCTGATTGATCATAAAGGTGTCGCTAAACTCAGTAGATGGTCCACATCTAACTCTGGAAAACATTTTACTGTATAGCCTAGTAATAGCATGCAAAAGACCACTATTGACACTAATTTTATACAGTGTTAACCACAACTTCTCCCAATTGACGAGGTTGAAGCCTGATTCAGGTCCATAAAGGTCAGATACAGTGGACTAGTCGTAACAATGGTATACTTGAAAATAGTCATGTATAAGGGAGTTGCTTGAGCCAGAATTACGACCTGGGATCTGAAGCCAGCCTGCCCCTCCATCAAGATTTTCTTATTATCCATCCAGCCCTGTAATCTATTGAAACGCACATTGCCAAAGATCTTCCATACACCATCCGATGATGAAAATGAGCTATAGTTTGAGGAGCTTTTCTGACTACCTTTCTAATGTAATGGCACCAAAACTGCTGATCACCAAGAAATCGGGATGCTCTCATTTGCAACAATGGTATTAAGATTCTGGACCCTTGCTTTAGGCTTCTCATGGAATACGTCAGGATTTATTCGATCTGTGCTTGGGGCTTTATTTATTTTCATGCTAAGAATTGCTTGTTCCACTTCTGGCACCAAGGTAAATGACACTAATTTTTCCCCACACTAGATTCATCTTTTGAAACAGCTTTAGCATTTACAGGATATTTATTCGATTATTGTTTAGCAAAGTGACTCACCCATTCCTTAATGCCTTTATGGCAATTCAAAACACTTGTCCTACCTTTTCCTGTATTGGAAACAACATTCTACGAGATCTTTGTAGCCTTACTTTTTGCAGCTTTTTTCAGTTCTGCTCACTGTCTTTTTTGATGGGGAAAGGTGCAGAATGATTAGTGTTTTGACACTTTGCGTTTAACATCTATGCAATCTTGGTCAAACCAGCGATTACACTCCTGAATTTCCATTGTCTGGTTACACCTCTCAACTGGATAAGACCATATTAGTCTTATATGATCTAACATCCTTTGAAAGGAGTCAACGATTACATTAACATCAACATCAAAGTGAGCAAGGGACCCATGTCTGGGCATACCCTGACAATTTAGGGCAAACAAAGCAAACACAAGGAGATGATGGACGCTGAAACTTGCCCAGACGTGGGTCCCTTGCTCACTTTGCCACTGGATTCAAGCTAGCCTGGCTGATGAAGGGTGTTACCCAGAAACCGGTCCCAGGATGCTTGCTTCCTGTTCAGGGAAGATCTGGCTTGGCAGTTTGGGCTGGACTGTTCCCATGAGGCACAGGGTCAAGACTGATTTGCATATAGATGGGTCTGAACTGAGGTGGTAAAGTGAGCTAAAGAATGATGATGGATTCAACTTTACCTAATGGCACACATATTTCCTTCCCTATTGTTGGGCGCTCCAACTTGTTGGACAGTCTTGTAGCCCATTTTGCTAAAATAGAAAACCATATGCATATGAGCTGGATCATGCAAAACAAAGGAAAGTAAATGCTTCTTTCCTTTTTCCATACTCAAATACATGTTCTATGATCCCCCAACAGCCGTAGGCACACTCTAGAGCAGGAGTCTTCAAGCTTGGGTCCGAGTCCCAATAGAGGGGCCTCAAGTGATCATAGGGGGGGCACCAGGCTCTGGCCAAAAGAAGCTTTATACTGATAACAGCGCTTTGTTTTAAGCAGAAAAGACTTAGTGGCAGTTAGCCACTCTGTAATGAATCATCACTAACATTTTTTGTCATTTATATCCTAGCTGGGAGTATGTGTCAAAAGTGAAGGAGATCCAAATATTCTTCCAAACACCAACCCCATTTTTCATAATCCCACTGTGTATACTTTTACATGTTATTAATGCCTGCCTGACCAGATTAGTATGTTTGGCAATTATGCATTTGATCGCAAACGCTCGCAGAACTTAACTGGAATGCTTAAATAAGTCTAGACATATTTAAACATTTACAAATTCATAGAATAATTGTGAAAAATTCCGAGGGTGCCCCAATTATTTTTTTTCTAATGGGGGAGAAAGGCATTTAAAAGGTTGAAGACCACTGCTCTAGAGGGATTAGTTGTACATTTGAGCTATGAGTATGCCATTGTACTATATCACTGAACTTAAATTTTAATTGCTTAGAAAATGTATCTATCAGCTCCAGTAAATGACAGGATTGCAGATGTCATTTGATAATGGTCTCCTGAAATCAGGCCTTATGGTAACCATCTGTAATGCTACAGACAGTTATATATTGTGAGATTGTGTATTGAACTTTGACTCCATTTTTCTCTAACTACGTTTTGGGAGCACAATTTCATCTTGTGTCTGGCTGACCCTGTCTTTCAGCTGCAAACGCAGGCATGCCGAGGTTACTTGCATACACAGATTGTTTATGTTTCTCACTTCACCAAGCAAGAGAGATAAGCTGCCAGAAGAGATGGTGTGGGATGCGTACAGTGTCCAAGAATGAGAATGTGAAGAATTATGCCTCAGCTCTCATCGGAGGCTGGCCAGCTCCGTTGAGTGACCTTGACGCAGAGAGTGTAGACACTATTATTATCAGTACAAGTTTCAGACCGGGGGGGGGCCTCTTAGTCTTGTTCCTCTCCCCCAACTCACCCAACTCACGTACTGCCTCAAGCATCTGAGACAAGAGATTGCCTGTTTGATCAATCAATAACATCATTATAACGTGTTTGTATGCTGGGGAGCTAAACAAATTATCTTATCTCGCACTGATGTATTTAGCAGTCCGTTCATCAAATCATGGGGAGCAACGATGAGAATTGAAATCTTCATTGCATCCTCTTTCATTCTCTACATTGCATCCCTTAGTGTAAATGAGGGCGTATTAGTTGGCGGCCAATCTGACTCAGCTGGGTTTTGTATGAACATCCGTCTGCCGGCAACCTCAGTAAAGTGGTCGGTGCATTTCTCTGAAAATTCCTAAACTCATCTTGCACAACAGGATCACTGCTTAGTATAAAAACTTCGGGGCATCTCCATGATCTAAATTAACTCCCTGTGCCCCTAACTCAAACAATCATTGTTTCACCTGACCTCTGTCGGAATCGGTCCATGATATCACTAATCTCCTGCTTTGTGAAATCCTCCAAGGAGTTCAACACAACCCCATGTGGAGTTTGTGGATGTTGCTGTAACTTTCGCTAGTATATAGGCTGTGCCAGGATGGTTTTACGTCCCTCCGTCTCATTCTGCCTAATATCCTGAGAGCACTCTCCTCAAGAATTTGATGAAATTTGTGCTGCATCCCATATGTTACCATGCCACTCCTCTGGATTCAATCTGCATCAGCCTTAGCAATAGGCAAATGCACCTTTCTCTTGTTAACCCTTCCTCTCCGCTTTTCCACTTATATTGTGCCACACACACCGCCGCTTTTTCAGCCACAAGCTGATAAGTTTCCAATTTATATTGCAACAATTTATTCCGACATGACAGCATTACAGAAGTATTCTTGGCTTCCACTAACCGTTTTTCCATCACTTAATGCTCCTTTTCTAACTGAGTACATTTTTTATGCATTTTCCTATAAGCGTTTAAGAGGATCCAGCCTCTTCAACCCAATGTAGAAAACTCCTTTCCATTTTCAATTGGCACTTTTTGCAGGCAAACTAATACATCTTCTGGCTGTGCATCAAACATACATGCACTCCAATTCTCACTCAACCCAGCACAATGTGACCACTCATGAGCAAGCTGACTACATGGAGCTAATTTCCATCTTGGTATTTCATTTGGTATCTGGGCAACCTCCTTTATCCATTTTCGTTTTTCTGCCAAACATTCCTCCCCTTTCACTTTGTATCCTGCAAGTGACACCAAAATGTCTTGCTATTTTCTTCAGAGCACCTGGGCACCTTCAAAATACCGACACAATGTAAACACTCTCCAAAATCGGACTTAACAGGAACTCTCCTATTGAGTGGACGCACTTCCCAGGGCATTTGTGTGCCCTGTTGAGATCTCCTGCCTGAGTCTTTCAACGGATTCCCTAGTTGTACTGGCGAGGATGATGCCAAACAGAAAGCCGGTGAAGTATTCCAAGTTCTAACTGAGTGGCTAATTTGCTTACTCACCATGAAGGTATGATGTCTGGATATTTGGCAATGTGAGCTTACCAGGAAGATAACACAATTCCCTGTAATTGACCTCCCTGCTTGGAGATGGCCTAGGGAGGACTGTGTGCCTTAAGCATGTTGCTGGAGCCTTGTAAATGTACAAAGGTCCTGTAGAAGTGTTTGGCTAACTGAGGAGCCACACCCCATGGTAGATACAGGCAAACCGTCAGAGCACAGGATGAGTGGGCATTAGCTCAGCAGGTACCTGCTAAAAGGGATGATCATACCTTTATTTAACACAATAAATAGCACAACCATTGCAAGAAAATATTGCAACCAATATTCCCTGCAGTATATAGACAACAACAATTTATTAAAATGACTACAGAGAAGAAAAACTGATTTGATTACATATATACAAAGCTTGGCACGCCTTAAACAATCATTTTATGTGTAATAATTATATACCTGTCTGTACATCAGGGAAATAGAGAGCAATTCTTGGGAACTGTCCCATAGCTCCCACCTTCAGAGTGCACATGATAGGGAACATTGGCAACTTGCTGATAGGGCGCTGAATACCAAGGCTGTGTAGTCTTAATTACACCTAATGTCTCTTGCATCAACCATCAGACACTTACTGCCTCTTTAACTCTTTCAGAGGTTCTTTTCATACTTTTTTCTTTGTGACTTTTTTCCTCTTTTTCTTCCTCTTTCTTTCCTCTTTTTGCGTTATTTCCCTCTCTTGCCCTGGGTCAAAGTCTGATGAGTAGAAATAAGTGCTGGTTCCCAAAATGAGTACAGGGTGCCGAACCTGTAAATAATTCCTCAAATGTTAAGCATTCTTGCTGCATGTACCCAGAGTTTGTAGGAGATTGTTGCTGATAATGCACGTTGACTCCAGAGTCAATCCAAAGCTGATATGAAACTGCACAACTCCAGGCCTGAAACATTATGGTGCTTGCGTCTGGGCTAACAGATAAATACCACATCACAGCTGGAGATGGTGAACACTGTTGTTGTGAGAAGCTGGCCTGGTATATGATGTCCACTAATGCATGTGGGCACCTTGCACCAGTCTAGACAACTCTTATGGTGATTTAAGAGGTCTAAGACAACCTTAGAAAGCTCCCTAAGTGGTAGCTGTGGAGAGTAGCCTTCAGGCTTAGTCCAGAAGGAGTGTAAAACAGATTGTTTCACCAGAATGCAATCTTATAGTATAGATTAAGTGAAAAAGAACCACACCAAGTGTTTATAAAAATATGTATTTATTATATAATACTCTCTAGTACGTTCCAATATCTCCAACACAGAGATAAACACAATGCACACAATACTTTAGCAAAGAAACACAGTAAATAGCACGAAATACACAGTGGCCCCAGGAGGGGGAACCAAACCATATACTAAGAAAGTGGTATAAGAACCACGACTTGAGTCAAGACAGTGTCAAGAGGATGTAGAAGTGCTGGGACCCCAAGGAACCACCCAAGGTGAGTAGATAGGGACCCCACGGAGAGCGTGTGCAGTAGTGCGGAAACTCGACCCCATGCTCCGTATAACTCTATGTGCAAGTCGAGGTTGGATTTTTAATGATTAGGGACCCTTTCCAGTGGACCCTGAAGAAACCCCGTGGAAGACAGAAGGTTGGAGAGCCACCCCACCTGTGGATACTCTATCGCCCATGTTACCTACACCAGGGAAGCAAGTGCATACGTGTGAAGTGGTGTCGGAACCCGCCGTTGAACCCAATGGAGGACTTCAGGAAAGTGCCCATGAGAATTCAAATGTGGATTCTTGAAGAGGAGTGCCTGATAGCAGAGGGGACAGAGTCTATGCCACACAGAAGTGACCAGGAGACTGGGAAGACAAATGCCCTCCAAAGTCGGGTCCTTCAGGGAAGATGACGATGACCTTGACTCTGCAGCTGTGAGGACCAAGCAACGCTGAGGAAGACTAGGACCCGGATACGAGCTGCCCATGAAGGATGTCGAGTGCTGTGGGGACGGTGTCCGACAGGAGCACCAACAAGCCTTGGCAAAGGCAAGCCATGCAGGAATCAAACAAGGAGCAATGTCGGGACCAGCAAAGTCCAGGGGACTTACCAAAGGCAGGGTAGGCCCTGAGCAATCAGAGGAGCCCAAAAGAAACAAAGGTGGCCCTAAATAGGGGCCCACAGGCCAGAAGCGCTGGAATTGTAAGAGGACCTCAAGCAGTTCACCAAAAGATGTAGGCCACGATGAACATGATGTGGTGTGGCTGAAGATTCTAGTCACTGGAGGTCTGCGAGGTTGGGGCTACTTGGATCCAGAAGATCTTTTTGCAAAGAAGCCAGCAAGCCTTTGCAACTGCAAGTTGGATGCGGTCTACAGTGGTTTGGTTATTGCAACCTCCACAAGGGATACTGGGCTCAAACTTGGTGAGAGGGTAGATTAGGTCTCAGGAGCTGTGGAAAACTACCAATTGTGTTGCAGAGCCCACGGAGTTCGGAGAGGCTGAGGATCTGCAGACCGGTTGACTTACTTGCGGGGCCTGCAAATGCAGCAGAGTGACTCCTTTACTCCAAGAGAGATTACTTCGGTTGTCTTTGATGCTTCACTGGCCTTGGAAGGTTCCTGTATGAAGCACTGGCACAGATTTTGCAGCAGACTGGAAGGGAGATGAAGTCAGGCCCAAACGAAGTCCAGCAAAGTCCAGTGTGCTCACACCTCCCTGTAACAGGATGCTTATTGTTCCACCTTCCTTTGCTTGAGCTTGGCTCAGCAGCAGGAGGGCAGAAATGTGTCTCTGGTCGGCAGCAACAAGTTTGTGCTGTCAGGGTCTGAAAGACTGGTATCGGGAACACTGAGAGCCTAACGGAGGGCTCTTCCAGTGCTCCCATGCCGCTTATGGTACGAGGGTATGATTCCAACATGTTTGACACAAAACATGATAAGATTCGTTGCAGCCATTTTCGAGATGGTCATTGTGTAGTTACACAGTACCCAATTATATGGTATATGGCTGCTTCACTGACAACCCGGGAGAATGGACTCCTTAGGCTGCAGGGGTGTTCTGCTCATGCAGGGGCACTCTCTCACTTAGAACTAAGCACCCTGCCTTCATGATTGCAAAGGCCTGCTATAGGGGTGACTTATAGGTTTTAAGTGCAGTGACCCTTAGATAAAGTAAACCTATATCTTTAGTAAGTGGTGCATGCACCAATTTACACAGGCTGCAAAGGCAGGACTGTAGTACATTTTGCATTGTTTATCACGGGTGGCATAATGCATGCTTCAGCCCATGGGAGACCTCTGGGGTACCAAGACCCTGGGTACCTTAGTACCCTATACTAGGGACTGATAAGGGTACCTAAGGATCTAATCTGGAGTGTACCTAAGAACTCAACACAACAATTTAGTGAGTGAGCAGATAGACGGAGGTCCTGATTAGCAGGATCCTTGTCAGACTAGTCATAATACAGCTTAGCACCAGGCAAAAAGTGGGGTAACCATAGAAGTAGATCCTACTTTCCTACAGTTGTGGTCACTAAAACAGTTCTAGGTTCACTGCACAATCCCTGTGACCAGTGATGCAGCCAAAAAGCTGACAGACTTTTTACTTGACACATAAACCGATTATGAGATATTGTGAATAGCCTATGAATAAACGTGCACCAACTACACATTAAAGAAACATGAGAAATAAATGTGAGAGAACTAAGGTACTGCATCGTAAAAGAATGCAGATAACTGTAGGATAGATTAAATCATATTCATTTGAATAATATAGGTTTATATTTTATTAACCAGCCTTAGCATATTATTTAAACGTGATGTACTCACATGTTATACCTTTTCTAATCATCCTCATTGAAATAGTAATGTATGTGAAGAATTAATGAAATGTAACGTAATCTAGATTATTTTACGTGTGATATTGAAGGGTTTGATTCTGAATTCCATCATTTGTATATGTGAAATTGACAACAAATGAGACCGCTAAAAGGGTGCTGCAGTGTTATTTTGAGTGTACATGTCATGAAACCTTCAGACAACAATTTTCATGTGTGTACTAATGTAGAACACTTGAAACTATATTAATATTTTATGATTTGAAATAATTTTACACGTGGGTACTATGAAAATGCAGTAATGTGTCATAGTTACATATGATTATTGTAAGCAAATTTTAACATTTCCTGAGTGCTTATAAATTGAAAAGATTACTAGAATATTGTTTCATCTATGAAATGTATATTTCTATTACTTTATGTTCTGCATATTCTTAAATTGACTTTATTAAAGGCCTGTATTTTCCTACTGCACTTTGTCTTACACCAGTAAGAAGTTTCCCCAAACTTACAATGTACTTATTTCAGACTTAACAGGAACTCTCCTATTGAGTGGACGCACTTCCCAGGGCATTTGTGTGCCCTGTTGAGATCTCCTGCCTGAGTCTTTCAACGGATTCCCTAGTTGTACTGGCGAGGATGATGCCAAACAGAAAGCCGGTGAAGTATTCCAAGTTCTAACTGAGTGGCTAATTTGCTCACTCAGCATGATGGTATGATGTCTGGATATTTGGCAATGTGAGCTTACCAGGAAGATAACACAATTCCCTGTAATTGACCTCCCTGCTTGGAGATGGCCTAGGGAGGACTGTGTGCCTTAAGCATGTTGCTGGAGCCTTGTAAATGTACAAAGGTCCTGTAGAAGTGTTTGGCTAACTGAGGAGCCACACCCCATGGTAGATACAGGCAAACCGTCAGAGCACAGGATGAGTGGGCATTAGCTCAGCAGGTACCTGCTAAAAGGGATGATCATACCTTTATTTAACACAATAAATAGCACAACCATTGCAAGAAAATATTGCAACCAATATTCCCTGCAGTATATAAACAACAACAATTTATTAAAATGACTACAGAGAAGAAAAACTGATTTGATTACATATATACAAAGCTTGGCACGCCTTAAACAATCATTTTATGTGTAATAATTATATACCTGTCTGTACATCAGGGAAATAGAGAGCAGTTCTTGGGAACTGTCCCATAGCTCCCACCTTCAGAGTGCACATGATAGGGAACATTGGCAACTTGCTGATAGGGCGCTGAATACCAAGGCTGTGTAGTCTTAATTACACCTAATGTCTCTTGCATCAACCATCAGACACTTACTGCCTCTTTAACTCTTTCAGAGGTTCTTTTCATACTTTTTTCTTTGTGACTTTTTTCCTCTTTTCCTTCCTCTTTCTTTCCTCTTTTTGCGTTATTTCCCTCTCTTGCCCTGGGTCAAAGTCTGATGAGTAGAAATAAGTGCTGGTTCCCAAAATGAGTACAGGGTGCCGAACCTGTAAATAATTCCTCAAATGTTAAGCATTCTTGCTGCATGTACCCAGAGTTTGTAGGAGATTGTTGCTGATAATGCACGTTGACTCCAGAGTCAATCCAAAGCTGATATGAAACTGCACAACTCCAGGCCTGAAACATTATGGTGCTTGCGTCTGGGCTAACAGATAAATACCACATCACAGCTGGAGATGGTGAACACTGTTGTTGTGAGAAGCTGGCCTGGTATATGATGTCCACTAATGCATGTGGGCACCTTGCACCAGTCTAGACAACTCTTATGGTGATTTAAGAGGTCTTAGACAACCTTAGAAAGCTCCCTAAGTGGTAGCTGTGGAGAGTAGCCTTCAGGCTTAGTCCAGAAGGAGTGTAAAACAGATTGTTTCACCAGAATGCAATCTTATAGTATAGATTAAGTGAAAAAGAACCACACCAAGTGTTTATAAAAATATGTATTTATTATATAATACTCTCTAGTACGTTCCAATATCTCCAACACAGAGATAAACACAATGCACACAATACTTTAGCAAAGAAACACAGTAAATAGCACGAAATACACAGTGGCCCCAGGAGGGGGAACCAAACCATATACTAAGAAAGTGGTATAAGAACCACGACTTGAGTCAAGACAGTGTCAAGAGGATGTAGAAGTGCTGGGAACCCAAGGAACCACCCAAGGTGAGTAGATAGGGACCCCACGGAGAGCGTGTGCAGTAGTGCGGAAACTCAACCCCATGCTCCGTACAACTCTATGTGCAAGTCGAGGTTCGATTTTTAATGATTAGGGACCCTTTCCAGTGGACCCTGAAGAAACCCCGTGGAAGACAGAAGGTTGGAGAGCCACCCCACCTGTGGATACTCTATCGCCCATGTTACCTACACCAGGGAAGCAAGTGCATACGTGTGAAGTGGTGTCGGAACCCGCCGTTGAACCCAATGGAGGACTTCAGGAAAGTGCCCATGAGAATTCAAATGTGGATTCTTGAAGAGGAGTGTCTGATAGCAGAGGGGACAGAGTCTATGCCACACAGAAGTGACCAGGAGACTGGGAAGACAAATGCCCTCCAAAGTCGGGTCCTTCAGGGAAGATGACGATGACCTTGACTCTGCAGCTGTGAGGACCAAGCAACGCTGAGGAAGACTGGGACCCGGATACGAGCTGCCCATGAAGGATGTCGAGTGCTGTGGGGACGGTGTCCGACAGGAGCACCAACAAGCCTTGGCAAAGGCAAGCCATGCAGGAATCAAACAAGGAGCAATGTCGGGACCAGCAAAGTCCAGGGGACTTACCAAAGGCAGGGTAGGCCCTGAGCAATCAGAGGAGCCCAAAAGAAACAAAGGTGGCCCTCAATAGGGGCCCACAGGCCAGAAGCGCTGGAATTGTAAGAGGACCTCAAGCAGTTCACCAAAAGATGTAGGCCACGATGAACATGATGTGGTGTGGCTGAAGATTCTAGTCACTGGAGGTCTGCGAGGTTGGGGCTACTTGGATCCAGAAGATCTTTTTGCAAGCCTTTGCAACTGCAAGTTGGATGCGGTCTACAGTGGTTCGGTTATTGCAACCTCCACAAGGGATACTGGCCTCAAACTTGGTGAGAGGGTAGATTAGGTCTCAGGAGCTGTGGAAAACTACCAATTGTGTTGAAGAGCCCACGGAGTTCGGAGAGGCTGAGGATCTGCAGACCGGTTGACTTACTTGCGGGGCCTGCAAATGCAGCAGAGTGACTCCTTTACTCCAAAAGAGATTACTTCGGTTGTCTTTGATGCTTCACTGGCCTTGGAAGGTTCCTGTATGAAGCACTGGCACAGATTTTGCAGCAGACTGGAAGGGAGATGAAGTCAGGCCCAAACGAAGTCCAGCAAAGTCCAGTGTGCTCACACCTCCCTGTAACAGGATGCTTATTGTTCCACCTTCCTCTGCTTGAGCTTGGCTCAGCAGCAGGAGGGCAGAAATGTGTCTCTGGTTGGCAGCAACAATTTTGTGCTGTCAGGGTCTGAAAGACTGGTATCGGGAACACTGAGAGCCTAACGGAGGGCTCTTCCAGTGCTCCCATGCCGCTTATGGTACGAGGGTATGATTCCAACATGTTTGACACAAAACATGATAAGATTCGTTGCAGCCATTTTCGAGATGGTCATTGCGTAGTTACACAGTACCCAATTACATGGTATATGGCTGCTTCACTGACAACCCGGGAGAATGGACTCCTTAGGCTGCAGGGGTGTTCTGCTCATGCAGGGGCACCCTCTCACTTAGAACTAAGCACCCTGCCTTCATGATTGCAAAGGCCTGCTATAGGGGTGACTTATAGGTTTTAAGTGCAGTGACCCTTAGATAAAGTAAACCTATATCTTTAGTAAGTGGTGCATGCACCAATTTACACAGGCTGCAAAGGCAGGACTGTAGTTCCATTTTGCATTGTTTCTCACGGGTGGCATAATGCATGCTTCAGCCCATGGGAGACCTCTGGGGTACCAAGACCCTGGGTACCTTAGTACCCTATACTAGGGACTGATAAGGGTACCTAAGGATCTAATCTGGAGTGTACCTAAGAACTCAACACAACAATTTAGTGAGTGAGCAGATAGACGGAGGTCCTGATTAGCAGGATCCTTGTCAGACTAGTCATAATACAGCTTAGCACCAGGCAAAAAGTGGGGTAACCATAGAAGTAGATCCTACTTTCCTACAGTTGTGGTCACTAAAACAGTTTTAGGTTCACTGCACAATCCCTGTGACCAGTGATGCAGCCAAAAAGCTGACAGACTTTTTACTTGACACATAAACCGATTATGAGATATTGTGAATAGCCTATGAATAAACGTGCACCTACTACACATTAAAGAAACATGAGAAATAAATGTGAGAGAACTAAGGTACTGCATCGTAAAAGAATGCAGATAACTGTAGGATAGATTAAATCATATTCATTTGAATAATATAGGTTTATATTTTATTAACCAGCCTTAGCATATTATTTAAACGTGATGTACTCACATGTTATAACTTTTCTAATCATCCTCATTGAAATAGTAATGTATGTGAAGAATTAATGAAATGTAACTTAATCTAGATTATTTTACGTGTGATATTGAAGGGTTTGATTCTGAATTCCATCATTTGCATATGTGAAATTGACAACAAATGAGACCGCTAAAAGGGTGCTGCAGTGTTATTCTGAGTGTACATGTCATGAAACCTTCAGACAACAATCTTCATGTATGTACTAATGTAGAACACTTGAAACTATATTAATATTTTATGATTTGAAATAATTTTACACGTGGGTACTATGAAAATGCAGTAATGTGTCATAGTTACATATGATTATTGTAAGCAAATTTTAACATTTCCTGAGTGCTTATAAATTGAAAAGATTACTAGAATATTGTTTCATCTATGAAATGTATATTTCTATTACTTTATGTTCTGCATATTCTTAAATTGACTTTATTAAAGGCCTGTATTTTCCTACTGCACTTTGTCTTACACCAGTAAGAAGTTTCTCCAAACTTACAATGTACAGCAAAACTGTGTCTTCCTAGAAGAGTTCTCACTCGTTTACAAGGCCTGTTTGCAACAAAGTTGATACTTTAGGAGCATTTGCTATATGAAACTGTCCTCTTGAGCTCACTCATGTGCCTGTTACTAAAGGTAAAGTTGAATGCGTTAATTCCCGTAGGGATAACGTCTCTTACTCAGCACACCAGTATTTGTTGGAATGTTTAAATAATTGAGCAATGATTGTAAAGTTCGTAGTTTTGAGACGTCATTTATTTCAAAAAAGTTCTTTTAGTAATTCATATGATATTCATACTATTGTATTCATAGATTTCAATCAATCGATTTCGTTTCATCACATTTCTGCCCTATGCATTTCGGGCGAACCCTTCCTCAGGGGACTTGTATGCTGAAAACATCAAGTAAATGACATATAACAGGGTGTAACACAAAATAACAAACATTCAATTGCATTGTTCTCATGATGTAAATGATGATGTTTCGAGGTTATGAATGGTGAAAAAGGTAAAGATAAAGGGTCAAGAGTGCCGGACCACGTGAAAGATGGAGTGGTGAGCTACCAGGTTAATCAATTGATTCGTGAATTTGAATACAAACGAAGGTGCTATTTGGGTTAATAAAGGTGAAATCCCGAAGGAAAAGAATGTAACGTGTACGAAAAGTTCATGCGTGGAGACCGTAAAGTACGTGCTCAAGAAATAATCAGGTTAGGTACTGCGAAGTCAGCAGTAAACTGAAATAGGTTCGTGCGTGGTGACCAAAGCGTGCATGCTCGAAAATAATCAGATTATGTATTGTCAAAAGTCCAATTGGTCGCACATTGCTCCACCTACCAGCGTGTTGCCCCAAAGAATTGTGGTCCCTGAAGTCGGCGTCGGCGGGTACGCCTATGCCCGAGTCTTGAGTGCAAGTAAGTGTAGCGTTAGCCATCCCTGGACACGTGTTTCGAGGTAGTTGCCTCTCGTCAGCAGGGAGTAGGTGAGTGTGTAGGGTTGCTGTGTAGGCTGCTAAAATAAGTGTTCTCAGGTAAAGTACCTCTCGTAGCGCGCAGGTGCGTAACCATGAGCTCGTCAGCTCTACCCGCTCAAGGAGCCTGAATATTAACAAAAGTCCAATTGGTCGCACACTGCTCCACCTACCAGCGTGTTGCCCCAAAGAATTGTGGTCCCTGAAGTCGGCGTCGGCGGGTACGCCTATGACCGAGTCTTGAGTGCAAGTAAGTGTAGCGTTAGCCATCCCTGGACACGTGTTTCGAGGTAGTTGCCTCTCGTCAGCAGGGAGTAGGTGAGTGTGTAGGGTTGCTGTGTAGGCTGCTAAAATAAGTGTTCTCAGGTAAAGTACCTCTCGTAGTGCGCAGGTGCGTAACCATGAGCTCGTCAGCTCCACCGGCTCAAGGAGCCTGAATATTAACAAAAGTCCAATTGGTCGCACACTGCTCCACCTACCAGCGTGTTGCCCCAAAGAATTGTGGTCCCTGAAGACGGCGTCGGGGGGTACGCCTATGCCCGAGTCTTGAGTGCAAATAAGTGTAGCGTTAGCCATCCCTGGACACGTGTTTCGAGGTAGTTGCCTCTCGTCAGCAGGGAGTAGGTGAGTGTGTAGGGTTGCTGTGTAGGCTGCCAAAATAAGTGTTCTCAGGTAAAGTACCTCTCGTAGTGCGCAGGTGCGTAATCATGAGCTCGTCAGCTCCACCGGCTCAAGGAGCCTGAATATTAACAAAAGTCCAATTGGTCGCACACTGCTCCACCTACCAGCGTGTTGCCCCAAAGAATTGTGGTCCCTGAAGTCGGCGTCGTCGGGTACGCCTATGCCCGAGTCTTAAGTGCAAGTAAGTGTAGCGTTAGCCATCCCTGGACACGTGTTTCGAGGTAGTTGCCTCTCGTCAGCAGGGAGTAGGTGAGTGTGTAGGGTTGCTGTGTAGGCTGCCAAAATAAGTGTTCTCAGGTAAAGTACCTCTCGTAGCGCGCAGGTGCGTAACCATGAGCTCGTCAGCTCCACCGGCTCAAGGAGCCTGAATTTTAACAAAAGTCCAATTGGTCGCACACTGCTCCACCTACCAGCGTGTTGCCCCAAAGAATTGTGGTCCCTGAAGTCGGCGTCGGCGGGTACGCCTATGCCCGAGTCTTGAGTGCAAGTAAGTGTAGCGTCAGCCATCCCTGGTCACGTGTTTCGAGGTAGTTGCCTCTCGTCAGCAGGGAGTAGGTGAGTGTGTAGGGTTGCTGTGTAGGCTGCTAAAATAAGTGTTCTCAGGTAAAGTACCTCTCGTAGCGCGCAGGTGCGTAACCATGAGCTCGTCAGCTCCACCGGCTCAAGGAGCCTGAATATTAACAAAAGTCCAATTGGTCGCACACTGCTCCACCTACCAGCGTGTTGCCCCAAAGAATTGTGGTCCCCGAAGTCGGCGTCGGCGGGTACGCCTATGCCCGAGTCTTGAGTGCAAGTAAGTGTAGCGTTAGCCATCCCTGGACACGTGTTTCGAGGTAGTTGCCTCTCGTCAGCAGGGAGTAGGTGAGTGTGTAGGGTTGCTGTGTAGGATGCTAAAATAAGTGTTCTCAGGTAAAGTACCTCTCGTAGCGCGCAGGTGCGTAACCATGAGCTCGTCAGCTCCACCAGCTCAAGGAGCCTGAATATTAACAAAAGTCCAATTGGTCGCACACTGCTCCACCTACCAGCGTGTTGCCCCAAAGAATTGTGGTCCCTGAAGTCAGCGTCGGCGGGTAAGCCTATGCCTGAGTCTTGAGTGCAAGTAAGTGTAGCGTTAGCCATCCCTGGACACGTGTTTCGAGGTTGTTGCCTCTCGTCAGCAGGGAGTAGGTGAGTGTGTAGGGTTGCTGTGTAGGCTGCTAAAATAAGTGTTCTCAGGTAAAGTACCTCTCGTAGCGCGCAGGTGCGTAACCATGAGCTCGTCAGCTCCACCGGCTCAAGGAGCCTGAATATTAACAAAAGTCCAATTGGTCGCACACTGCTCCACCTACCAGCGTGTTGCCCCAAAGAATTGTGGTCCCTGAAGTCGGCGTCGGCGGGTACGCCTATGCCCGAGTCTTGAGTGCAAGTAAGTGTAGCGTTAGCCATCCCTGGACACGTGTTTCGAGGTAGTTGCCTCTCGTCAGCAGGGAGTAGGTGAGTGTGTAGGGTTGCTGTGTAGGCTGCTAAAATAAGTGTTCTCAGGTAAAGTACCTCTCGTAGCGCGCAAGTGCGTAACCATGAGCTCGTCAGCTCCACTGGCTCAGGGAGCCTGAATATTAACAAAAGTCCAATTGGTCGCACACTGCTCCACCTACCAGTGTGTTGCCCCAAAGAATTGTGGTCCCTGAAGTCGGCGTCGGCGGGTATGCCTATGCCCGAGTCTTGAGTGCAAGTAAGTGTAGCGTCAGCCATCCCTGGACACGTGTTTCGAGGTAGTTGCCTCTCGTCAGCAGGGAGTAGGTGAGTGTTAAGGGTTGCTGTGTAGGCTGCTAAAATAAGTGTTCTCAGGTAAAGTACCTCTCGTAGCGCGCAGGTGCGTAACCATGAGCTCGTCAGCTCCACCGGCTCAAGGAGCCTGAATATTAACAAAAGTCCAATTGGTCGCACACTGCTCCACCTACCAGCGTGTTGCCCCAAAGAATTGTGGTCCCTGAAGTCGGTGTCGGCGGGTACGCCTATGCCCGAGTCTTGAGTGCAAGTAAGTGTAGCGTTAGCCATCCCTGGACACGTGTTTCGAGGTAGTTGCCTCTCGTCAGCAGGGAGTAGGTGAGTGTGTAGGGTTGCTGTGTAGGCTGCTAAAATAAGTGTTCTCAGGTAAAGTACCTCTCGTAGCGCGCAGGTGGGTAACCATGAGCTCGTCAGCTCCACCGGCTCAAGGAGCCTGAATATTAACTTAAGTCCAATTGGTCGCACACTGCTCCACCTACCAGTGTGTTGCCCCAAAGAATTGTGGTCCCTGAAGTCGGCGTCGGCGTGTATGCCTATGCCCGAGTCTTGAGTGCAAGTAAGTGTAGCGTTAGCCATCCCTGGTCACGTGTTTCGAGGTAGTTGCCTCTCGTCAGCAGGGAGTAGGTGAGTGTTAAGGGTTGCTGTGTAGGCTGCTAAAATAAGTGTTCTCAGGTAAAGTACCTCTCGTAGCGCGCAGGTGCGTAACCATGAGCTCGTCAGCTCCACCGGCTCAAGGAGCCTGAATATTAACAAAAGTCCAATTGGTCGCACACTGCTCCACCTACCAGCGTGTTGCCCCAAAGAATTGTGGTCCCTGAAGTCGGCGTCGGCGGGTACGCCTATGCCCGAGTCTTGAGTGCAAGTAAGTGTAGCGTTAGCCATCCCTGGACATGTGTTTCGAGGTAGTTGCCTCTCGTCAGCAGGGAGTAGGTGAGTGTGTAGGGTTGCTGTGTAGGCTGCCAAAATAAGTGTTCTCAGGTAAAGTACCTCTCATAGCGAGCAGGTGCGTAACCATGAGCTCGTCAGCTCCACCGGCTCAAGGAGCCTGAATTTTAACAAAAGTCCAATTGGTCGCACACTGCTCCACCTACCAGCGTGTTGCCCCAAAGAATTGTGGTCCCTGAAGTCGGCGTCGGCGGGTACGCCTATGCCCGAGTCTTGAGTGCAAGTAAGTGTAGCGTCAGCCATCCCTGGACACGTGTTTCGAGGTAGTTGCCTCTCGTCAGCAGGGAGTAGGTGAGTGTGTAGGGTTGCTGTGTAGGCTGCTAAAATAAGTGTTCTCAGGTAAAGTACCTCTCGTAGCGCGCAGGTGCGTAACCATGAGCTCGTCAGCTCCACCGGCTCAAGGAGCCTGAATATTAACAAAAGTCCAATTGGTCGCACACTGCTCCACCTACCAGCGTGTTGCCCCAAAGAATTGTGGTCCCTGAAGTCGGCGTCGGCGGGTACGCCTATGCCCGAGTCTTGAGTGCAAGTAAGTGTAGCTTTAGCCATCCCTGGACACGTGTTTCGAGGTAGTTGCCTCTCGTCAGCAGGGAGTAGGTGAGTGTGTAGGGTTGCTGTGTAGGATGCTAAAATAAGTGTTCTCAGGTAAAGTGCCTCTTGTAGCGCGCAGGTGCGTAACCATGAGCTCGTCAGCTCCACCGGCTCAAGGAGCCTGAATATTAACAAAAGTCCAATTGGTCGCACACTGCTCCACCTACCAGCGTGTTGCCCCAAAGAATTGTGGTCCCTGAAGTTGGCGTCGGCGGGTACGCCTATGCCCGAGTCTTGAGTGCAAGTAAGTGTAGCGTTAGCCATCCCTGGACACGTGTTTCGAGGTAGTTGCCTCTCATCAGCAGGGAGTAGGTGAGTGTGTAGGGTTGCTGTGTAGGCTGCTAAAATAAGTGTTCTCAGGTAAAGTACCTCTCGTAGCGCGCAGGTGCGTAACCATGAGCTCGTCAGCTCCACCGGCTCAAGGAGCCTGAATATTAACAAAAGTCCAATTGGTCGCACACTGCTCCACCTACCAGCGTGTTGCCCCAAAGAATTGTGGTCCCTGAAGTTGGCGTCAGCGGGTACCCCTATGCCCGAGTCTTGAGTGCAAGTAAGTGTAGCGTTAGCCATCCCTGGACACGTGTTTCGAGGTAGTTGCCTCTCGTCAGCAGGGAGTAGGTGAGTGTGTAGGGTTGCTGTGTAGGCTGCTAAAATAAGTGTTCTCAGGTAAAGTACCTCTCGTAGCGCGCAGGTGCGTAACCATGAGCTCGTCAGCTCCACTGGCTCAGGGAGCCTGAATATTAACAAAAGTCCAATTGGTCGCACACTGCTCCACCTACCAGTGTGTTGCCCCAAAGAATTGTGGTCCCTGAAGTCGGCATCGGCGGGTATGCCTATGCCCGAGTCTTGAGTGCAAGTAAGTGTAGCGTCAGCCATCCCTGGACACGTGTTTCGAGGTAGTTGCCTCTCGTCAGCAGGGAGTAGGTGAGTGTTAAGGGTTGCTGTGTAGGCTGCTAAAATAAGTGTTCTCAGGTAAAGTACCTCTCGTAGCGCGCAGGTGCGTAACCATGAGCTCGTCAGCTCCACCGGCTCAAGCAGCCTGAATATTAACAAAAGTCCAATTGGTCGCACACTGCTCCACCTACCAGCGTGTTGCCCCAAAGAATTGTGGTCCCTGAAGTCGGCGTCGGCGGGTACGCCTATGCCCGAGTCTTGAGTGCAAGTAAGTGTAGCGTTAGCCATCCCTGGACACGTGTTTCGAGGTAGTTGCCTCTCGTCAGCAGGGAGTAGGTGAGTGTGTAGGGTTGCTGTGTAGGCTGCTAAAATAAGTGTTCTCAGGTAAAGTACCTCTCGTAGCGCGCAGGTGGGTAACCATGAGCTCGTCAGCTCCACCGGCTCAAGGAGCCTGAATATTAACAAAAGTCCAATTGGTCGCACACTGCTCCACCTACCAGTGTGTTGCCCCAAAGAATTGTGGTCCCTGAAGTCGGCGTCGGCATGTATGCCTATGCCCGAGTCTTGAGGGCAAGTAAGTGTAGCGTTAGCCATCCCTGGACACGTGTTTCGAGGTAGTTGCCTCTCGTCAGCAGGGAGTAGGTGAGTGTGTAGGGTTGCTGTGTAGGCTGCCAAAATAAGTGTTCTCAGGTAAAGTACCTCTCGTAGCGAGCAGGTGCGTAACCATGAGCTCGTCAGTTCCACCGGCTCAAGGAGCCTGAATTTTAACAAAAGTCCAATTGGTCGCACACTGCTCCACCTACCAGCGTGTTGCCCCAAAGAATTGTGGTCCCTGAAGTCGGCGTCGGCGTCGGCGGGTACGCCTATGCCCGAGTCTTGAGTGCAAGTAAGTGTAGCGTCAGCCATCCCTGGACACGTGTTTCTAGGTAGTTGCCTCTCGTCAGCAGGGAGTAGGTGAGTGTGTAGGGTTGCTGTGTAGGCTGCTAAAATAAGTGTTCTCAGGTAAAGTACCTCTCGTAGCGCGCAGGTGCGTAACCATGAGCTCGTCAGCTCCACCGGCTCAAGGAGCCTGAATATTAACAAAAGTCCAATTGGTCGCACACTGCTCCACCTACCAGCGTGTTGCCCCAAAGAATTGTGGTCCCTGAAGTCGGCGTCGGCGGGTACGCCTATGCCCGAGTCTTGAGTGCAAGTAAGTGTAGCGTTAGCCATCCCTGGACACGTGTTTCGAGGTAGTTGCCTCTCGTCAGCAGGGAGTAGGTGAGTGTGTAGGGTTGCTGTGTAGGATGCTAAAATAGGTGTTCTCAGGTAAAGTACCTCTCGTAGCGCGCAGGTGCGTAACCATGAGCTCGTCAGCTCCACCGGCTCAAGGAGCCTGAATATTAACAAAAGTCCAATTGGTCGCACACTGCTCCACCTACCAGCGTGTTGCCCCAAAGAATTGTGGTCCCTGAAGTCGGCGTCGGCGGGTACGCCTATGCCTGAGTCTTGAGTGCAAGTAAGTGTAGCGTTAGCCATCCCTGGACACGTGTTTCGAGGTAGTTGCCTCTCATCAGCAGGGTGTAGGTGAGTGTGTAGGGTTGCTGTGTAGGCTGCTAAAATAAGTGTTCTCAGGTAAAGTACCTCTCGTAGCGCGCAGGTGCGTAACCATGAGCTCGTCAGCTCCACCGGCTCAAGGAGCCTGAATATTAACAAAAGTCCAATTGGTCGCACACTGCTCCACCTACCAGCGTGTTGCCCCAAAGAATTGTGGTCCCTGAAGTCGGCGTCGGCGGGTACGCCTATGCCCGAGTCTTGAGTGCAAGTAAGTGTAGCGTTAGCCATCCCTGGACACGTGTTTCGAGGTAGTTGCCTCTCGTCAGCAGGGAGTAGGTGAGTGTGTAGGGTTGCTGTGTAGGCTGCTAAAATAAGTGTTCTCAGGTAAAGTACCTCTCGTAGCGCACAGGTGCGTAACCATGAGCTCGTCAGCTCCACTGGCTCAGGGAGCCTGAATATTAACAAAAGTCCAATTGGTCGCACACTGCTCCACCTACCAGTGTGTTGCCCCAGAGTTGTGGTCCCTGAAGTCGGCGTCGGCGGGTATGCCTATGCCCGAGTCTTGAGTGCAAGTAAGTGTAGCGTCAGCCATCCCTGGACACGTGTTTCGAGGTAGTTGCCTCTCGTCAGCAGGGAGTAGGTGAGTGTTAAGGGTTGCTGTGTAGGCTGCTAAAATAAGTGTTCTCAGGTAAAGTACCTCTCGTAGCGCGCAGGTGCGTAACCATGAGCTCGTCAGCTCCACCGGCTCAGCCTGAATATTAACAAAAGTCCAATTGGTCGCACACTGCTCCACCTACCAGCGTGTTTCCCCAAAGAATTGTGGTCCCTGAAGTCGGCGTCGGCGGGTACGCCTATGCCCGAGTCTTGAGTGCAAGTAAGTGTAGCGTTAGCCATCCCCGGACACGTGTTTCGAGGTAGTTGCCTCTCGTCAGCAGGGAGTAGGTGAGTGTGTAGGGTTGCTGTGTAGGATGCTAAAATAAGTGTTCTCAGGTAAAGTACCTCTCGTAGCGCGCAGGTGCGTAACCATGAGCTCGTCAGCTCCACCGGCTCAAGGAGCCTGAATATTAACAAAAGTCCAATTGGTCGCACACTGCTCCACCTACCAGCGTGTTGCCCCAAAGAATTGTGGTCCCTGAAGTCGGCGTCGGCGGGTACGCCTATGCCCGAGTCTTGAGTGCAAGTAAGTGTAGCGTTAGCCATCCCTGGACACATGTTTCGAGGGAGTTGCCTCTCGTCAGCAAGGAGTAGGTGAGTGTGTAGGGTTGCTGTGTAGGCTGCTAAAATAAGTGTTCTCAGGTAAAGTACCTCTTGTAGCGCGCAGGTGCGTAACCATGAGCTCGTCAGCTCCACCAGCTCAAGGAGCCTGAATATTAACAAAAGTCCAATTGGTCGCACACTGCTCCACCTACCAGCGTGTTGCCCCAAAGAATTGTGGTCCCTGAAGTTGGCGTCGGCGGGTACGCCTATGCCCGAGTCTTGAGTGCAAGTAAGTGTAGCGTTAGCCATCCCTGGACACGTGTTTTGAGGTAGTTGCCTCTCATCAGCAGGGAGTAGGTGAGTGTGTAGGGTTGCTGTGTAGGCTGCTAAAATAAGTGTTCTCAGGTAAAGTACCTCTCGTTGCGCGCAGGTGCGTAACCATGAGCTCGTCAGCTCCACCGGCTCAAGGAGCCTGAATATTAACAAAAGTCTAATTGGTCGCACACTGCTCCACCTACCAGCGTGTTGCCCCAAAGAATTGTGGTGCCTGAAGTCGGCGTCGGCGGGTACGCCTATGCCCGAGTCTCGAGTGCAAGTAAGTGTAGCGTTAGCCATCCCTGGACACGTGTTTCGAGGTAGTTGCCTCTCGTCAGCAGGGAGTAGGTGAGTGTGTAGGGTTGCTGTGTAGGCTGCTAAAATAAGTGTTCTCAGGTAAAGTACCTCTCCTAGCGCGCAGGTGCGTAACCATGAGCTCGTCAGCTCCACTGGCTCAAGGAGCCTGAATATTAACAAAAGTCCAATTGGTCGCACACTGCTCCACCTACCAGCGTGTTGCCACAAAGAATTGTGGTCCCTGAAGTCGGCGTCGGCGGGTACGCCTATGCCCGAGTCTTGAGTGCAAGTAAGTGTAGCGTTAGCCATCCCTGGACACGTGTTTCCAGGTAGTTGCCTCTTGTCAGCAGGGAGTAGGTGAGTGTGTAGGGTTGCTTACATCCTTATATTGAGGTAAGCGAGGATACACGTGTGACGTTCGTATCACCAGTTTTTATTTTCGTTGATTAATACACGTATACGTTATAACGTTCTTTTTTTCGTTTTTCAGAAAAGTTTATTTTAGCGATATCTGTGGTTCTTTGCGACATGCATTCAAGATTACTAAGAACCTAGCATTCAGGTCAGAACTTACCCCAACTTATCGGCAATACCACAATACATAATCTGATTATTTTCGAGCATGCACGCTTTGGTCACCACGCACGAATTTATTTCAGTTTACTTCCGACTTCGCAGTACCGAACCTGATTATTTCTTGAGCACGTACTTTACGGTCTCCACGCATGAACTTTTCGTACACGTTACATTCTTTTCCTTCGGGATTTCACCTTTATTAACCCAAATAGCACCTTCGTTTGTATTCAAATTCACGAATCAATTGATTAACCTGGTAGCTCACCACTCCATCTTTCACGTGGTCCGGCACTCTTGACCCTTTATCTTTACCTTTTTCACCATTCATAACCTCGAAACCTCATCATTTACATCATGAGAACAATGCAATTGAATGTTTGTTATTTTGTGTTACACCCTGTTATATGTCATTTACTTGATGTTTTCAGCATACAAGTCCCCTGAGGAAGGGTTCGCCCGAAATGCATAGGGCAGAAATGTGATGAAACGAAATCGATTGATTGAAATCTATGAATACAATAGTATGAATATCATATGAATTACTAAAAGAACTTTTTTAAAATAAATGACGTCTCAAAACTACGAACTTTACAATCATTGCACAATTATTTAAACATTCCAACAAATACTGGTGTGCTGAGTAAGAGACGTTATCCCTACGGGAATTAACGCATTCAACTTTAGCTTCTACTACACCCTCTTTCCCAGGAGGGAGCACTTACCAGGCACCCTAAATCAATTAATTCCAGATTACCTGACTACAAGGAGTGCGAGGATCCACATTCCATTTGGAGTTCTCATAGATCGTTTCCTGTTACTAAAGGATCATTTTTGGGATGTTTACATGTACTGGATGATCCGACTATGCATGTGATCAGTACCACCTCTTTCTATAATATGTGTCTTTGTTTATGCCACATGACAATCTTCCTATACAAACTGACCAATAGAGTGAGTGGTCTAACATGATGAGGTGACCAGGTAGGTGTCACCCCGGATCTAGAGGATTATATTACACATTGATTTGAGGGATGGGGAGAGACTGCCTTTTGATTTTCCTTCACCCTTCCGCTTTGCTGTCATCGTTCATGCACATTCCTTTTTCTGACTCTACTTGCTCCTTGTTCGGACTGACGCATACGCTGTGTGTGCCATACTTGGATTCTTTCTCGATGGGACACTGCCCATGAGTTGTTGTGGCTCATGTCCTTGCTGAAGTTTCCAAAACTCTTTGTCACCTTATGACAAGCCCTAAACTAATTAGACTGCCCTGCATTCTTTAGCTCCTAAATGTTTATTGATTATGCATTTGCCTCTTTTAAATAATTTTGATAAAATTAACCTTTAACTAAACCATAGACTCTGATTTATCAAGACTTGTCTCCCTAAGTTGATTATGCATTCCAATTGATCTTTTAATGCCAAGAAGAGATCAGCATAGAGAAATTTCCGAGCATCAGGTACTAATGCTATTGTTTTGTATTGCCTTAACAGAATTATTGATTTGCATGATTTTAGTCTGACTTAATTTCTTCAGAAGGTTCGGACTAGCAGTGGTACTTCTTTATTTGTATAGTCTGGTTCTAAGAATCATATGCATAAATCTAATTACTAGCTTGTAAGTCAGTTGTCCAATTCCTGGTCCTCATTGGATAGCCGGATATTGGATCCCCTGTATCCAACCCCTCATCGGCACAAAGCAAGGTCCATCGGAGGACCGAATAAGGGTTGAAGAGATATTAGTAATAAGAAAATCAAAATCAAAAGGGGCCCCGTATCTGCTGGAACACCAAGGACCTATGGACAAGGCTGGCAAAAGGGTAACAGTCATCATACAGCGATCGGAGTGATATGTCCGTTGGACCACATAAATCACCTAACCTGCCTGGGAATTCAGTAAATTTTCTTAACATCAATATGTGGCTGTAATAGCGGCTTGCAGGGCTCAGAGAAACATCAACCCCAAAACATAGAGCCCAATTCACAAAAGTAAACTTACACTTTTGCATATGTTTACTACTTTTGGGCATTCATAAAGGAAACTTAGAATAGTCTAACTTTACTACTTTTCAGTAGTTACAAAAGTAAATTTCGACCAAAAGTCTAACTTTTACTAGTAGTAACTAACTTTATGTCTAAGTGTACCTTTGTGAATAGTGAAAAGTAGTAAACTTACACAAAAGTGTTACATTTGTGAATCAGGCCCAGTTTCTTCCTATAATGGGTAAACCTCAAAGAGTTACCAGAAAACAAGTGTTTCAACTTTAAAAATAACAGTAAAATAATCAGTAGGGATAGTGTCCTCCTCCTCAGCATCCTTTACTAGGGGATGGCTGATCTTTCCACAGGGATCACTGCTTGTGGGCCTTCCTTGATACCCCAAAGGGATCGTAGAAAGGATGGGTGATTTTACAGTCTCTTTACAGACAGATCAGCAGGTGCTGAATTGCTGAAGCTCAAACTCAGCAGGCATTTGAGGTGTAGTCTGGGTGTAGGAGGCAGACTGAAACGTACACTCTCTAGCTGGAGAAGGGTTGCAGTAACAGATGCCCTACTGCAGGCAGAGCATGATATGCTGTGTGCCAAAAGTGTGCTGCTCAGGGTCAAAGGCTGTGAACCGAAGATTCTGTGGTCACGGATGCAGGCGGTCATAGTCTTTACCCAGATCTGGCTGGACACAGCCAAATGTTGTGCACAATGGATACTTACACATGTTAGTGGATAGTCAACAAGGACTTTCCTAGAAAAATAAACGCTGCTAAATGAAAGTTATGTTTATTAATCAGGAAAGAAAGTAATGTTTCTTTAAAACAATATTGAAATTCTGCTAAAAACTTCATTTGAAGGGACACTAGAGGTGAGAAGCCAAATATAAAAAACAATTCTTCTTTTTAGATAGCTAAACAATACACATCTAGTCCTCAAATGCACTATTGCTTTCCAACTTATGCAACAGTTGACATTCTGTATAATGTATAACTTGACTGCAGCTTCTATGGGATTGGGCGCTCACCACAAGGTCTGACTGGAACAAATTTGCTGCTGGCAGATGTAATAGGCATGACCAAAGGGCAACTGTAGTGAGCCATGGGGGAAGGGAAGTTAAGCACAGTGATTGAGTGCATAGACTGCACCCACAGCACAGTGGTGAAGCTGGTGGCCAGTCACTGATCTCTGCACCTATTGGCCATCGGCAAATTGTATACTGAGTTGAACAACCTTTCACACCCAAAGCACAGCCTGTGCAAGGCCAGTATCAGCTCCCATAACTTGCTGAGGGATCCAAAGGTGAAGCAAAGAAATTCTTGGATATAGAGGCATTGAGGTATTTCAGTCAGATCCTTGATAAGGTCAATGCTGATGTACTGTGTCATGACATGTGTGATGTCGGCAGCAATGTTATTTTCAATGTAACCTGTGATGTAGTGTGCAGAGTCATGAGCACTGGGAGACTTACAGTTACATTGCTACGCCCCACCTCCCTCTCCCTCGCCCACATCCCCCGCTTCCACAAAAGCAGAAGCGATGGCTGCACCTTCTCTACATGGCTGCCAAGACCTGGAATGGCCTCCCACTCCACCTCCGGACTGCACCCACCCTACAGATGTTCATAGGTGGCCTAAAAACCTGGATGTCCGACTGACAACTCCCAGCAGCAGCATCAGCCCCTACTGCCAGCACCTGGTTACCCTCATGGGTGATAAGCAGCGCTCTACAATTCTTTGATTAATTGATTGACAATTATGTTATGTTGTACATTTTTAATATGGCATTGCTTCAACTGACTACGAATGGCTCAGTGACTTTTAATAGCAAATGGTATTTTCTCCTTTGAGTAAAGAGTCATATCCTTCCGTAAACCAGGGTTTTTTCAGCTACAGAGGCATGGTGGTGCTGGTTTATGGTGGCCCCCGCCTTCCCAGTGGAGCCTTAGAGTGGGCTCCCTCCTTTGTGCCCTCGGGCCTGAGGGGCCAGGTTGTGGCCATCATGGCTGATGCAGCTCTTGGCTACATCACTGGTGTGACCCCTAAACAGGCCTTCAGGGTATTACTGGAGCAGGCCGAAGCATACATGAGCAGCTGCTGCTGACCACAACATTCCTAATTGCAGATCCGAGTATGGTGTGGGTGTAGCATGCCCTGCATCGGCCGCTCCATCAAAGCAAACAAGAAGCTTGTGGCTTCGTAGCATGGGGCCCGGTTGGAGGTGTGTGACCAGCTTACGAGTGAGACAAGTGGCCGACCAGAGGTGGCTGCAGTGCCAGTAACATGGAACTGCAGTGGGACTTCTTACTGTCCATGGGTTTTATTCAACATTAATAATAGTAGCTCTCAATGCGTTTCATTGAATATAAGTAGCTCTCAGTACAGAAAAGGTTGGAGACCCCAGGAATACAGAAATTACCCACTCCATAAGGGGCATGTTACATGTGTTGTACTCTTTACAGTAACTCTTGAAATACATGTCCAGCACGCTGTAGAGCATATTAAGCCTTTCTTTTTCTAAAGCATCTTTAATACTGTGTCTTAACTAGCACCTCCATTGGCA
This sequence comes from Triturus cristatus, assembly GCF_964204655.1. Taxonomy (NCBI): domain Eukaryota; kingdom Metazoa; phylum Chordata; class Amphibia; order Caudata; family Salamandridae; genus Triturus; species Triturus cristatus. Next base: position 707,749,650 of record NC_140587.1, on the reverse strand, counting down.
GATTTTTGCGATTTGCCTTGCCATAAATTGTTGCTGCTTGTTTCTTTTGGAAAGCTGAAATGTTCCACAATCATCATCTATCCATTTCAACTCATCTCATTATTTATATCTTCATCCCAACGAGACCCCGTACAAGCCAGCGTTTTCCCGGAGTCTGTCAGAGGCCCAGGGTTAGACCTACTGGAGGTCCGGATGACATCTGGATCCTCGGCGTTCCACTGACTATTGGCTGGAGCGCCTATCAGTGCATTATTCATCAAAACTGATGATGCAAAGTACAACATGCTGTTTGCAGCTCCACGTATGACTGGCACAGAGGTTGGCAGGAATGTCGCATTTTCTGAGAGCAGCATGTAATCAATAGTCTGGGTGCTTGTTCGCTTTATGTTGATGACTATTCCCTCTGGTATATCTTTCTGTACTTGCTGGTCCGCTATATATTGCCAGCTGCACAATGTTTGCTTTCCCGGTTGTTAATTTGAACTATTGCAAATGAAACAGAAGGGGAAAGATTTTTTACAAGATTAGTATCAAATATTTAAATGAAATAGTTGTTGATTCCCTTTGCAAAGAAAGACGCATCCTAATAAAGATACCATTTTAAAAATAATAGATTAAATGCCTATTAGTTACACTATTAAAAAACAATAATCTTTTCTCTTAAAAAATAAAGGGTTTTTTTTCTCTTGAAAAGCGAGGATGATAGTTATACTATTTTAGCTTTCGTCCACCTAAAATGGCTTGCATTCCAATGCAAGTAAATGGAGAAATTAAATTTCCCCAATGTTTTTCTCCAGTTCTCTCTTCTAGGTACTCCCAATAGCTAGCATGCTAGAGAGGCTTTCATCTCAAATCCCGGCATGGTCAATCCAGCATTTTATCCCGTGGTGTCGAAAAATGAGGCATCATTAAAATATTTATATCTTGACATACTATGTTGCAACAATAACATTGATTTGTATTGTACAAACTATATTTCATATAGTCAAAAATTAAACATTGCACTTCCCCCAATCAACATTTTCTGTCAACCACATCTTGCTGTATGGTGTGGTATGAGGTAGATAATCTTCATGTTTAATACCCTAAAAAGGAATAAACACGTAGAATAAAGTAACTTGGAAAAGAGCACTTGTGTTTTCCACAGAGCTTTCTCTCAATTTTACTGTGTCTGTGTGCTGTACATTAATCAGTATCACTGTATTCCTCAATTTCATGGTACTCAATTTATCAACCCTGTTGGACTTGGCTGTTTTTGGAGGGTCACCCTCAAACCTTTTGCCTTCACCCCACCTGTTTTCTGATCCATTTTTTGTTAGTGTTTAGGACTCTTTGCACTTTACCACTGCTAGCCAGTGCTTAAGTGCTTGTGTTCGCACCATTTAACATGGTAAACTTGACTTACACCCAATTGCCACATTTAATTTACTTACAACTCCCTAGTAAAGGGGCACAATATGTACTCAGAGCCTGTAAATTAAATATTACCATAGTGGGCCTGCAGCACTCCTTGTGCCACCTACGAAAGTAGTCTTTTTAGACATGTCTAAGGGCTGCCATTGCAGCCTGAATGCAGTTTTAAACTGACATTTCAACCTGGCAAAATAAACCTTTTGCTAGGCCTAACCCTTCTTTTTTAATGCAAATAAGTCAAATAAGTCACTTGCAGGGTAAGTCCTGCCGTGGAAATTCCAGAGCCCCTTTTACTAAGAAGTGATTAAGCTTTCCTTCCGGTTTTGAATATTCGTAATCTTGATTGCAGAGACATCGAGAAGTTTATGACAAGAGCGCTGTTGGCGCCGACTGAAAAGGGATTCATTTTGATGACACACGCGGTGCGGTGAAGAGCATAGGTGAATTTGCGAGATTGATAGCTATTGAGTTTCTTGTAAAGCATGAGGCGACAACACAGTTTTGAATAGGCTTCCGTCATTTAGTGTATTTTTTACACATTGCAGGGAGCAAGCTTTTGCTGTGGCGCATATGCGCCGACCGGACGGGCAGCTGCTTACAGTTAAGGTAATTTATGATCCCGTTGGCTTTTATAGTGACAGACGATACTTTAGGAGATGTCTTGAACATTCATTGGAATTATTTTCTAGTAACAAAGGCACGGGTGTGTTTCCGGTGCAGAGCGTGGTTGATGAATAGCTTTGAAAAGCTTACATGGAAGTGAGTCCTGATCGCTTTTAAACAACAGCTGACTCGGACCACAAGGCCTGTTCCCAGGTAACCATTCACGCAATTTGTTTACATATCAGAGTTGGAGTGGCGCGAAGGAGAAGGGGTTCTGATTTTGTGCTTCTGCATTATTTCCCTATAGAAAACGTTGATATCCACTAAGAGGCAGCCCTGAGTGGAGTCCCAGCAGCTATAGCCTGGGTCTCGAAACGCGTTGGCAATTTGTCCACGGAGGAATCAAAAATACGTATGTATTTGTGTACTTTGAGAGGGAATGTTATGAGTTGTATCCCCCAGTTGTACTGAAGCATTTTTCCCCATGGCTGATAGAGTGAGTGGTTCACGTTTGATAGATTAGGTTCAGTTGTTGGGTGGATGATGTGAATGAGTGAATGTGATTTGTGAATTAATGTTTGTTTTAATGTAATTTGTTTGAAGTTTAATGAGATGATTTGATGTTTGTCATTTGAAAATTGAAGTATTTTCTTTTCTGTACATTTTGTACATTGAATTTTTGATAAAACATTTTCTTAGAAAACAAATCAAATAAAAGTGGATAAATAAATAGTCCATTCATGTAGATCTAGTGGTTGTCTGTTTGTAGCTCGTCAAATTGAAGAGCATAAAGTACAACAGGGTTAGGTTCTCTTCTGTGTTTGTACTTTTAGAAAGTTGGCATGTTCTTGTCCTAACCATTTAGTGCCTGCAGCCTATGTCCTGAGTCACCTGACTAGGTCTAGATAACAATTGGCCTTTGTGTATTAATTCCAGACAGTGTCACAAAGGGGGACTGAGTGTTAGTAGGAAAGGCCTTCCTGACAGGATGGGCAACGGCTGAGTTGCCACCTACCACATTTGCACTTTAATAAGGGCTCTGCCTCCTGCACTCACAAAGAACTTCACACTAGCCTTTTGTCACCCCAAACATCTTGGGTCATGGACAGAGAAAGGAAGGAAATTCCGGAACCAGATGGAGGGGGGAGTCTAGAAGATTCTCCCACTTCAAAGTTAGCACCAGGTATAAATATTGGATCCTGAGACCCACTCTTCAGAACACTTCTGGACCTGCGGACTCTACAAGAAGAAGGATGCCCAGCTGCCTGAGGACTGCCCACCTGTTTCAGGGCTGTCATGCTGCCTGATGTCTGCCTTGCTGCCTGAACCCAGGACTACCAGAGTGTCACTAAGGGCCAGTTGACATGGCCTTCTGTTCTGAGCTATAGGGACACAAAAGGCTCCTGAATGGCGGCTTAATCGGATATGATGCAGAATGACACATCTGGACGCAAGTCCTCGCATCTCGAGCTCCAGACTGGTGCCTTCATCCAAACTGATGCAGAGTGATGCATCTTGACACCGGACCTTGCATCGATCGCAGCTCTTGCCCGGCAACTTCCCCAGCACCAACAACAACACAGCACGATGCATCTCAACACAAGTCTCCGCAACAGAGCCCTGGACCGTTGGCTCTATTGACTTGATGCAGCACGAGGCAGGACCACAAATGGCAGATCCTGCCCGAAGACCTTGACGCAGCATACCGTAGGCCGACGCAGACTTCGCATCTTGATTCAAAGGACACAAGGTACCAGTCTGTGCTCCAACACAATCGAACTGAAACTGTGACATTGTCCCGGTCCAGCACGATGAGATCACTGTAATTGCTGCTATTTACTTCCAAGCAATATTTTCCCTGAAAGTTTAGAAACTTTATAATTATGGATCGACTGATTGGATTTCTGTTGTTTTGTCTCTTTTTATTCAATAGGTTTTAATCTATTTTCCTACATTGGTGTGGGATTTTTCTTGTGTTCTCACTTTATTACTGTTTGTTTGCTGCAAAAATACTATGCACATTGCCTCTAAGTTAAGTCTGACTGCTTTCGTGCCACGCTCAGTGACATCTTGAGGATTTCCGGTGCCCTGGGCAAAACATTTTTTGGGGCCCCTGTTTGGAACAGCTTTGCATTTATGATTCAGTTTCAGCTCTTTCATGCTCTCTTTGGCCAGGTCACTGATAGTGCACAGTCTCATGCAAATTCTAAATGTGTTTGCATCTACTATTCAAGGTTAGTGACGTGTGTTTTCAATATTGTAATCTAGCAGCAGCTCACTAATATTACTGCAAATAACTTCGTTTACACACTCCAATTTCTCATATGTGAGGTCATATTGTGATCTTAAATAAACTATTTTTATGGATTTCGCATGAACCATAAACACAATTGTCTGCAAAATGTCTGTAATAGTCTCACAAACATCACCCATGTTAAAAATAAATGAAAGGAAAATGGTATTTACAATAATAAGTTTAAGAATTATTCAAGTTCATCAGGGCAAGACTCTGCAGAACAGAGCTGGCTCAATCAGAGCCCCCCTGAAGGGCAGGGGCCCTGGACCAGAGCCCACTTTGCCCATGCCTTAAACGTCTCTGGCCACGCTACCAGAGACAAGCATTGGTTAATTTAGTGAATTTTTCACTCTGACAAGGATTGTAGTGGTTGCTTGAGTAGGGTGTCACCCTCCTCAACAAAAAAACTGATTTCGCACATTGGTGATGAGTGGTAGGATTCAGTACTTGTGTTTGTGTAGTGCCAATTAGTGATTTAGTGTAACAATAAAATTCCTTAGAAATAAATAGATACCCGATTTCTCCTTTTAGTTTTTTCTCTTCATTTGTAATTATTTCAACTGTAATTTCTGCCTCACCTTTTTGTACTTGGGGCGCTTTTTGTTCTTCTACATGTGATACCTTGCCAGAATGATACTTGATTCCAGCTGCCTATCATACTACAATACGAGGGAGCGGAAGGAGGTTTGCAAGGAGAGGGGGCTGGCCTGGAAGAAGAAGACCAATTAGTTGGACCTTCGAGCAGCCCTCTTCTTTTTTGAGGAAGCATGCTTGTGGAAAGCTTCGACAGAGGGCCAAGACGGCTATGATCCTAAGAATTATGATGATAAGGAGTAGGAAATGACTTGGCAATGGCCCAGAGGCGAGATCAGAGAGGATGGCCTACAGAGATGGAGTCCCCTGCTGTTATCCCACGCAGAAAGCAGTGTATACTTTCATAACTTGTCTCCTGATGTGTTGAAAGACAGGCAGGCTGAGAAGCACCTGAAACTTCATGTAGCCAGACATGGCTGCACAAGAGAGAAAAGCCGATTCAGAAAGAGCCATGGAGAAGGAGCTGGCTGAGTCAGAGTGAGCCCTTGCCAAGGAAAGGGCGCACCATGAGGAGGGACCATGAGGAGGGTGGCTCAGGTTGCCACCAGTAGAGTGAGGTAGAGGTCCGCAGTGATCCAGATTGGTCCCAGAATAGTTTTTTTTTGGGGCGGGGAATGGTACCCATGCCCCTTCCAAGAATAGGATAAGAGGTTCTGGTGGGCGGTGGCCCAGGATGCCCTATTTCCAAACATGGTGCTTTGATTTCCCTCAGCTGGGGCACAAGCAAGGGGAACTGGTCAATCCCAAGAAACCATCCACTGGTGGACGCTCCACAAGGGAAGGTATTCCCCGTTCAATAATCCACCAGGACCAGAAGGGATTTATAAGAGGACGACAGTTAGCAGATCTCACCCACGATCTTGTTGGAGCAATTGATATCGCCGCTACTTTCTCTCTTCCTTTGGCCACTTTTACCCTGGATGCTACCAAAGCATTTGATAGGGTCAATTGGCCCTACCTGGCCGCGGTATTGAAGAGGTTTAATCTAGGGGGAAAATTCTGTCGAGCTATCTCGCTTCTTTATACGGATCCAAGGGCTGAACTTCTGGTTAATGGGGTTCTCACTGAGCATTTTAAGATAACGAGGGGTACCAGGCAGGGCTGCTCGCTTTCCCCCCTCCTATTTAAAATGTATATTGAACCTTTTGCTCAAATCTTGAGAGAGGAGTATAACATCCCCTCTTTTGAGTTTGGAGGATGGGTTAAGCGGATAGGACTCTATGCGGACGATATACTTATCTATACAACTGACCCTGTGCAGGCCTTCCCCATCATCATCAAAAGGGCTAAAGAATTCGGGCGGGTTTCGGGGTATGAAATCAATGAAAGAAAGACAGAGGTTATGACTTGGAATATCCAAAATCCGAAGTTGGTAGTCACTCCATCTATGCGCTACCTGGGAATTAGGATCACTCAGGAGATTGGTAAAATTGCATATACCAATTTGGATCAGGTCTTTTGAGAATGTCGGGCATTATTAAAAGCTTGGGCCTTTCTCCCATTGACAATACTTGGGAAAGTTAGTTTAGTAAAAATGTCCATCCTCCCCAAGTATACATTTATTTTCAATACTATCCCTCTAGCTTTTGACTCTAAGCAAATCCAGACTGGCCTGGAAAAAACTGAGACAGAGGAGGGAGAAAGGGGGGCTCACACTTCCAGACCTACAATATTATGCCTGGGCGTTTCAGCTGTCATACTCCAGGATGTTGCTGAAATCTCCATCAAGTGTATCAATTGGCAAAATGTTCAAGGCTATGTTGAATGGGGCGGATCTGCCCCCTGATGGTTTTCTTTTTAAATTCGGGGACCGGAAGTTTTTTAAGAAGGTGAGGTTAAAGACCCTACAATCACTGGCTGAAGCGTGGAGAATGATTAGAGAAAGAGTAGGGTTGCCCTATTTCTCTAGTTTCGCCCCAATCTGGGACTCTCCGGGGCTCCCTCCCTGTTTATGGGACAGTCTTGCAACTCCCATAAGGGAGGCAGGGATAGTTAGATGGGGACATTTGCTAGTGGGGGGGGGGGCACTGGTAGGCTGGGAGGAGTTATATGAGAAGGTCGGCCCAACACTATCGAGATTCAAATATATGCAGCTCGTTAGCTGGTCCCGGGAATTGATGAGTAAAAGGATACATTTGGGGAGGAGTAGCTTCCTGGAAGAACAGTTGGTAGAGAGACAAGAGGGGGGGGAAAGAGGTAGCCTTTTGGTATTGGGCCATTCAGGAGGAGGTGGATGGGGACTTCTCTCTACCCGATGAGCAGTGGGGAGGGCTCATGGGTATGCAGTGTGAGGACCTATGGATAAGATCGTTCACTCTCCTGTATAAAGTGGTTAAGCCGGCTTGGCTGAGGCGGAACCATCTGTTTACTGTCCATCGAGCCTGTTTATCCCCTCAAAGGCTATCTAAATTTCAGACTGGAAAATCCTGTAATAAGTGCAATCTTCCTGCAGCCTCCGATGTTCACATGTTTATGGACTGTCCATTTATCAACACCTTTTGGGAGGAAGTAAAGACCACTTTGGACTCTATTCTGAAGATATCCATATCTGTCACATTGCCGTTAATTATATTTGGGGTGGATGACAATATCACGGGGCAGGCAAAGTGCTTTTTGTTTTACGCAATTCTGCTGGCTAGACGGCAGATCTGCAAATTTTGGGTTGACCAGAAGGCACCATCTCACGCAGGCTGGCTATTGTCCCTATATGATACATCTAAGGTGGATATGGCCAGAACATGTCGCCAACGTAACCTCTCCTTTTGGAACTTGCTGGTCCAGTGGAAATAGAAAGGCTCAGGAGACCTTCCGGGGATTTTTTTTTTTTCTTTTTCCCCGGGTCCGATGATTATGCCATCATACTCCAGGTTCCTTGATGGTCCCTTCCGAAAGGCTTTTCTAAGTCTAGATGGAGTAGTGAGGGGATGGTGTGCCCTCTCATTCTTTTTTCCTCCCACTATAACATCCCGGAGAACGTCTTTCGCCGGTTTACTTTTTCCTGGTGTCCGGGTCTGGCAGAGAATAGTATCTAGTTCCAGATGACATCCAAGGTGATCGGCGTTTCTTTTTGGGATTGTGGGGCAGGCAAATGAGGACAAAAAAAAAAAAAAAAAGGGAAGGTATTCCCAGGAACAGATGGTAGAGCCTGCCTTGGTGTCCCTCAGCGGGGGAGGGGGTGGATTCCATGGGTAAACCTGTGATCCATTAGGATTGGAGTGCTACTTCCATCAGGTAACACTTAAAAAGGGATACTTGTCACTGCCCTAAACCCTCAAAGGATGAGTTGGGCCTGCCAGGATTCAAACTTTAGTCCTACAGATCCCCCAAAGATTTCAGAAGCAAGTGCTTAACTCAATGAGCCACCTTGTTAGCAGTAACGATATTTCAATTTGATGCTTGTGAGGGAAATCATGTGCCTCCAATGTGCAGTTGCTGGCATTCCATGATGCCATCTAGTACACAGCTGTACTAAGACAGCCAGAATATTCATGTTACATTACAACATTTTTGGGAGGGTTACCTGCTGATGTATATCATGATCAAAAAACGTTGTCCAGAAAGACAGTTCCTCCTTACATTTTGATGGTATTTATTTACTACTGAATAAATCGAGTACTTTTTGGTTTCTTTGAATTGACATACAGAAATGTGTCTTGACCACTTCTAATGTTGAGGTCAAGGACAGATGAAATCACAATAGAAAAATAAGAAAACTGTCCATCATATTCTTTAGTTTGGTGCCTGCTGCTACCCCAGAAAGTGTAATAGAAGGAGCTGCTGATAGGATTTGCTTTACCAGTTTGTAACTATTAGATGCAAGTATGTATGTATGTGGTAATTATACCACATAAACCTAGTCAAAGACTGCAGAGTGCTGCGCAGGGTCAAAGTCAAGGATTCAATTAACAGGTGATGTGAGAGGTAGCTGTTTTGTGGACTGTTACAGCATCATGATGTATTCTTTAAACAAGTAAGTCTGAAACTCTGTCCTGAATTCGAGCAGGGTTATTGTGGCCTTGGTGGACAAGGAAAAGCCTTGTTATATTTTATAACACTTCTTTATCTGGAGCCTGATGGTGTCTTGGATGGGGCTATACCAAGAGCTATCCGTTATTGTGAGCTTGTCAGACAGGCAAGTGTTAGTGCAGGTCATCATGGATATGTAAATGATGCAGCTGGTATTTAAGATGTTACAGGCCAGCAATGGGAGCCAGTGGAGTTCTATCAAGATGGTGCTGATCTGGTCATACTTCTTCACCTCCTGGATGAGATGTGCTCCATCATGTGGGATGCTCTTTCGGGTGGCCAATGTAAAGTCTGGGAGGCAATGGAGAAGGACGTTTGCTCCATCCAGATGCAAAATCATGGAAGCTTGAACAGTAGTTCAAAAGTCACTTTCTGGGAAGTGTGATTTTACTTTCTTCAGTAGAGAGAGCTTGTATGAGACCATCCTTTTTTACAGCAATGTGTTCCTTGATGGTGAGATTGGTGTACAGAGTGAATCTAAGGGACTTGGCATTGTGTGAAAGTTAGAGTTTGAAGCCATCAAGATTTATGTCATTATGCCAGAGTTGTGCTATTTCTTGCTTGTTGTTCTGGGAAATAACTGGAATTTGTATGGTTGAGCTTCAAATAGGTGCTGGACATCCGGGTCTGGATGAGATGCCGGCAGCATTTGATGTATTTGATGTCAGTAGTAAAGTTTTATGTTTTTGTCAGTGGCTGGAGCCCTAAGAGGCTACATGTTGAGGTTGACGATGTAGGCATATGTAACCCTGGACGTCTCTGTAAATGACATGGATCTGCAGAGACCTGGATTTGTCTATGTGAACAAACTGCTGTTGGTTGGAAAAGTAAGAGAAGAACCATTGAAAGACGTTGCTAGTGAATACCGTTCATGTTTTTTGGGCCTGGAAGAGAGTTAGATGGTCAATGGTGTCAAAGGAAGCTGAGAGGTTCAGTGATATGAGGGGACTGGGGCCATCTTCATCTGTGGTCAGCAGGGTGTTGTCTATGATGTGTATGGTAGCTATCCCTATGTTGTCTAGTGTCGTCTAAAGCCAGATTGACAGTCATCCAGGAGATTGTTGGTACGGATGTGATCTTGAAGTTGAGCTTAAACTACATTTTTGATAGTTTTGTCAATGAAGTGCGAGTAAGTAGCTGGATTGATCATCAAGGTCTAGTGTAGGTTTAGTTTGGAGTGGGAGGAGATATGGACTTTCCTGAGAGCTTCTGGGAAGATGACTTAAGTATGCCAGCAAGATCTGTGAGAGCTAGAGTTTGAATGATGACCATTGTGGTGTGTTACGAGAATGGGTGGTTCAAAGAGGAGAAGCAGGTCTGTTGTTGTCAATATACTGTTGGATCATTAGTATTTGTTCACTGAAGAAGGGATTGATGGCATTGCACTTCTTTGTGGAGTGGAGGAGAGGAGAGTCAGGAAGGGTGTTGGATCAGTGATTGATTGTTTTGAAGAGAGTTCTACTTTGTTGACAAGTTTATTGATGTGGCTTGTATATTTGCTTTGGCCAATGTGATGAGTTGTCTGTGTGTTGTGCAGAAGGACTTTGGTAGCATGAGGTCACCGGGGTCTGCTGTTCTTCCATTTTCTTCCCTGTCTCAGGATGGGGCATTTGTTGGTCTTTGGAATTATAATTTTGGCAAGATTTTGACTTTCACATGCATGTTTTAATTGGAGCATGGTTGTTCACATGATTTTCTGGAAAAGTGTTTTAGAATAATGTTGGCGTCAGATGCAGAGTTGGCAGGTTTGTGCTGTCTGAGAGGTTGAAATCACCCCAGAGGGTGGTGTGGGTGTGTCAGTGTCTGCGAGCACTAAACATGTATGTTGGATCCAGTTGGAGCAGTGCGTTTGTCCATCTCTTACCACAATCTCTCCTGACTGCATGTGATAACATATGTGAAACATTTAGTAGAAGTAGTGAAAGGGAAATAGAAAACAGATACACTGACTATCATTTTCTGCCTTGTCACCCTGCTGAAGTTCCAGTATATCATAATTTGTCATTAACTGAAATGCAACACAGGGTGTGCATATCTATGTGCGCTGCATCTCAAAAGCATGCATATTTTCCAGGGTAAAAGAGGGGGAGAGGTGCACCACCCGGACAAATGCATCACATTAAAGGGGAACACACTATACTAAACACCTGGGTAAATGTGAGAAGGTCTACATGCCATAGAGTTACCATAGTATCACAAGACTTGCAAATGACTGCAGCCATTTTGAATTCTTAGAGCAGAGGTTCCTCATAGTTCATATATCCCTTGCTATGCAATGATGATACATTGCTGCTGCAGCCGGGATTTCCTATTAAGAAGTTTGAAATCATCATAACCTATTATTCGAAGAAGTTGACAAAAGAAATCCTTAGAATCAAAGAACCTTGCATTGCATTACAAGAAACTAACATAGAGGGCTCCCAGAAGCATCTTCTAGACTCCTTGGGCTTCCAAGTCTTGGGGGCCACCACTCAAGGCTCAAAAACCAGGGGGGGTTGGAATTCTCGCTGAGAGAAGACTTTCTATTTCCTCACCCCGGGTTAAGTCTGATCCCCTAGGTAGATGGGTTATCACTGAGTGTCACCTTTCTAATAACCCCCCTTTTACCCGTTGCTCAATTTATGGAAGCAACACAGATGATCCTGGAGTCATCAACTTGGTCTCAGGGGAATTAGCACACTGGCCCACCCCTATTGTTCTATGCGGCGATCTTAATCTGCATCTGCCTTGCAACTGGGAGTCTGATAACCATTGGAAATACAAAGGCAGAAAGCCTCTCGTGTTTCAGGCCCTGATAAATCTTGCACAGATACACGGTTTTAAGAGATTGCTGGGCTAGATTGAATCCCTCTCAACCCGGTTACACCTTTTTTTCAGCCCCACATCACTCCCACGTTAGGTGAGACTACTTTTTTCTTTCATCCTCAATTATTAACAACTGTAACATTGAAATAGCCCCAAGCTTTAGGTCCGATCATAATCCCCTCATTGTTAACATCAGAGGGGTAGGCAAGTGCAAAGAGGCCTCTGTCTGGAGCTTCGAGAAAGCTCTGCTTCAGGATTTATCATATCAGGCTCACATGCAGGGATGGCTAAAGGAATTCTTAGAAAATAACGTTGGTTCTGCCTCACTTATGATTGTATGGGATATGTTAAAAGCAGGGATTAGGGGGGAAACCCTCGGCTTCTCAGTCCGTAAAAATAAAAAATAAAAGATTTTGATAAATAATCTACAGGAGAAGCTAAAGATAGCTGAAACTAAATTAGGCCACTGTATTCAAACAGGGCAAAATATAGAGACAGGGCAGAAAGAAGTAGTGTTGGCTAGAGCTGAAATTGGGGCAATTTTTGCAGAAAAAACTGCTGCAAAATGGGCAAGCTCCCGTGAGAAAAACTACGAGTGTAGCTATAGTGTTGGACATCATTTGGCTGTCAGGACCAGACAACAGGTCTCTAACAGCGAGATACATACAATTAGACTTCCATCGGGGAATGAGACCAATGATATTTATCTCATACGAAAGGGATTCCAGGAGTTCTATTCTAAATTGTATACCGAGGAGAATCAGAGTCCCAATGATTTAATTACAAGGAAGACTACTTGCTATCTCAGCTAGATCAATCTTAGATCTCTTTCCTCAGACAACAGGGCCTTATTAGATTTAACTCCTATTTGGGACGAGATACTGGAATCTGTCAACATTCTTCCCGATGGAAAAGCTACTGGTCTTGACGGCATCCCAGTAGAATTTTACAAGATCTTTGCCCCACAAATCAAAACAATTGTTACAGCTTCCTGGTCTATGGCCAGAATAGCTATCTTTCCAAAGAAGGACAAATCCCCCCTAGAGATAGGTTCCTATCGACCCATCACGCTTATTAATTGTGATTCAAAAATCTACTCTAAGATATTAGCAAAGAGAATCTCCTCAGGGGTTGATTCCTTGGTTTCAGAGTGGCAGCATGGGTTCATCCCAAAAAAAGGAACAACTGAGCACGTTAGACGAGCTATTACTCTTTTTGACGCCGCACAGGCCGCCGGAGACCCGATGTCACTTATACTCTTGGACGCTGAAAAAGCTTTTGACCGGGTCTCCTGGCGATACTTGTGGGCAGTCATGAGTAAAATGGGCTTCGGGCCAAAAATCTTACAGGCGATACAAGCTCTTTACATGAAACCAACTGCTTGTGTTACCATCAATGGGCAATTAACTGGCCAATTTGAGATCTCCCGGGGCACCAGGCAGGGCTGCCCTTGCTCCCTTCTGTTGTTTGCCCTCTACTTGGACCCCTTTATCAAGCAAATTCAGAGAAATAATGAGATCACTGCAGTCAACTTTCAAGGCAGCTGTACTAAGATTATGGCCTACGCTGATGATCTGGCTATCCCCTCACCCGATCCCTCAACCGCCATTGTGGCCATTGAAAATGAGGCGGTTAAATTCGGGAAGCTCTCTGGCTATGCCCTGAATCAAAACAAAACTCAAATAATAGCAAACAGTCAAATACCCTGGATTGATTACAGGGTGGTCTCTAAAGCTAAATATCTAGGAGTCTCTATCTCATCAAACCTGGATGAGATTGTTGAAGACAACTTAGCTCCATTGGCTACACATACCAGGAAGGCTCTGAAACAAATTGATAATCTACACCTAACCCTTTTTGGCACATGTAATGCCATAAAGATGACATATTTTCCTAAACTTCTATACTTCTTTCGAACCATACCTCTGGAATTTAACAAAACAAGTCTACAAAAATTCCAACAAATATTTACTCAGTTTATTTGGTCATATTCCCAATCCAGGAGGGCTTTTAGGCAATTATACCTACCTAAAGAACGAGGGGGGTGGTCTTTCCCTAACATTACTCTTTATCATTGGGCCTCTGTACTTCAAAACAGTTCAGAATTGTTAAAAGAAGCTCAATTTCCTCAAACATCAGGGCTTCCTTCGCCATTTCAGTCACTGCTGGGTGAACAATCTTGGGGCTGTTTACTCCGAGAAACCACCTACGGATACTATAAACGGGTGAGATTTAAGACACTACTGAATTCCTTTAAAGTCTTCCGCAGTATCAGTAGAGTTTTTGGGCTGGGCAGATTCAATCATTATACTCCCACACTAAATAATGACAATTTGCCAGCCATTTTTGGCAAGGCCTACTTTTCAAATTGGCATAAGGCCGGTATTTTGAAATTAGGAGATCTCATGACCAGCGAGGGAGTAATACCCTTCTCTGATTTATTGACTAAATTTAAGCTCCAAAGCGAAGACGCTTTTAAATATCTGTCTCTAACTTTCTGTCTAGGAAGGCCAGGGGTGCCTCAGGATTTAAGGAAATTGACTTGTTAAACTTGCTACGTAATCCACTAACCCCTCGAATTGGCCTTCTATATAATACTATAAATAGACAGACCCCTGATGACCTACAAAAGATAGCTGACAAATGGCACAACAAACTTACTTCTCACAGTAGCACTTTTCTTAATTGACTTGCATTATCACAGAATATCTTAATCTCAGCCAAACTACAGGCGCAACACTTTAAAACTATCTTGTTCCTGTACTTTACTCCTAGCAAGATTGCAAAGTGGGGGACTGGCCAAGGCACCTTTTGCCCTAGATGCTCTGAGTACGCGGCTGACTCAATTCATGTGTTTGCCACATGCCTAAAGCTCTCCCACACAATAAACCGCATACAGGAATTTTTGAGGGAAGTCACACTTCAGCCTATAACCTTAAATCCTACTATCATAATGTTGGGCACACAGACTGAAACCTCACGGCTGAAAAGAGATGACCTAACATTCATTGCAATGACAGTCTGGAGGATCTGTGCGGCATCTGCCTGGCTTGATCCAGAGCCCCCTTCTTTCTCACAATGGCTAGCCAGATTTATTGCAACTTACCATCTAGAAATTACTGTCTACGCCAGAAAGGGCAGTAAAGGTCGGAAAAAGGGGCTCGAGGTGTGGGACAATCTCACCTCTTGGCTGGCATAAACAGGATAAACACCACGTTCTTTTTTTTTTTTTTTGCTCTCTTTTCTATTTTTTCCACTTGACTCTCAATAACTGCTTGTTTTCGTATCTTCTGTTGACTCTACAGTATGTGTGTTTTTCTTTTTCTTCTGCTGTGTCTCTTATTCCCAATCTACACGTTGTTTTTTCACTCATTGAGGGGGGGGGGGGCGGTGGGGAGGGCGCTCCAATGAACTGCTCTTTGTTTTTTTTTCTCCATTAAAAATATAAAAAAATAAAAAAATTATATTAAAAAAAAAAAGAATAGGGATAATTTGAGAAAACCTGACAGATAGCAAGATACTGATACACGTTCCTCTCGTACCTTTCAGATATCATCACAGACATCCGAAAGAAGAGGACGTCAGAAAACAAGGAAGAACGCGTGAAGTCCAAAGACGATCAACACGTTCAGAAAAACAAACCAAAACCTCAATTCTCCCAAAAAAGGGTAGCAGGTCTGAAGATCAGACATGCCGAGGATTCTGAGAACACAACTCAAGAACGAAAAATGGGCGCAGACAATGTTGGACAGTGCAGCAGAGGTTACAGTAGCTCACCAGAACCTGAAGGGGCTTCTGGAGACAGTGGACTTGAATGAGGATATTCAGGTTGAAACTGCAGACACCAGGGTTAGTTCTCCGCATAGGTTATATGAAATAACACTCTGTAAGGAGTGTGACATACCAAGAAAAGTAAAAAGCACTCTTTTGGGAGTGACTTTCAAAGGGTTATGATATACTTCTAATGGAACGGGACTGGCCACCAGAATTTGTCAGGGAGTGCCCACATGGTGAAGACATCATTATTCCAGCATTCTCCAATGATATTCCAGTACATTTAAAATATACTTATGCTAGGAAATGGGCAGTGGCCCAGGCCCCAGCATTATACAAGAATCGTGTAGGATGGGATGAGGACTCACCTCACCACAAAATCCAGTTAAAAAATCAACCAGCGGCGCAAAGGCAGTACCTGGTTAAGCAAGAAGCTAAAAAACAAGTCAGGGAGATCTTAGATCAGCTTGAATACCAGGGGGTGATTGAAACATGCACCTCATCAATGAACAATCCTGTGTTTCCTGTCTCCAAACCAGACAATACATATTGTCTAGTTTTGGATTACAGACACCTAAACTCTTGTTGCGAAACATTTGCAGTGCAAAATGCACACAGTACAGCATTAATGAATAACATTGTGCGTAAAAAGTACATAACCACATTAAACATTTCAAATGGTTTCTTTTTCAAAACATTGCACCTGAAAGTAGATATTTGACTGCTTTCTCAATAATGGGGACTCAGGGTCAATTTTGTCGACTCCCACAGGGGTTCAAAAACAGCCCGAGGTTATTCTCAGCAAGAGTAACAGAGTTAAATTTATGATGACGAGGCATTGTCATGTCGATGATATATATCTGACAGACGATGACCTGGACAGGCACTTGAATAGGGTGAACACCTTTATATTGGGCTTCGCCTCTGAGGGTTACAAATTCAACTTTAAAAAGTCCAGAATTGCCCATCTCAATGTCCTCTTCCTAGGATATGAACTTTCAAGTGAAGGCAAAAACCTGGCAGCCAACTTTTTAGAAAAGTGTACGCTGCTCCAACCTTCAAAAATGATTAAAAACTTACAGTTGATTCTAGGTTTCCTGAATTTTGGAGGAACTTACATTTTTAAATTACGCAGAGAGGGTTAAACCTCTCTACGAATTAATCAAACCTGATTTCAAAGCCACATCTTGGACATAAGAACACACAGAAATTCTGCGTTCACTTCAAACAGACATGTTAGCAACAAAACACTTGCAAACACCAGTAAACGTATGCAACTTAGTGATCCGGGTCAATGCGTATTCACCTATTTAACTTTTAACGAAGGTGAAAAAAGTACCAATTGCATACGAATCACATTTGTATACACAAGCAGAAATGAAATTCACTTCTACAGAAAAGATTCTGACAGCAGTTCAAACCGCTGTAGCAAAAGAAAGAGCCCTAGCACAGGGGAAACACATTATGGTTGTGACTCCTGTACCAGCCTTAGAGGCAGTTAGTAAAGCGAGCATTCCGAATACAAAAGCTTTACATCCAAGATGGATGCAATGGGTTAATTCTCGTGCTGCAACTGATGTTGAATATGTTTTGATCCTTATTTGAAAACACAAGCATTCCTGCAATACGAACACGAATGTCCTCTGCCTACTGAAATTCTCCCTCTTGATCAGTACGAATTTATAATTTATACTGACGGATCTGCACAACCCCCTACGGAGAGTAAATAAGCTTACAGTGCAGCATGCGCGATCGTCAAAGGTCATATGCGCGATGGCAAATTCAGACCAATGGTCACAAAAACGCAATCTCTAGAAGATTGTACAGCTCAGCGAGCTGAACTACAAGCATTTAAGATGGCACTTGAAAACACGGATCGCAAATTCCCCACACTCATAGTGTGCGATTCCTTTTACTGTGTTCAATCATACAATGAATATTTACAGAATTGGCTTCAAAATGGTTTCAAAGATGCAAAAGATGGCACAATCAAGCATAAAATACTTTGGGAACAAGTAGTTCAGTTGCGAAAACAGACTACAAAACACTCACGTGATACACACGCTGAGTCATCAACGTGATGGCATTCATGATGAAGGGAATTCATTGGCTGATGAAGCCGCGAAAGGGGCTGTGCACACAGCTTCCGTAGCTGCAATCACTCGTTCTAAAACGAAAATAGACAGTGAAATAATGCTGCCTGTCAATTCTTCAAACAAAGGCAGCGGTGCAGCGTTACCTAAAAAGTTTCCACTCAAATACTCATATATAATTGATGCGAACAGCGTTCCGCTTTCTCGAATCCCTGGAGTGGGGGACAGAGTAATTCCAAACATGGAACATAGATTAGGACTAATCCTAGCAGCACATGACAGGATCGCCTCTGCCCATGCAGATGTTTCCGCCACAGTATCGTTATTAAAACAGAGATACTGGTGGCCAGGCATTAGGAAACAGACCAGGAATTATGTTTTGGAATGTGAAATATGCCAGAAGATGAAAGTCTCTACTTTAAAACGTCCTGCGCAGACGCCCCTGTTAATTTCAGATAAACCATTAGCATGTGTTTACTTGGACCACTGTGGTCCCTTACAAAGGGTTGGTAACTCTAAATATATCATGGTCGCAGTGGATTTGTGTTCTAGGTTCCTATGTATGTGGCTTCAGCGCTCGGCTGACGATCGAACTGTTATAAAAGATTTGCGAGTCTTTATCGGTACATACGCAATTGGCACACTACATTCTGACCAGGGTCCTGCGTTTAGCTCTCGAGCTTACAAAGAAGCCATGGCCAGTTTGGGCGTAGCATTGTGGTATTCTTCTCCATTCCATCCTGAGGGAAATTCTGTTGTTGAAAGAAAAAAACGGGACATAAAGCAGTCTATACGAGCTAGGGTATTAGGTTGGGGTGATGGGTGGGTCAAACACCTTTATGGGGTCCAGCGCGCACTTAATAACTTGCCAAGAAGTTCTCTAGGGGGTGTCACTCCATATGAAGATCTATTTGGAACTAGAATGATGGTACCGGACCTTGATATGCAAGGCACAGTGATGGAAAATAAGAAATTTGATATCAAAGATCGTTTGGCTATTTTACAGGACTTAAATGAACTGAGAACAAAACAAAGCAATGTGCTCCTGAAGCCAACCATCACTGGGGAAAAACCGTCCGTCCCAGCAAGGCCAATCTGGATTCCAAAGCTTGGTAATCTACTCAGATAAAAGATCGTGGACAAGAAGGAATTTGGGCCTTCTTACAGACAACCAGTACCTGTCCTAGCAATCCACGGATCAAGAACAGTACTTTTGCCGCCCCTTGCTGGTAAAAAGGAGAAAAGATTTGTGTCCATCGACCTGATCAAACCACACTATGTGGCCGAAACTGAGCAGTTGGCCAAGTGGACTCCGCCAATGTAGCAGACGCACTCCTCTAGCTACAATCCAAGAGGTTCAAAGTGAAAGACTCATCACCTTTGAAGATTCTACAGTGAGAAATAAAGGACTATGCAACAAAGCTATGGAACTTGTCCCTCTTGAGACTAAAATAACAGTTCGTCCTGATACACATGTCTACAACAAGTGATCAACTGGTTCCAGCAAATTCCACAAATCTTGATTCAATTCCAACCGTTGACAGAACTGCCTCTGGCTATTTCATGAACTTTGGTACATTTTCTGAGGATCCCAACGAACCTGAAACAATGCCAGAAAAAAGAACTTTCAAACAACAAGCAACAGACTTTTTTCAGCTCCTGAAAAAGACTTATCTGGTTTCACCATGGATTGAACTATGGATTGTTTTGGGAATATTCTTCTGTCTACTTTGGTTAGCTCTGGTATTAATTCTGGGTATGCTGACAAATGGAAGATATATCCAACTGGACACAGCAAGTAAAAGAGTGAACTTACTTCTCCAGCCACACAAATCATCCCATCGTGAAGCAAGAGACTTGTCAGCAGTGAACATCACAGCCGTTCCTATACATGATGGTATAGTTTGGGACCAAACTCAATATGACATTTTTGGCCCGTCTGAGCTTTTGAAGATTCCACATTTATTAAGGATTTCATTCAGTGACTTTATTACCTCTAGTACCTTTTCTGATGATTGGGATTCAAGACTGTTAATAACATGATATATGATCTAGAGATGTCTAAAGTATTCACAAATCATGAATATTTAGACGGTTCATCAGACTATGAACACATGTATTGTTATAACCATATGGTCATCCTTTCTTGCATAAATCTGCAACACCTAGAAATGTATTTAGGTATAACCAATGGGAACATTGTCCTACACCTCCAAAGGGTAGCTCAAAAACTTTTGCAATGAAGTTTCCATATTTTTCAGGGTTCAAACTATCAAATCCAGAATCGTTTTACTTTAAAAATGTGAACAAGACAGGAACCAAAAATATGTTAACCAATACGAAACAGATTTATTCTGCAGCCTTTATTGCCCAACTGTCTAGACAGGGTTTCCACTTTTGGAAAGACAACATTGAGAAAAAATCTGTCTGGGGTACAAAAGATTGGCAAGTACAGGGGGTAGAAGCTTTATTTAGAGACTGTATCATCCCTGAGCAAATTATGTTTTTGAATGACACTGTCCAACAAACGTCTTGCCTTGGATTAGCCAAGATAAAAGACATGAACACTCCGTCCATACCTGCACCTGCAAGTAATAGCACTACACAGGGGGAGGTCGACGTACATAATATTCTGCATCACAACAGATCAGATCCAGAATGGAAAAAATGGTTGTTCTGGCCCACAGACACAAACAACTGTCAAGATCGATTCCTGAACAAAACATAGGGTTTCACTATCAATAGACCAGACCCACGCTATGTTCAAAGACCGCATCCAGGGGTATTAACAACATACAGTGTAGGGAAACTTTGCCTTGATTGGCTACAGAAAGCTACACTGAAGGATGTAAAACAATGCTTAACTTTACTTCAAGAAGGCGCAGACCTTGGGGAATTCTTGCTAGGTCCAAGACAATGAAGCATGGAAGGTCACCCAAGCAGAGACTGCAGATCGAATACGAGAAATTGATCGTATTAATTTAGAGAAATCTCCCTCTGTAGTAGACAATGGGTTAACGACTCTGTCGTCCAGAATACATTCATTGGACAGCATTGTGTCTTCTGTCATAGACATCATGGAACAAGACTTGGTCATGTTGCAACATGGTCAGTCTCAGCTACGTTCTATCATGCTATTAGGCTGGACGCTAGAAAACTTGCGTGCAGGCTATGTGCCTTGGCATTTAATCAACACTACATCACTGTTTTCAGAATTCAATCTCACAGATCAAACTGACACAAAGGGGAGCAGACTACACTGTGCTGAGCATTGAAAAACTGGAAAAATTACTATTCACAGTGGCAGAAAAACAAGCTACTGAATGGCTCATACATGGTAAAATTACTCTGCCTGTTACAACTTTCCATTTTCAGTATTGCCTAAAACATATACCAGTTGGCAAATATGAAAGGTTAGGTAAAGGATACATCAAGACATCCTGGGATTTACCTTACACACATAGATTTTGGAGTGGGGAACGTGATGGTTCCACTATAAACTTATCCTGTCACCTGCAAGGTTCACTGGCTGCAGTGATTAATCCAATTTTTGGCCAACTTTCTAACGGGAGTTACATTATGTTGAATGATTACAGCTGCTGTGGCATGTTGCCAGGTACTCCATTTCTAGTTACAGTTACATCCAGGGTCACTTGCTGTATGCAAGTCTTGTTTCCACAAATAGTCACAGTCAGGGAGTCGCCTTTGTGGCCTTCACTGAACATCTCTTCTATACGAATTGATACTCTAAGCAGAACAAAAGCCATTCTTTTTAAAAAAACGTGCCACTGACCTCGGCCAGAGAAACCTATGATCTCCAAGTCGCAAGGACTTCTGCAAAGATACATACCCTTTTGTATACAAACTGCCCTGTACATTTCTCAGAAATGTTAGATTGTATCTTAAACATGTCTGATACGAGCGGTATTATACATGTATTTAAACACGTGTGTGCAGGACTGTTAGCAACTTTTCAAGCAGTCCTCGGAATTTTTCCAAACTCCGTGCACTCTGTGTTTGGCTGACTGCCGCTCCTTTTAGCACTCTTTGCAGGGATCCTATTTTTGCTCCTACTGCTACGATATGGCAAGGCAACTCACCATCTAAACCCAATTCACCATGGAGAGAGCTCTATTGGAGATGAAGTGTTGTGAGCACATCGTCCAAATTTTGGGTTTACCTCGTCTATGAGAATTAAATACCACATGGTTTCTGTCATTCAGACCAATCTGGCAAGATTGCATCTTACCTGTTATGTTATGCGGTGAAGAATGCGTGCTAGACGTCTGTCTAACACTCCCATCAGTCATGCCTACGAATATCGATACTCTGCTGGACCCTGTAACGGCCCATGCTCTGTGTTGTCCCCAGCAGCTACCAAGCCTGATGACGGCATTCATTGAGATCTCACAGATGCAAATTGCTACTGCTGAGGTACGAGATGAAACATCAGGCATGCAGGTAACATCTGATTCGAACTTTGCTGATGCAACCAATGCTGAAGGCGATAGTTCACATCTATGTGCAGTTAATCTTCTAAACGAGGTATTCCAACAGCAGACAACTTTTTGTCTACAGGATTAGAAGATTTCATGTTTTCTCCAGGCCCACACACTGACTTTTTTTTTTTTATAACTCTTTTTATTAAAGAAACATCGACTACAAGGCATAGTTTCGTAGGAACACCGCATAGGTAGTTGCAAGCACAAGGATTCAGCAATGCATAACATATTTGTACAGTTGGAGTTACGGGGACGGGGAGACATCTGCGTCATAAAGTCTGGGGGGGGTACATATTTCACCTCGGTATAAGTTCCAGGGAGTCCAGATTTTGGACCATTTGCGGGGGCAGCCCCTTGCAATGTAGACAGATTTTTCTCGTTGCATGCACCAATCAAGGTCCTTTTTCCAGTCTTTCACTGCAGGTGCCTGTGAAGCCCCCCAGTGCTGCGCAATGTTCCTCTTAGCAATCATGCAGGCAAGTGTCACCCAGTGTATGGCATAGGCATTGAGGTCCGTGGGCTCCCAGATATTTAGGAGGCATCTAGGGGCTTCCGGACGGATGTCAAGTTCAAGGGTTTCACTCATGATGGCATGGATCTTGTGCCAGTACTCCTGAATGAACCTGCAGTGCCAGAGGATGTGTATGAAAATGCCTGGTTGGGAGCACCCACGTCTACAAGACCCATCCGTGTGCCCCCCCATGTGTACCAATTGGGGCCCCGTTAAATATGTTCTGTGTAGGATTTTTAGTTGCACCAGGCGGAGCCGGGCCGAGATTGCTACTGTTTTGGGGGACGAAATCGCCGTCTGCCACCCTTCGTCATCTAGTTCAATTCCGTCCTCTGTCCATTTTTCCCGCAGTAGGGTCAGGGGGTCATGCATGTTATTTATTATCTTCCTATACGTCAGGGATATGGCACGCTCCGGGAGGTATCCATCAAGGAGTCTGTCTTCCAGCGGGGAGTTAGCTGGTAGGGAGGCGCCCCTTGGCAATGCGGCCTGAAGCGCGTGGCGGACCTGAAGGTGTCTGAACAACTCTGAGTCAGCCATTGAGTGTTGCGTCTGGAGCGTGCTAAACGACTTCACTCCCTCCGCCGTCCAAAGATCTCTGATAGTGGAAATACCGATGAGGTCCCACTTATCAAAACCTTTTGAGGCGCCCAGGTATCCTAACTTTTGTGAGTCCCAGAGCGGGGTAGCTAGCGTTGGTTTGTTTGCCCAGCCCAGTGATTTTGTCGCAGCGTGCCATATCTTAACCGTGTGGTTGGTGGGCCCCGTCAGCGGGATCTTGCCGGGTAAGGAGTATAGTGCTCGGTTGTACGTCCCGCCGGGGAGTAGCCAGCGGTCCATACGGAAGCCAGGGGCATCAGGGGGGCCATAAGTGCCATGGTTAATGGCAGCGAGATGAGCCGCCCAATAGTATTTTTTAATGTCAGGCAGCCCAATTCCACCGTCTTACCACCCAAGCGTGAGCTTTGTTAAGGCTATACGAGGCCGTCCACCCCAGAGTAGGTCCCTCTGTAGGCCCTCTATCTCTCCAAAGTATGAATTGGGCACAGGATCCGCGGCGTTCTGAAGTGCATATAGAAAGCATGGTAGGGACATCATTTTGAATAATGCTGCCTTACCCAATAAGGAGATAGGGAGTGTTTTCCAGTGTATAATGTCGTTTTTAAGACGTTGCAAGGGTGGGCCCAAATTGCGGGAATATCGGAGTGTCGGATCCAGGGAGATAAATATGCCCAGGTACGTGAAACCGTCTGTGGCCACTGATATCGGGCAGTTCCGAGGCAACTGAGGGGAGTCCCCACTTAGAACGTATATGAGAGACTTCTGCCAATTGATCCGGAACCCAGAGTATCGCCCGAAGATGTTTAGAATGTCAAGCAGTATAATAAGGGACCTCTTAGGGGAGGCGAGATACAGGAGAAGATCGTCTGCGTAGAGAGAAATACGGTCCTCCCATCCCGGCGCCCATTGCAGTCCGCGAATGACCACGTCGTTGCGTATCCACGCTGCTAGGGGCTCGAGAGCCAGAGCGAATAGGAGAGGGGAGAGGGGGCAGCCCTGTCTGGTGCCACGACCCAGCCCAAAGGGGGCGGATTTTCTGTTATTGACGACCACCTGTGCCATGGGGTGGGCGTAGAGGAGTTTCACCCAACTGATAAAGACCGGGCCAAATCCAAGTTTTGCTAGCACTGCAAACAGGTAATTCCATTCGATGGTGTCAAAAGCCATAGTAGCGTCTAAGGACGCGACAATGGCGTCCTCACGTATGGTTGGGGCCCTGCCCAGTACCCCGTGCACCCTGCGGAGGTTAAGTGCAGTATTGCGCCGAGGCATGAATCCGGATTGATCTGGATGGACCAGGTCCCCTATGACCTTGATCAGTCTGTTAGAGAGTACTTTAGCTAGGATTTTAGGCTCGGCGTTCAGTAGGGAGATGGGCCTATAGGAGGAGCAATCAGTTTTGGGTTTCCCTTCTTTGTATATGGTGACGATGGTGGCCAGGCGTTGGTCTAACGGTAGTATGCCCGTCTCAAGGCTGGAGTTATACATGGATTGGAGATAGTGTCCCAGTTTGTCAGGGCAGAGCTTGTAAAGCTCAATAGGGATACCATTGGGGCCAAGAGCTTTACCAGGTCGAAGCGTCCGAATTGCCAGCGCGATTTCGTCCGTAGAGAGGGAGCTATCTAGAAATTGGCGACTCGTATCCGGCAAGGTAGGGAGGGAGTTGTCTCTGAGTAGGTCGATAGAATCCTCAAGTGTGTGAGGGGCCACCGAAGTATACACCTTTTGGTAATGGGCTGCAAATTGGGAAGCTATGGCTTGGGGGTCTGTCACAGGGTTACCGTCGGTCCCTTGGAGTTCAGGCACCAGACGACTAGCACGCTCTCTCTTGTCTAGCCAGGCTAGCAGTTTCCCCGCCTTGTCACCCCAGTCGTATATACGGCCCAGTTTTTCTTGTCCCATTATTTTGGCGCGCTCTGTGACTAGGGCTCTATACTCGTCTTGGCAGAGTCTTAGTTCCACACACTGACTTTTGATTCAGGCACACAGTGTTCCGAAGAGACTCTGAATTTGGCCTACATTCTTTTCAGACAAGGGACTAACTTTGGAACTTTTTTCCAATGACTAATTTTTTTTCTCCAAATTTGTATTTTTTTCATTTTTGGCACAGTAATCTGCTTATAATAGAACTATTCATAGAGAACATAATTCTTTGAATATCTTCCAGGGAATATATGCCACCTTGTCACGTCAACAATTGATTTGTGTTAACCTGATATGAAATGGTTACAGCCCCTTTTCTTCTGTATTAACAAGCCATTTCATCATGTGTATATATTTCTGGTTCATTCTTTTTGGCGTTTCCAATGCACACATATGTTTAGAATGAAATATTGCTTTTAATATGTTCAGCACCTTATGCATAGCAATGGTTTTGTAATGCATTTTTAGGACATATGATTTTAGATATGTTTTAGCATGTTTTGAATAATCATGCGATACTCTCTTTTAGACATGTTTAGTATGTTTAAGATTTAGTAATGTCGTTCATACGAAACTGGAGTGGGTGTTGTGTGTAGATTTAGATTCCGTATATAGGTTTCCCGATTTATACCCTTATATAGGTACAATTCATTTTGCCCTTATTTAGGCATAGAAAATCCAGCCCTTATTTAGGCATTGTTCATGCTAACCAAATACAGGCATGGTCTCCTACATCCGTCAATCCACGTCACAACGAGCTCTTGGAAAACCAGACTCTTAAGCCTTTAGGAATTTCCCTTGCTTGGATATTGATTTCTCCAAGAACTCATTTATTATGCATGAACATCTATTCCTTAGGGGTTCATTCATGACGTTCCGATGCCCGACTTTTACGTCAATACAGGCATTCCTAAACACCGTCAAGGTATAAATATACCTGCACTTGCCCTGGCAAACCACAGTTCCGGTACGGTCCAGTTCGACTGCCTACTTGCGGTTCACCACGAAAAGTTCGGATGGAGATTTTGTTCCCGCCTGATGCACTGACCAGACCCTGTCATCCTCCTCGCAGAGAATCCAGCACCAGTGTTTCTGACTCCCCTTGCGGAGTGTTAGATATCGAGTCCCGGAAAGAGATTCCAACCTTGCACATGCTAAGGAATGGAGCAGACTAGAACTTAGAGAAACTTTTGGCAACTCTTGGCAAAACTAAACTATAGCTAGCTATACTTTAGAAAACAGCACCTACTTCTTACCTCATACTACACTTAGGTTAGGTACACTGGGGTGGAACAATTTAGAAGCATCAGATGAGTATTCACATTTTAGCCTGTGTTATTGATGTATGTATTTTAATTAATATATGTCATAGCTACAAACTATGCTATTGCAGTATTATTTTATCTTACTGCTAACTCTGTACGTATTGTACGTCGCAGCCTGTCTTACGATTGTAGCAGTTCATATCTCTTGCACGAGAAATGAGACTGTTCAATAAACCCTTTTTATTGAAACGCCCCTCTCTATATTTCTATGCAACTCTGTAGAAACAAAGCATGCACGATTGACTGAGTGAAACTGTTATCTATTGTTTCTACAGTTCTGATATTGTTTCGACTCTAAGGGAAACAAAGCTGTCATGTTAATGCGGTTAGATCAAGTATTTATTGCAATGGGAGAGGTCAAAGAGGTTAAAAAAAAGACACTTACTGTTGAAGCCAAGCTGGAGGAGCTCGAAAACTATTCTCGAAGATCGAACCTCAGAATTGTTGGGGTTCCGGAAGGGCTAGAAGGAGCCCAAACAATCCAGTTGGCGACCTCATTCATTAAGAAGCAAGTCCTGCCAGAACTTGATGGAGATCTCACAATAACAAGAGCTCATCGAGTACCAGCACATCCCTTTCCTAATTCTACATATCCTAGAACAATACTACTTAATTTTGCTGACTATAGGATTAAGGAAAGAATTTTAGCGAGGGCGTTCCAGCAGAGACAGTTTCCAGTTACGGAGACCTGTAAATGTAGAATATTCGCAGACATGACAGCAGCTGCTGCTCGTCGGAGGAAAGAATTTGTTAAAATTCTTCAACTATTTAAAGCGCATGGCGCCCAAGCTACAATTGCTCATCAATCAAAACTTAAAGTGCCGCTGAAAGGAAAGTTTTTTCTGTTTTCTGATTTGGAAGAGGCTCAGGCCCTGTTGAAGGAAATTTCGGAAGGTTCTAGTAGATGATGGCAATTGGTAGATGTAATGTAGATGTAAGAGATTCTGGGGGTGAGGCGGTGTGAGGTGGGGGAAGTTAAAAAAAAAATGTTTTTTTCTTGCTGTTGTTTTCACCCTGTGATTTTATGGATATGCCTAGGGATTTAATTCGACTGTGGGTTCAAGTAAGTGGCTAAGCATATAGGGTTTTATAACACTCACAGGACACAGGAGGGTGGGAGATACAAATTAATATACGGCAGATAAAAAAAAAAAAAAATTCTGAATGTGCGGGATCTGGGGATAAGGGGATAAGGGTGGGTTTATCCTGGGCGTAACTCCAAGACACCCTTAAGGTTTTTGGGAGGGTTGCAATGTGGGCTGCGTGGCAGCTAGAGGGTTTTCCACAATGCAAGGGGAGGGCAAGTGGTAGGGGGTGGGGACTGGGAGGACCCCGGGTCAGTAGGGTGGGTGTAAAAGCAAAATAATAATGGGCAGAAGCCGAGCAGAAGCTGAAAAGGTTAAATTAGCTAAGCAATGGAAGGTTAAAGTAGGTAGACGATCGGTAGGTTATGTTTTTTCAGGCAATTGGTGGAAAGTAGTTAGTGGAAGGAAGATGGAATTATATAGGAGATGACAAACTTGTGTAGTATTTACTCTCTAAATGTTAACGGGATTTTAAATAAGCATAAATACGGAGGCCTGATTAGATGGCTTACCTCCCTGACACCTCAAGTCCTGTTCTTACAAGAAACACATTTAAAATCAAATTCTCCAAATCTATTTCTTCCTCGTTGGTTCTCTCATGTTTTTTTCGCCTCGGCTGGACTGGCTTGCAGAGGAGTTGCTATATATTTTTGTAAAAATCTTCCTTGGGAATTTGGTCAAATAGTAAGAGAACCTCTGGGTAGATGGATCAGGGTTGAAGCCAGATTAAAGGGCGTTACATTTAATTTTGTGAATTATTATGCCCCTGTAATGGATGACAACGTAGCTGTAATTAAAATAGGGGAAATACTACGGGGGAGACCGGGGAAAATCATTTGGGGTGAAGATTTCAACTTTATCCAAAACTTAAAAAAAGATACCTCAAATAGGAAAAAAAAAGAGCTGAAACCCCAAACCAAGAAAGCGCTAGAAGGCTTAATAGCAGAACATGTTTTAATAGATCCTTGGCGTGATGCTAATCCCTTTAAGATGGAATTTACTTGTTATTACAATAAATACAATACAGCATACAGAATTGACTTTTTTTTAATAACTAAATCTTTGGGGTATAAGAGTACACAAATTTTGACAAACCCTTTCTCGGATCATTCCCTAATAAAAGTAGAGATCAAAATTAATGAAAAGGCGAGATCAAGATCCAAGTGGCAGATGGATCGACTCCTCTTACAGGATAGTCAGTGGGTGAATAACACGGAGGAATGGATAAAGGAATTTTTTAACAGAAACGAGAACACAGCAGATATATTCTCTGTATGGGGGGGTTCAAGGCTGCTCTAAGGGGCCAAAAATTAGCCTACTCGGCCGCCCAAATGAAACAGAGGAGAGGAAAAATTAATAATCTCCAACAGAATGTCGAAAAGGCAACAAAGGCAGTAAATAATCGGACTGAAACGTTAGAGGAGGATAAAAGACATCTGATTAAAGCTAAATGTGAACTGAAAGAATTTTTTATTATAGAAGAGATAGCTAGCTCCAGAGCTTACCAGCAACGAGTGTATGAAGAAAACCAGTTGATTGGTAAAATGCTTGCTGGCGCTACTAAAACTAAGCAAGAGTCAGCAATGATTACCGAAATCATGGACCCCAGAAATAATGGCCTTTTAACTGAAAAAGGAGAGATTGCGCAAACATTCTTGGAACACTACACTAAATTATACGCAACTGAATATCAGGTTGGAGTAGACCAGATTGATCAATTTTATGAGCAAGTCGAGATACCCAGTCTTACAAGAGAAATGGCAAAGCAGCTTCAAATGGATATATCCAAAGATGAAATAGAAAAGGCCATAGGACTAATTCCAGGGGCAAAAGCCTGTGGAGCAGACAGGCTCCCGATTGAGCTATATAAAACTTTCAAGAAGATACTAACTCCCTTTCTTAAAAAAATATTTACTTATATCAAACACGGTGGTAAGGTTCCCAGAACTTTCACGGAGTCTATTTTGATTAGTTTTGTTAAAAAGGGGAAGAATGAAAAAGATGTGAATTCGTATAGACCAATGAGCCTTTTGAACGTAGATTTTAAAATATTAATGAAAATCTGGGCCCAGCGCTTTACACCTATAGCCCAAGTTTTAATTCATCCAGATCAGACTGGGTTTATCTCAGGTAGATATATGTCAACAAATACTCGTTTTTTAATTCAGACTTTAGACTTTGCCTCTGTAAATAAATTACCCATTTTTATCACAATGGTCGATGCCGAAAAAGCTTTCGATTTAGTGAATTGGGAAGCTCTTTTTATTGGTTTATCCAAGTTTGGGTTTCCTAGCCAAACTATTAAAATGCTAAAGAATATATATCAAGGAGCTCACGCCAAACTAATTATAAATGGTGAGTCAATTGGGGAAGTAGAAATAAAACGAGGGACAAGGCAGGGCTGTCCCCTTTCACCTATCTTGTTTACATTTTTTATAGAGCCATTGCTTGTAGAATAAGGGATAATCTCTTAATCAGAGCTCCCATTGATGGGATGCCAAAAATGAAATTATTTGCAGACGACATAATCTTGTACCTATATCCGGATGAAATGAACTGGAGCGAGGTATTAGCGGAGTTTAGAAGATTTGAACAAATTGGGGGATATAAAATAAATCAAAATAAAACAGAAATGTTAATATTAAAAATGACTATAATTTTTTACCCCCGAATTTAAAACCCCAGGCGATGAAAACAGATCCAATAAGGTATCTGGGTATTTATGTCTCCAGCCAAGTTGATCTACTGTATAGCTTGAATTACTTGACAATGAAATGTAAGATCAAAAGTTGATTGGACAAGTGGTCTATACTACCATTGACTTTGATAGGCCGGGTCGGGCTTTTAAAGATGTCTATTCTACCCTTATTAAATTTCTTATTTATTAATATTCCTCTTAAGATAAATGTAACATTTTTTAAAGAAATCGACTCAATGTTCAGAGAATTTATTTGGAATAACAAGATCTCCAGAGTTAAACTTTCCACATTACAATTAGAAATAGACCAGGGGGGATTGGCTCTACCTAATATCCAAATCTAATATGAGGCTGCCCTTCTGGACATAACTGCCCGTCTACTTGATTGTAAAGATTTGACAGAAATGTTTTACTATGAAAAAATGCTTAGTGAGTCTGGAACACAATTATCAGCCTTTCTTAAAACAACCAAACTACCTAAGAAATCCCGCTATAAGACAATACGAGACTTCTCCAAGCGCCTTCTATGCTTTTTTAAACAAACTAACTCTTCTGGCTACATTTTTTTAAATCTCGAAGAAATTAGAACTCTGGGGCTGCAGATGCATTCTCGCCTGTTAACAAAATGGAAGGACAATGGGTTTTTTGAGCTAGGGAGCTTTTTTATAGTTCAAGCCTTTATGTCCTGGGAACAGGTTATAGCCAGATGTGGGAATATGGAGAAACCTGGATTTTTGGAATATTTACAGATCTCGCACCTGATTAAAAAATATGATATCTGCCCAGACCAGGTAGTAGGGGGACTTGTGAACGCACTCTATAAGACGAGATTGAAAGGCGTAGGTAATTGGTACTCTCTACTTTTAAAACAGAGGTCAGCTCCTTTAGTTGAAATATTTTTGGGAAAAATCATTCAAGAAACTAATTGCAAATTCTCCCAGCAAGAGTGGCAGCAGATTGCATTAATGGGTAATAAAGCATTGAGAGCGGCCAATTTCAAAAGGATGGCCTTCCTTTCAAGGTGGATGGCATACTATACTCTGGCAGTATTAAATAAGCGTCATGCCGGGGTTGTTAATAATTGCTTTCGGTGCCAGGCCTTGGGAGAGGGAGACTGGCTACATATCTGTTTTACATGCCCAAAACTTCAGATTTTTTGGAATATTTTTTTTTTAGCTATAAGCAATGCAATGGATAAAAATATCGATCCTGAAACAGAGGTAGCACTGTTTGGGATCTCTAGAGTAAGAGCTGACCTAAATAAAGCAGAAGCAACGTTCGTGGCTATTGGCGCTGCAATAGCACGGTCATTGATTTTACAAAAGTGGCGAACAGAACAGATTCCTACCTACTCAGAATGGTTAATTAAAATGTGGAGGACCAGGAGATATGAAGAAGCATATGCCAAGCGGATTGGGGCAGTAAAAAAATTTATCTTGGTTTGGAAATTTTTAGATAAGTATCAAGCTATATAAACATTTTTAGTATGGTAGTGGCACAGCACTTTAGCTCTAAATACCTTAGCATGTTGCACTTTAGGACAATTTGCATTTTTGCACAATTTATTGTAGATTTGATGAAACAGATCAAAACATGCCGGGAAAAATGAAGGGGATAAAGCAAATGTTTCTCTTATTGTGGAGCAGAGGCTATCAGATAAATTGTTGCACTTTAGCACATGGCACTTACGCATATTGCACTTTAAGAAAAATTTGTATTTTTGCACAATTTATTTCTGATTTGATGAAAAGATTAAATACGATGATAATGAGAGGTGTGGAAAAGTAGATACTTTTCATATTTTATGGACTGCAGGTTAGTAGATAAACTGTTATTAATATAAAATTGAAGTCTAGTAGAAAGCCTCACAGTCCTGTACATTGCACTTTAGTAGTTCTATACTTTTTTAGATTATCTATATGGTATCTATTTTAGGTATTTTGTCACAATTTATTGTTGAACTGTCGAGGGCCCAATTGCACTGCACATTGCACTTTAGTAGCTCTACACTTTCCGTATCCCTGATTTTAGATTGCCATGTCAGGATGTGTTGTTCCATTTGTATACATGTAACAGAAAGAAATTGTAAAACTGTTTCAAAAATTATCTTTCTTTCTATCCTGCTCTATTCTGCTCAATAAAAAATATTTAAAAAAAAAAGAAAATGTTTATGCGGTTGGCAGAAACGAATCCTTTCTTGTATATTCGAGAAGTTTCTAGTGACCGCTGAGTTAGAAGGCACACACAAGTAATTAAGTTTAATGTACTCGATAGAGACATACTGACCTCAGTCCTATGTCAAATGTATAGTGTATATTATTCCAATGCGCAGAGCCTATCAGGGATATAGGAACCACACTACACATTAATAGATCTATCAGCAGCCTTCGATACAGCATCTCACCATCATTTACTTCAAAGGCTGCATGAAATTAGACTACATTCAGCCACCTTACATTGCTTCCATTCCTTTTTAAGTAAATAGAATGCAATCAGTGCTGTTGCCTCCTTTTAAATCTAGCCCCAAATATCTGCATTATGGAGTCCCCAGGGCTCTTTGTTAAGCCCCACATTGTTTAATATTTATTTGGCTCCATTGGCTAATATTGTGAAAAAAGAGGATTTGAGATCATCATGTATGCCAATGACACTCAACTAATCATCTCTATTGATGATAAGTGTGATGACATATGGTATAAGTCAGTTGATTGTCTTTCTGATGTGGAAGAGTGACTTCATCTCCACTGTCTGTAACTAAATGCAGATAAATCAGAAATGTTGTTGTTGTTCGGAGGTGCTGAAAAAAACTGGAATAAGTCATAGTGGCCAGCTATGCTACCTACAGTCAGAAAAGTGGTTACAAATTTGGCATTTCTCATTGATAATACTCTATCCCTACAAGATCAAGTAACTAGGGTTCAAAAGACTTGTTTCGGACTGCTACATATCCTCAAGGAAATTATTCTAATGGATACCAGTAGCTTGGAGAAGGAACATAATCCAAGCTTTAATCATGAGTAGCATTGACTATGGAAATGCATTACATGCTGGCATGGCCGATTATATGTTCTCTAGGCTTCAAACTGTCCAAAATATGTCTGTCAAACTTATTTGCAACGTAGGTAAATGGAGCTCAGCATCTGCCTGCCTTGACCAGCTTCATTGGCTACCAGTCCGCAAACGAGCCATCTTTAAGTAACTGTGCCACATGCACAGAGCACTTTACGGTAATGGTCCCAGGCTATTGCTAAATAAAGTTAACTTTTACAAACCTATTAGGAATCTCATATCAGACAGTAAGGCATTGATATCCTGTAAAAGATGCAAGAAATCCCAGATGGGTGGATGCTCTTTTTCCTTCTTAGCCTGCATTCATCGGAATAGGCTTCCACAGGATTTACGCACTGTCGGATTTTCTGAATTTCAGAAAAAAGACATGACTGTATCCACTTTAGGATGTTAATCAGAACCAGTCATTGACTCAGTGCAGTGCCGGGATATCCCTCTAGAGATGAGTTATGCACTTTACAAATACCAAATAGAAATGCAAATACTGGGGGATGGGAAAATCCAAACCATTTCCCAGGCCACTCGTAATGAGGGTCTAGGTAGGCTCTAAACACCTCCATGCTCTGTGTTTATCAGATGACATTGTTTTATCTGGACATTCCCTAACAAACCCCAGTGACTATTTTTCTAGGAACTGTCTGGAAACCAACGGTATAAAAACTAAGATATAGGTATTTGTCCAGTCAACTGGACAGAGCTTGCAATAGACAAGTAATATGTCTATGTGGGCAACCTCATACACTATACGTTGTAGGTTCCTCTCTAATAGAGTCAAACAGGACAAGTGGCAATACGGAATATTAGTGATGAAATCACTGATATGCTGGCCAGTTTTTGCTGCCTTTTAAAATAGTGTGGGTAAGTATAACAATACTGATACCTTTGATTTAGGGTTCCCTCTTATGGATCCAGAAAGTGAAGCAGCATTCTCGCTAAGAGTCGGACACTAGACCCAGTGTGTGTTCTTTTACAATTTTTTTAGACAAGATCTTTGTTTCATGAACGTCTAGCTGGCTCCAGTTCTATTATTCTGAGAAACTATGCCAGGTCTTGTGTGGTTTTGCTATCTATATTGCACTCAGATATTGGTGATGGTGATCATACAATGACAAATGAAGGTAAAAGCAAGTAGCTAGTTCCATGCATGAGGCTTGACAGTACTTTGGGGCCTATTGCGATGTCGGGCAGACTTACATCCACCAGACACTGTCTCGGAAACGGGACCGACTGACCCATGGTTGTTGGTCCTGACTGCCTCATTATGATGCGACTGCACATAGTGTAAACCTTAAACCGGCCATAGTACATACTCCCATAGGGAAATGTGAGGTGGTGTTAATCCCTGCACCCCGTGGTGGCACCTCAAGGTGTCACCACAGGGTGCAGGGATTAACAGAGGAGTACCATAGGTGCCGCCTCAGCCACCAACTTGAAACAGCAAATGAAAGGGGTCCTGCTATAGGCCCCCAAACACACCTTCCGACAGGGTTTTCATGTCAGAAAGTCTGGCATGAAAACCCTGCCGGAAACCGTTTATTGTAATCCAGACCCCGTAAACCACCGTCCATTTGGATTATGGGCCGGTTCTGGCTGGCCGACTGGCTCCTTGAGCCCGTTGGAAGCCAGTCAGAATGACTGGCCGGTTTCAATTCCGACCGGCTGAATCAAAATCAGCCAGTCGGAATTGAAACGGAAGATGTCGGTCGTAAGGCCTCCGACCTAAGGTCGGAGGCATTACGACCAACATTGTAATAGGCCCCTGGTGACGTTCATGCTATATTCTAATGGTGAGAAGATGCAACTCAACCTAGGGTAGAGTTGTGAGTCTCTACGGGTGCACGTTGTTTTGCCATGATCAGGTCATTGTACCCATAGAAGGTGCATGAATAGTCTTATAGAACTGCAAAACAATTAAAGCTTTATACTAAAAATTGATTTGCAAAAATAGTCGCAAATTGGACACCACTATTTTGGGAATAAACACTTATTTTGTGGACAAATAGGTCAGTTCACACAATACCGAATCACAGTTGCAGAACGACCCACTTAATTAATTTTTACTAGCATTGTTGTAATTTTCAGCACACACCCTGCAACTGGTCACAATCACAGTAGTGGTGGCCTGCAAGACTCAGCAGACAACCATGTCTGTTTATTTTTTATTTTTTTTAATAAAGGCCATTGTGAGAAGCTGGACTGGTATGTGATCTCCACTAATGTACGTGGGCACCTTGCACCAGGCCAGACAACCCTTATGGTGATTTAAGAGGTCTTAGACAACCTTAGAAAGCTCTCTAAGTGGTAGCTGTGGAGAGCAGTCTTCAGGCTTAGTCCAGAAGGACTGTAAAGCAGCTTGTTTTACCAGAATACAATCTTATAGTATAGATTAAGTGAAAAAGAACCACACAAGGTATTTATAATTGTATTAATTTATTATATAATACTCTAACACATTTAGATATCTCCTACCTGGAGCTAAACACAATGCACAAAATACTTTGCAAAGAAGTACAGTAAATAGCACAGCATACACAGTGGACCCCAGGGAGGACCAAACCATAAACTAAGAAAGTGGTAAAAGAACCATGACTCGGGTCAAGACAATGTCAAGAGGACGTAGAAGTGCTGGGGACCCAAGAAACCACCCAAGTGGAGTGACTAGCAATCCCACGGAGAACGTGTGCAGTGTGGGAACACAACTGCATGCTCCGTACAACTCTATGTGTAAGTCATGGTTGGAATTTTAGAGATTAAGGACCCTTCCCGGTAGACCCTGAAGAAACCTCGTGGAAGAGAGAAGGTTGGAGAGCCACACCCCGTGGATACCCTAGTACCCACGTTACCTACACCAAGAAAGCCAGGTGCATAGATGTGAAGTGGTGTCGGAAACCTCCGTCAAACCCAAAGGAGGACTTCAGGGAAGTGCCGCTGCTGACAAAGGAGAAAGTGTCCGGTGGAAGTCAAAGACTGTTTCTAGTTGAGAGGTACCTGCAAGCAGAGGAGACAGACTCTATGTCACTCAGGAGTGACCATGAGATCTGGAAGATGAATACCCACCAATGTCAGGAGTTCCAGGCGAGTTGATGAGGACGTTGACTCTGCAGCTGTGAGGACCAGGCAATGCTCAGGAAGACCAGGAGCCATACACAAGCTGTCCCACGCCAGATGTCGAATACTGAGGGGTCAGTGTCCACTGGAGCATCAACAAGCCCTGGCAAATGTAACCAATGCAGAAGTCAAAGAAGGTGTAACCCCGAGAACATAATGTCCAGGGGACTCATCACAAGCAGGGGAGTCAGGGCAGGCCAGAGCAATCAGGGGAGCCCAAATGAAACAACAGTGATCCTCAAATGGAACCACAGGCCGGAGGCACTGGAGTCATGAGAGGAAGTCAAATAGCTCACCAAAAGATGCAGGCCTCGATTCACAATGATGCGGTGTGGCTGAAGATTCTGGTCACTGGAGGTGCTCGAGGTTGGGGCTACTTGTAGCCCGAAGATCTTCTTGGAAGGAAGCCAACAAGCTTTTGCAACTGCAAGTTGATGCGGTGCACAGGGGTTTAGTTATTGCAACCCCCACTAGTGATGCTGGCCTCAAACTTGGTGAGAGGGCAGGGCAGGCCTCAGGAGCTGTGGAGAACCACCACCTGTGTTGCAGAACCTTTCGGAGTCCAGAGGAGCTCAGGATCAGCAGACCGGTCGATTTAGTTGTGGTGCCTGCGAATGCAGGGAAGTAACTCCTTCACTTCAAGGTAGATTCCTTCAGGTGTCTTTGATGACCACAGGCCTTGGAAGGTTCCTGTATGGTGCATAGGCATAGACAATGCAGCAGACTGGAAGGGAGATGAAGTCGAGCCCAAACGAAGTCCAGCGAAGTCCAGAGTTCCCAGATGGTAGAAGAAGAAGTGGTGTCTGACCTGAATCTTGTCCCACGACGAATCTAGGGACCCACCCACAGGTAAGCCCTTAAGTACCCTTAGGAAAGGGTTGGAATGATTCAGGGGACCCTCCCAAGGGAGGGTCTGGATAGGGGGAAGTTTACTTTGTCCAGTTTCACGCTAGAGCGGGAGCCAACAGCTCCCAGAACTGGTTTAAACTGGACTATGCATGGGGCACCAAATGTGCCCCTCATGCAGACTGAGTGCCTCAGGAAAGTGCACTCACCCGGCCCCAATACACTAAATCCTGTCTGGGAGGTGGTCACACCTCCCTAGGACAGGATGCCTATTGTTCTGCCTTCCCCCTGCTCGAGCTTGGCTCAGGAGCAGGAGGGGAGAATTGTGCCACTGGTCGGCAGCAACTCTTTTATGCTGTCCGGGTCTAGAAGGCTGGCACCGGGAACACCGAGAGCCTAACAGTGCTTAGAATCATACCGCCCACACCGTTTACGGTGTGGGGGTGCTGGAGCAGATTTTTCTGTTGAAAATTTATTGAGTTTTAAGCTCCAGTTTTGTTTATATGTTATGATTAAAATTACTGATTTATAATCACTAATTATTAGTTTTGTTAAAAGTCTTGATTAACCAACATTACTAATGAGAGAAATTACACGTGGGAATGCATATATGTTGCTTAATAATATGTGAACTAAGTTGGTGTGCAATTTAATTTAATAAGTGTTGCTAAAGTGCTATTTGTTTCGTGTTTATGCTTTAAAATAACGTGCTATAATGCTTTCTTGTGTCGCAGATGGCTAGGTAATTACATACGCATAAGGGTATTAGTGGGGATTAACACTGTATAATCATTATGATGTGGTAACGTTGTTTTGTGTTTCTTTTAATTAAGATGGTCCGTTTTGGCCTAAACCAAAATGGCTGCTATTTACAGCCTGCGCACGAGTGATTGAGATGTGACGAGAGGCCTTGCTGAACATGGTTGGAAGTCACCTGACCACAGCCTCTGTCTGAATTAAAAGTTTCCGTGAGGACAGCAGCTCCGGGCATGCTTCCAATTGCCCTTGGAAAAGAATAAAGCCACAATGAACTGAGATAAACCTGCGGTGGCTTCGCTATGGTACCAAGGAAGAGCATTCATGAATGTATCGCTTTCCAACTCGAGTTTCCTTCTTCCGTGTTTTTATTTTTGTGATTTTTTCTGAGCGGAGGTTTTCTGAATGTTGCCAGACAACATCCTTTCCTGCTCGCTCTGCTCAGCGGCTCAACGGACGTACAGAGTTTGTTTGTTACTTTTATTTCGCTAGTTTTGTTATAAATAATGTTAGACTAGAGAGGGTTTAAGGCCACTTCTTCCTGAACCTATGCTTGTGAGGATCGATGCTGATCGAGAGGACGGCGACTCGGGAGACTATACTGAGAGACCTGTCCTGACCCATTTAGCTAGAATAGGTAATTATGAGAATAATGATCTTGCTATTGATTGACTTTCATTGAACTAATTTAGATTAAAAAAAATGATCTTTGTTTGAATATCAGTGTCGGGTGGTTATTTCTTTGTCATTTATTGAGTTTTGAATGTATTTCTTGTGTTTAAAATCATGACTCAGGACATATCTCTATGGTCACATTGACCTCGCACTGGATGCAGATTGGAATAGGTTTCGCTCATATATACAGTGTGGATAGAGTAATAGTAATGAATGTTAGTGTGATGGGCCCTAGCGTATGATGAGTGTATGTGCGTGCGACTGTAGATTTACTCTGTCCGTGGAAGTAGGGAGAATTTATATGCGCCGATCTGCAGCAGTTTCCTGGTAGCAGTATGATGGTTAGAGATTATTGTCTTGATCTGATAGATTGCTTGTACATAGGCTTTTTGATTTATTGATTAATGTTGGTATATGTACTAATACTATATGTTGAGGTCGTCGTATTGAGTTCTATGTAGTGTGTACGGCTTCTGGAACGTGGGGAGCTGGTGACAGTTCCGTAGTAGGGCAGAGGGAAGTGAGTGCTGCTCTCGGGGAAGACGGAATTGTTGGAATTACCTGTACGTATGCAGGAAAAACGTGTGACAATTGAAGTTGCGCATCACATTGTCTGGGTTCGGAATCAATGACATCATCGTGTGTTACTATTAGGGATACATTTTCAGTGTAAACGGAGTGCGTATGGTAGCGAAGGTTATCTGTGAAACTTTGGTCTTAAGTCCCAGGGATCCGTAAGGTTCGCCGTTAAAGCTTACTGCTGGAGTAGTAATAGGTATTCTCTGAGCTTGTCTGAAGGACTGGGCAGAGGTAAGCGCTGCTTGGTTAACGTGTGTTATAATTCTGTAGTAGGACAGACTGTTCGCTGTTCTCGGGAAAGGCAGGATTCTGTGTGCATGTGCTACATTTTCTGGTGTGAAAGTGCGTGAATGTATGAGCATTTAGTTGATTGTAAGACTCTTTGGAGCGGTCCTAGAGGAAACAGTTAATGGATGCATGTTAGAAGGGCAGAGTAGAAGGGATGTGCTACTGTGTCAACGAAAGTAATAATTCCGTAGTGGAGCAGAGGTAAGCGCTGTTCTAGAGAGAAGCGGAATTCTTGTGAGAAAGAATTTCTTTACTATTCTGTGGTTAGCGAAGCAGACAATGGAGATGTTTATATGTTGTAACTAATAGATTTTGTGGAATCTGAAACGAAGTCTACTGAGAAGGCTTTTGTAAAGGAGGGGTAGACGAGTGACAGGAGACAGAGCAGAAGCAACTGCAGCGACTACTGACGTCATACAGACCGTGCTGTGATTGGGTAGTGGATCAGAACAGTGCTCGCGCTAGGATTGGTGCGTTGGTGTGAGCCGCGCAGGGATTGGAAGGAGTACAGGGTGACGTAGACGCTCCAGGATTGGTGCGTTGGTGTGAGTCGCGCTGTTATTGGACAGAAGATCGTACAGTTGCGGAAGGGACTAGAGAATATTGGTAAACGTTAAAATGTATTACCAACCGGAGGAAAAGAAGAAGAAATCCTTGTTCGGTAAAATTAAAAGGTGGTTCGACAAGGATAAAAACATAATAACTAGAGAAGGAGAATTGCTACCTCCGACAAGAACTCCTGCATCCTTCATGGTTGCGAAATATGGGTATCATACCTGTATATGGTTAGATAACTGGGCTAACTATACTAAGGACGATGGTGTTTTAGCGTTCCCGGAACATGGTTCATTTAATCTGGCCGTGTTGAGAAATTTACGGGAAAAAATGATGTGTCTAGAGCCTAGACCAAGGCCGACACAGTTTGAGGCGTTGGTGGAATGGGAAGATGAGGTGCATGAGCGAGAAAAGCAGAGGAGTGGAGGCAATTATAGGTATATGTTCGGGAGGAAATATGATCGTGAAACTCATCATGATCGAATGAGGAGATGGCGAGATGCTAGTATGTCAGAGGGATTATATCCTATGAGAACAGTTGAGGAAACGGAAGGGAGGAAAGGTGCAGAAAAGGTGCCTGATACAGAAGTGAGAAGGTATGGGGCTAATGATTACGAGGATGTGGTTTTGGATGACATGATTTACAAGAGACCACCTCCATATAGACCAGAACCAGAAGAGAGCACGCCAGTTGCTACTCCTGTAAGAGATACTTTGCGAATTATTAAAACTGAGGTTATGACACCTGATCTGAAAAGTGGTAGCTCTTTCACGGAAAAGGAGAGAGAGAGAGAGCGGGAGAGAGAGAATCGAGTCAGTGACGAGAAAACAAGAGAATTAGCCAGAACCACATCTGAGCTGACTGAGAAAATTAGAGAGCTGACGAAAAATCTGGAAGCTGTTACAGTGCCTGTAACCATAGGTCCGGTTGTGCCTATTTTTGATAAGCAAAGAATGGGTGAAAATGGTTTGACAGTTCCCTATGTTGGAAATGGTTTGGTTGGTTCTTGCACTTTGGAGGAATCAAGAATGAGGACAGGAGGAAATAATTTGAGACAGTCGAGACATGACATATGTAGTGGGGGATCAGATGTGCAGCCTAATTCAGGATTGAATACTGGTTGTTTGGGGGGAACGATTTTGGAACCACAGAGGATGGCAGAACAAGTGGGTGCAGTGAAAAAGTCTACGGAAATAACAGCTGAGGATTTGAATGATTGGTTGAAAGTTCTTCAAAAGAAGGATAAAGATTCACAGGCAATTGATGTAGCCAGGTTGCGCATAGAATTGGAGGAGCTTATTGCAGGAACAATTCCTACAGATATACTGAAAAATCATCATGATGGAGAGTTGTTATTCATGTGCAAGAGTATCACCTGGAGGGCTAAAAGTACACATGACAGGTTAAGAGCAATAGCGAGTGAACAAGGGGTTGACATGGATAAGGTAAAAGCTTTGCAGAAGCCTTACAGGGTGGATTTCTCCGATAAGGACATTGATAATCTAAATGGTGCTGGCAGAACAGGACAGATTAAGGAAATGATTGCCTTATTGCGAAAATGGGGTGATGTGGAAAAATGGAAGGATAGATGGTATAAGAAAAGGGAAGATTCAGTGGACAGGACTTACTCAGCTTTCCCTATGAGAGAAAAAGAAAAAACAGTGGATGCTTATCCTCTGAGAGAGATTCCTGGAGGAGGATATGTACATGTCCCATGGACTAGACAGGATATTTTGTCATTTACGAATGATTTCCCGCGACTAAGAGAAAAGCCCGTCGAGTGGTAAAGGCAGGTAGACAGGTTTGTGAAATTGTCAAAAGTGCTGTGGATTGACCTGAATAGTCTGTTTGATATAATTGTTCCAGCAGACTTGTGGGCAGAGTGTAAAATAGTTGTAGATTGGCCTGCTAAGGAGTATCCAAGAGATCCGAAAACAGGAGCACCAGATCCAGAGGTGATGAAAAAAAATGATCAGGTTATTGTGTTCCTGAAAAATAAAGTACCACCGAAAGAGACAGACTGGGTTAAAATAGATCGAACACATCAGGAAGCGAAAGAATCAGTTCATGCTTTTTATGAAAGGCTGATACTGGCTTTTAAACAGTTCAGTGGAGATGAACACCTGGGTGATAAGGATTTGAGTCATTTTGTATACAGATTTGTATATGGCTTGAGACCTGAAATCAGTGAAAGAATTCGTGAGCATACAGTTGATTGGCAGAGTAAAAAGATTGATGAAATCCTGAGACATGCAAAGTACTTCAGTGATGAGATTGAAGCAAAACAGAGAAAGCTGAAAGAAAAAGCAATGTGGGCACAGGTGAAGGTTGCTGAAAGACAAGAAGCACAGTTGGTGGAACAGGCAAATAATCCAGGAAATAGACCCAGATATGCAGGAAAAGGAAAGGGGAATCTAGAGGAAGCAAAGAAAAAGTTCCCTTGTCACAACTGTGGACAATTGGGGCATTGGAGATCCGAGTGTACCAATCCACCATTAGTGAGTAATGAGAATAAACTCTTGAATCAACAGGTGCAGAACGAGGGGTGTAATCATCAGCAGCAACAGCAGAAGGTTGTCAGACAGCAGAGCCAAGAGCCAAAACCGCCCTTGCCGCAGAATAGAGGGTCCCAAAAGTATAACCAGGACTCAGGATTCTACAATGATGAGCAGGTAAACAAACCAAGACGTTCAAACCCGGTACAGCAGTACTGGTTAAAGAATGAGGGGAGTGAGTCTGAAGGGGACT
This sequence comes from Triturus cristatus, assembly GCF_964204655.1. NCBI lineage: Eukaryota > Metazoa > Chordata > Amphibia > Caudata > Salamandridae > Triturus > Triturus cristatus. The sequence goes on along the minus strand of NC_140587.1, from coordinate 707,706,816 downwards.
ATTGACGGTGCCGAAGAGAGGAGGAAGAGTGCATACTTGGTGCAACTCTAGAAATAGACCAGGCAGGACCATTTGTAGATGGGAAAATAAATGGGGAGAGTGTTACTTTTTTGGTAGACACAGGAGAGACGAGATCAACTGTCAGGTCAGCAGATATTAGAAATCTTCCTCTCTCGGACGAAGCAATCCAAGTGGTTGGTGTAGCCAATACACAGATTAAGACTCGTCTTACCGAACCAGTAAGGGTAAGAATAGGGAAATTCTCAGACATGCACAGGTTTGTAGTCTGTGACACTAGTCCAGTGAACTTGTTAGGTAGGGACTTATTGTGTAAGATGAACTGCACAATTTTTTGTACTCCGGATGGAATAGCTTTTGAAACACCAGATGAGGATGTTTTGTACAGGATGACTCTAGATAATAGAGAGAGTGAGATTGTTGGTACATATGCAGTGTTTAACCCAAATGATTTGCCTCAGGAGTTGAGACACACAGTGAAAACGGCAGTTTGGGATTTTACTGGAGAAGATGTGGGATTGATGAATAATGTAGATCCAGTGAAGATTTCAGTGAAAGAGGGGATTGTTTATCCTAATATTCCTCAGTACAGATTGACACCAGAAATAATTGAGGGAATAACTCCTATAATTGACAAGATGATTCAACAGGGTGTTTTGAGAGAGTTGCTGAGTAGCCCGTGTAATTCACCGATAATGGGGCTAAAGAAACCTAATGGAAAGTTCAGGATTGTACAAGATTTGAGAAAAGTTAACAAAATTGTGGTGGCATGTTGTCCCATTGTGCCAAATCCGTCAGTGATTTTGTATCAGATTCCTCATGATGCTGAGTGGTACACGGTGGTTGATTTGTGTCATGCTTTCTTTTCAATTCCATTGCATCATGACAGCCAGCCGATTTTTGCATTTCGGTTTGGACAGCGTATTTTAGCATGGTGTCGTATCCCACAGGGGTATACAGAGAGTCCTTCAATATTCAATCAGTTATTGAAGAAATCATTGGAGAGTTTGATCATGCCTGAAAGCTCAGTACTAGTGCAGTACATCGATGACTTACTTGTGGCATCGAAGACACGTGAAGCTTGTGAAGTAGATACCATAGCTTTACTGAATCATCTGGCAGATGGAGGGTTAAAGGTATCTCCAGCCAAATTGCAATTTTGCAAGAAAGAGGTGCATTATCTTGGACACAATATTGAAAAGGGTCTGAGAAAAGTGACCGATGACAGGATTAAAATTATCAGAGGAATGAGAGCCCCGATGACCCAGAGAGAAGTGAGGATGTTTCTGGGGATGGTGGGTTATTGTCGTCAGTGGATAAGTAATTTCTCCCTGATAGCAAAGCCACTGATTAAATTGACTAAAAGTGAGGTGAGAGACCCATTGGAATTGGATGGAGAACAAATGGCAGCATTTGAGTAGTTGAAGAGCAGAATGTGTGAAGCCCCTGCTTTGGGAATGCCAGACTATGAGAAAGAGTTTGAGTTGTACTGCAGTGAGAGAAATGGATGTGCACTTTCAGTGTTAATTCAGAAACATGGACAATTGAGGAGACCAATTGCGTACTTCTCATCAACACTTGACCCCGTAGCTGTGGGTTTGCCAGGTTGTCTGAAAGCAGTAGCTGCTACATGCAGAAGCTTGGAACAGAGTGAGGTTATAATAATGGGATATCCTGTAAGGGTATTCGTACCTCATGATGTGGCAATTCTTTTGACAAGAAGCAGGACCCAGTATATGTCACATAGTCGGCTGACTAAATATGAGAAAATCATTCTGGGAGCATCAAATGTGACTCTTGAGAGATGTGTGAATGTGAATCCAGCGACACTTCTACCAGATGCTGAGAATGTGAATGTGGGAGATGATGTTGATCATGATTGTTTGGATGTGCTTGATTACTGCACAAAACCTAGACCAGACATAAGAGATTTACCACTGCCTGAGAGTGATCATGTGCTGTTTGTGGATGGATCATGTCTAAGGACTGATGATGGTGTGCTGAGTGCAGCATATGCGGTGTGCAAGGTTTCAGAAGTTATGGAAGCTTCGCCTTTGAAAGGAGTAAGATCTGCTCAAGTGGCTGAGTTGGTGGCATTGACGAAAGCTTGCAAGATTGGGAAGAATCTGAGAGTGACTGTGATGACTGATAGTCAGTATGGATTTGGAGTCGTTCATGATTTTGGCCAGCTTTGGCTACAGAGAGGTTTCTTGACGTCGAGTGGGACTCCAATAAAGAATGCTGAAGTGATTGGAAAGTTGCTTGAGGCGATACAGCTGCCTAAAGAATTAGCAGTTGTGAAGTGTGCTGCTCATGGACAAGGAGATGATTTTGTTACTCTTGGTAATCGTTTTGCCAATGACATAGCACAGTATTGTGCAAAAAACAATCATTCGATTAATAGGGCACGAGAAAGGGAGATGTCTTTTTGTTCTGTGATGTTTACTAATGTCCTAGAAACGTGGGATGAAGTGAAACAGTTGCAGGATGAGGCAGGAGATGAGGAAATGAGAGATTGGATTAAGGCAGGTTGTGCCCCAAGAGAGACAGATCATGTTTGGATCTATAGAGATGGTAGACCAGTCATGCCTAATTCCATGCTGTCGACAATGGCCAGAATGTATCATGGCCAGGGACATCTGGGGAGGGATGCGATGATTAGGTCCTTCAAACAAACCTGGTACAATGCAAAGTTCAGGCTAATTGCAGAGAGCATCTGTCAGAGATGTTTGATTTGTCAGCAGTTCAATACTGGAAAAAAGACAGTGGTGAGTCTAGGAACAATAGGCAGAGAAGGAGGTCCTTTTACCAGGATGCAAATAGATTTCATTGAAATGCCACAAGTGAACAGATTGAGGTATGTTCTAGTGGTAGTCTGTTTGTTCTCAAGATGGGTGGAGGCCTATCCGACTAGGAGAAATGATGGAATAACAGTGGCAAAGTTACTGTTAAGAGAGTTGATTCCTAGGTATGGGTTTCCAGTGACAATTGAGTCGGACAGAGGTCGACACTTCTACAATGAGCTCATGGGTTTAATTTGTGAAGCATTGAGCATACAGCAGAAGCTACATTGTGCATACAGACCAGAGGCTTCTGGTGTTGTTGAGCAGATGAATGGCACAATCAAAAACCGAATTGGTAAGATGTGTTTAGCCACTGGAATGAAATGGCCTGATGTCTTGCCTCTAGTGCTAATGACTATTAGGTCTACTCCAGATAGAACCACAGGGTTGAGTCCACATGAAATATTAATGGGACGTGCAATGAGACATGCATTTGTGCCTGTCAACAAGTTGATGACAATAACTGATGACATGATTTTGGATTACTGTAAAGGCCTGGCTGACGCAGTTCATTCTGTGTTTCACCAGGTTGGAGAAGACGCTACTATACTTGAAAAGAAGCAAGCTCATGATCTGAGTCCAGGAGACTGGGTGAGGATTAAAGTACACAGAAGAAGAAATTGCTTGGTTCCAAGGTGGGGAAGGCCAAGACAAGTTATTTTGACTACAACGACTGCAGTAAAGTGTGCTGGTGTGAAAAACTGGGTGCATGCAAGTCATACTTTGAGAGTTCCAAATCCAAAAGAAGGGACTGGTAAAGAGTATTTTGAAGAGTCAGATTCCAGTGATGATGCAGAAACTGAGCCAGTGAGAAGGAAAAAGAATCCTGAAAGGGGTGAAGGAGAAAGAGAGTCAGGTGATTCTTTTTTCTTTCCAAGAGAGGTTTCAAGGGAAACATTGGGAGACTCAGAGGAGAGATCGGATTCTGTAAGAGTGCCTGAAGTTCCAACAAGCAGTAGAGAAGAAAGAAGAGAAAAGAGCAATTCCACAGAGACTACACCTGAATCAGATGAGGAGGTTGAAAATCCACTTGAGATTACACCTGAAGAGGCAGGGTCAGAAGAGGATAGAGAGGGACAGATTGCGGAAGACCCCCGAGGAGGTGTAGGGAACATTCCTGATAAGCTAGATGAAGGGACAAGTAGACAGCAAGAAGATTGCGTGTCGGAGACCCGAGGAGGGACAGAAATAGGGAAATCTCAATCAGTGGTGGAAAAGACTGTGGAGCGAAAGGAAATTGTTGAAGAACAAGAGGCAAATGAAACAGAATCAGATGAGAGTGAGAATGAGAAATCAGAGGGTCGAGTTCTGAGAAAGAGAACTTGGATTGGAGAAAGAAATATTAAAGAAGTGAGACCAAAGAGGGTTGTAAGAGGAGATCTTTGGCCTAACAGAATAAAGAGACTGAGGTACAGACTGACACGGGCAAATTCATCGAAAGCTGAACAGGTGAACGAGGTGTCTAGTCAGAATCAAGCAAAGAGTGATAAACAGAAGATTACAAAAGAACCGGAGGAGTTCAAGAGAATCAGAAAACCTAACCAGAAGTATAGGTCACCGGAATGGACGCACGTGGCACTGTCTGAAGGTGAAGAGGCAGAAAGTCAAGGAAATCCAGAGGGGACCGTACGAGAAGTGGTTGAGGAGAAAACTGTTGGAATCCTGAAAGTTATTTTGACTGACATTGGAGAAGAGTCGGATGCTCAGGATGTTGTTGAAGATTTGATACAATTTGATGTTGCTGAAGAAGAAGTGAAAAGTGATGAAAATCCAAATTGAGTGATCTGAAGGAGTCACTTGGAGAGGAGTGAAAAGAAGAAAATCTAAAATTAGCTGCTTGAAATAATCTAGAGTTCTAGAAATTCAGTAGTGGAGTAGTAGAGACTAAGTCAAAAGACACTGCCAAAGTAATAAGATGGCTAACACAGAAAATAATCAAAGTAGATGTGCCTTCTTGAAAAGATGGTGTAGAATGTGCTGCTGCTGTACTGGATTATTAATGCTATTATGGGGTGTATTAGCTATACTAGTTACTTTTAGAGTTACGATAGACACTTTTGGAATACATACTGAAAATGTGACTAACATAGAGAAGAGTTCACAGAAAGTAGTTCCAACTAGAAGTAGTAACATTTACATACATGAAGATAGGTCAATTAATGATTTTTCTAGCAATGTTTTTTCAAAGTTGTTGTACGAATACGTAAAGACAATGGAAGTTAGGGATTGCTACGTCTGTATGCAATTACCTGCATCCGTTTCAGAAGGTGTTACTTATCACCATTTACCAGCTACGTATGGGATTTCATGTAGTGTGTTAAGTAGTGTTTTTTATTTGTTAGGGAAAATAGATTATGAGATGTCTAACAAAGATAACATTTTTGGGCAATTGCCTATGAATAAAAAGCTGAATCCAGCTAAAGAAGCTAACATTTTTGGTGAGATTTTTATTGAGAAAGAAGAATTAACATTAGATTACATTTTTAGAAACAATTTAACTTGTAGTTTGAAAGAAGAAGAGAGGGCTTTCCTAGACATGGTAGAGGAAAGGAGAATGAGCATGCATGAGAAGGCAGGGAAATATAAAGTGAGTGAGACAATATGGGATATTGAGATGGGAAAGGAATTGAGGAATGGGGCCAGTCCAACTTTGGCTTTAGATGCACCACAGAAGGGTAAACTATGCATTACCAGAAAGAAATCCCAATATGATAGGTATTTTGTTGGGACTAGTGAGTGTCATGATACATACTTCATTGCAACAGGATGGGGTTTCAAAGGTGGAGAAGATCCAGTTTTCCCAGGAGTGTATTATGTTTGTGGGAACAAGGCTTATTACAAGTTGCCTGACAATTGGTATGGCACGTGTTATGTGGGCCTGGTCATTCCAAAGATTTTCCATATAGATAGGATAGAAGATGTAGAACACATTAATTTACTAACACGATTTAAGAGAGAAACTTGGTCAGAAATTGTGGGTGATATTTTTGGAGCTTTAATTCCAGCAGTGGGAATTTCTTTAAATGCATACGGAATTCGGAAACTGTCAACAGTGTGGATCGCTTATCGACAAGTACCGCTGGAGGGTTTTTTTTGGTAAATACGGAGATGATTGCCGTACGTGCCATGTCTATGCAAAATCGACTTGCCCTTGATATTTTATTAGCCAAGGAGGGTGGAGTTTGTGGAATGCTGAAAGTTCAACATTGTTGCACTTACATTCCTGATGAAAGCAAAGATCTAAAGGTCTATATCAAAAATATTACTGATTTGCATGAAGAATTAGTACCACTGGAAGCTGAAAGTATTTGGACTAAAATAGCTAATAAGATAGTTGCTGTTAAGAGTTTTATTGCTAAAATAGGTAGTACCATTATTGGTAAAATATTATTTCCATTGACATGTGTAATTGTTGCTTTATTGATACTAAGAGTGGGGTGTTTGTGTTGTAAAAACAGGGGAGGGAAAAAGAGAATAATTAGAGGAAATACTGAGAAGAAACAAAAGAGGTCAAGGAGAGACTCACGAGAAATAGAACTAGAAGAATTGAGGGAAAGTGTTTATTTGGAGTCAAAGAGGGGTGATGAGAGAGAGTCTGGTGTTTAATGTTGTGTCATAAAAGACATTTTCAATTTCTCCTAAAATTGGGACTACATTTTTTCCTTTGGTTGGTTTTTTTGGTGATAATATATCACCAAAGGGGGGATTGCTGGAGCAGAGTTTTCTGTTATAAATTTATTGAGTTTTAAGCTCCAGTTTTGTTTATATGTTATGATTAAAATTACTGATTTATAATCACTAATTATTAGTTTTGTTAAAAGTCTTGATTAACCAACATTACTAATGAGAGAAATTACACGTGGGAATGCATATATGTTGCTTAATAATATGTGAACTAAGTTGGTGTGCAATTTAATTAAATAAGTGTTGCTAAAGTGCTATTTGTTTCGTGTTTATGCTTTAAAATAACGTGCTATAATGCTTTCTTGTGTCGCAGATGGCTAGGCAATTACATACACATAAGGGTATTAGTGGGGATTAACACTGTAAAATCATTATGATGTGGTAACGTTGTTTTGTGTTTCTTTTAATTAAGATGGTCCGTTTTGGCCTAAACCAAAATGGCTGCTATTTACAGCCTGCGCTCGAGTGATTGAGATGTGACGAGAGGCCTTGCTGAACATGGTTGGAAGTCACCTGACCACAGCCTCTGTCTGAATTAAAAGTTTCCGTGAGGACAGCAGCTCCGGGCATGCTTCCAATTGCCCTTGGAAAAGAATAAAGCCACAATGAACTGAGATAAACCTGCGGTGGCTTCACTATGGAACCAAGGAAGAGCATTTATGAATGTATCGCTTTCCAACTCGAGTTTCCTTCTTCCGTGTTTTTATTTTTGTGATTTTTTCTGAGCGGAGGTTTTCTGAATGTTGCCAGACAACATCCTTTCCTGCTCGCTCTGCTCAGCGGCTCAACGGACGTACAGAGTTTGTTTGTTACTTTTATTTCGCTAGTTTTGTTATAAATAATGTTAGACTAGAGAGGGTTTAAGGCCACTTCTTCCTGAACCTATGCTTGTGAGGATCGATGCTGATCGAGAGGACAGCGACTCGGGAGACTATACTGAGAGACCTGTCCTGACCCATTTAGCTAGAATAGGTAATTATGAGAATAATGATCTTGCTATTGATTGACTTTCATTGAACTAATTTAGATTTAAAAAAATGATCTTTGTTTGAATATCAGTGTCGGGTGGTTATTTCTTTGTCATTTATTGAGTTTTGAATGTATTTCTTGTGTTTAAAATCATGACTCAGGACATATCTCTATGGTCATATTGACCTCGCACTGGATGCAGATTGGTATAGGTTTCGCTCATATATACAGTGTGGATAGAGTAATAGTAATGAATGTTAGTGTGATGGGCCCTAGCGTATGATGAGTGTATGTGCGTGCGACTGTAGATTTACTCTGTCCGTGGAAGTAGGGAGAATTTATATGCGCCGATCTGCAGCAGGGGCATGATTCCAACATGTTTGATACCAAACATGATGGGATTAGCTGCAGCCAGTTTCGAGATGATCATCGCGTAATTATGAGGGGCCCCTCTATATAATATAGGGCTGCTTCACTTACGACCCGCGAGAGTAGAGTCAGTAGGCTGTAGGGTCTCCTGCTCATGCAGGGGCACCCTCACACTTTGAACCAAACACCCTGCCTTTAGGATTGCAAAGGCCTGCTATGGGGATGACTTATAGGTTTTAAGTGCAGTGACCCTAGATATAGGAAACCTATATCTTTAGTAAGTGGTGCTAGCACCAGCTTACACAGGCTGCAATGCAGGCATGTATTTCGATATTGAATGGTCTCCCATGGGTGGCTTAATACATGCTTCAACCCATGGGGACCTCTGGGGTACCTATGCCCTGGGTACCTTAGTACCACATACTAGGGACTGATAAGGGAACCCTATCCGTATCTAAGTACTGAACATAACAATTAAAGGGAGAAAGTAGATAGATGGGGGTCCTGATTAGCGGGATCCCAGTCAGACTAGTCAAAAACAGCTTAGCACCAGCCAAAAAGTGGGGGTAACCATAACAGCAGATCCTACTTTCCTACAACCATGTTCCTTAAAGGAAACGAAACTGCCTTTAAAAAGGTTTTTTTTTCCAAAATGTTTCACTGAGAGTTGGCAGTCGTCAAAAGGTCCCTCAAACGTTTTTCAAGATTTACAAAGGGGAATGATTCTAAAGGGGACCACCTCTCCTATGCGAATCAGACATCACATAACCATCTTTGAGGTGTTGGTATCTGACAAAAGGTTTGACACCGCATTTGCGGTCAGAAACCATTGATACATTCTCCTCCCACTTGTAAATCGGAGAGAGTACCCCTTTTTTACGCCCCCTCCTACTTACGATTAGAACAGGGTCACTAAAGCCATTTAGCGAGTCAGAATGAATTTACGGACTCGTAAAAAGTTTTTTGTATATAAAGAAAAGCCATTTTGCAGTCACAACGTGTGTGATTTTATGGATGGCAAAAGGGCTTTATACATGAAAGATAATCAGAAGATGGAAAATATGATGCTTAATTTGAAAAAAATGTTTTTCATTAATTTAATACGATTTTTTAATTTACAGAAAAGGCGTATAGCATATAAATGATGCACCAATATAATTTTTCTGCAATGAAAATCCATGCTCATTAGCACCAACTAAAAGCTTGTGCTAATTTCACACCTTTAAAAATGGATCGACAGGATGAATATGTGTTTCTGCATGTTGCTCCATATTTACTTCTAAATTCTACTTATCATCATGATTAAAGTATGTAGCATGCTAATTACTGGAACTGTGGTAATACTGCTAAGATCTAGCATAATCTAATTGAGGGCCCAGACGGTGTAGCTTGTAATTCAAAACTAAGGCCCCAACAACACATAATCATCCTTAAGGTTTGAAAATTGGGATGCTGTGTATACAATGTGAGTTTCTAATCTTTTGTCAATAAAATGACGACCATTGAGCACAATAATAATCGAATTTGATAAACTTGGAAAAGAAATATTGTCACATTTAGTCCGGAGTTCACCTATATAATTAAGCCAGGTCCAGTCATGCTGCCACCTCTGTACTACCTTTGCTATACCTTGTACTGGAAAGCAAACTATTTTCACATAGAAAGGAACTTTCACTTTCATGTTGCTGTTAGTTCCTTTGTATCTTTCCATGGATATGTAGGGTAAGGGGGTTTGCTCATTTTGTTGGTCAACTGTTTTTATTGATAGAACTGCTTCATAACACATCACAAAGTATGTTGTACATTTCCTTACAGTATCATATTATAACCCAACCTGCATCATTATTTACGACCTGTCGATATGCAGCATATTTGCAATGCCTTTTCAATTTATTGTACTGCAGGATGATCTCCTGTAAACACATTTGAACATGAACATTTCCCGCCCACCCCTATCCCCTCCAGGCAGTTGGCAGCTATTCTGCTTAGGCATTATTTAAACATTCAGGTTGGATGATGTACATGAGTTAGAGTTATGTGTGTGCGGGGGGCTGTTGCTATCTTCAGCACTGAGTACCTGTGCGTCAAGCACAGATGATTGCGATGGTGTTGTGTCGTCATTTTGTAAGTGTTAGATTTGGGGGTGTCTAGTTGGCAGAGGTAGGTACCTTGAGCAAATATGGACCCTTGAGTCTAGTCAGGGTAAGGGGCTACACTCCTAAAATAACCCCTGCTCACCCCCCTTGGTAGCATAGCACGAGCAGGCAGGCTTATCTCAGAGGCAGTGTGTAAAGCATTTGTGAGCACATACAGTAATACAGTGACAACACTACATATGGACACCACACAGGTTGTATTATAAAAATAAGTAGTTTTATATAGACTTATCACAAGACTAAACAACAAAAATCCACAATGCTGTACTCAAAAATAGATTTTAAAATGGTAGGAATTAGCTCCGTTTTCTTAAGATTGTAAATGCAACACTTTACTCTCAAAGTACCTTGGATGAATAACGCAAAGCAAACAAAAGGGTCGCGGGGAAGGTGATGCGTTGGTTTCTTACACTCAGGGGAGTGGATGAGTCGGTTCCTTACTGCTGCGCAGGGGAGTTGATGCTCGCTTCCTTACTGTGTGGGGAGGTGATGCGTCAGTTTCTTACTGCTCTCCGGTACGATGTGACAAGATGGCGCCTCAATGCGATACTTCTCTCCGGTGCGATGCGACAAAATGGTGCCTGGATGCGATACTTCTCTCCAGTGCGATGTGGCAAAATGGCGTCTTGGTTATGATGCGACAACTTTGATGCGATGCGTGCATGCCCGACAGCGACTCGATGATCTTCTGAGCTGCAACAGGCCCTGCGACACGCTTCACCGGTGATGCGACGGTGACCTCTGCGGCACGCTTCTCCGGTGATGCGACGCGCTTCGGTGATGTGATGGCGTCAGCGGCGGGACGCTTCCTTGGCGATGCGACGGCGACTGCTGCGGTGGCAACACGCTTCTCATTGTTGAGTCGCGCTTCAAGCTCCAAGCGACACGCAGTCTCTCAGAAGGCCCAGCACAACAGCAGGCACTTCAATTCCCAGCAAGGGAATTCAGGGGGGAACTGGTGGTGAAGCCTTGTATCCCTGAGACTTCAGGCGGGAGGCAAGCTCACAGTTCAAGCCCTTGGAGATCTTTTACAAGATGATGAAAAGCACACTCAGTCCTCTTCTCCTTTCTTTGGCAATGAAGCAACCATTTCAGGCCAACCGCCAAACCCGCAGCACAGTGGTAGTCTCCTCCTTCCGCTTCCGTCTTGATTCCCAGAAGTGATCTAAAGTTATGGAGTCTGGGTCCCCCTTTTTATACACACAAATCCTTTGTCTCTGAAGGCAGAGAGTGTCTGTACCTAGTCCAAATCAGTTCTGGGTGCATCCTGCCAGTGTTCAACTTCTTCCTTTGTCAGTGTGGGCCAGGGTCCTCAGACACACCACAGGAAGTGGAGCCAGCATTGTGGAAGGCAGACACAGCCCTATTCAGGCCCAGGTGCTACTCCTCCCACCCCTCCTCATGCAGATAGGTCTATTCAGCCTTGTGCTGACTCACCCTGTCTCCTGGGGCCCCCCAGCCCCTGTCACTCAGAAACCAGACATGGAATACACAACCTAGAAAAGGCAGGCCTGGATAGTTAGGCAAGAAAATACCTACTTTCTAAAAGTGGTATTTTCAAACACAGAATGTCAAAACCAACTTCACTAAAAGATGTATTTTTTTCATTCTGAGTTCAGGCACACTATTTTTTTTTTCTACCATGTTCCCTGGGTCAGTTATGATTATGAGGTGTTATAGTCAAACTGCCCATTCTGGCCTATGGGAGCAGGTAGCCTTGCAATAGTGGAAAACGAAAATGGCTGTAATTCACTATTAGGACATGGCACACACATCAGGGCATGTCCTACCTTTTACCTACAATGCACCCTGCCCTTGGGCCTACCTTAGGGGTGTCTGATATGTAGAAAAGGGAAGGTTTGGGGACTGGCAAGTGGTGCACTTGCCAAGTCAACAGGGCAGTACCAGACTGCACACAGGCTCTGCAATGGCAGGCCCGAGACACACTTTACAAGCTGCTCCATGGGTGGGTCAATCAGTGCTTCAAGCCCACCAGCAGCATTTGATTTACAAGCCCTGGGCACATGCAGTGCACTGTACTAGGGTCTGATAAGTAAACCAAACAAGCCAATCATGGGGTCACTAATCCATACATCAAGTTAACATAGGGAGCACTTGCACTGTGGCACTGAATAGCAGTGGCACAGTGCCCAAAGCATCTAAAACCAGCAACAGCAAAAAAATGGAAGGGAGACCCACGCCAATGGTGCCAGGTCTAACAGTAAGGGTTTTGCAACCGTCACTACCGTTAACATTTGTCCCCATTAAGCATATCACTTTCCGCGTTTTCATCTATTCTCACAGCCCGGAAGTGGCACTCCTCCACCCCCCCCCCCCATTTACGCATGTCAGCCTTCCATTTATGCAATTTGGGTGGTGCGGACTTAGTCCAGTGGATCGCGATTCTTCTTTTTGCCAGGAACAGACCCAGCAGTAAGAACTTTTGTCTGATCCATGTTCCCTTTTTTGGGGTTTGGAGGACACCCAATAGGCACTGTTTTATGGATACCTCTATTCTCATTGCTGTAGCTGCATGGAGGGACTGTACCACCTGGTCACAGTATGGTTTGTAAACGTACACAGCTCCACGTCATGTGTAAAAAGGTGGCAGGGTAAGTGCCGCACATCGGGCATCCCGGTGTGACTCCCGGTGTGAACTGTGCTCTATGCTGTGGTGTTACATATGTGCGATTCTCCGTCTGTCAACGGAGTGGGCAGGTCCTTCTCCCACCTCCCCCTAACTGCAGATATATTAACCACCCGGTCTTCCTTCATAGCTGCATATATATGCGTGAGATCAGGCCACGACTGGAGGGGATCTAGGATTGTCACTAGTACATGCGACTCTTGCGGCTCATCTAGGAATGTGGTCCATATCTCCCTGACAGTTCGGGAGACCTTTGCAGACTGTTGGAACTGAGTTGCCGGTACCTGGAACCAGTTTTGTGCGTCCTTGAAAGTGAGGAAGGTCCCATTCTGATAGAGATCCCCAGCCCTTTTGCATCCTCCATACCACTTGGAGATATCCATCGTATCTTGGATTTTTTGAAACCCCTTCAACCACCGAAGCGAAAGCGCTGTACCATATGGCGCCCTTCGGAGAACCAGTCTGACAGCCTGCTCCCAGGCCTCTGTAACCTGTCGCACTACATGAGGGTATTTTTTGGGGTCTTTGACCCCATCATGAGACATCTCTGTAATTGCGTCCCCTGATTCCAGTCACCCAATAATTCCTTGTCTACCGTACGTTCCTCCATACACCATTGCGCCGCGTAGTCGACCCACTAAGTAGTATAGCCGGAGATCAGGCAACCCCAGCCCCCGCGTTCATATCCTGCTTGAGCAATTCTAACTTTACTCTGCTTTGACCTTCCGCCCATACCAGGGATATCAAAAGACTATTTAATGCATCAAACGTTGGTTTCTGGATTCTGCAGAAAGAGTTTTGTTAGACATATAAGCAGCGGGGCAACAGCACCATTTTCGAGAGCGCTACTCTACCCATAATTGAAAGGGGGAGTTTATTCCAGAATTGTATTGATGCTTTTAGCCCTGTAAGGACCCTGCTCATGTTTAAGTCAAACTGGGTCTCTGGCTTATGGGCTACCAATATACCTAGGTACTGAAAATGCCCGTATTGCCATTCCAGTACGACTTCCGGGAGATCTTGAGGGTTTCCTCGTGCCAGGGCTCCCAGCGGGAATAGTTTTGTTTTCTGTTGATCAATTCGGGGACCCAAAATCATCTCAAAGGAGTCTAATATCCTAAGTATTATCAGAAGTGCCTCTTCGGGCTGCCTAATATACAGAAGTGCTTAGTAAGCATATAGGGACACCACATGCCTTCTTCTGCCAACCACTATGCCCCATGGCGCCATGTCTCTCCACAGTTTCACTGCCAGTGGCTCCATCACCAATGCAAAAAGGAGTGGGGACAATGGACACCCCTTCCTCGTGCCCCTCTCGATCCAAATAATTTCCGAGACTAGGCTCCTATTTCGTACCCGAGCTCTTGGCTGGTGGTATAGCAACTTAACCCACAAGACGTATTCTTCCCCAAAGCGCATCCTACGCAGCACTTCCCATAAGTATTCCCACCGCAGCGTATCAAATGCCACCTCTGCATCTCTATGGTCACTCTCCGCTACCGAGTGTAACACATGAGACAACCTTCTCAGATTCATGTGAGTTCCCCTGCCGGGCATGAACCCGCATTGGTCCTCATGTATCAAGGACGTTACCACTCTTCGCAGTCTGTTAGCCAGAACCTTGGCCAGCAGTTTAGAATCTACTCCTAGCATAGACAGGGGCCTATATGCCGCTGGATCCTCTGTGTCTCTACCAGGCTTGGGGAGCATTTTTATCTATGCCTCTCTCATAAACTGCGGCAAGTGTCCGGACTTTTTTGCTTCTTGCAGCATTTCCATTAAGCGCAGGAGCAGAATCTCTGCATAGTTATGGTAGAACTCCACGGGAGCCCATCTGGGACCGGCGACTTGCCCCTGGCCATGTCACGCAGTGCTTCCTGTAGTTCCCCCAGCTGGATTGCTGTCTCTAGTACTGCTTGTTGCTCATCCGCAAGTTGAGGAAGAGAGAGGTCGGTAAACCACCCATCCTCTGTTGGGACCCAATGGCCAAGAGTCTCATGATACGTTTCTGATAGGTGTTGGAATAATGTGGTGTTAACCCCTATGTGCGTGGTGACCTTCTCCCCATTCGGATTATGCAGTGATAATATCAACTAAGCCGGTCGCTCACGCTTTAAAAGCCACACCAGTAACTGCCCTGACTTGTCCCCCTCTTTGTGTAGTAGTTGCTGATATTCTCTGCGAACAAAGCAGTCCAATCTGTCCCATATCTCTCCCACCCTGCGTTATTCCTGCAGGAGCAAGTCATTGGGTGGCATCGGTCCCTGGTTCTCGCACTGCGCTTTAGCCAACCTGTCCTCGGCCTCCGTTAGCTCTGTCTCTAGTCGTCTTCTCGTTTCTCCCACTCTAGACAGACAATCCCCTCTGACCACCTTAAAAGCATTCCACTCCATGCTTCTTGTCTCAGTAGTAGACCAGTTCAAGTTGAAATAGCCTTCAACAACTTTCCTGAGTTCTTCTCTGAATACCATATCCCGCAATGCTGCAGGGTGCAATCGCCACAGAGGTACCCGTGGCCTAACCCTCCTGGGCCCCCATATCAGCAGCACCGGGGCATGGTCTGACAGTAAGCGACCCAGCAACCCTGTCTCTGTCTCTGTCTCTGTCACCTCAGCACACGCCTCTCTAGATAGCAGAAAACGATCTAGTCTACTCTGTACCTCACATGCCGGGGTATAGCATGTGTAGCTGTGTTCTCCTATTTATTTATTTATTTTATTTTATTTAGGGGGTTTTATAAAGCGCTTGGTGACGCCCAGCGGCGTGTCCCCGCGCTGAAGAGCAGATACTTACTGGAACCTACCGGAGTGGAATACCCTACCGTTCAAATAGTGCAGTTTTAAGCTTGGCTCTAAAGATTGATTCCGATGGTTCTAGTCGCAATGCTGTGGGTAGAGTGTTCCATCTAGAGGCTGCAAGATACCTGAAGGATCTTCCGCCCATCCGTGCTCTAGATACCTTGGGGATAACCAGGAGTCCTGAGTCGGACGATCTCAGGGAGCGGACCGGCTCATAATGCGTCAGCAGTCCTTTCAAAGGGAGAGGAGACCTCCCGTTGATGATCCGATGGCATGTGCATAGTGCTTTAAATTCTACCCTACTTCTAATCGGGAGCCAATGCAAAGACCGGAGGGCCACTGAGGATGCGGCTCTCCTAGGTAATCTAAGCACTAGTCGGGCAGCGGCGTTCTGTAAGACCTGTAAGCGGCTCAAGTTCTTCTCCAGAGTCCCTAAATAGAGAAGATTGCCATAGTCCATCTTCGATGTGACTAGTGCATGCACCAGGGTTTGACGAGCGCTTACAGGTATAAACTTCAGTGTCTTCCTAAGACTTTTAAGGGTCCCGAAGCATGAACCGACCACCCGATTAATCTGGGGGCCAAAGGTCAGATCAGTATCGAACCAACATGTGTTTCTCGTCAAATATCTACCCAGTTAAGCCAGCACATCAACCCGCTCAAATCTTTTGTCATTTGTGGTTTAGTGTGTTGTTTCGGTGAATCTCTACCCAATTGGCCATCTAACACGCAATTAAAGTCACCCGCCCAGATCAGCGGTATCCCAATATATGGGAGAAGCCTGGTTTCTATGTGTGTGTAATATGTTCCATCATCTATGTTTGGTGCATATACATTGACCAGGCATACCTCAACACCATCCAGAACACTGTGTACTATAACATACCTGCCCTCCACATCTGCCTCATATGCGTGTAGCTTGAACGGAACCTGCGGAGCCACCCATATGACTACTCCCCTCGCATATGTGGAGTAAGTGGACGTGAACTGTTTCTCTATGTCAAGCAGGTGTGTCTCCTGTAGCATGGCAATCTGAATGCCCTGCCTCCTCATGCATGTTTTTATTCTGTACCGTTAAGTAAAGGAATTCAACCCCCTCACAATCCATGTTATGATTTTGTATTGCCCCATATCATCCAAACCACGTCTGTCACATCCATTTGTAGTACTCGCTGCGTGTTGCCTCTTTTGCTGCGGGTGAGGCCCGTAAATTGAACAACTTGAACTTCCCACCACCGGGTAGACACTTTAATAACAACCCATGCATCCCCACTCCAATACCAACCTCTCCCCTCCCATCCCCCTCCAAAAACCGCATTAATAATTGAACTTCCATTGCTGTAATTCCAATATTTAAAAACCTCAAGCAACCATACGTTCTTATACCTCAAAGTCTGTTCCCACACATACCAGATTCAATCATCCAATACTGAACTTCTGCCATGCCAGAAATTGGCGTGCTTCCCAGACTCCTCAAGTGCTCGTTGGCATCGCCCCTCTGATCCTAGGCATCACCCACCCTCATACTACCCACTACAAACACTATCCAGTCATATTCTACCACTCAACATGTTAGTGTCCAATGAGAATAGTTCTATAGTGTATAAAGACGACTACAGAAGAAGCTTGTAGCCAACTGAAAGAAACAGCAAGAGAGAACAGATAAAGAAGAAAGGAGGAATAGAGAAGAGGGGGAGGCTGCATATGCCACGTGCCCAGCCATATCCAATCAGCCAGCCAGGTGTTAATGGGGTTCAGCTTCACCACCAATTAGCTCCCCGTCCACCAGTTATGCTGGTGTCCGAATCAAGGGCCTCATACAGTCAAACTTTTGGTGTTGGCCTCCTGTTGTCATTGGTTTGACCTTTCGGCAGCTCAGGGCCCCCCTCCTGAGGTGTATTTTCTCCAGTACTTGTTTCGGAGCCCGTGGCAGTCACCACCTCCACTCGCGCTCTGGCAGCCTCCCGTTCCACCTGCTGCGTCGCTTGGCCAAGTCTAGGAGATTTACTGCCCTCTCTTCCAGAGTGCGATTGTTCCAGTTCCAGGGATCCGCCCCTTCTGACCACCACTCTTTGCGTTGATCTCGAGGACCGCCTGGGCCCCCGGCGACATGCATTGTTCCTGCCCTCTTTGGAGCTGGTTGGGGGTATCCTCTCCTCCCCCCCTCTGGGCCGCGGTCTCTGCTCTCCGGCGTCGTAAAAAAGTGCAGTCCGATCAGCACAAAGCACCTTGAGTTTTGCTGTATACCTGAGCATGTATTGTAAGTTCATAGCTCTGAGCTTCTGTTTCACCCCGATAAAGGACGCTCTCTGCTGCTGAACTAGGCGTGTGTAATCTGGGAATATACAGATTTTTTGATTCCAAAGGACGGGGTCCCCATCAAGTCTCGCTGCTTTGAGGATGCAATCGCGGTCCCTGTAGTTTAAGATTTTTGCTATCATCATTCTGGGCACTGCTCCCGGTGGTGGCGGGGCTACAAGTGCCCTGTGTGCCCTCTCAACTATAAAGATGGGTGAGAGTGTCGCTGCAGGGTATACCTCCTTCATCCATTTTTCTAGGAAAAGTTCTGGCTCTTTCCCCTCGACTCCCTTGGGCGATCCAACAAAACAGAGATTACATCTGCGGGAGCGTCCTTCCCCGTCCTCCGCCCAGCGTACCAGGACTGATGTCTTGTGCACGAGCTCCGTTACAGTTGACTTTAATGTGGTAATCTCTGTCTGCAGCTCTCTGACCACTTGTTCCGTAGCCAGGGAGCGATCCGCAACAGTGCGAAGATCAGCCCTCAGCAGTCTATCATCCAATGAAACTGCATCTATTTTTGCCTGGACTGTTGCGCTGGATGCCTCAATTGTGGCAAGTATCTGTGTTCCTGTGGGTTCCAGCGCAGTCGACCCAGCTCCTGCTGGTTCCATGTACGGCAGATCCGCCCTCAGGGGGACTCCCTGCACGGTGTACTGGTCCATTTTTGCCTGCTGCGCATTTCTTTGGGGCCTGTCCTTCCCCATGTTCATGATTCTGTGTAATATCGTTGGGGACTATGCAGCAAGGGTCTAGTGTATGTCCGGCGATTCTCCCCAGCGGGTGAATATCTGCAGGGCTCCGGGATCATCCCCGTCACGGGGTGCACCTTCTTTCGTGTTACTTTGCTTTTTTTAACTAAGCCTGTGTTCAATTGTGTAAACAATGAGGCTTCACCATAGCCCAGGATCCGGACCCTCCAGACATATAATTCCATCCCCCTCCGTGTTCCTTTTACATTATCTTAGCTGAGAGCCCAGTGTGGCGGATGGGTGTTCCCAAATTAGCCTTCTCTATGCTTTAGGCAGGTGGGTCAGTGTATTTTTTCCACTCCTCAGGGCTGTTACTAGCCCCAGTTGCTTCTTCCAGACCCGACTGCATCCGAAGCGATCTTGAGAGCCCGGCCGCATCACCATCAGCCACTCCTCTGGCACTCTTTCCCCCTGTTGTGGCATACATTCATCCCACGTGGGGCTCCACACCTCTGGTTCCTCCACCAGGGGCTGCACGTCCAAGTGCTGCCCTCCATTGGGCAGGCCTCAGGCCTCTGGCTCTAGCATGCTCCGGTGTGCCGCTCCCCTGGTCATATCCGCCCCCCCAGCCCAGCTGGTGGATGCTGACCGCCGCTTGGTTAGGTGGCTGCCGCTCTGCATTCAGGATCCGTCCCGCTGAGTCTGCAGGCAGGGGCGTGCATAAGCTGTCCGCACAGAGCGGTAACTCGCTCTCCGGGCCCGTTCCAGACCGGATTCTTAGTTCAACAGCCCCTGCCTCGAGTGTGAGACCCAGCGGGTCCTTCCCCGCCCCCTGTCAATTTCCGGCTCACCTCAGCGCCGACGAGGGCGTGCACAGGCAGTCCGCCACAGCACACTGCGGCACCGTCAACGATACATCCAGGCCGCCCTCGCCGGGTCCCAATGCTCACTGCGAGTCTGTCCAGTGGGCCGGGTTACCCGACAGCTCTGTTCCTCGCCGCTCAGGTCCCTGTGCTATGGGGGGACTTCCTTGGGTCCTGCAGATTACGGCTTCTGTGTCCGCCTCAAGCAGGTTCCCACTCTCAGCACATCAGGCACCGCGTTCCCCCTGGAGGCCTCGTCTCCGAATACGCTCCCCTGCACTGTAGGCCTGGCGACGACAATCGGCCTCCGGGACGCCGCAGCTCCGCTCAACTTCCCGCCAAGTACCACCTTCTTCTTGGCGATGTTGGCAATTGGTTTAGACGGTATGTCGTCTGGATTGGATAGGATCCTTAAGGATTATTTGGGCGGGCGGCTCCGGATCTCACTAAACTGTGACTGCTCCGGTCGCCATCTTGGCCACACCCCAGTTTTGCTCATTTTTATCCACACTTGCTGCTTCATTATAGGTACTGAAGCCCTCATAATGACGGACCAGCAAAAATCCCCATTATTTCCCTCCCCTGCATTTACTGTTACTGGGGTCTCGGTCTTGAAGAGGTTGAACAGTCGGGATTATGAGTTTGTGGGTAAGAACATGTGGACATTTGTTCTACTGTGTTGATTTCCACATGTTTTCTCCATCATTCCACCTGGAGAGTTTGCCTGAATGTGGCTTGAGAAATCTGAGGAAGGAATACCACAGCAAAGATGTGTTCCCTCCAAATTCCTAATTCCGATGGACCTAGTGACTCGTGCTACTGGGCCTGTCAGAATTAAATTGAAGGGAGAGGTGTGGTGCAGTAGCCAGAGAGGCTGACTCTTGAGTGCCGGGCTCACGGCTCGATATTGTTCACAGGCAGCAGCTCAGCATCATGTGACTCTGGGTAATAGCTCACTTAATCTCCTCAACGGCACCCAGCATCTTGAAACCTTAAGGGGTGATATGTTCGCGCTTTACAAATATGGATTGTTACAGATATGGATTATAATTAACAGGCTAATCTAAGGGGTCTATTAGGATGGCAGGCGGATGGCTGCCGCCGGGCCGGCAGTGGCAACCGCCGGACGGCCGCGGACATCCGCCCGCGATCGCAACCCTGAAAACAGCCGGTCCCATTAGCATGGCGGTGACGACCGCGGCGGTGGGAATCTCTGGCCACCACTTTTCTGCTGGTACCAGTCCGCACGCATGCCTAGCGGGCGGAACTGGACCGCTACAATGATGCCGGTGCAGGGCTAGGCTCCACCGGCATGATTATGATGCCGGCGGTAGCCAGCCTTTCCACGGCGGTGGAACCGCCATGGAAAGGCATGTGGAGAATGTCTCCAATGTGTTGGGGGGTGCATGGGTGCACTGGGGGGATACCCATGGTACCCCCCTACATGTCCCTGTACCAGTTGGCAGGCACTGTGCAGTGCCTGCCACGCAGTACAGTGACATGCATGACATGCTCCTTTTCACACCGCGGTGGTGCTGCTGGCAGCAGCAACCGCCGCAATGTTAATCGCCAGAATTCGACCTCCGCGGTCGGATTTCGACTGCGGAGCATCCTAATTGGACCGGCGGTAATGCCACGGTCCTTGCGGGCGGTCTTTTCCCGCTACCATGGCGGTCGGGGAGATTTTCCAACCGCCATCCTAATAGGCCCCTAAATGAGGGCCGTATAGTATTTCCTTCAGGCAGCAGGGGCTGCTCCTCCTTAATGGTGGAGGAGCGTCTCCCACTTGTCAGTCAGGATCGCAGAAAAATAGAATGATAATGAAACAATATCATTTTATTTTTCTTTGACTGGCTCTGACATGAGTGCAGAGCGGGGTGGGGCAGGGCCATGACAGGCAGGTGATGGCACTTAGAACTGCACATGTATGTTTGGCTTGCCATCCTAGGTCGGTCCAAACATACATGTGCACTTCTATTTCTCCAACCCAGCTGTGTTCACAGTCGCTTTGGAGAAATGCTGTAAGCTCACAGACAGTGTCTGAGTGGCAGAGCAGGCCGCCCAGACCAATCCTGGCGCTG
This sequence comes from Triturus cristatus, assembly GCF_964204655.1. NCBI lineage: Eukaryota > Metazoa > Chordata > Amphibia > Caudata > Salamandridae > Triturus > Triturus cristatus. Next base: position 707,685,398 of record NC_140587.1, on the reverse strand, counting down.
CTCTCCCAGCAGGAGAGCAGCACCAGGATTGGCTGAACAGCCACTGCCATCCCAGAGACTGCTGTGAGAACTCCGAGGTGGCAGTTGACTGCAGAGGTTATGGGGAAAAGGTACGTTTAAAAAAAATGTTTTTCCTTCCCTGTCACCCCCAACCCATTCGTCCCCTGCCCCCCTACCTTCGTTGTATGGCGGCCGCCACTGTCAGGCAGCAATAATAGCTAGTGGGTTGCTCTCTGGGATTTCTACGGCCACTCAGACAAATACTGATTCTGGCCACACAAATGTTTTGAACAAAGAATTATGCACTGGAATGTCATTCTTTCTTCAGGTCTCTTTAATATATGGCATGATCTCTGCAGCTGGAGGTCTGCCATTGCACCCAGCAGAAATCCTGATGGTGACCTGTTATTGACAGCTGTCTAAATATTAGGGTCAACCTGGTATCACTGGGGCTCTGTGTATATCATTATGAAAGTAAAATAAGAAAAAAATTAGCAAATCAACAAGAGAGAGAGGGCGAAGCGATAGGAGCCACTCTTAGTCCGCCTAGGCAATCTATATCAAACAAGCGTGCGTATACCGCCGTGGTGTTTCCGGTCCTGACGAATGCTTCAAGTAATACGCCCAGTAGCTGAAACATGTAGACCAATGTTCATTTCTACCTCAGGATGTATCTGGTCAATTAAAACCAGTTGGGGACATCCGATTCACTTGTTTTTAATAGTGCCTTGTTTTCCGACATTAAAATCTTTTTGGATGAAACAACAGGATTTGTTTATCACTTTTTGCACTAATCACACTCATTAGAGTCACAAATAAACAACCTGCTCTGCTGTAACCTGGCATTGTAGCACACCAGAGATGCAGTAGGCATCTCTGGTGGGAACCCTATAATGAAGCATGTCACCAACTAGGTTGGTGAGTAGGGGTTCTTCTTTTTAATTAGAGTGACTCTTTCCATGAACTCTTCTTTTTCTAGAATGGTTACATTCTTTTGTTGTTTGATATATATCATTATGAAAGAACAAATATTGTCCTGGTAAAAGCGTCTTGTCTAGGCTTCCATGGCCATATAAATCTAGTACACAACTTTATGTAGTTAAACAGTGCTTTAATCACTGTATGGTCAAAAACAATTAAACAAAATTGTAATAAGTGCTCCAATGAACAATGCAGTGAGAGTGACAAGTGGCACAGGTGAACACAGTGCGTTGGTGATTGCTTAAAATTAACAATCTGTTAACCATGCTGACGTTTGTAGTGAAATATTTTCTTGGAACAGACTCAGAATAGAAATACAATTTTGAAAAATCAACATGCTTTTGTGCCAACAAATTTAACCCTTAGTATAAATTATGGCATGGTCTTCATCAGGACATTAACCCCTTCGCCGCGGGGCAAATTCTGCCGCGGTGCGAGAGGGGATGGGGTTGGGCATGGTGCTCCCGTACTCAGGACGGCCCCCGGCCGTCATAAATCACGATGGGCGTGTGCTCATGACGGCCGGGAGCCGTCCGAACTCCTGCCCACTGATTAATTCTCTTGCACAGACGGGGAATTAATACTGCGTGGGCGGAGCAGCAACGTTCGGAAGGCTCCCGGCCGTCATGAGCAAACGCCCACTGTGACTCATGACAGCCGGGAGCCGTAATGAGCACTCAAGGAGTTAAAGGAAGCAACCTACTGAGATAGGGACAGAAGGAAAAACCAATGACATAGTTGTATAAAAAACACAAATATATTTATGACCACTTTGGCTGATGTGGTGCGGTCGTTCGGATTCCAGGTGCTCTCCCATGCACACAATACGCAAATTATTGTTTCCATCGCGAATGATTAGCAATCAGTCACAGAGAAGTTCAATCAGTGCATGTCCAGCAGTATCCTGTGGATGAAGGGTAATGTACTTAAGATCAACGCAGACAAGCCCGAGGTGCTGGTATTTGACTTACAGAATTCCATCTGGTCAAACGCCTGGTGGCCTGCAGAATGTGGTGCCCTTCCTGTCCCGGTTAGGACGGCAAAAAACTTGAGCATCATTTTTTACGATGGTCTGACTTTTGATGCACATATTCTAAGTACTCTTAAAAAGGTGTTGCCGTATATTCCGTCCGAACTGCATTAGTCAACCATCATCGCACTAGTTACCTCTTGGCTGGGCTACTGCAATGCTCTGTACCATAACATCAATGTGGTCTCCCTTAATAAGCTCCAGGTGGTACAGAATGCAGAAGCAAGGCTGATTCTTAACATTCCGAAGCATCAGCCATCCAGGAAGGGGATTCGATCCTTGCACTGGCTCGGTATTCAGACAGAATATCGAGTTGGAAATGTCGACTCACACAAATATCGAGGTGGAATTATAGTCACACAGAAATATCGACAGCAAGTATAGGGTAGGAAGTAATTTATTTGTAATTAATTCATAATTGGTTTTTAATGAATGTTAATTATTGAATTGGTAATTAATTATGGTAATTGTGTAATTTTTATTTTTAGGTGTGTGTTGTGGGGTTTATAGGGGTAAAGGGTGGGAAGACATTTTTGATTAGTTAATTATCAGTTGTTAATTCATAATAATTAATTGATTGAAAATTAATTCTGGAGATTGTGTAATTAAATAGATGCGGGTTGTGGGGTTTATAGGGGTAAAGGGTGGGAAGTAATTTATGTTTAATAATTGATCATTAATAATAATTAATTAATTGAAAATTGAATAAGGGAATTGTGTAATTAATTTTAGGCGTGGGTTGTAGGGTTTATAGGTGTAAAGGGTGGGAAGTAATTTATGTTTAATAAGTAGTTGATCATAAATAATTAATTAATTGATATTTAATTAGAGTATTTGTTTTTGTTTTTGTCTGTGGGTTTTACTTTTATAGGGGTACAGTGTGGGGAGTATATTATTTTGCTTACTTTATAATTAGTTGTTAAATACTATTCGTTTTTTAATTGAAAATAAGTTTTAATTGTGTAATTAATAGTTTTTCACAGTTTAATTTTGGCTGTGGGTTGTGGGGATTATAGGGGTAAAGTGTTGGAAGGTACTTCATTCGTATGAGTTTTAATTTGTTTTTTAATTAATAATGTTTCTTTAATTGGTAATTAATTATGTTTATTAAGGAAGTACATTTAAAAAAATGTAGATGTGGGTTGTGAATTGTGTGGTGTTATAGGGTAGGAAATAAAAAACTAAATGTATGTATTAATGTTTATGTTCCTAAATAATTTCTAATGAAAAATATGTATTTGTTTGAATTGTTTTTCAATTTAAATAATATTTGTAGGTATTTGTCATATGTATTTGACATTATAATATGTTTTTTAAAAACATTTTTAATATTAACAATATTTGTATTTTAATTTTTAACATATGTATATATTTTTTGATTTATTATATTTTTTAAATATTTTAGTTGCTGTTAATATTTTAGATTGAAATCCTTTTTTAAACAAGCCGGCTCTTCTGGATTCCAGTATTTAAAGTTAGTGGAATGTAAAAGTCTGAGTCTTCAAATTCATTCTAGTCGTCTTAAAAACTGGAAAAATTGTGGCCTAGAAGAGTGGGGGCACTTTATTATGAATAATAGAATAATTACCTGGCAAGAAGTCCAGAATAGATACGGCGAACGTAATAAACTTGGCTTCTTCGAGTATCTTCAGATTGTAAATTTTATAAATAGATATAATCTGATATTAAGTGGAGCCCCTACAAAACAGGTATGTGGGGTGTGCAATTGGTATTCGCAGCTGAGGATACTTAATGAATCCCCCCTGGTTGAGAAATCTTTAGAAAAAGTAACACGTGAAACTAATTGCACATTGTCTAGCCACGAGTGTCAGTTAATATCCCAGTGAGGCAGTAAGGCATTAAGAGCTGCCAACTTTAATTGGATGGCCTTTCTGTTGCGGTGGCTGGCATACTATACTCCTAAAACCTTCATAAAAAGACATCCGGAAGTGGAGAATAGATGTTTCTGATGCCAGGCGGAAGGGGAAGGGGACTGGCTCCATATATTTTTTATGTGTCCAAAACTAGAGTCTTTCTGGGTTAAGATGTTTTTGGCTATAAGCTAGGCAATCCAGAAGAGGCTGGATCCAGAGGCAGAGGTAGCTCTCTTTGGGATTTGTAGACTAAGGGGAAATCTGACAAAAGCGGAGGAAACTTTTATAGGGATTTGCTCTCTTGTGGCCTGCTCTTTAATCCTCCAGAATTGGAGGTCTGGCGACATACCCTCTTATTTAAAATGGATAAATAAAATTAAACGAACTATGATGTTTAAAAAAGCATATGCCAGGAGGGTAGGCGCTACAAGAAAATTCACTACTGTCTGGAAGTTCTTTTTAAATTTCAAAACCATGGCTGGAATAGAGATATTATAGATTTTTCACTTTAATCACTTTGGCAGTATTACACGTCGTACTTTTGGTGTGTTGATACACACACTTAGAAGGCACCCTGGCACTTTAGCACTTCTAGCACTTTTTGCCTGTAAAATCTGTACATCTGTTGACGGCTATGACACAGTTGTAAGTACGGCCCAAACATTAAGGATGTAGCTGTACTAGAACTGTAACATGCTTGTCTTCATCCTACTACTTGTGCTGGCAATATGCAAAATGTACAGGGCTTTGAACAGGTTAATGTGCTTTTTCTTGGGTACTGTAGCACTTTAGCACTTTAGCGCTTCAACAAGTAAGACTTGCTTGCTTGTAAACAGTTTAAGATGCGGCCAGATTACTGTTGCAATATGCCCTTTTTTGTTTTTGTTTTATGCTTCGGTACTTGAGCCATGTTGAATTTTATAGCGGTAAAGAAACTGTTTTTTTGGATTGCAAAGTATCAGTTAAAACATCCTGTTGATAACTGTTTTTGTCATGCTTATTTTGCTCTGCTCAAGATTTTTTTTTTAAATAATAATTTATTTGTTTGAAAATAATTTTTTATTTTATTTAAATAATATTGGCAGGTATTTGTCATATGTATTTAACATTATAATATGTTTTTTAAAACATTTTTAATATTAACAATATTTGTATTTTAATTTTTAACATATTTATATATATTTTTTTTTCTATTTTGTTTTTTAAATATTTTTGTTGCTGTTAATATATTGTTTCTTTTTAATTTTGAACTGACTTTAGTGTGATTATTAATTGTTACCCATTGGCATTCCAACACTTTCCCTGTTGCACTCACTGGAGTGGGAGTAGTAATTTTTACCCCTCCGCTATCCAACTCTTTCCCTACTGTACGCTATCCAACACTTTCCCCACTGTTTCACTGAATGGAGTGGGAATAGTACATTTTACCCATTAGCTATCCAACTCTTTCCTTACTGTTGCACTCACTGGAGTGGGAATAGTGATGTTTACCTCTCCGCTATCCAACCCTTTCCCTACTGTTAAACTCACTGGAGTTGGAATAGTAATTTTTACCCATCCGCTATCTAACACTTTCCCTACTGTTGCACTCACTGGAGTGGGAATAGTAATTTTAACCCCTCCACTATCCAACACTTTACCTACTGTTGCACTCACTGGAGTGGGAATAGTAATTTTAAACCCGCCACTATCCAACACTTTCCCAACTGTTGCACTGATTGGAGAAGAAATGTAAGCTTGAAGATTTTTAAATAGTTTAATGTTTTAATTTATAATAGAATGTTTTTTTAATTAGATTTAATGTTATTATATATATATGTGATATACAGAAGCTAATGATTTTATCAAGACTTTAAACACCAATGATCTTAACCTTGAATTTACTGCTGACATAAATCCTGAAAGAGTCATTTTTCTTGATGTGGAAGTCTACATTAAACAGAGGTCACTGACAATGAGAGTACACAGAAAACCGACAGCGGGAAACTCTGTGTTACATGCATCCAGTGCCCACCCTCAACACCTGATTCAGAGTATCGCGTATGGTGAGATGGTTAGGTTGCGGAGAATCTGTAGCAACCCAATTGACTTATCTGCAGCACAACAAGCCAGTAAAGACAGATTCTTAGATAGGGGCTACTCACAGAGTTGCATTAAAAAGGCTATTCTGAAGAGTATGAAACATACCAGGGCCCATCTGCTCCAAACCAAACCATCTCATACTGAAACAGACCCTGCAACCCCTAACGCCATTTCCCAAAGGGGCAACTTCAGGATGATTCTGGGCTTCAGTAATCAGGAAAAAGAGATTTACCAGATTATTAGGAGGAATTGGCCTATCCTACTTAATGATCCAGTGATAGGCCATTTGCTGCCCAAAAAACCAACTATTACGTACAGTAAAGCTCCATCAATGAAGGATACATTAGTTCAGAATAATTCCATTGGCAAACCACCACCCAACTGGCTCTCCAGCAGAAAAGGTTTTACTAAATGTAAAACTTGTAAGGCATGTCAAAATGGTGTAAATGTCACATTTTACACCACACCTTTCAGCACACGGGAAATCAAAATTGATAAAGCCCTAACATGTAAAACAGACCATATGATTTATGTTCTTGGATGTCCCTGTGGTTTGAAATATGTGGGCAGCACGAAACTTCAGGGACATAAAAGAATATTACAGCACATTCGGGCAATCAAAAATGCTGATCCATCATATCCAGTCGCCCGCCACTTCAAGGATAAGCATCAGTCGGATTTTAAGTTTTTAACTTTTTATTTAATTGATGCCATCCCCATTTCTAAAAGAGGTGGTGATAGAGAAAAGACACTGCGCAGACTTGAAACCAGATACATTTTGGAACTAGATTCTAAACATCCGGGAGGTCTGAACATGACTGAAGACCTCCACACTTTCCTCTAGTTCCAACAATGGCTCGACCAAATCAGTCATTGAGGTATTTGTACCTACTATAACCAGATTAATGGCCAAGACATCAGATCCTCTTGGCAGCTGAGCTCCATGATCACAGTTTATTAAAACCACTATGGTGTATATTTAATCATGAAATGTTTTTAAAATCAATTTTTTAGCTACATATTCATACAACAATGAATAGCAGCTTTGCACCTACACGTTATTTAACAATTTTATTATTTTTTAGCACTTTTTATTGGGTGAACAACAATGCCTCTTTAATATCTACCTTGATCATTTACCAGTGTGACAACCAGTGGACAAAAAACCCCAACACTATGTCCACAGAGCCAACCGTTTTTTTCAGATGTAATGAAGTATCTCTTTTAAATATTTAAAAGTATCTGTTTTAAATTTAACATCTTTTTAACAAATGGACAACCTACTCTTGATATTTAATACTGAATCAATTGGGAACCCTATCATGTTATTTTAAGCGGCATTTAAGCCAAGATTTTAAGTGAAGTAACTATCTAAGGTTAACCTGTTTTATTTGCATCTTTGCACAGTTCAATCGAATGTTATTTGCACTATGTTTCCATTTTGCTTGCACTGATCTAATAACATTTTTTGCACAAATGGAAGTGACTGTCCCTGAAAAGGTAATTAACAGTTATCACACGAACATTTGTGTTATCCAAACACTGATTTCTTGGTTAGTTGCGGGTAGAAAGTTAGTGCATTGTTGTTATTGTAACAATTTGGTATAAAGCACTGGCACTTTGAAATACACTTGCACTTTAAAAACAAAAAAAAGCAAGCAAAAAAAAAAATAGGTTTAAAAGTCATGTGACTTATGACGAGCGCGTCATGTGATCAAGGCCCACCGGGGCTGAAACGCGTAATGGCTGCTACATCGCTGTACTGAGGGAGAAATAAACTAAATTTTAGCGCTTATTCTATGTGGTCTACGCTCCTTTTGTCAAAGGGATTGAAGGAACTTAAGAGGAGTTTGTGTGATATATATATATATATATATATATATATATATATATATATATATATATATATATATATATATATCCAAGTGCCAGAAGTCAATAATCACGCGCTCTCAGGGGTCCAGATCATACCAGGAGTTTATTCAAACCGTTACGCGTTTCAACACTCAAGGTGTCTTGCTCACACGATAAGGTCGCTTCAAACAGACGTGCATAAGTATACAAAACTATTAGACATAGACGTTTCTGTCCATCTGGAACTCACACTGTGGAAAAAGCAGCGGCCATTTTGTAATGGGAATGTTAATCTGTAAAAACATTACATTCCATTCTTTTGCACAAATAATAAAATTCTGATAATTGCATTTGTTACGTAAACAGTACTCATACCCAAAAGTAATGCAAAATTTCATCAATATTGGTATAATCCATGATAATACGATTTGCTAAATTTGCTTGTGCCTGAATTAAGCACTAAAGTAACGCAAACTCGATGTAAAGCAAAACTCATGTTGTGCTACCATACTTGTAATATAAAACTACATACCAAGTCGATTATTTAAAGTGATTAATCACATAGATATTATCATCACAACAGAGTGCAGGCATGCTTGTACCTGAAAGCTCATGATATCCTTAAAATCTAATTTCAAGCGGGCTAGTGCCTTTACAAATGACAGAATAAACCATGAGAATGTAAAACAGCATGCCTTTTTATGCTTCATCATGGATGAATATGAGTGAATGTTAGTAAAATATCTAATGAGCCAAGTGGCACATTGGTCTGCTGATGTCTAACTATCCATAGTTTTGTTAAAGCAAAGTGAAAATATAAACCAAAATGCTAAAAGGTCTCCAGTGATACAAGTGCAATAATAAAGAATAAAGAAAAACAATCTCTTAGCTTGCGATGAATGCAGAGCCTATTCTTTGGCGAAGAAAAGGGTAGGGAGCCCGTGATGTGACCGTGATGGTTCCCTTCCTTTCCTCCTGAAAAACATAACATAACAAAACACAAGATAAGAGAAAAGTTAAAATCATCATACTACATCTCAGATAAATACATGTTAGTTTTACTCCAATTCATATTGTACAATAAATATATCATGGAATACTGAAGAGAGTTACTGAATTCCTCTAAACCAAATCACTCTTCGTATAAGTGACTTGCTAGTTCTTCATCAAGGTTATGGCCTCCAGGGAACCTAGTCTCTAGCTCTAATATCCATTTGGATTCCTTCTTTCTCAGTGCTAATTCCCTGTTGCCTCCCCTGTTCCCCAACCTGATTTGTTCAATGGCAAAAAAGCGTAAAAGAGAATTTTTAGATTGATGTTTTTCTTGAAAATGTCGTGCAACTGGATAGTGGGGATCCAAGTTGGTGATGGCTCTAAGATGTTCCTGAATACGTTTTTTAACCATACAGGTCGTACTTCCCACATATCTTAGCTGACAAGGGCACTCCAAAACATAGATTAGAAAACTGGTGCTGCAGGTAAGGAATTGTGTTATGGCCCTATTTTTGCCGGATCCTGGTATTTTGAACTCTTTCACCATACGGCTTGACTTGCAAGCCTTACAGTGTCCACAGGAATAAAACCCTTTAGGGTTGTGCATATTTGCTTGTTGTATTTCAGTGATATCTCCCTTGACCAACATATCCTTGAGATTTCTGCCTCTCCTATATGTGACTAAAGGTCTATCACTGAGATTGGGACCTATGACCATATCCGTCTTAAGACTATTCCAATTGTCTGCCAGAATTTTCTGGATTTGTTTAGATTGATGATTAAATGTGGTAATCACCCTTACCGGTTGTGCAGTGGTGCTTTCGTCCTCAGTGTATGCCAATGCCTTAGATCTATATATACCTTTGATTTTATTCATGGCTTTCTTGAGAACCCACTCTGGATAGTCACGTTCTCTAAATCTCTTGAGCATAATATCCTGTTCCTTGGTGTAAGCTTCTTCTGTACTACAATTCCTACGTGCCCGTAGTAACTCTCCATATGGTATGCTCCATTTTAATGCATCAGGATGTGCACTATCGGCATGAAGGAGACTATTCCCTGCAGTTTCTTTGCGATGTAAGCTAGTGGATAGTGTATTACCCTCTACTGTAACCTGTGTATCAAGAAATTCCACACTTCTTTTACTGATCCTATGTGTCAATATAATGTTATATGAGTTGTCGTTAAGTCTCTGCACAAAATCAATGATTTCAGTTTCACTTCCTCTCCATATAACAAAAAGGTCGTCTATGTACCTTAGCCAAACAACAATTTTCTCAAAGTCTGATCGAAAATTGACATTGGCATGAAGATCCTCCTCCCACTTGCCCAGGAAGAGGTTCGCAAAGCTCGGTGCAAAACATGAACCCATCGCTGTACCTCGTATCTGTCTATAGAGGTCACCATTGAACATAAAGATGTTGTTACTGAGACATATCCTTATCATATCAGCTAACATCTTTGTATGTTCTAAGTAGTAGGATTAACACTCCCATTACAAAATGGCCGCTGCTTTTTCCACAGTGTGAGTTCCAGATGGACAGAAACGTCTATGTCTAATAGTTTTGTATACTTATGCACGTCTGTTTGAAGCGACCTTATCGTGTGAGCAAGACACCTTGAGTGTTGAAACGCGTAACGGTTTGAATAAACTCCTGGTATGATCTGGACCCCTGAGAGCGCGTGATTATTGACTTCTGGCAATTGGATGTTAAATTGTCCGGTTTTGGGTTACCGGCATCACACGTGCCAACTGACAACGGGATAGATCCCAGTAAAGACCCGACTTGGATTGCATATATATATATATTCACTGAAAAAACCATAGGTTTCACACATGTTATAGTTAGCGGAAATTTTACTGATAAAAAACCAATGAAATTCCCCCGTTATAGTTAGTGCAGGCAACTATAACTCACGCGACCGCAATCCTCTGCTGATGTATTTAGACACTTATTTGCCCATGTCTTCTTCCATACATTTTTAGCTATACATATATTACAAATATTTTTTTTTCATAAAGACACATATGTCATCAGCAGAAGAATGCGGTCGCGTGAGTTATAGTTGCCTGCACTAACTATAACGGGGAAATTTCATTGGTTTTTTATCAGTAAAATTTCCGCTAACTATAACATGTGTGAAACCTATGTTTTTTTCAGTGAATTTGCAAGGTTTTTTAAATGCTAATTCCTAACTATAACGTGTGTGAAACCTATGGTTTTTTCAGTGAATTTGTACGGTTTTTTAAATGCTAAGTTACTTTAGGCCATTCGTGGCGTGCGCGCCCACTTAACGCAGTTCGTTCCGTGCGCGCACGGTGCGGTTCGCGCACCGTGCGCGCACAGTGAGCACGCGGTGCGCTTCGCGCACCGCGCGCCCACTTTACGCAGTTAGTGCCGTGCACGCACGGTGGGCACGCAGTGCGCTACGCGCACCGCATGCCCACGTTACGCTAGATGGGCCATGTACGCACAATGCGCTTCGCGCACCGTGCGCACATGGAGGACATATGATGCACTTCGTTTTGAAAGGTAATATTTTAATTTATCGTATATGTTATAAGCCATGCACAAATGGTGCCCTTCGGGGACCATTTGCACACGGGGTGGAGAGAGTGTGGATAATTTTTTTTTTTATTATTTTTTGTTTTAATATTTTAGTTTAACTCATCGATAATAAGCCATGCACAATTGGTGCCCTTCGGGCACGAATTGCACACGGGATGTGGAGAGTGTGGCTAATTTTTTTTTCTTTAAAATTTTTTACAGTACGCGTACGGTAAGCGTAATCGGCGAAATTAGCGAAAAAATAAAAATTCCGTTTTTGGCCTTGGGGGATCTTTGGGGACTCCATCAACATTGCTATGTGTTTGGGAGCTGTCTAAACAGCCCCTTTACATGTTTTTGGGCTTAATATTTTAAACATCACTCTCAGTGCGAGAGAGAAAATGGCGGCCGCCGCTTCCTGGTTTCGGCCGATTCGAATGTTTACTAAGATCTAAGAGCCAATCAGAATCGCGCTCGCGCACGCCACCGTACGCATACGGTAAGCGTACCGTAAGCGCACCGTAAGCTGGCTCAGATATATATATTGATTTAAAGGCTATTTTCTCAGAATCTACTGAACAGATTTACACCAAACCTACAAAAGGCACTTCCTTGACCTGAGGACTACCTCTCTGCCAAATTTCTAGTAATTCTGTTCAGCCGTTCGGGCTGTAGCCCTGTCTAAAGGTCCTATGGAAAAATGTATGGGAAAAACGCGTTTTGGGACCCCCCTTTATCTCAGCCCCCGCTTGACGAATCCCCCCGAGACTTTCAGGGAAGGAGCGGAGCGTAGCGCCCCACCTATTTTGAAAAATTCGCGAGGATTCGTCGACCGGCGCCAAAGTTATTCAAAATAGAATGTTGCGGATTTCCTATGGAAACGTGGTCCTAACTGTAACTACCTACTGGCGACCGCCAGTAGGTAATATATATATATATATATATATATATATATATATATATATATATGAGGTCCGCAAAGCAATAAAGACGCGCTCTCAGGACTCCAAGGAGGATATTTATTGCAGGTACAGGTTACGCGTTTCGGAAGACAAGCTTCCTTGGTCACACGAAGAGCCAAATACACACACCCCTTACATGTAAGGGGTGTGTGTATTTGGCTCTTCGTGTGACCAAGGAAGCTTGTCTTCCGAAACGCGTAACCTGTACCTGCAATAAATATCCTCCTTGGAGTCCTGAGAGCGCGTCTTTATTGCTTTGCGGACCTCATCTGAAATTGCCAGCTGTGCCTTACTGGCTTCACGCGCCACCGATCCACGGGCGGAGCTTCCAGGAAAGGCGCAACTCATTATATATATATATATATATATATTTGTAAATGTTTATATAATTTTAAAATTAAAAAATAAATTTAAATTAATGGTTAATTATGTTAAAGTAAATATATATCTATTAATTATGTGTAACTTTTTTAAAGTATGTTTAATTGTTATATTTGTTCGAATTGATATTAATGTTAACATTCAGCATATTTAATATTTATTATTTTATTTTATAGATATATAAAAATTGATATTTTGCACAACTATATTTTTTACATCGATATTTTCCCCCCGGTATTTTTGTACTCACCTGTTTAAGCATAGGGAGTCGATATTTTTGCATTCTATATTTTTTCATCCATATTTTTTACTTCTATATTTTTACATCGATATTCTGTCAGTGAACGCACAGGCTCCACATCAGGAAGCGTATCTCCTTTAAGGTTCTCAGCATGGTAGTTATGGCCATGCACAGTAAAGGCGCGCCATATTTGAAAACCCTTTTCTAATGGTGCACTTCTGCAAGGATCTTGAGATCCTCCTCACAGAAAAAACTGGTGTCTCCTAGATTCTGCAGGTCCAGATGGGATAGACGCTCTTTCTCTGTAGCGGCCACCAAGCTTTCGAATTCCTTGCCTACCTTCATTTTCAATACGGACTCCTTACCGGTTTTTATAAAAAGTTTAAAAACATGTGTATTTTCATCTTGGATGGCTGTAGGTGTGTTTCCCTCCTCCTTCATCTGCCCAGCGCCATGACACCTTCGGATATAAGCGCGCTCAATAAATATTATCCTAACCTACCCTATCCTATTTTTGTTGAGTCGATAGGGGTGGTCCTACCTCCCATCCACCGAACCACTCAGGAGGAAGATCTCAGTAGTAACTGATGTATTTGAGCAAATCTACAGGTGAAGTATAAAGAACGAATTAGGTCACGATGGTGACAAAACTTTCCATTAATTTTTTTTTTCTTTTCTGTATGCATGTCCTCTGAAATTAAGGTACATATAGCCAAAACAAGTACGGTTAGGAGGATGGAAGATATCTGATATGCACTTAAGAATATACATGGACCATGGTAAAGGACAGAGCGCTGTAAAAATTAGAGTGGATTGCAACTCCTAATAGAAAACAATTGGCATAAAAAAGAATAATTTATTTTCTTGTATCCCTATCAATGTGGAAAACAGACCCTTGTATTGTTCAGCTGTGAGTGTTGTTCTAAGGTTGTGCCACACTGCATAGCTCACATAGGCATTCCAGACTATAAAATGTAGAATTCCAGCATGTGGGCACTGCCGTCCTCACCCAGCAAAGCAGCAGTAAATTAAATACATTACTTGCACTTCATAAGAAGCTTAACTACAACCATACCCCATAGATTATATGGATAGTATTATAGACAGACTTGTACTCATTATTGAATTTTTTTGGTTTGTTTTATGGGCGTATTACTTGAGCAAGATTCTAGCTTCTGGAAGCAGAAGAGCACAGAATAAAAATTAAAAAACAAGAAGCGTGGGCTCACACGCTTCTCTATTATTTTGCTCCCAGGTGGGCCAGGTTCCATGGGTATGCAGGCTTAAATTAAATAATAAAGAAGGGGGCACACAGGCCGAGAGCAGAGAAATGCTCTAGCTTGCTAGAAGCAGCGCATTCGACTGTTTCCCTGCCTGCTGTAAAGCAAGCAGGGAAACAGACAAATTGCTTTCACACATAGGGAGCTGCATGCTTAGCAGCTCCCTGTGTGCGAAAGCGGGAAACAACCTTTACATCGCGGTCATTAGACCATGATGCCTTTACAACGCAGTTGTTACAACCACTGCGTTGTTACAACGCGATGCCATTACCATGCAAGTCATTACATTGACTTGCAGTAGATGGCACTCTAACATAAGGAATAGTATAATTTACTATTCTAGCACCTTTCCTACAGTTGCGGAGGCTGGAGTTGTAGTAGTAAAATATACATTCCTAATGTTAAAACGTCATCTACTGCAAGTCGATATAATGACTTGCGTAGTAATGGCATCGCGTTGTAACAACACGGTTGTTGTAACTACCGCGTTGTTACCTACCGCGTAGTAAAATCACGCGTTGTAACGTGCTATATATCCGTGAAAGCAATGTCGGCTCCTGCAGGAAGCGGGTAGCTGGCTGGGACCACGGGGACCTTGAACGCTCCACCCGTGGTCCTGGGGAAGAGCAGAAAGAGGCTCAATAAATGTCAGAAACTAGCAGAAAAAGGCAGAACAAAGCTCAGAAAGAGGTAAGATAAAGGTGAGAAATTAGCAGAAAGAGGCAGATTAAAGATCAGAAATAAGAGGCAGACTAAAGGTTAGAACCTAGCAGGAGGAGGCAGAATAAAGGCCAGAAACTATCAGATAGAGGGACAATAAAGGTCAGCAATGAGCAGAAAGAGGCTAAATAAAGGTGAGAAACAAGAAGCAAGAGGCAGAATAGAGGTCAGAAAGAGGCAGAATAAAGGACAGAAATGAGCAGCAAGAGGCAGGTCAGAAACCAGGTCAACATGTTTCAGCCAACTTTGTGCACTCTTTGTCCAATACCTAGTTTCTGTTTTAGAAGTTCTTCATAGGTGTAGGCAGAGGCGGGGTATTACAATTCCTTTACTTAGAGAGGAGAAGCGTAGTCCTTCAGTGTGCACTCCACAACACGTCCTCTCCAGCCTGCATCCGAAAGAGTCCCATATGACCAAAAAAAGAAGAAAAACGACTTCAGTAGTTGGAGGGAAAGTGTCCCACTTGATTTGATTTAATTTGACTTCAGGCGGGATCCTATAAAACAACTTTTTGGTCCTGACGAAAGCCATCGACCCTTAGGGCACAAAATTGGCTCAAACATGTTAACCTGGTTCTTCCAGAGAGAGATGTGAGATACACCTAATACCTCTCTTTTCACATCCCGCATTTTTCAATCATACCACTACCTTTGATCTACTTAATAAAATGAGTCCTTTCTAAAGGTAGGAGGTATTTGTAAACTTTTTTTCCTCATATGGTGGATCCCATATGGTCTCAGATTCAAGAGACAGTCCCTCCTGGTGGAGGAAAAGAGCCAGTGATGTAGCGATCAGTGGCTAAACATGTCAACGGGAGACATGCCTTTGGTGGAACAGCACTGTTGAGGATCTCACAACAATGTTGGTGTTGTCTTCCCTCCTCCTGTCTCAACACTATTCTTACACTCCTTTTGATTTGACATGGTCTGCCAATGTAAACACACGCTTCTGCCAGTTGATTAGAGTAATGTAACTCACGAATTTGGCAAGGTATGAGTACTGCTCCTTTACAGCAATGTTGCTGCTCTTCCACACTCTAAATGATCCCCTTTTGCTTTAAAGAGCGGTTTGCAGGTCACAACAGTAGACCAAAAGCACCACTAGGCCTAGTAGTCATGTCTGGAGCCTAGCCTTTCTAGTGCAACAAAGACTTCTTAGCCCAGCAGTGACTATGGAAAACAGTGAGGACAGCTCTCCTGATCTTCCGCAGCAGGACTGGAGAAAGCATCTACTTCTTTTCCTCAAAGATTGCATAAATGGTGAGTGGATCCAGCAGTAAAGGTAAAGGGAAAGTCTTCAATCCTATTGTAGGAAATCCTTAAGCAATCCTTAGATGTCCATAAGCAGACCCTCAATCACCTTATGATAAAGTGATAATCTTCAAAGTATGTGAGACTTGGTTTTAGGTCAGATACTCACGGGGGTACCTTTTCCTACTGCCAGGATGGCAGAGGTCTCTTCTCGAAGAAAACCACCTGTTTCAGTCAATTATTGCACCTGTGTTTCTTCAAAGGCTCTTACTACATTCCTGGAAATCAATTAGATGCAATTCACCAAGGGCTGGGTGCCAGTGAATCGAGCGGGGTAATTGGAACATATTAAGAAGTGCTTCAAGGGCACTTTACACCTCTTCAGCATTGCCTGCCAGTTTGCAAGATCTGTGATGGACTATCTGCCAATAGTTAACCAACTGTGGCGTGAAGCTAGTGTGTTCAGTAAAAAAGACACCACTTCCAAGATGGCCTTTTATAATTGGATTTCACTCCTCATACCGGCTTGGCAGTTTTGTTTTCCATGCATTGCCTGAATAAAGTATAAACTATTTTAGCCTCTCAGTTAAGTTAAAGTAATTGTATCTTCATGTTTGAAAGTTGTGTTCCCAAATCTATATTATTTCCAAATATAAATATGCTGGCTACCACTAATCAAACTTTAGAATAAATGGTATTATTTTACTAGGAGGAGATTTGGGTGAAGACAGGGCTTTAAGTGGGATGAAAAAGCTGTGGGGTCTTTAAAAAGGGCCAGTGCTGTGTATTTAAGGGATTAGCTTAAACCTGTAAACTAAAAAGCTGAGCTGTCCAAGGTATCTTGCTGAATATCTGTGCTTCTGTTATTGCACCCACGTATATAATACCGCAACCGAAAATAAGCCAGTATTATTGACTTTGTTAATGGTTCTTAGCTGCATAAGATAGATGAGTAAGGACTATGATTTTGTTGTAAATAATACTGAAAGTGTTTCAATTCTGAAATTCTGAATTCAAGTCTTCAGAGTGTCTCATTCACCTTCGCTTTTTCCTTTCACCTCACTCCTCTGCAGTCTATGTTAGACACTTCTGGCATTTTTCTGTTCCCTAAAGTATACAAAAATGTGACGTTTGAATTAATCTCAGCCACCAGTTATAACTCTGGGCTGCATCCCAATCCATTCTTATTTTGCAAACCATGTCACCTCAGTTTGGACCCAGCAATATGCAAATCAGTCTTGACCCTGCTCCAATTGGAACAGTCTTGCCAAAACTGCCATGCCATGCCAGGTCTTCCCTGAACCAGAACACAAGCATTCCAGGACCGGTTTCGCCCTAGTAATGAGCTCATTAGCCAGGTACATATTGGTTCCAGTGATAGTGTGCATGGGACCCACGTCTGGGTAGAGCCTTAACTAGGGCAAAAGCGGTTCCAGGTTGCTTGTCTTCTGGTTCAGGGAGGATCTGGCCTGGCAGTTCAGATGGTCTGTTGCTATGAGGAGCAGGGTCAAGACTGATTTGCATATGGCTGGATCCAAACTGAGGTGACATGGTTGGTGAGAAATGATGGATTGGGATCCAAACTGAGGTGACATGGTGGGTGAGAAATGATGGATTGGGATCCAAACTGAGGTGGCATGGTGGGTGAAAAACGATTGATTGGGATACAGCCCTGAGCAATTGCCAGTGGCTAAAATTAATTTAAGCATTCCATCCATCGTTTTTGCATTTGGTGCCCTAATATGCCCAGACAGGGGTCCCAGGCTCACTGTGTCATTGGAACTAAGCAATATCTGGCTGAAGAGTCCTAACTAAGGTGAAATCAGTCCTACGTTGCTTGTGTTTGTGTTCAGGGAGGACCTGGACTGTCCATTCAGGCTGGACTGTTCCCAGGAGGAGCAGGGTCAAGACTGATTTGCATATGGCTGGATTCAAAGTGAGGGGACATGTTGGGCAAAAAATGATGGATTGGAAAGTGGCCCTGAGCGACTGCCAGAGGCTGAGATTAATTCAAGCATTCCATCCATCACCTCGTTGTTTTTGTATTTTATGTCTTCAGTGTGCCGGGTATGCTCAGACATGGGTCCCTGGCTCACTGTGCCACTGGAACTAAGCTATACCTGGATGAAGAGTCCTAACTAAGGTGAAAATGGCCCTAGGTTGCTTGTGTTTCTGTCCAGGAAGGACTTGACCTGTTAGTTCGGGCTGAACTGTTCCCATGAGGAGCAGGGTCAAGACTGATTTGGGCGTGGATGGACAAACTGAGGTGGCATGGTGGGCGAAAAGCAATGGATTGGGGTATGGCCTGAGCGATTGCCAGTGGCTGAGATGAATTCAAGCATTCCATCCATCACCTTGTTGTTTTTGTATTTGTTGTCTTAAGTGCACCGGGTATGCCCAGACATGCAACTCCCACTCACCTGTAAGCAATTGTTTTTACTTACACCTTCTCAATATTTTGACCACAGACATATTTGGCATTGCGCCATTGCTCTTGTCACCACTGCAGAGAGGCTAAGGGTTGGATGACCATGAATTTTTAACACATTATTGGCCTACTGACATGCACAATGAGAAACTTGCACTGCCTTCAGCCTCAACTCCTGAATTCTCAGCAGTAGTCCATAAACACATGGCTGCGACTCAGTTCAAAGTATGCACTACACAAGAGTAATATGCTTCACAAAGAAAATACAGAAACACAGCATCCAAGGATTAGCAAACACTCCTAGGGAACGGAAGGCTAATTAAAACTAAACTGATGACATGGATTATGTTAATGTGTTTTACATTCATCATTTAGAAATCAATCAGTGTTTTTGTTTGTAAAGTTAAAGACATGATTATAGCGCCTAATAAGGGCCTGTTTCTTTGTTATCCTTTAATTACTAAATACTGAAGAGGGGGGACAGGGAGCTCTAAGAAATGATAAGTCCAGTACCCCTGCTCCCAAGGTTAAAGTAGTAATCACTAGGTGGTAACTGTTCCTAAATAGGAGAAGAAGCAGACCTATTTGGTAGCTTAAAGAGGCTCGTGAGTGAAAAGCACTCACAGTAAAGGTTGGATTTTGATGAAGGTGGGGAATTCCTCCTTTTGGAAAAAGTGCCCTCACACACCCATGCGGGTGTCATGCTTCATCATTTGGCGTTTGTTCCTCCTGGGGGTGGCCCTGCTGTCCCCCATGGGCCCCGCGAGAGGGCTCTTTGTCGGAGATCTTTTTAGGAGTGACGCTGTAGTTGTGAGTGAGGGTGTGTGGGTAAGAAAACTAATACTCGAATGACCAGACTGGATTATCAGTCATTTTACAGTCTACTGGTTATTGACAAATCCCTCCTCACAACTACAGCATGTGGACCGGACCTGTGTGCTGAATTTGTAAAAATAAATAAGTGACAGGGCCCTTGTCAGGAGGCAACTGCAGCTTCCGACACCTATTACTGCTGCCAGCACTGCCAATGACAGTACCAACACACCTACTAACATCACACCCCTACAAGTTTGACAATTCAGACTATTCCAGGCCCCCGATGCTATAACAATGGTTTGGGCAGCAGGTGTTAGTCATTTTTACTCGATATTAAATGAATGAACAACTGTTGTTGGGCTCTTCTCTAAATTAGATATACAGCACCACCATGTGGCAGACTGTCATAAGTCCCGGTGTTGACAATTAAGTGCCGGTGTCAAGCACTGGAAACCACCGTCTCAAATTAAGGTTGTTACTAAGCCAAGCTCACATTAACAAAGTAGTCAAGGGGAGGGAAGGCTAACCCGTTTTAAATCAGGGCACATGGGGGTCTGAGTCCTGTTTAACAGGGCATAGGCTCAAAAAAAGCTAAAGAAGAAGTTAATGCAGAACTGCACTTGTGGGCTGTGTGTGGTGGGAGCAGAAGCAGAGATGTTTAGGAGCCTGTGCACGTATGGGTGAGCAACTAGAATGTGTTGTTTCTATGCACGCTTGTGTGCGTGCACACTCAGTCTCCACAGAGTGGTAGTCCCCACACGTGTTCTGGACCTGTTTCAATTTGCTCTGAAGAATAGCCAGTTACCGGAGGTGATAGAGAGTCCTCTGTTTCTATTCATGCTGACAGAGACAGGAAGAAGGGCAGATGCTATTAAAATGATGTAATGCTTTGACATCACCCCTTGATAAATCTCAGTGCGCGATTATTGTAACTTGCCAGCACACGCGGCAGCAGTGGAAGTATGACATTTTGAAAGGGATATATCTAATGATAAAATCATGTTAAATCTGTGGACCGTGTGAAAAGACAGCAGAGGCAATACTAAAATTACCCAACGCGGCTAGTCAGCCATGCAGAATGCATTTCCCCATAAACTGGACAAATTCTGTTTCTGCAGCGAATTGTGCCTTTTGTAATGTAAAGCAGTGGAGTAACAAAGGGGCATGATAGATTGACCGTGCATGCTGTGCTATGTGCATTTGTGCAGTCAATTAAAGATATTCTTTTATATAAAGAGAGACTGCCCTCGGTGGGCAATGTAAGTTCAAAAATGCATAGACAAATGTTGCGCTCGAGTAAACGTTTAAATCCCTTTTGTTCATATTTGCAGCTAGGAGAAGCACCTATGGCAAGAATTAGCATAGACTAAGATTCTGCCGGAAATGTGGCATTTAATGCCTCTATAGCTACCAGGAACAACGCATATCGGCAAAAAAAAATATTTTAATATTTGTAGAATGTTTTTGAATTGCAATGTTTTGTTTGCTGACAATGGGGAGAGATTACGCTGTGCGTTTTTGTTCATATGTGTCTGCATATTTTCTCGTTTTTTTATATTAATTTCTGCATGAAACTTGCATTTCCCCTTGGCTCGCGGAGACCATTAGCTGCAGGTTCTGCAGCGGTATGAATCTTTTAAAAGAAGCATAAGAAATATTTAAGACTCTAGTCTGCCAGGAACAGCTCTCCCAGGCATAATTTTTGGAGCCGGTTGCAGCAGGGAGTGTGTGCTGTGAGGGAAGTATTATTTTTCTAAATGGAAGGTGTCAGACGGTCACGGCAATGTGACTGCGCGTTCGAGATCACTGCCTCCCATCTGCAATTTGTGACGTGTGAAAGATTCTGCCCAAATGTGCTCACCAACCGGAAATCCTTGGCACTTTTTTTCTTATCAGGAGAGACCAAGATAACCGGTGGTTTACAGATCAGGGATCCTATCAAATTAATATCACTGTGGGATAAGAATCTGTTTTACATACAGCTCCTAAACTGGGTAAAGTTAACTACTGCGTACAAGTATATCCATCTGTTTAAGAATCTTCACCAGTCGAGCAAAAACAACATGCTGGGTTCAGAACCAACGACGCCGTGTGTGGATGTGTGTGTGTGGATGTGTGTGTGTGGATGTGTGTGTGGATGTGTGTGTGGGTGTATGTGTGGATGTGTGGATGTGTGTGGATGTGTGTGTGTGTGGATGTGTGTGTGGATGTGTGTGTGTGTGGATGTGTGTGTGTGTGTGTGTGTGTGGATGTATGTGTGTGTGGATGTGTGGATGTATGTGGATGTGTGTGTTTGTGTGTGTGGATGTGTAGATGTGTGTGGATGTGTGTGTGTGTATGCGTGCGTGTGTGGATGTGAACGTGTGTGTGGGGATGTGTGGATGTGTCTGTGTGGATGTTTAGATGTGTGCGTGGATGTTTGTGTGTGTGGATGTTTGTGTGTGTGGAGGTGTGTGTGTGGATGTGTGGATGTGTGTGGATGTGTGGACGTGTGTGTAGATTTGTGAAGCAGAATTTTGTATGATGAGCTACAATAATCTAATGTTGATCATAAGGTGCATTTTGTAATATGCATTCTACGGGGGTAGCTGCTCATATGTTTGTCTCTTTTCAGCTCCTCATGCAATAGTATAAATTAATGTTTTTCCCGTAAACATTAATGCGGTGCTGCATTAGCTAAAATAACGAAACTGTTTATTTTTTTTAAGCAGGGCACACAAATTTCCTTATTGCAAGGTTTTATTGTTATGGTTAATTTGCATGTGTCTAGTACACAGTCAGATGCCTGTGTCAAATTGCTTAGACAGTGTCTCGGTTGGTACAGGCGCCAGTTGACCATCAGTGCACATGAGCTGGTGATGGCAGCAAGTGCCACTGAGAACCTTCAAACAAATACCAGCAATGCTAATGTTTGCTACTGGGATTTGCCCTCCTGCTCCTCCTTCCTCTTCTCTGGCAGGAAGTGGTTCCAGTCCTAAGGTTTATCTGTTCCCTTTGTGCTCAGGCACTTACTTGTCATTCTCCAGGAGGACAAAGTGGATGCTTCAGTGGCTCTCCCCACTAATCCACATCAAGTGCAAGTCAATATAAAGGGTGACGTATGGGACACTCAAGATGCACTGCCATGTATAGTGTGTTTCATGTAAACAGAGGTGCACAATATGTTAAGCTGATTGCACCTCAGCACCTTGTACTGAAAGTGGGGATATTCTCAAGAACGTGTGATAACCATCGCAAAAGTAATTTAACGCAACCTTCAACATCGCAGACCATCTCGGGAAATTTATGCCGTTTTAACCAAGTATTGACAACACGGCGGTACCATGCGATAGTCACCAGATAACGCGTCAAATGGCCGCGATAAAATCAATGCCACGGCGCAAAAATGAGAAACACAAACGCAAAAAAAGCTGCGATGAGGCCAATCGCGATATAAAAAGCTGCGTAAACCAGCGGCAGGCCTGCAAATCCCACGCGTCTGGGGGGAAAATGCACCATAAAAGCTACAAAAACAACACACCAGAAACAATCCAAAGTGCGTAGCAACATGGATGCACCCTGACCGAGTGCAGAGGCCAATGCAAACCCCACAAGCCCCACAGACCACCAGCAAGGAACAACGGGCTCGGGGAAGGCCAAGGTGAAGAGGGAGAGGAAGACGGGGTGCAGTCCGCAGCAAAACCAGATCAGCGTCACAGAGGTGACTGAACACAACCATCAACTGACCCACTTTTAGACCACCGGGAATGCAGTCGGAGTGTCGAGGAGGCCAGTGGAGGAGGCGCTGGAATGATGTGAAAATCTAAACCAGGCACAAAGCACAAAGCTGCTGCCAACAGGAAGGCAGCAACGGCGACAGAAGGTGGGAGTCCTCCTCCACAGGAGGAGCTGGAGGAAACGGAGACCACAGTCAACAGTGTGGAGACGGTGCAAGGAGTTGGGAGTGCGGACACAGCTCGGGAGGACCTGACACAACATCAATAGGGTGAGTAAAGACCAGGGCCTTGGGGGATGGGGGAGATGGGCACAATGGTACACATGCACAACGATGTGTAGTACACTGCACACCCACAATGATCCTCGATCATGTCCCTCATCCCCGTGGCACACTGCAGCACACACACGTAGCAATAACAGCACATCCACATTGACGACAATGTGGTACAATGTGCAACCCCGACACTGCAGAACAGAGGACACAACTGGCTCCGAACACGCGCAGAAACAGGCCTACTACATCTGACAGAGTTGGGAACTGTGAAATGGAAATGTACGCGTCCAACCTCACATCCATCATGTAGTGCAAATGTACACTGTCCCGCATCTAAATCCTGCACCTCCAAAACAGTCACAATGTACATTGTCACACAGTCTGCATGTAAACAAGAGCAATGAGCCAACGTACATGTCAACACAATGTCAACATGCATCTCCCCTTCACATTGCAGAGGAACACACAACACCTTCAGCAGAGCACAGAAGACCACACATCAGTGATGCCGGAGAGGATTACCATACCTTTGACACCAACGCCCTACAACAGCCCATGGACATTCCCACACAACCCACCACCAGGACCAGGGCAGCCAAGCTACTTAGAGGAGAACCCAGCCCCTGCAACAGACCACACAGCATCAAGCACCCACAAGCACGGCAGGCTCACAACACTTCACCGACCCACACATGGCACCCTAATGCCAGGTGTCAGAACGCCAAAATAAGGTGGCCGAACAGGTGCGGGTGTGGTCTGAAACCATGGAAGGCGAACTAAATCACATACATGGGTGTCTATTACCCTTCAGGGACCACCTAAACCCCACAAAGGAGACACACACTGCCATAGAGACACATGCAGATGTACATTCCCAGTACAGAACCATGCCCAGGGGCACGCACATATCGGTAACACACCCACGTTGGCTCTGCGTACGACGGCCCAGTCCACTCCCCTTATGAACTGAGTGGGTGACAACAAAGCTACATGTCCAAGCTCTAACCCGCTGCCTGTGGTGACATGTCTGCGTCTGCTGTACACAGCACAATGTAATGTGGTAGAGCCCAGGGCCCTCATGCACACAACAACACCACAAGGACACACGCAGATAATGTGGTGAACTGGCTACGGGCACGTGCACCCGGCCCCTTTATTGGCAGGGCCACATGAACAGTGATGCCTGTGCTGGATGTGTGTGGGGTGAGTATAAGCCAGCCCGCACGGAGTGCTTGGTGCTGGCAAAAACTTGAACAGTGGCCACCCACGCAATGGAAACAGAAAACACCTGCATAACAGAGTCAACTGCTGAGCAACATGGAGGGAGTCGGAGCAAGTACAGAGGTCCCCCAACATACAAACCGAAGTGTCCGTGAGTTTCAGTGCACTGAGGTTGTGGCACTAGAGCTGAGCACGCTCATGTGAAGAAAATGTCTAGTATTGTGTCCCTTCTGGACTTTCCTGATGCAGCTGCAGTGGGGGGGTGTCACACCTGCATCATCTTCCTCATCGTCGTCCCAGGTCTCCCACACTGCCTGAGGTGACATTGCTGAGTGAGCTCTCCACAGCACATAACAAAAACAGTAATGGACGATGCTTCGTGGTGCACTGAGTTAGTGGCACCTGGAGTGCTGAGCAGGAGATCAGGCAGAAGATGGCATCCACGACAGGTGCGAACAACTCTGTCAGTCTGCCAGTATGACCGTTTTGACACTGGCAGTTGGCGGTTGGAGTTGGTCCTGGAGGTGATGGCGTGTGCCTCCTGTGGTGATGCGACGTCCGGGCCGGTCAGGACTTCATTTGATGTGTGAGCCCTGGTGGGCCGCAGTTGAGGCCGGAGGCATTGGACAGTGCAGGGCCACAGACACATGGCATTGATGACCCCAAGGCCATCGCCTCAGAGGCCATCCAATATCTCAGAAGAAGTGGTCCCGGACCTGATCAGCACAGAGTTAGTGGCCCTGGATGCACATCGGCCGGCACAGGCACACCGCCACGGGAGTGTGACTTGTAGTCCACTGAGGTAGGGCCACGCAGACTGAGCGGGTCCTCGTCGATGTCGAAGGTGAATGTGGCGGAGGGTTGCGGGGGACAGTGGAAGGTGTCCTCCAGGGCATGATAGAGCAGTCAGAAGCTATCCAGAAGCAGCAAATGGAGAAGTGGAAAGCGACAGCCTCATTGCCACCACCAATTCGGTATCAGCTGCATGAGGATGGAAACTACCCCCAGTCCATAAACTCAGACGCCACCAATGTACGACCAGACAGTGTCCATGAATGTCAGGGAACAGACTTAGTGGCACCGGGGCTGAGAGGGGATGCAGTCTGCGATGATGCTGGTACACTGATATGAACTTCGGCATTGCCAAATGAAGACCCTTCGACCTACTGGACCGCAGCGTAGGCCGGAGGCAGTGGTCAGCAGTGGGCCACAGTCACGTGTCATAGGCTCCCGATGCACAGAGTTAGTGAAACCAGGGCAGTTGTCGGTAGTGTTCGATCACCTCCATAACGATGATACTTTTTCCCTCCCAAATGCAACACGTCTTCCTCTTACGCCGCTCCTTGCATGCAATGATATGTACTCTGTCTTTGAATAATCGATGTTCAGTTCCAATTCTGTCCTACTCGAGCGCAGCGTAGGCTGAGAGCAGTAGTCCGCGTGGGCCCAAAAAATCTTGCGGCTGCGATGTACCACTAAGATCTGGTGGCACCACATCGAAGGGTTTATATTGACATACACTCAGCCATGATTAATGTGCCTTGCCATGGTGTAATCAAGACTCAGTTCCAAATGTGTGACCTACTAGTCCGCTGTGCATGCCGGTGGAGTACGTTAACGTGAAAGGAGTACTGCGGGCATGTGTTGCGGAGACCGTGATGGTCTGAGGAGGCTGCTAAGGTCGCAGGCCTCGGGCTTGGAGTTTGGACCAGCACGTGGTGGGCCCTCTTCGACACACGCCGGTGTCGGCAGGTGGGCATTGAGGCCTGTGTGCGCAGGGGCGGGCAGGACAGGTTCGGGGACCAGCTTCCCGGGGTTCAGCAGGCACACAGAATTGCTAGCAACACCGCACACGGCGTCGGCCTCGTGGTGGGGTGAGAGGCGCCACCCTGGCAGAGACGTTGGGCATTCCGGAAGAGGACCACACCCAGAGTCATGTGCCTTTTATTCACACCCCTACACTGGCCTGGCGTTTGCTGGGCAAGCCCACTCCGCTCGCGCTTACGGGGGGGACGTAACAAGCTACATGTCCGCAATCTTCCCCTCTGGCTGGGTTGACATGGTTGCGTCCACTGTTCATTACACTCCAGACACCAGCGGTGTGTGTCGACATGGATATGTTTGTGGTCTGCATACTGCAGTCTGGACAGCACATCCACACCACACTTGGCATTGTGAACAGTCTCATTCATCAGTCACTTGCCTCCTTCGCACATGCCTGGTCCCCACCTCTTCCGACATTCTGCTATTGTGTGGCCGAGGTGCCATGCCGTTGATGGCTAATGTACATGGCTGGCCCAGGTTCCCACAGTGACTTGTGCCGGCGTGTCTGGTGGGTGTGCATGTTGTATGTGAGCTTGTGATGTGTGCATTTCATGTGTTGTGTGTTGCATGAATGTGGAATTTAGGTGTGTTGTGTGTGCATTTGGTATTGGCCAACAAGCAGTGCATTTCTGTAGGTGCCATCCTGGTGGCGCAGGTTGATGATGGACCGTCGGAAGGTGTAGGAATAATGCACACTGCCTGGGTGGTTTGCGGCAGCGTTGGCGGAGATTCCCCAGTGGTCCACTATTGCCTGCACATTAGTGGGATACGTGCGCTTTCTGTTGCACTTATTGTGTGCAGTGTTGCCAGGGCCCACTAGTGGGACATGTGTGCAGTCAATTGCCCCCTGACACGTGCGGGAAGCCAACTGTGGTGTACATGCCTTGCTTGGTCTCCAGCTGTTCCTGCGCAGTGTGTGGGAAGTATAGATAGTGGGATACCAAGCTGATGGTGTTATCCATGGCCGTTGTGAGGGAATTGGATTGGTCTGGCTGTGTGACTCCTCCGTCTCAGGTGGATGTTGGTTGGAGATTACCAGAGGCCAACACGTGCAGCATGGCCAGCAGCTTTGTCTGAAGTGGGATGTTGGTTGTCCGCTGTGTTGGTACCGTCAGCCTGTGGGCAATGGCGGTCATGATGTGGAGGAGGGTTGTCCCTTTGAGCATGTAGTGGGCAATGACATTCTCTGGTGTTGGGTCTGTGAGGTTGGTGCATTTTCAGAGGGTTTTTGTTTTTGTCTGCGCTGCCTCAGTGTTGGTCCGTGGGGTCCATGGCTGTCTGGGGGGGGTGGGGGTGGTCATGGGGGTGGTGGCGGTGGGTTTTGGGACCCTCTTGGGTGTCCAGCCTGCATGTTCAGTGGCTCCATGGCATCTGTTGGTCTTCAGGTGTGGCTGTGGGCTGGGCTCCCTTTTGTGGTGCGGGTTGCCATCTGACTTTACACCAGGTCACAGCAGGTGTTAATTTCCTGCAGCTAACGTGCCTTATCACATGTTTTGTGGTCTTTTCGCCAATCTGGCTGCTCGTTGAGTATGTTGCGAAGTGGTGTTGTCGCAGCTTTTGGCACGGGAACGCCTACTCTGCATATCATTAGCGACAGTTGCCGAGGTCATCTGTGGCAATGTTTTTAGCGGCTGCTATCGCAGGAAAACTGGTGCTATGGGCTGTTAGCACCAGCTTGTGAATGGGGTGATAAATGTATCGCGACTTTGGCTGCGATAAAGTGCCGTTAACTCGGCGATAGCTCCTTGAGAATTTGCCCCATAGTTTTTATATTGCGGCTGTGGAGGGAAGTGGAGCACAGTCACGGGTGCATCACCACAGAGACAGTGAATGATTCAAATTTTAATGAAAGGGAGCACTTTTTAAGAAGCTGTTAAAACCAGACTGAGAGTTACAGTCAAAGTAATAAACATGCCCAGAATGCACACAACCTGAATCATGGGCATGCTCTGGGGCATATGCCTCACATAAATCAGCCCACTACACACCCACCTCTGATGACGCAGTTGACAATTTGTTATTTCTGTTCATTTGAATTATATCTGGGTGTTGTTACCATGGGGAATATCCTGCCACACTGAACTACCTGCCCCATACTGATGCATGTTATTGCAGCAATGGCAAATATGGAGAAGAGGTGCCTACAGACCCCATCAACAACTGCAGCCATAAATGTACTGCACACTCGTTTGTGCAGGATTCCTTGATAAATGAAGTATGTACAGCACAGACGTGTGCTTCCACTAAAGGCATCTGGGTTCAAGTTTTGGAACAGGGAAATGCGATGCACGAACAACTTGCAGGAAATACGTGATGATAAGCTGTTATTAATTGTATTTCAAAGGTACCTAGGATCTCCACATGCCCGCGATGAAAGGCAGAATAGTAATCCTTATTGGGCACCACATAGTACTTGGAATGTGGTTTTTGGTTCAATGCATGAAGAGCATGGACCACACTGCAAAAAAAAAACTCCAGCAAGATTGTCACATAATTCATTTAAAAAACGTCTCTCACTTTGCAGTCAGAGAAAGAAAAGTTAACCTCATTACCTCGTCGCAAGTCTTCCTCGCCACATCCTTTACGTAGTGAGCTTCAGCTCCCCAACAGAACCCTCCACGCATTTTAGCACTCTAGACCTCTCATCCCTCCCTAACATGGCCGACCTCCTTCACCCCTGACCCATACAAGAGGAGGCACGACCCACCCCAATTCCTGGTTTTTTTGGTTCCGCTCTGCAGAATCTACGAGGGCAAGTTTTCAGGTAAGTGGGAGAAAGTCGTGCCATAGCCGGCCCTGACGCCTGGGGTGGAGGCCCTGCTAAGTGGCTCATTATTTGCGCCTTTTAATCTGTTAGGCGTTTATTGGAAGCTCAGCAGAGCGGGCTCTTATTTTGTGTGCACCACTGTGAGTACGCTGCTGATCCGGCATGACAGCGTGCCAGCATGTCTTCTCCTGCTGCTTTTGTTGGAGGAGCTGCAGTAGGGCAGTTGACAGCTTTGCGACGATCCGACTTGGCTGCATCCGTGATGCATCACACATTCCTCACATGCCGGCAATTGCCAGGGAATGCGGACATCGTGTCGCGCTGACATCGTGCACGCTGCTGTTGGTTAGGGGTTGCTTGGCAACTTGCCAGGGTTTTCGGATGTATGCTGTCTTTGTGACATGGTGCATATTTTTTCTGCTGGTCACTGTGGGGATTTTTCCTTTCCCTAGTTTGCAGGCTCCTGCGGAGGCGCTTTCCTTCTAGGCCATCCAGCAGATGATTCATGCTGCTGTGGCTATATCGTTTAAGGAGCCTGAGGGCCCCTCTTCCCCTAAAAATCAGCTCACTGAGCCTTCCACCAGTTCAGAGGCTGATGGGGAGGATGATGACCTCTGAGGCAGATATGTGCAGGGGCAGGAGCTAAAGGAGGTCCTGCAGCATGTGAAGGATAACCTGGATTTTTCAGTGCCTCTGGTTGAGGATGATGCAGAGGATTTTTTCATGCAGTACCAGTACCAGAAGTGTGAGCCTGAGTCTCTGCCTTTGTACCCATCAGGTAGGTGATTGAAAATGAGTGGCAGGAGGTGGACAAACAGTCTTTCCCGCACTATCTCTCTAAGCGTTATGCCATTCAAGATTTTGCTAAAGGCTTTCCCGCTGCTGTGAAGGTTGATTCTCTGATGGCTGGGTTGTCTTCTCAAGGGTCCATCATTTCGGAGGATGCTCTCCTTCAGACCTGGTGGACAGGAGGGTGAAGGCAGCAATAAAAAGATGTTACGCCATGGCCAACTTCTCCATTAGGGTGTCTGCTTACCTCTCCTTCACCGTTCAGTCTCTTTCAAAAGATTAGCAGTCTCTTGCTGAACTTATGGATCAGGGGGCTGACTTCATCCCCACCCTGGCGGTTATGGAGCAGCAGATTAGGCTGTTGTTAGGCATTTCTTTTGATACCAAGGGGGCCGTGGCAGCTTCGGCAGGCGCTGCTATTTAGGCCTGGCGCCAGGTCTGGTTATGCAATTGGAAGGCTGAGGCGGCGCAGAAGTCCATTCTGATGAAGATTCCTTTTTCTGTGGCTATACTGTTTGGTCTTCCCCTGGAGAAGATGGTGAAAAAATCAGCGGAGGATAAGAAACGGTTGGCTCACATCCATCCTTCTAGGGGGAGGTTCTTTCGCACCAAGAGGGCCTTTGGTCCATCTTCTGCTCCTAGAGAGTACTTGCCCTTTCGAGGGAGGGGTCACGGCTGGGGTGTTTTTTCCCACAAAGTCCGGTCTCCGCAGTTGGATGGGGGTTCCATCTCCTCTTCAAAGTCCTGACTATCCGTGGGGCCCCGCAGGCCGGCTCCCTGTGGGGAGTCGGCTGTTTAATTTCGTGGAGACTTGTGAAAGGTCAAGCTCTGACCAGTGGGTCCTGTGAATTATCAAGGACGGCTACATGATTGTCTTCGACTCTACAGTTTTTTGTTCACAAACCCTTGCCATCAGCTGCACCAAAGAGACAGGCCCTTTTGGAGGGTATTCAGGATCTACTCGAGAAAGGGGCGAATTTTCTGGTTCTGGCCTTTCAGAGGGGTCAAGAGGACTAATCAATCATTTTCCTGGTAAGGAATGTTTATGGGGACTTCCGCCCTGTGCTGGATTTGAAAAGGGTGAACTCGTTTGTACCGCATGTTAAGTTTAAGATGATGTCTCTGCAGGAGATTCTGCTCTTGCTGGTTCAGGGGCACGTTGTGGCTTCCTTGGATCTGATCGATGCATATCTGCACGTGCCCATTCACCTGGAGTCCCAGCGGTTCCTCAGGTTTTGTGTGGGGCCGAGCATTTCCAGTTCCAGGTATTGCCTTTTGGTTTGTCCTCTTTCCCGATAGTCTTCACTAAGGGCCTGGCTCCCTTGGTTGGGCTCATCCATAGGGAGGAGATTTGGGTGTTCCCATACCTTGATGACTGGCTGATTTGTGCCTCTTCTTTTTCCAAGGGGACTCTTCACATCCAGAGGGTCTGTGAGATTCTGGAGGTCCACGTCTTCCTGATCAACCACAAAAAGTTGGATCTCGCTCCAACCCAGGATGTGGTGTTTATCGGGGGGTCACCTGGAAATGGTCAAGGAGCTGGTGTTCTTGCCTCCGAGAGGAAAGCAACCTTGAGGAGGGACCTGGGTTGTCGGGTAGCCCTGGATTCTGCCCGGTGCATCAGTGGTTGAAGTTACAGGGTTTGATGTCAGCAGCGATCAATCAGCTGCCTTGGGCTTGATTACACCTGTACCCGTTGGTGAGCCATCTCCTGTCCCGTTGGTCACCTTGTTCCGCTGCTTGCGATCTTCAGGTGGTGAATTCCCCTCAGATTCGGATCCCCCTGGGTTGGTGGATGGAGGAGTCCAATCTGGTGATGGGTCTTCCATTTGAGGTATCTTCCTCCCGGGTGGTGATGACGGATGCCAGCCAGTTGGGCTGGGAGGCAATGTTGGATTCCTGGTCTGTGCAGGGTCTCTGGGATCGCCTGCAAGCTGGTTGTTTAGACAACATCCGGGAACTGAAGGCAGTTCAGAGGGATTATCTGGAGTTTGCTTTGGCCCTCCGGGGGCATCATGTTCTGGTCTGGAAGGAAAAACAGGTTGTGATGGGCTATCTCAATCACCAGGGGGGGCTACAGGTTTCGATTCTTGTGGCACCTGGCTCAGGAGATTCTGACATGGGCGGTGGCCACTGTGTTGTCTCTGCAGGTGGCGCATCTCAAGTGGAGAGAGAATTGTGTGGCAGACCACCTGAACAGGGTTTTTACCCCCATGAAGTCAATTTCTCTGTTGACAGAGGTGTGCCGTATGTTGCAGATGAGATTTGGGTGTCCGACGGTGGAGTTGTTCACAGCCAGGGACAATGCTCTGCTGCCCCACTTCTGCATGATTGCTCCCTTTCCGGCGGCTTGGCGAGTAGATGCAAAGTTGTTCATGTGGCCGGACACCCTGCTTTACATGTTTCCTCTGATCTCTTTGATTGCCAGGGTCCTGTGCAAGATCTTCCTGGATAGGGGATTTGTTTTGTTGATTGTGCCGGGTTGGGTTTGCCGCCCCTGGTATCCTCTTCTGAGGGAGCTTGCGGTTCAAGAGTGTTGGGCGATTCCCGACTCCGTATCCTCTTAGGGGTTCGCGTCTACCTGCGGGGTTCTGCGGTGGCTCCATCTTCAGCCCTGGCTCTTGAGAGAGTGAGCCTCTTGTCCTGTGGCTGCTCTGCGGAAGTGGTGGACCTGCTTCAGGGTACCAGACATCCGGCAACTCTTGGGTCTTATACCCGGCATTGGGTGCCCTATTCTAGGTGATGTGTCTCTAAGGGACTGGACTCTGGTTCGGTGGATCCAATCAGGATACTGGATTTTCTGTCGGATGGTTTTACATTGGGCCTGGCTCCATCTATGCTTTGGGTGCTGTGGACGGGTTTGCGGTCTTTTCGTAGTCCTCATTTGAACGAGCTGGATCCCTTGGTAGCCTGGTTCAGCTCTCTGACACAATTCAGTAAGGATCTCAAGACCTGGCTTTTTGAATGAACCACAACACCCAGTCAGACCTGCAACCCCCCCACCCAGTCCACCCAGCACCTTGAGACCCTCAAGGGAGAGTAGCTGCACTTAACAAGCACTGATTGATTGATTGATTCAACTCTCTTGGTTGATTTGTCCTCCCTCGGCCTGGGATCGCCCTCTGGTGTTGCATGCTCTTCAGGTGGCTCCTTTTGAGCTCTTGGGGTCAGTGGACGTGAAGTTCTTGACCATTAAGGTTTTTTTTTGGTGGCCGTTGTGTCCACTGGTCGGATTGGGAAGTTGGGGTCATTTATGCGGTTCCCTCCTTTCTTACGTGTCTTGACGTATTATGTTTTCCTGTGCCTCGATCCTAAGTTCATGCCCAAGGGCCCCTCTTTTGCCAATCATTCCAGGGAGGCCATTGTACCGCCTTCTCTCTGGTGCCTGAGGTGGATGCTGGTCTCCCGCTGTTGGACGTCAGAACGGCAGTGTTGGTTTATCTGGAGTGGACAATGGAGTTTTGCAAGTGTGATAAAATGTTTGTCACTTTTGGCCTGTTGAGTTCCGTCATAAGCCTTCTCTTTCCATCTTGAGTAGGTGGATTACGCAGACAGTCCATCTGGCCTATGAGTCCCAGCGGTCGGAGGTGTCTGCCCGGATCCAGGGGTGGCCCACCCGGGGTATTTCTGTCTCCTGGGTGGTCCAGCTGCTGGGGGTTTTGCTGAGGCTGACCTGCAGGCTGGCTCTGCCTGCGCTTGATTTTCACCCACCTGTTGGTCATCTGTTTTGGCATGTTTGTTTTTTCCTTTATTTGGTGTTTGGATGAAACTTTGTTTCTGCCTTGCACTTTGGTCTGTGGTTTTCATTTTGGTGACTATGAAGCCGCTTTGGCTTTGGTATCTGCTCACTACATAAAGCATGTGGGGAAGAAGACTTCTGAGGAGGTATTGCCCCGGTTACTTACGGTAGTCTTTCTTGCCATATGAGTTCCCATCCCTCCCTTCCCTGTATGACTATCTGCTTCATGTTGTTGGGTGCTGTGGCTTGGTAGTTGAACAGGAAGTGGGGTGGTTCGTGCCTCC
This sequence comes from Triturus cristatus, assembly GCF_964204655.1. Lineage (NCBI taxonomy): Eukaryota > Metazoa > Chordata > Amphibia > Caudata > Salamandridae > Triturus > Triturus cristatus. The sequence goes on along the minus strand of NC_140587.1, from coordinate 707,651,342 downwards.
TCTTGTATGGGTCAGGGGTAAAGGAGGTCGGCCATACTAGGGAGGGATGGGAGGACTAGAGCGCTAAATTGCTTGGAGGGTTCTGTTCGGGAGCTGAAGCTCACTATGTAAAGCATGTGGTGAGGAGGAATATACTCGGAGTAATGAAGATTACCCACGAGTAGCCAAGGAAGTCCCATGTTAGAAGAAAAAGCTGCCACTTGTCAGAAGACATAGCAGGACATTTTACCTCTATCTTTGAAGCAAATTTGATAAGCACAGATTTGAAAGACATATTTATTTATTGCTCATACTTTCCCGACTCACCAAAAGAAGGCAAGTATGATAATCTCTTCAGGGAAGAATGTTTTGTAAGTCCACAAAAACGGCTCAGAAGAGAAATACAGCCTCCTTTGGCAAAATCTAGCAATTGAAAGTTACCAAGAAAAAAGAAAATATGTTAATTTCAACATGACTTGCATGTAAACAATCAATATTGATGATAATAATTCAAATGAGCTTCAAATTCTTACTCTATTATCAGTGCAGCTACAAACATTATATCAAAATATAATAAAAATGTATTGGATATGAATGGTCTTTGTGTAGATTATCAACTGATCATGTACAAGGCTCACTGAGTGTGTTCAATAATACTGCTAAAAATACTGCAAATGTAATTAAGGAAAGGGATTTTGTGACATTTTTATACATTCAAGACATTTTTATGCATTTCAAGAAGCGCAAACTCCCTCCTACTTAAGCCTCATAAATTAAAGAAAACCTTCCATCTATCCTTCTCTGGAATGGCCCCCAAATTCTGGAACTCTCTCCCTCCCTCTGATGACTAGACTCAACCCATCCATATCCACCTTCAAGAAGAAAGTAAAACTCCTACTATCCAAAAGATCCCTCTCACATTGAGGATACTCCTCCTTCACCTCAAGCACGACGATCATTGGCTTGCCTAACATTCCATTCTATCACATTGTCGCCCACACCAATGTGAACCGCATTGTCTCTTCTGCTCTCCAAACCTCTAAACCATGACTAGACACCCTACCAGACTCTGCCTGCTTTAGTATTTTTCATTGATTTTTGTTTAGTTGTATCTACTGTCTTCTTGTCATATACCATTGTTCATGTACTCCGCTTACCAGGTATATCCTAACTTCCTTTAATTCTTCATATACCCCGCTTACAATGTTTACCCAAACAAACTTTTGTTACTCCTGTAAAGTGCTCTGTCACCCACTTGGGTCTTGTTCGTGCTATATAAACTCTTAAAATTCATAAATGCATGAAAAACAAGAAAAGGGGGAATAGCCTGAATTTACGGGAGAGAAAACACATAAAAAGGCCAAGGTAAAGCTTTGAGTCCGACAGCAATCCTCAAGCTTCAACATGTAAAATTTATGTTGAAAAACAGAAAAATCCACAATTATATATATTGTTAACCTTGGGCCTTTGAGAACAAATCTATTTATCGTGGAGCTTTCAACAGGACCTCAATGAATGCCAATGTATTGGTAAATGTGATGGGTATTGACTTGCCTATGGTACACTTTAACAAGATTACACAAAAACATCCTCATAAAAGGCAAATCTCAAGATGAAATTCATCAATCAGCCTGGGATATCAATGTGGCCCTTAAGACACACTTAGAAGGATTTCCATACCAGCACAGATCCCTGTGTCGATGGTGATAGAGTTTATCTATTGGTGGCAGAGATTGAAGCGTGCAATTGAAAATAAACTGATATGACTCTGAAAATGCTATATGACTCACAAAATGCTGAATAAATAAATACAGTCAACGTATATCTTCCCAACATTTGATTCGTTTTAATAAGAGCATATGAAGGCATTATAATGCTTATATACAGCATATAGACATGGACTTGAAAAATCATTATAATCAGTAGTTTAAATAAAAAATTCAAGATACAAAAGTTAATTGATAAATAATTAGTTGATTAGTTAGATGGGAAAGTTGGGGAAGGAAATGTATAATATGAGCTCACCGCTGTTTCTTTCAATATGCATAAACATAGTAGCCCAATGTCTTTGAAAGTCTAGCTCTATACTCACAAAAGATATTGGGATGTTATCTATTCTGTCAATGACTGACCTTGATGTGTGTGCGTGGTAAGGGGTAGGGCATTAGTCTTTTAAAGACAAGAACCCTCACTCACCCAAAGGTGACATGCTTCATCATTGGGTTCCCTCTTGCACACTGAGACTGCAAGGTTCGCAGTGTGGGCTACAACTCTCCCTAAGAGAAGAGGAGCGTGAGGTGTTTTGTTTGTGAATCATCCAGTGGAAGTACGGAGTGAGGGGCAGAGTGCAAATAAAGTGGAAAAAAGTGTATTAAAACTAACTCACAGAAGATCAAAATTATTTTAATAGGTGTCTCCGATGGTTAGGACTAAAAAGCAAAGTGAATAGGGATATGGATGTTCCCTATAAGTGTAAGGTCGACATGTTTATGCCTGAGGTGACTTGTTGGTTCAATGGCATTCATCAGGACCCACTTCTTGTCACTCTGCTATTTAAAGTGAAAATAATATGCGACTTTAATGGAAAAAGAACATACTTAATTTTGATGGCATCAATCTGAGTGGTACCAACTGCAGTATGGTCCACAATCTGCAAAAAGTAGACAACTTTGTTAAACTTCTTAAAACGTATTCCAAATATCCGTGTACATATACAACATTGTGTCGTCCACCTCACAACACACGTGAAAATTCAAAAGTAAATAGGCATGCTTATAAAGCATCTCACCACTAGGGTACTATTAATGTACCACCACCTTCCTGGGGTCCTTTACTGATAGATCTCCAAAATCTGAAGGTGCAGAATTATAAACAAGAATAAAATTAATTCAAATAAAGTTCACAGGACTTAACTCTTCAACAATGTATTCCAAAGTATCCCTTTTAATTAAGACTGAGTGTTCTCATGTCACAATACATGTCTGTAGCTGGTCTCTCAATCGCTACCTGTATCCTTAGTAAAGCCAATATTCTGTTATTTCTTCTGTCACTTTGAATTGTCAAAGCGATCACCAGAATCATTCTCCTCATAAGCAGTCATTTTTTAAAAGTCTTACGTCAACACTATGCTCTTAGTTTTTTCTTGCTATCGCTTAATGCATTTTAGACGAAAGTACAGAGTAACTGACTCTCTACATAGGCCAATTCAAAAAACCAAAATGAAAGTTAAGGTGAAAACGACTGCAACGACAAAGAGTTACCTCACTCGCCAAAGTCACGGGGCAATTGCAAAGCCCATCCTCACACACACACTCCAACCCGGCATCTTCGCCAGACTCAAATTATCAGGTCCCTCTCCCTTGTATGTACCTTATTTAGCTGGATGTCTTTCCATTTCAGTACGGGCCAAAGGGGAACTGCATTCTCACACTGCCGGTATTTTATGTTCTTACTACCGTTTCACGTCGCGTAAGTGAACCGAAGTGCTTGATTACACTTCCTAGTCCCGGGAATCTTGGGAAACGTAGTATTAGTATCTTCGACTATTTCTGAGCACGTTCTGTGCATTTTCTGTATTTAAATCAATATTTGCTTTAAAATTTAAAGGAAATGAGTAAAGCAAAAATAAATGTATTCATGTCAGTCCTGGGCTGTACAGTCTCAGACCCAATTGTTATTTAAAAACAGTCAAATATGTAGTACGTCGGTGACCGAATAACACCACCCACTGTTTCATTATTTGTGGACTACATCAACATATTGTCCTACTGTCTCTCTAGTCCTTTATGTAGTTGGTAGAGATTGGAGGCTATGTGCTAAATATACGTACTACAATATTCTTGAGCACTGAATGTATAAACGATTATTATTTGCAGTCAATTTCAATTTCCAAGCTATTAATTCATAAAAAATCCAAAAGAATCAAAAGCTTCATAGTCACTGGAGGATGTATTCAGAGTGAGCACCAGGGTATATCCTCATTGAGTCCGGTGATATGACTCTTGGTCCGGAACACCCACCTCTGTTCACGTCGGAAGAGGACTCTTTCTAAGGGGCCCATATTGATATCATATTTGGGTTTGTCAATAATGACCCACATAAGATCATATTCTGAATGGGCCATTTCCAAGTAATGTCTGGTCATACGTGTGTTGGATTTTTTGCATCTAAATGCACTTCGGTGTTCAACTATCCTGTGTTTAACTTTCCAAGTGGTCATGCCAATGTACCGAAGCAAACAGGGACATGTTATCATGTAGATTACTCCACTCGTATTGCAGTTAGTATGGTTATTAAGTAACCAAGGTGTCTCTAATGTCATATCCAACTGTGTCCAACTGTGTCGTATGTTGAGTGAAAGGACACACAGAACAGGTACCGCAAGGAAAATGTCCAGTGACTGGAGAACTGCTCCAAAGTGTAGGTTGTTTCAATAGGGGCTGTCTATTCCTGGGTCTTGTGTGGACCAATAAATCACGTAAATTACTACTACGTCTTAATGCAAACAGTGGTTTTTCCAGAGTCAATTTACCAGTGTTTAAAATTTGCCAATTTCTGTTAATGGCTTTTTTGATGTTGTCTGTTAGATTGCTAAAAGTGGTTACACAGACCATCCTATCACTTGTGGGTTTCTCATATGACTCAAATAGGGCTGCCCTATTGTTATTTCGTGCTCTTTTCGCCGCTGTCTGTATCAGTCGTTGCGGATATTGTCTTACAGTCAGATCTTCACTAAGGTTATTAGCATGTTTCTTGTTCTTGATTAATTCTGTACAATTCCTACGTAACCTTAAAAACTGTCCTACAGGCAGATTGGTCAGTAGGGAACGTGGGTGAAAGCTGTGATAGCTGAGCAACGAATTCCTTGCCATGGGTTTCTGAAAGAGTTCTGTATAGATCTTTCCTTCCTTTGGGTCTAGTAGAAGGTCCAAAAAGGACACACTCTGGGTGCTTGCTTCACCAGTGAATCTCAAATTTCTGTCACATGTATTTAACATGTGGAAAAGTCATCTAGAGACCTCTGGTCACCTTCCCAGATGACCAGAATGTTGTCTATATAACGTCTCCAAATCTTTAATTTGTCCTGGAAAGGATTCATGATATTGTATATATATTTTGTTTCAATGCCATGCATATACAAGTTGGCCATACTAGGGGCACAAGTACTGCCCATTGATGTGCCTGTTGTTTGCCAGTAGAGGCTTCCTTCAAAGCTAAAAAAGTTCTCTTTTAATGCCAATCTGGCACACCATAAGACAAAGTCATTGGTTGTTTGGTCTTCTCGACGATAGCCATCTAGAAGTCATCATCTCCAACGTATCGTCTTGTGGAATGTTGGTATATAACAATTCTACATCGTATGGTACCATGATATTGTTCTGAGGATCAAATGGTACATTTTCCAACACTTTAAGAACGTGTTTTGTATCTTGCAGATACGAAGGCATTTCTGCCACTATAGGGCGCAGAAAATGATCAACACATTGAGACAATGGCTCTAAAACAGAGCCAATGCCGGACACTATCAGTCTACCCGGAGGGGGCCTCTGTTCTCTATGTATTTTTGGTAAAATATAGAACGCAGGTGTGTTCTAGGATGTTTCTGAACCAAGAAGTCTGCTTCTCCTTTGGTAATCCAGCCATGATGGTTCCCTTCTTCGACTAAATTCTTAATCTGATGTTGTAGTCGTATCGTTGGGTCCAGCACGATCCGGGTATAGAATCTATTGTTGTTAAGTTGTCTCGAGCATTCTTTGCGATATTCCTCTGTGTCCATAAGGACCGTTACTCCCCCTTTATCTGCAGGTTTGATAGTCACATTAATGTCATTTCCTAATGCTATGATACATTGTTTTTCTTCTTTGGAGATGTTACAAAACAACCTTTTCGCTTGATTTGCAGTGCTCTCATGAAAGTCTAACTATACTGATATTCTTTACCATAAAATGACAGTCTCTAAAAGCATTCTACCAATGTTCAAAGCTTGGGAGCTTAGAGTTTGCCCTCTCGGAAACACAAAAGCTATATATATCAAACTGTTCAATTTATCCAAATCTACACAGCATTATATCTCTGAGTCTTATTATAGCATGTTGTTGAGATTTCAATGACAACCTCTCTGTGATATTGGCCCTATAGATATAGGGTGGTATATGATGCAAATATTTGCAATTGTCTGCTTCCATACCGCATCCTTATGAGCACATTAAATCTTGACATGCACAAAGCTTCGCAGGCATATAATATAAGACAAAGAGAGTTTTAACATATTGGGATTTGACACACAAACTGCATTTTGTAGTACTTTTAGTAGTATTGCAATAGTACTACTAACATACTACAGAATTCTACTCACAAACCTACATGAAGTCTCCCCTTCTGCCTCTCTAAGCTTTTCCTTGCAGAGCTCTCCATCCTGACTGTGAACATTTCCGCATGCATAAGTATACATTTTAGTAGTAAATGTGGGCGGGATGAGGGGAATGGCTAGAAAAGGGGGAATATTTACAACAAAATGGGAAGGGAGGAGTAAGAAGAGTTTTAGGGAAGGCGAGTGATGGGTTTAGGAAGGACTAGGGAGGAGTTTAGGGAGGGACATGCACTCACCCGCAAAAGAGCAAACCCGTTGCTATTCACAAACTACCTTCGATAGTTACAGGCAAAAAGGACCCAAAGCAATCAGAAATGTACACCAGCTCACAGCTGAAGAACGTCCACACATGGCCAACCACAATAACTGCAACACACAAATAGAAAATAATGGAGCTAGGGATTAAAAAAACACATAGGAAATATTGGTAATATAAAGGACATTATTTAAACTTTTTAAAAATATAAATACATTTTATACAATGTTAAAGAAATGTCTATAAATAAAAAATACTGATTGTTATTTTAAAATAGTTTGTTAAACTCTTTTAAATGTATAAAATATGTAACATGAATATTGGTGTTAATAATTGTATACATCACTTTTAATAATTTTTAATACATAATAATAAATACAAAACATTAATTTAGTTTGGCCTTTTTCTTGCATTGAAACTTCAGTAAAATGTATATTGTTAATTTATTATATTCAAAATAATTACAATGTGTGCTTAAAACTAAGTTATTAATGCTGTAAATTTGTTTGTGTTTTACATTCAAAATAAAATAAATCCTTGAAATTAACATTAACATGTAACAAAAACATTTGCTAATTTTCTGAAAGTTTAATAAACTTTTAAACTTTTTCCGATACTTTACCATACAGTGAGCTCTGCAACAATTGTGGAGGTCTTTGCGAAGTGTGAAACGCCAAATAAGTCACTGCTACTGGTAACTTATGGTTGTATTTGACGTTTTTACTGATCCACACCCTATTTCAGTGGTGGGGACATGTAAGTCTACACTTCTGAGTACCTTTGCACTCATGAATGGTGGGAGCAAACACGTTTCCCTGCCCAAACTGATGTGAGCAGGGAAACTCCTCTGCCCAGGATTTGGGCTCCCCGGGACAGAGAACTTGAGCTAGTTACATTCTGATGGGGCTCAGGGAGGGTGGCTGTGTGCCCCCTACCTTTAAAGGTAAGTGTGGTCTTAGGGGATGGTGTCCCTGGGGCTTAGAAAGGCTCTAGGAAGGTAGTTGTGTGGTTCCCTTCCCCTTCTTGTCTTCAATTAGGCCTCCTGCAGACTATAAGTTCTCCCTGGATCTTATAAGGGTTTGGGAGGGTCTGTGCGGCCCCTCTCCCCTTTTTGCACATTTTAGCTCCGAGGATGAGGCCCCCAGGCCTACAATGGCTCGGGGGGGGGCTCATGCCACCTCCCCTTATTTACACATTTCAGTCCCGTAGGATGGGGTCCTTGGGGCTGCCATCGACCAGGGCGGGGGACCATGCACACCCTCCCCTTACTTAAAGCACAAGACCCTGGGGAATGGGTCCCTGAGGCCCAAAATGGGCTTGGGTAGGGAGGCCCTACTGATGCCACATCCTGAATTTTTTTTTTTAAATGGCTGACCATCATTATGTTTTTTTCCCCCGCGATCTTGCAGGAACCAACATTTTTGTTATATTTAGGCCCTAGGGGTATCCCTACCCTGTCTACCATTGAGTTCGGTAACAATAAACATCTGTTATTCAGCGCCAGGACACCTACGGGTAATCGTGCGCTTTACAAATACACATTTATGTTATGTCTCGTTATAAATATTTTTTTAAACTTCAGGACAGGAGACTAAGTCCTCGAGTCCTGTAGTAACTGCCAGCAACATTTTTCTCATGTTGCTGAAGGCCAAATAGAGCCCTACTCCAGCGTGAGCAAATTGGCCCTAGGGAAAAAAAGCTCCCTAGGCCAATCAGACCACTCTATTTTTCTAAAACTGGTTCAAGGGACTCTTTCGGTTTGTTAAAACCAACTGTCCAGATATTCAAATATTTTTTAACCTTCATTTTTCAAAAACTACTCAGCAAACTTATATCAAATCACAAAAAGAACAATCTGTGGGTCAATTTTGGTGTAATTCCATTCATCATTTTTTACAGTAGTGCTGCTTAAAGAAGGCTATGGAAAATACATGGGGAAATTTGCTTTTGGAACCCCTTTTATCTCAGCCTCTTCTTGACAGATCACCCCAAAACTATCCAGGAAGAAGCTGAGGTGAACTTGCTGTTTTTTAGGTAAATTAAGTGAAGATTTCTCAAACGGCACCAAAGTTATTAGCAACCCAAAATATGTTTCATTTATGGGAAAGCTCACCTAACTATAACTACCCAGTGGCAAATGGGAAGCAATAGTTGGGTATGGGTAATTCTAACCTGCCCCCTTATATCTTTTGAGTTGTATGTTTTGGGACTCAGGATCGAGTCTCTTAGTCTTAAAATGGTGGTCACACCTTTTCCCTAAGGTGGTGGCCAGCCAATCACAATGCATGATTGAGCACTCTGATCCACAAATCTGTCACGGATCCGCTGCAGCGTAAAATATACAACTTTTTAAAGCCTTAATTCCTCAAAAACTACTCAACGGAATTATACCAAACCACAAAAGGCACTCTTTCTGGACCAAGATATAGCTCACTGCAAGTTTTGGTGTAAATCAGTTTGGGCTGTATCTGTGTCTAAAGTTTCTATGGAAAAATGAATGGAAAAAATGCTTTATCATTGCCCCCGCTTTCCGGATCACACCAAAACTTTCCAGGAAGCAGCTGAGGTGAAGTTTTTAAAAAGGTTTGTGAAAATTCATCAAATGGCTCCAAAGATATAGGTAAACCAAAAAAATGCATTGGCTATGGAAACTACCCAGTGGTATATACATTGTAAATACATATTATTTTATATGATTTATTTTAAATTAAATCTATTCATAAATTGTAGCAATTTTTAATATATAATGTATACATATTAACATTTTGTGTATGGTGGGAGTTATATTTTCAATAAATCTTTAAAAAAGACATTTTAATTAAATGTAGTATACTTTATTTTTTAAGTCAAAATCTGGTTCATAGTGCTGTAGCATTTAAAAAAAGTAATCTACACACACACAAACACACACACACATATTTATATATATAACTTTGCATCCAACATCAACAGGGGTCAGAGGGAAGCCCTTAAAATGTTGCAAGAGGACCATGACATTATTATCCAACCCTCTGACAAAGGGGGGAATGTGGTCCTCTGGGATGTCAACAAATATAACCAAGAGGTACTCAGACAGCATGACCACAGTGGAAACTATGAGAGGACTGCTCCTCAGCCTTACAAACACTGTGTAGACACAAATTTATCTTTACTTCCCAGATGGAGAGACAGAGGACTACTGACCACAGAGGAATTTGCATTCTCTGTGTGAAGCAACCAGTGGTCCCCTGTTTTTACATGCTGCCTAAAATTCATAAGAATAGGGAAGACCTCCTGGCAGACCTATAGTTTTGGACTCTGACAGTCTCCTTGAACACATCTCGATGTATTTAGATTTTTTTCTGCTGCCATATGTCCTGGCCCTTCCGTCTTACTGCAGGGATAGCACTGACTTCATCACCAAGGTACAAAACATCCCATGGCAATCACATTTCTTACTGGTAACGATGGATGTCAAAGCCTTATATACTTCATTGATCATACTTTGGGTATTGAGGCCTGCAAACTTTTCTTCAGGGACAAACCTATCTTCAAGTTTGATCAAACTGCAATGTTACTTGAAATGTTAGAATTTTGTTTGAACAATAACTTTTTTGTATTTAACGAATCATGGTTTCATCAGCTGGTCGGCACTGCGATGGGCAGTTGCTTTGCGCTGAGCTACGCCTGTATTTTCATGGGGTGGTGGGAAGCGAACCATGTGTGGATAGAATAAAATTAACAATGGACGAGGCACATTACACTATGGAAAAGATACATTGATGACATGTTAATCATATGGGAGGGTCCTAGATGTGATTTGGAAGACTTTTTACTACACATTGGACACAAAAACTTAAATGTGTCATTTACACATAAAATACATAACACCAGGATGGATTTCCTAGATGTGTCAGTTAAAATATGTGAGGGCCAATTACACTCTAAACTATTTCGCAAAGAGACAGCTGACAACAGCAATTGCAGCAGTGAATCCAAGTATGAGGCAGAAAAGAAAAGGATGATTTTGCGATTCAGGGCTAGGGGTTACCCGGCTAAAGTGTTAAGGACAGCGAGTGAGACGATATCACAGCTGGCGAGGGACACCTTACTGACCCAAAAAAATAAGAACAGATGAGGGTCAGACACCAATGCGACTCATCACGACATTTAACAATGAAAGTCAGGCAGTCAGGAAGGTAGTGGCGCAGCATTGGCATCTTTTCAGAAGTGACCCCACCAGAGGGAAATCTGTAAGCAAATTTCCGCAAATCACATATCGGAAACCAAAATCATTACGTGATATCCTGGTACACAGCAATACAGGTACATCCAGCAGAAGAGAGGGATAGTTGCATGAACAGAAAGGCTTTTACAAATGTGGGAAGTGTAAGTCGTGCAAAAGAAGCATCAGTGTCAAAATATTCACCACAGCAATGGGCAAACAAAGATGCATTAACAAATTCATGACATGTGGGAGTAATTTTTGCATCTATGTCCTCGTATGCCCATGTGGCCTTAGGAATGTTGGCAGCATGATAGGCCCAGTAAAAAACACTAATTTTGGAACACTACAGGGCAATAAAGAATTTGGATCAGACATACCCTGTTGCCAGACATTCAGCCAAAATGCATAAACAGGATGCTGAGCTTCTTGTTTTCTTTGCCATTGACAGGATCGAGAGAACAGTCAGAGGTGGGAACAGGGAGAGACATCTGCGACAGAAGGAGTCTGAATATATTATTCAACTCGGTAGCAAGTTTCCAGGAGGACTCAATGAGAGTGAGGAGCTTCATATACTCATCGGCTGATGTGGTATTTTACTGAAATTTTATCATTCCATTTCCCTCCCCCTTATGATTCAGGCTTTGAGTTGTTCCCACACCAACTTCAAACTGGTGTTTCCACAGTCATCCACCGTAGAGCCGTATCTTTAGTTAATTTGGCATGGCGGTGCCCCTCCTGACATTCATAGGGTCTGGCTCATTTAGGGTCCCCCGCTCTGTCCCCCTGACCTCTTCCTTTTGAGAGTCTTTTCAATAATGCTTTCATGTGTCTTATATTTTCTTTAGATTGATACACTATCACTTTATTGCTCGTTTTTCGAGGGCGTGAACCCTTTTTACGTGTTTTCTGGTTTCCAGATATGAGGAAAAGGGTTATAATTTCTTGATTGGATTGTTTCTTGCATCATTTTCAAATCTGTATAAGGCCACTTGGCCTCTATTTATGCTCCATGGATATTGCTGAGTTGGTGAAATGGGGTCTCAATCATATATTTAGCCACTTGGCTGAAATCTGGATATGTCATGATTTGACTGTTTTCAAATAGTTGTATCTGGTGAGGCCACTGAAAGGACCTACCTCAGTGACTCAGGTTTTGGCATGAGAGTTCTCGTGTCAACCATGGGGCAGCATTCTGATTTGTATGACAATGAGATTTGAGTTCCTGATTTTGTTTGCATCTTTAAACAAATTTAGAGCTATTTTACATTTGTGGAAAAGATTGTATTTATCAAATGCAATATACAATGTATGCACATCATGCTTTATTAATTTGCAAAGTCTGTTTTTACATTGCCTTGATCCTGAGATATACTGGTAATAGTAGTATTTTTTCTATTTTCTCTCACCCAGTTGCCTATGTTTATGGGCGATGGGGCACAATATGGAAATTGGCCATGACGAAGACCTGCTTAGGTTGAAACGCGTTGCTGTAATAAACACCTTGAAAGTGCCGTTTTCTGTGTCCCACTCATTTGTGTGGCACTATTGCTAGCAAATTTTATCCGTGCGAATGGCACCAGCCCCGATTGGTGGACATGGCCATGCTCCCTACGGGAAACTCTTTGTGTAGATATATATATATGTTCTTGGATCTTTTCCTGTGTGAATTTGTGACCAGACTGCCATCTTATATTCAGGACACAAATGACTTTTTACGTAAGATAAGTGATAACTCTTAGTGCAGTACATACATCATGACAACAATGGATGTCAGTTCATTGTATACATCCATCAAATATCAGTATGGCATAGAGGCCAGTTATCATTTTTTAGGAGCTTGCACATTAATATATTTACAGCATGCTATGATGCTCATGACCATGTTAAGATTATGCCTTAGAAACACACAGGAACGCCTGGGTCTAAAATATATGGATGAGTGCTAAAGGGGTGCTTCATCATACGGTACCTACCTTGCATTATGAACCTAGTCATAATGTGGGCTACAACCCCTTACTCTGAGAGGGAGGAGCTCAGGGATGTTTTGTTGAAAAGAGAGGCATACTAAACCTTAGGAGAGCAGGGTGTGATGAGGGGTGAGAAACCAAGATATAATGTGAAGTAAATCTAACTCAAGGGTGCACAATAAGATTTATTAGGGCACCCCTTGACCAGGATTAAAAACCAAGCTGTGCTGGGAAGGACTTCATCCTGTTGCAGAGAGAAGAATTAGGCCAAACGTTTTCAGCCTTGTACCCTCATAGAAGTGTTGAGGACTACTTCAGGACCTTGTGAATACTACTATGCAGTGTGTGTAACTAAAATTCTGCGATGCTAAATCAACAAAAGTTAAAGTATACAAAGCTAGTGGAGAGCCACTCTATCAGAGGTCCACTGGTGGGTATTACCTGAAAAAAAAGACATATTTCAAAAGCAAGTTTGTTCAGTGCGGCATAGCTCTCATTCCAAAAATGCTTTTGGCTCACAGAGGAGATTGTGGAACAAATATCAATTAGCGGTAATTTTAACACCAACACACAATGTGCTAAAAAGGTGAAAAACATTGGTACTCTCTTACTCGCAAAAGTCAGGTATAGTGCCTCAACTATACCGTGGCACGAAACTCAAAGCGGCATCAAGTCCTAGGAAAAATGAGGGTAGATTCAACTCATATTTCAATATACGGTTGTGGATCAAACCGACAACTCAATCGCAGACTCTAGATATAAGTTCTAATGTAACTGGTGATTTCGAACATGAAATTGGAGGCAATGACCATAAAAACATTCTACTCTTCGATAATATTTCAGCATATCAGACCACTCCCAGCGCATTTACCACATATGCACTGTCCATGTGAACATCATCCTAGCTTGCATAAATGCTCTCTGCAGTCTCTGTACAACGGGCATGCATAAGGAGATGTATTTCCATATGAACTATGCATGCACAGTGACCCACAGCTTGACCGCCACAATCCTCTTCACGTACAGACACCCAAAACCAAAATAATGGGGTTGCAGCAATAACTCACACTTTCTATTGGAGAGAGAGTTAAGCAAAGAATGTGCTAAATAAAGGGTTAATCCATAAACATGCTATACAGTGCTGACGTAATAATGACTATATATTTTGAAGTTGTATTAATGAAATCCCAACACCCCTCGAGACTCTGGTACTGCCTGTGTCTAATAACCCGGTGGGGGGGAAGAACAGACCTCTCTCTGGCTGGCCGCCCCCAAATCCCCTTTGGGGAAGAGGGGAGAAGCACAGTCCACTGACACCAGGTTTGTGTGAAAAAGGCCGCTTTATTGAAACAGGTGCACATCACAAAAACAACCTTTAGCCTTACAAAACTACCACCTAACTAACTACACAAAAATAATCCTATCTTAATCTACCCCCCTCCCTAAGATGTTCATCTCCCTTCATATCAACTTAATACCTCAATATTGTATCTGCTCCAGGGCTGGCTCCGAGTTTTTGTGTTAAAATGGCTACACCTCTATATAATTTTTAGGGCCAGACAAGTGCCAGGTGTGGACAATGACTTTTGTGATGGTTTATCTTGTTCACAGTGGGAGAGATTCCATGGGCGGGCCACGGAAGCGGACAGAGTCCGGACATGGATGCCGCAGGACCTCTGGTCAACAAGAGAGAAAGGATGCTTCAGCTGGTAGAAGGTTCTTTAGCCACGTTGACAAGGACAGCTTATGACCAGGCCTGGGTTGAATTCTTAGTGAGTGGGTCCAGGAGGCCAGAGGGTTTGAATAGGACAGAAGATATTGTTCAATTCACAATGTTCCTCTAGGAAAAGGGCAGTCGAGGGTTACTATTTCTGGAAAATTGGCGGGCATTGTAATTATGGGCAAGCTGCTTTGGGGTTATGCCCTATCAGCTGGTGAGCTGGGTAAGAGGATTTTAGAGGACTGGGACAAGGAGCTGGGCAGCACATCCCTACAAGAATGTTGCTGACATTAGATATCCTCCCCAGAGTTTGAAGGGGGGGTAATGAGTCTACGCTTTTCTGTGCCCTTATGTCTTGGATGTACAGGTTGCTGAACTGCTAGGGGGTAGGGAGTTCAGGGGTTATTTGGCAGGAGGTCAGACAGTAGGAGGACGGAATAAAGATTTGGCTCTTTAAGTCTAAAATAGATCAGAGGAGTGAGGGTAGGGCCATTTGGCTTAGAAGGTACCCAGAGGCCAAGCTCTTCCCAGTTCGCTGGGGGGAAGCTATTCGGCCCAGGACAGCGTAGGTATTCCAAGAAAAATATAGAGAGGCAGTTACACTTTATCAATTGGTTTTTTTTTTAACAATAGTTTTGATTGATGACAATGTTGATACAGTACAAACGTCATTTCTTTGCTTTATTCAGAGATCAACTTCAATACAATGAACGTTTCGATTATCCCTTCACTTGGTTGCATACTATGAGTTTCTACTACTCCAATCTTCCGGTGCCCCTTGCTCATCACAAAGGAAGGGGGGGTAGGAAGGGAGGGAGGAGTGCAAATATTCCCTCTATAGTCATTCCACCTGTCCCACATTTGCGTCCATTTCTTAGAGCAGCCCGAGATTCATATACAGTTTTTTCTCTTAATATGCACCAGCCCATGTCTTTCTTCCATGCCTTTACTGTTGGTGCCTCTTGTGCCCCCCACACTCTTGCTGTATTTTGCTTAGCTACTATCATACTTAGAGTCGCCCAAGTTTTCTCTTTGTTACCGATGTCCGGAGGTTCCCAAATGTTTAGCAGGCACCTTTTAGCCTCTGGTTCCAAGTTTGCTCCGAGTGTTTCTTCCATGCAATGTAGCACTTCTACCCAGTGTCTTCTAATGTACACACATTCCCAAATAATATATATAAATGTGCCCTCCCGTTTACATTGCCCTCACACTCAGGAGCCACCCTGTAGCCCATCTTGACCGGTGCCGGGCCTTAGAGGTAAATTCTGTGTAGTATTTTGAATTGCACCAGTCTAAGCCTGGAAGAAATTGCCACTTCTTTGGGAGATGGCTTTGAAATATTTGGTCCGCACTGGGTTAGGTGAGTTTTGCAAGACATATAAAAAGCGCTGCAAGGACATAATTTTGAATGGTGCAGCTTGGCCCAATAATGACAGAGGGAGAGTTTTCCAATGTCTTACAGCACTCTTAAAATCGTTATTTAAATCCCTCTGGGGCTCCTGCCACCTCGTATCCTGTGGGCAGGGGTGGGAACTTCCCCTTCAGTACAAAAATCACTGATTTGTTGCAGTTGATTGTGTAGCCCGAATATTTACCAAAATTTGTGAATATGTTTAGGACTCTATGTATCGATGCTTTGGGCAACGCCGGATATAACAGTATGTCATTTGCGTAAAGGAAAATACGGTCCTCCCATCCCTCTGACCATCTCAGCCCCCTTATTATGGGGCCATTTCGAATCTACAATGCCAGTGGTTTCAACATCAATGAGAAGCGCAACTGTGACAAGGATGCAGCCTGGTGTTGTCCCCCTTCTGAGAGCAAAGACTGGGGATTTTATATTGTTTACTACTACCTGTGCCAGTGGGTCGGAATATAAAAGTTTTATCCAGTTCATGAAGTTGGGATCAAATCCCATTTTGCCCAGGACACTGAAAAGATAGGGCCATTCAATTGTAATGAATGCCATGGTGGCGCCCAGGGACATCACCACTGTATCCTCCCTCAGAGTATCAATTCTCCCCATTACCCAGTGTAGTCGGCGGAGATTTAGTGAAGTGTTTTTTGTGGCATGAAGCCTGATTGATCGGAGTGGACCAATTTTGAGATAACTGGTACCAAACGTGTGGTCAGTAACTTTGCTAAGATTTTGACGTCTGCATTGAGCAGCCAGATGTGCCGATACAAAGAGCATTTGTTTTTGGGCTTAACTTCCTTATGTATGACTACCAAAGTGGCAAGTCTCTGATCTCTGGGGAGTTTACCCACCTCACAACTCTCTGAGTTATTTGCTTTGAGATATGATCCCATTTTGCTGGGCATTAATTTGTACAATTCTTTGGAGAGGCCGTTGGGACCCATTGCTTTCCCTGACTGTAGGCCCCTGATGGCTTGCGCTACTTCTTCGTTTGTGAATTCACTTTCTAGTAGTGTCAGGTCATCGGCTGATAGAGAGCCATATCCGACAACAAAGCCCTCGATTCCCTTGCTGGGAGGGTAGTCTTGGATTTATGTATTTGTCGATAGAGCTTGGCAAACTCGTCTGCTATATCCTGCGGGTCCCTTAACTTTTCTCCTGTTTCTACGATGAGTTCTGTTACCAAACGGTTCTCGTGGCCCCCTTTGTTGAGCCAAGCCAGTAATTTTCCTGCCTTATCCCCTACTTTGTATAATCTGCTGAGCCTGTCCCTGCTAAGTGCTATTGCAAAAATCAGTAGCCAAATTAGTATATTCTTTCCTTTTCATATCTAGTGTATGCTCAGTTTCCTCCTCCCCATTTCTCCTCATCTCCCTCTCTAATTGTAGGATTTCTTCCTCTAGCCTGATAAGGTCTGCATTTTATTCCTTGCGTGCCCCTGTTATTTGAGAGATCGTGTGGCCCCTCACCACTGTCTTGAAGGCCTCCCAGAGCGTATGGGCTGACCCCACGGAGCCTTCATTCTCCTGAAAGTAAAGCTATATTTCCCATGTAATTTGTTCCTTTACTGACGGGATTCTGATGTTCCAAGGGTTTATTGGTGCTATTCTCCCCGCCTGCTGTTCTCCAACTACCACATGGGCCCATATCGGGGATTGATCCGAGATACCCCGCACTAGGTGCCGCACCTCTTTAATTTGTCCTACCTGGTCTGCTGGAGTAAGGATATAGTCTATCCTGGATAGACTTTTGTGGGCTCCTGAGTGGAATGTGAACTGTGTCTCGCTGGGATGGTGAACGCGCCATGCATCCACCGATCCCATCGCTCCCAGAAAGTTGGGGAAGTGCAGCCGTGAGGATTGTGTGTCTCGAGGGGGGTGTCCGTCGAGCTGCCCCAACACAACAGAGTTAAAATCCCCTCCTATCAACAGCCGACATTCAGGGAAAGTAAGCAGTATGTTTCCCAGATCCTTGAATGCTAGTGTGTGAAGTGCAGGAGGTACGTACATCGATACTATGGTGAGTGCACAACCCTCCCATCTCCCCGATACCATGGCGTACCTACCCAGTGGATCAGTCCAGGTACGATCAAGCGCCATTGGGAAGGACTTTCTCGTCATGATCCCTACTCTTCTGGATCCAGTGGAGAATCCGGAGTGCACCACAAGTTGATATCCCCACCTAGCTAGTGCCCTACAAGTATTGCCTATTAAATGTGTCTCCTGTAATAACACCATCTCGGGGGAGTGTCTTTTTTTATAAACTGCAGTAGTATCCCTCTTTTAAGCTTGACCCCGAGGCCACTACTGATGGGCCCATTCTTGTGTTTACTTGTTTCCCCCTCCCCTGTGGCTATCCCCTCCATGCCTCGGCATTCACTCCCATTCCTCAGTGTGGTCATAGACCGGAAAAGGCCATGAGGTTCTGCACCAATCACTGTACCACCCCTACTTCCCATGTTCTCCTGTGCAGTGCTGTCATCTAACCTATATATTAAACCTAACAATAACCAACACCCCCCCCCCTGCTCCCCTGCTCTCTGGGCTTAGAACTGCCTATGTCGCCAACTATGCAGACTGCCTATTGCCCTAACCCCAAATTATTTGAGTTATGAGAGGGTGGATTAACTTCTCCTTTGCCTATCGTCTTTACATATGTTGGTACATACAATTCAGCTTCGTTATTTGAAACATTATAGATAGTCACTTAGCGTTCTCCAGCCACCGTTCCCAATGGTGATACAGCACCCATGTGACCTTCAGGCGTCTTCTTTATTCCTCTGGGTTTTCCTACTTATCAATTGTTGATGATAATGCGTAGGGCATTGGACATGGTTCTGCTTGGATGCAGCAGGTTTTGGCGCGCACTCGTTTAGGATAGGGATGGCCATGGAAGTAGGTTGGCGGGGTTGGCAGCAAGGGTTCATCATGGAGTTGGATGGAGTTGGGTAGGTGGTTCTCAAACTGCTTTAGGAAATATGTTCGGAGGTGGGAGGGATCATACTAATGCAATAGGGCAGGTTGCCAACTTTTGTTTCTGTTTCAGGTTCTGTCTCGGTGACCCCAGTTGGCAGGTTCGAACATATGGATTGTGGGCCACTCTTTCGTTAAGTGGGCAGAGCGGCATGCAAGGTCCACAGAACATGGGATCAATCTACGTTTTAATAATCACATTTCACATTAGTTGGTATGGTAAAGAAAACGGTTGTATGACATAATTTCGAAAGACAGAAAATCGACCTACAAAAATATCGCAACAAAAATATCATGGTCAAGAATATCGACATCCTATCTACAACATGGTAAGTACAAAAATATCGATAATTTAATATCGATGTCAAAAATATCGTAATTAAAAAATATCGTTTTTTTTACTTTAAAAATATATGTAAAATAAACCAAATAATACTTATAAATAAAAGAAACATAATCAAATATATTTTATAATATGTAAAATTTAGATTTAATATATATAATTAAATAAAACTTTAATAAAAAAAATATACATAATATATAATATATACACTTACTTAATAATCACTTTTAATAATAATTTCTGTAACATATAAATTATTAAATATTTTTTTAAATTACCAATACATCTATACACATAAAACAATAACATTAACAAATATTAAATAATTACATATAGCAAATAATAATCAATATTTTTAATTTGAATAATTTTTATTATAAATTATATATTACAATAGCTAAAATATTACAAAACATATTAAATATCAGTCACAATAAAACTACTAGTCCAACTCCAACAAAAACAACAGTAAGGAAAATGTTGGATAGCGTAGGGGTAAAAATAACTATTCCAACTCCCGAGAGTGCAACAGTAGGGAACACATTGGATAGCGTAGGGGTAAAAATTACTATTCCAACTCCAGAGAGTGCAATAGTAGGGAAAGTGTTGGATAGCGTAAGGGTAAAAATTACTATTCCAACTCCAGAGAGTGCAATAGTAGGGAAAGTGTTGGATAGTGTAAGGGTAAAAATTACTATTCCCACTCCAGACAGTGCAACAGTAGGGAAAACGTTGGATAGCGTAGGGGTAAAAATAACTATTCCAACTCCAAAGAGTGCAACAGTAGGGAAAACGTTGGATAGCGTAGGGATAAAAATTACTATTCCAACTCCAGAGAGTGCAATAGTAGGGAAAGTGTTGGATAGCGTAAGGGTAAAATTTACAATTCCCACTCCAGAGAGTGCAACAGTAGGGAAAGCGTTGGATAGCGTAGGGGTAAAAATTACTATTCCCACTCCAGTAAGTGAAACAGTAGGGAAAGCGCTGGATAGCGTAGGGGTAAAAATTACTATTCCAACTCCAGAGAGTGCAACAGTAGAGAAAGCGCTGGATAGCGTAGGGGTAAAAATTATTATTCCCACTCCAGATAGTAAAACAGTTGGGAAAGCACTAGATAGCATAGTGATTCTATGAACATTATAACCAATTTAATAATTTGTTATAAAAAAATTGCATGTTAACCATGTATTTTTAAAATAATTATTATTAAATACGAATTATATAAAATAAATATTTAAATAAATAACTTTAAATTACATCCCACACTATTCCCCCTTTAACACACAACACACTACACATACAAAATACACAATAGATTTAAATATCAATTTATCTCTTATTTACAATTAATAATACATTTTTTATAATTAATATAGTTATTAATTGACTAATTAATGCATATTAACTACGAAATTACAAATATTCACCTATTAATTATTAATTAACAATACATTAATTAGTAATAACAACAAATAAAATACAATAATACATTATTTATATTTACTATATTTAACTAACTAATAACAATTATTTATTAATAATTACAAATAAATAAAAAATATCATTATTTATTTTATTTTAATTACATCCCACCCTATTCCCCTATAAACCCACAACCCACTACACATAAACATTCACATAATTAATTTAATTATCAATTAATCACTTAATAAAATTAAATCACCAATTAATTACTAATTAACAATTAATTAATTAACAATAACAAGAAATAATTATTAATAATAAAATAATTATAATGTATATAATTAAGCAATTAATAAAATTATTTTACAATTAATAATTAATTAACAATTAATTAATCAATTAATAATATTATTTACCAATTATTAATTAATTAACAATTAATTAATCATAAATACCAATTAAACAATACATATTCATTAATTATAATTAAATTACTTCCCACCCTATTCCCCTATAAACCCACAACCTGCTCTGATACTAAAACGCTAAATTAAATTTAAAATAATTATTAATCTCTAAACATTTATTTTTAAATTTATTAAAATACATTACAATAATCTTTAGCATACAAATAAAATACATATTAAATTACATTACACTAAATAAATATCGATATTATTGACATCGAAATTTTTGCTTACGATATTACTTACATCGATATAACTTACTTCGATATTATTAACTTCGATATGTTATGTTATGTTATGTTATGTTATTTGTACACTTCTATAGCGCACGGCCACTCCACTGGAGTATCCCGGCGCTTTAACGAAGACTCCCAACCGAAGATGGGGAAAAACATAACACCAAAAGGGCATACAAACACAGAAACAGCATCGAGATTACGGGAAGAGCAAAGTCTTAAGAGCCTTGCGGAAAGACAGAAGACTAGAAGTCTGTCTTAGAGAGATTGGAAGATCATTCCAGGCATGAGGGGCTAAGTGACGAAAAGATCGTCCTCCTGCTCTTGCTCGTTTGATAGTGGGAACACTCATCTTTGATAAGGACGAGGATCTAAGAGATCTGGGAGGGGTATACCAGGACAGTCGTTTGGAGATATATTTGGGGCCTATGCCATGCAAGGCCTTGAAAGTCGTGGTCAGAGTTTTAAATAGAATCCTTTTTGCAACTGGAAGCCAATGCAATGTGGCAAGAAGATCCGTGGCTCTGACTTTCCTTGGAAGACCAAAAATGGCTCGGGCTGCAGAATTCTGGGCGATTTGCAGACGCCTGACCAAATATTTTGGAAGTCCCAGAAACAGAATGTTTGCATAATCCAGCCTGGAGCAGATCAGTGCCTGGACAATAATTTTTCTGTGCTGGATAGAGACTAGAGGGAGAAATTTGCGAAGCATCCGCAGGATGCCGAAACATTTCCCAGTAAGAGAAGAAATATGTGGTCCGAAAGATAGCTTGTTGTCAATCACCACTCCCAAATTTTTGCCTTTCACAGACGAGCTAGTGGGAGGAGACATATCTTTCGGCCACCAGGTTTTCCAATCGGGTTCAGATGTACAGCCAAAGAAGAGCAGCTCCGACTTGTCTGCGTTGCACTTCAGCCCATGGCGTCCAAACCACTCAAAGACAGCACTCAAACATCCGTTGACCTGGACACTATCAAACTGACCATCCCTGTTACTTACAAAGAGGAGCTGGGTGTCGTCACCTTGGGATCGATATTCTGTCCATCGATATTCTTGACTTCGATATTCTTTACCTACGATATTAAAAACACGATATTATTGTAGGTCGAAATTTAAAACTCGATATTTTGGCTAAACACCAAAGAAAACATGAGACGGGGGAGCGTCTTCCTCACTTGAACAAAATTATGGTGGGGGTTATTGTCCAGATATCCTATTGCTCCACTTAGGCAAGAACGATTTAGTTATCTAGAAGGGGTTAGCCTTGAGAAAGGACATAAAGGCAGATTTGAAGGAGATCCACAGGTGGTGGGCTGGTTGTTATGTGTTATGGTCTGAGCTTGTGCCTGAGAGAGTGTGGTGGGGGGCCAGTGAAGCCAGCAGCTGAAGCTGAATAAAGAAATGTGTTTCTTTTGTAGGGACCTCGGTATAAGTAGGATTGAGCATTCAGACCTCCTGTATGACAATACAGAACTTTTCCACCCAGACGGTGTGCATTTGTCATTCATTGGTATGCAGCTTTACTAGCTGCAGATTAAGCTGGTTTTGTCTGATGCGCTTAACATCAAGTAGATAGAGGACCAGGAGGTTAGCGGCGGGCCTGGGGGAGGGGGCAGAAAAAGGGGGGGTGCAGTCTTAGCACAGCCCACCCTCCTTTTGCTGGTTGGCGATTGGCAGAGAAGTTGCCGGGGTTTACGGAAGTTTATAGCTGTTGGCAGCGGCAGTTCAGGCTGAAAGGAAATGGGTAGGCAGGTTCACGACTGGAAGAGACAGGTTGTTGAAGGTTAGGTAGGAAAGTTAATGGGCAAAGACGTTAATAGATGTAGAAAAGAGGGATAGGTTGTTAGGAGGTCTCTTATCTCCTGGAGGCCTCGCACAAGCTTCCAATGTTCAAGCGGATAGCGCGCTTGGTGGGGTATTGTCATATTTCCTCATCGCGCCCCGCCGGGCATGAAGGGCTCATTTCCCTCATTCTTGCTGCTGTCCCCCTCCCTGGGGCTATTCTCCGAACTCGAGAGTGGCCCTGCCTGCTCACCTGAGCATGACAGTGGTTTTCTGGGGTCCAGTGAGGATGCAACCCCACCTGCTGCCTTCTGGACAAGGCGACCCCGGGGCTGTGGCACACCCTCCACCAATAAATTCAGGTACCGGGCTTCAGATACGAGCTTCACCGCTTGGGCCACCAGGTCTGCCTGAGCGCTGCTTGATGCTGCCATCTTGAAGAAAACCATCCAACACAAAATGTAACCTTGCACTTGCTACAAGAGCAATATTTCTGCTACCAGGTACCAGCCACCGTGTCACCAGACAAATTACCACAAAAAGACTGATTTTAGAACCCTGGGACCCCAAGCAGTCATCAGACTGCTCCACTTCACCAAATAACCCAGAGTCTGGTCGGCTGTCCCACAAATCCCCTATCACTTATGCTTATACTACCTTCTTGACTTTAAGTTTATGTACAGCTTACATTTAATATTGAAGCAATGCCAGCTCAGCCTAATTACAACAGACTTAGGGCCTGATTTAGATCTCGGCGAAATATAAATCCCATAGAATATTATGGGATTTATATTTCGGTGGATGGGAACTCCATCACCGTTGTGACGTAGTAACCTGTCCGCTGAAATCTAAATCAGGGCCTTAGTGTCAAATGTGACATTTGAAAGTAAAAGCCTTTCCCTGCAGGCATGTGACATTTAAGCTGCCTGTGCCATAAATGAAATGCACATTATACAGCTAACTTACAATGATATCAAATATGCAATATATTAACAACAAACAAATGGTTTGCATGCTTTAGGGAATGGTACCTGCAGGGGGAGTTGTTTGGTAGAACATCGCTTCAAAGAAGTCCAAATAACAATTACTCAGCGTCCAACAATCAGAATAATCCATGCTAAACATGGCAAAAAGAAGGATTTCTTGGAACACAGAACAACTTTTCGTTTACTTGGCAAGGTTTGGGTGGTAATCATAATGTCTTTAGTGACTTGGAACACCCTCTGATATCCAGAGGTCCACAATTAAAAAGCACAGGATTCTACGATGTCACCCAGGCCATTTTCCAATAAAATCTCTGAAGGAGCTCACCAGACACACTCAGAATCTCAATTGTGTAGCATTTTCTGGTATGTGTGCTTGAGCCAATATTTGGACATGATCATGAAGGAAGGAAGGAAGGAAGGAAGGAAGGAAGGAAGGAATCAATCAATCAATCACGGAATCACAATAGCCACACATATTATTTCACAGATTTTGTATCCTCCTGCCTGATTCGCTCTAAAATACTCCTGACTAGCCACAGGAGAGCCCTGTTCTGCAGGACATTTCTTCTCTGGTACTGAATTCACTATTGTTTCTGTCAGAAACTGAAGCTGATCATCAGCGGCCACTCTGCTGGAACCATCAGGGCACTACATGCTCTAGAGCAGCATGACATCCAGCTCCTGCAAAGCTTTCCATGTGCTCTGAGGCAGATTTTAGCAAATCCACCAACATCTGTAAATCTACAAACAATAGAATCTTAAATATAAGATGCGTCCAAAATCCCTTTTTTTGTCAATCATTCCCTTCATAACCAACGGCAAAAAGTACAATAAATGGAAACTGGAATCTTAGCAGCTCTTCATAAACCCCAGCTTTCTTTGCAGCTGTGGCCTGTGTATAATCCTTTTATGAACTGGTTCACCAGGGCGCCTGATAAAGGTCAGAATCTCGTGAATGTTGTCGCAAAAGGTGCTTTACCGGGCATTGGCCAGTCCACGAGAAAGGCGCAATACATTTTTCTTAATGTACAAGCACAGGTTGCACATAATAACCTAACAAAATACAATGCTGC
Source organism: Triturus cristatus (assembly GCF_964204655.1). NCBI lineage: Eukaryota > Metazoa > Chordata > Amphibia > Caudata > Salamandridae > Triturus > Triturus cristatus. The sequence goes on along the minus strand of NC_140587.1, from coordinate 707,626,141 downwards.
CTCTTTAATGCTAATCTATTCCTTGCAATCTACCAGATGCATGTAGAATCACTGGTGTGTATCAAGAGAGAAAAATCTGATTCTGAAAATATCTGAAAGGATGCACTAGAGTGTACATAATAATGTATTTTAATCTGCCAGGCCTTAAAATTAATCATGAATTCCCACAGAGATTTTAATAATTCCAAAATGATGTTTTCCTTCATATACTAGTATTTTCGAACAGAGTTCTATAAGTGCCTTCGACAGAAAAAAGAGGTTGGAGGATTACTCAATTAAAAAGTAAGATAAGATACATTTACTCGAGTGCACATTTATTCTGTGGCTTTCCTCTCATAACTAATGAACAGTAAGCTATCAGTGAGATGGTCTTTATCACTTCATAAAGTTTTCATTTGGACGTTATTAAGAATAACTGCAGCCTTCAGCTGGCAGAACCTGCCTGGCACAAAGCAATGGCAACAGAGAGCTAGTCTCTGCCCCATCTACTTAACGGATGAAAGTACCAGAGGACAGTGGGTTTCAGGTCAAAGATGTATTAACCTTTTTGAAAGAACTGATGGCACACATCCTCAAATATACAGAAATGTTTTATTGCCCTAGTTCGATTTATAGCATTTTAAGAGTAGTCTATCAAATAAGAAGTTTGTGGGATGGCAATAACCTTTGGCACAGGAATAGTATTGTAGCATAATTAGATTTAAAAAGTACTTAATTCTCCTGGTGAGGCACTGTGAAGTAAGTACCTCAAAGGGTTAGTTCAGTGATTAGTGGGTATTGCTGATTATTCGTATTAGTCTTGTACTCTCAAGGAATAAATCAATGCATTTTTGGGGTAGATTAATATGAGTTAGGTGTGATCATTTTGGGTGGGTGTGAGTTCATGCTGATAGTTGGTGGGGTGAATAGATAGCCTAGAGGAGAGTAAGCATTTTTAGGTTGCAGAGATATGATCTCAAAGAGTAAGTTGTGAAATGAAATGAGGTGTGGGCAATATGTAGAAATACAATAATAGAGAATAAGGCAGACAGTCAGTCGTGCGACTTAGAATAAGCTATATATAGAGAGTATGCATGCAGAGGATGGAAGGTAAGGGGAGGGTAATTCAATAGATAGAAATCAGAGATAAACAATCAATAGTTTTAAGTCAAGCATCATTTTTCATGCCGGTTTCTAGAAACATAATGGCAGGAGGCTTTCTGAGAGAGAATGCAATCTGAGTATGTAAAACTGTAAACATAACAACAGTTGAATGTGCAGCAGTGTATCGTTTTGTAGCATCTGTATAGCACTTATTATCTCTATGTGGGACACTGAAGCTCTTATCCACGAGAACAGCGTGTTACAAGATGTGTTGTGGTTCGAAGTGTATTGTCTTTGTCTCATGGGTAGTGTTTCCATGTTGTGCATGTTGACCATCGAGGTACAGTTATCATGTTATGTTATGAGATCAGTGCTTGGCAGTGTAATTGGTGAGGAAGCATGAGAGAGAGATATGCATTGTTATAGTTTGTGGTGTGCTGCCAGCACTGATTAGCTCTGCAGGTGTGTTTATTTTGTTGTTAATTTTTCTTCATGATTTCAGTCAAAATTCCGAAGCTGGTTGTGACAGGAGGTAATCCACTCTGTGATCCTATGGATGTGGGGAGAGAACACTTGTGAAGAAGTGAGTGGGAATCTGAGACCCGCACAATTAGGCTGCATTACAGTTGTTCTTTATAGGATTGCCATTATGGGACATCAATTAAGGAGATACACCAACAAGAACCATGTTGTAAACATCCTATTGTCATAATAGGATGTTGGTGTTTAGGGTATGTGAGTATATTTAACCTGTAGGGTGGAAAATGTTAGAGTCCTCCGGTGACAGCAATGTGCGGCACATCTTTCCAGTCTTTGGAAACTTGGCTGGTTAGTATCAAGTTTAGTCAGGTGGACTGGTATAGCTTGTATCTGTGCCCTGCCATGGTCAGCAAGGTACCACAGGAGCTTTCAAACATTATGTGCTTGTCCCTTTGAAGATAAGAGATCATGGAGTGAACTGTTATGTGGCATCACATAGTGACACAAATTGATAATTGGTAAGAACACGCGCTTTTGTAAACTCAGTTGACAAGAAAAGTTCAACAATCCAATTCCAGTATTCTTTCTTTCTTTATATTCAGTATTACATCAAAACAGCCAGTGTGTTTCGTTCCTTTTAGCTACAGAACTTCTTCAGGGTGAGAGAGTGTATTGGTTCATCACATGGTTGAAAATGTGCGTGCATGGAAATTCCTGTCCAATTCCATTCTTTATGCAGTTACATGGTAATGAAGTTGCACATGTTCCGCATGTAGTGTGTTGTCAGTCACACACAATTTGTTTTTCACCATTGTTTCTGCAAAACGTTTGCATTGGTACTCTTGACAGCAGGGTACTGGGCGAATGAGCACCTTGATTGTAGAGCAACAACTGGGACTAATGCCAGGGTGTGCTGGCTTTTCTTTACTTTTCCTTTTTTCTTTTCTTCTTTTATTTGGCCACACCTGTCTATGGTGTGCCCTCACATGGTGATGCAAATTATATCAGATTGAGACCCAGAAGAGCACAAGAAAGATTAGAGTTACTGTGGTGCATCTTTTGGTTAGAGGTAGAATGAGTTGATCCTTGTGCTGCTGGTTTCTGAATAACAAGAAGTTATTTCAAGCTATTTTCCTTGAGGAATTGAATGGAATTGTGCCTGGATGTGCAATCTGCCCGGTTGATCTATTGGTACGCTGTATCTAGGGTGGTAGACTCTTATAGCCTAGTAAGCTGTCTGTAACCAGGATTAATAATTATCTAGAACCCAGTAGATGGCTTTCCCCAGGGGCCCACTAGCACCAATCTTCGGCCTGTTGTTGATATGAGGGTTTGTACACAGGTGTGCTAATCCCCCAGAGCACAGCAGCAGTTATCCCCTGTAGTGGTAAGTAGCTGCCTAACTGGTGGTCTGGAGGTAGGAAGGCATCATTTCTGGCCCTAGTCCCTTTACCGGCCCCAGCAGGTCAAAAAAGCAAGCCCCAGGACAGTCTAAAGCTATGCATAAATTGTACCAAAACATGTGTTTACCAATTGCAACCCTGTTGCTAAGAAATACAACTTGGCGTGGAGGGGGCAGAGAGAAAAATCCTAACTTTAAGACTTTCGGTATTCACAGAAGGCATTTAGGAGTCCTGAAGTTGGGACTCCTAACTTTACTACTCCTAAACTGCGAAAAATCCTAACTTTAAGACTTTCCGTATTCACAGAAGGCATTTAGGAGTCCTAAAGTTAGGAATCCTAACTTCTCTGAATACCGAAATGAGTAAGTGCCTTCTGTGAATACCAAAATGAGTAAGTGCCTTCTGTGAAAACCAAAATGGTAGTAAGTTTAGGATTTTGTCGTAAGTTAGTTCTGTGAATCAGGCCCATAGTCTACCACAATATCACCAAAATGTATTTGAAATGATTATGAAACAATAATATAAATATAAAATAACTACCATATAGAAAAGTACTGTGAAGTCTTGAACTTTTATTAAAATTGTGTAGCATCTGGGATTTGCAGATTAGCTACATAATCAATTGCAGTAACTCAATTAAAAAAATTATCTAACAAAAGTAAAACCTAAAACTAAAACCTCGCTCACATAAAAACAAACAATAATATACTAACATTACTTTGAAATTTAAAACTGTGTAGCATCTGGGATTTGCAGATTAGCTACATAATCAATTGCAGTAACACAATTAAAAAAATTATTTAACAAAAGCAAATTCTAAAACCTCTCTCACATAAAAACAATCAATAATATACTAACATTACTTTGAAATAAAATACAGGAAATACAGTAATAGTAAAACATATACTAATTTAAGGGTAAAATCTAACCAACATGTCCAAAATATTCAAAATAACTGCCTGGCCAATGTACTTCAAAGTAACAGTAGTTACATAATAAAACCTAATTATCACTTAAAAGCTATAAACAGGACAAACCAAAAGCAAGACATACTAGACCTAAATCTGTCTGAGGAAAGAAGGTATAGTGCAGAAAGTATTACTGACAAAAAGGAAATACAACTGTACAACATATTTCAGTCAGTTAATATTCTTAAATATATTACCTAAGTAACTGAAACCCTTAAAATGTAAAATATATCACCAAGCTAATTGTCACAAGTTTTACCCATTTATTTCCACTAAAGATACGTAGGCTACTGAAATTAGAATTCTGAAAAGTTATTCAGCAAAAAACACATGAGACATTTTAGACAATACAAATCATATCATTTATAATTCTTCCCAAAAGAAATAACCAACAACAAGGCAAAAATTATTTCTTACATTATAGAAAAAAAACAGAAAAACGAACGCTTTTGTAATGTAAAAAATATGTAACAAGCCAAATAATCATTATTGCTTAATGTATCAATAACAGATTCAAATGCCCATAAATTAACTCAGAAACATAACTACACAAAAGGAAAAATGACTCTTAACCCCTTCGCTGCTAGGCCTTTTCCCCTCCTGTGCTAAGCCCTTTTTGGGCTATTTGAGGTAGTGTGCGCTTAGGCCCCTGTAACTTTTTGACCACATTAGGTATCCACGCCAAATTTGCGTCCTTTTCTTCCAACATCTTGGGGATTCTAAAGGTACCCAGGGTTTGTGGATTCTCCTAGAGGGTTCCCAGAAATTAGTCAAAATACAGCAATTTTTTTTTTTTTTTGTGAAAAATGTGAAAAACGGGCTGCAAATGAAAGCTTCTGGGTTTTTCTCTGCAAATGGTATCAAAAAAGGGTTTGTGGGGCTGAAATCACAATTTCTCCAGCTTTTAGGGAATGACAGAATTTTGTTAGAAAACCAACATTTTTTACACAGTTTTGGCATTTTTCTGGGACATACCCTATTTTTGCTATTTTTTGTGCTTTCAACCTCCTTCCAGTTAACGGTAGAAAAGGGTACAAAAACAATAATGGATCCTGGACAGCTATACATTTTTGAAAAGTAGACAAAATTCTGAATTCAGCAAGGGGTCATTTGTGTAGATCCATCAAGGTTTCTTTATAGAAATTTACAGGCAAATATAGGAAAAATTAAAAATTTGTTGAAAAAAGCAGCCTTTTGAGTCAACGTTTTTACCTGTAACTTCTTCGAATTATGACATCTCTTTGAAAGCAATGTACCGTTACATCCGGTAGACCTTCCTGGTTGTGGGGACATATAGGACTTGTAGGTTCACCAAGAGCCCAACGAACCCAGAGTAGAAAAATGAGCAGCATTTTGTAATGTTTTTTTTTTTTGGTCCGGGTATATAGCAATTATTGTGGGAAAATGTATACATGGAAAAATCGGTATGAAAGTCACCTATGTATTTCTGAAATGGGAACAAATTACAGAGTTCAGAAACAGTGCATATTTGCACATTTTCGAAATTGGGAATACTCATATTTGCATGACAATTATTGGTCATTTTTCAAAATGACTTTTTTTTTACACAATGTCTTTCATTTGGAAGGGAGAAATGCATCAAAAATCAATAGGTAATAACAGTTGCTTTACAAATTTGAACTACCCTAAGTCTCCTGAGAAAAATTGTACCTCACTTGTGTGGGTAGGCATAGTGCCCACGACAGGAAGTGGCTCAAAACCTAAGGTGAACACACCACATTTTCACACTGAAAATTTACACTTTTTTTGCAAAGAGTCTAGCTGTAGTTTTTGAACCCTAGCCCTGCCGGCACCTAGGGAAACCTAGCAAACCTATACATTTTTGAAAACTAGACACCCAGGGGAATCCAGGATGGGGTGACTTGACTGCCTCCCACCATGGTCTGTTACCCAGAATCTCTTGCAAACGTAAAAAATTGACAAAAAAAACACATTTTCCCCACATTTCTGTGATGGAAAGTTCTGGAATCTGCGTGGATCCACAAATTTCCACCCACCCCGCGTTCCCCAAAGTCCTACGAGAAAAATGGTACCTCACTTGTGCGGGTCGGCCTAGTGCCCGCGACAGGAAACGGCGCAAAACGCAACGTGGTTTTGCAGTGAAAAATGACCCTTTTTTTGGCAAAGTGACTAGCTGTAGATTTTGTACCCTAGCCCTGCCGGCACCTAGGGAAACCTAGCAAACCTATACATTTTTGAAAACTAGACACCCAGGGGAATCCAGGATGGGGTGACTTGACTGCCTCCCACCATGGTCTGTTACCCAGAATCCCTTGCAAACGTAAAAAATTGACAAAAAAAACACATTTTCCCCACATTTCTGTGATGGAAAGTTCTGGAATCTGCGTGGATCCACAAATTTCCACCCACCCCGCGTTCCCCAAAGTCCTACGAGAAAAATGGTACCTCACTTGTGCGGGTCGGTCTAGTGCCCGCGACAGGAAACGGCGCAAAACGCAACGTGGTTTTGCAGTGAAAAATGACCCTTTTTTTGGCAAAGTGACTAGCTGTAGATTTTGTACCCTAGCCCTGCCGGCACCTAGGGAAACCTAGCAAACCTATACATTTCTGAAAACTAGACACCCACGGAAATCCAGGATGGGGTGACTTGACTGCCTCCCACCATGGTCTGTTACCCAGAATCCCTTGCAAACGTAAAAAATTGACAAAAAAAACACATTTTCCCCACATTTCTGTGATGGAAAGTTCTGGAATCTGCGTGGATCCACAAATTTCCACCCACCCCGCGTTCCCCAAAGTCCTACGAGAAAAATGGTACCTCACTTGTGCGGGTCGGCCTAGTGCCCGCGACAGGAAACGGCGCAAAACGCAACGTGGTTTTGGAGTGAAAAATGACCCTTTTTTTGGCAAAGTGACTAGCTGTAGATTTTGTACCCTAGCCCTGCCGGCACCTAGGGAAACCTAGCAAACCTATACATTTTTGAAAACTAGACACCCAGGGGAATCCAGGATGGGGTGACTTGACTGCCTCCCACCATGGTCTGTTACCCAGAATCCCTTGCAAACGTAAAAAATTGACAAAAAAAACACATTTTCCCCACATTTCTGTGATGGAAAGTTCTGGAATCTGCGTGGATCCACGAATTTCCACCCACCCCGTGTTCCCCAAAGTCCTACGAGAAAAATGGTACCTCACTTGTGCGGGTCGGCCTAGTGCCCGCGACAGGAAACAGCGCAAAACGCAACGTGGTTTTGGAGTGAAAAATGACCCTTTTTTTGGCAAAGTGACTAGCTGTAGATTTTGTACCCTAGCCCTGCCGGCACCTAGGGAAACCTAGCAAACCTATACATTTTTTAAAACTAGACACCCAGGGGAATCCAGGATGGGGTGACTTGACTGCCTCCCACCATGGTCTGTTACCCAGAATCCCTTGCAAGCGTAAAAAATTGACAAAAAAAACACATTTTCCCCACATTTCTGTGATGGAAAGTTCTGGAATCTGCGTGGATCCACAAATTTCCACCCACCCCGCGTTCCCCAAAGTCCTACGAGAAAAATGGTACCTCACTTGTGCGGGTCGGCCTAGTGCCCGCGACAGGAAACGGCGCAAAACGCAACGTGGTTTTGCAGTGAAAAATGACCCTTTTTTTGGCAAAGTGACTAGCTGTAGATTTTGTACCCTAGCCCTGCCGGCACCTAGGGAAACCTAGCAAACCTATACATTTTTGAAAACTAGACACCCAGGGGAATCCAGGATGGGGTGACTTGACTGCCTCCCACCATGGTCTGTTACCCAGAATCCCTTGCAAACGTAAAAAATCGACAAAAAAAACACATTTTCCCCACATTTCTGTGATGGAAAGTTCTGGAACCTGCGTGGATCCACAAATTTGCACCCACCCCGCTTTCCCCAAAGTCCTACGAGAAAAATGGTACCTCACTTGTGCGGGTCGGCCTAGTGCCCGCGACAGGAAACGGCGCAAAACGCAACGTGGTTTTGCAGTGAAAAATGACCCTTTTTTTGGCAAAGTGACTAGCTGTAGATTTTGTACCCTAGCCCTGCCGGCACCTAGGGAAACCTAGCAAACCTATACATTTCTGAAAACTAGACACCCAGGGGAATCCAGGATGGGGTGACTTGACTGCCTCCCACCATGGTCTGTTACCCAGAATCCCTTGCAAATGTAAAAAATTGACAAAAAAAACACATTTTCCCCACATTTCTGTGATGGAAAGTTCTGGAATCTGCGTGGATCCACAAATTTCCACCCACCCCGCGTTCCCCAAAGTCCTACGAGAAAAATGGTACCTCACTTGTGCGGGTCGGCCTAGTGCCCGCGACAGGAAACGGCGCAAAACGCAACGTGGTTTTGGAGTGAAAAATGACCCTTTTTTTGGCAAAGTGACTAGCTGTAGATTTTGTACCCTAGCCCTGCCGGCACCTAGGGAAACCTAGCAAACCTATACATTTTTGAAAACTAGACACCCAGGGGAACCCAGGATGGGGTGACTTGACTGCCTCCCACCATGGTCTGTTACCCAGAATCCCTTGCAAACGTGAAAAATTGACAAAAAAAACACATTTTCCCCACATTTCTGTGATGGAAAGTTCTGGAATCTGCGTGGATCCACAAATTTCCACCCACCCCGCGTTCCCCAAAGTCCTACGAGAAAAATGGTACCTCACTTGTGCGGGTCGGCCTAGTGCCCGCGACAGGAAACGGCGCAAAACGCAACGTGGTTTTGCAGTGAAAAATGACCCTTTTTTTGGCAAAGTGACTAGCTGTAGATTTTGTACCCTAGCCCTGCCGGCACCTAGGGAAACCTAGCAAACCTATACATTTCTGAAAACTAGACACCCACGGGAATCCAGGATGGGGTGACTTGACTGCCTCCCACCATGGTCTGTTACCCAGAATCCCTTGCAAACGTAAAAAATTGACAAAAAAAACACATTTTCCCCACATTTCTGTGATGGAAAGTTCTGGAATCTGCGTGGATCCACAAATTTCCACCCACCCCGCGTTCCCCAAAATCCTACGAGAAAAATGGTACCTCACTTGTGCGGGTCGGCCTAGTGCCCGCGACAGGAAACGGCGCAAAACGCAACGTGGTTTTGGAGTGAAAAATGACCCTTTTTTTGGCAAAGTGACTAGCTGTAGATTTTGTACCCTAGCCCTGCCGGCACCTAGGGAAACCTAGCAAACCTATACATTTTTGAAAACTAGACACCCAGGGGAATCCAGGATGGGGTGACTTGACTGCCTCCCACCATGGTCTGTTACCCAGAATCCCTTGCAAACGTAAAAAATTGACAAAAAAAACACATTTTCCCCACATTTCTGTGATGGAAAGTTCTGGAATCTGCGTGGATCCACGAATTTCCACCCACCCCGTGTTCCCCAAAGTCCTACGAGAAAAATGGTACCTCACTTGTGCGGGTCGGCCTAGTGCCCGCGACAGGAAACAGCGCAAAACGCAACGTGGTTTTGGAGTGAAAAATGACCCTTTTTTTGGCAAAGTGACTAGCTGTAGATTTTGTACCCTAGCCCTGCCGGCACCTAGGGAAACCTAGCAAACCTATACATTTTTGAAAACTAGACACCCAGGGGAATCCAGGATGGGGTGACTTGACTGCCTCCCACCATGGTCTGTTACCCAGAATCCCTTGCAAGCGTAAAAAATTGACAAAAAAAACACATTTTCCCCACATTTCTGTGATGGAAAGTTCTGGAATCTGCGTGGATCCACAAATTTCCACCCACCCCGCGTTCCCCAAAGTCCTACGAGAAAAATGGTACCTCACTTGTGCGGGTCGGCCTAGTGCCCGCGACAGGAAACGGCGCAAAACGCAACGTGGTTTTGCAGTGAAAAATGACCCTTTTTTTGGCAAAGTGACTAGCTGTAGATTTTGTACCCTAGCCCTGCCGGCACCTAGGGAAACCTAGCAAACCTATACATTTTTGAAAACTAGACACCCAGGGGAATCCAGGATGGGGTGACTTGACTGCCTCCCACCATGGTCTGTTACCCAGAATCCCTTGCAAACGTAAAAAATCGACAAAAAAAACACATTTTCCCCACATTTCTGTGATGGAAAGTTCTGGAACCTGCGTGGATCCACAAATTTGCACCCACCCCGCTTTCCCCAAAGTCCTACGAGAAAAATGGTACCTCACTTGTGCGGGTCGGCCTAGTGCCCGCGACAGGAAACGGCGCAAAACGCAACGTGGTTTTGCAGTGAAAAATGACCCTTTTTTTGGCAAAGTGACTAGCTGTAGATTTTGTACCCTAGCCCTGCCGGCACCTAGGGAAACCTAGCAAACCTATACATTTCTGAAAACTAGACACCCAGGGGAATCCAGGATGGGGTGACTTGACTGCCTCCCACCATGGTCTGTTACCCAGAATCCCTTGCAAATGTAAAAAATTGACAAAAAAAACACATTTTCCCCACATTTCTGTGATGGAAAGTTCTGGAATCTGCGTGGATCCACAAATTTCCACCCACCCCGCGTTCCCCAAAGTCCTACGAGAAAAATGGTACCTCACTTGTGCGGGTCGGCCTAGTGCCCGCGACAGGAAACGGCGCAAAACGCAACGTGGTTTTGGAGTGAAAAATGACCCTTTTTTTGGCAAAGTGACTAGCTGTAGATTTTGTACCCTAGCCCTGCCGGCACCTAGGGAAACCTAGCAAACCTATACATTTTTGAAAACTAGACACCCAGGGGAACCCAGGATGGGGTGACTTGACTGCCTCCCACCATGGTCTGTTACCCAGAATCCCTTGCAAACGTGAAAAATTGACAAAAAAAACACATTTTCCCCACATTTCTGTGATGGAAAGTTCTGGAATCTGCGTGGATCCACAAATTTCCACCCACCCCGCGTTCCCCAAAGTCCTACGAGAAAAATGGTACCTCACTTGTGCGGGTCGGCCTAGTGCCCGCGACAGGAAACGGCGCAAAACGCAACGTGGTTTTGGAGTGAAAAATGACCCTTTTTTTGGCAAAGTGACTAGCTGTAGATTTTGTACCCTAGCCCTGCCGGCACCTAGGGAAACCTAGCAAACCTATACATTTTTGAAAACTAGACACCCAGGGGAATCCAGGATGGGGTGGCTTGACTGCCTCCCACCATGGTCTGTTACCCAGAATCCCTTGCAAACGTAAAAAATTGACAAAAAAAACACATTTTCCCCACATTTCTGTGATGGAAAGTTCTGGAACCTGCGTGGATCCACAAATTTCCACCCACCCCGCGTTCCCCAAAGTCCTACGAGAAAAATGGTACCTCACTTGTGCGGGTCGGCCTAGTGCCCGCGACAGGAAACGGCGCAAAACGCAACGTGGTTTTGCAGTGAAAAATGACCCTTTTTTTGGCAAAGTGACTAGCTGTAGATTTTGTACCCTAGCCCTGCCGGCACCTAGGGAAACCTAGCAAACCTATACATTTTTGAAAACTAGACACCCAGGGGAATCCAGGATGGGGTGACTTGACTGCCTCCCACCATGGTCTGTTACCCAGAATCCCTTGCAAACGTAAAAAATTGACAAAAAAAACACATTTTCCCCACATTTCTGTGATGGAAAGTTCTGGAATCTGCGTGGATCCACAAATTTCCACCCACCCCGCGTTCCCCAAGGTCCTACGAGAAAAATGGTACCTCACTTGTGCGGGTCGGCCTAGTGCCCGCGACAGGAAACGGCGCAAAACGCAACGTGGTTTTGCAGTGAAAAATGACCCTTTTTTTGGCAAAGTGACTAGCTGTAGATTTTGTACCCTAGCCCTGCCGGCACCAAGGGAAACCTAGCAAACCTATACATTTCTGAAAACTAGACACCAAGGGGAATCCAGGATGGGGTGACTTGACTGCCTCCCACCATGGTCTGTTACCCAGAATCCCTTGCAAACGTAAAAAATTGACAAAAAAAACACATTTTCCCCACATTTCTGTGATGGAAAGTTCTGGAATCTGCGTGGATCCACAAATTTTCACCCACCCCGCGTTCCCCAAAGTCCTACGAGAAAAATGGTACCTCACTTGTGCGGGTCGGCCTAGTGCCCGCGACAGGAAACGGCGCAAAACGCAACGTGGTTTTGAAGCGAAAAATGACCCTTTTTTTGGCAAAGTGACTAGCTGTAGATTTTGTACCCTAGCCCTGCCGGCACCTAGGGAAACCTAGCAAACCTATACATTTTTGAAAACTAGACACCCAGGGGAATCCAGGATGGGGTGACTTGACTGCCTCCCACCATGGTCTGTTACCCAGAATCCCTTGCAAACGTAAAAAATTGACAAAAAAAACACATTTTCCCCACATTTCTGTGATGGAAAGTTCTGGAATCTGCGTGGATCCACAAATTTCCACCCACCCCGCGTTTCCCAAAGTCCTACGAGAAAAATGGTACCTCACTTGTGCGGGTCGGCCTAGTGCCCGCGACAGGAAACGGCGCAAAACGCAACGTGGTTTTGCAGTGAAAAATGACCCTTTTTTTGGCAAAGTGACTAGCTGTAGATTTTGTACCCTAGCCCTGCCGGCACCTAGGGAAACCTAGCAAACCTATACATTTTTGAAAACTAGACACCCAGGGGAATCCAGGATGGGGTGACTTGACTGCCTCCCACCATGGTCTGTTACCCAGAATCCCTTGCAAACGTAAAAAATTGACAAAAAAAACCACATTTTCCCCACATTTCTGTGATGGAAAGTTCTGGAATCTGCGTGGATCCACAAATTTCCACCCACCCCGCGTTCCCCAAAGTCCTACGAGAAAAATGGTACCTCACTTGTGCGGGTCGGCCTAGTGCCCGCGACAGGAAACGGCGCAAAACGCAACGTGGTTTTGCAGCGAAAAATGACCCTTTTTTTGGCAAAGTGACTAGCTGTAGATTTTGTACCCTAGCCCTGCCGGCACCTAGGGAAACCTAGCAAACCCACGCATTTCTGAAAACTAGACACCCGGCGGCTTCCAGGGAGGTATGGCTTGCGTGGATCCCCCAACGTTTCCTTACCCAGAATCCCCTGCAAACCTCAATTTTTGCTCAAAAAATCACTTTTTTCACACATTTTGGGGTGGGAAAGTAGTGGCATCACCGGGCTCACACAAATTTACCACCACCCAGCGTTCCCCCAGGTCTCCCGGTAAAAATGGTGCCTCACTTGTGTGGGAGGGCCAAGTACCCGCGGCAGGCAAGGGCCCCAAACGTAGTGAGGCGACATCAAAATGGCCTATCGCCAAACCACCTGGTTTTGCAAGGGGGGTCACTTTGGTTTTTGGCCCGGTGCGCGGCGGCCATCTAGGGAAACCTACCAAACCCAGGCATTTTTGAAAACTAGACACCCGGCGGCTTCCAGGGAGGTATAGCTTGCGTGGATCCCCCAACGTTTCCTTACCCAGAATCCCCTGCAAACCTCTTTTTTTGCTCAAAAAATCACTTTTTTCACACATTTTGGCGTGGGAAAGTAGTGGCATCACCGGGCTCACACAAATTTACCACCACCCAGCGTTCCCCCAGGTCTCCCGGTAAAAATGGTGCCTCACTTGTGTGGGAGGGCCAAGTACCCGCGGCAGGCAAGGGCCCCAAACGTAGTGAGGCGACATCAAAATGGCCTATCGCCAAACCACCTGGTTTTGCAAGGGGGGTCACTTTGGTTTTCGGCCCGGTGCGCGGCGGCCATCTAGGGAAACCTACCAAACCCAGGCATTTTTGAAAACTAGACACCCGGCGGCTTCCAGGGAGGTATGGCTTGCGTGGATCCCCCAACGTTTCCTTACCCAGAATCCCCTGCAAACCTCAATTGTTGCTCAAAAAATCACTTTTTTCACACATTTTGGGGTGGGAAAGTAGTGGCATCACCGGGCTCACACAAATTTACCACCACCCAGCGTTCCCCCAGGTCTCCCGGTAAAAATGGTGCCTCACTTGTGTGGGAGGGCCAAGTACCCGCGGCAGGCAAGGGCCCCAAACGTAGTGAGGCGACATCAAAATGGCCTATCGCCAAACCACCTGGTTTTGCAAGGGGGGTCACTTTGGTTTTTGGCCCGGTGCGCGGCGGCCATCTAGGGAAACCTACCAAACCCAGGCATTTTTGAAAACTAGACACCCGGCGGCTTCCAGGGAGGTATGGCTTGCGTGGATCCCCCAACGTTTCCTTACCCAGAATCCCCTGCAAACCTCAATTTTTGCTCAAAAAATCACTTTTTTCACACATTTTGGGGTGGGAAAGTAGTGGCATCACCGGGCTCACACAAATTTACCACCACCCAGCGTTCCCCCAGGTCTCCCGGTAAAAATGGTGCCTCACTTGTGTGGGAGGGCCAAGTACCCGCGGCAGGCAAGGGCCTCAAACGTAGTGAGGCGACATCAAAATGGCCTATCGCCAAACCACCTGGTTTTGCAAGGGGGGTCACTTTAGTTTTTGGCCCGGTGCGCGGCGGCCATCTAGGGAAACCTACCAAACCCAGGCATTTTTGAAAACTAGACACCCGGCGGCTTCCAGGGAGGTATGGCTTGCGTGGATCCCCCAACGTTTCCTTACCCAGAATCCCCTGCAAACCTCAATTTTTGCTCAAAAAATCACTTTTTTCACACATTTTGGGGTGGGAAAGTAGTGGCATCACTGGGCTCACACAAATTTACCACCACCCAGCGTTCCCCCAGGTGATTTTTTGAGCAAAAAATGAGGTTTGCAGGGGATTCTGGGTAAGGAAACGTTGGGGGATCCACGCAAGCCATACCTCCCTGGAAGCCGCCGGGTGTCTAGTTTTCAAAAATGCCTGGGTTTGGTAGGTTTCCCTAGATGGCCGCCGCGCACCGGGCCAAAAACCAAAGTGACCCCCCTTGCAAAACCAGGTGGTTTGGCGATAGGCCATCTTGATGTCGCCTCACTACGTTTGGGGCCCTTGCCTGCCGCGGGTACTTGGTCCTCCCACACAAGTGAGGCACCATTTTTACCGGGAGACCTGGGGGAACGCTGGGTGGTGGTAAATTTGTGTGAGCCCGGTGATGCCACTACTTTCCCACCCCAAAATGTGTGAAAAAAGTGATTTTTTGAGCAAAAATTGAGGTTTGCAGGGGATTCTGGGTAAGGAAACGTTGGGGGATCCACGCAAGCCATACCTCCCTGGAAGCCGCCGGGTGTCTAGTTTTCAGAAATGCGTGGGTTTGAAAGGTTTCCCTAGATGGCCGCCGAGCCCTGGGCAAAAAACCAAAGTAACCCCCCTTGCAAAACCAGATTAACTATTGTTACTACAGCGTGAGAATTAAGGAATAATACTGCAAAGAAAATGTGGCAGACAATTTGAGGTTTAAAGGACAATGGGGATCAAAAATATTTTTCAAATCACTAGAGAGACATCACCATGAACTCCCAAGGGTTTTCGACAATATCTACAGTTGGTGGGTTATTCTTACATGGAAAGTGTACCTTGGCAGAGAAACAAAAGACAAAGATTCCTGCACAACCATCTATTCCTCAAACACACACACATACTGGTTGGATTTGGCACGAGGGCAAGTCATGGTTCAGTGTATTAAATTTTATTAACAAGAGATTTCACAAAAATGAAATGCACTGTCAATAATTAAATTCACAAAAAACCAAACCAATGACTTGCAGCTCGTGAGCTGTAAAGCCACGTCAAGGCACCAACCACTTTACAGGCCATTCACACACCTTTCATACGTGATACAAACAAGACCATTCGCACCACCAGGTACAAAAGCAACACAGTACAAAAATCACCAAAAAGGGACAAGGTACACCCTGCTTCAGAAAGACAAATATTACTGCACAGTCATCTAACCCGCAAGCACACACACATACTGGTTGGATTTGGCACGAGGGTGAGTGATGGTTCAGTAGATAAAATTGTATTACCAAGTGATTTCACAAAACATGAAATGCACTGGTAATAATTGAAAGGGCAAGAAACTGAACCATTGACTCACAGCTTGTGAGCTGTAAAGCCACGACAAGGCACCAACCTCTTTACAGGCCATTCATACACCTTTCATACGTGTGAGACATACAAAACCATTCACACCGCCAGCCGCGGGCCCATCACATAACAAAACTCACACCAGCACACAGCGCCATTCAAGGGCCCATCACTTTCACACGCCCACAATCCAGACACAGCAACTACACAGGCTGAAGGATTGCGTGGAGTGGCACTCAGCTAGCAGTGTGTGTAGTGACCAGCAGAAAGTCACTACTCACACACAGCCAGCCAAGCACCAGTCGACACACACCGCTAGCCAAACGCCAGTCCACGCACACCGCTAGCCAAGCGCCAGTCCAGGCACACCGCCATCCAATCGCCAGTCCAGGCACACCGGCAGCCAATCGCCAATCCACCTACACCGCCAGCCAAGCTCCAGTCCACGGACACCACCAGACAAGCACCATTCCACGCACACCGCCAGCCAAGCTCCAGTCCACACACACCACCAGACAAGCTCCAGTCCACGGACACCACCAGCCAAGCTCCAGTCCACGGACACCACCAGCCAAACACCAGTCCGCACACACCACCAGTCCACACATACCGCCAGCCAAGTACCAGTCCACGCACACCGCCAGCCAAGCACCATTCCACGCACACCGCCAGCCAAGCACCATTCCACGCACACCACCAGCCACGCACCAGTCCACGCACACCGCCAGTCCATGCACACCGCCAGTCCACGCACACCGTCAGCCAAGCACCATTCCACGCACACCACCAACCAAGTGCCAGTCCACACACACCAACAGCCAAGCGCAAGCCTACACACACCGCCATCACATTTTGGATTTTTTTAGAAAAAAATAAAAACACAAACAAATTGCAAATAGATACAAATCTTCTAACAGAAAATCAGCAACTAAATACATTGCACTAACACCAACCTTGAAACAGAATCATATTTTCCAAAGAATACAGACCAGGCAGTTCACTTAACCACTCATGAATCTTCCCAGAAATTTTTACGCGTGTGGTACGCTCGGAAACAAGCAGAGAGACACAGTGCAGGATGAGAGGGACAATCGGGGCAGTACATACGACTCTCCTTCCGCAAACCTCTTCGCCAACAGACTCTACATCTCCTACTGGGAAAATCTTTTGCGGGTGTGGGAGGAATGTGATCTGGAAAGTGGCGTTCTTTCAATCTAGCAACATCCTCCACCAGTCCAACTCTAGGAACACTTGCCTGTTCCACTACAACAAGGCTGCCTATTACAGACTCCTGAAACTTAGCAAAAGTCATCTTTGACTCAGGGCAAGAATCCTGGAACACAACAAAAGCATTAAACATTGCCAAGTGGAAAAGATGGATAGCCAACTTCTTGTACCAAATATAAGCCTTACGAAGAGCAGTGTAAGGTTCCAACCTCTGATCTACTCTGTCAACACCACCCATGTGCCTATTATAGTCTAAAACGCATACAGGTTTGCGCGCTTCAGCGACCTGACCCCAAACAGTCACAGGTGCAGTGCTTTCATCATGGATGGAAGTCAGCATGTAGACATCTCTCCTGTCTGTAAACTTCACAGCAAGAAGCTCCTGGCAACGCAACGCACTGCACTGTCCCCGCACAAGCTTTTGACAAACAAGTTCTTTCGGAAAACCTTTACGGTTACAGCGGACTGTGCCACAAGCAAAAGTGTCCACTTTGGCCAATTCCCTGAACAACCGCACACCAGTGTAGAAGTTATCTACATATAAATGGTGGCCTTTGTTAAAAAATCCTCTACCAAGTTCCCAAACAATTTTCTCAGTCACTCCAAAAGTGGACGGACAACCAGGGAGGTTAAACCTAGATTCCTTACCGGTGTACACCCTGAAATTAGAGACATATCCAGTCCTACTGTCACACAGCATATACAGCTTTATTCCATAGCGTGCCCTCTTACTAGGAATGTATTGCCTAAAAACCAAGCGGCCCTTGAACAACACCAAAGACTCATCCACTGCAATTTCTCTACCAGGGGCATAAATCTCAGAAAATCGATCAACAAAGTGATCAAGGACAGGCCTAATCTTAAAAAGACGGTCACAATCAGGGTGATCTCGTGGCAACGCTAAACCATTATCAACAAAGTGCATCATCCGAAGCAGAAGCAAATACCTGTCACGACTCATGACTGGCGGAAAAATAGACGTTGCCATCAAGGGACTGCTAGACCAATATGAAGCCAATGATGGCTTCCTTAGCAAGCCCATCAAAAAAGTTAAACCCAAGAACTTCTTCATCTCTTCAACATTTGTGGGAGTCCACCGGGTAGCTCTAGAGTGTGGCTTAAGACTGGCACTGTTGTCCCTCAAAAACTGTTCGGCATACAAATTAGTCTGCTCAACAATCTCTGCCAAAAACACATCGTCCATAAACAACTGAAAAAAATTTACAGGCAAAAAGTTCTCAGTATTCACTCTAGACCCTGGAACACCAGTAAACTCTGGAAATTCCGGCTGCACCATGCCAGGGGCAACCCAGAGGTCATCACTTTCAACGGGAAGACTTGCAGCCCCAGCCTGCAGCCCAGATGTCTCTTGCCGCACTACACCAACGGAAAGGCTTGCAGCCCCAGCCTGCAGCCCAGATGCCTCTTGCCGCACTACACCAACGGGAAGCCTTGCAGTCCCAGCCTGCAGCCCAGATGTCTCTTGCTGCACTACACCAAGTTGAAGCCTTGCAGCCGCAGGCTGCAGCCCAGATGCCTCTTGCCGCACTATCGGCACATCAGTCTCCTCCTCTAACACAGGCACTTCATCCGCACTAAGAGTATCTTCATCATCCGATGACCCCATACGGAGAGAAAACTCACTGCCAGAATCGTCCCCTGCCCCCTCTCCCTCAGAAGCAGAGTCAGTCTCTGACCCAATATCAGAGGAAGACTCAAACAGCAAACCAACAACCTGCTGAGCAGTCATCCTGCGGCTAGCCATTATACCTACTAAGATAGAAGACTGCACAAACAAGTCAACAACAACCAACAATGTGCAAACCAAGTAAGTAAAGAAATGTGTACCTTATATCAATAAGATCAATGTACTCAAAAACTATACAATCCAAAATCAAAAGAGACAGCTGCACTCACCAGAAACAAACTCTGCAGTGACACAGCAAAGACCAACGATATCAAACTAGAAAGAAGAAAAAAAAACAAATTACTCACAAGACAACAAAATACACATCGAGCACCAATGCAAAAAGTTTTTGACACTCAAAAACCAAACATACTGCTATTATTACACCATTTGCAAAAAAAAACAGGCAGAGAAATCAAACACATTTGCATTGTACAAAAAAACAGTCTCTTACCAAACTACACAAACAGCAAAACCACCAGAACCAAAACGTCAACGTGAACAGAAGAAAAGCCTTCACCTAGAACAAAAAAGTAAACAAAAAAAACATTACAATTGGAAATCACAAAAAATATAACAATAAACATTATAACATGCCATGTCACTACCCAAATGGTCAATCGGTTTGTGTGCCAGGTCAGGCAGAAAACAGCAGGAAAAAAAAGGCTATTCAGTCCCGGGGCGGGTGAGCCAAATACATATAACAAATTGCACCCTGGAAGCGAGGGGTCACTTCTATTTCTAATTGAACTAATTCCCTGGTGTCTAGTGGGCTTTTCTGCCCCCAATGGGAGCAGAAACGGCAAAAAAATAAAACCGATCTGCCCCCAGAGGGGGCAGAAAAGTCTTCAAAAAATTTAGGGGCCCAAGGAAGCGACCCTTGCCCAAGGGGTCGCTTCCTACAATAATATTTATATCCCTGGTGTCTAGTGGGCTTTTCTGCCCCCCCCCCTAGGAGCAGAAACGGACAGAAAGACGACCAATCTGCCCCCAGGGGGGGCAGAAAAGTATTCTAAATAATTAGGCCGCAAAGGAAGCGACCCTTGCCCAAGGGGTCGCTTCCTACATAAAGAAAAAGACATCCCTGGTGTCTAGTGGGCTTTTCTGCCCCCCCTGGGGGCAGAAACGGGCAGAAAGACGACCGATCTGCCCCCAGGGGGGGCAGAAAAGTCTTCTAATCACTTTACCACCCTAGGAAGTGACCCTTGCCCAAGGGGTCGCTTCCTACATAACGAAATAGACATCCCTGGTGTCTAGTGGGCTTTTCTGCCCCCCCTGGGGGCAGAAACGGGCAGAAAGAAGACCGATCTGCCCCCAGGGGGGGCAGAAAAGTCTTCAAATTATTGGGCCCCCCAAGGAAGCGACCCTTGCCTAAGGGGTCGCTTCCTACATAGCATAAACGACATCCCTGGTGTCTAGTGGGCTTTTCTGCCCCCCCCTGGGGGCAGAAACGCACAGAAAGCGGACCGATCTGCCCCCAGGGGGGGCAGAAAAGACTTCGACAAATTTTTACCCCCAAGGAAGCGACTCTTGCCTAAGGGGTCGCTTCCCAAATTCGAAATAACAAATCCCTGGTGTCTAGTGGGGCATCCCTACTCCACGATCGCGACGCTGTGCGCGATCGTGGAGCAGGAATGCCCTGTATTGAGACATCGGGGGAGAGGAAATACTCTTTCCTCTCCCCCGATGCCTCAATACTACAAATTTCACCGCCGCGGCCCCCACCGGACAACAAAACCTACCTCTGCTCCCTTGGACGCGCTGGAAGAAATGGATTCCAGCGCGTCCAACGCTTCCTGATGACGCCGGCGCGCGCTGTGCGCGCTGACGTCATCAGAAAGCGTGGGGGGGCTCAGGGGGGCTCGGGGGTGGCAGCGGAAGCTCTTCCGCTGCCACCCCCGTAAAGGGGGGCAAGATCGCTGCACAAGGGGGGGAGCGCCAGCGCTTCCCCCGGGGGCTGTCCTCATGACGGAACGGTTCCGTCATGAGCACAGCCCAACCGATGCTCATGACGGAACCGTTCCGTCATGAGCATCGAAGGGGTTAACCTATCTGTTACCACACATTGATTACTTTGAGGATACCAGGATCAACTGGACGTGCCTTTCTGGACACAGGAGAGCACGTAGATTCCATATCTCATGGTGGAATGTCTGCAAAAGAACAAACAACAAAGAACCTTGTTTATGTTTGGTAAACAAAGTTCACATGTAATTCAGTAGATATGGCATGGACAGATGGGACATCTGCCTTGTTTTTGACAGAGTACCAAGTCCCCAAACCCAAAGGCCCAAAGAATTTAAAACTAATAAATCTACCCGTGGGTGGCACAGCCATTTTCAAGGGCTGTATGATGTTACTCCGCATTTCGTTGTAACGCATGCCTTTACAACGCATACATTACAACATGAATGTCATTACAACGCAAACATTTACTACACTTATTTTTTCAATGAATATGCCTTTACCACGAATTTCTTTGCAATGAAATTCGTTGTAAAGGATGTATGATAAAACCATATGCATGGTAAAGGTTTCCCTGATCCCTACCTTAAAACCCTAATCCTGGTCCCTGGTACACCACAGCCCCTGCCCCAACCCTTCTAAAAAAAAACTTCCCCTGCCCTAAACCCCTACCCCAACGTGACTCCCCCTGGCCCCCAGCCCTTCCCCTGTCCTAGACCCTAAAACCCTTCCCCTGCGCGACCCCCCGGACCCCAGCCTTTTCCCTACCCTAAACCTTAAAACCCTACCCCTGCATGACCCCTCTGGCCCCCAGCCGTGGAGCCTCTATCCCCAGCTGCACCCGTCGGGTCCAAAACTCACTCCGCAATTTCAAATTGATGGTAAGCCATTCGCAAACGAGAAGGAGTCGCAGACCATTACCCACTCTAAACAAATGAAAAGAAAACTTTCATTTTTATTTCTGAAATGCATTCCATTTTCTTTAAAGGAAAATCTGCTGCATCAAAAAGAAACTACTTGATTTAAAAGCAGACACAGACATGGTGGTCTGCTGACCCCAGCAGGCCACCATCCCTGTGAATGCTGACCGCTCCCAATGGGTCACCAATTGCACCTGCCTCATGAATGTTACTTAGACACTGTTGTACATCAGGTTTTGCGACTTGCAGATTGCGAGTCGATAAAAATTGCAATTTGCGATTCGCCATCCCTGACAGTCGTACGTTTGGCCCAAAGACACCAGGTCTAGGTAGATTGATCTTTTTTTTAGCTGTTAGATCATCCAAATTGAATCTGTTCCTGTTGCCTACATCCTATATCAATGTTCTCTTCTCCCCACCTCCACCTCCATCCCAATCCTCAACCACACCATCCACCCCATGGTACCCAAACCCCCCCATTCCTCCCGAATTACTGTACTATCAGCTCTCCTATTTGGGCTGCCTGGGTTGAATAGGCCATCCTGTCCTAATCCTGTCCTACCTATTGTCTTGAGCTTAGTAGGCGGGTGGACCGGCTATGGTGGTAGTGATCGGACCGCCACAGTGAGCACAGAGGTCATAGGACCACAGTACTCATAATAAGCCTCTCAATCATTATCTGACAACATGCTCTTCGACCATTGAGATAACAATTCCTTAGCTTTAGACTCTGAGGTACAAAAGTATGAGCGGTTTTTGAATAATAATTTCAGTCTAGCAGGGTATAGGAGAAATACTTGTGCCCTACCTTACTGATAATTTTCTTCCACTCCTTCAGCAATGCCCAAGACCCTTAGATTGCTGCATCTAATATGATTTTTTAAGTCTTCAGCCTTTTATGAAAGATCTATGAGCATTTCATCATGACCTTGGGTTTTGTGATCTAAGCTCTATCTCATATCTTCTAAGATTACAGTGGGCTGTTCAAATTTAGAAATCTCCTTGTTTGGGCATTTTCTGAAAGGCAACTTAGGTCTTTAGATACGGCGTTTTAAGTGGAGTATAGTCCTTTTTGTACTCTTCTTTATGCAGACAGCAGAGATTGTAGGTGAATGCTAAGGTTAGATTTATCTGCTGATCCCGAAACCCCTGAGTAATAGTTTGTGTTGTTGTGTAAAAGACCATAAGAGACTGTACTGACTGGAGTGCTGTGGCTTCAGTCAAGTAATTTGCTGGACGGTCCAATTGAAGTTGATCTTTGTCTGATTCTTCGCTTGCTGGACCTCCTTGTTTGCCATTTGGATTGATCATTTCGTCAATCTTGTCCATTGTAGCCCCCAGCCATGATCCAAATCTGCAGCAACATCGGAACCATCACAAGTGTCATATCTTTTAAGTTTAAAGTGAGCTGTTCAACTTCAGAGAACCCTTTGTTTGGGCATGTTACGAATGACAACTTGGGTCTTTAGATGAGACATTTTAAGTGCAGCAAAGTCCTTTTTGTACTCCTCTTTATGTAGACAACAGAGATTGTATATTAACGATAGATTTAGATGAACTGATCCTGAGGCTCCTTATTATTTTTTTGGGTTGCTGTGTAAAAGGCCGTAAGAGACTGTACTGGCTGAAGTACTGTGGCTTCAGTCAAGTGATTTGCTGGGAGGTCCAATTGAAACTAATCTCTGCATGAGCCATCGCTTGCCTGCCCTCTTTGTTTATCATTTGGATTTATCATTTTATCCATCTTGTCCATTGTATCCCCCAGCCAATAACCAAATCTGCACATACACAAATGTGTCAGCAGTAAAACAGATCGGTTTGCACATCACAAGTACAGGGTAAGTAACCATTAAATACAAGTAACTTGTGCTCAAATGGATAAGTGAATACTATGCCACCCAGCTAGGGTTGAAATATACATGGAAGAGGAACTCCTTCATATATTAATAGTACATTGACATATCCTTAGCACTACACAGTTAATTTGATATGGTCTGCCAGTGTTGCAGGTCCAAAGCTTTATTTTCAAAACATCAAAAGTTCTGTACAAATGGGTTAATGTCAAAAGTTGAAACAGCCAACACTTGTTTCATTATTGGCACCTTCCTCTAGGCTGTTGATCTAAAAAAATACATGAAATTTGTACATTATTACATGTAAATTGCTTACATTATAAAATGTGACAGTATGTTCTTTTTATCTTTTTTTCTCATTATCTTAGTCAAAGAATAGCAATGTGTGGCAGTGCATATAGAGAAAGTATTACGTGCTAAAACCAAGGCTACCGCTTACAAGAATGACATAAAGGTGCAGCAAAGCCTTTAGAGTGACCCCCGAAGTTGCTAAAAGTAAAGTATTGGTAATTAAAAAGACATGAAGCCTTTGTGGTTGAAATCAGGAAAGTAGAGATGAAACAAGAGATATATAGATTCAATTGTATTGGAGTAAAATCCTGTTAGTAAAAACCCTAAAGTAAGAACATATCCTGGAAGTATCGATGAAATTAATGTACCTGAATGGTATCACTAGAAAAAAGCGATCCAACGTCTGGCACGTCATGGATATATGAATGTAAATATCCAAATCTGGTTCAGAGTCTGCAGCAACATCAGTAATTGAAAGTGAAATAAAGGTCTTTGGAGCCTCTGCCCCTATAGGGCATTCTTTGACTGTAGTGCCTGTGTCTTTTCCCTTAACCTTAGTCATGGTGAGTTCTCAGAAATGCTCCATATTATGGACTCCATCATAAGTGTTTTATCTCTGGCATTGGTTTTGAGAGTAAGAAATCCATTATTTCTAGAGCTGAGATCCAGTGCTAAAATTGTGGTATTTATTTATGCCTGTTCAATCAATCAATCACTCAGGATTTATAAAGTGCAGCAAATCACCCATGAGGGACTCAAGGTACTGGAGTTGCTAGCTGCAATGCAGTGATCTGTTCATTTGAACAACCATTTTTGGAGTCCTTTTCTGAATTCCCAGAGCAATGCAGGATTCCTCAGGTAAAGGGGAAGGCCGCTCCAGGCTTTGGCTGCTAGGTGAGAGAAGGAGAGAAGGAGCGTCCTCCGCTGTTGGATTGGTGGATCTGGGGGATGTCTGTGAGTAAAAGGGAGGTAGATCACAGGTGTCTGGTTGGTTGGTGGAAGGGCATTAGTTTTGTTGAGGTATGCTGGTCCTTCATCATGCAGGGCTATGTATGCTTGGGTCAGCATCTTGAACTGGCATCTCTTCTAGATCGAGAGCCAGTGTAGCTTCTTGAGGTGCAGGGTAATGTGAGTCCATCTGGGGAGGTCAAGGATGAGTCTTGCCACTGAGTTTTGTATTGTCTGTATTCTCTTCAGGAGGCATGCAGTAATGAGTGTTAACATAGTCCATCCTGCTGGTGATGAGGGCTTGAGTGACGGTCCTTCTGGTGCCATTTGGGAGAGCCTGAAGATCTTACAGACCATGCATAAGGTGTCGAAGCAGGCGTACAAGACTGCATTTATATGTTTCTGCATAGATAATTTGCTGTCCAAGATGATGCCGAAGTCTCAGGTGTGGTCTGTTGGGGCGGGGGAAGGGAGAAGGGGCGAGTTCAACAGGCCTCCAAGTGTTGTTCCATGGAAAGGTGTTGTTCCCAAAGATGAGGACTTTTGTTCGAGTTGAGATTGAGACAGTTGTCCTTCATCAAGTCTGCGATGTTCATCATATATCTGTGGAACTTGGTTCTGATGGTTGAGGGGTCTTGTGACAGTGAGAGTGTAGGAAAGGACCCATTTTTACCTGGTCACCACCACTTTTCTCTGGTATATGATGGGATTTCTAATGGAAGTGCACTGGGGTTCGGCTAACCAGGTCCACAGTGTCAGATCTCTTTCCCAAAACTGTACATTTGTTTTCCCCAATTGTTGATACCTTTAGTACCCTCCGTAAATCGACAAGTAAATGGTACCCCTGGTACCGAGGGCCTGAGGTACTAAAGAGGGTCCCCAAGGGCTGCAGCAGTAAGGGACCTCTCAACAAGCTCCTGCAAACTGTCACTGCAAGTTCCATGTCTTAATGCAGACAAAAATGAAAATACAACATGGTACACAGCCTGTGTTCCCTCGCTGTCGACACTGTATGCAGCATAAGTAAGTCACCCCTACAGCAGGCTGTACCGCCCTAAGGCAAGGTGCACTATACTACATGTGAGGGCATAACTGCATGAGCAAATTTGCTCCTGTACTGGTCAGTTCCATTATTGGCAGTACAAGTGATCAGGGAAGCCATTCTAAAAGCATGTTCTGGATACTGGTGAAACCGAGTTCCGCAGCTACATGATGGTGTCACTGAAAATAGGGATATTTGGTATCAAACATCTCATATTAATAAACCCACACTGATGCCAGTATAGGATTTAGTAATACATGCACCCAGGGGGTGCCTTAGAAGTGCCCCCTGAAAATCGACCAGTTACTGGTGTGCTGACTGACTGGTTGTAGCCAGCCTGCCACCCGGGATGGGTGTCTGACCCCCAAGGGAGAGGGCCTGTGCACTTCGAGACCACAAACCAAGCCTGCTCGAGTAGGGGGTGCTTGCACCCCCGCCCACAGGAATGGCCTCCAGATTAGTATTCCAAGGCCAGGGATCTTCAAAGAGGCTCACTGCCTTTGGTATGCAAATCGGGCTTCTCTCACAAGAGAGGAAACCAACCCCATTGTGTCCACAGCTCTTGCCACCTGGACAGGATAGAAAATTAGCTAGGCAAGACAGGCGTCTCCACCCTCGGGTGAGCGCTGCCCCTGAACTGGACTACTTGAAGTGGATGCTACTTTTCAGAAGTGACGATCTTGGTGAGGCCAAGTTTAGGATTTCTGGGACAGGGTTATGCCCACTTCCCCCAGGAATTGGTCATATAGGGGGTGTAGTCACCCCAGGATTCAGTAGCCCATTGCCTACTACCCTATTCTCCCCCCTAACGCTTCTAAATTCAGTATTTAGGAGAGCCCTGGTGCCAGGAAATCAGATCTTGCTGATAAAAAGAAGGGCCAAAGTGCCACAGAAGCAAGAACCACAGTAGAAGCAACTGACTTGGCACCAGACCTGCTGGCCTGTTCTCCAATTTTCTGCAATTGCACCAAAGTCGTCTTGCCTTGCAAGCTGCTGATCCACCAAGGCCTGGAAGGACTGCCAGCACTTCTCCAAAGCCTCAGGAACTCCCATGTAATAGAGGACCTGTCCCCCTACATCTTGCAGGTACCGAAGACTAAGCTGTGAAGCTACAAGACTGTGAAAACCCAACACGCCAAATCACCACTGCACCCGAGCTACCTAGCCCAAGCTTAAGTGGGCCAATGGTGCCAACATGGTCCCAAGATCCTGGTGACCTAAGAAGAAGAAGGACACTGAAGAGCAGTGAAAGCAAAAGATTAAAGAAGAGCAACTGACTTGGCTCCACCCCTGCCAGCCTGTCTGCTGTTCTCCGTTGAAACTGCACCAAAGATGCCTCGTCCTGCAAGTGTTGTGCCTCCAAAGGCTTTGGAGAGCTGACTGCCTTGAATAAAGACTCCAAAACTCCACTGGAGCAGCAGAGCTGCTACCCTTCATCCTGCAGACACCCCAAAGAAGACTATGAGTGCTCCAGGCCTCAAAAAATGGACAAAGCCAAACACCACTGCACTGGTGATTTCTAGTCTGAGTTGAAGTGGGCCAACATTGCCAGCGGGGTGTCTTGGCCCTCTAGAGACAAAGGCCACCTTGGACTTGCCCACTGTAGACTTTCCAATGCCGCCTGCAGCCTCTGTTCGCAGACCCCCTCCACCGCCACTGCTGCTGACGCATAAAGACACCTCTGCAATTGTCGTCCCTAGCAAGGAGGATCAATGGTGTCCCCATGTCCCCGAGCATCACAAGAGTTGAGTCCTTTTGTTTGGTTCAGCCTGACTGGTCATCCAGTCCAAGCCCTCAGCCTTTTTTTCCGATGGATTTGAACGGGGTACCGAATGCTGTAAGGCACCTCTGCACCCCACTGCCCGAGTGCAGCCTGAAGTAAACTGTTAGTGCTCCGTGGACCTTGCCCCATACTCACCTTAATTCAAGAAGATTGGTTGCTGTTGAGTGCACAAATTCAATACATGTTTTTCCTGCATAGGTTAAGATTACAGCGGAGTGCCTCAATTACGATTTGAAGTATCAAAAGTCAAAAAATGCAAACTGTTATTATGATTTGGAACTCAAAGAGGTCCACATAAAAATACTCAAAGACCTACAAAGAACATCTCTCACACTTGACAATGTGCAGAGTAAAATACATGACTAAATAATTCAATGTACCAAAACACTCCACTTATGTAAAAAGTCCTTGCACTAATAAAGTGCAAATGCGCAACTGTAGTGAGAAATACAAAACCTATCCAAGCAGAAGGAATATAGCAAGAACAATAGTGCAACTCTAGTATAGTACTTCAATATAATTCAGTGCAATCAACTTTGCAAAACAATGTAAAAACTGTAACTCTAATTTGAGTGTACAAATCTTATTGCACTAAAAGAACATATTCATCAAATACAAGGGCAAATACAAAATAATATTGTCCTATCTAAAACATATTTAAGAATAGTTTTAAAAAGATACAACATTTTGAACAAACTATTTCTGAGGGTGGTGCCAGAAGACATTTCCGGGCCTCCACGGGCGAGGAAATATTATACTTTAGGAACCATGGTCTTAACAGTTGATGTCTTATTGAATGTAGGAGTGGACAAACAAATAGCACATGATTTAAATCTTGAACATGCTTCCTGCAGAGGTCACAGAGCCTCTTCCCTAGGTAATCCCTCCCATGCTCCCGTAGTAATTCATAGGGGAAGTAAGTTCAGTCTTAATAGTAAAATGGTTGTACACACACCATGCGGAAGGTTCCATAGGACATACAGTTGAGGTTTTTACATATGCTACTCTCCACAATTATATCATTTCTAATGTGCCAAGAACACAATACAACATCTCTTTTTGACTAACTTCATAGATTGATTTTTTCATCATATTTTTCAAAATAGGCTTTGGGAGGGGTCCAGCTTCACTTTGCCCAATTCCAAACATATCCAGTGCTTTCACATAATTTGAGAAAACAGCACTTCTTTCCTTCAGACAGAAAAATATTTTATGTTTTAATGCAGCGCATGTGGAGCCTGGATCACAATTCAATATGCTATTCCCCCCACCTTAAGCTTTCTGTCATTGCAAACACATTAGTGGAAAGAAACCTGAATTCAAGCCGAAGTGCCAGTGGAGCAACTACACAATTCAAGTTACATACTTGGCGCCAAATGCGACTTTCCACCATCTCAAAGAAGGCCCAGTACCGCTCATCCATTATTCACAGGCATTACTCAGTGAAGGCGGAATTTTAATCTTATATACTGCTAGGACATGGGCAAAGTGTCTTTACCTGCAACATTTATATAAACTGCCAATTGTAGAAGTCTGGGAAATTGCCTTACTTCTGCACTGACTAACATGATCACTATTAGAGCATTTACTAGACATTTTTTACCTAAATACGGGTACAACTTTACCACCTCTAGCTTGTCTTTCCCTAAAAGCCAATGAAAATCTTTTCTAACCCTACCCCCCTTGAACCTGAAAACCATGACTTCGCTTTTAGAGATGTTTATTTTTAGGAAATGTTCATCAGCATAGTTGCCTAACTCAAACAATCACCTCTGTAAACCCATTGGTGGTTGGTGCAGATAAGGGCTGTATGGGAAGTCTACAGACGACGAAATAGGGGAAATCAAATAAATCCTGTTCCATCGTCTGTCGACATTCCCCCGCCTCGCCCCAACACGTTTACTTGCACTGACTGCCGCTGTGTAAACATATAGGGGTTAAATCTAGCAAAATGGCATCATCAGAGTAGAGAAGACAACCAAAATTCATTGTTCCTAGTTTTGGTGGGTCCCCATAAAAACTGTTTGACTCTGCTGGGAAAGTCATAGATATAAAAAGAAAAGAGGAGGGCGCTAGTAAGCACCCTTACTTTAACCCATTGTGAGTTTCTACTTTACAAGACAAGCCCTGGTTTCCTCCCATCAGGACCTGAGTCCAAGTAGAGGAGTGAAAGGCAACAGCTAGTCTAAGCAAGTGCACGGACATGCCTAATACAGCGAAATTCCTAACAAACTCCCACGATCAACTTTTTTGAACATTGTTGAGAAGGCAATAAATGCAGCATATAAAGCCATGCCCTTACCCACTGGATACTTTTCAATCAGAGTTTGGAGGTCAGTGATATTGTCTAGGGTGCCACAATGCTTACAAAAGCCAGCCTACTCCACAGGGACCAGATTATTACCAAATACCCGATCCTGAATGTGAAGAAGAATACTCTTGGCGAACAATTTCCCAATCATATCCAATAATGCAATCTGCCTAAAGCTGGCAGGAGAGATTTTAGGACCCTTTTTATACAAAGACACCACTATGCTTTCTTCTTAAGAGGACTCTATTGTCCCATACGAATAACAGTATTGAAACACCAGATTGAGACAAAGGGCCCATGCGGAAACATCTTGTTAAATGGGAGATACCGGGAGATCATCTATGCCCATCACCCCAGAATACCTTGCACCCTTAATAACACTTTCTATCTCCTCACAGGAAGGAGGGCCATATACATTCAAGTAATCAACTCCAACAGAAACCCGCCATCAGAATTAGATGCATATAGCTGCCAAATATATTGGCTCCACTCGGCGTCGGATATTGAAATGGCTTCTGCCGTAACTCTACAATCACAATATTTGACTATTAGGGACCAATATTTACGTGAATCACAAGAAAATGCGACTTCTCTCAGCTTAATCCATTTCTGATCCTCCTCCCTCCTATGTTCAGACGCCTTCAGTCTCATTCTCCCGATTGGGATCTTGTGAGATGCTGCAGATGGTCTTGGGATCTGAGGTGAATGGTGGGAGACAGATTCTCTTGGTTCTTCTGGTGAGATATGAGGTGATCAATTTGAGGGCGTGTCCCTGGATTCTGATATGGTGTAGTCTGTTGATCAAGATGTGGTGGGAAACGGTGTTGAAGACATCTGGCAGGTCCAAGAGGATGAGGCCTGCTGTTTTACTGCAGTCTAGGATAACCCTGATGTCATCAGTGGCTGCTATCAGGGCTGTCTTGGTGCTGTGATTGGCTCAGAATCTGGATTGAGAGGGGTCCAGGAGCTTGTGGTGTTCCAAATGTGTGCTAAGTTACCGGTTGATCAACTTTTTGAGAACCTTTGCCAGAAAGGGGAGTAGGGAGATGGGCTGGTAGGTCTTCGGATCTCCTGGGTCAGCAGATGGTTTCTTCAGGGGGGACCTCACTTCAGCGTGTTTCCAGATCTCAGGGAAGGAGGCTGTGGTGATGGAGGTGTTCAGGATTTTTTATGAGTTTGTTGCCAATTGTCTTGCTACCAAGGTTGAAGATGTGGTGGGGACATTGGTCCATGGGTGCCCCGAGTGTATGGAGTTCATGATTGAGACTGTGGCTTCAGTTGTGAGAGGGTCCCAACGGGTGAGCAGGTGTTTGAGGTTTGTGATTGTGGGTGTGAGTAGGCTGATGCTGTCGCCGGCAGGGGGTTGGGGTTGGAAGTTCTTGTAATTGGCTGAGATTCTGTCATGGAAGAAGTCCGCCAGAGACTCACACAGGTCTTGGGAGGGGGTGATGTTGTTCTCTGTGGCAGCAGGGTTGGAGAGCTTCTTCATGATGCTGAAGAGCTCCTTGCTGTGGTTTGTGCTAGCTTCTATGTGGTCCGCTAGAGTGTTCTTCTTTGATTCTCTCAGGAGGTGGTGGTATTGGTTGAGTGCTGTTTTGAAGATGGTATGGTTTTTTGTCTTTTCGCTATGATGCCACTTCCTTTCTAGTTGCCGGCAGTTGCGTTTGGAGAACGTCACATCTGTGAAGAACCAGCTGGCTCTTCTGGCTGGTACTTTGGGTTAGACTGGCCTGGTGGGGGCGAGTGTGTCGGCGCATTCCATGATCCAGTGAGAGAAGTTCTAAGCAGCCTGTTCTGGGTGAGGTGATGTATCTGGGAGGAGGGAGTTGAGAGTGTTGTTCCACTGGTCTTCTGATACCTTTTTCCAGTTTCTGTGTGTGGTGCTGGAGGGCATGGTGCCAGTGTTGGTAGTTCCTGGGATGGTGAAGTGGACGCTGTAGTGGTCAGTCCGGTGAGCTGTGATACGTGGGTGTACTTGACTCTTTTTGCAAGACATAAAAATGGGGTTGAGCTTGTGTCCTGCGAGGTAGATGGGGTCGGTGAGAAGTTGTTGGAGTCCGATGTTGCTCGTGCTTTCCAGGATGTCAGTTGTGTTGGTGTCGTCAGGTTTGTCGAGGTGGAAGTTAAGGTCTTCTAGGAAAATGTAGTACTCAGTGTCGATAGAGATTGGGGCGATGAGGTCAGGGATGGGGTTCATAAGTTGGGGCAAGATTGCCTCTGATTGGGCTTTTTCCATCTGTGTGAAGTTGAAAATTAAGGTGCTCCATTATCGGGGTTGGGTCATCTAAAGAGGTTGTGCAGTGGATGGTGTCCTTGTAGATGATGGCAATTCCTCCCCTGTGTTTGTTGATTCGGTTCCATGTGATATCTTTTAGGCTTCGGGTGTGGCACTGGTGATGTCTGGTGTGGAGGCGCGGTTCAGCCAGGTCTCTGTGAGGAGGATGATGTCCGGGATTAGGGATGACATCAGGTCCCAGCTCATTGCGGCATTTTCGCAGAGCGATCATCCGTTGAGTAGAATGCACTGGCATTGTGCTGTCGCAGTGTCGGTTGGTGTGGTGGGCACAGTCGTGTTTGCGGTGTCACCAGCGTTGTTAGTTGCTTCGGTGTTGCAGGTGAAGTGGCAGTGCTGGCAGGAGAATGGTCCTCTGGTGGTGTATGGAGATGTGCGGCAGCAGTTGTTTTTGTTGATGTGCCTAGGGTCCAGGGCTCGGAGGTCTGCGACGGTGTCGCTGTGCGGGGTGGAAGAACCAGGGTTCCCGGCACTGGGCGCAGGTCAGGCGTGGATGGGCGCAGACAGGCTTGCCTTTGCCGCTACATTGGCACTGCCACATTGCATCCTGTTAAGTAGGTCCTGGGAAGAGGGAGGGGCACTGGGA
Organism: Triturus cristatus; assembly: GCF_964204655.1. Classification (NCBI taxonomy): domain Eukaryota; kingdom Metazoa; phylum Chordata; class Amphibia; order Caudata; family Salamandridae; genus Triturus; species Triturus cristatus. The sequence goes on along the minus strand of NC_140587.1, from coordinate 707,593,372 downwards.
GGCAGTGTGTGGGGCTAGGTGATTGTCCAAAGACATACCAAAGATGGAAAATGGCTGTTGAGGGTCCTACACATATTTTTTTATCAAGATCCCTCGAGTCCTTAGGGCTCCACTCCTTTTTGATTCTGTGTAATGTATTCGGAAGCTGAGTGGGACCCCAGCCTGCTTCTACTTCCCTCCTTTGATAGATTGTTGAAAAATAAGGATAAGTAGTAAAAAAAAGACGGATAAGTAGGCGTAAGCTCTCAGAAAGATGGGGGAAATGAAGGAGAAAGCAATAAAAACAAGGCAAAAAACAGGAGAAAGCACTCAGAATAACAGGGGAAGGAAGGAAGGAAAAGGGCAGAAAAAACGAGGCAGAAAGCAGGAGAAAGCATTCAGAAAAACCGCTGGAAAGGAAGGAGAAAGCAGTCACAACAATGCAGAAAGCAGGAGAAAGCACTGAGAAAAACGGTGGGAAAGATAAGAGAATGCTGTAGAAACGAGGCAAAAAGCAGGAGAAAGCACTCAGAAAAACATGGAGGAAGCAGAGCGATGCTGCAGCACTGGAAAGTTGGACCTGGGACCTGTGTGCTCAGTGCACAGATCAGGTAATGCGGTAAACACGCAGATACTATTTCTTGTGGAATTTAAGAACGGTCTGGTGGGAAGTCAGGTAATTTATAGGTTGGAGTGTACATGTAAACTCTGCCAAATTATCCTGAGATTCTAAAGCAGGCAAGATACCAGCTTCATTAGAACGAGTAGCAGGAAATGTAATTACCTCAAATCCGGGGTCAGAAGTCCTCTATGTCTCCATTAAGGTGCCTGTAGCTTGATGCAAATGCAGGGACTCCTGATCGACATGCCGGTTGTTGAAGCATATTGTTGGAAGGCCCTATTCAGAACCCTAAAGAGATCAGTGATCGAGCAAAGCTTTGAGGAGATGGTTGGTCACAGCTGATAAAGAGCTGAAGGCAGCTGAGAATGAGTCAAACATCTCGAAAATGCTCATTTCTGCTGACAAGACTGAATTTCGTCCGTGGGATGTGGGGGTTGTTTTCCTGGCACACTCACTAAGCTTAAATGAAGAGGTGGTGAGGGCCACAAGATGTCTCCAATTGCTGAGGGCTCACCGGGCACTGGAGCCATGTTAGAGTACCCCCAGGACATCTCAAAAAGTGGTAAGCCTGCCTTCGAGCCTGTTTGTTTGCAATTCACAGATTCAGTCAGTGCCACCGTTAGGAGCACTTTTGGGGGAAGTGGGAGAGTATCAGTCGGGGCTGCTACATGAACTCAGTTGCTCGGCCCACTCCCAGCATCCAGTGCGACTTCTCAGCCAGTCCCCGTCTCGATTCCTCCATCAGATATTATGATTTTCATAATTCATTCAAATGCCTTTCTAGAGATAAGTATTTCTTTGAGGCAATTAATTCCCTTCTATCTGAAACACACTGTGAAATTGTGCAGGCATTGCTTGATTCCACAACACATGCCACATACTCAAACATTAACCTGGGCAGAGAAAATCTTGGATGTAGATTGGATGTCAAATGACCCTTACCGTTCCATGTTTGCATGAAATATGAGCATCATTTCTCTCACTGGGACCTTTCAAAATCTATAGCCTATCTAAATTACGTTCCAACATTTGACACGGATGAGTATTTGTTTTTTTACACTTAGGGCACGGCTCCCTTGAAATCAAGAGACCCACATCACAAATCAAGGTTACACACCTGGCCTCTTTCAATTCGGTTAATAGAATTGTACTTTGTCTCAAGCAGGAACACCAGAAAAAGTGGGCCGTAAATTATTAAATATGATTTCCGAATTATTACCTTAGTTAGGATTAATGATATGTCCCCTGAAATGTATATATGTTATTAATTTTAATTGTATAAGAAACCAAAAATTAATCAGCATGAAGTTCCAGTTTTAAAGTCTGAGAAGTCATTAATTATGAAGACACTTCCCAAGGCATTGACATCTACAGTCATCAAAACGTTTACGTTATAAGGTGCAAAGTATCTGCACGTTCAAGAAGATTTTACACCAACACTTACTTTGTTATTTAATGCTCTAATGACACAAGCAACTTTCAATCGGTGCATCCACAAACTGCATGTTTAATATGTTAACACTGTGCAGATATGGGATTACATGGGTGTTTGGACTAAAGCAACTGCTGAGAAAATATGCCACGATACTGAGCCACCTATGGGCTTGATTCTAGAAAACATTTTCCGTGCCAGTCAAAGTTATCTATACCACAAAAAGTGTCATCTACCAATACCGACTCCCACAATCAAGACAGGGGAATATTTCTACTTGCACATGGCATTTACCTTTTGGGAAATCCTGTTGATGGCTAGAGTTCCTGCATTCTCAAGTATAGCTTGAGAGCAGATTAATGGATATTGCCATGGCAGTGAGCTGGAAGGTGACATTCTGCCAAAACCCCATTTTTAGGTGGTATTGCTGAAGGGATCACCTCACATGGAAGAATGTTTTCCAGGTGAAACAAGAAAGAAACAAGCATTTGCAATGCAAATAGGTCTCGCATTTGTGAGTTAGAGCTATTGACATTGTAAATGGCAATGTTTTTTACCTACACGTTTTATTTTTGGAGTGAATGTATGTAGTGTGCAAAATCCCTTGGAAAGGTCCTGCACTTCATAATAAATATATTGAAAAAGATGCAAAGTGTGGATTGTGTCAACAATTGCTTGGCACGTACCTCATGGGTGAAGTGTCGCCACACATGCACACCGTGGTGCTTTACTAATGCAAAACTCATTAATAAAAGTAGTGCTTACAGAATAACCAATGCGATTGGGATTGAAGCATGTGAATCCGAATCCCGGCTTCTCTTTCATTTTCTAGACTATTTGAATCACTCTCCTGCGTCTTGGTCATCCCCCAAACACTGGGAGGCAATGAAGTTTGCCAAGGGGGCGGGGGGCAGGGGGGTTTTAAGAGTACTTTACTCGCATCTATGAGAAAATCGACATTAATTAAACAAAATGCCAGAATGCGTGTCAGTTTTCACAGTGTTTTAGACAGTACTGGTTGCTTAGTTTCATTGCATTAATTTTTGTATTTACTCTTTTACTCAGCATCCAAAGTAGGTTACCTAACCCCAAACGCCCCGAGTTGTTAAATGACCCATAGAAGGGAGTGTTTTACAGTTCAGCAAATGTGTCCAAATGCAATTTTGGTAGTGCCATGGAATGATCAGCCAATGAGGTACTCGATGAGCAGATATTTAACTACACGTTCGAAACGTACGGTATTGTGGCTGTTGTTTGTTTGTCCACAACCACCTCTCTGAATGTGTTTATTAACACAGAGCTTCATCTACCAGACAGTGCTCAGAGGGGTGACTAAAGCACAAAACAAAATGTATTCATTTTTCCTGGGTGTGAAGGCACCCGGAAGGCTTAGGTGCCCACCTGGAGAGGCTAGGGATCCCAGCGCTTCTACAGACTCTGCCGTGCTCCTCTGCACCAGCAGGGCACAGCGCAGAATCTGCCGCTTCTGCTAAGAATAGGTGAGGGGGGATGAGGTTGGGGCATGCAGGAGTTGCCGGCAGATTTCCAGGTTATTGAAAGTGATGATTCTGACGTGAGGCAATGGAGACTGTCTTTGTCTGTTTGTCTGCACCAGTCTATTTCTCTACCATCTACCGGGCTCACTGTCATGTAACCATTCATCTCTCTTTGTTAGAGGTGAGCGAGCCAATATATTAATTAACAAGTAGAGCCAGCCGGAGACGAGCCAAGCGTATACGAGCCAGTGGGCGAGCCGTGAAAATGATTGTCATGTTAATCATACAGTAAACATGATGTAAATGTGCGATAATGTCTCTTCAGACTTCAAAAAAGTAAATTTCTTCAGCGCGTCACCTCAGTACACAAGCTTATAGCACTGAATTGAGGGGAAGTTATTAAAAGTGCTCGTTTTAAGCATAAGTTAAAACACTGCCGCTCCTCCCGCCCGACAACAATGCCATTTGTGAACTAAGAGGCGTCAGTTGCCATGCATACCCCGAATGTTGCTTAGAGTCTTATTATATTTAGAGTAGCATTAAAATCTAGTTCATTAAACACAAGTTTTTGTACAGCACACATCTTTAACTCGCATATTTCAAGGTGGCAATAATAAAGATGAAAACGGAAGTGCCACAGGCAAGAAAACACAAACGGGAGTGGAGGGTGCGGGGGAGGGTGAGAAGTCACAGACTGAGGGAGGGGGCGGTGGGGTGGGGAGACAGGGAAGAAAATAGTGTTAGAAGTAAAGGGGCCAATAGCCGTGGAAGGATACAAATGATGAATGAGTAGGGACTAACATGCCTCAAACCAATCAGAAGGCAGCATTTAAGACAAAAGCCAATGCGCAGAGTGGGCGGAGCTGCCACGAAGCTTCCACACTACAGTATATACTGCATGCCTCGCAAAGCGATGGCACAAAAGCCAAAGGGCAGAGAGTGGGTGGAGCTTCCACGAAGCTGCCACACTACAGTATATACTGCATGCCTCGCAAAGCGATGGCAAGCGCATTCGCGCTGCAACGCTAGGCGAGACCTAAAAATGGAAATGTTGAACTGTGCACATACACTACCCCAACAACTGTACATTGTGCACCGACCTAGGCCCTAATGATGACAAGTGGGTAATTCTGAAAGGGCTGGTAATGGCGATGAAATTATGAGACACACAGGAACATCTTGAATCTGTTTACTTTCACCCAGAGATTCTGGTTACAAAATGAGGAATTACAAAGGAAATCAGAGCCCGAATCACTGATTCTAAGGTAAAACATGATTTCTTTTTTGACACTGAGCCGGATTTTTCCCTGCTATCCAAAGTTACTTGTGCCCCCAGTATCAGTTACACGAAGGGTGGGGAAATACCAGCCCATTTGTCAGGCCACCCATAATGAGGACCGTGGAGTTAGGGCTGATATGCAAATGCAACGGCAACTATGAAATATATTGTTTCCTCTAAAGTAAACCTGCCACTTATGTGGATTGCAGAAGTGAGTCTATTTTCATAGGAGATCATATTCTAATTCATGGGCTTTTTAGAAATTCGCTCCCTAAAATCTGTGAAAATGTTAAATTTGAAGAGTAAAGAGGCAGAAAGAAAATTGTGAGGGTTTAGAGAAAGGAGATAATTTGTGAAAGGCAAACATAAGTGACGAAGCAGCTGTCACAGTTCTCAAATCTCTCCAATGGAAGAATGAGGTTAATCTGTTTGTAGTACACATCAGAATCACAGATTCTTACAGTGGCCCTTCATACTGCTTTTCAGACCACAATTAAATAACTATCAACTTTGACAGTCAGGATTTGCCAACAATACACATCCGGATATCAGATCACTATTCAAGCATTTGCACCTTTTTCTACTATATATACAGGATGGGTGAAGTACTTTTTCCTCCAGTTTCGATAGTCTATATTTAATGGGCACTAAATAAGCGCCTTTGTAATATAAAGTAATATTCCCTCATTGGCATTGCTCAATGCAAGTGAGGTGCTTGTGACACCTTACAAATGCGGACACTAGGGGCCCGATTCCGATGTCAGACGGACTGCAGTCCGTCCGACATTGGTTTGGAACTGGAACTGAACGACCTCCTGTTGTCGGTTCCAGCTCAGGAAGTAGGATGCGACTGAACGCTGTCCGGTCGCATGCCTATTCTTTACAATGGGAGCATGCATTCTGAATGGAATGCATGCTCTCATTGCAAAGGGCAGAGGTGCAGTTCATCCCTGCACCCCGTGGCACCTCAAGGTGCCTGCCACCGGGGGCAGGGATCAACAGGGGGGGCACCATAGGTGCCCCCTAGGCTGCCATTCGGCAGCCTTGCACCCATGGGAGCCCTGCTGGGGGCCCCCAAAGACAGATTACCAATGCCTTTCTGTGTCAGAAAGGCCTGCACAGAAAGGCATTGGGAAGCTTCCACCGTGATCTCCCGGCCAGGAAGAGCAGGCCAAGGGATTACTGAGGGCTTTCCAAATGATGGACGGGTTCTCGGAGCCCGTCAGAGGCCATTCAGAAAACCAAATCGGATTCCCTTCTGACCGTGCTCATCGAAATGGCTCGATCAGAAAGGAATCCGAACTGGCAATTCCGATGTGGTCAGAACGGCTCCGACCGAAGGTCGAAGCTGTTCCCAACCGCATCGGAATCGGGCCCTAGGCGCTTGCAGCAACCATATGGAATTACCCAACAGAAGTGTCTATTTGCTGGCTGCTATCCAAGTAGTGCATAATCTCTGCTATTTAATCAGTGGCCAGCAAGACAGTATATAATATTTGCTATTAGCCAGTGGCTGACTAAATATCTGAAACTTCACAGTTTATTCGGACACAGGTTGACTAGTAGTAGAGATCATGTACTATTTGATCGGCGGCCGAATAAAGAGTGTGAGGTTTTTATTTATTTAGCTGGACATGAAGAAATAAGGTACTTCAGGAAATTGTAGGGTGGTGGCCATCTTATAATAGGGATGTAGTATGTGTGAGACATTTGAAAGTAAAAGCATACATAAATGTACAAAAATATGTACAAAGGTGTGTGCCTGAATTAAGGTAACTTGTTTACAGGTGAATGAACAGTAAATGTATTTTGAATAAAAGTATTTTATGATAATATTAAAGTCCCAAAAATTTCATGAGGTTCAGGTTATAGCACACAGATATTTAGTGATGCATTCTAGGACTATATGGCTGTTGCCAAAGAAAAATGAGTCTGGTTTGAAAGCATGTTACATTACTGTTTTCTTCACTTATTAGAATACATTGTTTATTTAATGTTTATGATCTGCCTTTAGAGATATTTTTGAGCTGGGCTCATTTTAGGATTCTAATGAAAGGCACTGTGGTAGTTTTGAACTTGTTTTAAGGGGGATTGTGCTTTCTTAGTATTTAAGCCCGACAGCACAACAGCAGTCGACATGCAACAGGAAACATGCAGAGAGATAGGTGATGTCTGGGCCACAGAGGACGGGACACTTACAGTAGGCAACAGGTCCTTGGGGGCACAGTCCTTTGACACACTTGTGTAGCATCCTGCCATCCCAGGTACTCATCAATAACACGAAGAGCAGTTGTACACATCTTTATTCCCCTTCATGTAAGTCAGAACTCAACATTGTAGGCCTGCCTTCAACTCATCTCCCCAAAGCTTATGTCACAGGCCTACGGTGTACAGTGTATTTGGAAGACACTACATCTTCCGCTTTGTTAAATTAAAAGTCACAACTTTTTCAAAAAAGATAAATAAGTAAATAAATAAATAAATAATAATAATAATAATAATAATAGCAGACATTTATAAAGTGCGACATCCACATTACAGATATATTGGTGTTAAAGAATCTAATCCTGATCCCCCAACCAAATGCAGTCCTAAATCTACCCCACTATTCCAGATTTTTCAACTCAGCCTACTGTATTTTGTGTAAGAGATATGTTTCAGGTTTTTCCTGAAGCTGTTGAGATTATCACAGGCCAGTTTAGCTGCCGTTGTTTGAACCCTGTACAATCTCTTCACCAGGTAGTCAGGAGCTCCTAAAAAAAGAACATTACAGTAGTCCAGTCTGCTCAGAATTTTACATTGGACTCCTAGCCTTCTTGCTGAGACAGAAATGGAGCACATTGTCTGAGATTTCTTATTAGACTACAACATGTGGCCGCTGTTTTGTTAATATGAGTCTCCAGAGATAACTTCTTATCTATGTAGACTCCCAAATGTTGCACTGCCTGAGAGGTCTTCAGGTTCTCTGAGCTGGTCCATGGCCAGAAGTTATCAGAGGGGATAGGGATCTTTAGAGGGCAAGCAGCATAGAAGGTCAGTCTTCCCTTCGCTGAACTTTAAACAGTTCTTCTTTAGCCAATTGGGCATTTCATGTAGACAGGTATGGAGTTTTTCAACAGGGTTATGACTAATTTTGTCCTTGGACAGAATTAGCTGAGTATCCTCAGCATAATTCACAGAGGAGATTCCATGGGAACAAATCAGGGTCAGCAGAGGATGTTAATTAACATTAAACAAAATTGGACTCAGCGCTCCATGTTCTATTTACTTAAACTCTGAGAGGAAAGGGGGGAGAGAGATTGCCTGGTATCTTTCCAACAGGACTGATCTGATCCAATCCAAAAAGGCACCCTCTACTACTATCTTTTTAAGTCTGAGTAGCAGTATCTGGTGGCCTATAGTGTAAAGAAGCAGCTGACAGATCTAATAATATCAAAACTGCAGCCTGATCACTGTCAATCGTAATCCTCAATTCGTCCATGCTCGATATTACTGTTGACTCTATTCCGTGCACTGGTCTAAGCCATTCTGTTCGGTCTCTAAAATATTTTTATCCTCCATATAATTAGCTGACTTTTTGCTAGCATACTTCTCAATTATCGTAGCCAAATAGGGAATTTAAGAGGTAGGATGATAGTTACTAAGGTCACCGATCTCAGCCACTGGCTTCTTCAGTAATGGGGTGACCAAATTTTCTTCCAAGCCTCTGACATAATGCTTGTCTTCAGAAATTGGTCACATACTTTTAAAATACTTATCAGTAGCTCCTCCTCTCTTTCTTTCCACATATAGCAAGGTAGTGGACTCAATAAGGAGCCAGAGGAGATAGTGCGAGTCAAAGCTTTGAGATCCTCCTCTTTCATAGGATCTATTTTATCTAGTTTTGTACTGATTTCTTCTGTTGATGTCACATTTGCCATCCTTTTTTCTCTATTAAGTCAGTGGTCAATGGGGCATTGTTTAAATCTTCAAAAATTAAATCAATTGTATTCTTAAAATAATCTGCCAGGCTTCCACATTTCTCTTTTGAGGGCCTCACTGATTTTAGGCATTCTGGCTTAGCTAAATCCTTTACCACTCTGAATATTGTTTTGATTTATTTGAGACTTCAATGATTAATTTGGTATAGTAGTTTTCTTTGGCTTTTCTTATTCCATTCCTATAATTATTTGTTGCATTTTTAAATTGCATCTTATAATTTCTTGTCAGGCTCTCCACCATTGTCTTTCTAGATTCCTACATTTACTTCTATCTTCTTTGAGGGTTTCAGTAAGCCAAGGCTCTGACGGTTTCCATCACTGACTGAACTTTTCTTCGGGTATTATCCAATTTAACGTAGCCTTCATTGCTTCCTGTAGGTCTTCGTAAATCCTATCTACTGTTTCTATTTCCTGGAAGCAATTTACATTTTCAAATATTTTGGATCCGGCTTTTAACTTTCTTAGTTTGTGCCCATACGCAACTGGATCGCTCGCATAATATCGGGAGCACAAATATTGAGACACAAAAATATAGTGTCAAAAATATCAGACACAAAAATATTGTTTTTGTATACTTATAGAGGTAAGTACAAAAATATCTAGAAAAAAATTGTTTCACTCTAACATTGTAAATTAATACAAAAATATTGATTTTTTATATATAGATATGTATGTATATATATATATATATATATATATTCACTGAAAAAACCATAGGTTTCACACATGTTATAGTTAGCTGGACATTTTACTGATAAAAAACCAATGAAATTCCCCCATTATAGTTACTGCAGGCAACTATAACTCACGCGACCGCAATCCTCTGCTGATGCTAATACTGTATTTAGACACTTATTTGCCCATGTCTTCTTCCATTAAATTTTAGCTTTACATATATTACAAATATTTTTTTTTCATAAAGACACATATGTCATCAGCAGAAGATTGCGGTCGCGTGAGTTATAGTTGCCTGCAGTAACTATAACGGGGGAATTTCATTGGTTTTTTATCAGTAAAATGTCCAGCTAACTATAACATGTGTGAAACCTATGGTTTTTTCAGTGAATTTGCAAGGTTTTTTAAATGCTAAGTTACTTTACGCCATTCGTGGCGTGCGTGCCCAATTAACGCAGTTCGTTCCGTGCGCGCACGGTGCGCTTCGCGCACCGTGCGCGCACAGTTAGCACGCGGTGCGCTTCGCGCACCGCGCGCCCACTTTACGCAGTTAGTGCCGTGCACGCACAGTGGTCACGCGGTCACCGCGTGCCCACGTTAAGCGGGATGGGCCATGTACGCACGATGCGCTTCGCGCACCGTGCGCACACGGGGGACATATTTTGCGCATCTTTGTGAAATGTATTCTTCGGGCACCATTTGCACACGGGGTGGGGAGAATGTGGATAGTTTTTTTTTTTTTTATAATTTTTTACCGTGCGCGTACGGTGCGTAATCGGCGATTTGCCGAAAAAAAAAAATTTTTTTTTTTTTGGGCTTGGGGGTGGTTTGGGGACCCCTGTATCAATGCTGGGTGGTTAGGATCTCATGAAACTGCCTCTTTACATATATTTGGGGTACGTTTTTGCTGCCCAACTCAGGAAGCGAGAGAGAAAATGGCGGCCGCCGCTTCCTGGTTTCGACCGACTCGAATGTTTACTAAGATCTAAGAGCCAATCAGAATCGCGCTCGCGCACGCCACCGTACGCGTACGGTAAGCTTACGGTAAGCGCACGGTAAGTGCACCGTAAGCTGCCACAGATATATATATTGATTTAAAGGCTATTTTCTCAGAATCTACTGAACAGATTTACACCAAACCTACAAAAGGCACTTCCTTGACCTGGGGACTACCTCTTTGCCAAATTTCATTAAATTCTGTTCAGCCGTTCGGGCTGTAGCCCTGTCTAAAGGTCCTATGGAAAAATGCATGGGAAAAACACGTTTTGGGACCCCCCTTTTATCTCAGCCCCCACTTGACGAATCCCCCCGAGACTTTCAGGGTAGGAGCGGACCGTAGCGCCCCACCTATTTTGAAAAATTCGCGAGGATTCGTCGACCGGCGCCAAAGTTATTCAAAATAGAATGTTGCGGATTTCCTATGGAAACGTGGTCCTAACTATAACTACCTACTGGCGACCGCCAGTAGGTAATATATATATATATATGGTATAGCATAGTAAATATGAAATAGTTTATTATAATGTAAATTAAATACATTTAAGTAACGTTTACTAATATATAAATATATACTTGCATACAAATACACATAAATATATGTGTATGTATATATATATATATATATTTATGTTTGTAAATACATATATATATATAAAACATACCATTACTATTAAAAACATATTTTACATTATATTACTTTTTTTTATTTACTACTATAAAAAAGAAATATATATATTGAATTTACTATTCACTATTCCCACTCCAGACTACCCAACAGTAGGGAAAGCATTGGAGTCCAGAGGGGGAAAATTTACTTGTCCCACTCCAGTCTGTTCAACAGTAGGGAAACCGTAAGACTCCAAAGGGAGAAAATATACTATTCACACTCCAGTCTGCGCAACAGTAGGGAAAGCGTTGACCTGTGGAGAAGAAAATTGTACTATTTCCACTCCAATCTACACAACAGTAGGGAAAGCATTGGATCCCGGAGGGGGGAAATTTACTCTTTCCACTCCAGTCTGTACAACAGTAAAGAAAGTAGTTCAAATCAAACACATAATATATCTTAATAACTACATTAATTCACCAAAAATATGTAACTGTTAGTAACCAAAATATATATATAAATTTCACGTAATTGTTAATGATTTTATTAATTATTTTCAATTAAAAAATAATTATTAATTGATTTACTTAAATTACTACACTATGCTTCAACAAACCAAAAACCACAAATTCAAAATATAATTAAAATAAAAAGATTAAAACTATTAATATATTAAATGATAAATACAATATTTTTTCATAGCTGAATAATTTATTGTTAATTAATTATAACTTAACTAAGGGGCTCATTTGGATGTCGGTGGGACCGACACCAACAGCACATCGGTGTCAGTCCCAAGGACATCTGAAGCAGCGGTCAGACCGCTGCATTACAATGAGGTTGGTTCGACCGCATAGGTGAGGGACCGACCGCTGCAGTCCGAATGTAATCCCTACAATGCAGGCAGTGCCTGCCTCATGCACCGCCGTAGGGATTACAATGGCCCTTTCCGATGGCCTCTCAATAGCCTCTCAAAAGCCCTTTTCCGGCCCGCAGCACAGGCCTCAATGCCAAAAGGCATGTTTACGACCGCCTCCACAGTGGCCGGATCCTAATTAGGCAATCGGGAATGCCGACTGCCTGTCGGTCAGTCCTTTTACTGCAACGATGCCAGTCGGATCGTAATTAGGGCCTAAATTCTCACCATATTCTGCTACACATACAAAATCCTGCAACTAATATATAACATAAAAAATAATTGATTATTGTTTACCACTTAATCAACTTCCCTTCCTAGACCCCTACAAACAGAACAACCTGCACCTAAAATATAACTTAAAAATACATAATTTCACAATTAAAAAAACGAATTATCAACCAAATAATTAAAATTAATTAAAACATAATTCATTATACTTAATTAACTTCCACTTCCCACAGTATACCCCTACAAACACAATGCACACCTAAACGATAACTTTAAAAAAATAATTATATTATACAATTTAAATAATTACCAATTAAATAATTACAATTAAGTGAAATGTATTTATTAATTAATTATACTTAATTACCTTTTATACCGTATACCCCTTACAATCCCAACAACCCACAACTAAAATATATGTAAAAAACATATATTAATTACAGAGTTTAAATAATTAAATAGCAATTAAATGATTAACATTAATTAAAAATTAATTACAAATTAATTATATTTGATTTTATTCCCACTCTATACCCCCACGAACCCAACCTCCTACACCTAAAATAGATATAAAATAAATATTAAATGCAAATTTTAAATACATATGTGTAAATTAAATAATTAACATTAATTAAAACTTTATTAAAAATAAATTGTACCTAATTAACTCCCCACCTTATAGACCTACAAACCCAGCAACCCACACCTAAAATATATTTTAAAATCTATATTAATTGCACTTTTTAAATAATTATCACTTGAATAATTTATATCAATTAGTATGAATTAAAACTCATTATGCTTAATTAACTTCCAACCCTATACGCCTGCAAACCCCATAACCTGCTGACACCATAAATCAATTTTATCATTAAAAGAAAAGAAATATTCACAATTATGCAAACAATATATAACGTATGCAGTTAAAATATTCGCTAAAACACATAAATATTAATTAAAAAAACTATATTTCATACAACTATATTATTGCAAACGATACTAACAAAACAGATATTTTTGCAAATAATATTATTAATAACACAGATAGTTTTTTAAATGATATTACTTACCTCAAAGAATCAATATTTGTGTCAAGGATATTTCTGCATCACGATATAAAGTTGTGATATTTAAAAATCAATATTTGTGCGACTCGATATTTTGGATCTGATATTTTGTCCAATTACCACACAACTAATACACATAATAAATACATGAATAAATACACAGCTAATCATAGATATACAGACAATTACAATTCTTTAATTAAGAGTTGTGGCGCCTGAATCACACATCCCGATCGGGTCACTGGAAACCGTAAACTGGCTGTTGATGTGTCGTGATCGGCACAGGTGAGGTGGAATTATCAGCAGACACAGAATCATCAACTGTCTGTCGGGATGCCGTCTCTACATTGACATCGAAGTTTGGTGAGTGATGAATCACATAGTGAAAATTAGAGGAATCTCTCATAAGGGACTTCCCAGGATGCTAGGCAGTCACCATGTGTCCTTTGGTGTTAGTGACGCTAAAGGGTTCAGCCTCAAAAGGAGCATCAGACTTTATTAGGTCTCGCTGAGCCCAGCGCATGCGCTGGCTCGGAGAGACATTTTCTATGTGAGTTTTCAAAGTGCTGCTGGCTGGCCTAGCGCTTGCGTTCACGCGATCATGCACGCGCGCAGCCAGCCGCCAGCAGCACTTTGAAAACGGTGCTTTAGTGCGTCATCGCGCTCGCGATCAGTTTCGCTTTCAGAGCGATCGCGATGACTTTCGCTTTTATGGCCGCGCGGCATTACTTTTACTGCCACTCGGCCAATGCTTGTTTAAATTTTCACATGGAAAGCAAATTTCCCTGTGAAGAAATACTTCCTCGAACCCATAATTCGCAGCCACATCTGTTTTCCATCTCGCTGTGCTGTATAATTAACATCAGTCTTGCACATTTACACGGGTCCTTACCAGAGAAATAATGCTTTTCAAGAAGTGGCTTTTTGTTGAAATTATTTGAAAAAGTCAGGGTAACATGAGCCTGATGATCGTTATTCTAGATTTTATATCATTTTGGTGCGTGTCAGCGTCTACTACCTTCAACAAGACACTTGAGGAAGACAAAGGCTTCGTCAGATGTTGTGTCGTTCAAGCACCCCGCCGCCACGCTTCTGTGAGACCAATATGGAAGAAATGTTCACTTGACGAAGTAGCGCCGCGACAATGCGGAAGTTTGGCGCTGTTTACCTCACTGCATGAATTGCAGGCCCTCTGGCCGAAGAAAGAGTCGCTAATTCCTGTTCTTGTATAATGTCCCTTGCCCTAACTGCTTGAAGACAGAGCCCCGGTCGCCTTCAATCCTAAATTAAACATGAAAATACTTAAATAATTGATTTTACCTTTCGCTTGCTTTTGGTCGTCCTTGACATTTTTCCAGACAAGACTATCGATCTTGTGACACCTGGATATATGAAGCTTTAGTTCTCCCGAGAAGGGGCCAAAAGATTTGTTCTCACTGGAAGAGAACTTGTGCTTTTTAACATTTTTGCATCTGTGGACACAAGCGCCCGAGCGATGTCCACCAGAGGCCGCAGAGCCAAATTTAGGGCGGGATTTCCAAAAGTCACTGCAAAGAGTCAGATGCAGGAAAGCATTTTAGAGTAAAAAGTATGAAGACTAAAGTAGGAATAACTTGTCTTTGCGCCTCATTCAAAAAACGCATTGTACATCGATGCACAGCCTGCCCTTGGCTAGGGTCATAATGTACAAAGGTCACATACAATTGCATACAGCCATGCACACACATACAAGTCAAAGTGACACAAGTGAATAGAAATAGCTAAACGTAGTTTACAAAATTAGAATTTTTTTTCCCTCATAAACTGACTTAATTTAGAGAAAAAATCTGCTTCTCAGGGCAGATTTCCCTTCGATGTCAGTTAAAGATAGAAGTAGTCAGTTATCACATTGTTTGGTCAGTTTTGGACTACTGGACATCCTTATGTGCTTTATTGGACAAAACAAAGGTGTATTATTGGATTTGTGGCTTTGCATTTTCACGTCTCTGCTGAAGATCCTTCCCCCATCGCTCATATTTTTGTTGTTTATATGCATCTTGAGAGGGTGGCGGATTGTAGGTACACCCCATAACGCAAAGATGCCATCTAACTTTTTTTTTTTCATCCACTACACCTTTTCAGGTGTAGTGGATGAAAGGTCTTCTACCAATGGAAAACTGGAGTATTCATCAACAATAACTAGAAGATGATGTCCATTCTCAAGAGGACCAAAGAAATCAATAGCAATTTTCTCCCAAGCATGATGTGGCAATTCTGACATGTTCAAAAGGGTTCTGAATAATTTGAGAGGAAAGACAGTTGCATATGTGACATGTCTTCAACTCTTTTTTGACCCTTTCGTCGAGATATGGAACCAGACTCAACTGTAGAGAGCTCTTTTAGTGGCAACTATTCCTCAATATCCCTCATGGGCAAAATCGATCACTTGTTGTCGGAGACTCTCAGGAATAGCAATTTGTGTACCTCACAGAATGAGGCCGTCTTGAGTCACTGTAAATTCATCTCTTACGTTTTTGAACTTTAAATACTCACCGTCATTAGTGAGAGCTCTAGAGTGCTGGTTCCACGATTGATGATCAATAATGTATTTTACCTTTAACATAACACTATCTTGGCTTGTGGCGGTGACAATCTGTTCTAAAGACATGGCAGCAGATGTGCTCAATTTCACAATAAAATTGATGTTAGCCTCCACTGTCATAGATGGGGTACCAGGGCATTGTAAGGGCACTCTTGAAAAATAATCAGCAGGATTCTGATCCTTCCCTGGACAATGAAGAATCATGTAGTTGTCTTCGTGTAACCTCAAACCCCACCGTTAAATTCTAGGAGGCATTTTGGATTTGGGACTGCTGTTAATTGTCAACAGTGCTTGATGATCACTCACTACTGTGAAGGCCTTTCTGCACAGAAAAACATGGAAATATTCACAAGCTCACCCCACTGCCAAACTTTCTTTTCAATTTGTGAGTAAGCACTTTCCATTTGTAACAGGCTTTCACTGGCATATGCCAAAATGTCACTGGGCATTTGGCTGTCCATTATGCTGTGCAAGGATTCCACCTAACCTGCCAGGGCTAGTGTCAACTACAGCCTCGGTATAAAAATTGGGATCAAAGTATGCCATTTCAGTTGCACTCTCAATAGCTTGCTTGATTTTTTGGAAGCTCTTCTCACATTCATGTGACCAATGAAAAGACACATTCTTTTTTGGTAGTTCTTGTAATGGTGCACTGCCCGTAGCAAAGCCTAGCATGTATCTAGAACTGGCCATTCCAAGAAATGATTGTAACATAGAAATGTCTTGTGGGGAATTTGCAGTACACAACACATGTACCTTAGCCAAATTAGGTTTCATACCCCCAGCAGAAACACATTGGCAAAGAATTTCAGGCTTTTCGTGTGGAATTCAAATTTGTAAGTATTCAGAGTTAAACCTGCATCATTCAGCACATGACATACTTGCATGAGAGCTTTGTCATGTTCGTTCTGTGTAGCTCCGAAAATCAATATGTCGTCATTATAGTTAAATGCATTTACAACATTCTGTATGATATGTCAAATGCGTAGAAAAGGTTGTTCTGTACGTAGATTTTCCTTCAAGCTGCAATTGGTGATATCCTTTATTTGAATCGAGCTGAGAGAAGAACTTAGCATCATTCAATTGTGTTATCATATCACCAATGTGCAGACCATGATGTCTCTCTTGCTAAATTGCCTTGTTGGCCTAACGCATGTCAATGCATGCACATACAGATCCTTCACTGTTTCTTTTAGGCACCATTACAATGGGAGAAACCCATGGTGTTGGGCCAGTGGAGCGTTCAATATTGTCATGTTTCAGCAACAAATTAAGGGCTTGATTTAGATCTTGGTGATAATGGTTCTCCCTTTGCATTTCTGGCAGAGTCCCAGTCCGCCTACTAGGTGGTCCGCCCCCTTTATTTAGATGCTGGCGGGTCCATGAACGAAAGACTGTCCGAGTGCCACCGGCCCCACCAGATATGTTCACTCACAACAAGGGCACCATAGGCAAAAGCTACTGTCTGAGGGAGTACAGCCAGTTTGGCCACTGGGTCAGTCACAAAGTGCTTTTCCACTGACATCACTGTGACGTGGAATTCTCCACACCTTAGTTGGTGGATTGGAACAAATATAAGGCTGAAACCTACCTTCTTTCTGTTTCACACTTTACCGTCATGGTATTGATCGTCCCAGTCCTATCTTTGCTGCTGCTACTTGACCAGGAAGCAAATCCACACCGTTGTTGCCGAAATCAAAGGTAAGCTTCTCTTATAACTTGTCACCTTTTGACTTGTCAGTTTACATTTGATCAGGACTCGTTCATGTTGAAATCTCTTACAAGCAAGCAATAACATACCAATGTGTAATGCATATGTGTGTGATGTTGCTGTTTAAGAAATGTAGAGAAATACAATTGTATAATTTTATTGTAATTTTAAATTTGGTGCCTTCATGATAATGGGCACTTAAACAAAATGGACATCAATTCAAAAACCAAAAACTGACCAAACAGGTGTGTTAACTTAATTTTCTAAAACTATAAAATAATAAACATATGCATTACACATTATTAGGATAATTACAATGTAATGTAATTTAGAAAGTGCAATTTGCAAGATGAAATGTTTGTTTTAAAATAACTGTAAAAGCAATGACAGTTCTAAAGTTTTATTAATTACTATATTCACCAGTTTAACATTTCCCCTTGTCTAGTTCATTTCCTGTATGCATATGTGTTTTCATCTTCATCACTTACCAAGTACAAATAAACACATCTGTATTAACACTTAAAATAAAAAGAAGAGTAATCCATTTGTTGGTGTAAGTATCCATCATCATAATGAATGCTTGCACCAAATTGTAAATGCCCATCACATACTTTTATTACTAGTGTATGGAGTTTACAAATTCGACAAGTTAAAAAACAGTTGCATTTTCTGTCATAAATATATTAAAATAAATATGTAAATATGTAAATCACATTTTAATCATTAACAGTTCTAGGAATCAAAGAATAGTAAATGAAAAATAATCTCAGGACAAACTTGGTGAAATAAAAATATTTTCTGTCAATAAATAACATACTTCTCTCAAATCAAGATATATTTTATTTACAAACATAAACAAATCTCAAAAATTAAATGTCCCAAAGACGTTGCAGTGTTGCTCTTAACTTGCCTTCTAAACAGACTGCCAAATGGGAACCTCCTCAGGAAGGAGCGTCTAATGGGGACTGGCATCTTCCATGGGAGGGGTGAGTTTGAGAGAGGTGGTTGGGGTAGGTTTGGGAGGGGTGGGTTTGTGTTTTGTATGGGTAGCTTTGTGTTTGGGAGGGGTGGTTTTGTGTTTAGTAAGGGTGCAGATCAGAGCATAAATAAATGCAGAACTAGGATAAAGGCTAGGAAGGGTGGGAGAGGACTGGAGTTTGGAGGTAGGGGATGCTGGCACGTGTTGTGTGTGTGTCTGTTGTGCAGTTGCATGTGGGTCTGGTGTATTTTTTGTATGTTTGGGTGTATGTTTTTTGGCAGGTATGTGGTGTTCTGGTGAGTGTGCATTTGATTTTGGTTGCTTTTTCTGTTGAAGGTGTGGTTTTGTGTGAGTGTGTTTGTTGAGATGAGTATGCTGTTGAGGTGCTTGGTATGGTTGTGGTGCTTGTGGGTGAGCTAGTGGGTCTGGGTATGGTGGTGGCTGTGATGGTTGTGGGTATGCTGGTGCTGGTGGGTGTGCTTGTGGATCTGGGTATGGTGGTGGCTGTGATGGTTGTGGGTATGCTGGTGCTTGTGGGTGTGCTGGTGCATGTGGGGATGCTGGTGTTTGTGGGTGTGCTGATAGTTGTAGCAGGGGTGGGTGTACTGGTTGTTGTGGGGGTGGTGGTGGTTTTGGGTGTGTTGGTGGTTGTGGGGGTAAGGGTGGTAGTAGGTATGGTGGCTGTGGGTATGGTGGGGGTGCTGTCTGTATGTTGTTTTGGTATGTACTTGTGTTTCTTGGTGTATTTGTGTCTATGTGTGGCTGTGCTGCTTGTCTGTTTTGGAGTGGGTGCTTGCAAAGGAGTGTGTGTGCTTGAGACAGGGCTGGGATTAAGAATGGGTAAAAGGCCTGAGTTGGGGCACACGTTTGGGCTGCTTGGGAGACTGAGTGAGGAGGCTAGTCCTGCAAATGATCTCTGCAGGCCAGCCATAGCACTATGAATGTATTCCAGGTACGCTATACTTTGCTGCATATGGGATCTAAGGTCCTGGATGGCATTCAGGAGGCAGTCTTACCTACAGAGATCCTGCATAGGAGGTCTATAGCCCCGTGCATCGCAGCCAGAGGGATAGGGGCAGGGGATGGAGACCCCAGCCCTTTTAGGGTGCAGGTTTAGCCAACTGGGGGGAGCAAGATAGAGGGTGGAGTTGACTCTCTGTGTGGCGCGCAAGGATGCGGGTGGAACAGTTGCTGTAAGGTCCACCACCACTAGAGACTGGTCACTTGTGGAGTCCTCTGAAGTTGATGTAGAGCTGGTGCCCTCCGTGCCAGTCCCCTCACCCTCCATACCACTGTGTCCATCGGTGTCAGTAGTCTCACCAATCGAAACACAGTGGCCAGCTGCTTCCCCGCCCACATCGCCAATTTCTCTTTCACTTGCTCCTGATGATGCTGTGAAGTTATATACATTAGTTTTATTATATCTGTGTAAATAGACCTGATCATAAACTGTGATCTCAAAACATTTTCCAGGTTTTTTACATTTCACCTGCTTCAAGGCTCTCAAACTTTGGTTCTTCATTATCAATATCTCATGCATGTAGGGAATCTCTTCAGAAACTATTTGGTAACAGTTTTGTAATTTCTCACGATAGCTCCTATATCATTTATTTATTGTCTCTTATTCATTTTTAATTCTCTCCAGGAACTGTTTAAAACCTCTGAATGGTTGGGCTTTGTTGTTTAGAATAGTGAACTTATATCACCAAAAAAGATATAAACAATAAATACCTTTTGCACAGTGTGTGTACAAGACCAAAACAGCTGCATTATTTGCGTTCACAAAAAGTAACATATGAATCCATGTGTGCCAACAAGTACTGCAATGTTGTACGAATATTTGTATATAAACTGAAAGCCTGTTTCCTCTGTTTGGGCATTTCACAATGGTAACACTTACTTCAAGAAACGACAGTATATTTCAAATTTAAAAAATATTATATGGATTCCGTACTGAAGTAGGTTTTCAATGTATCACGCACCATGTATATATCTAAGCTGTGGAAGAAATATGTTTTTTGTAGATTGACAAATGACGTCTACAGCATAAATTAATACATAGGGTTTGATACATTTCAAATCCACTTTTGGTACAGAGTAAAACCTTTTCACATTTGACTGCTAAATATGTCAAGTAATTTCAAGTTTGTTTTACCATTGTGAAAATGTTGTACAAAATATGCTACCTTTCGCTGCAGGCAAAAATTGCTACAACAGCACAGTAAATATTACAAACACTGATTAATGCATAATTTTTACATCAGAGATTCATATGCAATTCACAATATGCAACAGATTACTCCTTGATGTATTTCTACATTTTCCTAATGAGTCTTGAGTTGGGCCGGAATTTGAGTTTTCCTGATGGGATACTTCCAACGTATATGTGATAAAACTAGGGGTGGGTGGAATTTGCAAAATCCACTTTCGCAAATTATCGCGAAATTGTTTAAAATTATCGCAAACAAGCGGAAATATCGCGAAGATGCGTGGTTGCGGGTCGCCAACTTACCCATGTGGTTGCTCGCGGGCGCGGCCATCTTGTTTTGAGTTGTCTCGCGGTGCATGATCGCGAGAAGAAAGACGTGATCGCGCGACGCATGACGTCACTGCGGGCGCGAACTGTCGCGAGACAGCGCAAATGGCTAAAAACAATCCAACATCTCATGGAGAACGCGACCGGATCAAGAAAACTTGTCAGCGAACGCAGGGATTCAGGTAAGGCGATCGCGCGCGCGCGAGAATGTATTATTTTACAGCGCGAGCAAGAAACAAATTATCGCCAAGCTGCGGAAAGCGGAAATTTTTACATTTTCGCGCTCTACGGGGAACGCGAAAATGTCAAATTATCGCAATTTCCGCGAACGGAACGAAATTTTTGCCCAGGCCTAGATAAACATTCCATCTGCAAAAGTCCCTTTAAGTCTCTCAATTTTCTCCATCATTAATTTATCATCTGGACATTACAAAGGACATTGAAAAATGGTTTGGGTATGTCATCAATGTGTACACATTCCTGTCTGTGTTTTTCCAAAAATTGTATGCCGATCACAAATATTTCCCAAAAAACAGACTGGCTTACATGCACATTTGTGAAGGTGTAAGACATCTTTTAAATCCCTCACTTTTAACACGACATAAATAGTATTTTGAAATCAAAAGACATTTGGGGTATTTTTTTTTAATCTAAAATGTTGACATTTAATCTGATGTTAATAGACATTTTGGCCCACTTGTTCACTCTTGTTTGTGTATAAAACCAAGTTACCAATGCGACGTTTGGAACATCCACTGTATCATAAGTGCATTTTATGCTATGTCACCTCCTATAGGGCTAACCTTACATCATTCACAATAGTGAAGGAGAATCACACCTTACTCAATAAAGACTAGTGGACTGTTTGGTACAACTGCCCCTTATAAGATCAAACAACCTGATGTATATTTGCTGTTTAGGCAGGAATGTGTCTGCTGAAACAAGTTCTCTGGCACTGAACAGAAATCAGGTGGTATCCTTTTCCACAAATTCATATATAAAACACATCATCATACACATTGTGCAAAACTTACATCTTCAAAATCTCTTCTTGTGCGTTGGACATCTGTCATCCTTAATGATGAAGGCAAAATTATTTGCTGTAACAAACATTACGGCGCCGATCACGATCCTGTAAAAACCGGGTACGAACCGTCGGACGGAGCATATTCTCCGTCCGACGCGTACCCGGTCAGCAAAATATACAAACATGGAATTACGATTCGCACGGGAACACCATTTCCGTACGAATCGTAAAAAACCCCGACCGAACAAAACAAACCTACAAATGCGATCCGGGAAAGCGCCGACCTGACGTCGGGACGCTCGCAGCCTGCCATTCACGAACCAGGAATTACGATTCGCACCGACGTCATCCCGCACGGTGAATATTTTCCGGCTGCCAAAAACTGCCGGGAAATCAGGACGACGCGAACAAGGACTACCAGTACGCGACAGACAGACAGGACGACGCGAACAAGGAGGACCAGTACGCGACGGACAGACAGGACGACGCGAACAAGGAGTACCAGTACGCGACGGATAGACAGGACAACGCGAACAAGGAGGACCAGTACTCGACGGACAGACAGGACGACGCAAACATAGAGGACCCGTACGCGACGGACAGACATGGACCCGAACCTACGTGTCATCCCGGCCCTCATAGCAGTCGACCTCCTCTACAGGTTCGGACGCAGACGCCGCAGAAGGTCAGAACAACTAAGGGAGGGGGGAAAGTGGGGGGGGTGGCAGGACCAGGGCAGGCCACAAACCCCCCACCAAGTCACACAGCACACATGCCCTGGGCATACCTGACTCCCAGGCCCTGGTCACTACGAGGGGGTGGGGGCGTGTCCAGCTAAGCCAGCGACCGCCACAACGGAAGTCCTTCACGACGCGAACCGGCAACACAACCAGACAGGTACGTCCCATACCCACGCCTGAAGAGCGTGGGTACGAGTCGTACCACGCCCACACCCACGTCACCCCAACGAATGGCGGGACGGCTCGTACCCACGTGGCAAAGGCCTGGGTACGGGCCGCACAAGCATCACATATCGTGGGGACGGATATGTACGGACCGTACCCCCACCCCGTATGCATGGAGCGTACCCCCACCCCAACAGTGTAAGTACGACCCGTACCCTCACCTCGAATGCATTGGGCGTACCCCCACCCCAACAGTGTAAGTATGACCCGTACCCTCACCTCGAATGCATGGAGCGTACCCCCACCCCATCAGTGTAAGTACGACCCGTACCCCCACCCGCGTACGTATGGAGCGTACCCCCACCCCAACAGTGTAAGTACGACCCGTACCCTCACCTCGAATGCATGGAGCATACCCCCACCCCAACAGTGTAAGTACGACCCGTACCCTCACCTCGAATGCATGGAGCATACCCCCACCCCAACAGTGTAAGTACGACCCGTACCCCCACCCGCGTACGTATGGAGCGTACCCCCACCCCAACAGTGTAAGTACGACCCGTACCCACACCCGCGTACATATGGAGCGTACCCCCACCCCAACAGTGTAAGTACGACACGTACCCCCACCTCGAATGCATGGAGCGTACCCACATCCGTGTATGTCATGAGCGTACATATTGTGAAATAGGAGGGGTGTGTGCAGAGTCCTCCCAGCAGTGCCCAGAGACAGGAGGGGTGGGGGCCTATCACTCCCAGCAGTGCCCTGAGACAGGAGGGGTGGGTGCCTAACACTCCCAGCAGTGCCCAGAGACAGGAGGGGTGGGGGCCTATCACTCCCAGCAGTGCCCAGACACAGGAGGGGTGTGTGCAGAGTCCTCCCAGCAGTGCCCAGAGACAGGAGGGGTGGGGGCCTATCACTCCCAGCAGTGCCCTGAGACCGGAGGGGTGGGGGCCTATCACTCCCAGCAGTGCCCAGAGACAGGAGGGGTGGGGGCCTATCACACCCAGCAGTGCCCTGAGACAGGAGGGGTGGGGGCCTATCACTCCCAGCAGTGCCCAGAGACAGGAGGGGTGGGGGCCTATCACTCCCAGCAGTGCCCTGAGACAGGAGGGGTGGGTGCAGAGTCCTCCCAGCAGTGCCCTGAGATAGGAGGGGTGTGTGCAGAGTCCTCCCAGCAGTGCCCAGACACAGGAGGGGTGGGTGCCTATCACTCCCAGCAGTGCCCAGAGACAGGAGGGGTGTGTGCAGAGTCCTCCCAGCAGTGCCCAGAGACAGGAGGGGTGGGTGCCTATCACTCCCAGCAGTGCCCTGAGACAGGAGGGGTGGGTGCAGAGTCCTCCCAGCAGTGCCCAGACACAGGAGGGGTGGGTGCCTATCACTCCCAGCAGTGCCCAGAGACAGGAGGGGTGTGTGCAGAGTCCTCCCAGCAGTGCCCAGAGACAGGAGGGGTGGGGGCCTATCACTCCCAGCAGTGCCCTGAGACAGGAGGGGTGGGGGCCTATCACTCCCAGCAGTGCCCAGAGACAGGAGGGGTGGGGGCCTATCACTCCCAGCAGTGCCCTGAGACAGGAGGGGTGGGGGCCTATCACTCCCAGCAGTGCCCAGAGACAGGAGGGGTGGGGGCCTATCACTCCCAGCAGTGCCCTGAGACAGGAGGGGTGGGTGCAGAGTCCTCCCAGCAGTGCCCTGAGACAGGAGGGGTGGGGGCCTATCACTCCCAGCAGTGCCCTGAGACAGGAGGGGTGGGGGCCTATCACTCCCAGCAGTGCCCAGAGACAGGAGGGGTGGGGGCCTATCACTCCCAGCAGTGCCCTGAGACAGGAGGGGTGGGTGCAGAGTCCTCCCAGCAGTGCCCAGACACAGAAGGGGTGGGTGCCTATCACTCCCAGCAGTGCCCAGAGACAGGAGGGGTGTGTGCAGAGTCCTCCCAGCAGTGCCCAGAGACAGGAGGGGTGGGGGCCTATCACTCCCAGCAGTGCCCTGAGACAGGAGGGGTGGGGCCCTATCACTCCCAGCAGTGCCCAGAGACAGGAGGGGTGGGGGCCTATCACTCCCAGCAGTGCCCTGAGACAGGAGGGGTGGGGGCCTATCACTCCCAGCAGTGCCCAGAGACAGGAGGGGTGGGGGCCTATCACTCCCAGCAGTGCCCTGAGACAGGAGGGGTGGGGGCCTATCACTCCCAGCAGTGCCCAGAGACAGGAGGGTGGGGGCCTATCACTCCCAGCAGTGCCCTGAGACAGGAGGGGTGGGTGCAGAGTCCTCCCAGCAGTGCCCTGAGACAGGAGGGGTGGGTGCCTAACACTCCCAGCAGTGCCCAGACACAGGAGGGGTGGGTGCCTATCACTCCCAGCAGTGCCCAGAGACAGGAGGGGTGTGTGCAGAGTCCTCCCAGCAGTGCCCAGAGACAGGAGGGGTGGGGGCCTATCACTCCCAGCAGTGCCCTGATGCAGGAGGGGTGGGGGCCTATCACTCCCAGCAGTGCCCAGAGACAGGAGGGGTGGGGGCCTATCACTCCCAGCAGTGCCCTGAGACAGGAGGGGTGGGTGCAGAGTCCTCCCAGCAGTGCCCTGAGACAGGAGGGGTGGGTGCCTAACACTCCCAGCAGTGCCCAGACACAGGAGGGGTGGGTGCCTATCACTCCCAGCAGTGCCCAGAGACAGGAGGGGTGTGTGCAGAGTCCTCCCAGCAGTGCCCAGAGACAGGAGGGGTGGGGGCCTATCACTCCCAGCAGTGCCCTGAGACAGGAGGGGTGGGGGCCTATCACTCCCAGCAGTGCCCAGAGACAGGAGGGGTGGGGGCCTATCACTCCCAGCAGTGCCCTGAGACAGGAGGGGTGGGTGCAGAGTCCTCCCAGCAGTGCCCAGACACAGGAGGGGTGGGTGCCTATCACTCCCAGCAGTGCCCAGAGACAGGAGGGGTGTGTGCAGAGTCCTTCCAGCAGTGCCCAGAGACAGGAGGGGTGGGGGCCTATCACTCCCAGCAGTGCCCAGACACAGGAGGGGTGGGTGCCTATCACTCCCAGCAGTGCCCAGAGACAGGAGGGGTGTGTGCAGAGTCCTCCCAGCAGTGCCCAGAGACAGGAGGGGTGGGGGCCTATCACTCCCAGCAGTGCCCAGACACAGGAGGGGTGGGTGCCTATCACTCCCAGCAGTGCCCTGAGACAGGAGGGGTGGGGGCCTATCACTCCCAGCAGTGCCCAGACACAGGAGGGGTGGGTGCCTATCACTCCCAGCAGTGCCCAGACACAGGAGGGGTGGGTGCCTATCACTCCCAGCAGTGCCCAGAGACAGGAGGGGTGGGGGCCTATCACTCCCAGCAGTGCCCAGACACAGGAAGGGTGGGGGCCTATCACTCCCAGCAGTGCCCAGAGACAGGAGGGGTGGGTGCCTATCACTCCCAGCAGTGCCCTGAGACAGGAGGGGTGTGTGCAGAGTCCTCCCAGCAGTGCCCAGAGACAGGAGGGGTGGGTGCCCATCACTCCCAGCAGTGCCCATGGAATGCAAAGGGTGGAGTAGCCACAGATACCATGCCAACAAATGTCAGTCAGGTGCACAAAGACCCTGCAGTACATGTACCACATGTGTGCGAGGCTGGGAGTATACGCATGCATAGGGCCAAAAAGAAAACATGTCCACATGAAGTCATGTCAATATGCCACATACACAAGTACAATGACTACCAAGGATGCCACGAATGATGCAGGTGGAAAATGCCTCAGCATGCATGTGCAAAGGTGAAGGACTACGTCACATACCCAGCTAATGGACACACAGCTCTGCGCTAAAGTCAGGGGACACCCTGCAGGGAAGAAGTCAGGGTACACAGAGGAAGGAATACACCTTGGGACAATTGCAACATGCAGCAACTGCTTACATGAATGGAGAAAGGTAGCTAACACCGTGTGATGGCACACAGATCCCAGGGTCCCCCCTATAAGCAGCACACTACTACATTTCCCACACACCCAACACATGACCAACACCCACAACCATGTAGCAGCCCCACCAACAGCAATGCCAGCAAAGCAGGAGTGTTCCAAGGGCAAAAAATAAATAGCTTTATTCAGCATGAGCAAAAAACTAGTATGAAGTAAGTCCAATATTAACAAAGCCCATAGGGCAGTCCAGGAGTCCCAGCTGGATGGGGGACACAGTGGGATGCGTGTCCCCTAGCTTGCCTGCACAGTTACAAGCCGTTGTCTTCCACAGGGGTAAGGGGGGGAAGGAACAGGCACCGCAGGGACAGGAGGGCGAAGGGTAGGCGACGTGGGTGCAGGGATGGAGGACTCCACCACAGGGGGTGGGGCAGGGCCAAAGGTGGATTCTAGGAGTGCGCTGCACACCTCGGCAAGGTCCTCCAGGGACTCCCCTGCACCCGAAGGAACCACAGGCCCCAAGGAGGGGGGGGGGGTCACAGGGATGGGTCGCAGCGCCACTGGGGGAGGGTGTGGACAGGGGGGGGGACTCAAGCACCCTGACTGTGGACCTCCTTGACCGCTTGCGGGGTGGTGTCACTGTGGGGCTCAGGGACAGAGCGGCCATGAAGGAGTCTTTGGGGGAGATGTGGCCAGGAGAGCTGAGGGGAGGGGATTTGGAGGGAGTGGATTGGGTGGAATGCGGACTCCCACTCTGGCTGCGTGTCACACGTTTGCCCCCCGACCCAGTGGGTGTGCCTACTTCACCCTGTGTGTGCGTGTCAGGAGGTGTGCGGCGGACCTTCCCTGCTGGTGTGGTGCCTGTGTCTGTTGTGGTGGGTGCATGCTTACGTCTGGGTGTATGTGGGACAGGCATGGGAGTGGGAAGTGTGGAAGGAGCAGGGGTAGGGGGTGGGACGTAGCGCTGCAGGAGACCCACTGCTGCAGTCAGTGTGGAGTCTATGGACCTCAGCAAGTTGCGTTGGTCAGCCTGCGATGAATGAATGCCCTCCAAGTATGCCTCCATGTTGTTGAGGACCTGGCTGTGGGCATGGAGGACATTAAGGATCGCAGTCTGACCAATCTGCAACTGCCGCTGGATGTCCACAGACTCAGCATTGGCGGCAGCAGTGGAGACAGGGGCAGGGGGTGCGGTGCCTGGCAGGAAGGAGACATGTGGTGACCGGGCACGTTGGGAAGGGACACGAGCACGTGGGAGGCGGCTGATGCCAATGGAGGGGGCGGTGCCAGATGTAGGGCTGCTGTCAGATGGTGGTGCAGCCACCGCCCACTCGGAGAGATCATCCTCGGACCCGTCAGCTTCATACTCTGTTGTGCCAGTCGACAGGTCCCCGGGTTCACTCTCCTCCGCCTCAGTCCCACTCGAAGTGCCAGCCCCGATGTCACCGCTGGCACTGGTGCTCGGTCCCTCCGCGCCATCTGTGTCCATGTCTCCCTCCGTGTCCCCCGACGATGCTGTGGGCAGGGTGAAGAGACAGAAATTAATCATACACCTGTATACATATGTCACATGAGTCAAATCTACTTAGGTTACAGTGCATAGCCTGAAACAAAGGATGAGTTGCAACTACAAAACAAGGTACATATGTAGGCCCTGCAAGACACAGTTGTGTGACCCACCATGCCATGGAAAAACTATGGAGAGCATGACACAATAGCAAATGAAATGACATAGAATTTTGACTGAGGAGCAAGGCCCTGGGGACAATACAGCACTGCATCTGCACCACACAGCGTGGCAGGAAATTGGGATGAGCAGGGACCACATCCAGGAACTAGAGGCACATGCAGCATAGGTAATACTGATAACATGCCCACCCTGACTGGCACGCTGCACCTTGAGTGTATGTCCAGACAAACATCACACACTGGCCAGTCCGAGCAAGGAGATTACAGGTCTTGACATGTAGGCCATGGCCGCACCACCCACCCCCTACATGAGACAAATCTGTGGAGACACAGGAAGCACTTACATCTCTTAGTCTGGGTGAAATACACATGGGATGCAATAATTCAAGATTGCACACCAAATACCCAAGGTGCGCCTGTCCAAATAATCATGTACAAATGGGCATCATCAGATGATTGCTACAAGACACACAGGCAATGGCCACCGTGAGTATGTACTTGGAAAATCAGGTCAGGCTGGACAGTGGACTCTTGTAATACATCTCACGTCAATAAACATGGTGCCAGGGGACAATGGCACAGAGCACAACCTATGCTGTAGACACAGAGATTGTCGACATTCTCGGATTACACACATGATACCTAGGAAAAGATGCCCCTGGGGACAGTAGTGGCCACACAACTCCATGCTCCTGAATGGAAATGACTGAAACACACGCTAACATCCCTGCACTATGCGTAACGCACACTCATGCACATCATGTCACAGGCCACCACATGGGACATGCCTGCTGGAAGGCCTCGCACTCAAGAGATTAACTCCCATGTCTGCAATCAGCATTAGTGCCAACTTACATGGAACCCACAAGTCCAGAACTGGACAGGGCACAGGCAAGGTCACTAAACCTGTTACACACCACCCCCACACATGATGCTGCAGGCATTGTACACTTGGAGAATGTGTCAGGCTACATAACTTTGTGATGGAGTGGCCACACAGAGACCAGTGAACACATTGCAAGGTGGGGAAGGGAGGCAGGAGAGGCCTGCAACACTGTGGGTAACAGGATCTGCACAGCACCATAAACCCTGGAAGTGTATCCATGGAACAGTGCACTTACAAATGCTGGTGAAACACAACAAACACACACATGTACCTACCCCCTTCCGGCTGCTGCATCTCCTGTAGGCGCCTGTCCAAGTCAGGAAAGACCACCGCCAGCACACGTTTCTGGATGTGGGAGAGACGGCGGCGCCCGCGGTTCTTATGGCTCTCAAGTGAGTCCCCCAGCAGGACCCGTGCGATTCTCCGCGTCCAGCACCGGATATCCTGCCTCGTTTCCTCACCTGGGGCAGGCGCCGCTTCCGACCATCCGCACTCCTCACGGCGCTGACGGCGTCCAGCCATATCTTCTCCTTGGCAGAGGCGTCTACCTGTGAGGATGGACAAGTGACACTACCTCAATACACCTGGCACATGTCACAGGGACACAGATTATAACACATTTGCTGTTTACAACAAGGCATAGTATGAATCCAACGCATTGCACCTTTGTCATAGGGACATGATCCTCTGGGGGAAGGCCAAAAGCAGTACGTGCCATTTAAAGGACACAGGTGGAATGAGGGCAACTACACAAGCAATGATCCAGGCTCACACTGTGCATCACACCCACCCCTCCTGTCTCTGGGCACTGCTGGGAGTGATAGGCCCCCACCCCTCCTGTCTCTGGGCACTGCTGGGAGTGTTAGGCACCCATCCCTCCTGTCTCAGGGCACTGCTGGGAGTGATAGGCCCCCACCCCTCCTGTCTCTGGGCACTGCTGGGAGTGTTATGCACCCACCCCTCCTGTCTCAGGGCACTGCTGGGAGTGATAGGCCCCCACCCCTCCTGTCTCTGGGCACTGCTGGGAGGACTCTGCACCCACCCCTCCTGTCTCAGGGCACTGCTGGGAGGACTCTGCACCCACCCCTCCTGTCTCAGGGCACTGCTGGGAGTGATAGGCCCCCACCCCTCCTGTCTCTGGGCACTGCTGGGAGTGTTAGGCACCCACCCCTCCTGTCTCAGGGCACTGCTGGGAGTGATAGGCCCCCACCCCTCCTGTCTCAGGGCACTGCTGGGAGGACTCTGCACCCACCCCTCCTGTCTCAGGGCACTGCTGGGAGTGTTAGGCACCCACCCCTCCTGTCTCTGGGCACTGCTGGGAGTGTTAGGCACCCACCCCTCCTGTCTCAGGGCACTGCTGGGAGTGATAGGCCCCCACCCCTCCTGTCTCTGGGCACTGCTGGGAGTGTTAGGCACCCACCCCTCCTGTCTCAGGGCACTGCTGGGAGTGATAGGCCCCCACCCCTCCTGTCTCTGGGCACTGCTGGGAGACATCAGGCATTCCCCCCCCCCCTGGGACCCCCACTACAGTACATAGCATGTGTGTCACACCTGGACACAATGGCAGAAGTCACAGTCACAAAAAAGGGACACAGTCTGTGCCAGTGGACACTGAACTCACCTGATAACCTGGTCGCCCATACAGCATGGGGTACCGTGGGAGGATCACATCCACCAAAGCCATGATCTCCTCCAGGGTGAATGGCTGTGACCTCTCCACAGCCCTTGACATGGTTCCAGGGAATCAGTAGCAGCAGCTGGGTCGTGGAATACAGAGATGTGCAGGCAAGTGCTCCCTCATGGGACCTGGCTGCCTTATATCTGCCTTGCTGGCCCATCTCATGCACAGGAGTACAGAGTGATTGGTCACTCACATATGCATCCTATGTTTCCTCCAATCCCTTCAAACCTAGCAGTCTGTGGGTTCTCAATCTGTTTTTTTCTCCTGCGTGATGTCAGCCCCACAAACACATTGCAACAAAGTAGATTCATTCCAACTGACTTCTGCTGTGCACCTTCCTGAACAAAATCAAAATTTGAACTTGGTCTCCATGACAACCAGCATGCATGTAGGCCTTAATACTTGTCCCTCATGTGTCCCCTATGTAATTTGGAGCTTCACACATAGGTACGGTGCGTTCCGGGGCCCTAGGGCACCCCAAATGCATAGCAACGGCCCGTACACGCGTGCCTACGTTCACTATCACTATGGGTGTCCTCGCGTATGCGTACACGTAGTTGTACGGGCCGTACACACGCCTGTACTCTCCCTATCACTATGGGTGTCCTCGCGTATGCGTACACGTAGTTGTACGGGCCGTACCCACGCCTGTACTCTCCCTATCACTATGGGTGTCCTCGCGTATGCGTACTCGTAGTGGTACGGGCCGTACACACGCCTGTACGCTCACTATCACTACGTGTACGCATACGCGAGGATACCCATAGTGATAGGGAGAGTACAGGCGTGTGTACGGCCCGTACAACTACGTGTACGCATACGCGAGGACACCCATAGTGATAGGGAGAGTACAGGCGTGTGTACGGCCCGTACAACTACGTGTACGCATACGCGAGGACACCCATAGTGATAGGGAGAGTACAGGCGTGTGTACGGCCCGTACAACTATGTGTACGCATACGCAAGGACACCCATAGTGATAGGGAGAGTACAGGCGTGTGTACGGCCCGTACAACTACGTGTACGCATACGCGAGGACACCCATAGTGATAGGGAGAGTACAGGCGTGTGTACGGCCCGTACAACTACGTGTACGCATACGCGAGGACACCCATAGTGATAGGGAGAGTACAGGCGTGTGTTGGACCCGGCCTCGTAGAATGGCCCTCCGTGCCCCCACACCACCGAAACCTGGTACCTACAGCCCAAGCACCCGGCCCAGCCGAACCTCCCCACCAGGACACACGCACCGGCCCGGACATCCCCGTCCCTGGCCTCTCTCCTTTTGGCCACCCCGGGCCCGCGTGCCCACTTCATGCACCAAGATGGCCGCCCGGCCCCAGCGCGACCCGGGCCTAGAGGCGCCACTCCGGCTGGAGGACATCACGCTTCCAGGGGATGAGAGAGGGAGGAGCAGTTTCTATCGCACCTCTGAACTCCCCCGGGACGATGGGTTTCGATCAGCCCTCCGGCCTCCCTGAGAGCTGGCTCCACGCCTGCTGGGTGTCTGGGACTCCTCCCGACCCGGCCCTGAAAGGATCCAAAGACTATAGCAGGAAAACCCGACAAGCGACCCCCAGGTGACAAGACCCCTGCCTGCACAGACTCCGGACATCAAAGAGGGGTCGAACTATAACAAGGGGTGCTCTGGGGCTATCCGGCAGATTCGACGCTGGAACAACAAGAGCCTGCTGACGTGGTCGCGGCTCCTGAAACTGGAACTCACCTGAGCCCTGCTGAGTGACTCGCGGCTCCCTGAAGATCGTAAGACCTCCGAACTTGTACCTGAGCCCTGCTGAGTGACTCGCGGCTCCCTGAAGATCGTAAGACCTCCGAACTTGTACCTGAGCCCTGCTGAGTGACTCGCGGCTCCCTGAAGATCGTAAGACCTCCGAACTTGTACCTGAGCCCTGCTGAGTGACTCGCGGCTCCCTGAAGATCGTAAGACCTCCGAACTTGTACCTGAGCCCTGCTGAGTGACTCGCGGCTCCCTGAAGATCGTAACACCTCCGACCTTGTACCTGAGCCCTGCTGAGTGACTCGCGGCTCCCCCAGACTCTCACGGTCCCGCCGGACCCCAACTCCGACCACGTATCTCCCAGCTCGAGGATTGGGAGCTGTGCGCCGGATACGTCCCTGCTTTGAACCATTACCAGAGACAGTCCCGCTACCCCCCTACCTTTCCGAGACTCTTGAGCCCGTGCTCACCTTGTACATATTTGCAGTGATACCTGTTTGATAAAGCTTGTTCTGAGGATACCCAGTGTGGTCTCTCTGTGTCGTGTGGTGCCAGAAGTACGAACCTAGTTGCGAGATTCCTCCCCCTGGGGAATCTCCCGCCAGTGCCCGGCTACGATACTTTGAGGGTGGGTCTCAGGGTAGTCAGGACCCCTTTCCGGGCTCCTCTGAGGTCGCCGTCTAACATTGGTGGCAAGCGACGGGATTCGGGCCCATCACCTAGAGATCGTACAGTAAACGACGGACGCACGACCAACAAAGATGGCAGAAGGAAGCGCCACGAGCTCCGCAGAAACCAACGCCAACAGAGTGTTCCAGGTGGAGCATCTGGAAGAATATACACACAAAGAGCTAAAACAATTTTGCAAAGAACTTAAAATCGCTACCACTGGCCTCAACACTAAGGAAGACTTGCAGAAAGCACTGAAAACTTGGGTGGAGACCGGGGCCTCCCGTCCGGAAGGCACGGGGGAGCGCCCCGACGAAGCCGAACCCCCCAAAGCGAAAGCAGTAGCAATCAGGTGCGAGGCATCGTACCAGACGGGGGCCTATCCCCGGAAGAGCTCGCGGACAGAGAGAGAAGCCACAGTCATGAACTCGAGTTAGCCAAACTCAAAATCGAGGGCGAATTGAAGTTAGCGGAGAAAAAGCTAGCAGTAGAGCAAATGCGTGTACAAGGCGAACTGGAAGAAAAGAAGCTCCAACGGGAGCACGAAGGAAGAAAGCTCCAACTGGAGCACGAACGGAGCTTAAAGGAACTCGAGCTCAAGGCCCGAAATGAGGACGGGGGGCCCTCGGGGAACCGAGAGACGGCCCCCCCAGCGGAACAGAAGGTCCACATCCCCAAGGATGTGGTCAAAGAATATTATAAAAACGATGACATTCAGCAATGGTTTCGGGCCTACGAGGTCGCCATGACCTCCCATCGGATTCCACAGAAGGACTGGGGGGCGGGGTTGTGGGGACGGTTTCTGAGCGAAGGAAGGGACACCCTGCTCGACCTACCCCTCTCCCTGCAGACCTCCTACAGCCACATGAAAGAGGCTCTCCTCACAAGATCCGGCCTCACCCCAGAAATGTACCGCCAACGGTTCCGGGACTGCAGGAAGATCCCGGGCACCACCTGGGTGGAATATGTAAACTTTTTTAGTCGGGCCTTCGATGGGTGGGTCAAGGGCAGCAAGGTCACCACCCTTGCCGAACTCACTGACCTCATGTTATGGGAACATCTGGCTGCGAACTGCTTCGTAGAGCTACGTCAACATCTGCTGGATAGCAAGCTCACAGATCCCCGGAAGCTGGCCGTGGAGGCCGACCGCTGGACCAACACCCGGGTCCCCCGGGGCATGGTAGGAGAGTACCCCCGAACCAGTCAGGGACCACCCCGCCAGAGAGGGGGAGGGAACCAGGGAGGGCCGAGGGAGTCCCAGCCTAGCCCCCCGAAGACACCACCTCCACCTTTCCCGGCGCCCCCCCCACCAGTAACAGGGCCCCCTGGGAGACGAGGACACCGGGTGACCGTCACATGTTTTCGCTGCCAGAAACCCGGGCACTACGCCAATGACCCCGAGTGCCCCATGGCCACCCAAGTCACCCCTGCGAGGCAGATAGCCAACGTAGCCCTGGGGGAGGAGGTTGAGGAAGCCGAGGAGTGGGAACCCGCCGCTATGGCCCTAGTATCCCTGGGAGATAGGGAAATGATCCCTGGTAGCCTCCTACCGTCCAACACACAGAAATATGGGCAGCTCGTCAAGATCAATGGCCACCAGGTAGAGGCCCTGCGGGACACCGGGGCCAGTATCACCGGTGTCCTCAGGCACCTAGTTCCCGAGGAGCAGATCCTCCCCAATGTCTTTTGCCCCGTAATCTCTGCAGACAATAGGGAAAGTCTGTGTCAGGTGGCCCTGGTGCCATTTGAGTGGGGAGGGGTGATAGGTAAACTCAAGGTGGCCGTAAGAACCTCCCAGCCGGTCGACTGCCTCTTAGGGAACGACCTGGAGAGTTCTCCCTGGAAGCACGTAGAGCGCAAGGCCCACCTAGGAATGATGGGACTCCCCGAGTGGGTGTGTGCCACCACCCGATCTATGACAGCCCGACTCACTCCCCAGAGAGAAGTCGAGAGCACCCCGGTCGAAGTAGCCAGCACCGTCCCCGCCGAGGGACCTCCCGTTCCCCCATCGGAAGGGTCCGTCGCCAGCGACGAACCCGCACCATCCAACCCCGCCCCGGTCCCCGAGTTGGGGGATCTACCCGAGTTGGCCCATTGGCGCCACGAGGGCGGGCCCACCCGAGAAGAATTTTGCCGGGAGCAAGCCACCTGTCCTTCCCTGGTCGGGCTGCGGCGCCAGGCCGAGGGCCAAGCCGCAGGTGACCAGACCGGAACGCACCGAATCTATTGGGAGAATAACGTCCTGCTCCCCTGCCTCTTGTTCGCTTACCGGGAGGTCCCCCAGAAGTCCTTAGGGTTCAGCCCGTTTGAATTACTCTATGGGCACCCCGTCCGAGGTCCCCTCAGTTTGGTTAAGGAAGGGTGGGAGGCAGCACCCCAGACCACCCCCCGAGATGTGTTCCAGTATGTCCTGGCCCTCCGGAACCAGACCAGGAGGTTCCGAGAACTGGCCGAGGCCAACCTGGAGGCGAGTCAAGAAGAAATGAAGCGCTGGTACGACCAGAATGCTACTCTGGTCGAGTTCCAGCCGGGTCAGCAGGTGTGGGTCATGGCCCCCGTGAAGCCTGGCGCTCTCCAGGACCGATGGACTGGGCCCTACAAAGTGGTCGAGAAGAAGAGCCAAGTCACCTACTTGGTGGACGTCCAGTCGCCTCGGGATCCCCTCCGGGTCCTGCACGTGAACCGCCTCAAGCCTCACTTCCAGCGGACAGAACTGAGCCTCCTGCTGGCCACCGATGACGGGGCCGAAGATGAGTCGGATCCCCTCCCGGACCTCCTATGTATCAAGGAGCAGGATGGCTCCGTGGAAGGAGTGAACCTCTCCCCAGCCCTCACTGCCCAGCAACAAGCGGACTGCCGCCAGCTCCTAAGACAATTTTCTGACCTCTTCTCCATTACCCCCCGGGTCACCAACTGGTGTGTTCATGATGTGGACACCGGGGACAGCCCGCCGGTGAGACACCGAGCCTACCGGGTTCCTGACCGGGTCCGGTCCTGCATTCAAGCGGAGGTCTCGAAGATGTTGACCCTAGGGGTGATCGAGCCCTCTGACAGTCCCTGGGCCAGCCCCGTGGTCCTGGTCCCGAAGGCAGCGGCCCCCGGTGTCGCCCCCGAGCTCCGCTTCTGCGTGGACTACCGGGGGCTCAATGACGTTACCCGAGCCGATGCCCACCCCATTCCACGAGCCGACGAACTCATTGACCGACTAGGGGCAGCCCGGTTCCTCAGCACATTCGACCTCACCTGCGGATACTGGCAGATTGCGCTCACCGAAGGGGCCAAAGAGCGGTCCGCTTTCTCCACCCCCGATGGACACTACCGCTTCCGCGTAATGCCCTTCGGGGTGAAAAATGCCCCGGCCACTTTCCAGCGACTGGTGAATAGGGTCCTGGCCGGGCTAGAACAGTTCAGCGCGGCATACCTGGACGACATCGCTGTCTTCAGTTCAGAGTGGAGTGAGCACCTCCAGCACCTCCGAAGGGTGCTAATCGCCCTGCGCCAGGCAGGCCTCACAGTAAAAGCCAGCAAGTGCCAGATCGGGCAAGGATCCGTGGTCTACTTGGGGCACCAGGTCGGGGGTGGCCAGGTCGCCCCTCTACAGCCAAAGATCGACGCCATCCTGGCCTGGGAACCACCCATCACCCAGACGGAGGTCCGAGCCTTTCTGGGACTCACGGGCTACTACCGAAGATTCATTCGGGGGTATGGCAGCCTTGTCGGCCCTCTCACAGAACTCACGTCTAAAAAACAGCCAAAGAAAGTGCAGTGGACGGCTGCCTGCCAGGAAGCTTTCGATGCCCTAAAAAGGGCCATGTGCACGGCCCCCGTCCTCCAGGCTCCCGACTACGCCAAGGAGTTCATAGTCCAGACCGATGCCTCCGAGCATGGCATTGGGGCCGTCCTGTCCCAAGTAAATGACCAAGGCCTAGACCAGCCCGTCGCCTTCCTCAGTCGGCGGCTGTTGGCCCGAGAACAAAGATGGAGCACCATAGAGCGCGAAGCCTTTGCCGTGGTCTGGGCACTCAAAAAGCTACGACCCTACCTGTTTGGCACCCATTTCAGAGTCCAGACTGACCATCGGCCCTTACGCTGGCTCATGCAGATGCGAGGAGAAAACCCCAAGCTACTGCGGTGGTCAATCTCCCTCCAGGGGATGGATTTCACCGTGGAACACCGCCCTGGTACGGACCACGCCAATGCTGACGGCCTCTCCCGGTTCTTCCGCCTCAGCGAAGAGAACCCCCCAAGCTGATGGGCAGTTCTCTCCGGCTTTCAGCTGGGGGGGACGCGTGTTGGACCCGGCCTCGTAGAATGGCCCTCCGTGCCCCCGCACCACCGAAACCTGGTACCTACAGCCCAAGCACCCGGCCCAGCCGAACCTCCCCACCAGGACACACGCACCGGCCCGGACATCCCCGTCCCTGGCCTCTCTCCTTTCGGCCACCCCGGGCCCGCGTGCCCACTTCATGCACCAAGATGACCGCCCGGCCCCAGCGCGACCCGGGCCTAGAGGCGCCACTCCGGCTGGAGGACATCACGCTTCCAGGGGATGAGAGAGGGAGGAGCAGTTTCTATCGCACCTCTGAACTCCCCCGGGACGATGGGTTTCGATCGGCCCTCCGGCCTCCCTGAGAGCTGGCTCCACGCCTGCTGGGTGTCTGGGACTCCTCCCGACCCGGCCCTGAAAGGATCCAAAGACTATAGCAGGAAAACCCGACAAGCGACCCCCAGGTGACAAGACCCCTGCCTGCACAGACTCCGGACATCAAAGAGGGGTCGAACTATAACAAGGGGTGCTCTGGGGCTATCCGGCAGATTCGACGCTGGAACAACGAGAGCCTGCTGACGTGGTCGCGGCTCCTGAAACTGGAACTCACCTGAGCCCTGCTGAGTGACTCGCGGCTCCCTGAAGATCGTAAGACTTCCGAACTTGTACCTGAGCCCTGCTGAGTGACTCGCGGCTCCCTGAAGATCGTAAGACCTCCGAACTTGTACCTGAGCCCTGCTGAGTGACTCGCGGCTCCCTGAAGATCGTAAGACCTCCGAACTTGTACCTGAGCCCTGCTGAGTGACTCGCGGCTCCCTGAAGATCGTAAGACCTCCGAACTTGTACCTGAGCCCTGCTGAGTGACTCGCGGCTCCCTGAAGATCGTAACACCTCCGACCTTGTACCTGAGCCCTGCTGAGTGACTCGCGGCTCCCCCAGACTCTCACGGTCCCGCCGGACCCCAACTCCGACCACGTATCTCCCAGCTCGAGGATTGGGAGCTGTGCGCCGGATACGTCCCTGCTTTGAACCATTACCAGAGACAGTCCCGCTACCCCCCTACCTTTCCGAGACTCTTGAGCCCGTGCTCACCTTGTACATATTTGCAGTGATACCTGTTTGATAAAGCTTGTTCTGAGGATACCCAGTGTGGTCTCTCTGTGTCGTGTGGTGCCAGAAGTACGAACCTAGTTGCGAGATTCCTCCCCCTGGGGAATCTCCCGCCAGTGCCCGGCTACGATACTTTGAGGGTGGGTCTCAGGGTAGTCAGGACCCCTTTCCGGGCTCCTCTGAGGTCGCCGTCTAACAGCGTGTGTACGGCCCGTACCACTATGGGTGTTCTTGCGTATGCGTACTCGTAGTGGTACGGACCGTACACATGCCTGTACGCTCGCCATCACGATGGGTACACATACGGCAGCACTCCCATAGTGATATGGGAACGTACACAGGCCCTCTTAGCAGCAGTACGGCGGTTTTCACACATCACAGTGGTGACAGGCAGCACACAGGAAGGAATAGGGCAGACATACTTGTCCATGGATGGACATACTAGTCCATGAATGGACATCAAGGCATTGTCTGTGCATTACTACATGTGTGGGGCACAGGTGTGACAGGCTGTGATGTGGCACATTACTCCTGAGTCGAGAAAGCACCAGATGTATGATGAGATGTGTACAGATGTAATGTGTGACGGTGCAATGTGTGCCAGGCATGCCCTTGACTCCTTGGACATGTGTGCATGTCGTACTGCACACTTGGGATGACCGACACTGGCATGGCACGGACTCCAACACACGGGAGTGTCCCCTGATGCCCGTTACAGGGGTTACCACACCTGACTTGTCACTACCCAGGGTGCACGATGTGACTATGTCATGTATGTGTGGGGGCTTCCCATTTGGTTGATGTTGGAGCACCCTCAAAAGCTGCAGCTGTTGCAGCAACCAACATGTGTCTGTGTGTAGATTGACATTGCACACTGTTCCGCACACCATGCCACATGTGGTTTCGGATGTGAGGTGCGCATGTATGCATGGGACACGGAGTAGCGTGACAAGGACATGTCTGCATCCTCTCAATGAATGTGTGGTGAGTCATGACATGTGCACCTTCATGGCAAGGTGTGTGGGCTGTCCTAGTGTAATGTCATGTGACCTGTGGCTCTAGTGTTCCGCTACCAGTCTCTGCAATCGGCCTCCTACTTCTGCTGATGTGTGGGTGTATGTCACTCCTGTCTTGCGTCTGGCTGTTCACTTGCACTGGGACACAGCTAATCCCATGGCATGGCATGGGGAGGTTCTCAATCTCCGTGTGTAGCTGGGTCTTGGTAGGAGTGTCACCTGGCAGGCATACGTGTCCAGGGCATGTGGCACATACCTCACTCTGTATGTAGCATATGTGTATAGACAGAATAACATGTGCTCAGTACAAATGATTTGTTGTTGTGGTGCACTCACTCTTCCTTGTCACTTCCAAATTACTGCAGAGCGCCGCCTCTTCCCCGAGCAATGCCGGACTTGGCTGCCATGCGGGAGAATGACAGTATCCGGTGCTACCGCTTCCCCCAACCGTTGATTCTGGAGTTGACGGCGAGACTGGCACCACACCTGCAACCGCTGCACAGGTATCCTACGGCACTGACACCCAAGCTGAAGGTAATGGCAGCCCTACATTTTCTAGCCACGGGTACCTTTCAAAATACCATAGCTCATGTTGGTGGCATGTCCCAGAGCATGTTCTGCCGTGTGCTGCATGATTTCTTAGAGGCCATGTTGATTCACCTGGATGACTTCATCAAGTTCCCAACCCCTGAACAGATGACTGGGGTCAAGCATGGATTCTATGCCCTGGGAGGGATGCCCCATGTCATTGGGTCCATAGATGGGACACATGTTGCTTTGGTACCACCACACGCACGGGAGGTAGCGTACCGCAATCGGAAGCACTACCACTCCATCAATGCCCTTGTGGTGTGTCTGTCCAACATGGTGATTTCACATGTCTGTGCTCGTTTTCCAGGATCAGCACACGATGCCTACATCATGAGGCGTAGCAGGATGCCTGAAATGATGATGCAGCTGCGCAACGAACGAGCATGTGTTGTTGGTGGGTACAGTCTGTCTGTCCTGTATTTTGCATAGCCTACCAGCACGACCGCTTCACCACTTCTAACGATGTCCATGTGCTTCCCATGTAGGGGACGCTGGCTATCCCAACATGCCATGGCTGCTCACACCTCTCCGCAACCCCATCACGCCGGCCCAGCTCCGCTACAACACCGCCCATGGCCGGACAAGGCGAGTGATAGAGAGGACGTTTGGCCTGCTGAAGAGCTGATTTCGGTGCCTCCACAAGACCGGCGGCGCACTCCCATATGCCCCTGCGAAGGTCTGCAAAATCTTCATGGTCTGCTGCATGCTGCACAACATGGCAGTTGAGAAAGCTGTGCCACTCATCCTGGATCAACATGACGAGGACCATCCACCCGTGGAGGACGAAGGGCTTGGCAATGGGGCTAGTGATGTGGAGGATGTGGAGCCGCAAGAGGACATCCGGACTCGGCTCATACGCGACTTCTTTGCTTAGTGGTGAGTACCAGTGTCTGAGTGTGCAAGCATTGGTCCCCGTGCGGCATGTGTTGTGATGTGTGTCTCCACCTGCATGTATGGCACGTGAGTCAGAGGTGTGTGTGGGTGTGTCACTGGAGTGATGGTGCCAGTGATGGTTGTATTTCCCTAGTCATAATTGTGACCTAGCATGTTGTCATCCATACATGTGTCAAGTAAATGCACATGCAAGTGGCTGTGCTTCTTGTGGCTGACTTCTTGTGTGTCTCTCTTCCCCAGGTACTTGCGCATGCCGTCTGCTGCTTGCATTGTTGTGGCACTGCTATTCCTCATGGACACGTCATCGTGTGCTGACTCAGCGTTACAGGCACGGACATGTTTGGAAGTCTCCATAGGGTAAGGGATGCATCAGGGGTGTATTGGGTGTGGCAGTTGTTCACGATGTATGCACACTGCCCCTGTCGATGTTTGGTTCCTCTGCAGACATGTAGCATCACCATGGTACACATAACATGCAGCTGGGTACACCTGAATAGATGGTCAGACTTGTTGACAGTCATCAGTGATGGGATAGTGGATTGTGATGATGGCATCAATGTGTGTAACACTGCCCTCGGTCACATTCGGTTTGCATTGGCTTGACATGGTGTGGGACTTCTACATCAGCGGATCTATGGTGTATGGCAGGATCTCCGTGAGCAGCTGTGGGTGTTGAGCTGTTGGCCGACAATTGTGTGCCAGTTCCATGGCTATCACGCATTTGTGCTGCAGAAGGGGGGTGCCAGTGTTGGACCCACATGTTACTCCACATGAACTGTTCATGTGTACTTCAAGTTGCCTCTGCAATCCCGAAAACATGAATAATAAAGGTGTCCCTATGCCTCCAAGGTGCCTCTTCTCAGTCAATGCTGGTGTGTTGCCACGGTGCATCCAGCATGTTTGGCATGGTTTCCCCTGATAGAGGCTATGTGTCTATGTGTTGAGTAGCAAGATGCAAGCGGTGTGTGTGGGCTGAGACTGTGTATTATGCATGATGTCCATGACTGTGTGGGTATTGTGACATGTGCCATCCCCATGCATCCAACGTTGGCCAGGCTCCCATTCTCTGCATCCAACGGACTCAAGCTTGCAGGACATGGTTCTGCCACCTGTCTACACATACCTGGGTGCCCCCCAGGACACTGGACTGGATCCCTGACCTCTGCGCATGACTGTTGCTGTACTCAATGTGTCTGTCAGCACGGTTGTTCGGCCACCCCCTCAGCTGGTTGGGCCCATCACGGGTGTGTGTGGTGCTCCATGTCTGTCTTGCCTAACACACTGTGGCCCGTGTGTCCTGTGCCAGACTCAGGCCCCAGGGTGTGGATGGTTGAAGTCAATAGAGAACTCTGGCATGTTTAGACTTTACAAGACACATGTAAGGTAATAATGCAACCAGCAGGCATCTTCTCTTCATGGTGTGAATTTTTATTTGGGGGGGGGGGGGGTATGACGTGAGGGGCTTTCCGGGAGTTTGGAATCCAAAGTTCAGTAGGGGAGTTGGTGTCCTTGCCATTGGAAGTCCTCAGAGTCCATGCCACAGTCTTTGTCTACATTGGTCAGACAGTGACCAGCAAGGCCATGTGGCAGAGAATGTCTCTTGATGCTGTGATGCTGTTGCTCCAGTGGGCCAGGTGCCAGGCCAGGTGTCCTGGGAGATGGTGATGTTGCGCCGACCCTCACGGTCTTTTCCGTGGACGACCCGCCCTCCTGTGGGGACCCTCAGAAGCAGGCCGTGACGACGTCTGGGATGCTCGATCGGATGTTTCCTCCTCCTCCTCCTGATCCCTCCCTGTGGGTGGTGATGTTCTCCGCCTTCTGGCACAGGGAGGGTCGCCCATGTTGTCGGCCATCCGACGGAGTGTATCGTGAATTCCCGTGTACGCCGTCACGAGCTCAGCCTGTCCGTCCTCCATCCTCCGTTGGTGTTGCAGTAGACAGGCATGTAGCTCCGCATGTTGCTGGGCCTGCTGGGTCTTGATCCCCTCGAGGACGGACACAACCTGGGCCAGGCCCGTGGTGTCCTGCCGGTATGTGTCCAGGATGTTTCGGACATGGGAATACACCGGTTCCACAGCCAACTGGTCAGCCTGGCGCCTCCGCCGTCCTCCACTCCCACCACCCCTGCCCACTTGCACCTGGCCTGCCCTTGTGGGCACATCGGGTCTCCGGGACCCCTGAGGGGTGGCATTTGCGTTGTCGCCTGCCTCCTCCTGGGTGCCCGGGACACCGTGTCCCTCCTGGCCAGCCTGGCTGCTTTGTGGTGGTGGGGCAGGGATCCTGGGTGTCTCCTGGGATGTGGCAGGAGTGGGGGTGGTGGTTGGCCCCATTGTACCTGACGCAGGTGCTGCAGGTGGTTGGACACCAGAGGGGCCAGGTTGGTCGGGGTCGTCCACAGAGTGGTGAGAGTCGTCGCTGCCGGTGGGATCGGCCTCCCGCAGATCCGGGTCCTGTGAGTCTTCCCCCCCAGTGTTGGGGGGTGAACCACGACGTTGACCTGTGTGTGAGAGAGACAATGTTAAT
Organism: Triturus cristatus; assembly: GCF_964204655.1. Lineage (NCBI taxonomy): Eukaryota > Metazoa > Chordata > Amphibia > Caudata > Salamandridae > Triturus > Triturus cristatus. The sequence goes on along the minus strand of NC_140587.1, from coordinate 707,549,408 downwards.
TTCGGTCCATGCAACATCCATGTTTCATCAGTTTCAACGTTGGCACATTTCCTCGTGGAATTAGGATCTGTATGGCATTCCACTCACAGTGCACTAGTGCATGGTGTGTCCCTTGTGCTCCACTTTGGCCCCTTTAACTATGTGTGACACAGTCTTACTTGCTGCGTCAAGTGTGACTGCAGTCAGCAGTGGAGTGGGCAGGTGTGGCGAGCCATGCATTGGCGCCTTCCGTGTAGCACTGTACATGTGCACATGGAGTGGATCCACACACTTATATAATGCAGGTAGCTGTTGTTGTGCTCGTGAACAGGTTGTGAGATGGCCCTGTGTTTGGCCATGGAGAAGAGGGGGGGTTCTGGCACTGGCCACCCTTGGCTACATGCACGCAGTCTACCTGCTGACGAGCAGACATTCCCACACACCACACGGCTGATTTGCTCTCCCTGTGTCTCCCTCCCTCTCTGTCCCCCTCTCCCTCCCTCCGTGTGTCAGCCTCCTCCCTCTGTCCGTCTCCCTGTGTCTCCCTCCCTCTCTGTCCCCCTCTCCCTCCCTCCGTGTGTCAGCCTCCTCCCTCTGTCCGTCTCCCTGTGTCTCCCTCCCTCTCTGTCCCCCTCTCCCTCCCTCTCTGTCCCCCTCTCCCTCCCTCCGTGTGTCAGCCTCCTCCCTCTGTCCGTGTCCCTGTGTCTCCCTCCCTCTCTGTCCCCCTCTCCCTCCCTCTCTATCCCCCTCTCCCTCCCTCTGTGTGTCACCCTCTGTCACCTCAGCCCAGCTTCCTGGGCACACACTGTTAGCAGATCTTTCACAATGTTGGCTGTTCATTAGCTGCTGTCATGTGCAAAACAGTGCCTTCACCCCCATGTGTTGATGCAAGGCGTCCGCCATTTGCTGGCGAGTCTTTCCTGTGTGGGGACACAGTGTTTGTATGGCTGTGACCTAGGCCATATGGGCAGAGGGCATTGTTGTCTGCTTCTGAGTTGCACTATGTGAATTTTGGGGCCCACCCTCCCGCCATCCGGGTTACCGTGTCATGTGTTGGTGTCTTCTGTGGCCTGTGACTTGACATTGTCCAGCTGGGTGCATGGGGCATGGTGGCGGCAGTGGCATGTGCGTGTTCATGGAGTGTGGTTGAGTCATGCGATAGCTTGGGGTGGTTGCGTGCCTGTTAGTGATTTTGGTTGTGGATGACGTTCCCCCCATGTGAGGTGCGTTGTTTGTGTACTCACCCGGGTCTCGGAGTCCTCCTAATCCTTCGACTGCCTCCACCGGCTGTATGGCCATCACCCTCTCCTCCCAGGGCTGGTAGTGTACGGGTCTGCGGGAGGGCCCTCCTCCAGTGGCGTTGGCCTGGTTGTGTTCCTCCAGCATCTTGGCTCGGACCCTCCTCCGCAGATCGTACCACCTGGCTTGGCATTCATGCCTGGTCCTTCTGGTGTCCGCAACAGCATTCACAGCATCGACGATGGTCTGCCACATGGCTGTTTTTGCTGCAATGCTGGTCTGTCTGACCAATGTTCCAAAGAGCTGTGGCTCGACTCTGAGGATTTCATCAACAAGGACCTCCAACTCTCGGTTACTGAACTTTGGATTCTTGTTAGTGGGCATGGTGAGGGGTGTGGGTGTGGATGGTGGGGGGGGGGGTGTGGATGGTTGTGGGTGTGTGGGTGTGGTTGTGCAGGTGTGTGTGTGTGAATGTGATGAGGGAGTGTTTGTGAAGGTGGTTGTGTGAAGGTGTGCAAGTGTAAGGTGTGGTGAAGCTTGTAGGATGGTTCTGTGGTGTCTGGCAGCAGTGAGTCTGTTGCAAAGGCTCATGGTTTGTGTGTGTGGGCCCTTTTTATTGGTCCATTGGTGGGTGTGGCTGTGTTTGAAGTTTGGGTGGGTGTGTTATAAGGAGTGGTGGTGTTTTGGGCCTCTGTTTGTTTTTGGCAGTTGCAGATCAGTGAATGTGTTTTTTTAGTGTTTGTTGGCCATGTTTAGTGGCTTTGTGCCATTCGAATAGTGTATTCTTGTGTTGTTTTGTTTTGTCCTGGTTGTGTACGTGCGTTTTGAGCGTGTGTACGGTGTGTACATGGGCCATTTGGTTGTACGGTGCTGTCTTTGTGTGTGGCTTGGTACGACTCATACATGTGGTTGTGATGTTGGGGCCTGGGGTGCGCTCCGTACTTAGGAGGTTGTGGTGGGGGTGCGACTCTGACGTACACGGGTGTACATACAGGGGGGTAGGACACATACAGGGGTGGGGGTACGACGCGAACGTACTGGGGTGTACATACACAGTGGTACGACACGTACAGGGGTGGGGGTACGACGCGAACGTACTGGGGTGTACATACACAGTGGTACGACACGTACAGGGGTGGGGGTACGACTCGAACGTACTGGGGTGTACATACACGGTGGTACGACACGTACAGGGGTGGGGGTACGACTCGGACGTACAGGGGTGTACATACACGGGGGTAGGACACGTACAGGGGTGGGGGTACGACGCGAACGTACTGGGGTGTACATACACGGTGGTACGACACGTACAGGGGTGTGGGTACGACTCGAACGTACTGGGGTGTACATACACGGTGGTACGACACGTACAGGGGTGGGGGTACGACGCGAACGTACTGGGGTGTACATGCACGGGGTAGGACACGTACAGGGGTGGGGGTACGACGCGAACGTACTGGGGTGTACATACACGGGGGTAGGACACGTACGGGGTGGGGGTATGACGCGAACGTACTGGGGTGTACATACACGGTGGTACGACACGTACAGGGGTGTGGGTACGACTCGAACGTACTGAGGTGTACATACACGGTGGTACGACACGTACAGGGGTGGGGGTACGACTCGGACGTACAGGGGTGTACATGCACGGGGGTAGGACACGTACAGGGGTGGGGGTACGACGCGAACATACTGGGGTGTACATAAACGGTGGTACGACACGTACAGGGGTGTGGGTACGACTCGAACGTACTGGGGTGTACATACACGGTGGTACGACACGTACAGGGGTGGGGGTACGACTCGGACGTACAGGGGTGTACATACACGGGTGGGGGTTCGACACGTACACGGGTGTACATACAGGGGGGGTGTGTACATTAACGGGGAGTGCGACTCGAACGTATGGGTGCTGGGGGGAGTGTTGGGCGCGTATGCGGGGACATGTCTCCATGGTTGCAATGGGAGTTCGGTGCGGACGGTGTTTTTACCATACGGTTGTGAGATCGGACGCACGGGTTGGATCGTGATTCCTCGGTCGGACTTGATTTCACATTTGTACGGTAAATCGTCCGAGGACGTGTCGGACACATTTTCCGACCCGAGGACGTGTGGGGAAATATTCCGACTGCGGTTCGTATGGACTTTTTACCATGCGAATCGTGATTGCCAGTTTGTACGGCACTTGTACGATTCGTACGGTAAAAAGACCGGATACGAGTCGGACGGGGAATTTTTTTGCCGGATCGTAATTGGCACCTACGTATTTAACATTTTATACTCAAACTAGAACTTACCCTCTTGATGCTACTGTTGGGCTCTCATCTGCCACTCCAGATAGGCCACCACAAGTATGTGGGCCATTAAGGGGAGTCAGGGTGCAGCGCATGTGCTCCCCACACATGCGGAGGACTTGCCGAGCCGGACTTCTGATGACTTCTTGGTCCAGGGTTGTAGGTCCTCCCACCTCTTTCTACAATGAATGCTGCACCGCTTCTAGACCCTCAGGATCCGCACCTTCTTGAGAATGGCCTCCTAAATTGTGTTTTTCTGATGGACGTTGACCTGTATGGAACAAGAAATTAAAGAAAAAAGAATTGTTTTGTGATTTGTTGTTTGTCTGTATTGATGTAACACTATTGTACTACGCCAATCACAAGCATTAGTCAAGAGACACTACATAATATATTGGGGTTTTTTCATTCTGCCAAAATAAAACAATAAATAATACTTTTGTTGCAACCTGTTGACAACCCTTATCGCTTGACATTTCTTAAATTCAATAGGCCAGCAACATCCTGTAGGCCAGGGGGCTCCAACATTTCATGTAATTAGAGCTACTTCTCATCAGTCAATATCATTGTGAAATACTGAAGGCTAAACAACTTGCACATTGTAACCAGACATCCCCACGCCCAGCTGCATTGACTTGAAGCCTAATGTCTATCGAGCCAGATAATATGTTTTGAACTAAAGAATATGACTGATGGCACTATGAAACGGTTGCCAAGTGTGTCAGTGAGCGCGTGGTCTTTGGGGATGTATGAACATGTGTGCATATGAAGGGGATTTATTTGTTTGGGTGACTGAGAGCCTGTGTCATATAAATTGGCAGCACAGGACATACCCTTTCACCATATGTGGCACCGTTATATGAATGACAAAAAGGTACCATTGTAGGTTGCCTTTAATCTGGAAAAATTCAAATTGCAGATAAATAGTCTACCAAACACTTCATATCATGGAACATTTTTTTGCACTTATAATTTCTTTCATTTAAAAAAAGGGCTGTATTTCTCCCATATACTCATAGCAAAGTGTATACTGCCCACTGGAGTAAGGGGCCTACTCTTTGTAAATGCAATACTTTGAAATGGGAGCAAATAGAAATGAAATGTTAACTCACTAATTAAGGTAACTATCCATTTCATTTTTCTTCAATTTAAAAGCATTCAGAAGCATAATTTTGTTCACAACTCCAATTTTGAGTTGACAAGTCAAATACCTCAGTGCTTCAGTTGTTCACCTCTGTGACTCATCCCCAGCCTGGCCCACAAATCTGACTTAGCACAGCTCATTATCAGGCTCTGCTATCTGCAGCATGATGGTCATGATGTCACAAGAACACGGCCTTCCCTTAACTCTGAAAAGAAAATATGACCTTGTGCTCATTTGAAAAAACCTGAAGGCTGTGAGCTTCTCTGAAGGTGTCTGGGGCTACTGGTAGCTCTCAAACGACTGGTTGGAGACACCTGATCTAGGCTGAATGATTTGTGGGATGATACACGTAGCAAGCATCATTTGTACTTGGTATGGAGAAAATTACATAAATAGTTGCAAAGGAAATATGATATTTTTTCTAAAGTTACATGATTTGAAATTTCTACATTTCACATAAAATTCACACATAGATATATCTAAAAATACACACCAAAGAAAATGAATCGCCTAAAACTAGGACTGGGTGGTGAACTCCACTCCGTTCACTGAGTTTGCAGAGTTTTCTGCATTCCATGTTCTGCTGAGCACGAGTTTTTTCCTCGCTCATGCTTGTCAACGTTATGTGGCGAGTGCGAGTGAGGAAAATCCAATGCTAGACCACCGCCCTGCAAGATTTCTCAATGTGGGCTGTCGCAGGTGGTCGCGACTGCTTGTGTTGAGAAACCATCCGTTCGCGTTGAGGAATCTGCTACTCGAGTAGAAAATCTACTTGAGTGGCAGAACGAAGCAGTGCCCTCTTGCGCTGCCCATGGTGCTGTCCGCGCTGATTTTCCAGCGCGGGACAAACACCCTGCACTAAAAATCAGCACGAATGGCGTGACCTAACGCACTCTGCCACTTGTGGAACTCAACATAGCACAAAAGAGTTTTTTGGTCACTTGGAACTTAGTGAACTCCGCCCAGCCTTCTCAAAACACACACCACATACTAATGTTGTTGTCTTCTCTAATCATTAACTGGCACATGCATCAACCAAAAATCAACTCGCTAAAATACCGAATCGCAAAAATCACCCGTTAGCGAGTGGCAAAAAACGATTCCCAATGCATCAACACAAATAGCGAAAAAATAAAGAATCACTAAATATTTGTTGCAAAAAAATGCCCCGTTAAAATAAAGAATCGCTAAATAAAAACTCGGAAATACCGAAATCACTATTAGCGCCTGGCATTAGCCAATCGCAAATAAAGAATCGCTAATGAATGCATCAAAAGTCACAAATACCGAAAATTCCAAAATTCGCTATTTTGCATGAGCAGATTAAGGGGAATCAGAACCAGGAGGTAAAGTTGCAGGAAAAAAAAATAAACCTAAAACAATCCCTAATGTGCCACAGATGCTAACAATCAGTAAGCCATACAAATAGGGCCAGGAGACCCTGTTTCCTTTCACAAAATGGCGGCCCTCTACGTGCTTGCAAGGAGGATGAGAATTAATGCAGCAGCACAGCGCAGGAGAAGGGTCCAGGAGAGAGTATTCAGAGTGCGCATCACATTGCTTGGCCAAAATGAGGATGAGGTCTACGACAAGTATCGTCTCAATCGTGCTATGATAATGCGCCTAATTGCAGACCTGGAACCACTACTGCAGCACCAGACACATCGGACCAATGCTATTCCTGCGCACGTCCAGGTCCTATGCAGCCTGCACCTACTGGCGTCTGGAAGTTTTCAGGGGGTCATAGCGGTAGCGGGAGGCATATCACAAAGCGCACTATCACGCTTCTTCCACAAATTCATTCATGCCATGCTGACAATGATACATACCCACATCAGCTTCCCCACAACCCCACAGCAGTTGGACCACACCAAACAGGCATTCTACCAGGTGGCCCAATTCCCCCATGTCATAGGATGCATTGACTGCACGCATGTCCCCATCTGTCCACCCTCAGCCAATGAGTACATCTTCCGTAACAGGAAGTCCTACCACTCCATCAACGTGCAGGTCGTGTGCGATGCCAAGCACATCATCACGGACATTGTGGCACAATTTCCAGGGAGCACACTCGACTCCTACATATTCAGACACAGTGGCATCCACAGGCGTCTACTCAATGGAGAATTTGGAGAGGGACTCCTGCTAGGTACGTACACATACCTCTTCATAACATCAGGATCACACATGTATCATCATGACTGTCACTAAGCCGTTGCTTCCATCCTGTAGGTGACAGTGCATACGCACTCCGTGAATATATCCTCACCCCCTACATCAATCCAGCAACACCACAGGAGCAACGCTACAACGCGGCCCACATAAGCACCAGAAATGTGATTGAGAGGACTTTTGGGATTCTGAAGAGTCGCTTCCGAATGTTACATAAGACTGGTGGGGCCTTGCAATATAAACCAGACACCTGCTGCAGGATTGTAGCAGTATGCGCCATGCTGCACAACATTGCAACAAGAAGGGGGATACCCATAGAGGTGGACAGGAATGACGACTACCGGGATGACCAACCACCCGCACAACACCGACAGGCACACGTTCCAAACACAGCTGAGGGCCAAAGGAGGCAGACAAACATCACGCAACATCATTTCTGACCCAGGTAAGAATGAGCCATGACGATTTCATTAGTGGTGCTACTGTTTAATTCACAGGAGCACTGATGTGTGTGATGTCACACAGAAATGCAAAGTAGAGCTCCCCCACACATTGTGGACAAAAACATGCCTGTTTTAGTCACGGGAGTTCAATAGTTAAACAAAAGTGGCCCATGGTTACCCCACCATGGTCAGGGATGCCGTACAGTATGACTAGTGGCGCTTGCCACGAACGCCCAGCCTCCTATCACGTGGCTCTTCCACCTCACCACGCCCTGTCCCTGTGGCTGTGGAGCAGCTCAAACTGCGCCTCCTGGTGCTGGTCTCCGTCACGGAGATGCTGCTTACCAAATCATTAATAGATTTTGAAACTACCACACAGAATAAAAAACTTGATAAACTATCTAAGGACATCAGATTCTACGAAAAGAAAAACACATATCCCTACCTCAACGACGACTATTACAAACAAGACAATTCAGGTCGGTTCACAGGTAGAGGCAGAGGCGGCTATAGGGGAAGGAGGAATTTTACCACTTTCTCTGATTCCTCGGTGAGCTCGGATAGTGATCAGGTAGCACCAGATCCAAGCTACGACTATAACTACCGGGATAATTGATATCCTCCCCAAGGCTATTTTCCTTTTTTAGGGGAAGGCCAATGGAGACACCCACGAGGACGGGGTGGGAATTGGCCAAGAGGACCACCGAGAGGTCAGCAAAACCCACCCAGTACAAATTGGGACAGAGGCAGAGGTGCGACCCCCAAGCAGGTCCGTTTCCAACCGGAGAACCACGGCGAGATCTCCACAAGACGCAAAGTATACAGATGGTAGAACAAAACAACAATCCAGTGGTTAATATCTCCTCCTACGTTTTGAATACAGATGAACAAGAAATTCTTTCCAAAGGTCTGTCTTTTGTCCCTACGGCCCATCCCAACTCATTCAACCTCAGGACAGAACTACATGGATTTTTTCGGAAGATTCGCCTTAGGTACTTCTTTAAGAACTCTGAAGATAATCCTTCCAAATCCCTTACAGGACTGCGGGTTCCATCGAAGTTTGTTCCACCTACTAATGCAATGAGTCACAGAATTTTGGCATATGAAAGTATGGTACTGAAGGATGTCAATACTCTACTATCAATATATAAACATACCATACCCAACACGAGTAGACCTGAGAGAGCTGCCCTGCTGACCCTTAAGAACAACAAGGATATTGTGATCAAGTCCGCAGATAAGGGAGGTGCAATAGTGGTACAGGACACAAGTACATACAAATCAGAAATTATGAGACAATTACAAGACGGTGTCAGTTATTCATTGCTGAGAGCGGACCCCACCAAAGATTTGGCTGATGAAATTCATCGAATCACCTCTGAAGCATTTGATCTGGGTTTTCTAAGCAAATTGGAATTCGATTATTTGAATAAAAAATGCTCACGACTACCCACTATCTACACTCTACCCAAGATACATAAAGACATGCACCATCCACCTGGACGCCCTATTGTATCTGGGTGTGGCTCATTATTGGAACCACTTTGTAAGTACATAGATTTCTTCTTGAAACCGATTGCTGAAAAGACGGAAACGTATTTGAGGGATACCATGCAAGTTATTACCCTGGTTGACCATAAACCTTTTGACCCTAACGGGCAATTTCTTGTCACTTGTGACATTGTCTCACTATATACAAGTATTCCCTAAGAACCAGCACTGGGAGTCATGCGAGAAGTTCTGAATCTGGATTCTGAATCTGATTCTGGATCTTGATTGCTCCTGAGGCTTGAGCCGGGAGTCTAGAGGCACTCTGCACTTTATTTGAACAGACAGGGCGTCTATTTGCACATCAGCATATTTTGCACGATTTACCTGTTTTTAACTTGTTTTATCTTTTAATTGTTGTGGGGTGAGTGGGGGACGTGGATTCCGGCAGGCAAACAAGTGGTGTCTGGGAGTTACTCGGGATCGAGTAACCGGAAGCGCCGCCATCTTGAGAGTAGTCGAGGTCAGCGGACCAGGCTACTCAACCCACTTATAAAAACGAAGCTGGCGCGAGCGCGCTTCCTTGATTGCTCCTGAGACTTGAGCCGGGAGTCTAGAGGCACTCTGCACTTTATTTGAACAGACAGGGCGTCTATTTGCACATCAGCATATTTTGCACGATTTACCTGTTTTTAACTCGTTTTATCTTTTAATTGTTGTGGGGTGAGTGGGGGACGTGGATTCCGGCAGGCAAACAAGTGGTGTCTGGGAGTTACTCGGGATCGAGTAACCGGAAGCGCCGCCATCTTGAGAGTAGTCGAGGTCAGCGGACCAGGCTACTCAACCCACTTATAAAAACGAAGCTGGCGCGAGCGCGCTTCCTTGATTGCTCCTGAGGCTTGAGCCGGGAGTCTAGAGGCACTCTGCACTTTATTTGAACAGACAGGGCGTCTATTTGCACATCAGCATATTTTGCACGATTTACCTGTTTTTAACTTGTTTTATCTTTTAATTGTTGTGGGGTGAGTGGGGGACGTGGATTCCGGCAGGCAAACAAGTGGTGTCTGGGAGTTACTCGGGATCGAGTAACCGGAAGCGCCGCCATCTTGAGAGTAGTCGAGGTCAGCGGACCAGGCTACTCAACCCACTTATAAAAACGAAGCTGGCGCGAGCGCGCTTCCTTGATTGCTCCTGAGGCTTGAGCCGGGAGTCTAGAGGCACTCTGCACTTTATTTGAACAGACAGGGCGTCTATTTGCACATCAGCATATTTTGCACGATTTACCTGTTTTTAACTCGTTTTATCTTTTAATTGTTGTGGGGTGAGTGGGGGACGTGGATTCCGGCAGGCAAACAAGTGGTGTCTGGGAGTTACTCGGGATCGAGTAACCGGAAGCGCCGCCATCTTGAGAGTAGTCGAGGTCAGCGGACCAGGCTACTCAACCCACTTATAAAAACGAAGCTGGCGCGAGCGCGCTTCCTTGATTGCTCCTGAGACTTGAGCCGGGAGTCTAGAGGCACTCTGCACTTTATTTGAACAGACAGGGCGTCTATTTGCACATCAGCATATTTTGCACGATTTACCTGTTTTTAACTCGTTTTATCTTTTAATTGTTGTGGGGTGAGTGGGGGACGTGGATTCCGGCAGGCAAACAAGTGGTGTCTGGGAGTTACTCGGGATCGAGTAACCGGAAGCGCCGCCATCTTGAGAGTAGTCGAGGTCAGCGGACCAGGCTACTCAACCCACTTATAAAAACGAAGCTGGCGCGAGCGCGCTTCCTTGATTGCTCCTGAGGCTTGAGCCGGGAGTCTAGAGGCACTCTGCACTTTATTTGAACAGACAGGGCGTCTATTTGCACATCAGCATATTTTGCACGATTTACCTGTTTTTAACTTGTTTTATCTTTTAATTGTTGTGGGGTGAGTGGGGGACGTGGATTCCGGCAGGCAAACAAGTGGTGTCTGGGAGTTACTCGGGATCGAGTAACCGGAAGCGCCGCCATCTTGAGAGTAGTCGAGGTCAGCGGACCAGGCTACTCAACCCACTTATAAAAACGAAGCTGGCGCGAGCGCGCTTCCTTGATTGCTCCTGAGGCTTGAGCCGGGAGTCTAGAGGCACTCTGCACTTTATTTGAACAGACAGGGCGTCTATTTGCACATCAGCATATTTTGCACGATTTACCTGTTTTTAACTTGTTTTATCTTTTAATTGTTGTGGGGTGAGTGGGGGACGTGGATTCCGGCAGGCAAACAAGTGGTGTCTGGGAGTTACTCGGGATCGAGTAACCGGAAGCGCCGCCATCTTGAGAGTAGTCGAGGTCAGCGGACCAGGCTACTCAACCCACTTATAAAAACGAAGCTGGCGCGAGCGCGCAGCGGACGCGTGCAGCGGGCGCGCCGCTGGCGCGCCGAAGGCGCGCCAAAGGCAAGCCCGTCTGCGCCCGTCCGCGCACGCTCAGCGCACAGCGCCAGGGACCCTGGTTGTTCACGCTCAGAGGCTCGGCAGACACGGAGGTATGATAGCACAAGCCTGCTTAAACTAAGAGGGACTTCCCTGAATAAAGAATGTCCTTGCATATTTCCTAATGTCCCAACCTCAGGGAGTTTTAAGGTCTGTCCGAACTGTGGTCTTGACATCCCCAGAATCCTTAATCTACCCATCTCCAGAAATAAAGAAAGGATGAGAGAGGAAAGTAGCAAGGAAACCCAAGTGATAAAATGCATTTTAGTCAATGTGAGATCTCTGGTCAAACATAGCATAGAATTTGCCAGACTCATGTGTGATCTAGGGGTCATGGTGGCTTTCATTACTGAAACCTGGACAGATGCAGCTTCCGGGCCGGATATTGTGGTAGCCACACCTCCCGACTTTTTATGCCAGACATTGGATAGACCTATAGGGAGAGGCGGAGGTCTGGCAGTGATTTATCATAAGTCAATTAAAGCTGCCTTTAAGCCACTCCCTATGGATACCTGTGAGGCATTATCTTTTAACCTTTCCCTTACCCATCATCACTCCTTTAAGGGTTGTCTTCTGTATAGACCTCCGGGATCCAGGAAGGCGTTTCTTACCTCTCTGGATACCCTCATAGAAGAAGGTATGCTTACAGAAGCCTTCTCTATTATGGGAGATTTTAACTTTCACTTAGAGCTGACAGAAGAAGCGGACACTATGACATTGACTGACCTGATGATGACCGCCGACCTGAAACAACAGGTTGTGGGGTCCACGCATAGGGGAGGGCATGCCCTCGATGGGATTTTCTCTAGTTATCAGAACTTACATTTTAAGGGCTGTCTCCCTCTGGTATGGTCGGACCACGCGGCGGTCCAATTTGAGATTCTGCTGCCAAAAGCTCCCAGAAAAAACCTAGGCCCAAAGAAATGGGTTGAGAGAAGAGCATGGAATAAGGTGGATGCAGCCACCTTTAACGATGTGTTGGTCTCGACCACAACACAACTTCCCTCTGAAGTGAATGAAGCCAGTCTAAGATATTCAAGGTGGCTGGAGCTAGCCTGTGACAGTGTAGCGCCAACCAAACTCCTTCGTCCTATGAGATTACAACCCTCAGCCCCTTGGTATTCTGAGGAACTTAGGAACCTTAAACTTAAGTGTAAACAGTCTGAAAGAAGCTGGAGGAGGAACTATAATGATAAGGAGAAAAAGATGTATAAAGTCCACCTGCAGTCCTATAAACAAGCAATAGTGGCAGCCAAACAAAGGTTTTTCGCTGTTCAGATTAAGAGCGCTAAAAATTCTAGTAAAGAACTTTTTAAGACAGTGACTGCCCTTACCGTGCCGAAGCCCGTGTTAGTGCAGCCTAGCCAAGGACTTTGTGAAGATCTGGCCAAGTTCTTTTTATCTAAAGTTGAATCTATCTATACGGCCTTTAGCTCCCTTAGGGCCGGGAAAGCAGACAGTTGCACCGAGATTTCCACAATAACAAAGGTGTCCAGCCAGACGTTCCGGAATTTTCGGCCAATACTTTCTAGGGAAACTCAACAGCTCCTCATGGAAGCTAAATCTGGCTCGCCTCTGGACCCTTGCCCTGTAAAAGTGGTGAAATTGGCGCTGAGTCCAATTGCGGAATCTCTCACCACTATTGTTAACCTTATGTTTACAACTGGACTCTTTCCCAGTCAATGGAAACTGGCATCGGTCCTGCCACTTCTAAAAAAGCCTAAGCTCCCAGTTACGGATCCCAGTAGCTTTCGGCCTATCTCCAGACTGCCATTACCAGCTAAGGTGGTGGAGAAAATCATGAATAAGCAGCTTAGCCTATTCTTGAATGAGAACCAAGTACTTGACCCGACCCAGTTTGGTTTCAGACCTGGTCATAGTACGGAATCGGCTCTTATAAAGGCTACGGAAGAAATCAGGGTTGCTGTGGATCATGGAGGGAGGGCGGCACTAATCCTGTTAGACCTGTCCGCAGCATTTGATACGGTTCACCATTCCATACTGTTGAACCGTCTAAACATCTGTGGCATTCAGGGGAAGGCCTGGGAACTCCTAAGGTCATTCCTCGAGGACAGGAAACAGATTGTTGCCCTCGGAGATTTTCAGTCCAACCCCTTTTCATTGCCTTGTGGGGTCCCGCAAGGGTCCTCACTTAGTCCGACTCTTTTTAATATTTATGTTAGTGCACAGGCCCCAATTATAGACACCTTTGGTTTCGGCCTCACATCATATGCCGACGACACTCAAATTGTGGTATCTCTGACACCGGAGTGCGAGGCTGATGTGGAAGGTCGTTTTCAAGAGTGTATGCTAGCAGTAGACAACTGGATGGCAAACAATTGTCTCAAACTAAACTCAGAGAAAACTGAAGTCATATTGTTTGGGAATAACACCAGCTTTTGGACTCCTTCCTGGTGGCCAGACCAAATGGGGAAAGCCCCTGTGCCAACTAGAAAGGTTAAGAACCTGGGGATCATACTGGATGATAAATTGACCTTAGGACCGCAAGTAAATGCACTAGCCTCTAAAATCAGCTATACCATTAAAATGCTGAGAAAAGGCCTGCCCTTATTGCCTAAGGACAGTAGACAAATTGTAGTTGGTGCCACGGTAATGTCTAGATTGGATTACTGTAATGGACTCTACCTGAATATGCAACTAAAAGGATTAAAAAAACTGCAGATACTGCAAAATGCAGCAGTTAGATTACTTATGGACTCTTCTATTCCCTGTTCCGTATCCAAAGAGAGGAAAGCTTTACACTGGCTTCCAGTTAAAAGCCGTGTACAATTTAAAGTACTATGCCTGGCCTTTAAGGCCTTACATGGCATAGGTCCAGAGTTTCTACAGCAAAGACTGCGCTGGTACGTTCCAGGCAGACACTTGTGCTCTGAAGAGGCCAACCTGGTTTGGGTGCCTCGTATAAAGAAAGCCCGTTGGGGAGGCAAAAGTTTTATCTATGGTACAGCGAAAGCTTGGAATGAATTACCTCGCCATTTGAGATCTTTCACCGAGCTTTTACCCTTTCGTAAGGAATTAAAAACGTGGCTCTTTTCCAAAGAGTAGTCTGCCTCCTTTTATTGTTTCCTGCCAGTCTTAGAGAATCAAGAAGCGCCAGGACACCTCCGGGTATTTGTTGCGCTCTATAAATGACATTAACATTAACATTAACATTAACAATCTACGACCTGCTCCGATGAGGGTGCCTACTGAATTCATTCTAGCCCTTCTCACCATTGCTATGAAGAATTTCTTTTATTTTCAAGGCAACTACTTTATACAGATGAAGGGTGTAGCGATGGGGGCTGCCTTTGCCCCGGATCTAGCCATCCTCTATATGGATAATTTTGAAAAACTCTATGTCCTCAATAACAATCCTTTTCATCAACATATCGATCTATGGAAACGATATATCGATGATATATTTCTAATCTGGAATGGGGACATAGCTCAACTAAATTTGTTCCATGAGTGGCTGAACCGATGTGTTCTAGATATCCAGTTCACTATCCAGTCAGATGCCCAGGAGATACCTTTCCTTGATTTGAAGATCTTTAGTGAAGAAAACAAACTATTCACTACTTTGTACAGGAAACCTGCTGAGCGTAATTCTCTCCTAAGGTACAGCAGTTACCATCCACGTGGCCTGCGAGACAACCTTCCGGTAGGACAATTTCTACAGATTCGGAGAAACTGCACAAAGCAAGCAGACTACTTGTCGGAGTCAGAAGATCTCAGCACTAGATTGATTTCAACAGGTTATCCCAAACGTTTGGTCAAGAGGGCTCAAAAGAGGGCTTGGTTCAACCCAAGGGAAACCTTATTAGTGGCCAAAGACCCTGATGACTCCGCCTTCAAGAGAATGATTTGTGTTACAACTTTTTCCACCAGGAGCAACGCCACTCTGTTTGCCACCTGTTTGAAGGGCACGCTGAGTACTCTTGTACCTTCCGCTCCATTAGAACTTTTTGATGGGACCCCGTATGTCCATTTGGACCCTTTCTTTTCCCCTTGAGGCATTTATTTAATATTCCCCGTTCAGGCTACAGTCTTAGCGGTTCCTCTCTTTACGTTGTCTTACGATGTGTTCACATAGGCCCACATGTTGTTGGGGGGTCCTACTGCATACATTGTGTATACTCCTCAGTTGGTGTTTAAATTCGATCTGATGTTTTTAGATTTTGGTACCTTGTCCTATGCGCTCAAATCCCTCAGTATATTGTTTTTTTTAAAAAAAATTCCTTCACATTCGCTCCCTTACATATTTTATCCATATAGGCCAACGTTATTAGTGATTTATTTCACGAATCCTACCGATGGTTTATCCACGGCCAGCGATGCTGCTTTAATTTATATCTCCAGAACGAGCTTGATTAAGTAAGTTGAATTTATTTCAATTTGAATTCGAGAATGTAGTTAATTTATTCTTCGGATCACCCCTTTATTGACACCTTATTGTTTTAGGTGTCTTTCACCCCCACCTCCTGTGGAGCCTTGCAGCCCCAGTGTCTTGGACACCAAGCAAGTACCTATTAGGTTCCAACTTTTCAATACGGTAAATTTAATGACTCATCCCTTGGAGTCCTAATATATTTTTTGCTGTAGGACACGATTTATTCTATTCTTAATATCATATTAATATCTCTCTAGGTGCCCCCCTCCCCCACCGCCACCAATGTCCTGATGAAGACCCCGTCAGTAAGGACTTAATCAACCTGCCTGGGTTTAGGGGTCGAAACGTCGACATACAACCTATACCAGTACCATCAATAGTGCAACTTGCACTGTGTTTGTTGAAATGTACATGGTTCTTTAAATGATTGTATATTCAATGAATGAATTTCTGTTTGATTATGTGGCATAGAAAAGTATGCCCAACAATTGAATTGTGATATTGTCAAAACTTTATATGTCACTTGCCCTTTTTACCTCACTCATTCCACTTCCCTCCCTTTTCTGGGCACCCTCCTTTGTTGTACATTGTCTATCTACTGTGGATTTATTTCTTAAAGAAATGATAATTTTGGTAAGTGTGATTAAATAACACTCTGGCATCATTTTTTGCTTATTATTTTTGATGTTGCTTTTGATACTGCTTTATAAGTATATATGCTCTGGGACCTTCCCTCTATACTGCTTACACTAGAAGCAGCCTCACTGCCGTTCTCCCCTCCCAAGTTGCTGCCACTGAATGTTCCTGACGGCAAGTGTTCCACTGCAGTGGTCACCTGGCCTAAGGTCTTTGCCACGTCCCCACAGTAATGGCCAAGGTCCACCTGCAGTGACACGGAGCGGTGGGACAACACAGCAGTGCTGTTGCAGAGCCTTGTGATGGCCCTGGTCGATGCTGTGGAACGGAGCAAGTTCTGTCTATGCCTCCGGCGCTCACTGTGTTGTCCTGCTCTGATGGCACGGGTGAGTTCCTGAAGGTCCTCACTGATTTTATCATTGCCCTCTGCCACAACTGTGGTCATGTACCGCACTGCGTCTGTCAGAGTGCCCATGTGTTTCGCAAGACGCGACATGTTTAGGTTAATCGCCCCCATGTGTCTCCCCTGCAGGTGTGAACACGCAGCATCTGAGCCTCGATGCCACCATATATGTACCCTGCCTGGTCGGCTCCATCGGAAGTACTGCGCAGGGACCTGCGCCGCTACGTGACTCGGCCACGTGCTGGTGGTGGTGCTGGCGGTGTGACACCTGTCGGACTTGGCCCAGTTGTGGTTGCAGGACTCGGGCATGCATCCATCACCTGCATGGAGGGGACTTGTGTCCTGCTTCTTGGTGGTTTTGTCGCAGTTGTCGCAGGTGGTGGTGGTGGTGGTGGTATTGTTGCTGGGGGAGGTGGGGATTGACCCTCCTGCGGAGTGTCGCCATCTGAATCAGCCGGTGTTTCAGAGAGGATGAGGCGCCCACTATCATCCGAATCGCCAGGAGATGCATCTGTGTGTGAAACAGTGCATGGTTAGTTTGATTTCAACTACATCTGTTTGTAAATCCGCATTAATGTCCTACTATGAATTACATTATTTGACTCTATGTTTTGCCAGTACTGCAGATCTCATTTATTTTACCATTTATGACTATACTTGCACACTTGGCTGACATGACTACGACTCCCATGATGCAATACTGATGTGAGGGCATATGTGTTGTGCACTTCTGCCTGCACACTGTGATTGAGCTGGGGGGATGGGGATGGGTATACGATACGCAGAGTATGGGCGCAGGCATGCATCTTACCTTGTTCAGTGGTGGCTGCGCCGGAGGTGTCCATCTGCGTGACTCCCACAACCGCCTCTGGCTCGATGGTCCCCTCGACTAGCTCCTCAAGGGCAGTGTTTGCAGGCACTGTGGATGGCCTCCCTCCTATGCCAGCTGCCTCCTTGACCCTTTCTGCAATCCTCTCCTTGGCCCTCTTCTTGAGGTCATACCACCTCTTCTTCAGTTCATCGATACTGCGGGGCGTCACTCCCACGGCATTCACCCTCTCCCTGATGCGAAGCCAAATTCTTCTCTTCTCCAGCTCGGGCACCTTGAGGGACAGCTTACCGAACAGCCTGTCATGCTTGCTGCTCACCCCCTCAATCAGGTGCTCCAGTTCCCTGTCAGAGAACTTTCTCTTTCTCTTCCTGGCAGTTTCAGCAGTGCCTGGAGCATCCTTGTCCATCCTGGTGAGGGTAGGGTGGATGGTTTGTGAGTGGGGATTCAGTAGCGTCAGCCTGTGTCCTGTGCCTCCTCCTGTGAGCTCCTCAGGCGAATGAATGAGGGTGGGGCAGCCTGACTTCCTGATAGTGATGTCATCAGGCCGCTCCCGGCGCGACCCGTTTTTTGCGAAATTTACCGAATTCGCTAATACCGATTTCGGTAATACCGAACTCGCAAATTGCTAATCGGTGTTTGCTCTACTCGCTAATGTGGATTCGGTAATTGATAGAGATTTTTAAGGAATCGATTTAAATTACCGAATCTGTTCATGCATTCCGAAATGCGATTCCTTAATAACGAATCTTTATTTTTCGCTTACAAGGAATCTCGTTTCCGAATGTTGGTGCATGTGCACCTAAGTGCTTAAAATTCACATCATCATTTTCTATGTAATGCAAAATATAAATGAAACTTCACCTCAATCACTTCAATCACTACACTCAGGAACTCAAAGGGACATTCTAGCCTGTGTTTTAAAAAGAAAACCAGTTAGACAGATTTAGAAATACATTTTAAACATGTACCTCTTCCTCTGGTGACCCATCCATAGAGCTGGCTGTATAGGGACTGGGCATCCACTGCCAGCAACTCCAGCTCCTCTGGTGAGAAGGTTGGGGCCCTTTCACCTGTTCTTCCTGCCAACATGGCTTTCACAGAGGACGGAGACAGCAGCAAAAGTTGAGGAGGTCTTGTTGGCTGCAGTGCTAGTAGGCCAGTGAGCTTTTTTCGAAACGCTGTGTACATGTACAAGACGTACACGATCAATAAACGAGACAGACACAAACATTGGCTTTCATATGTTGCTTTCACATATGTTAGCCTATGGCTGTGTCCTTTGTGTGGCTTCCCACCCACTACCCGGTCAACTCTTGATGGGGATGTCTAATTCAAAATGTCCTGACGGTGCGGTCAGGCACCTGCCATTTTAGATGGTCAAATAGTGTGTTTGTGAATGTTTAGTGCTTCACAATCACTCAAAATAGTGGCTAGTTTGTGTACATATACAAAATGCTAATGTCACTCATTAATTTAAAAATAAACATTTATATGTAGTGCCTTGCTATGGTTACATGTGGTATTTGCACTGTGTTGTTTAAACTTCTGTTGACTGTATTTTGGTTGAAGAAATTTTAAAACTGAAAGATTGTGTAAATAATACATTTGAAATATATATTTAAACAAAAGACAGGTAAAATAATGTGTTTGTTAATATAAAATGTCAATCTTACATGTTGTGTGAAATTATGTTTAGAAACCATATATATTTTTAGCAAGACGTGACATTTGTGTTATTTATCAAAAATAAGTTTGTAAATGTTTTAAAACGTTGACAATTTTCCAATGCAGACATATGAACCCAGGAAGAGTGAGTTCACAACAACCTCAAGTGTGCTGACCATTTCCAAAACTTGCCACCATGGTAGAGCGGGATATTATCAAAAAAATCTGATTGAATAGGCAAATTATAGTGGATTTATGACATCAGCGGGAGCCAGATCTTCTGTCTCACAATAGATAAACCACATCTATTACTCCAATTGCCAAACTAATGGCAGTACTTTTTTTTGTGGCCACATGATCATTCCAATACACTGTAGCGGTATTTGGTGGAATACCACAACCAACTTTCAGTGGTGTACTACATGAAGTTCTTTCTTCAATGAGGAGACGCATCAACAGCTTCATCCAGTTTCCGTGACATGAGGATTTTGCAAATGTGAAGGGAGATTTTTATGGTTTGGGTTGCCTACCACATGTGGTTGGAGTAATTGATAGCACACATGTTGCCTTAGTGCCACCGTACGCCAGAGAACAAGTCTACCGCAATTGGAATAAGTCACAATCAATCAATGTGCAAGTTGTCTGCTTACCTGATTTACATAACAAATGTGTGTGTGCATTTCCCTGATTCAACCCATGATTCCTTTGTACTACAGATTAGCAGCATAGCCCTACAAATGTCACAACTTGGACCTGCGAGGGCCTGGTTGTTTGTAAGTGCAATCTGTCATTATGTTGTTTGGGTAATTTCAAGTTGAATAATCTAAAAATGTTACATATTTTGTTTTTTTTTCTTCTGTGTAGGAGATTCAGATTATCCTAACTGACCATGGCTGTTAGCATTGCTGAGGAATCCAACAACGCCAGGGGAAGTCCACTTCAATAAGGTCCATGGAAACACACGGAGGCCAGTGGAGCGGACATTTGGGCTCCTAAAGGCCAGAATACGCTGTCTGGATAATACTGGTGGAGCCCTCCTCTCCTCACCCCATCAGATGTGCCAAATCACCATAGCCTGCGATGGAAAATCCCTTTCATCGCAGAGGATAGAGACCATGAAAAGCCACAGGTTGAGGATGATGAAATGCAAAATTGCGATGATAGTGGTGAAGAGGAAGGAATTGACTTATGTTAAGATGTTATTGACAGCTTCATCACATGAATGAAAGCATCAATTAACATCTATGACATTAAGGTTAAACCAACTTTTAATCTTAGGAGGATAACAGTCTGTGCTGGGCATTTTTTAGAAAGGGCAAGTTGATGAAATCCAGGACAAAGATGTTTGTTGATCAAGGTTTTTCACACATTGACTACTGGGTTAATTTACATTGTTTATCTTTGATTGTCCTTCGAAAATGTATCCTCAAAATTAATTATTTGTAAGGTGTCTATACTGTAATGTAATTTTATGAATCTTTTCGTATTTATATGTTTTAGGACCCTTTACCATGTGATCTTCATTTGGACATTTCAAAGTTGTGAAATTTGCAGTTATGCTGATGTTGTAAAGTACAAAGTGAAAATGGATTGATCCTGGGAAATACACTCACACACTTTGGGTGTACATATCTTGTACAAAGACAACTTGCACAAATATTGATTTGAAGTTATTAAGATTGAAGTAGACTTATTTTATGTTGAATGGTGCCAGCAAGCCAATATGTGCTGCTTAAATTGCTCTAACCACAGGTTATTCAACCCAACGCATGCTAATATCCCTTCATATTGACTACATTCTCATTTTGTGTTAAGTGTATGAAGCTATTGATGTGACTCATCATTGTAGAAAGAACGTCTTGTATCACACCACTTAAGTATTGGCTGTGACATTGCACCAGATGCTGCAACAATGTCTTGGAATGATCCTGTGACCACAAAATGGAGTAATGGCTGGATTTTCACTGTTGGTGTTAATGATGTGGGATTACTATTCTGAGCTAGAGGCTCCAGCTGATGATAGAAATCAATGATAGTTTGCCTATTGATTCTGATTGTTAGGATTATATCACGTTCTTCCATGGTGGCAATGTCTAGAACTGTACCTGTTAAAATGGCACTGATGATTTGGATTATGCATAGGCTGTAATGTTTTTTTGTAAATTATGACAAACATTTATTTCTTACACTTAAATAAAATACATCAGTTGGATTTGTACTATTTGTTCTTTGGTTTCATTTTAGACGAATGTGGCATTTATTTATGAATAAACAATCTTTTTATTGTTTAAAATGTGTGATGGAAGGAAAAAATGTTAAAGAATTTGAGAAAAGGAATACAACAGCAGTGTTTGACTTTGTTAGTTTTTTTTATTCCACAAAACCAAATGAACTAAAACAGGATGTAAACAAAACAAGCTCACAAAAAGTTATAAACATCAATCATGATGAATGAAACTATTATTAAAGAATGAAAACATTTTGAATTCCAATGTTCAAAATACAACTGGCATCAGAAAGGTGAATGTGTCCAGAAAATAGTTCACAGAGTGAATGGTAGTCACACACTGGAGGAAATTAAGTTCTGCGTCTTTTGGTGGTGGTGGTCTTGCCATCCTCTCCTGGTGGTCCAGATGAATGTGTGCTCCTACGGGGGCCGGTGGACCCACAGTTGCAGGGACTGAGGAGGGTGTAGGTGTGTTATGAACCCTACTATGAATATTGCAAACACCGTTCGCATGGGCACACAATGTTATACATGAGGTAGTTTGTTTTCTGATGCCTTGTATTTCGTGAGAGGTTTTGGGGAAGCATGGATAAGCAGAATTAGCACATCACAGAACATTATACAATGAACAGTTTTTGCTGTCTTAACTGTTGTGCAAGTATTATTTGTAAAGCAGGCTATTGGAATACAGATTACAGGTTAATCCACGTATTGGTATGTAACGGTGGCACCAGTCCTCGTGAGCAGAAACGGTGGCACACCCATCACATGTTGTTTCAACTCTGGGCAACACGCTATAAAAAGGAACAGACAGTCAGCGGAATTGCTTGGCCTTGTTTCATTTCCCCACTTACCTGGAATCCAGCATCGCTTCACGTCTTCAGGTGGTTCCTATGACGCCTCATCCATTCTTTGGTTCAGTCACGCTTCGGTCAAGCCTCTTGCTGATCTTCTCCTGGCAATGCTCTCGGGCGTCCTTCTGCTTCTCGGGTTCCCTTGCTTCCAGAGTCTAGACAAAGAAAAAGACAACAAGTTTAAGTATTTCTCATCACTCGCGTCTTGCAGGCATCGTATTTGGGTGTTTCAAGGTACGTTTCTTTTCATTATTTATCTTAATGCTCGAACTATGAAAGCATCACTACGTTGAATTTCAAAAACATTACGCAGCACAGAACTAATAGTATACTGCTTATCTGAGACGGAACAGGTGGCATTTCTGAACCAAAGAGAACTTCTGCACAATAGTGAGCAAACTAAGTCTATTTATGTATATTATCCCATCAAGTCAAATCAGTAAGTGTGACATAGATATGCTATCATGTTGCAATGAAAAGGGAATGTTGTTTGTTTCTTTATTCTTCTTTCTTTTGTAATTGTTATCTTTAGCTTAAAACTGAGTAAGTCCGTTTGAGAACAGAACGATTATGAGACAGATTTCCAGTTACAGTCAGGATCTAACTACATTGAAGTCTTAAGGTGTATTCGAGTAAGTAGAGGTATTACATGCTTAGAAGTTGGTGTTTTCACATAGAGTATACATGACTGATAACAGACTTTGTCCTTTGTAGAACATACGACCGGTTTATACCCTCTAAGCAGACACAGAGAACACTGCGTCAAGAACAACCAGTGCTATCAGATGTGCATCGGTCAGGAGATTGTTGTGTGTTCTCTCTTCCCCAATCCCCTTCCCCTAGGATTCTCCTCAAGCACATTGTGTGGTTTTGTCACTGTTGCCTGAGTCGAGAATCGCGTTGTGGGGGCCAGTCATCTCCTCAAGGATACAGCCTGGTTTTCAGGCGAGTGGTGTCTTAACAAGGTGTTGCTTTTTGTGGCAGGGCCTTCCTTTCTGTGGCTGAATCAGATATAGTTGACCCAGATGTTAAAGGACCACAGAAAGGGGACAATGGTGCTGAAAAAGCCCTTCACATATGGGTGTAAATGTCATGCAGCAGTCAGGGAGCCAACATTGGAGGTCAGATTCTCCATCTGTACATTGTGCTCCCTCTGCACCTGTTTCATCTTCTGGAGCTCTGTAAGGACCTGGCCCATCATGTCTTGGGACTGATGGAGGCTCCCCAGGACTTGGTCAATGGTGCCCTGGGGAACAGTGAACCCAGTGACCTCACTTTCCTGACCCACAGATATGATATTTATGATTCCCTCACACGACCCCTACCCCCATTACCCTGTGCCCTTGACCCAATGTGCGCCATGCCACTGGTTCCAGGCTAAACTGGCAGTGGTGGTGGTGTTTGTTAAAATGCAAATAGGACTGGGGCACAAAATTGTGGTGATGTTGTTTTGGACACAAGAAGTGGAAGTATCCTTAGGCTGAGGGGTGGTAACAGCTGGGGTGGGCAGTGTAGGTATGGGCTGAATGTGCCTCCCTGGACCTGTCTGCCCAGGCAGACCAGATGGACCAGCCTGCTCCTCGTCATTCAGACTTTCATGATTGAATACTTCCCTAAATGCTTGTTCCTGGTCTGGTGTAGAGGCATCCTCAGTGGCTGATTTTTGTCTACGTATTCTAGATGTTGGATCTATAATGTATGTAAAAGAAACAAAAAAATTGTAAAAGTCTGGTTTATATGTAAAATGAGTTTGAAGCTAAAAATGAAGAATAATAACAGAAATAAATGTAACTGATATCATGAATGAATTACATACTAAACAACTTCCAAAAAGCAGGTAAAAAGATGTCCTGAAATTAAACAAAATAGAAAGTGTATGTAAGATATACTAAAGATACAATGCAACACAGTAGAGAGCAGCAATGTGACAAAAACCATTCCAAGGCCTAGCAGGCAAAAATTCTGACAAATACACAATTTAGAAGGATATTTAGCATTACTCATCATATAAACATTGCAGAGTATTTTTTTTTTAAAAAAGAAGACAACTTATATTCAGCATACAAAATTACAAACCTTCACATTTGTAAGTCAGGAAACTTTGGTTTGTGAAACAAATACCATCAATGCACTGACATACCAAGGATAGGACAACACACAACATTAAACACAAACACATTTAAAAACATAGCACAAAATAGGAATTGATAAACTACGTTACACTTAAACGTATGTGAAAATTTGACAGAAAAGAGGGAATGAGCAAAATTACATTGCATTATTTGTACATGGCAAAAGGAAGGAATCATGGTTGTTGTAGTCATTTCAATTAAACATGCACAACACTTGCAAAATTGTAAGTTAAACATACCTCGTGAATATTTGCAGTAAGAACAATAAAACGGAAATTTAGAATATATAACACATATAGGAGATATGTTATTTGCTGTAAAAGCCCCATTACATCATGTGAACTGTACTGGAGATTGAAACCTGTAATCTTAAATACAACAAAATACATTCAAACAAACAAACAAGACAAGAGAAATTATACCGATATATCTAGATCCATATGTTTACCAAAGGTGCAAAACACATTATCAACAACTAAATTAAAATGAAAAAGGACATTTAGGTCTAGTGACACATTCCAAAGTATAACTTACCAGTCTTTACTCCACCAGGGATTCCATGACCTTCTACTCCCAGGGAAAACTTTGTGAGACTGGGCTGGGAGAACCACCTCCAATCCTCTGGGCCTCCAGGTGACGCTTGGAGACCAGGAAACGCACACTGCCCTGCAGGATGTTCCACCTCTTCTTCATTTCTTCCTGTGTGCGCAGGTTATTTGCAACACCATTCACTCTGTCAATTATTCTGGCCCACATTTGCCCTTTCTGAGATATGGTTGTATTTTGTACTGGGGCTCCAAACAATTGTGGATCTACTCTAATAATTTCATCAACCATGACTGACAATTTTCCCTCTCAAAACAGGGATTTCTCTTCCATGCCCTTATGATGCAATTAAATTAAATTAATTTATAAACCCACAAGTCAAATAAAATAAAATATAAAATGCACAAATAAAAGAGGAAGCAAAAAAGTAGCCAGAATACTCAGACAACATTTCTCCAGGAAAATGTTGTGCTGGAATGGCAAAGAGTCATGGTATAAAATGGAGTGTGTTTTATAGGGTGGTATGCAGGTGCATATAATTAGGCAAAAGACACGAGGTGTGTAATGCTATCATCCATCCAATGGCTACAGGAATGGTATGTTGATGACTGTGCCCCGTGACAGAATCCCTCTGTCAGGAAACCACCACTAGGACACCGCCAACAGAACTGTGAAATCTGAATAGGCTTGGCGCAACCCTGCCGCCCTGATGGCAATGGAGGAATATTCGCCAGCAGAGTAGTCGGCCATGTCGTCAGCGGTGAGCCGCTTAAGCGACGGTAAACAATCTGTTGACACAGATGGAAACTCAGCCTGCATAAATCTAAATAGGGAGGAGGGCAGTCCGTCAGCTTGATGGAGTACTTTGAAACTCCACTGCAGAGTGACAATGGTAGCCCCACCAAGATCTAAATCAGGCCTTAAGTCAGCTTCTTGCAAGTGAAATGCAACTTGTCTGTGTCTTTGAGCAACAAGAAGAACATTCTCATTTATGTGTAACTTTGCTATCATTGTTTTGAATTTTCCTAACCCATGAAATAATTAAGGAAATTGACTTACAATTTCATGATAATTATTCATAATGTAGTGCACTGATATCAGTCCCATATCAGCAGCAGTGTTGAACTCAGCAGAGAGGCACTTGAAGCTCTTCCTTGAGTACATGAATTGGCACTTGTACCACTGTTATCTTGTTTCATCGTGGCTAAAAATGAACCTTGAGTCTTTAAGGGCATTTAGACAACCAATGTGTATAGTTTAGTCTTTGACTTCGTAAGTTGTGGACAAAGAATTCAGTCCCGCGCCGGCAAGTCAGCTGTGAACGTGGACTCTGCAGCTGGGGGTCAGGCAAAGGTAACGGCTGCGGGTTTCGGGCTGAATGATGGCTCCGATTCTAGCTTGCTCCCCCGTTCTAAGACCCCTACGGGCAAAATCTGTTCTTCCTCGGCCACTCCACCCGCCGTTAAACAGACGGCTCCTCTGTTCGTCAAGCGAGCAACTAAAGCCTCGACACAGCTCCTGAACAGATCGGCAGATAGTTGGATACAACAGACTTTGGACGCTGTCCCCCACACCACCTTGGAGGGAAATAATTTGGCGGACATGAGGGGTGCAACACCGGTGAGTCACAGTAGTCAATCAGCGATAGGAAGCGCTTTGGACTTGGAGGTCGAGACTTCAAATGGGTTGGCTGGCTTATCAGGATGCATGCTGGGACTGTAGTTCTCCCTTCTAAGCCTATTGTCTTTCCAAAAACTGCGGTAACTCAAGATGGGCTAGGTACTGACCAGGCCGGGTCTAATCCAGATAATGACTTATTAGATAACTTTTTTTCTTTATCAGATGGGTCTACCACATCTGATGATGATGTGACCAGCAGGGATTGGGCAGAGTATGAGCAGGGAGAAATTGATGACTGCATAACGGGTGGATATATGAATATGGCCCCTGGCGGTACAGTTCGGAAAAACAACAAAACCTTGAGTGGAGAGGAGAAGGATTTAGGGGGCAATTTACCTGATAACACCCCTAATGCCCTAGGGGAGAACTTGGCATGGGATTATTCATTCTCCACTGTAAAGCCTCCCGCTTCAGGCCATTAAGCGGACCCAGGGAATCCTGCTATGTTTAATTCATCCGACTCTCCTAAACCTATCACGCTGGAAATGATTTATGAGACGATGATTTCACATAGAGCGGAGACTAGGCTAGAGAATGCCAGAACACAGGGGGCCTGTCGCAAACTACAAAATGCTATCAGACGCATTAATAAGTCAAGCGCTGAGATTGGTATTAGAGTTAATGAAACTGAAAACCGCATCTCAGCGCTGGAGGATGAACTATCAACGCAGAAAGATACGGTGACTGCACTAAAAAAACAAAAAGATGATGCCACCTGGAAATTATCTGAGCTTGAAAATCAGATGCGACAGAATAATTTACGAGTGTTGGGTATTCCGGAGGGGGTAGAGAGGGATGATCCGAGACAGTTTATTATTCAACTGTTTACAGAGGCTTTTCCGGAGCTTTCCCAGTGGGATTGGGGGATAGAGATTCAGAGAGCCCATCGATTCCCTATCCATAGAAAACAACAAGCTACCCACTCAGGATCAGAACCTGTATATTCTTGTGCCATCTTGATCTCAATTAATAATTTTCTAGCTAGAGAAGCTGTTTACGATTTGGCGCGTCCAAACCGTAAGAGATTGGCCAAAGGGATCCATTTTTTTGTTAGGCCAGATTTTTCGCATGAAACAGTGTCTCGCAGATGGCACCTTCGTCAGCTAATACCTATGTTTCAAGCGAAAGGTGCGCAGGTGTTCTTAATGAACCCCGCAAAGTTAAAGGTATTGGTTCAGGGTCAAAACAGTTGTTTTTTTCAGAGGTATTGGCTAAGGAATATTTGCAACAGTTGGCGCCTGTGAACTGAGCTGCAGATAATAACAAGGCTAAGGTGGCAAGTGTGCTTTAGTTATATTTATGTTTTTTTCTGGGTATGGGGTACCACGGGTGAGTGTTTCCAGCTCCCCATCACTAGGACTCTGGTCCTAATGCCTCATTATTGGAGGGTGCGGTGGGAGGGGGGAAGGTCGATGGTGGGGTGGGTGGGTTCGGTAGGGTGGAGGGAAGCCATGGGCCGAGGTGTGGGATGGGAGGGATAAAAGCAAAAAATATGTTCCACAACTGTTTGACT
Organism: Triturus cristatus; assembly: GCF_964204655.1. Taxonomy (NCBI): domain Eukaryota; kingdom Metazoa; phylum Chordata; class Amphibia; order Caudata; family Salamandridae; genus Triturus; species Triturus cristatus. The sequence goes on along the minus strand of NC_140587.1, from coordinate 707,521,305 downwards.
CTTTTCTGTGTTTTTTTGTTTGAAGCATTTATGATTATATTTACTAAAGGGCTCCTAAACTTTGAATTTAATGGCTAATTTGAATTTAAAAATCGTAACTTATAATGTTTGTGGCCTTAATAATTATGAGAAACGAAGGAAGATGCAAATGGAATTGAAACTCATTAACCCCGATATTGTGTGTATTCAGGAAACACATATTTCGTGGTCTGTACGCCAGAAGTTAGATGATTTGGGGTATGTTACTCTGGTCGCCTCGAAACAATCAGATACAACGCGGGGGGTGGCTATTCTTGCTCGCCCCTCTTTAGTTAAAACTGAGCGCTTCTTGGCAGATATACATGGCCGATGGGTTATTCTTGACTGTTTAGTCGGAGATACACGGTTTACCCTTTGTACTATATATGGATCTAATCTTGACGAAGCTAATGTTTTTGATTTTTTAAATGGTGAGCTTGCTCTATGGCCCTCACCAGTTGTGTGTTGTGGAGATCTCAATATCCATTTGGATAGCGATTGGGCAAGCTCTTCTCCCTGGCCATACAGGGGTCGTAAACCTAAGGTTTTTCAAGCCTTAAAGAATCTGATGGCTGATCATGGTTTGGTTGATGGGTGGAATTTTTTATATCCACAAACACCTGGCTATACTTTTTTCTCTCCACTCCATACTAAGCTATTTCGGCTGTATTATTTTATTATTCCTGTTGCCTGGGCCTCCTGTAGCCAAATTCAAGTCTATCCTAGACTCTTATCCGATCATGCTCCTGTGGCTATCTCCTTTTCTAATGTGGCTACTACAAGATATAGTAAGACTTTCACTTTTGAGAGGAAGTTGCTGCTTGATATTTCTTTTGTGAATTATATGAAAAGGTGGATCCCAGACTTTTTCCATCTTAACCGTGGTTCAGCTGAACCCGCGGTAGTTTGGGATTCCTTCAAGGCATGTTTTAGAGGTGAGGTCCTCAGCTTTGCCCTACATGCTCAAGGATTGCGCAAACAAAATTTGATGCAGCTGTTTACTCATTTACGGAACGCTGAAGTAGATCTTATAGCTCAACTACAGGCAGCTGATGATCCTAAGGACTGCCTTGATAGACTAGCTCGCTGTAATGCTAAGATTAATCTTGTATGGGCCCAAGAGATTTTGCTTAAATATCACCTTTATAGGAAACAGTTGTATGAGTTTGGGGAATCTGCAGGGAGATGCTTAGCTCAAAGGATTCGGGCAAAAAAACTAATATCTAAAATTAATTCTATCTATAACGACCAACAGGTATTAGTTTATGAACCTCTGGCTCTTATGAAAGTTTTTCACCAATTTTATTCGGAGTTGTATAGCCAGCCGGATGTTGGCGATTCTCCACCCGATTTCGGGCTACCAGTGCTAGAATGGAATAGGCTTGATCCTGCTGTGGCAGAAAGATTGGATCTGCAATTTTCTGCCGAAGAAATCGAGCGCGCACTGTTTAAATTGCCCTCGGGCAAGGCGGCCGGTCCGGACTCTCTTCCATCAGAGATCTATAAGACCTTTTTCCAAGAACTCCGTGAGGATCTTCTGAATACTTTCCAAGCGGCAAGGTTGGGATTTCCTCCCCAGTCATGGGATGCTGCCCATGTAGTTGTATTTCCAAAGAAGGGGAAACCTCTCGATCAACCAGGGTCATATCGCCCGATATCGTTGGTTAACTGCGATGGTAAATTATATGCTAAACTGTTAGCAAATCGTATGGCTCCGCATGTTGCAGGTTTGGTATCACCACAGCAGCATGGCTTTGTGCCAGGACGGGGGACAGTCGATCACATTAATAGGGTCATTGCACTTCTCGACGTCGCTCAGGTTGACTCCAGATCTCTGGGTCTTGTCCTGCTCGACGCCGAGAAGGCCTTTGACCGCGTGTCATGGAGTTTTTTATGGGAGGTTATGGTACGCTTAGGGTTTAACCCAGGTTTTCTTCGGGCACTTCAGATTTTTAATCGGTCCCCTACTGCAAGGATATGTGCTATGGGTCTTAAATCGGAGGAGGTTCAGATCAGTAGACGGACCCGGCAAGGCTGTCCTTGTTCCCCTATTCTTTTTGCTTTTTATATTAATCCCTTCATTAGAATGCTCAATTTTAACTCACAAATCCCCCCCTTTATAGCTCAAGGCACGAAGTACAGCGTTCTCGCTTACGCGGATGATATAGCTGTCATTACGTCTGATTTAGCTACTGCTTTACCCTCTATAGAACAACTAGCGGAATGTTTTGGCAGATACTCTGGGTATAAACTCAATAAAGCTAAGACACAATGCTTGTGTACGGACCAAACGCTAGCTTTTGATAGCAGGATTGTGGAAGAAGTGGTATACTTGGGTATCAAGATCAGGCCTAAGTTGGAGGATTTGGTTAGTGTTAATTGGATCGATATATTGGATAAAACCAAACATGCACTGGAGTCGTGGCAGAGTCTCCACCTAACCCTGGTTGGCAGAGCTAATCTTCTCAAAATGATTATATTACCTAGAGTACTGTACTTTTTTCGTGCTGTTCCCCTGTTGATTCCCGGATACCAGATTCGCCAATTACAAACGGTCTGTGAGAAATATCTTTGGGCTCCAGGAAGAATTCGCAGAGCTTCACGTTTTATGATGCTGCCACCTGCCCGTGGTGGATGGGGAGTCCCGGATTTTGCTCTCTATCAGATTTCATGTTTACTTTTAAGGATGCGTATTCTCTTGACTGGAGAGGAAATGTCTAATGTGGCCGAAACACCTTCAATCTATCAAATTACGCTTGGCTCGATAGCAAAGAAATGTTTGATCTCCAATATTGATGGTAGCTATTACAAGCGCACCCGGTTTAAGACTATTATCTCTGCTTTCAAGGTATGGAAATCTGTTAGGAAAATCTGCAATATACCCAAATTTATGATATACACTCCACTTAGGGCACCTTATCTATTACCTTCTATTTTTGGCGATTCAGTGGTACGATGCTGGCATTCTAAAGGTATCACATGCCTGGGTGACTTTGTTTCTGCCGCGGGTGTTTTTCTTTCTTTTGATACACTTAGACAGCAATTTGATTTATCTAACAATCAATTCTTTAAATATTTACAGATCCGCGATTTTCTGCACAAGCGTACCGCGTCGCTGTCTTCAATCCGTATTATTGATGTTATTAGATCGCAATCACCTATCGGTACTATTTATAAGGAGCTTATTGCACAGCGCATAGATGATATTGATAAAACTAATGAGAAATGGTCTTGTCGGCTGTTATCTACATCTATTAACATTCAAGAATCTATTAAAATGGCCCATATGGTTCTCTACTCTGCATCACTTAAAACTCAATTATACAAAACTATCTTTAATTTATACCACACACCTGCGGTGATGATGAAATGGGGCAGCTCTTCCCTATATTCAAATTTGGGTGAATGCTTTCGCTGTAAAGCATGTAAAGCTGATATAGTACATGTGTTTTATACTTGTCCTTCCTTAACGCCTTTTTTTAATCAAATTTCAAACTTTTTGGGTTATGTACTTAGTAAATCTGTTTCATTGTCATCAAATTTAATTTTACTGGGCATTGGGGAGGAAACCACCCAAGGGCATCCTCTTTTTGAGTTTCGTTTTTTTCTTTTTATTATAGCAGCTGTGATACCTTTGTCAATAGCTACAGCATGGTTGCAACCGCAAGCACCGAGTTTTGATATGTGGCGCTCTAAGCTATTTAATCTGTATAACCTTGAAACCAGTATGTATATGCTGAAAAAACCACGCAAGAGACGATTTGGCCTTACTATTTGGCGCCCGTTAAAAGATTATTTTGATGAGTAAATATTTATGATTAGCTCTGTCATATATGAAAGTTATGTGTAACTATTTGTGGCCTTATGTTTGTCTGTTAACTGTAATTGTATGGCGGGTGGAACATTAATAAAAAAAAAAAAAAAAAAGTAAGTTGTGGTAATGGAGGTAATTCCTGATACTTCTCTTCAGACATGATATTTATAGACGCATCGCTATCAATTATGAATGGTATCGAACACCAGTTTATCTTTAGGCGGATCTTCAGACAATATTTGAATTTTGTGGTGCTTTTTCATGTCGATTTTTCTTAATTTTTAGATTTTTTCTCACATTCGACTAATCCTACATGTGCATGCCTTTTTGAAGTAAACATCAACATTGCACATTTGTCATTGCCACTTACACTGGAAACTGATACTGAGGAACTCTTTAACAATGATTTAGACAATAATCAACTTTGTTTGATGTCGATTTTTCTTAGTAGGTGTGATCGCTTGGTCTTGTGGGAGCGCATCGAAAGTCGCTGAGGTACTGTTCGGTCAGCCATTTTGTCGTCACACTGTGACGCACTTACTTTTTCTTTTTGCCTTGCAAGTCATCACAAAATGGTTCGCTTTACCACCGCCGATGCATAACTGTCCAATGGCGGGACATTTACCTCCTTGTGGAAACGACAGTCCGCATCTGTAACACTTTTTCATTTTCTGTGGAGACATCACCTTGTGTCCCTCAGCCTTGTACTTTGTCTTACTTTTCATGTCCATGACTGACACACTTTTGGCGCCTCTGGTCTCCATGTCAGTAGCTTGATGAACAGCCGGCTCTTCCGCGTGGGCAGCTTGATGACTTTTTCTAAGTTCAGAGTTATTTTCAGCATTCAGCGTTGAAAGAAATCTCACAGACATCCATCGATTACTCTGAGGCGGGTAGCTTCCTCATCAATAAATTAATTGAATTTACAGTGCTTCACCAGAACATCTAGTCTCTCAACAAATACATTGATGGTTTCACCTGGTCTTTGGAGTTATTGACTAAATATGTATCTTTCCAATCGACATTTGACACTGGATTCAATTTGACATTCAAGATTGTTTGATTTGATTGTACGTCACTTCACCTTCTTGTGGTATCTTTTTCATTGCTTCTTTCATTCCTTCACCAGCCGTGTTCTTCAGACACTTGAAAATCTTTTTATTATCTTTTTGATCTATTGCATCAATGAAATCTTCAAAAATCTCTATCTATGCAGTTCATCTATGCCAGTATTGTGTTTCTTGGCTTTATCAAATGCAGATGGCAGTTTTAAGAATGCAATCCATAAAGCGTTCCCTAATAGGGTCCGTCCCCCTAGGCACAGCAAGGGGCCCCACTCTCCTTGTGTTGTTCTATTTTAGCATGTTCAACATAAAAAACCATACTATCATAAATCAGTGGTCGGTTTTCACACTGATTTCTACAGTTTCTAGAAAGTTTCTCGGTTATTACTGAGATTCATGTCTTCATGTCTTATTAGAAACAGCACATAGTTTATTTTGGCACTTTTTTCCATTTGGTTTACATCAAGTACTTCGAGTTTCACAAGGTCTTTTGATCTTTTATTCTTGGAATATTCATGTGAATTTATGCACTTATGGCCACCTTAAATTGGTCCACCTTAATTATTAAGGGTGTCACTACATTAACTTTACTAATCAGTCACTACACTCACGGGTGGTTATTGACCATGGATTTATGATAGTATGGTTTTCTCATGCCAGTGTTATATGTGTTTCTTTAGAATTATGCCCTGACGAAGGGCTGGTTTCCCGAAATGCATCGGGATGGAGTGAATGATGGATGATTGTTCGATACCATAAAACCTTGTTTGTATTCTATTGCTGACATTAAGCAATATGTTGAAGAATATTCAAATCAGATAGATAACCAATAAACATTGCTGGTTTACATTGGAGCACATGTGTTTTATGGTGAACATTCTAAAATAGAACAACCTCAGGAGAGTTGGGCCCTTAGCTGTGCCTAGGGGGACGGACACTATAGGGGGAACGCTTTATGGATTGTATTTCAACACTCTGTGATCAGAGAGTGATACCCCTGGAGCACGCTACAAATTGAGTACGACCACATTCAGATCAAAAGTTATGCGTGTTCATCCAGTTAGTTTTAAGAATGCAGCAGCCATATATACATTGGTGGTCAGTAGTGGTTTCACAGGCACTTCTTGTGGAACTTGATTTTCTCTAGCGCCTTGTGACGTGCTGGCTTCGGGGTCAGCCTTATTGACTTTTGGTGCTTGGATCTCTCCCTGGCCCTTCATCGGAGCTCTTTACTGATGGCGGTCTTTGGAGTTGTTCAGGGCCCCAATGCGTCAACTTTTGTGGTGGGCCATTTCATTTGGGTACAGCTCTGCAAGTGCAACCTCTCTGACCCTCCTTCTGGGCCCACTCCGCAGCACGCTGTGGCACACTGATTCATTAATGGTTTCATTAAGTAGATAAACCTTGTATTCCACTAGTCCATGAAAGCAAATAATGTTATATTTGGTTGGTGTGCTTAAATGTTTCGCCACAAACACCTGTTTAATCTCTATTTCATAGCACATGAATTTCAGTTTGACTTATACTGAACTATGACTGTGCGCTGCTTTTGTAACCTGGTTGCATCTGCCTTTAGCTTTCGTATTCCGTATAGAGTATGGCATTATTTGCGTAATGGAGCAGTACCCTTTATTTATGGCTGCTTAATTCAGTACCTGGCCTCTGACACCTAGATTTATTTATTTATTTATTTTTTTGCGAAAACCTTTATTGTACATAAAAATCAATACAAACATGGGCCTACAACCACCAGGGCCGGCCGCTAATATGTACATGATCAACAACATCAGGGCAGCAACAGGCCCCCTGGGGCCCAGCCGAATTAACGAGTTACTGAGTACACCTCAGAGATTATCAGGAAACATAGATTTTTAGAAATACAAACAAAGAAAAAGAAAATAACACCAAAAAGCAAGGCGGAAACCATCGAAAAAGGGGGCGTCTAACCACATCCGGGGAACTGCACAATACATACTCCACCCTCAGGTGGACAATGAGGATGAGCAAGAGGGAGGTGGGGGCGACGGGAGAACCACAACCGTCTACAGGTAAAATGTAATAGTCCGGGAACCTCAGGATCAGGGGGACAAGGCAGCATCAGATGTGTCCACGAGGGGGGGCGTGCAGATGTTCCCTCGGTACGCGTTCCACTGACCCCAGATTCTACCCCACGCCCCCGGCTTACCCCGAGACACATACACAGTCTTCTCTCTGCACATGCACCAATCCATGCTCTCCTTCCATACTGACACGATGGGAGGCCGTCGGGAACCCCAACGCTGTGCGATGTCCCTCTTAGCAATCATGTTCCCAAGGGCCGCCCACCGAGTCTGAGCCGCATTATAGTCATTAGGCTCCCACACGTTCAACAAACATCGGCGAGCCTCGGGCAACAAAGCGACCCCAGTGACGCATTCCATGACAGCATGCACCCGGCGCCAATACTCCGCTACCTCACAGCACTCCCAGAGAACATGGAGAAAAGTGGCGCTGAGCCCACAGCCGCGCCTACAGAGCCCGTCTTCAGAAAAACCCATCAAAACTAAACGAGGGCCCGTCACGTAGACACGGTGGAGAATTTTAAGGTGGACAAAACGGAGACGCGCGGGTATGGCCACTTCCTTAGGGGAGGACAGCGCAGACTGCCAGTCCTCATCGTCCAGTTCCACACCATCCCCGGTCCACGCCTCCCGAAGGCACACGAGGAGATCCGCCCGCACGTTTATTAGTTTTTTATAGATAAGGGAAATAGTACTGTCGGGCAAGTGACCGTCAAGTATGCGGTCCTCGAGTGGCGAAGACACAGGGACTGCAGTCCCAGCCCCGAAGGCCGAGAGCAAGGCGTGCCGAACCTGGACGTACCGAAAGAACTCCCGCTCACTCAATTCGTACTCACTCTGCAACGCAGCAAAGGATTTAACCGCACCCTTCACCCAAAGGTCACCTACTTTACTGATGCCAATCGTGTCCCAACGCTCGAAGCCCTTCGTCGTCCAGAGGCTTCCCAATCTTTCAGACGCAAACAGAGGGGTCGCACCCGTCAAACGCTCATTCCAGCCCATGGCCACATTCGCAGCCCTCCACACGCGCACAGCAATCTTAGTGGGACCGGTTAAGTTCCTCCCAGCCGATCGAGAGTAAAGCGCTCTGTTAAAGTTGCCGCCAGGCAACAAAAATCTATCCATTTCGAAAGCCGGATTCGGACCAGGTGCGTACGTTGCATGGTTAATAGCAGATAGCTGGGAGGCCCAGTAGTACCTCCTAATGTCCGGGAGCGCAATGCCCCCGTCATACCAGGGGAGAGTCAGTTTTGCAAGAGCAATACGTGCGCGACCATCCCAAACAAGCCTCCTCTGTAAGCTCTCCACCTCCCGGAAGTAGGCCGCCGGAATAATATCAAAGGAGTTCTGAAGTGCGTAAAGGAATCGGGGAAGAGACATCATTTTAAAAAGCGCCGCACGACCGAGGGGGGACAAGGGAAGCTTACACCAACGGGCCACGTCTAACCTCAATCTCCGAAGTGGAGAGAGGAGATTATGCTCGTAGCGGATCGCCGGGTCCAATGAGACGTACACCCCCAGGTACGTAAAGCCGGAGTGGGACGCCTTAATAGGAAAACGAGAAGGCAAGAGAGGAAAGTCCCCGGATATAGCATAGACACAAGATTTGGACCAGTTAATAATCAAACCAGAGTTCTTGCCGAAGGAAGTAAGGATGTCAAAGAGCACATTGAGTGACTGACGTGGTGAGGTGAGGTACAAAAGAATGTCATCCGCGTACAATGAAACTCGATCCTCGAAGCCAGGGGCCCACCGGATCCCTCTTATCGACGGTTCCCAACGAAGCCAAGCAGCGAGCGGCTCCAAAGCCAGAGCGAAGAGCAGGGGAGACAACGGACACCCCTGCCTAGTGCCTCTCCCAAGAACGAAGGGCCGGGAAACCCTTCCATTAACGACAACCTGAGCCAACGGAGCAGCGTATAAGAGTTTAACCCAACTAATAAATCCCGCCCCGAGTCCAAACTTTGCCAGGGCGGCCCAAAGATACGGCCATTCTATCATATCAAAGGCCATCGTGGCGTCCAAGGAAACCAAGATGGCCGGCTCTGAGAGATATTCCGCCCTTGCAAGTACGCCATGTAGGCGCCGCAAGTTAAGGGCCGTATTCCGGTGCGGGATAAAACCGGATTGGTCCGGATGCACCAGGTCACAGATAACAGTAAGCAGGCGATTAGCAAGAACCTTGGCAAGGATTTTCGGCTCAGCGTTCAACAGAGAAATAGGCCTGTACGAGGTGCAACGGTCCCGAGGCTTACCGTCCTTGGGAATCACGACTATAGTGGCCAAGCGCTGGTCAGCAGGGAGAGAACCAAGTTCAAGTGACTCCGAAAACATACGACGGAGAAATGGCGCAATTTTATCCGGTTGCAGTTTGTAAAGTTCAATAGGGAGTCCGTTGGGGCCCATAGCCTTGCCTGAGCGAAGGGAACGAATCGCGGTAGCAATCTCGTCGACCGACAACGGGGCATCTAACTGCTCACGCTCATCCACCGACAGGCAGGGCAAAGCAATATCCTTCAACAAGTGACGGGAGTCAGCCTCATCCCTATCAGACACCGGGGAGTACACAGCACGGAAGTAATCAGCGAAACACTCCACAATCTCACCAGGGTCAGTCACACTCACTCCCTCCGATGTCTGAAGCACGGGGACCACTCGATTCACTCTCTCCTTCTTATCAAGCCAAGCAATCAATTTACCCGCCTTATCCCCAGCATCATACAGTCTACCCTGCTGTTCCATATACATGGTTCGAGCAGCCTCCGTAACAAGGGATTTATATTCGAATTGCTTCAGGCTGAGAGCGTGGAGCCCGTCCTGAGTGACAGCCGTCTCCAAGCCAGCCTCCAACCCCGATATCACGGCCTCCAACGCAACCACCTCCCCGTTCTTAGCTTTCTTGGCCTCCACGATCAGGGATAGGGCGTGTCCTCGGAGAACCGTTTTGAAAGCCTCCCACAAGGACACAGAGGACAAGACAGACCCCTCATTCTCAAGAAAATACTGGTCAAGCGACTTAATGAGACCCTTGCGGATCTTGGGGTCACGCAGGTACCAGGGGTTAATGGGGGCGACCCGCCCGGCGGATCGCATCCCAGTATCGAAGAGGAGCCACAATGGGGAATGATCGGAAATGCCCCGGGCCAGGTGCTTAACCTCCCGGACCCGGGTGGTCTGGGCCGCTGGCATAAGAAAGTAATCTAGTCTGGAGAGGCTCCCGTGAGCCCCGGAGTGAAATGTGTACTGACTCTGTGTCGGATGTATCAACCTCCAGCAGTCCACTAGGCCAAAAGTGTCCAAGAACCCGCCGAGCCACGCCTGGGCGGCAGAGAGGGCTCTGGGAGGGTAACGATCCAACTCGCCAGAAATCACGGAATTAAAATCCCCACCCACAAGCAAGAGACTATCAGGAAGTTCAAGTAACATACGACCCACATCAGAGAAAGTGGAGGTCTGGAGGCCCGGGGGAACATAGACCGAGACCAATGAAAGAGTCTGACCCTCCCACCGTCCAGTCAAGGACGCATAGCGCCCTCTATCATCAAGAGTAACTTTGTCAATCTCAAGCGGGAGGGAAGATCGCAGTAAGATGCCCACCCCTCTGGATCCAGTGGTGAAGCCAGAATGCGCAACCAATCGGTAGCCCCCCCTGTTCATGGCATGACATACATTACCCACCAAGTGCGTCTCTTGAAGGAATACCACATCAGGGGCCAATCGGCGCAAAAATTGCAACACCACCCCACGTTTGATACGGTCCCCCAATCCGTTGACGTTCCAAGACATGAGTTTCAACCCGTCCCCCCCCCATCCCAACACAAGAAGCTGGAGTCCCCGGGCACGCAGCCAGACACCTAAAACTGAAAGGAAACAAACACACCGCCTTGAAAAGAAAAAACACACAACCCAACAACCACTGTCCCCCTCCCACCCCCACGCCATTACAACTCCCCCCACCCTGCACCCCTGCGGACTATACAGCCCCCCCAACTTGCAGTGTGCCTGTCGCCCTAACAATCCCATGCTACAAAAAGACCCTAGAGGAGGGAAGGGACCCGTCCCCGCCCGCATCCAAACAGCACATTAATAGACAAAATATACAATTGAAGTAGAACCTGGCTGGACGCAGAAGGAAATGTCAAAGTAGAGGACCAAGAATCATTCCTGCGGAGGCCCTCCGCCCTCAGCACCGCCAGTACGCCCAGATCGTTCGCCCCGGTCCGGCAGGGAGTCTAACCAGTCACTCACAATATCAGGGCGTTCAAAAAAGATAGTCCGATCTTCATATTCCACACGAAGCCTGGCAGGGAAAAGCATAGAGGATTTAAGTTCCAAATCTCGAAGACGGCGCTTCACCCCCTGAAAGCCCATTCTCTGTTTCTGAACGAGTTGGGTGAAGTCCGGAAAGAAGTTAACGGAGGCATTCTCATAGTTAACTGGGCCGTGTACCCTCGAGGCCTGCAGGATCGCATCCCGGTCTCTGTAGTGAAAAAGTTTTGCAATAATAGGCCTCGGGGGAGCTCCTGGTCGAGGCCTACCGCCCGGGACACGATGAGCACGCTCCACGGCAAAGAACTTGCTCAGGCCTGAAGGAGCAAGATGATTGAGGACTAGATCTTCGACCATGAGGTCCACCGGACGATTGTCGAGAGTCTCCGGCACACCTATGACGCGGATATTATTGCGTCGTGCCCGACCCTCGAAATCCTCCAGCCGGCGGGACATCGTGTCGTTCGCCGACTTTAGATCGCCAAGAGTTGCCTGGAGGTCTGATACATCCGTGACAAGCGTGGATGTCCTCAAGTCCAGCGATTGAACCCTCTCGTTAGTCTTAGAGAGATCCGCCCGAATTAGCGTGACATCAATGGCAACCGTGTCAATTTTACGGGCCAGAGCCTCGTACTGCAGGGCGATGGTCTCCCTTATGCCGTTGATGGCACCCATAACGTCTTGCAGCGACAATTCCGTGGGCATGGACGGGCCACCACCAGAGTCCTCCACGGCGGCACTTGCTGGCCCGGGGGATCCTTTACCCTGGGTATAACGATCCATGATGTTACTCTGGACTGGTCCCCCACGGTGGGATGTCTTGGTCCTCCGTTTCTCGGGGTCCCCCTTGCCCGCCATGTTAAGCGATGCTCACCGGAGGGGTCTGCCAGGACCGATAGCAAAGGGGTGCCAGCAGATCAGACACCGACTGTCCGAGAGCCCGCTCGGAAAAGTGGAGAAAAAGGGGCACAAATCAGTCCAGTACAAAGGCCGGAGGACGCCCCAGTCGCACGAAGCAGCTCCTCAATCAGGCCATGCAGAAGTGCAAAAGCGAAACCGAAAGTGGGGGCGCGGTCATTGGCAAGGCTCCGATGCCGTTGTTGTTCAACTACTCCCCGGCCCCACAGTTCACCAAAGCACCGGGCACAGCTTCCAGGTGGGCCTCCAAAATGCAAGACGCTATATTTCAGGTCTCCCAGGTCCGATTTTCGTTCTGAAAAGAGTTATGGATTCAGCCAAGGTTCATCTTCCAGAATCCGTTCACAAATCCAGGATAAGTTGCGAGGAGCGGCAAGGGTCCGGGGAGCCCTGTGCCTACGCGTCCATCTTGGTTGCGCGCTAGGCTCCTCCCCCGACACCTAGATTTTTAATGTTGCTTTCTTTATCTTTAAGCGTTTTTACAAGCTGGTGTTGCGCTGAGACTCCATCAGGGCCAGCGCCGATTCTGCACTTCTACTGCGCTACATATGGTACACACGAGCAGTTTGCTGACCACGGCAAACTCTCGGGAAAAGGCTTTGTATACCCTATCTCATTGCCAGTTGTAGCATCCTGTCAGCCCAGGTTCTCGCCAATAACCATGCCACACACGGAGAGTAGTTGTACACCTCTTTATTCCACTGTGTGTAAGTCAGAACTCAACATTCTAAGCCTGCTCATCTCCCCAACACTTACCACAGAGGCCACAGTGGGAATTAAAAGAGTTCCAGCATTCTTTTATTTTCAAGATTCTACAACTTGCAGGAGATACATTGAGTGAGGCACAGGAATTGTGGAACAGGGGAAGTGAAAGCAGAAGACAATTTAGGCAATGCATTTGAATAATTCATGGGAGGAGTATCTATTTACTCAGCTGATAAAACATATTTTTTTCATACTATTCACTCAGCAGAGTGGGTTTCAGACATAGATGCTTTTTGGTTCTATGTCATGGGTGGCCCCTGTAGCTAAACAGACATTTTAGTTCAGCACCCAATATATCTTAGAAATTGTGGTTTTGTTTCTAACCTGCTAAGCAGTGCTTTAAGTGGGCAAGGTCCTGTCTCGACTAGGACCTCATTTATGTCCTTGACAGTGTTGTTTCAGCAAATGAAATCTGGAAACCAAAAAAAGCCATACGAATCTGAGTGACCTGCTTGGAGGCTATACCTGACTAAAGTCTTTGTGGAGGGAACCTGGCGTAGGAAGGAGAAGGACTGGTAGGAGGGGATGGTGACCAGTAGGAGAATAGGAACTAGGAGGTGGGCTACCAGGAGGGCTAAGATAACCGGAGCTATGAGGACCGGAGAGACCAAATGCACAAGCACAAAGGTTACCAAGATCAAAGGGGACCCGAAGCAAACCAATGAAGAGGAGCATTACAAGGAAAAACAGGACTAGGGGTAACAGGACCACGATGAGGAGGATCAGGAGCACCAGAAGGATGTGGAAAACGGGAATCAGGCCCTATTGGACGAGGACCTGAAGGATCAGAAGGACCAGGGTTGTAGGAACAGAAGGCCTAGGACCAGCACGGTGAACCAGGCTAAGAGGGCCCAAACACATTGCCCAGTACCTGAGGAATGAGGAAAGCCAGGAGTAGCAGACCGAGGTGGAAAGACCAAAGAGGACTGGTACCAGAAGAGCAATGGAAAGAAGGCCCAGAGATAGGAGTACCACAACCACAGAGAACAGATCAAGACGGAAGCAAATGTACTAGGACCAGAAAGACCACAACTTGAAAGGGCTAGGACTTGCTGAACTAGGAGACTCTAGATCAGCAGGACCTGGTGGAACATAGGGAATCTAGAAGTCTAGACCCAGCTGGACCAGGATCAAAAGGTCCATAAAGGTTAGACTCTGTGGGACCCTAGACCAGGGTAGAAGGGCTACATGAACAAGGGTAACCCCCAACATGGGAACGAGGAGGACCTGCACCACAGGGATAAGGAGACCAGAGCAAGGAGGAGAATTACTTGGAGTTCCATAACAGAGGAGACCAGGGTCAGATGGACAAGAACAAAGTGGAACAGGCAATCCAGGAGGACTAGTAAGAGTAGGATGGGGAAGGGGGACCAGGGAACTAGAAAGGCTAGGTAAACCAAGTCCAGTGATCAGCAGAAGATTTGATACAGAAGGATCAGACCAATGAGTACCAGAACTAAGACCAGAACTACATGGACTAGGTGGACCAGAGGCAAAGGATTATTGACTAGGGCACCCAGTTTACAGAGTCCGAGGTTTCACAGAACATCCCAGGGGGTTTGTAATTTGAAGTATGTTTGTGGAGATGCAAAACATGGTTCTCAAAGCTTTGAGGAAGGGGTAGTCACAAGTGTTAAAATGTAATAGAACTGTAATGAACAAACAACATTTAAGGCGGTTAGTAAAAGGAAACAAGGCTGTCAATGAATCACTCATATATAGGTTTTGAAAGCACATTACAATCTATCTGGAATGATCCAGAAGGTTTTTGAACAAGCCAGAGGGTTGAGGAACAAACCAGAAGGTTCTAAAACAAGCCAGTAAATAGACATTGGCAGCACATGGCAATTCATCTGGAACAAGCAAAAATGTTCTGGAATGATCCAGAAGGTTCTAAAAACAGTCACCATCATCATCATCATAAGACTTTATTTCGGTTATTTGCAAACCATAAAAGACACATAAAATATACAATACATTGTCACAGAAAGCCAACCATTTCACCAGGTACAAATGCAAGGGAAAGAATACTTTAACGATATAGACACAAAGATAGGACAGAGTTTCACTGGTCCAAGCATTTTCTCAATCTAATGCATAATTTTAAAAACTCCTTGAGTTGGAGGATACTGCAAGTACAAAAGTGCCGGCCTGATTTGTTTAAAACCAAGTTTTTTTAAAAGAGTTACTAAATATTGTTTACGTGGAAATTCATAAAATTTACATAAAAAGATAAAATGTAGCATATCCTGCAGAGACTTTCCGTCGCAGCCGCAAGGCGCTGCCGATTTGTTAAAAATATCACACTTAGGTCTAATAAGCAGGTGATGGAACAGGTTAAACCTAAATCTGGTCAGTAAGAATTTCTCATGTGAGGTCAAGGACCCTTCCAAATATGGCTCGATGGCCACAGTAGTCTTTAACA
Source organism: Triturus cristatus (assembly GCF_964204655.1). Classification (NCBI taxonomy): domain Eukaryota; kingdom Metazoa; phylum Chordata; class Amphibia; order Caudata; family Salamandridae; genus Triturus; species Triturus cristatus. The sequence goes on along the minus strand of NC_140587.1, from coordinate 707,505,972 downwards.
TAACAAACTTCCTCACACTCGGTTTCTGAAGCTCCACTTCTTCTCTCACAGTCCTCCTATCCAGCAAAAATGCTTGTTTAATGGACTCCAGATCTCCCTTTGAAATTAGACGTGGATTGGCAAAAAGTTCAGGACGACCAAGTTTAGCGAAGTTTGATTTTAAATAGCTTAACCAGGGAGAGCTCAATGCCTTGTCCAGGGTCATGCAATCCTTCACAATTAAATGTGTTAGGGGTATGTCCTCATTTAGCCATAATTTGAGCCAAAAAATCAAGGGGCGTAGGGAAAGTAAATCACATAAATATTGTGACCCCAACTCCTCGTGTACAGCGAGGTTAGACGTGCCAATGGGGACACACCAAAGGCGCTTCATAAATAGGTTTTCTACAATCTGTAATTGCTCTCCACTGACATACCCCCAAATTTCGCTGCCATGAGATGCAGTTGCCACGGACTTAGCATTATACAATTTCAGCATAGCACAAATAGGTTTTTTCCCCAATTTAGCAGCAAAATTAAAAATAGAAGCGTTAACCCTCACCATTTCTCCTTTTTTTTTTGCAAGATGAGGTTCCCAGTTTAATTTTGTGTCAAAGAGAACTCCTAAATAGGAGAATGTTTTAGTTAGGGGGATTATTTCTTCACCAATCCTAAATAGGAAGGGTCTTTTTGGTTGCTCACCAATTTGTAAAACAAATAATTTTGTATTATTTACCAGAAGGTCTCTATCTCTCATAAATGAATTAAAAACAGATAACAGAGATTGAAGTCCCTTCTCTGTTCTAGATGTTAAGACTGCATCATCTGCATAAAGAAGTATTGGAATTCCACGCCTGCCAACTCTTGGGCAGTCAGCACCAACATCCTGTAACACACCATCTAAGTCGTTAATATAAAAATTAAAAAGAAAAGGGGCCAAAATGCAACCCTGCCGGACACCCTTTCCAATGCTAAAATTATTTGTTACGCTCAGATCTTGGGAGTATCACACGTTGGCTCTGGTATTACAGTGTAGGTCAACCAAAAAATCAACCAGGCCGCTATCAACCCCTTCGACCTCATGGACTGCCACAGCTTTCCCCGATTTACACAGTCGAAGGCGGAAGACAAGTCCATAAAGGCAAGATGAATGGTGCCTTTCTGTATTATGGTATATTAACTTAATATCAGGAAGAGGTTAAGGCATTGAGTTATTGTCGAGCGGCCTTTGCAGAAACCATACTGCGAGGGAGACATAATATTCTTTTCCTCCACCCAGTCTGACAGTCTTTGCAATACGATTCTTCCTACGATCTTAACCATAGAGTCTATCAGAGAAATGGGTCGATAGCTGTGTGGGCTACCCTTGTCACCCTTTTTGAAAACCGGGACAGTTGTAGAAACACCCCATGATCGTGGGCATCCTTCTTTTACAGCAGCATTAAAAACAGACTCTAAGATGGGTGCCCAAAAATTGGGATCAGATTTGAATAAATCAGGGGGAATCCCATCAGGACCGGGAGCTTTCCCGCCTGTGATACCCAGTATGCCCTCCAAAACTTCGCCTCTGTTAAAAGCAATCTGTACACCACTATTACTACAGGCAGAAGTCGTATTCGTGTCCCCTGTACAACAGTATAACTTCTTAAAATGCACTTCCCACTCCTCCTTAGATATATAGCTTTCTAGACCATCTCCCGGATCCTGAGCCAGAAATGGTTTCCTCATCATTGCCCAAAATCCAGTACTACTTTGAAGGGTGGCAGGATCTAAAATCTCTAACCACGCCTCTTCCCTCAGAGATTCCTTATGTCTTGCGATAATATTTTTATAGGTCTTTCTACACAGCTGGACATCAGCTTTTATCCTAGGTTTTGACGCCAATGCTGCTCTTAGATTTCTGGCGGCTTTTGAACAATCCTGATTAAACCACCTAGGTCCTTTTTTGAAATCCGATTTTTTTATAGGTACTGATAATAGCTGAGACACCTTCACCGATAGACAATTGAAAGCATTTAGGACAATGTTTGGGAGTGCACCCTCTTGTGTGCATACCGTAATTTCGTCTGCACATGTAACTTTGATTTCATTGTACAACCAATCGGGGGTAACCATAGACCATCTCAGTCGACGTCTGCCATCTGTGGTATTCACCCTGCCACTAAGGGAGTCTTCTCTTTCTTTAACTATCAGTGGACCCCTCATAAGAGCAGTGAGGGGATTATGGTCACTGAATTCATTAGCTTCAATAGAGAAGGATCCCACAAAAGACTGCATTACAGGTGTTAACAGAATAAAATCTATAAAGTTGCCCTTCCATTCCCCTTAAATGTCGGGGTATCAAAGCACTTATTCGGGGCCATCAAAGCCATCATAGGTGTTAAATCCAACTCATTAAGCATATCATTGAGGTATTCCCCCTCAATTGAGTGCTCAAAATGGAAATTCTCACAGTGCGAGCAATTAAGTTCAGTAATCACTTTAAAAAGAGGGTCACCACAGGGATGCACATTAAAATCCCCCACCACCATAAGATTGTTAATACAATCCTTCATAGAATTACTAATAAAGGTATTCAGTGTTACTATCTGACTAGAGTTAGTGCTACAATTAATAGCATTGTAAAAATTTACCAGGCCGGCCCTACAGTTATCCCCTATTAAAACTAACCCAATAATACCAGTGTGGTTTGTTATGATTCTCCGAACCTTACAACAGAGTGCTATAGAAATAAACACAACCCTAGTAGTCGCTACTACCGGGACATAATAGGCCTTGTACCCTTCCAGGAAAAAATTGCAATCAATTGTCCAGGTTTCCTGTAAACAGATAACTTGGTACTTCTTAATGTACTCAATCCAATTGCAGTCCCTCATTTTTGTACCTAGGCCCGCAATGTTCCAAGAAATTATGTTATTTGAATTTCTAACAGCCGAGATACTCTCCATACATTCCAAAACCTCTGAACTCCGAATTACCTGCCCAACAGATACCTCATGTCAGTCACATGACTCTAATCCCGATAGGGCATCAAATCTGTTGTGAGTTACAATATTGAAACCATTACCTCTCTGGCTACCAACATTGTATACGTATTCTCCATTAGGAGGCAGTGACTGTGGGGGTGTACATGATCTAAGAGGACCAGGGGTCGGTGGATTGCTAATCAAGTGGGAGTAAAAAAACCCCAAGGGGCGTATACAAATACTATTAGGAATGTTGGCCAATGCAGCGGCTCTGAGTAAAACTGTGGCAGCATGTTGAGGATGCCTAAAATTGACGATAATGCAGTCACCATTTGTAGCCTTGCTAGATGGTCCGATCCAACTCACCCTTCTTGTTGTTATTATTTGATCGGCAAATTTAACGGGAAACCCACAGTTCTTATTAAGCCAAAAAACCGTCCTATTCTTTAAAGAGTCATGATTTTCCTCAGACACCGATATGATATGCGTGAGGCTGAATGGGAGGGACATTTGTAAGTACAGCCACATAAGGTGCACAATCAGGTGGAAGATTGACATGACGAATTTTCTTTACATGGCTGTAAACTAACTTTCCCTCAGGAATTCCAGTAACCCTGGTGTTCTGCATAATTGATATATTGGGATCAGGTAGGACAGGTTCAGCAACAACCAATGTATTCTGCCTATTATTTAGTAAGTTATTTGGTAAATTTCCTCTGCTTGTTCCCAAACCCTCCACGTTTAGTTTATTATTTACTACGTCTGAGTTTCCTGATGCTCCAACCATATGCGATTTTAACAACCCACCTAATCTTTCCACTTCCAGGGCCATTATATCTAATTTGGATAGCAAAGCTTGCATCAACTCAGTAATTTTTGCCTCTATTTTTTCCTCCAGAGAGTGAATTAGAAGAGTGAATGGTTCCAGGTCAATATTAGAACTAGTTCCACCCATGCCACTACCTTACTCTAGATCCTTTTGCACTACCCCGCTATTAGAGACTCTATTACTCCTCCCTGTTCTAAGCTTACAGTTCTTCCACCCACGCTTAACTTGTACCTTCCTGCACAGTCTTACTGGTCTATGGTGGGGTGATGGAGTGATGTCTCTTCCTCTATTAAGTCAGGTACTGATTCTGGGTGATCTACAGTCTGGTCTGCATGTACCTGAACTTCAGTAGTTACGACAACCCCACTGCCCCATTCCTGTCTATCTGTGGCAGCTACAAACACCAAGGGAGAGGGCAACTCTGCAGATAAGACAGAATCGTTACCTCGCCCTAGAGAAGCTCTACGGGTATTATTAATTTGGTTCACCTTTTGAACAAGGTAGTTCTCCATGGAACCAACCCCCATGACGGATTTATTCGTCTTAACCTTGGCCATGTTATCAACCGTAACAATAATCCTTGAAACAGTACAGGTTTACCGGGGATTGTACCGAGCGGCTAGCTTCTAGTAACACATAAAATTAAGCACGATACAAATCACAATATAGCGAATGAACAAGTTCCACAGCGAATAAATACAGGGTCCGTGGCCCAGCCCTGTCTCCTCTGGCCACAGAGGGCCCGCCCTTTGCCCGGGCTTAGCCCGGCGCGTCCCGCGCGCGTCCCGCGACGCGGAGGGAGCCGCGATCTTTTGAGCGCCTCCGGGCGCGTTGACGGCGTCAGCGGCCGCAAGGGAGCCTGGGGGCTGTAGTCTCCCCCCGCTCTCGGCCGCGAGGTGCAGTGGCGGCGGCGGGGGAGACACACAGCAAGAAGAGGCCCAGGGACAGCGGCAGCAACGCTGAAGTGGCAGGGCAGCAGGAGATTCCCCCAGCAGGTAGGCGAGGTTCCAAAACTTTAAGTTTCCCGCTCCCCCGAGGGAGCCGCGATCTTTTGAGTGCCTCCGGGCGCGTTGGCGGCGTCAGCGGCCGCAAGGGAGCCTGGGGGCTGTAGTCTCCCCCCGCTCTCGGCCGCGAGGTGCAGTGGCGGCGGCGGGGGAGACACACAGCTAGAAGAGGCCCAGGGACAGCGGCAGCAACGCTGAAGTGGCAGGGCAGCAGGAGATTCCCCCAGCAGGTAGGCGAGGTTCCAAAACTTTAAGTTTCCCGTTCCCCCGAGGGAGCCGCGATCTTTTGAGCGCCTCCGGGCGCGTTGGCGGCGTCAGCGGCCGCAAGGGAGTCTGGGGGCTGTAGTCTCCCCCCGCTCTCGGCCGCGAGGTGCAGTGGCGGCGGCGGGGGAGACACACAGCAAGAAGAGGCCCAGGGACAGCAGCAGCAACGCTGAAGTGGCAGGGCAGCAGGAGATTCCCCCAGCAGGTAGGCGAGGTTCCAAAACAGTCATGTGGTGGTGGCAGCCATCTTTGATTTCACTACGGTATAAATACCACTCTCTTGGATCACACCCTTTACTAGGCAATCAGAGTTCCAGTGAAGATATCATCTGTGTTTCTCCGGCCAACCCATCTTACCTGCTCATCCCGGAAACTTTCTCCCTCTTGAACCTTGCACTGCCTGGAGAGAGTTCTCGATGATCTGCTAGAGATGAAAGAGACAAGAGAAAGCTAAGTACATTTGACGTTTACCTCCTTCATGCACGCATGCAAGTCAGGAATCTGAGACAAAGGAATCATATTTGAGCATCAGTAAAAGAACTTGGTGGACAAAAATTAAAGATACTTCATCATTTACAAGGTACTTAATTATTATTTGGCGAGTCGCGCAATCTGCACTAACCAGAGAGAAACATTAAAGAAACCTCGCAGCATGTGCCAAGTCCAGAGACTAGTTCAATTCTAGTGAAGAAACAACTAGAAGAGAAAGAATTAATGGTTTAAAGGATTCTCAGACAAAATAACAGGTATATTAAGCCTAGTTTGAGAGAGACAATGTAAATGATTGAAACTGTAAATCAAAAGCTGTAAAGGTTTTTTAGAAAAAACTCAATATTTGTTCTTGTTGTTCAGGCACTCGCACAATGAGAAGCAAGTAACAGACGAGTCTGAAGGGTGAAACAAGGAAGCTGTCATAAAGTCAGCGGTTAGCTATTTTCTTATTTTGTCCCATTCCCTTAGATGTTGCTCCAGAATGAATGCTGTGTACTGCTCGCTTGGTGAGCATCAGGGGGTGTAGAAGGGCAAGCATCGTCCATCGCTCCTGATGGGCTGGTTATCACAGGTTAGTCACTCTCTTTTCAGTAATTGTGGTATCTGATAGATTGACTAGTCTACGTTGATCTTCCATGCCTGAGCGATGGACACCAACTGAGTTTTAACTACAGAAAGGACAATTCAGAGAGGAGTGGCACGTTTATCTTGTCAGAGAAAAACTGAGACAGGTAGTCAGAGAGCTGGAGTACCTCTAACACCTTGAATCCTGCCTTCTCCCTTGGTAGATTCTGGAACACCATCTAATCACCAACTACTTCTTCTTCAAGGGGTGGAATTCAGGGTGCATCATCTCAATCTGCTTTTCACTCTCCTGCATAGGCTCCTACCATTTATATTCATGTTCTGCAACCACAAATAGTTCTATTATCCCCCCAAATATTTTTATGGGGAGCCAAAGAAATTTGGGATTTTCATTAATCAATGTAAGCTTCACTTTTTGTGTACACCAACAGCATTCCCTAATGAACAGACCAAGACAGCTTTTGTGTTGTTCTCCCTGGTTGGATATGCCGCTAGTTAGTCAATTCAGATAATTGAAAGAGTTTATCCTACTCTATATAATTTTACTAATGTCTGTGAAGAAATGAAAAAGCTATTTGACAGGAAAACCCATATTCTCTCCTTAGACAGAGAGTTTATCACTGTAAAGGAAGGGCCAATCAATCAATCAATCAAGGATTTAAAAAGCATGGCAAATCATCAGTGAGAGTCTCAAGGCACTGGGGTCGCTAGCTGCTTCGTGGTGATCTGTTCATTTGAACAGCAAGGTCATTAGTCTTTTCCTGAATTGTCAGGGTGAAGAGGCAGTCCTGAGGTGCAGGGGTAGGTCATTCCAAACTTTGTCCGCCAGGTATGAGAAGGAGCGTCCTCCACTGTGGCTTTGGCCAATCTGGGAGGTGTTTGTGAGGAAGAGGGAGGCGGATTGAATGGGTCTTGTCATGCGTTTGTTGATGCATGCTGGTCTTTTGTTGTGCAGGGCTTTGTATGCGTGAGTCAACATATTAAAATGGCATCTCTTCAGGATCGGGAGCCAGTGTAGCTTCTTGAGGTGGGGTGTGATGTGGGTCCATCTGGGTAGGTCATGGATGAGTCTTGCTGCTAAGTTTTTTATTGTCTGTAGTCTCTTCAGGAGGTGGGTGGTGATTCCTATGTAGAGTTTGTTCCCGTAGCCCAACCTGCTGGCTGCAAGGGCCTGAGTGACGGTCCTTCTGCTGCTGACTGGGAGGCACCCGAAGACCTCGCGGAACATGGGAAAGGGTGTGGAAACAGGTGGAGGAGGCTGCATTTACCAGCTGAGGTTCGGCCGTGGTCTGCTGGAGAGGGGGGTTGGCCGAATTCAGCAGGCCACCATGCATTGTTTTATGACGAGTTGTTGTTTCCAAAGATGAGGACTTCCATCTTGACTGTGTTGAGCCTGAGACAGTTGTCCTTTATCTAGCTGACAACATTCATCATACATATATGGAGGATAACTCTAGTGGTGGAGGGGTCTTCTGACAGAAACAATGAGGTGGGTGTCGTCAGCATGAGATGACGTTGAGTCTGTGCAGTCTGACGGTGTTGGCTAGGGGGTCATGTAAACATTGAAGAGGGTTAGGCTGAGGGACGATCCTTAGGGGAAGCCGTAGATTATCTTCTTGGATTCTGAGGTGAATGGTGGGAAACAGATTCTGGTGAGGTATGATGTGATCCAATCCCTGGATTCTGAAGTTTTGGAGTCTGTTGATCAAGATGTGATGAGAGACAGTGTCAAAGGCGGCTGATAGATCCAGGAGGATGAGGGCTGACGTTTTGCCATGCTCCAGGAGGGCCCTGATATCACCAGTGGCTGTGATCACACAGTTCTTGGTACGGAGTGATATAATTCTTGGCTGCTGGAAAACCCCTTCCCAATGGCGAAGACCTCCTAGCTGTGGTTTGTGCTGCCTCCAATGTGGTCGGCTAGGGCATTCTTCCTTGTTTCTTTCCGCAGGCGGTGGTACTGGTTGAGTGGTGTCTTGAAGAGGGTATGGTCTCCTGTCTCTTTGCTGGTGCACCACTTCCTTTCTAGTTGCTGGAAGTTTCATTTGGTGGTTTCAGCTGCACAGTGAACCAGCTGGATCTCCTGGCAGGTCCTTTGGATTTGTCTGGCTTGGCGGGGCGATTGTGTAATTGCAGACTGTGATCCACTAAGAGACGCCTTTCGCAGCCTGTTTTAGATTTGATGTGTCTGGAAGGTGGGAGTTAAGAGCGTTGTTTCACTGGTCTTCTGATATCTTTTTCCAGTTTCTGCACTTGGAGCTGGGGGGCGTGGTGCCAGTGTTGATAGGTCCTGAAATGGTGAAGTGGACACTGTAGTGGTCAGTCCAGGTGAGCTGTAAGTTGTGTTTGTACTTGACTCTGTCGCTGGACATGAAAATGGGGTCAAGCATGTGTCCTGCAATGCAGATAGGGTAGGTGACAAGTTGATTTTTGTAAAAAAAAAATTACAGTTTTATATAGCACGAACTAGACCGAGACATCGGGTATCAGAGCGCTTTACATGAGCACCAGTTTCGTTGCAGATGAACACACTCCTATTTGTTAGGCATGGGGAGATTACGTTATTTGCCCAGAACCACAGGATGTTGAGCGTCCTTGCCGAGACTCGAACCCGGTTCCCCACGTCTGAGGTTGACTGCTCTAGCCGTAAGGCTACATCCTCTCCCCTTGAGGCCGATGTTCCTCATGCTTTCAAGGATGTTGTTGTGTTATTATTATTATTATAATTATTATTATTATTTATTAATATTTATAGAGCGCCAGGCTACCCTTAGGCATCCCTGCGCTATCTGAGATAAGTGAAGCACAGGCACAAAAGGTGGCCTTGTTAAGGCAGTCTCTGGAAGAGCCACGTCTTCAGCTGTTTCCGGAAGGATAGATGGTGAGTAGTTGCACGCAGCTGAGCAGGAAGAGTATTCCATAATTTAGCTGCGTTATAAGAAAACATACGGCCCCCTGATTATGCTCTCTTGATTTTTGGTATTGCTACCAGAAACTGATTAGCTGACCGGAGACATCTTGTTGGGTGGTAGAAAGTCATAAGGGAGTGATTTATCTTGGAACCTGTCCTCGGTAGGGTTTGATGTGCTATGCACAATGCTTTGAATTTAATCCGTTCTTCAATTGACAGCCAGTGAAGTTTATTCAGGTGTTGGTGTTGCTGGGATCATTGAGTTGGAAGTTGAGGTCCCCTAGAAAGATGTAGTGCTTGGAGTCAATGGCAATTGGGGTGATGAGTTCAGGGAGGGTGTTGCAGAAGCTCTGATGTGGTCCTGGTGGTCTGTAGGTGAGAGTGTCTCTGTTGGGGCTTTTTCCGTCTGTGTGGATTTGGAATTTGAGATATTTCATTATCGGGTTTGAGTCATCTGAGGAGGTTGTGCAGCATATGGTGTCCTTGTAGATGAGGCGATTCCACCTCCATGTTTGTTGTTTCAGTCCTTGTGTGTTATCTTCTAGCCTTCGGGGGTGGCAATGGTGATGTCCGGCACAGAGGCAGGGTTCAGCTAGGTCTCTGTGAGGAAGATGACATCTGGGTTGAGGGATGAGATTGTTTCCCAGATCTCTGTGTCGTATTTGCAGAGCGATTGTGCGTTGAGTAGTTTGCACTGCAGTTTTTCGTCGTGGTCCCGGTTGGCGTGGTGTATGCAGTCGTGTTTGCGGTGTCTCCGGCGTTGTTGGTTGTTTCGATGTTGAAGGTGAAGTGGCAGTATTGGCAGAAAAATGGTCCTGTGGTGGTGCACGGAGATGTGCAGCAGCAGTTGTTCTTTTCAATGCACCCTCGATACAGGGCTCGGAGGTCTGCGGCACCGTAGCTACATGGTGCGGGAGAACCAGGGATCCTGGCGCTCCGCGTGGTCCAGGCGCGGATGGGCGCAGATGGGCTTGCCTTTGGTGAGGTCATGCTACAGGCTCCATTAAGTAAGTCCTGTGAGGGGGAGGCGGAAAGCGGGATCAGCGGGAAAGCGGTATTGGTGGGAAAGTGGGCTAGCTCCCTGAGTGGAAACAGCAGTGAAAGCCTGGTAAAAGGCTTGAAAAGAAAGTCACAAGTTACAAAAAAGGGGACAACAATAACAGGCACAGAAGCAATAGCACGGAAAGGCTGGAAAAAGAAAAGTCACAAGTTACCCATTTCTATCAATGGCTCAGGAGTGAAATGAAAGATGTGTTGGTGCAAGTTGTGAATCTTTCAGATAATTGTGAGGTGTTGATAGAGTTAACTGTACAACTTGATTACAGGATGTTAGAACAAAAAGGAGATAGGTCTTGATCAGACCCTAAGGTGATTGTGATTAGGCCTGGGCAAAAATTTCGTTCCGTTCGCGGAAATTGCGATAATTTGACATTTTCGCGTTCCGCGGAGAGCGCGAAGATGTCAAAATTTCCGCTTTCCGCAGCTTGGCGATGATTTGTTTCTAGCTCGCGCTGTAAAATAATACATTCTCGCGCGCGATCGCCTTACCTGAATCCTTGCGTTCGCCGACAAGTTTTCTTGATCCGGTCGCGTTCTCCATGAGATGTTGGATTGTTATTAGCCATTTGCGCTGTCTCGCGACAGTTCGCTCCCGCAGTGACGTCATGCGTCGCGCGATCACGTCTTTCTTCTCGCGATCATGCACCGCGAGACAACTCAAAACAAGATGGCCGCGCCCGCGAGCAACCACATGGGTAAGTTGGCGACCCGCAACCATGCAGAAAATCTCGCGAACATGCGGGAAAAAAAATTCTGCATCTTCGCGATATTTCCGCTTTTTTGCGATAATTTTAAACATTTTCGCTATAATTTGCGAAAGTGGATTTCGCAAATTCCGCCCACCCCTATTTGTGATACAGCCAAACAAACCTGTAATAAATGAATGGAGAAACAGCTCAAATGGTGTAGGGCCAATGCAAAAATAATAGAATACGGGGTAAAAATCAGGCAGAGGTGCTAACTGGTTCCAATATCAAGGAGGATTCGGAAGAGCATTCAAAAGAATTAGGCCCAGACAAACTAATGGACACCGAATCGTAAGAAAGACATAGACTATGAAACACAAGAATAGGAAGACTATGGTCAGGAGAACCAGGGAGGCGAAACCAGGGTACCACGCAACCAGAGGCAGAAGGGTTAGGTCTAAGAGAACCAGAAAACAAAGGACCAAAGAGGCCATGAAGGTCAGAGGAAAACAAATTAGGAAGAGGAGAACCAATGAGAGGAGGAAAAGGAAGATCAGAACCAGGTACATCAGGGTCTGGATAACTTCCACCGGTAGGACCAGGGTTAGGAACAGGATACCCAGGAGAATGAGAAAATGGATGGCCTGGCCCAGGAATAACAGAAAAAGGAAGCCTATGGCCAGTTGCAGTAGAAGTTGTATACAAACAAGGGGGGACGTGGGGGGGCTTTCTCCACTCATGCAAGAGTGGGAGGTCCAGCATAAACGGGGGCCCCAATTGAAGTATTCAAAAAAGTGGAATTATTCTGTTCCTCTAGAGTCAGGGTATGCAGAGTCCGGAAAGACTGGACCCAACCGTTCCTCAACAGGGGTCAGTGTTGGGCATCCATATGTTGGATTTTAATGCCCTCACACACCCTTTCAGGTATCATGCTTCATCATTTGGGTTGCTCCTCGTTGGGTCGGCAGGTGCAATACCCAACAGGCTCCCTATAGTAGGGGCACTTTATCGGAGATCTTCTATCCAACAGCCGTATGGTGAAGTGCGGGTGTGGGGCCAGAACTGTGTAGATGTAGTGAGATGATTTAAAATAGGGTTGGGAGTACCTAGAGGAACAAACTTTATTCTGGGGTTCTTCTACCCTAAGTAAAAACAGAAACAAGGCACTTGCCTGAGTTTAATGTCTGGTGTAGTGGTGTCCTTGTTAGAAAGTGTGGGTCAACATATTTCTCGCTTCTAGTTAATTATACTAGCGATTCTTCAGGACCAGAACAATTGAACTATCTACACCTAGTGGTATATAATTATACTCACGTTAAAAGTGTCTACTACTTAATGTACCTGTCACAACCTGGATCTACCTGTTTTGGAAGACCAAAATATAAGCATCATTCAGGCTGATGTTGTACATAACAAACATTGACACGGTCTAACGGTGACTCTGACTTCTGTTTTTGACACATGTGAAGTGAACGCTGTCACGTTTGGAGGACATCTAAAAACAACAGATATAAAAACAAGTAGTGAGTCTCCACAGTGAGCTATTGTGACTTAATGTCCCTGTGGAAAAACACTGATGTAGCAGAAATACATTGGACTGGATTCACCCAATCAGTATAGTACCCAGGCTTCAACAGTACCCGGTGAATCACGCATAAGGCTTTGCTCCTATGTATGTTGGACTAAACGGGAGAAAATACAACCAATATGTAAATATATCTATCTATATAGCAGAGGTTGATATCTCCATCTTCATTGAGTGTATTGTTTAGAGCGTTACCAAGGCTGTGATAATGGTTGCTGGCACAGTTGTAATAGGCGGTCAAGGGTCTCTCACATATGTGCGCTTGTTATTGCTGTCCTAGAAGTATGTAGTAGTTACCCCTAGCTCACACTAGTTATCTTGAAATGTTGTGTTCCATATGTTATTAGTGATATGCGGTGTTGGCGACATTACCGCAGGGCTCATGGTAATGTTCATTAAATTTTGTGCTCCTCCCCTGCCTGCCTTTGTGAACATGCAGCGTCAGAAGTTTGTTATTCCGTTCGCATATAAAGTATTGAAACTAATTAATTGCAAGTATCTTGGCTATGCGGTGGATACGTCCCCTACCACTTATTCATTCACACCCAATCATGGGGACAGTTAGGGGCAATACTCGTTGATTCAAAGCGGAAGTATCTGCCGATTAGGACTGGTGCGGCATTTGCGATGTTTAGATGAGTATGCCCCAGATACAGCATTGGAGGTTAGTTTATTCATTCTCAATCAAGAGTGCCTAGTTGTGTATGCTCACTGCTGCACGGCGGATGCGTTATCTGCCCTGTACTTATGCGAAGTCCCGTGTTCAGCACGGGGTGCTGAGTGTTTTCACAATGCTGAATTGCTTGATCAGTAGCGTTAGTGCGGCGTCCTCGTGGCAGTTCGAGGCGGAAGCAATTTATACCAGGCCAGTCTGACATTAGTGTTTGTTGTCCTAGTGGAAGTGCGTGACTGTGCCTACCCATCTCCAATATTGTATCGAACCTGCCTGGCATTAATGTTATGATCAGGCAGAAAGACCGTATAGCGCCATGCTAATAGCCCGATAATGAAACTCCTTAATCACAGTGTTGTCTGACCTGTCAGGCGGCTATATATTACTCACGGTTTCAGCACATTATGCTTCGTCCATGACCTGCCCTATCCACCGGGTCCGGGAGGTGGCGAGGTCGATGGCCGCTGTAGTTTTATCCCCTCGACGTGTCACGTGATTGGGGATGTGGCTAGCCAGATCTAGTGTGGGAACAAGGACGGTGGCCATCTTTGAACGGTCTATGTTAACGCTTCCATGGAGGATTAATATGAGTGTACTACATATAAAGAATGATTGCACTTGTGTGTATGTGTAAGTTGTAGTCAGTATAGTAAGTTTATATAGTTATACGACGGTATCTGATGCCTGTATTGTTATTCCACCTTGTTGTGTGGTAACTCGAAATGGAGTTGCTCCTTAGGACTAGAGTGGAGGCCATTATTAAATGGTCGAGTAGCTACTAGTAATATTGTTGGGTCCAGATACACATTTGGCGCTCATCCATAGTTATGTTGGTAATTAGCTATGTATAATGGAATAAGCACAGTTATGTCGGTGATTAAATGAGTACACTGGATCAAGCAAACCTGGCCAACATGTTGATGTGGTAATGTTTAAATTCTAATAGCGCTCCATGGTATATCCTCATTGAGCCCCTTGTCATGTGTGGATAATCGATGTATCCATCTCTGCTCTTTTGCAAAAAGGTTAGTCTTGGATATGTTCGGAGTTGCTTCCAGGATTACCCATTTCAAGGAGTCTGGTGAGTGGGTTTTTTCAAGATAGTGGGCACACATTTTAGTATTGTTTTTGTGGCAACGAAAGTTGCTGCGGAGTTCTGAAATGCGCAATTTAATGGGGCAGGCCGTCATTCCCACATAGTACAGAGTGAAAGTCTGAGAGCTGGGACCAGTGGGAGGCATTTTGGATGGACACTGGTTTAAAATGGCAAATGATGGCAAGTAGATAAAGATTCCCCGGGCAGTGGAAATGTATTGACTGCATCTCTGTGGGTGGAGGGTTGAGGGTAGAGACACTGAAGTGAGGGAGGACTTGAAAAAAGGCTAAGTACAGAAATTCAGTGGGCTTCCTGTTAGCAAAGGTCTGCAGATTGTTTCTTCCAGAGAAACAATATAGAGTAGATGGTAGGAGTGAGGGGTGGGTCAGTGGTTTCTATTGCTAAAAGGTGACAACGTTTGTCTGTGCCTGATGACTGTTTCAGGAAGATTGATGACTGCCAGGTGCTGAGATGTTACGCTTTTTTTTATCTGCTCCTGCTTGGATCCATCACCATTGCTACTACTGTGAGAGCCACCACATAGCACAGAGGCTGTGTCGAAGCTACAGCCAGAAAATGACATTTTAAAGTGGATCAACCCAATTTAATTCACTAAACCTTAGACATTGGATCTGTCTGGAATAGAAGTTAAAAGTAGAACTGTGAAATGATTGATCTTTAGGTCACAATAATGGAGGTAACAAAAAAAAACTAATTTCCTATAACATTTATAATAATGACAATTAATAAAATATCTCTGTCAGTTCCTTTTGTTCTGGTTCTTTGATGCCTATATGTCTTTCTCTGATTTATTGGGAATATTCCAATGACACTCAGTTAAATTAATTATAGTCCCATAACTTCGCAACAAGACATTATCCATGATTTGATTGCCTGGTGGGATTAGTTGACTCCAGATCCTCCACTCCATAGCTTTCTTCAGGAAAGTCTTCCCTGTCCTGAGAAAAGAGGAGGCAATTGTCAGGTTCCACCTTCCAGAATCCTCTGGATTGTTCTGATGCTCAAAGGGATCCACCTCTCGACTGCCCCAAGTCCGGAATAGAAATACACATAGACTAGTGAGATAGTCAAGCGAGGGAAGGAAAGGGTAGAAAAGAGCGTGGAGGGAGATCTGTGGACGACACAGTAAGGACACATTAAATACCCAGTTAGCTCATCAGATGATACATACAGGTTCAAGCACTACTACAAAATACTGTTGAAACTAAAGTAACACACTACCTGTAAATAAAAGAGAGGGGGAGCTCTACCAGAAGAGAGAAGAGGGTAGATGCAGACTTCCAGCACGATACTAGTAGGAAGAGAGATTAAACCGTGAGATCTGTACATGTACCACAAAAGCCCTTGTCATAGGGGTAAAAAGGTATAAGACTATATACCGGTACAAAATGGGGTGGTGATGGACGGAGCATCAGAACCAATCAAACACTCACACCCAGTCAACAGATCTGGGTTTGATCCATCACCGTTCTTTAGCCCACTATGCCACCCCAGTTCAGACATGGACATATGCAAATCAGTCTGACCCTGTGCCTCATGGGAACAGTCCAGCCCGAACTGCCAAGCCATGCCTTCCCTGGACCGGAAACAAGCTTCCTAGGACCGGTTTCTGGCATTTCAGCCATCTTCAGCCAGGCTTGCTTGAATCCAGTGGCAAAGTGAGCAAGGGACTCACGTCTGAGCATACCATGCCAACTTATGGCGAACAAAGCGGTACAAAAGGGGGTGGTGATGGACGGAGCATCAGAACCAATCAAACACTCACACCCAGTCAACAGATCTGGGTTTGATCCATCACCGTTCTTTAGCCCACTATGCCCCCCCAGTTCAGACATGGCCATATGCAAATCAGTCGGACCCTGTGCCTCATGGGAACAGTCCAGCCCGAACTGCCAAGCCATGCCTTCCCTGGACCGGAAACAAGCTTCCTAGGACCGGTTTCTGGCATTTCAACCATCTTCAGCCAGGCTTGCTTGAATCCAGTGGCAAAGTGAGCAAGGGACTCACGTCTGAGCATACCCTGCCAACTTATGGCGAACAAAGCGGTACAAAAGGGGGTGGTGATGGACGGAGCATCAGAACCAATCAAACACTCACACCCAGTCAACAGATCTGGGTTTGATCCATCACCGTTCTTTAGCCCACTATGCCACCCCAGTTCAGACATGGCCATATGCAAATCAGTCTGACCCTGTGCCTCATGGGAACAGTCCAGCCCGAACTGCCAAGCCATGCCTTCCCTGGACCGGAAACAAGCTTCCTAGGACCGGTTTCTGGCATTTCAGCCATCTTCAGCCAGGCTTGCTTGAATCCAGTGGCAAAGTGAGCAAGGGACTCACGTCTGAGCATACCATGCCAACTTATGGTGAACAAAGCGGTACAAAAGGGGGTGGTGATGGACGGAGCATCAGAACCAATCAAACACTCACACCCAGTCAACAGATCTGGGTTTGATCCATCACCGTTCTTTAGCCCACTATGCCACCCCAGTTCAGACATGGCCATATGCAAATCAGTCTGACCCTGTGCCTCATGGGAACAGTCCAGCCGGAACTGCCAAGCCATGCCTTCCCTGGACCGGAAACAAGCTTCCTAGGACCGGTTTCTGGCATTTCAGCCATCTTCAGCCAGGGTTGCTTGAATCCAGTGGCAAAGTGAGCAAGGGACTCACGTCTGAGCATACCCTGCCAACTTATGGCGAACAAAGCGGTACAAAAGGGGGTGGTGATGGACGGAGCATCAGAACCAATCAAACACTCACACCCAGTCAACAGATCTGGGTTTGATCCATCACCGTTCTTTAGCCCACTATGCCACCCCAGTTCAGACATGGCCATAGGCAAATCAGTCTGACCCTGTGCCTCATGGGAACAGTCCAGCCCGAACTGCCAAGCCATGCCTTCCCTGGACCGGAAACAAGCTTCCTAGGACCGGTTTCTGGCATTTCAGCCATCTTCAGCCAGGCTTGCTTGAATCCAGTGGCAAAGTGAGCAAGGGACTCACGTCTGAGCATACCCTGCCAACTTATGGCGAACAAAACGGTACAAAAGGGGGTGGTGATGGACGGAGCATCAGAACCAATCAAACACTCACACCCAGTCAACAGATCTGGGTTTGATCCATCACCGTTCTTTAGCCCACTATGCCACCCCAGTTCAGACATGGCCATATGCAAATCAGTCTGACCCTGTGCCTCATGGGAACAGTCCAGCCCGAACTGCCAAGCCATGCCTTCCCTGGACCGGAAACAAGCTTCCTAGGACTGGTTTCTGGCATTTCAGCCATCTTCAGCCAGGCTTGCTTGAATCCAGTGGCAAAGTGAGCAAGGGACTCACGTCTGAGCATACCCTGCCAACTTATGGCGAACAAAGCGGTACAAAAGGGGGTGGTGATAGACGGAGCATCAGAACCATTCAAACACTCACACCCAGTCAACAGATCTGTGTTTGATCCATCACCGTTCTTTAGCCCACTATGCCACCCCAGTTCAGACATGGCCATATGCAAATCAGTCTGACCCTGTGCCTCATGGGAACAGTCCAGCCCGAACTGCCAAGCCATGCCTTCCCTGGACCGGAAACAAGCTTCCTAGGACCGGTTTCTGGCATTTCAGCCATCTTCAGCCAGGCTTGCTTGAATCCAGTGGCAAAGTGAGCAAGGGACTCACGTCTGAGCATACCCTGCCAACTTATGGCGAACAAAGCGGTACAAAAGGGGGTGGTGATGGACGGAGCATCAGAACCAATCAAACACTCACACCCAGTCAACAGATCTGGGTTTGATCCATCACCGTTCTTTAGCCCACTATGCCACCCCAGTTCAGACATGGCCATATGCAAATCAGTCTGACCCTGTGCCTCATGGGAACAGTCCAGCCCGAACTGCCAAGCCATGCCTTCCCTGGACCGGAAACAAGCTTCCTAGGACCGGTTTCTGGCATTTCAGCCATCTTCAGCCAGGCTTGCTTGAATCCAGTGGCAAAGTGAGCAAGGGACTCACGTCTGAGCATACCCTGCCAACTTATGGCGAACAAAGCGGTACAAAAGGGGGTGGTGATGGACGGAGCATCAGAACCAATCAAACACTCACACCCAGTCAACAGATCTGGGTTTGATCCATCACCGTTCTTTAGCCCACTATGCCACCCCAGTTCAGACATGGCCATATGCAAATCAGTCTGACCCTGTGCCTCATGGGAACAGTCCAGCCCGAACTGCCAAGCCATGCCTTCCCTGGACCGGAAACAAGCTTCCTAGGACCGGTTTCTGGTATTTCAGCCATCTTCAGCCAGGCTTGCTTGAATCCAGTGGCAAAGTGAGCAAGGGACTCACGTCTGAGCATACCCTGCCAACTTATGGCGAACAAAGTGGTACAAAAGGGGGTGGTGATGGACGGAGCATCAGAACCAATCAAACACTCACACCCAGTCAACAGATCTGGGTTTGATCCATCACCGTTCTTTAGCCCACTATGCCACCCCAGTTCAGACATGGCCATATGCAAATCAGTCTGACCCTGTGCCTCATGGGAACAGTCCAGCCCGAACTGCCAAGCCATGCCTTCCCTGGACCGGAAACAAGCTTCCTAGGACCGGTTTCTGGCATTTCAGCCATCTTCAGCCAGGCTTGCTTGAATCCAGTGGCAAAGTGAGCAAGGGACTCACGTCTGAGCATACCCTGCCAACTTATGGCGAACAAAGCGGTACAAAAGGGGGTGGTGATGGACGGAGCATCAGAACCAATCAAACACTCACACCCAGTCAACAGATCTGGATTTGATCCATCACCGTTGTTTAGCCCACTATGCCACCCCAGTTCAGACATGGCCATATGCAAATCAGTCTGACCCTGTGCCTCATGGGAACAGTCCAGCCCGAACTGCCAAGCCATGCCTTCCCTGGACCGGAAACAAGCTTCCTAGGACCGGTTTCTGGCATTTCAGCCATCTTCAGCCAGGCTTGCTTGAATCCAGCGGCAAAGTGAGCAAGGGACTCACGTCTGAGCATACCCTGCCAACTTATGGCGAACAAAGCGGTACAAAAGGGGGTGGTGATGGACGGAGCATTAGAACCAATCAAACACTCACACCCAGTCAACAGATCTGGGTTTGATCCATCACCGTTCTTTAGCCCACTATGCCACCCCAGTTCAGACATGGCCATAAGCAAATCAGTCTGACCCTGTGCCTCATGGGAACAGTCCAGCCCGAACTGCCAAGCCATGCCTTCCCTGGACCGGAAACAAGCTTCCTAGGACCGGTTTCTGGCATTTCAGCCATTTTCAGCCAGGCTTGCTTGAATCCAGTGGCAAAGTGAGCAAGGGACTCACGTCTGAGCATACCCTGCCAACTTATGGCGAACAAAGCGGTACAAAAGGGGGTGGTGATGGACGGAGCATCAGAACCAATCAAACACTCACACCCAGTCAACAGATCTGGGTTTGATCCATCACCGTTCTTTAGCCCACTATGCCACCCCAGTTCAGACATGGCCATATGCAAATCAGTCTGACCCTGTGCCTCATGGGAACAGTCCAGCCCGAACTGCCAAGCCATGCCTTCCCTGGACCGGAAACAAGCTTCCCAGGACCGGTTTCTGGCATTTCAGCCATCTTCAGCCAGGCTTGCTTGAATCCAGTGGCAAAGTGAGCAAGGGACTCACGTCTGAGCATACCCTGCCAACTTATGGCGAACAAAGCGGTACAAAAGGGGGTGGTGATGGACGGAGCATCAGAACCAATCAAACACTATATACCACCTACGGAGGTTACATGTGGAACAGCCTTGAATAGCTACGCAGAATCTTCCTGACCCCCAATATTTCTCTCTCCTAAGAAATGAAACTAAAATAACAGACCATGTGAAAAGAAAAAGGCTATAGTACACTTATTGCCTGTACTATACCTAAAAGAACAGACTTGGGAATGTTCAGGTTCCACAATACCAAAGTACTTTGTGCCTTGGTATAGGTAGATAGGTAGATATGTATGTATGTATATATATGTATGCATCAAAATAGCACAGTCCAGAAATCCTCAGTTAGAGACCAGCAACTAGCTTGGTTATTCCATTCACTGAGGTACCAACAGCGTCCTTAACTCATGAGCTCCAAAAACAACAACGGGTCATAAGGCATTCAAAATATAGTTTTCTGTTACAATAGTCTTGCTACAATAAAGCCTTGAACTGCACAACCAACTCCACTGACATGCAGCGAGAGCGTTGTGCGTAGACTAGCCACACAAATCCGGGATAAGCTACAATGCACTCCCTGCATGAGACCAAAACAGACTGCCGGTCTCGCCAACAGGGAGTCACACAGAAGTAGCACCGCCAGCTGCTCTACGGGCTCCTCTGTAAGAGACAGCAGAACACTCTGTCTCACCAACAGGGAACATGGAGCGCGTCCACAGCCAAATGCCGTCAAGTACGAGCAACCGGAATTGCCCACAAGGAAATAATGCAGAAGTGCAATAAAGCACCCTTACCACCTCGGAGATCAGGAATCTTGACACAGCTTCCGCGGAAGAAATCACCTGAATAATCGGCAGCGTCTGGATTGCCCAGCTTCCTTATATCCGTATCCTGCTCTGCGCCCTGGTCACGTGGAGCGTGCCTCCGATTACGGGTGCTGGGAAGTGTAGTTCAACCTATCGAGTCACTTCCTGGTTCTCCCATTAGTGGTCAGTCAGTGCTCAACCGGCTGCTGGGTCCGGACACAATGGCCATTTGTGGAGTGTAGCCTAAATGCTATTTCTCCCCTTTTAAGAATATCTTCCTTTCTTTTCCCTGGTGATTCCTACTTGATAGAAAGAAGGGACAGTGGTCATCTCTGTCATGTTCACACAATCTGCAATCTCTTTCTATTTTATATAGGGTGGAATTCAAAGAAGATCATGGAGGGCCTAAAGCTTCTGAGGCAAAGGCTCTAACATCCCTAGGATTCTAATTGGGAAATTAACAATGAGAGCTGTTCCTAACCCCAACCTAGTTAAAGAATGGCATCTCCTTGTCTGCAGTCCTGCCATCACTGGTGAAGGCTCTGGGAAAGGCACTTTACCTGCGGAGTACTGTGGTCCGCTACCTAATCTCTAATAAGGGCTGTATTGATATTACGATTGATGTCCTCTCCAAGCTTCAGACACGTCTGTCCTGCCAATGGGTGTTGACCGTAACAACCATGCTCTGGGTTATTAAACCACAACTGTTGATGATGTCTGCTTTTGAGTTCCACTGTAACACTGCTGTTTGTGTGCTGGACCTCACCACAGGGTTGCCTTTACCAAATAAGACTCTTGTCGAGCAGCATCTGCTTTGACATTTATTAGACCCAAATCATCACACTTTATTCAAGTTCCAAGTTCTTCATCACCAAGAAAGAGAATGCCCTGCAGAGTGCTCAAAAAGCTGCTATGTGAACAGGACTGGTATCTCCAGGACAGCCATTCTCCCAGAGGCAAGGGGATATCACCTGAAGTCTGCACTTCTTGCTGGATGAGCTGATGGATTGCTCAGTACCTAGAAGTCTGTCTGCCTCCCTTCTCAGAGACAGAAGTAAAGTGACTGGTCCTGCAGTAGTAGATACCCCAGGGCCTGACCAAAATTCAATGAGGGACTGCACAACCCCCTTCCTGGGCTGATTTCAGCCCTGGGGACCCCCATCCCCCAGGGCCCGGCCTCTACATACTGGGTGCCCTGGTAGCCCACCCAGGGCACCAAGTGCGCAACATTGGGGACAGCTGGGGAGGCCCGATGCCCCTGCGGTCCATGCTGCCTTCCCACCTTCAGTGTGAGCCAGCATTGCTCCCACATGTAGGAAGCAGCAAAAGAATTCTGCTCCCTGCATGTGGGAGTAATTTCATTCATCTGTTTTCCTAAACACTTGATAGCAGGCAGGAAAAAATATGAAAACTCCACTCAAAGCGAGCAGGGGCAGTTTTCCTGCTACCACCCACTGGGAGCAGAGTTACTGTTTGCTCTCGCCTAGCCTAGCAAAAGGGAACTGCTATCTCCCACGGGTGGGCACCTCAGGAGATAGCAGGAGCCATCTCTGGGGGGTGGCGGTCCCCGGGGCCATTAGTGGCTCCGTAGCCCCCCTCCTTTACTTTTCATGGGTTGACCCCCAAGGAGTTAATGATCCCAGAGACATATATAGCCCAGGAGGGGGGCTACATGCCCTCTCCTACTTCTATTTTGATTTCTGGCTGCGGAGAGGTGGTGGTCCCCTGGGCCTGGGGGGAGCAGTCTGGCCCCACTCTAATTTCTTAATTTAAGCCCGGGAGGTGGTGCTCTCTGGGACTCAAAAGAGTCACTGGAGGGTGGGCCCCCCTCCGTATTCCATTTCCAGGTAGTTATAGTTAGGACCTAGTTAGGACCCAGGGCCTCAGGATGGTGAGAAGACCGCCACCGTCATGCCGTTGGTGGCGGTCCCCCGCCATTCGTAAGGGCTGATCCGACAGCCACATTACGATGGTGGTCGGATCAGTAGCGGTCGGAAAAACCAACCGCCATGGTTCCAACAGTCAGAATGATTCTGACTGCCAATTGGACCACCTGCAATCCACAAAATGGTGGCAGTGTCTGCCAGGCAACGCCATAGGGATAATGATATCCATTGCCACCTGTCTTTCAGTGGTGGCCAACTCGATATTACCAGACAGGCAGAATCAGACTTGTGGGCCCATAGCAGGCTCCCCTTCCCCCTTGGGCTTCAGAAATGCCCCTTACATATCCCAGCACCATGTGTCAGGCAACGCATGGTCCCTGCCACATAGTGCAGGGATATGTAACATGTCATTTCTTTGTACTCTGGCGGGTGCTGAAGACCGCAATACAATGAATGGGCATTGCCACTGCTGTGGTGGCGGTCACATCGTAATTCGGCGTGTGGTACTGCCGCCTTGTTGGAGGGCGTTCCCCATTTCTAATGGATGGCAGATGGATGGAGGTCCGCCCACCATCCTAATGAGGCCTCTAGTTTCCATAGGAAAAGCATTTTTTGACTTGCCTATAACTTTGGCATAGTTTGACCAATCTTCATGAATTCGTTTAAAAAAAGTGTAAAAGTAGGTTCTGTGTATCATGGAAAGCTTGGGGTGATCCGTGCAGTGGGGCCTGAGAAATAGGGGCACATAATAAGGGTGGGTATGTAATGGTAATTCCCATAGGAAGGTTGTCAAACATACAGCCCAAACTGCTGGATGGAATGACATCAATTTTGGCAGAAATGTGGATGTTGTTATGCAGATGGTACTTTTTGTTATTTGGTGCAAATCCGTTCAGTAGTTTTTGTGAAAATAAATCCAAACAATATAGTGATATCTCTAGCCATGGATATCTTGTGGCAGTTTCATGGTGATTGCAGTGAAATTGCGACGTGTTTGAGGTAAATCGCGAAAGCGCACTCCAGCGGGATGCTCTAATTGGCTGGATGCAACCTGTTAGAAAGTTGAGGCGGTTTTGTGGTGATCGTGGTTAAATTGTGACATGTTCAAGGGAAATTGCAAAAGTGCGCCAACGGGAATGCTGTAATTTGTAATTGGCTGGACGCAACATGAACAGAAAGTTGCAGCCGCCATCGGGAACGGTTCGTGGGAAAATGCATGTCAAAACTAAGATAAGGGGTACTCTGACCACATGTTTGAGAAATGGGGGTGTTAGTAATAGAAAAGTGTCAAAATTCCTTTCCTTTAACCCCAAGCGATATTCACGATGGCGCGGCTATCGCCAGTGCGGGCCCCCATGTACCATTGTGGGGACATCGCAACGTCTTCGCAAATATTTTGAATGATGAGGAAGGTTCCACAAAAACAGAGTCAATGTCCGCCAAATGTATCCAAACAGTATCCTTTATTTGTTCTTGGTAGTAAAAAAATGGACATCAGCCTACGCGTTTCGTTCCACTACGGGAACTTCATCAGGGCTTATATGTCATTAACAATGGTAATAATGTGTGCGCACTCCGCGTCAATGTGTATACAGAATAGAGGTGAATAAAAAACATCCAAACTCCTGACATGAAGGAAGTAAGAAAAAATATTCAATGGATGTCGTATGTAGCGACAAAAGCCCACAATAGGGGTGTCACGTTATCTGCCAATATCCTTAATAAGATATTGCTGCCGCCATCAAACGTACTCACTCCTTCCTGAAGAAAAGTGTTCGCAAATATTGGTGGAAATATTTTTTAAATATATATATTTGTACACACTTGCCGGTCACTTGCACTGTCACAGACTCATGTGAACACTCACAAACTCACTCAGACAGTTATACACCCATTCACATACCCACTCACACCCTTATACATTGAGTGGCATACCCACTCAGTCACTCATGCACCCACTCACATACCCATTTAAGTACTCCTGCACCCACTTACAGACTTACTTGGAGAGTGATGCACCCATGTACAGACCCACTCAGAGACTCACGCACCTACTAGGAGACCCACTCTTACACTTATGCGCACAGTCTCATACCCACTTAGAGACTCTTACACTGACTTACAGACCCACCTGGGCATTCAGGCACCCACTCACAGACCTACTCAGATACTTATGTACCCACTTATAGACTCAATCAGGTACTCATACATCCACTCACACACCCATACAGTCTCTCACACACTCAGTCACTGACCCTCTCAGAGACGTATGCACTTAGTCACTTACTCACACACTCCCTCACAGACTCACTCAAATATACATACACCCACTCACTCCCCCACTCAACGACTCACACATCCACTCACAGACCCACCCAGACACACATCCTCCCAGTCACAGACCCACTCAGACACTCATGCATGCACCCATTTACTCACCCAATCAGAGACTTATGCTCTCACTCACAGACCCAGTGAGACATTCATACACCCACTCACTGAGCCACTCAGACAAACACATATCCATACAGTCACTCAAATACCCACTCACATTCCCACTCAGAGACCCACGCACCCACTCACAGAACCACTCAGACACTTAAACTCCAAGTCATACACCTATTGAGAGACTCATGCACTCATCACCGACCTACTCAAACACTCATGCACCCACTCACTCACCCACTCAGACACCCACTTAGACACTCATCCATCCGCTCACAGATCCAGTCAGACAGTCATATACTTACTTACAAATGCACAAAGGCACTCATGCACCTTCTCACAGATTGACTGACAGACTCATTGAATGGCACTGTGCTAATCCTACGCTTAAAGATGTTCATAGAAAAGCAGACATCAGACATTTGAGGTGAGCACATTTAGAGTGTCGCTGGTGTTGAGAGTGCTCTACATTGGAGCTGCTTTGCACCTGAACTTGAGAACTACTCAGAGTTCTCTGCTACTTTTTTTGCATATATATATATATATATGTATATATATATATATATATATATATATATATATATATATATATATATATTCACTGAAAAAAACATAGGTTTCACACATGTTATAGTTAGCTGGACATTTCACTCGTAAAAAACCATTGAAATTCCCCCGTTATAGTTAGTTCAGCTAAATATAACTCGCGCGACCGCAATCCACTGCTGATGACGTCACTTATTACATCACTGTATTCACTAAGATACTGTTAATAAGTCAGTTATACAATAAATGTTACCAAAAAAAACATCCATTTAGACACTTATTTACCTATTTATTCTTCCATTGACCTTTAGATATACATATATAAAAAATATTTATTTTTCAGAAAGACACATATTCACTGGATGATGTCATCAGTGATGTAAGATGTGACGTCATCAGCAGTGGATTGCGGTCACGCGAGTTATATTTAGCTGAACTAACTATAACGGGGGAATTTCAATGGTTTTTTACGAGTGAAATGTCCAGCTAACTATAACATGTGTGAAACCTATGGTTTTTTCAGTGAATTTGCAAGGTTTTTTAAATGCTAATTCCTAACTATAACATGTGTGAAACCTATGGTTTTTTAAGTGAATTTGCAAGCTTTTTAAATGCTAATTTCTAACTATAACGTGTGTAACACCTATGTTTTTTTTTGTGAATTTGTAAGGTTTTTTAAAAGCTAATTTATGTATGTATTATTATATTTTTTATATATTTATTTTACAATAAACTACCTATGTATATAGTTATAGATTGACTGTATCCTGTAATATGGAATGGCTCTGCTCTTTTCTTTTTAATTTGGATAAAGTTGAACAGCATAGTTAATATCTTCTATAAACTTATAAACAGTTTAAAATGTTTTTTTTTTTTTTAAGGGTTTTTCACCGTGCGCGCTCCCGGCGCGCACCCCGCGATTTTTTGAAAAAAAATAAAATGTTTTTTTCACCCTTCGGGGTCCTTCAGGGACCCCCTGACAAAGGCTAGGGGGTCAGGAACTCTCTACCCTGCCCCCTCTTCACGTTCTCCACCTTTCATTTTCACTGTCACACACAAAATGGCATCCGACACTTCCTGATTTCGACCAATTCGAATGTTGACTGACATCTAACCACCAATCAGAATTACGCTCGCGCACATTTGGTGCGCGCACGGTGCGCGCACGGTGCGCGCATATAGATATTTATGTACTTTTAACTGCAATTTTCTCAGGAACTACTGAACAGATTGACACCATATATGCAAAAGGCACATGCCTGACCTGAGGACTACCTCTTTGCCAAATTTCAAGTAATTATGTTCAGCTGTTCGGGCTGTACCTTCGACTAAAGGTCCTATGGGAAAATGCATGGGGAAAACACGTTTTGGGACCCCTCTTTTTTCTCAGCCACCGCTTGACAAATCACCCCGAGACTTTCAGGGTAGGAGCTCAGCGGAGCGCCCCATTAGTTTTGAAAAATTCACAAAGATAAGTCAACCGGCACCAAAGTTATTCAAAATAGAATTTTCAAATTTCCTATGGGAACTCAGTCCTAACTATAACTATCTACTGGCGACCGCCAGTAGATTATATATATATATATATATATATATATATATATATATATATATGAAACCCAAGATGCCCTGATGCGAAGACGCCACTCCACAGAAGATAATTCAACTGAATTTTAATTAGCAAAACCGGTGCTGGCATTTCAAACAATTCAACTCTTCAGTCCTGACGCGTTTCGAAGCTTCTGCTTCTTAATCATAGGGAAAGATGGCAGGCACAGGCGCACTCAACACGTATTTACGTTTTTTTCATGCTCTCTCAGGTGAGTAAAATTACTTTAGCATGCTGGGTGTTGTAGTGCACAATTCTTCCCCTTCAGTGGGGCCCGTTTCCTTACCAGATGCTTATCTTTCTTTAGAGTTCCATATTTTACAGCCCTCCGGTGGGCCTCGAAATTACAGTCCGGTTTTAATTATAAATCCTCCATGCTGCAGGCAAGTTCAGTTGATTCCAAACTGCGCAGTCCTGTATCTCCGTTAGACAGGTGGTGCAATCTTCCACGGCCATGCTGCCGTGTGTCAATGTGAAACCCAAGATGCCCTGATGCGAAGACGCCACTCCACAGAAGATAATTCAACTGAATTTTATTTAGCAAAACCGGTGCTGGCATTTCAAACTATTCAACTCTTCAGTCCTGACGCGTTTCGAAGCTTCTGCTTCTTAATCATAGGGAAAGTTGGCAGGCACAGGCGCACTCAACACGTATTTACGTTTTTTTCATGCTCTCTCAGGTGAGTAAAATTACTTTAGCATGCTGGGTGTTGTAGTGCACAATTCTTCCCCTTCAGTGGGGCCCGTTTCCTTACCAGATGCTTATCTTTCTTTAGAGTTCCATATTTTACAGCCCTCCAGTGGGCCTCGAAATTACAGTCCGGTTTTAATTATAAATCCTCCATGCTGCAGGCAAGTTCAGTTGATTCCAAACTGCGCAGTCCTGTATCTCCGTTAGACAGGTGGTGCAATCTTCTGTAAAATATGGAACTCTAAAGAAAGATAAGCATCTGGTAAGGAAACGGGCCCCACTGAAGGGGAAGAATTGTGCACTACAACACCCAGCATGCTAAAGTAATTTTACTCACCTGAGAGAGCATGAAAAAAACGTAAATACGTGTTGAGTGCGCCTGTGCCTGCCAACTTTCCCTATGATTAAGAAGCAGAAGCTTCGAAACGCGTCAGGACTGAAGAGTTGAATTGTTTGAAATGCCAGCACCGGTTTTGCTAAATAAAATTCAGTGGAATTATCTTCTGTGGAGTGGCGTCTTCGCATCAGGGCATTTTGGGTTTCATATATATATATATATATATATATATATATATATGTGTATATATATATATATATATATATATATATATATATATATATATATTCACTGAAAAAGACATAGGTTTCAGGGACATTATAGTTAGAAATTAGCATTTAAAAAAACCTTAGAAATTCACAAAAAGAAACAGGTTTCATTGACATTATAGTTAGTTGGACATTTCACTTGTACAAAACCAGGGAAATTCAGCTGTTATAGTTAGTAGAGCTAACTATAACTCGCGCCCCCGCAATGCACTGCTGATGACGTCACATATTACATCACTCATGACATGGTTAGTGACATAACTGATGACATCACTGATGACATCATCCAGTGAATGTGTGTTTCTGTAAAGTTTAAATATGTTTTATATATGTAAATGCCAAAGTGTATTGAAGAATAAGTTGGTGTATAAGTGTCTGGGTGGAGGATTTAATAGGTGTATGACTGACTGTATAAGGGAGTGATTAATTGTGTCTTACTGAATGCATGGGTTAGTGACTAAACTTTGTGAATGTCTGTCTGTTGTTGTGTAAGCTGCTGCATGGGTTGGTGAGTAGCTACATGAGTGTTTTTATGGGTTATTTTTTGTGTGCATGAGTATCTGTATGGGT
Organism: Triturus cristatus; assembly: GCF_964204655.1. Taxonomy (NCBI): domain Eukaryota; kingdom Metazoa; phylum Chordata; class Amphibia; order Caudata; family Salamandridae; genus Triturus; species Triturus cristatus. Next base: position 707,476,972 of record NC_140587.1, on the reverse strand, counting down.
GCCTTAGTGTTTGTGTGGGTGGGTGGGGGGAGTGACTTTGAGCATAGATGTGTGAGTGAGTGATTCACTGGGTGTATTGGTTCAAGAGTGCATCTGTGAATGGCTGTATAGGTGGGTGAGTATGTGTATGGGTGTGTTCATGAGTGTTTAGATGTTTCAGTGGTACAAGTGTGAGTAACTAAATAAAAGGCAGTATATGTGAGTGTTGGAGTATATAAATGACTATATGTGAGTGAGTGATTATGAGAGTGCCTGTATGGATGAGTGTATGCTTGTGTCAGTGATTGTATAAGAGAGTAAGTATGTGTTAGTATCTGTATAAATGAGTGAGGTGGTGTGTGTATAACTGTATAGGTGAGTAAATGGCAGTGTTATTGATTCTTTACATGACTAGGAAGGTGTGTCAATAACTCTATGGATGAGTGGCAGTGTGTGAGTCTCTGTCTAGGTGTATGAGTGCTTATGATAGTGCTGTATTGATGAGTGACTGCATGCATGACTGACTGTATGGGTGAATGAATGGATGTGTGTGTATACCTAGGAATTAGTCAGTGAGTATGTTGTAACTGCTATTGGTTTGTCTATGGTTTCAAAAATGGTAGTCTGTATTTTAGAGTGGGTGTATCAAAGGTTATATGAGGGTTTGAGGAGGTGCATAACATTATCACATGGATGATGTCATCAGTGATGTCATTTGAGATGTCATGAGTAATGTCATCAGTGATGTCACTGACCATGTCATGAGTGATGTGACATCATCAGCAGTGCATTGCGGGGGCGCGAGTTATAGTTAGCTCTATAACGGCTGAATTTCTCTGGTTTTGTATGAGTGAAATGTCCAACTAACTATAACGTCAATGAAACCTTTGGTTTTTTTCAGTGAATTTCCAAGGTTTTTTAAATGCTAATTTCTAACTATAACGTCCCTGAAACCTATGGTTTTTTCAGTGAATTTCAAAGGTTTTTTAAATGCTAATTTCTAACTATAATGTCCCTGAAACCTATGGTTTTTCAGTGAATTTCAAAGGCTTTTTAAATGCTAATTTCTAACTATAATGTCCCTGAAATCTATGGTTTTTTCAGTGAATTTCTAAGGTTTTTTAAATTCTAATTTCTAATTATAATGTTCATTAAAACTATGGTTTTTTCAGTGATTTTAAATTATAGTCCCATTCTCAACCTGTTGAAAACAGCCGATATCGCCAGTTTTCCAGCGATAGCTTCTGGAAAAAAAATTGCCACAAATGAGAGCAACAACTAACGGTAATGATATGCAGAGTAGGCATTCCCGTGCAAAAATAACATGAAAACACCACTTCCCGATATTGTCAACGACTAGCGAAATCTGTGATGCGATCCAAAAACAGGCGATAAGCCGCGTTAGCAGTAGGAATTTAACATCTGCCTTTTACTGGTGTAAAACAGGACGACTACCTACAGTGTAAAAGGGAGCCTAGCCCAGAACCACATCTGAAGACCAAAACATGTCATAGAGCTACTGATCATGCAGCTCCTACACCCAAGAAGGCCACAACACCCACCACCACCACCCTAGGACCTCCCCATTAGACCACCCACCCCCCCCACTACCACCGAGGCAGCGCAGAACTGAACAGTGAACCTTCCTAAAACGGCATGGGCCCTCAGCCACACAATAACTGAATGTTGGTAGACATGGAACGAAGTATGTGTGAAGGATGCAAGTCACCCATCAATAACAATGCACATAATGCAAAGTGTAGCGATAATGTGCTGGACAGAGCTCACTATGCAGAGCACAGACCTCTCCATGGATACATATACTGCTGGTGGACAGTGGACGCAACCATGTTACCTCAGGCAGTGAGGAAGATCTCGGTCATGTAGGTGTGTCCCCCCCCTGTAAACGGAACCGGAAGCGGAGTGTGCTGCTCCAACGTATGGCACTCTAGCATAGAAGTGTGAATAAATAGGCCAGGACTCAGGGCGTGGTTCACTTCTGGGAAGGCCAATGCGTCTGCCAGAGCGGCAGCCCTCACCCTGCCACAAGGCCGCCACCATGACCACTGGCCTCCTCAACACAGGCCCCTTGGGAACCCAGTGGCACAGCACCACAGAGTTATATCTGTACAGACTATAGCCTTCGATGTACACTGCGGACAGCAGAGCTCACTATTCAGATCAATTTGCGATTGCAGATGACGCAGTCCAGTAGGCAAAAGACATTGCTCACAGTGCGGCCCGCTCAGACTAAGCATCATTGCAGGCTGCACACACGCTGAGTGCTTCAGGTACCACTAACTCTGTGCCCCATAAGTCATCGCCACGTAGCCTTATTAAGGCGGAATTCATTAGCCAAAGACATTGCTACCAGTGCGGCCTGCCCAGACCACACATCTTCGCAGGCTGCGCACACGCTGAACTCTTCCTGTGCCACTAACTGTGCAGCTCAACTCTATGCCACGTGCCTGTGGGCCCTTGCTGACTGCTGCCTCAGGCCTACACTCCGGTGAGCGGAGCTCACAACTCAAATTCAGTCTTGATTAATTAATTTCAGAGTTCAGTAGGCAATTAACTATAACGTCCCTGAAACCTACACATTTCGACAATGTATTCCATACATATTTCATCTTTTCTTACCTACACTGCGGTCAGCAGAGCTCACAATTTACATTGAAACATGATTTAAAAATTGCAGAAAGAATTGTACTCTATGTCCTCGGATTTTGTCAAGAGGAAGTGACAAAAAGCATTCCTCGATGTCTCCCTGACTACTGCCTTCCATCTGCACTGCGAACAGCAGGGCTCACAATTCAGATTGACTCGCGATTGCAGCTGACGCAGTCCAGTAAGTTGGCAGGGTATGCCCAGATGTGGGTCCCTTGCTCACTTTGCCACTGGATTCAAGCAAACCTGGCTGAAGACGGCTGAAATGCCAGAAACCGGTCCTAGGAAGCTTGTTTCTGGTCCAGGGAAGACATGGCTTGGCTGTTCGGGCTGTACTGTTCCCATGAGGCACAGGGTCAGACTGATTTGCATATGGCCATGTCTGAACTGGGGTGGCAGAGTGGGCTAAAGAACGGTGATGGATTAAACCGGGATCAGTTGACTGGGTGTGAGTGCTTGCAATGTTCAACACACCGTCCATCATTTCCTTTGGTTTTTGCTTTGTTCGCCATAAGTTGGCAGGGTATGCCCAGACGTGGGTCCCTTGCTCACTTTGCCACTGGATTCAAGCAAGCCTGGCTGAAGATGGCTGAAATGCAAGAAACCGGTCCTAGGAAGCTTGTTTCTGGTCCAGGGAAGACATGGCTTGGCAGTTCGGGCTGTACTGTTCCCATGAGGCACAGGGTCAGACTGATTTGCATATGGCCATGTCTGAACTGGGGTGGCAGAGTGGGCTAAAGAACGGTGATGGATTAAACCCAGATCAGTTGACTGGGGGTGAGTGCTTGCAATGTTCAACACTCCGTTCATCATTTCCTTTGGTTTTTGCAGTCCAGTAGGCAAGAGTCATTGCTTCTAGTGCTGACCGCGCCTCATCGCAGGCTGCGCACACGGTGAATGCTTCTGGTGCAGTTCAACTCTACACCACGTGGCTGTGGGCCCTTGCTGACCGCTGCCTCTTGCCTACACTGCGGTCATCCGGGCTCACAATTAAAATTGAGTCTTGATTCATTAATTGCAGAGTTCGGTACACAACTAACTATAACGTCCCTAAAACCTACATAATATCCTTTTAGTATCCTTGCTTCAAGAAATTGTTTTATATCAGTTATAGCTTTAGTACAATGACCAAATTCATCTTACAAGTCCAAAGGAACACGGAATGGCAGTCTACACTGCGGACAGCAGAGCTCACAGTTCGAATTCAGTATTTAATGATTAATTGCAGAGTGAACTGTACTCTATGTCCTCACATTTTATCAAGAAGAAGTGACAAAAAGCATTCCTCGATGTCTGTGCTGACTACTGCCTTCGATCTACACTGCGGACAGCAAGGCTCACAATTCAGATTGAGGCACGATTGCAGATGATGCAGTCCAGTAGGCAACAGACATTGCTACCCTCCTGGACAATGCATCATCGCTGGCTGTGCACACGCTGAATGCTTCTGATGCACCACAACTCATGGACCCTTTATGATAGAATCTTTTGTGTATAATTTCAGATCTGCTGCCCTTACCTCAGTGCACCACAAGTCATGGACCCTTTACAATAGAATCTTTTGTGTATTATTTCACATCTGGTGCCCCTTCCTTAGTGCAGCACAAGTCATAGACCCTTTATGATTGAATCTCTGTGTGTGATCCGATAATTACTGTTGTACTTGTTGCCAGCAGTAATCATTTCCCTGAGGGCTGGCTTACACTCACCCCACATGCACCCAGCACAGATGTCACTGGATATGTGACCATGTTAATAAAAAGGAGCCGAGCGTGCGTGCCCGTACCCAGTTCCACTATCTATCTAACTGTGTCCGTGTGTTCATTATGTATGCATGATGCTGCCCCTGCGCCCTACCACATTACATTCTACTGTGGACAGCACACACAACCATGTTACCTCTGGCAGGAAAACTTTGGTTATATAACTTTATCTCAGTCATTGTATAAGTACATAGGTAGAGACTGGATCATTAGAGTACTGCAAGGAGAGTGTATAGTGAATTTATAAGTGCTTGGGGATTGGCGGAGTGATTGGATAAGAACATATGTTGGCAGAGCCTAACCCCCGAGCATGAGCTTGGCTCTAATTAGCTGCCCTCCATGTGCCAAAAACTAAAATTTGGGCTTTGCATGGCCCTGTATTACTACAGCTGCGACACTACACTGAATGTGTGTTGGACTTGGCCCTTTTTGCAGGGTCATCCCTAAACTTTTTGCCTTCCTCCTGCATTTTGTCTGACCTGTTGTTGGCTGTTTTATGACTCTGGGCACTTTACCTCTGCTGTTCAGTGCTAAAGTGCATATGCTCTCCCTATGTGAAATGTATATGTTGGTTGGATTCCATGATTGGCTTATTTGGTTTAATGTCAGACCCCAGTAAAGTGCACCAGGAGTGCCCAGGGCTTGTAAATTCAAATGCTGCTGGTGGACTTGCAGCACTGGTTGTGCCACCCACAGAAGCGGCCTAGTAAAATGTGTCTAAGGTCTGCCATTGCAGAACCTGCGTGCAGTCTGGTACTGTCATGCTGACTGGGCAAGTGTACCCACTTTCCAGTCCCTAAACCTTCCCTTAACTTCATATTAGTCACCCCTATGGTAGGCCCAAGGGCAGGGTGCATTGTAAGCATAAGGTAGGACAAGCCCTGATGTGTGTGGCATGTCCTAATAGTGAATTACAACCATTTTAGTTTTTCACTATTGTAAGGCTACCTGTTCTCCATAGGCCAGAATGGGCTGTTAGAATTGTTACATCCTATGATCCTAACAGACCCAGGGAACATGGTAGAAAATCGAGTTTAGTATGCCTGAACTCAGAATAATAAAATACATCTTTTAGTAAAGTTTATTTTAATATTCTGTGTTTGCAAATACCACTTTTAGAAAGTTGGTATTTGCTTGCCTAACCATTTCAGCCCGCCTCTGCTATGATGTGTATGTGCCTGTCTGGTTTGTGTGAGTGACAGGGCTGGGGAAACCCAGAGGGGCAGGGTTAGGTAGTCTGGTGGTGAATAGATAGATTGACATCCAGATGGGTGGGAGGAGTGCACCTGGACTCCGAATAGGGCTGTGCTCTGCCACCACAATGCTGGCTCCACCTCCTGTGGAGCGGCTGATGTCTCTGCCCTGCACCCTGAATAGAAAGGCAGAGTCATGTCAACAAAGTGCTCAAGAACTGGTTTGGACTGGACAAAGGCCCCTCTACCCCAGAGGAACAAAGGAATTAGGGGTATAAGTATTGGGACCCTGCTCCCAAGAAATTAGATCCTGTTTGACAAGAAGAACCTCTGCCTGAGGAGAAGGAACTGGGAAAGCTGTAAGGAGGAGTACTGTCCCTGACCTGGGGGATTGGCCTGCAGTGGTTGCCTTGCTGCTGAAAGGAGAGGAGAAAATACTACAAAGACTTTATTTCAACTTGTGCTTAAAAGATCTCCAAGGGCTTGTGCTGAGCTTGCCCCCTGAACGAAGTCCCAGGACCAGTGGACTTCACCCACCAGCTCCCCAGAGTCTTTTGGAAGGGCCTGCTGCTGTTGTTGGGCCTTCTGAGGGACTGCGTGTCGCAAGGAGTTGGAAGCGCGACTCAGGAAGGAGAAGCGTGCCGCCGTCGGAGCTGTTGTCGTCGCATCTCGCAAAGGGTGTCGCCGCTGCAGCATCGCATCGAGCGAAAGCGTCTCGCATCATTCCGGAAGTGTCTCGCAACGCCGAAGAAGCGTGTCGCCATCGCAGCCATCGTAGCTGACGCATTGCACCGCATCAAGAGAAGAGTCTCGCATCGAGGAAGAAGCGCGTCACCATCGCAGCCATCGTACTTGTCGCATTGCACCGCATCAAGAAAAGCGCCTCGCATCCACAGAGAAGCGTGCTGCCGTCGGAGCTGCTGTCGTCGCATCGCGTAAAGGGGTGACGCCGCTGCAGCATCGCATCGAGCGGAAGCGCCTCGTAAATGTCGGAGAAGAGTGCCGCTGCCAAGGCCGCTGTCGTCGCATCGCGTAAAGGGGTGACGCCGGTGCAGCTGACGCATCGAGACGAGTCTTCTCGCAACATCGGAGAAGCGTAACGCATCTGGAAGATCTTCACGTCTTTATTTCTTTGCGCCAAAAACTTCATCGCATCCACATCGGTGCAACACTTTCGTTACCCTGCGTGTCGCATCTAAGGTACATTGACTTAAAGTCTCGCATTTAAGAACTTAAGACAACTAAGCAAACTTCTACCATCTAAAGTAACAGTATTGTGTATTTTTGTCGTTTAATGGTCTAGTGGTAACTCTATATAAAGAATCCTTATTTTTAATATAAAAACCTGTGTGGTGTCCATCTGTAGTGTTGTCACTTGGTTACTGTATGTGTTCACAAATGCTTAACCTATAACGCTCTGAGATAAGCCTTGTCTGCTCGTGCCAAGCTACCTAGTGGGTGAGCAGGGGTTATTTTAGGAGTGTAACTCCTTACCCTGACTAGAGGAAAGGTTCCCTGCTTGTCACAAGTACCTACCTGTGCCAACCAGAGAACCCGGATTCTAACATTGGTGGCAGTGGTGGGATTCTGGACTTGCATTTGTGACTCATGTACAGTAATTGGTGAACACTACTTAGTGAGTGCAGACCTTAAACGCAACCAATACGTGTTGGTAGATTTCTTTTGGGACTGTCTATTTTTGAGCACTGCCAAGCTTAACCATGGTGGAGAAAGCAGCATCCATAGTCTCTGTTAATACTGAATTTGAATGGGAAGAAAAGAAATTGGATAGCTACAAGTTATCACAGCTGAAATTCTTTTGCAAGAAATTTAATGTTTGCACTACTGGATGTAAAAACAAGGCAGAGTTCTACAAGGTGCTGAGGGCCTGGGTAGAAGCAAGGAATGCCACTGATGATAACAATGCAGAGGAGCAGCTGGATGGGCCAGTGGGTCCAAGAGGAAGGAGAACCCCTTCCCCTGCCGGTAGCAGTGTTTCTGGTAAAAGTCTATCTCCAGAGGAGTTGGCAGACAGGAAGGAAACCAGAGCTCATGAGATAGAGATGGCGGAACTAAATGGACAACTGGCAATGGAACAAAAAAGGCTGGAAATGCAAGAGAGAAAAATGGAAAGGGAGCATGAGTTGATCATGAGGAATCTTGACTTAGAGCTCGAGAGGCTTGAGGCCATGAGTGTCTCATCCCAGCAACAAGAAATGGGTGTAGCTCAGAGATTGAGCTTTGCTGAGTGGGAGGAGGAATCCAGCTCAGATGGTGGCAGCAATATTGAATTTTCTAGTGCAGAGAGAATAGTACACACACCCAGAGACATGGCACCTGACTTGAAGGAGGAGGTTAACATACACCAGGAGGTTCAAAGACATGAGGTAGCTCCAGTAGTGCGCAGTGTCCCTGCGAGGGATAGGGTAACTGGCGCAGGGGTTCATGGTCCTAGTAGTGGAAGGGACACTCTACTGACTCTAGATGAGAGGTGCAGGGAGAGAAGTTCCCCCAAAATTGAAGTCCTGGTATGTGAGTGTGAAGACCACCCAGAAGAGTGTGGGTTGTGTGACAGAGACAGTCAGATACTGTCTTGCCAGTCTCAGGAGAGGGGTGTGCAGTACGTGTGTGAGGCACTGGATGGTGAGGTGAAGGATAGTTTGGTTAACCCTGCTAGAGGGCTGTGTGATCCAATTGTGGGAGAGCATATTGTAAGTCCCTGTTTTCCAGAGCTATGCCAACACCTGTGGGAGAGTGAGTTCTCTGACCGCAGGGAGCTCACATTGGAGGCAGACCTTTTGGTGGAGTCCAGAGGGTCTGGAAAGGCATTGGGGAGTGATCCCCAGAGGAGTGGTTCAGGTATCTTCAAACCCAGTGTGGTGGAAGTGGCTCAGAGTAGCCCAACTAGGTCCTTTAGTAGTGAGAGGGGTCTAGGGCCTCACGTCCTGTCTTTAAGGGGAAGTAGTGAGAATGGGCTATTTCCCGGTAGTGCCCTACCTCAGTCTCAGAGCCTGGATGGTTCTTTAAGGGAACACCAGTGGGGAGCCTAGTCTGTCCTGAGGGGCTGCCCGTTGTGCGGGATCCCCTAGTGTCTGTTGAACGGGGAGTGTCTGTAAGCAGGCCTCCATCAGTTCTGGTGTCTGGCAGTACCGCTCCAGTTGGGAGGGTGCAGAAGTCCAGAGTGAGGGGTGAGAGGGGGAAAGAGTCCCCAGTGGAAGAACCAGTGGGTCAGGGGCCAGCCAGAAGGGCTGCGTCCCCAGTGAATGACCATGGTGACACCACTTCTGTCCTGGGAGATCTTCGTGCTCTGTCAGATGGACAGGGGTGGGGAGATCTGCGCCAGGCAGACTGTCACACGACACATGAGTTATGTGTCACCCTCAGGGGGGGGCATGCGTGCTCCCCGGGAAGTCCTGGTGCGCCAGGCGAGCGTTCAACCGCATGGGTTGGTCCCAGGGTTGGGAAGCCAGGTTCAGGTGTTGTCTGACCTGGAGGGTGGGACAACTGTAATCAGTGTCCTGACCCATGTTGCTTCTAGGGGTACCACTCCAGTTGGGAGTGTGCAGTACTCTGGAAGGGGGTGCACAGGGAGGGAGTCCTTGCCTCTGACCCCGGTGCAGCCTGAGGGTATAGACCCTAGGTTGGAGAGCCAGGTTCAGGTGTTGTCTGACCTGGAGGGAGGGACATCTGTAATCAGTGTCCCTAACAGTCTGTCTTCTTGGTGTACCACTCCAGGTGGGTGGGTACAGCCATCTGAAAGGGGGTGCAGAGGGAGGGTGTCCTCGCCTCTGACCCCCGCTCAACTGAAGGGTTTAGACCCTAGGTTGGAGGGCCAGGTTCAGGGTGTCCCCCCTGACCTGGGCGCCCAGTTGCAGGATAGAACCCCTGAACTGGTGGGCGAATTGCGCAGGACACCTGCCACAGGTGCCCTGGCAATTCTGGAAGGGGGTACCACTCCAAGTGGGAGGGTACAGAGCCCCAAGGAGGAGGACCGGGTGTGGGAGATGCCACCCCAGTTTTTGGTCCAGCCGCCGGGTACAGGCCTGGGGCTGGTGGGTCAGTGCCAGGATGTCATACCTGACCTGACAGGAGGGAGAATGGACAAAGGTTGCCAAGCACCTGGGGCTACTGCCCCCCGCTCCCTGGCGCCACAGAGGTTTGAGAGCCCTGAGAGGCATACGGCCTGGGCCTCATCCCTGACTACTGTCAGTGGCCACTGTAGCATTTTGCTGTCTGTCTGTTGGGACACACCTGTGAGCCAGTTAAGGTTAGGTGCTGCACAGGTGGTGTCCACGGGTGAGGAGAAGGGTTCCCCAGGGATTGGCTTGGTGGGCCCTGAGAGTATGGACAGAGGGATTCCAATAGGTTCAGATTGGCGTAGAACTGGAGTCTGCCCCTGCAGTTGTGGGCCAGGTCCTTGTTCTAATGCCCCAAGCAGGGAAGACCATCACGGTGGTGATTGGTCTGCCCTGTGTTTTGGCTGGAAGGGGGTAGTGTTGGACTTGGCCCTTTTTGCAGGGTCATCCCTAAACTTTTTGCCTTCCTCCTGCATTTTCTCTGACCTGTTGTTGGCTGTTTTATAACTCTGGGCACTTTACCACTGCTGTTCAGTGTTAAAGTGCATATGCTCTCCCTATGTGAAATGTATATGTTGGTTGGATTCCATGATTGGCTTATTTGGTTTACTGTCAGACCCCAGTAAAGTGCACCAGGAGTGCCCAGGGCTTGTAAATACAAATGCTGCTGGTGAGCTTGCAGCACTGGTTGTGCCACCCACAGAAGCGGCCTAGTAAAATGTGTCTAAGGTCTGCCATTGCAGAACCTGCGTGCAGTCTGGTACTGTCATGCTGACTGGGCAAGTGCACCCACTTCCCAGTCCCTAAACGTTCCCTTAATTTCATATTAGTCACCCCTATGGTAGGCCCAAGGGCAGGGTGCATTGTAAGCATAAGGTAGGACAAGCCCTGATGTGTGTGGCATGTCCTAATAGTGAATTACAGCCATTTTCGTTTTTCACTATTGTAAGGCTACCTGTTCTCCATAGGCCAGAATGGGCTGTTAGAATTGTTACATCCTATGATCCTAACAGGCCCAGGGAACATGGTAGAAAATCGAGTTTAGTATGCCTGAACTCAGAATAATAAAATACATCTTAGTAAAGTTTATTTTAATATTCTGTGTTTGCAAATACCACTATTAGAAAGTTGGTATTTGCTTGCCTAACCATTTTAGCCCGCCTCTGCTAAGATGTGTATCTGCCTGTCTGGTTTGTGTGAGTGACAGGGCTGGGGAAACCCAGAGGGGCAGGGCTAGGTAGACATGAAGACATGTGCAGTTGTATATATTCTGGCATTACTGATTCTATACTATGTTTCAGATGAGTGAGCTTGAGGGCTAGAGTATGTCCTGGCACGTGGTTAGAAACACCTGTGGTGGAAAGGTGAGCTGTGAGGATTTTGTCCAGAGTGTCGGCACTCTCCCTCTCCATCTCTTCCTTTCTCTCTCTAACACTCTTTCTCTTTCTCTTTTTCTTCCTTTCTCTCTCACTCTTTCTTTTGCTCTTCCTCTCTCTCTCACACTTGCTCTCCTTCTCTGTTTCTCTCTCACACTCTTTCTCTCTCTCTTCCTCGCTCTCACTCTTTCTCTCTTTTGGTCTCTCTTCCTCTCTCTCACTCTTTCTCTCTTTCTCTCTTTCTCTCTCTCTCTTCTTCTCTCTCTCACTCTTTATCTCTTTCTCTCTCTCTTTTGATGGGCGCATAATACACAATCTTATCTTACTTTTTGTCTTGCAGACTGTGATTCACAGATTGTCAAGGGATGATACGCCATGGCTGTACCTACTTTTATTTTGTTGTTTTGTATAAATAAAATGTTTTATATGTACATCCATAGATGACTATGATTCTCATTTGTCCAACCTCACATGCATCTTGATTTTTATAATTGTGCAACATCAGCCGATTTGTTACGTTCCAGACTTTGGAAGGTTGCTATCACATTTGTTTGTGGGGGGTGGACGGGGGGGCTCCGACTCCAAGCTTTTTTTTCTTTAGATGTTCATTTTCATAAACATTTTTTAAAGGGGAAAGGGGGCCGCATGGCCCCCCTCCCTGGCCACTCCTGGGCGCAGGGACCCCATCCCACAGGGCCTGGCCTCTCAGTTGGGGACCGTGGGGGGAGCCCCAATGTCCCTCCAGTCCCGCTGGCTCCCCGACCCTGGCAGAAGCTGGCATTGCTTTTGGGAAAAGGGAACAGCTAACATGCAGCTTCCCTTGCCCAAAAGCAATTCTCCTTCCTTTATTGAAGCGAGACAAGGTTTTTCTCCTCTTGCTTCAACAAATCAACAAAGCAAATCACGGTTTGCTATCACAGGGTGCCGGCCCTGGGGGGTGGCAGTCCCCAGTGCCATCAAGCGCTCCAGAAAGGGGGACCGCAAGGCCCCCTTCCCTCTATTTTCAAAGCCCCGGGGAGGAGGTTGTCCCTGGGGCTTCTGGGGGCCCGTGAGGCCCACCCTGCTTATTTAATTAAAGCCCCAGAGAGTGGCAATCCCTGGGACTTGGGGTGGCCTCGGAGGCCCCAGAACAATTACAAAACAAGCCGGTGATGATCCCCGGGGCTGCGAGAGGGCCGTGTGCCCTCCCATACCTAATTTACAATTTTAATGAGAGGTGGAGGTCCCCGGGGCTGCGGATGCCCCGCAGGGCCCCGCAATATAATTATACGTTTTCCCCCAGAACCTGGCCCAGCCAGGGGCTCATTTAAATGAAGTGGGGAGCCCCTGCTTCATTTTTTTTGTTTGTTCAGATTTGCGCTCCCAGCACGCATTCTTACGTTTTTTTAATTAAAAAAATTAATAATTTTTAGGCCTGGGTGTCCTTGTGGGACCCCCGTAAGGAGGACTAGGGGGTCAGGGTGTTTCTACCCTGTCCCCTTTGCTTCTCTTTTAACCTTTTTTCGACTGTTTTCTTGTAACTCGGTTCTACCGAGTCACAAGATGGCTGCCAATTCTTCCTGGTTTGCAGTGTTGGCAGCCAATCACAGTGAAGCTCGTGGTCGTGGCACCCAATCACAGTGAAGCGCACGCTCGGGAGGGTGTGCGAACCCACCACTGCCCCAGATATCTAAACTTTTATTTTTTTAATTTCTCAGCAACTACTGAACGGATTTACACCATTTAAAAAGAAAGACGATTTCTGAATCAAGCACTACCTTTTTGCCAAATTTGGTGTAATTCCTTTCAGCAGTTCGGGCTGTAGCCTGTAATAACATTTCCTATGGAAAATAACATGGAGGAAACACTTTTTTCTCAGCCCCCGCTTGACGAATCACCCCCAAACTTTCAGGATGGGAGCTGACCTGGATAGACGTTTTTTTTGGAGAATTTTACAAACATTCGTCAAACAACGCCAAAGTTATTAGCAAATCAAAAAATACTTTTACTATGGAAACTAGGTTCTAACTATAAATATATTCACTGAAAAAAACATAGGTTTCAGGAGCGTTATAGTTAGTTGGACATTTCACTCATACAAAACCATAGAAATTCCCCCGTTATAGTTAATTCAGCTAACTATAACTCGCGCGCCCGCAATGCACTGTTGATGACGTCACATATTACATCACTGATGACATGGTCAGTGACATCACTGATGACATCACTGATGACATCTCAAATGACATCACTGATGACATCATCCTTGTGATAGAGTGGCAGACCTCCTCTCACCCTAAAATAACCTTTGATTCACACACTCAAAAATACAAACTAACATTTATAAAACAATGGACATACCAAAACCAGTTACAACACACCTATTTAGTAATTCCAAGATCTACACACACATCCACTCATTCACCAACAGTTCCTATACATTCACTCATACATGTAGTTACTTATCATATGTACTCATACACCTATACATCCTGTTACACACCGCCACTTATCCATAGAGTTACTCACACACATAGTCACACATGCAAACAAAGTATCAAACATCCATTTACTTGCATATACAGTTATACACACACTACCACACTTACTTCTACAGAAACTTAGACATACTTATTCTCTTAAACAATCACTTATAGAAACACCTACTTGTTTGTAAAGGAACTCTTCCAATCTCTCACTCTCACATATACTCACTTATATACACCAATACTCACATATACTAGTTTAAAACATATGTAGTTACTCATAAAGACACTATTTAGACAGTCGTTCACTCACTAACACACCCATACACACACTCATCCACCTACACAGTCCTGCACACATGCTGTCTTCAACACATACAGTGAGTCACTCATTCATGCATCTATGCACTAAGTAATACCCCCACCGAACCATACAGACACTCAGACACTCATACTGATACTCAAAAAACCAACTAATAACCCATATAGACACTCATGTAGCTACTCACCAACCCATGCAGCCACTTATATACAAAGTGAGAGACTGTTACAGATATTTACATATTTAAACATTACTCACTAACCCATGTATTCACTAAGATACACTTAATCAGTCAGTTATACAATCAATTTTACAAAAAAAATCATGCATTTAGACACTTATATACCCATTTATTCTTCCATCGACCTTGAGATATACATATATAAAACATATTTAATTTTCAGAAAAACAAACATTCACTTGATGATGTCATCAGTGATGTCATTTGAGATGTCATCAGTGATGTCATGAGTGATGTCACTGACCGTGTCATGAGTGATGTAATATGTGATGTCATCAGCAGTACATTGCAGGCGAGCGAGTTATAGTTAGCTGAACTAAGTATAACGAGGGCATTTCTATAGTTTTGTACGAGTGAAATGTCCAACTAACTATAAAGTGCCTGAAACCTATGTTTTTTTCAGTGAATATATATATATATTTATTATACTATGTATACATGTGAAAATGTCTCGGTCCGCCTGTTTGCCACGGAGGCACAGAAAAAATGGGTGGAACTGACGTCAGCACGCCGAAGAGGTCCTCCTATGGTTCCGATGATGTCATACGGTGTCGCGAGCGGAGCTGTGCTGTTATGACGTCTTCGTCAACGTGGGGGAGCTAGGAAAACATTTCTGTGGAATGTTTGTGCAGGGGATATTCACCTAAGTGTTCAGGCTAGTCCTTTGGGAGCAACTGTTTATGCTGCCACTCCAGAAACCGAAACCAGTGATCTGAGGGCAGAGGCCCTACAGATGGCACACGAGGTGGGGTGCCCAGTCGTGTGCACCAGCGGGGCAGCGAAGTGACAAGCACCACAACCCACAAAAAAGTAATGAGGGCACTGAATAACACAGGATCTTCTCTTTGTATCTGTCAGGAACAACAAAGTTAAAATGCCCTAGTACCAAAATGTAGAATTAGTGCTACAACGGTCTTCAAGAGGACCTGCAATGCCGCTTCTGCCTCCCGTACCCTGGAGGCGGCACATGGGTCACATGGTACGGTCATACTGCGGTGGGACGCACATTTGTTGACCTCTCATGGCACTGCTCCACACTTCAGGGAGGACGCTTTCCATTAGCTATGTTTTCTGATGACGTGTTGCGCCGGCCCCATCCAACAACAGAACTCCTTTAGATCCAAACAGACTCTTCCACTTTCACACCGAAAGTGAAACCAGGCCACGCGGACACTTTCACAATACAACAGCTGGGAATGCACTTTTCGGTAAAAAAAACACATTCCTTCCTCCTAATTAATCAAATAAACGTCTCACTGAAGAACAGGGGCCAGCTTTGATCGGTAAACAGCCGTTACAACGACTTTTTTACTTTGCGATACAATTACAACGCATGCATTACCACGCATGCGTTGTACATCGTGAAGTCATTACTATACATTTTGTTAGAACGCATGGTCATTTACCACGCATGCCTTTACAACAAATTTTGTTGTAAAGGTATGTATAGTAAATGACCATGCGTTCTAAAAAACATATAGACGATCCACGTTGTTGTAAGGAAACAGAGGCTGTTCCGTTTCCTCACGACGTGCACCGCCCCTCAGAGACAATGTGAAGCAGGAACCACGTGGAGAGAGGAACCATGGGGAGTGAGAGGTAAGGGGGATTGGGCACGGGGTGTTTTTTTCCTAAGGTTTAGGGTAGTACAGTGGTGTTTGGGTAGTGTAGGGGGTTGTGCTGGGGGTAGTGTTTTAGGGTTTAGGGTAGTGCAGTGTTGTTTGGGTTTGTGTAGGGGGTCGTGCTGTGGTAGTGTTTTAGGGTTTAGGGTAGTGCCGTAGCATAGGGGGTCGTGCTGGGGGTAGTGTTTTAGGGTTTAGGGTAGTGGAGTGGTGTATGGGTAGTGTAGGGGGTCGTGCTGGGGTAGTGTTTTAGGGTTTAGGGTAGTGCAGTGGTGTTTGAGTAGTGTAGGGGGTCATGCTGGTGGTAGTGTTTTAGGGTTTAGGGTAGTGCAGTGGTGTTTGGGTAGTGTAGGGGGTCGTGCTGGGGGTAGTGGTTTATGGTTTAGGGTAGTGCAGTGGAGTTTGGGTAGTGTAGGGGGTCGTGCTGGGGTAGATGTAGGGTTTAGGGTAGTGCAGTGGCATTTGGATAGTATAGGGAGTCGTGCTGAGGGTAGTGTTTTAGGGTTTAGGGTAGTGTAGTGGTGTTTGTGTAGTGTAGTGGGTTGTGCTGGGGTAGTGTTTTAGGGTTTATGGCAGTGCAGTGGTGTTTGGGTAGTGTAGGGGGTAGTGCTGGGGGTAGTGTTTTAGGGTTTAGGGTAGTGCAGTGGTGTTTGTGTAATGTAGGGGGGAGTGTTTTAGGGTTTAGGGTAGTGCAGTGGTGTTTGTGTACTGTAGGGGGTCGTGCTGGGTTATAGTGTTTTAGGGTTTAGGGTAGTGCAGTGGTGTTTGTGTAGTGTAGGGGGTCGTGTTTTAGGGTTAATTTAGTGTTTAGGGTAGTGCAGTGGTGTTTGGGTAGTGAAGGGGGCCGTACTGGGGGTAGTGTTTTAGGGTTTAGGGTAGTGCAGTTGTGTTTAGGTTGTGAAGGGGGTCGTGCTGGGGTAGTGTTTTAGGGTTTAGGGTAGTGC
This sequence comes from Triturus cristatus, assembly GCF_964204655.1. Taxonomy (NCBI): domain Eukaryota; kingdom Metazoa; phylum Chordata; class Amphibia; order Caudata; family Salamandridae; genus Triturus; species Triturus cristatus. Next base: position 707,460,324 of record NC_140587.1, on the reverse strand, counting down.
AGTGGGGTTTGTATAGTGTAAGGGGTCATGCTGGGGTAGATTTAGTGTTTAGGGTAGTGCAGTGGTGTTTGTGTAGTTTAGGGGGTCATGCTGGGGTAGTGTTTTAGGGTTTAAGGCAGTGCAGTGGTGTTTGTGTAGTGAAGGGGGTCATACTGGGGGTAGTGTTTTAGGGTTTAGGTTAGTGCAGTGGTGTTTGTGTAGTGTCGGGGGTTGTGCTGGGGTAGATTTAGGGTTTAGGGTAGTGCAGTGGTGTTTGGGTAGTGTAGGGAGTCGTGCTGTTGGTAGTGTTGTAGGGTTTAGGGTAGTGCAGTTATGTTTGGGTAGTGTAGGGTGTCGGCTGGGAGTAGGGTTTTAGGGTTTAGGGTAGTACAGTGGTGTTTGGGTAGTGAAGGGGGAAGTGTTTTAGGGTTTAGGGTAGTGCGCCCAACCAGTCACAATATCCATGGACAAAGGGGATCCTGACTTTTTTGAATGCTCCGCCAATTGAATCATTTGGGTCAAGGGCCCTACCACGTCCAAGACCTATCAATTCCTTTCTTGGGATCCCTAATATACTTGGAGAAAAAGGTACATAGTTTCTCATCAATTTCAGGCTTGTGTGCCACCTTCCCCTTCATTGAGGGCCTGGGGCATTCACCCCTCATCCGATTCCTGACCTCCCTTTCAAGGGGTTAATGGATTTTCCCCACCACATACTCTGCCACTTTGGTGTCAGGGGTCCACTCCGCCGACACAGGATGGTACATTTGGGTAGGCTCGAACATGTCCGAGTGGACCCCGTCCCCAACCCGGGCCTGAGAGCAGTGGGACTCTGGATGCCAGGGACGCCCCTCGAGTCCTTATCCTCATCGGAGGAGAAATTGTCCTCCGATACACACTCTCCCTCTAAGGGAAACCCGCTGTCGGGGTCTACAATAGTGGTGACAGCGTTGCAATTTTCTCCGGACTCCTCCTCCTCCTGGCAGGGTGCATGTTTTAGCGTTTGCGCACTCTAGAGGAAGGTCTCCGTAAGTTTATCAAATCCTTCCAAGTTATGCTTAACGGCCCTTTCATTCCCCATCTGGGAGCTACTGGGACCCGCCACCACCAGATCTGGGTCACTGAACACCCCAGGGATGCTTTTCGCTAGCTTATCAACCTGATCCCTAAAAGGAGCCAGCACCCTAGAAATAACCAGAGAGAGGGCTTGGTCCACTGCTGGAGGGAGAAGTTGGGGGCCATTCCTCCTCCACTTCCTGGTAGGAGGAGTAAAAGTGGTCTTCTGAAGAAGACATGATAGCAGAGGGTGTGAGCACAGAACAAATGCCCTTAAAATCCTTAAGGCAGACCCCTCGCCGGTTCTCCAACAGCTGGGCTTCCCCCGAAGCTGTTATAAGAATAGACTGAGGCGCAATACCAATTACCACCACCAGGTGACGCTGGTCACTAACGTGGCCGTGTGGGGAAATCATCGCCTAGCTGTGTCAAAATTAGGCGAGGGTTGGTCGGGAATCAAGCGGACACTAAAGGAGTGACCAGATTCCCAAACGCGTGTAAAGACCAGCGGGACCGCTCGACGGAGCTGCCTTGCTCAGACCAGACGCGCCTGACAGGATCTCACCGAGCGCAGAGCGGGAGAAACTGCGAGAGGGAGAATGCTCTCGGGCAAGAGCCTGCTGCACAGGGAATATGAAACAATGCCAAGGCAATAATGCTAATAACGTGCACAAGAAACCGCTATACAAACAGCAACAATGTCAGATTAAGCCAAGAATGTAAGGAATGCACTTAACTGACGAGCAGTGAAGAAAGAGGAAGCGGAAGGGACGTCACGATATTATATACGATGGACTTTGATATGATTGGACTATAGTTGCCTTGGAGACTACCCCCCTAATGGTTCATGGGTTATGTAGTCTTTTGTTTCATGACTGTTGTGTTACGTTTTCTTTGAACTGCTATGAAAATAAAGTGAGGAAAGATATGCATAATCCTCGCCTCCGTCCTGCCATAGAATTAATTAAACTTTATTCGATCTGATTTAGAAACATAGATCATAAAAATGTACATAAAAACAGTAAATCCTCTTTCCTAATACAATACAGTGAGAATTAATTAAAACTAGTAGGTAAAAACGGGTGTTACAAAGCCCGGTTCATAGCAACTTTTGGTTAACAGAATCGTAAAGTTCAATGTTTCGCAAGATCAATCTCATGTGATTCGTGCAAAATACGCAATAAGGGGTCCAAGTAAGATGTAAGGTTCCAATACCTGACCAGTCTGCACTATATAAAACTGCAGAAAAACTAAAAATAAAAAGTGTTTTGCACACTTCTGTCATTGGGCTATATGTGGGCTACATCTGGGTGATATTTGTAATACATTTGGGCTCTTTTTTCTCTGGTAAGTAAAAAACTGAAAGCATTTCCTACTGAGGAGACTGCAGTATATGGGGAAATTAGGTAACTTGATAACAAATAAGTCTCCCAAGATGAGAGACTTATTTGTTATGAAGTTTTCTAATTTCCTCATATACTGCAGTCTCCTCAGTAGGAAATGCTTTCAGTTTTTTACTTTGATTCCATCAAAAAGGCATTCAGATGTGTCACACATTAGCCATAAATTCAGAATGTTAGCACTCTAGTTGTTCATTAGATCACTGTAGTAAAGCTACTGCTCACCAGGGAGTTAACTGGAAGTCTACTGCTGGGATTGAAAGTGATTGTTTCAGTCTGCATGTCAGAATTTTCTAATGAAATAGAAGAGGATTTGAGATCACACTTAAAACATGCCCTACATTTTCTTTCTGCAGCACTAACCATAATTTCTATGGCAAAATGAACCCCCTCATTTTGTTCCTTTTTAAATTAAATGTTTTAACAGTTACCAGTTTATTCCAATCAAGAGGGCTTCAGGAGTTCCATAGTTTTGTAAGACTGTTAGCTATCTAGTTGTTCTTTAGAACACTCTGGGAAGCTGCAGTAGAACACAAAGGCATTAACTGACAGGCTGCTCCTGTTGAAATATAACAGGAAGATATTTGAGATCTCACTTACAACATGTCCTAATTTTTCTTTCTACAGCACAACCATAATTCCTATGACAAAATGAACCCCCTCATGTTGTTACTTTTTAAATTAAATGTTTTAAGAGTTACCAGTTTATTCCAATCAAGATGGCTCCAGGTGTGCCATACTTTTGTCATAAGTAAGGCTGTTAGTGCTCTCGTTGTTCTTTAGAACACTCTGGGAAGCTGCAGTAGAACACAAAGGAATCAACTGACAGTCTCTTCCCTTGTTGGATGTAGATGTACATGATTTACTGAGAATGACAGACTTCATTCTCACATGACTGAGAAAGATAATGTGAATTTACAGAAAATATGCTCTCATTTTAGCTTCAGTTTTCTCTCAAACATGATTCATGATATCCCAGCAGAAGGTTTTTCACAGGGTAAAATCACCTTAGAACACACCACAATTCCTGAAATTAGTATGGTACCATCAACAAGTGAATTCTAATGTAACTAAAGTTTGTTATCACCCTTTATAGTTCTCCTTTTGGTAACCCTTAAAATCTTCGATTCACTATAATGCATTTCAATGGGGTACTATCATGTATATTGGTCCCAAGATGGCTGCCAGCAAATCCAGGTTGAAGTGCTGACAGCCAATCAGATCTCATGATGAGATGTGTCGTTAGGCTCCGCCCAGATATTGAAACTATTTCTTTTTCTAATTTCTCATGAACTACTGAACAAATTTACACCATTTAACAAAAAGGGATCTTTCTGAACCAAGGACTACCATTTCACCAAATTTGGTGTAATTCCGTTCAGCAGTTCAGGCTGTAGCCGTGCTTAATGTTTCCTATGGGATTTAACATGGAGAAAACACGTTTTGGGACCCCCCTTTTTTCTCGGCCCCGCTTGCCGAATCACCCCAAAACTTTTAAGATAGGAGCTGACCGGAGCGCCCCACGAGTTTTGAAAATTTCGCGAAGATTCGTCAACCGACGCCAAAGTTATTGGGAAAAGAATGTTACAATTTTCCTATGGATAATAGGTCCTAACTATACCTACTGGCCACCGCAAGTAGGTGATATATATAGGTATATATATTACCTACTGGCAGTCGCCAGTAGGTAGTTATAGTTAGGACCTATTTTCCATAGGAAATCCGCAACATTCTATTTGGAATAACGTTGCCGTCGATTGATGAATCTTCGCGAAATTTTCCAAACTTTTGGCCAGCTCCAGTCTGCTCCTATCCTGAAAATTTCACGGTGATTCGTAAAGCGGGGGCCGAGAAAAAAGGGGGGTCCCAAAACACATTTTCCCCATGCATTTTCGCATAGGACCTGTTGACGCAGCTACAGCCCGAAGTACTGAACGGAATTACACCAAATTTGGCAAAGAAGTAGTCCTCAGTTCAGACTCGTGCCTTTTGCTTAAATGGTGTAAATCCGTTCAGTAGTTCCTGGGAAAATCAAACGTAAAATCACATATATATCTTACTTGTTTGTATGTTATCGTTGAAAATTGATAACGCGGCTTCCTCCCGCTCTCTTATTTCAGCAGCTGACTTATTTAACACAATCAACTTGTAGATTACTCTACGCGCGCAGAACCGCCAGTGTTCACAAGCACTGCAATGTGCGTGAATTGTTAGATTGTACTCACTGGCTTTCTCTTTTCCCCAGTCCGTGTAAACAAACGCTCACCTCAGCTCGTCCTCCGCACGCTTCGGGTCCTCCGACTCGAATCAGTGATATGGTCCTCTGCTGAGTAGCACTTCAAAATCCTTCAGGTTGCGATCCCGCTCTCCTGAATTAACGGCACAAGGGGGGGCAGTGGTATTCAAACACAGTCCACGAGCGATTGGGAACGCCCGCTGCTTCCAAACCAAAGGGCACGTCGAAGTATTGACCTCCTTGTGACGTTCCAAAGTAATTTGCCACACTTTTCAACAAAAGCAATCAACGCCGTGTCTGTGCGCATAATTAATTTAATGTCAGCTGAAATGCTAGACGCGTTTCGCCTGTCCCGCAGGCTTGTTCACTAGCAATCCAATAACATTTTCATCGATTTTTAACTGTGAATGTGAACGAGTCACGTGATAAACTACAACAATAGAATTAGACAAGGGACTAGTCGTTTTTATAATATAGCAGACAGGTTTTGCCGAAATGAATTTAAGTTAGTACTAAATCATGGTCTTAATTCATGAGACTATTTTTGGAGAGAACAATATAAAATTATTACTGTTCCAATTGGTAAATTACATAATAAAATTTATGACATTTAGCATGTTTACACAATGGGCTAAACCAAAATATGACCTTTGGGGTCTTAATTGCAGCCTAAACCCATATCGCATAGCATGAAACCATTATCGATCCAACGCTAGACATAATATAAAACATTTGCTCAAATGGCCACAATTTTATATTACCTATTAAGTTGGTTGAAACATTGTTCAGTTGGCGCCGATTGACAAATCTTCACGAAATTTTCAAAACTTTTGGCCAGCTCCGGTCCGCTCCTATCCTGAAAGTCTCAGGATGATTCGTGTAGCGGGGCCCGAGAAAAAAGGGGGGTCCCAAAATGTGTTTTCCCCATGCAATTTCCAATTGGACCTTTAGCCACAGCCACAGCCCGAACTGCTGAACGGATTTACACCAAATATGGCAAAGAGGTAGTCCTCAGTTCAGACTTGTGCCTTTTGCTTAAATGGTGTCAATCTGTTGAGTAGTTCCTGAGTAAATCAAAATCACATATATATCTGGGCGGAGCCTAACCACACATCTCATCGTGAGATCTGATTGGCTGTCAGCACTTCATCCAATAAGTGTTGGCAGCCATCTTGGGACCAATATACATGATAGTACCTCATTAAAAAGCATTGCAGTTAATAGAAGGTTTCAAGACTTTAGTTACATTATAAATCATTTGTTGATGGTACCATACTCATTTTAGGAATTGTGGTGTATTCTAAGGTGATTTTACCATGTGAAAAAGCCCTCTGCTATGATATCATGAATCATGTTTGAGAGAAAACTATTTTCTCATGCTTTTCCCACAGAGGTTTGGAAGGTGATCTATAAGCTAAACTGAGAGCATATTTTCTGTAAATTCACATTATCTTTCTCAGTCATGTGAGAATGAAGTCTGACATTCTCAGTAAAACATGTGCATCCAACAAGGGCAGTGGCTGTCAGTTGATTCCTTTGTGTTCTACTGCAGCTTCCCAGAGTGTTCTAAAGAGCAACTAGAGAGCTAACAGTCCTACTTATGACAAACGTATGGCACACCTGAAGCCATCTTGGTTGGAATAAAGTGGTAACTCTTAAAACATTTAATTTAAAAAGGAACAAAATGAGGGGGTTCATTTTGCCATAGAAAGTATGACTAGTGCTGCAGAAAGAAAAATTAGGGCACATTTTGAGTGACTTCTCAAATCCTCTCCTATTTCATTAAAAAATTCTGACATGCAGACTGAAACATGCACTTTCAATACCAGCAGCAGACTTCCCTGGTGAGCAGTAGCTTTACTACAGTGATCTAATAAGCAACTAGAGTGCTAACATTCTGAATTTATGGCAAATTTGTGACACATCTGAATGCCTTCTTGATGGAATCAAAGTAAAAAACTGAAAGTATTTCCTACTGAGGAGACTGTAGTAAATGAGGAAATTAGGAAACATCATAACAAATAAGTCTCCCAAAATGGCCACCAGAGACAAAAGAGCCCAAATGTAGCCCAAATATCACCCAGATGTAGCCCAAGTATAGCCCAATGACAGAATGTCCCAGAGTGTTCTAACGAACAACTAGAGCGCTAACAGTCTTACTTATGAGAAAAGTATGGCACACCTGAAGCCATCTTGAATGGAATAAAGTGGTAACACTTAAAACATTTAATTTACAAAGGAACAAAATGAGGGGGTTCATTTTGCCATAGAAATTATGATTAGTGCTGCAGAAAGAAAAATTAGGGCACATTTTGACTTCTCAAATCCTCTTCTATTTCATAAAAAAATTCTGACATGCAGACTGAAACATGCACTTTGAATACCAGCAGCAGACTTCCCTGGTGAGCAGTAACTTTACTACAGTGATCTAATGAGCAACTAGAGTGCTAACATTCAGAAATTATGGCAAATGTGTGACACATCTGAATGCCTTCTTGATGGAACCAAAGTAAAAAACTGAAAGTATTTCCTACTGAGGAGACTGCAGTAAATGAGGAAATTAGGAAACTTCATAACAAAAAAATCTCCCAAGATGGCCACCAGAGACATAAGAACCCAAATGTAGCCCAAATATCACCCAGATGTAGCCCAAGTAAAGCCCAATGACAGAATGTCCCAGAGTGTTCTAACGAACAACTGGAGCGCTAACAGTCTTACTTGTGACAAAAGTATGGCACACCTGATGCCATCTTGATTGGAATAAAGTGGTAACACTTAAAACATTTAATTTACAAAGGAACAAAATGAGGGGGTTCATTTTGCCATAGAAATTATGATTAGTGCTGCAGAAAGAAAAATTAGAGCACATTTTGACTTCTCAAATCCTCTTCTGTTTCATAAACAAATTCTGACATGCAGACTGAAACATGCACTTTGAATACCAGCAGCAGACTTCCCTGGTGAGCAGTAGTTTTACTACAGTGATCTAATGAGCAACTAGAGTGCTAACATTCAGAATTTATGGCAAATGTGTGACACATCTGAATGCCATCTTGATGGAACCAAAATAAAAAACTGAAAGTATTCCCACTGAGGAGACTGCAGTAAATGAGGAAATTAGGAAACTTCATAACAAATAAATCCCCCAAGATGGCCACCAGAGACAAAAGAGCCCAAATGTAGCCCAAATATCACCCAGATGTAGCCCAAGTATAGCCCAATGACAGAATGTCCCAGAGTGTTCTTAAGAACAACTAGAGCGCTTACATATGACAAAAGTATGGCACACCTGAAGCCATCTTGATTGGAATAAACTGGTAACACTTAAAACATTTAATTTAAAAAGGAACCCAATAAAAATTTTCTCCCCCCTCTTGAAGAACTGTTGCCTCTTCCAGAGACAAAAGAGCCCAAATGCAGCACAAATATCACCCAGATGTAGCCCACATGTAGCTCAATGACAGAAGTGTGCAAAACACTTATTTTTTGTGTATTTGCAGTTTTATATAGTGCAGACTTGTCAGGTATTGGAGTGCTTTACATGAGCATTGGTTACATCACACAAGATCAAATTCATTTTGGTTGTATACATGGGGAGATTAAATGATTTGACCAGAATCACAGAATGTTGAGCTGAAGCAGAAACTCCAACCTGGCTCCCCAGTTGCAAAGTCTGCAGCTCTGGAAGTAACACCACATCCTCTCCCCTAGGTGCAACATTTATTCAAGTGGTCAACTGGATAAAAAAACATAAAGATTACAAATAATTTAAAAGTTCTTTGTCGCTATTTGAAAACTCAGAAAATATGTCCTCATTTTAGTTTTTTAGAGCACTAACCATAATTTTGATGCAAATAAGACCCTCTCATATGTGTAATTTCTAAAGGAAATACTCTAGGTATTACAGTTTTGGTTACATCAAGATGACGTCAGGCGTTCCACACTTTTGTAATAAATATAGAATGTTAGCAATCTAGTTGTTTATTGGGATACTGTTGAGAGGCAGAGGCCAGGGGCATGGACTCTGAAAATTGAAGGCAGGTAGGAGGGTGCAGAGGCAACAATTTGACCACACTGGGCAGGCAGGAAGGGCAGTGGCAGCACAACAAACTATGGAGGGTAGTGGAAAGGGGGGTAGGGGCAACAAACCAACAATACAGGACTGGCAAGAGAGGCTGTGGCAATATAATAGACCATTGTGGGCAGAAGGAAGAGGCAGTGGTAGTACAACCATACATGCCAACAGACCCGTTTCAGCCAGGAAACGTCCAATGTTTTTAAGCTCAAATGGGCTTTATTTGTTCTGTCTCCTGTCTACAATTTCCTCTTTTTCAATGTAAGTATGGTATATTGGATCATGGTAGGCAGGAGGAATTGGGGTAGGGACATGGACTCTGATAACAAGAGGACAGGAGGGACATGGAGAGGTGCACCAAACTGACCCTACAGGGCAGGCATCAGGGTTTGCAGCAGCACAATACACGACACAGGGCATGCGGGACGGGAGTGCAGCACAACAATTCATAGAAAGCAATAGGGAGGGGACAGGCCAATGCACATGGACAACAGAGAACAGAGGGGAAAGAGGCAATGATAGCTAGCTGACCATAATGGACAGACAGGAGAGAAAGCTGCAGCATAACAGACCATAAAGGGCAGGAGGGACGGATCAGGGGCATTACAATGGAACAGACAAGCCAGGAGGGAGGGAGTAGGGGTCTGCACATGTAAACAGAGGGCTGGGGGCAAGGGGGCAGGGCAGGAGCGGCAAGATAGCCATGGAGGTCAGGCAGGATGGGCACTAGAAGCAAGACACACCATGGAGAGCAACAGTGAGACTATGATGGCATACACACAGACCATGGAGGGAAGGTGGGAGGGGGTCAGGGGCAGCTAGCTGACCACACAGGGGAGGTGGGAGGGGCCGTGGCAGCACAGAAGACCATGCATGGCAAGCGGAAGGGTTAGTGGCAGCACAATGGCTATGATTGGCAAGAAGGAGGGTGCAGGGGCATGCACAAAGGACCATAGAGGATAGAAGGGAGGGTCAGGACCTGGGCACAGACAAGAGAGTTCAGGGGAAGGGGCCTCACAACAGACCGCGCAGGGCAGGCAGGAGGAGAAGTTGCAGCACAGCAGACCAGGGAGGGCAGAAGGGTGTGGCAGTAAAATGGACCATGGAGGACAGGAGGAAGGGGATAGGGGCATGGCATGTGGACAGGCAGGGTGGAGGTGGCAGGGACAGCTTACAGTCATCTGACAATGCTAGGCAGGTGGGAGGTGAGTGGCAGCTCAACAGAACACTCAGAGTAGATAGGAGTGGCAGGTCCATGGAACATGGTGGGCAAAAAGGATGGAGCAGGGGCATGCACAAAGACATCGGAGGGCAGGGGGAAGGAGAATAGGGGCAGCAAGCTAAGCACAGAGGCTAAGCAGGAGGTCAATGATGGGCCATAGAATTGGGCAATGGAGGTCAGGAGGAGAGGACTGGTACATCATGCTAAATGGAGGGCAGTGGCAGCACATCAGACCATGCATGGCAGGAGGGAGGAGGCTACTCCATGGATTCAGACAACAGAGGATAGGGAGGAGGTGGATGGGGCAGCAAGCTAACTGTTCAGAGAAGGTGGGTATTAGGAACCTTATTGTTTTTAAAATGTGTGTCTGTGCGAACTACTTAAAATATGAACAAGTATGCAGCATAATCTCACTTTTATTCAGGAAGAAGAGGACGTTGGTGATTGTGACTCCGGGCTCACTTGGCAGAAACACCCCCTGACCCTCCACCCCCCATCGCAAAATGTAATGCCCGTGAAAAGGGTAGGTGGACGCAGTGTTATATAGAACATAGTCCTCAGAGCACGATTGAAAATGAAAACTAGATATAGTATATGGTATAAACTATGCACCAAAAAGTGTGATATAAGATGAACCGAGGTGTGAAATATAATATGCAACGTTGCATATGCACTGTGACAAAGATATGGATCCCAGATTGTAATATGTATGGCATAGCGCTGTGCGTTATAACATAGGCATCGAGGAAGGCACGTTAGATGGGGCAATATAACCCGTGCGAAGGCAAGTGTGGCATGACATATTCACGGGGTGGTGTTACAGTGCACATGGGTTAGAGAGTGTCATAGCATACGCACTAGCTGGTGGAATACAACACAGAGGTGTGAGGCACTCGGCGGGCACTTGTGAGTGTAACACAGCATTGGGCTCAGCCAGGAGCACGCTGTGACTCTCAAGTGAGGTTTGTCTCCTTTCCAGAGAGTAAAATAAAAAGTATTACACATCCGGTGGTGGATGTGTGTTTTATTAACCGTGAGGGGGGTTTCTTGCATAGTTTGGTCGAATTTTTGTCGAATCCCCTTTGAGTGGCTTGGTGTGCGTGTATATTAAATGTGCCCGTCAATAGCTATCCATGTTTGTATAAATAAACGACAAGGGTGTCTACTTGGAGAGTACCCACTGGCGGGGGCGCCGGGATTAGGCACGGTAGGGCGTCAGACACGTCAGAGCTTCACTAGCGGTGTAAATACATTCCATGTGGATTTATTCTATGCATAGTCGCCTTTTAATGAATATCACACAAATCGTCATGGTGATAGGTACATACGGTTTGTCCAGCACGTCCTAGGTGGTTCTATAAATATATCTTTTTAAAAAAAAAAAAAAAACAAAGGCCGGCCCCGGGGTTAGGGTCCCCGGGGCCATAAGTGGCCTGAGGAGGGGGGAAACGCAGCCCCCTTCTAAAGAATTAAAAAAAAAAAAAAAGGCCATGACCCGGGGGTTGGGGTCCCCGGGGCCGATTAAGGCCTTGGGAGGGCCAAATTAATTTTTTTCAACAAAAAAAATTAGGGTGCAGGCCCTGGGGGATGGGGTCCCCAGGGCCAGTAAATTAGAAAAAGAAAGGGGGCCACACAGCCCTCCTTCTTAAAAAAATAAAATACATAAAAGACCGGCATCGCGCTGGAGGCCACGCCCCCTCCTTGCAGCACTCTGCAAACGCGCCCCCTGGCCAGTTGTAAGTTGGGGAATTAATTCCCCTTCAATACTGAGGGTCCCTGAGGGCCAACTAGCCCAACAGGTATCTCCAGTATGTGCCAGGGAGCTGCATTGCAGACAGGTGTTCTGAGGCCACGCCCCTTTTTACACCTCTATGCCACACAGCTCTGTGGCGCTTACTGGAGGTACCTAGTGGGCTAGTTTGACCCTAGGGACCCTTAGGATTCAAGGGGACTTAATCTCTCAACTTAGAACGGCCACAGGGCACGTTTACACAGTGGTGAAGGGAGGGGACGGGGCCTGAGGTGACGTGTGCAAACACGCCCTGTGGCGCTTTTTAAATTGGGGAAATAATTCCCTTTCAAATCTGACGGACCCTGGGGGAAAACTAGCCCACCAGGTGCTTCCAGTAAGCGCCACTGCTCTGCGTTGCAGAGAGGTGGTGCAGGCCGTGCCCCTTTTTACACCTCTCTGCAATGGCACTTACTGGACGTAATTAGTGGGCTATTTTTCCCCTAGGGTTCCTCAGGATTCAAGGGGACTTAATCCCCCAACTTAAAAAATGGCCACAGGGAGTGTTTACACAGTGGGGAGGGGAGGGGCTGGGGCCTGAGGTGACGTATGCAAACACGCCCTATGGCGCGTTTTAAGTTGGGGAAATAATTCCCCTTCAATCCTGAGGGCCCCTGGGGGCTAACTAGCCCACCAGGTGCTTCCAGTAAGCGCCACTGAGCTGCGTTGCAGAGAGGTGGGTAAGGCCGTGCCACTTTTTACACCTATCTGCAACGCAGCTCTGTGGCACTTACTGGAGGTACCTAGTGGGCTAGTTGGACCCTAGGGACCCTCAGGATTCAAATGAACTTAATCTCCCAACTAAAAACGGCCACAGGGCGTGTTTACACAGTGGTGAAGGGAGGGGACGGGGCCTGAGTTAACGTATGCAAACAAGCCCTGTGGCGCGTTTTAGGTTGGGGAAATAATTCCCCTTCAATCCTGAGGGACCCTGGGGGGCAACTAGCCCACCAGGTGCTTCCAGTAAGCGCCACTGCGCTGCGTTGCAGAGAGGTGGTCTAGGCCGTGCCCCTTTTTACATCTCTCTGCAACACAGCTCTGTGGCGCTTACTGGAGGTACCTAGTGGTCTAGTTGGACCCTAGGGACCCTCAGGATTCAAGGGGACTTAATCTCCCAACTTAAAACGGCCACAGGGCATGTTTACACAGTGGGGAAGTGAGGGGACGGGGCCTGAGGTGACGTGTGCAAACACGCCCTGTGGTGCGTTTTGAGAGGTAGTTTTAATCCCCTGCCCTATTATATACTAGGGGCTTACAGAGGAGGTCATGCTGATCACAGGGGGACCCCAACGCATAGTGTTCCCTAGTGTATGTAGGTGTTTTCACTGTATTCTGAGTGTCTTTTAACATAGCACTGGATCTAGGACTGGTTAGTCAGACTCAGTTACCACCAGTATCCGTCTGAAAAAGTTGAGGGTACAGGATGATTTTGCAACAAGGCTTCTTTCTGCTCTTCTGTTTGTTCTTTCTGCACGTTATCCTTCTTCCTGCACTTTTCTTCGTCTTTGAGGACTTCTGTTGCTTCTTTCTGCATTTCTTTTTTTTCTTTCTGTGCGTTTTTTCTTCTTTCTTCACGTGTCCTATCTCTGTACGCATAGTTAGAAATTAGCATTTAAAAAACCTTTGAAATTCACTGAAAAAACCATAGGTTTCAGGCACGTTATAGTTAGGAATTAGCATTTAAAAAACCTTAGAAATTCACTGAAAAACCATAGGTTTCAGGGGCGTTATAGTTAGCTGGTCTTTTCACTCGTACAAAAGCTTTGAAATTCCCCCGTTATAGTTAGTTCAGCTAACTATAACTCGCGCACCCGCAATGCATTGATGATGACGTCACATATTACATCACTCATGACATGGTCAGTGACATCACCCATGACATCACTTATGACATCTCTAATGACATCACTGATGACATCATCCTTGTGATAGAGTCGCAGGCCTCCTCTCCCCCTAATATAACCTTTGATACACACATTCAAAAATAGAAACTAAAATTTTCAAAACAATGGACATACCAATATCAGTTACAACAACCTATTCAGTAATTCTAAGATCCACATACACATCCACTCATTCACCAACAGTCCTATACAGTCACTCATACATGTACTCACTCATCATATATACTCATACACCTATACATCATGTTACACAACGCCACTCATCCATAGAGTTACTCACACACATAGTCACTCATGCTAATAAAGAATCAAACATCAATTTCCTTGCATATACAGTTATACACACACCACCACACTTACTTCTACAGAAACTTACACATACTTAGTCTTTTAAACAATCACTTATAGAAACACATACTTATTCATACTTTCAATCTCTCACTCTCACATATACTCACTTATATACACCAATAGTCACATATACTAGTTTAAAACATATGTAGTTACTCATAAAGACACTATTGAGACATTCATTCACTCCCTAACACACCCATGCACACACTCATCCACCTATACAGTCCTGCACACATGCTGTCTTCAACACATACAAACAGTGAGTCACTCATTCATGCACCTATGCACTACGTAATACCTCCCACCGAACCATACAGACACTAAGACACTCATACTGATACTCAAAAAACCAACTAATAACCTGTATAGACACTCATGTAGCTACTTACCAACCCATGCAGCCACTTATACACAAAGTGAGAGACTGATACAGATATTTACATATTTAAACATTACTCACTAAGCCATGTATTCACTAAGATACACTTAATCAGTCAGTTATACAATCAATTTTTCAAAAACAAATCATCCATTTAGACACTTATATACCCATTTATTCTTCCATCGACCTTGAGATATACATATATAAAACATATGTAATTTTCAGAAAAACACACATTAACTGGATGATGTCATCACTGATGTTATCAGTGATGTCATTTGAGATGTCATGAGTGATGTCACTGACCATGTCATGAGTGATGTAATATGTGACGTCATCAGCAGTGCATTGCGGGCGCGCGAGTTATAGTTAGCTGAACTAACTATAACGGGGGAATTTCAATGGTTTTGTACGAGTAAAAAGTCCAGCTAACTATAACGCCCCTGAAACCTATGGTTTTTTCAGTGAATTTCTAAGGTTTTTTAAATGCTAATTCCTAACTATAATGTGCCTGAAACCTATGGTTTTTTCAGTGAATATATATATATATATATATATATATATATACATATATACATATATACATACAGGGGGGCAACAGCACATTACAAATCACTTGTATAAGAATTCCTGCGAGTGCCGTCCTTCATATGCCAGTGTAATGGTTTGGTAAAGTGGAGAAATACATATTTATATATTTTTTTACTTTCTTATGATATTGTCTGCCTTTAGCACTTTTCTAGATATGTACCCTCCTTTTTAGCTGAACTTCAGATTCGCCTCTCATTTATATATACTTTTACAAATTAGTTATATTATAATTTTACACACATTTTTAAACTAAATCACGGCCGTGATTTAGAAGGATCTAGGCACTTTATGATTTCAGCAGCACTAGCACTTTATGTCAAATTCATGGATGTATGCCCACTTGGGCTGGACATGCTTTGTTCGCTCTATATAGCATTAGCAATTATGTGCATATGTAAACAGGATATAAACAGGAGCTATGGTATTTTACCACTATGAGTGACCTTCAGAGGAGCTATAGTGATCAGAGAATCAGGATATGTCCCTGGCAGGTTATTAATGTTCTTAAGATTTATTTTATATTTTATACGGTGTCTTATTGCATTTTATCCATGTTCTTAACAACTTTAGCTCGATCTGAGGAATGTCAACACATTAAGGTTATTTAGATTCTATCTCTATGGATTTTATCTGATGTTAACCATGTGTTTTTATGTGCCAAATATTTATACCATTTTATGAATATTTATCATTAGCACATTTTCTCTTTTTTGTACATATTTATTTTTATTTTATCCAAAAGAATCATATTTATGCTATATTGTAACAATATATTATATTGTAACAAGTCTTCAAAAAACTACAAAGAGTACCTTGTTTATTTCCATCATGTATTGATATCACGTGTGTTTACCAGGCACTTGCATATTAAAAATGAAATAATGTCTCCGTTTCGTGTCATGTGATCAAGGCCTCGTTGGAGGCTGAAACGCGTAATGGCAGAGGTGCGGGAGTTTTCCAAATAAACCAACTTTGCACTGACCCTGGGTCTGCCTTTTCGTCCTTCTGATTGTCTGGTGGCGGAATCCTTTGGATATATATATATATGTGATCAAGGCCCTCCGGGGCTGAAACGCGTAATGGCTGTTGTTGTTCTGTGGAACTAAATAAAACAATTAATTAGCGCGAATTCCGTGGTCCGTGCTCCGTTTTTACGTCCAAACGGCGGGAGGAGAAAGGAGAGTTGTTGGATATATATATATATATATATATATATACATATCTCCCAATCCCCTGCAAAAATCCAAAGGATGACGACGCCTTGTCCTGGCTCAGACTAGTTTATTGTACAGTCAGCCTGTATATATATATTCGCCACACTTTTCAACAAAAGCAATCGACGCCGTGTCTGTGCGCATAATTCATTTAATGTCAGCTGAAACGCTAGACGCGTTTCGCCTGTCGTGCAGGCTTGTTCACTAGCAATCCAATAAAGTTTTCATCGATTTTTAACTGTGAATGTGAACGAGTCACATGATAAACTACAACAATAGAATTAGACAACAGACTAGTAGTTTTTATAATATAGCAGACAGGTTTTGCCAAAATGAATTTAAGTTAGTACTAAATTATGGTCTTATTTCATGAGACTATTTTTGGAGAGAACAATATAAAATTATTACTGTTCCAATTGGTAAATTACATAACAAAATGTATGACATTTACCATCTTTACACAATGCGCTAAACCAAAATTATGACCTTGGTGGTCTTAATTGCAGCCTAAACCCATATCACATAGCATGAAACCATTATCGATCCAACGCTAGACATAGTATAAAACATTTGCTCAAATGGCCACAATTTGATATTAACTATTAAGTTGGTTGAAACATTGTTCAGTTGTGCGATACCCACAATTAAGCCCCAGTGAGCCAGTCACAAAATTAATTTAAAACCCGTATGCACATATATTTAACCTTATATTTATTCAATATTCAAAGTCTGTGTCTAAAGTGCTCAAATATAAACAAAAGTTAAAATCAAAAGAGAGTTGGGGGAGACCTATAAGTGAGTATGGAGGTCTTCTTCCATGTTTAGACCATCTGGAGTCTTGGTATTAAGCTTAATGATATAGCTGGATTCAGGTTTACGCAGTTTCTTTTCCCGGTCACCACCCCTTATATTTAAAGGGACAGCATCGATTACAAAATAAAAAAGACCTTCAGCATTTTTGGTGTGGTGCTGTTCAAAGTGTCGAGCCACGGGGTAAGATTTATCCCCATTCTTAATGGCACGTAGGTGTTACAGCACCCTCTTATGGACAGGAAGGATGGTGCTGCCCACGTACTTCAAGCCACATGGGCATTGAAGTACATAGACAGCATAGTCTGTTTTACAGGAAAATTGTCCCTTAATTTGTTGATGAGATTTCTGAGCAAAGCCTAATGGAAAACTGGTGGTGTTCTTTCCAAACACACACGCCTTGCATTTTAGGCATTTGATAAAACCATCCTTTCTACTCAACCATGAAGTGGTCGGTCTTTTCTGAATACTACTGGGTAGTATGTTACTGACCAGCGCTTGTTGAAGAGATCTAGCTTTTCTAAAAGTGAACTGCGGTCTTCTTTAAATAAGTTTACCCAGAACCTGGTCATTACGAATGATATGCCAGTGTTTGTAAATGATTGTCCTAAGCTCTCCTTGCTGATTATTATAAGTAGTGATAAATCTACACTGGTTAGTGTCCGATTGGACTGCTTTAGCTGGTTTACTGTCTTTTTTTAAAAGTATCTGTTCCCTGGTATTCTTCTTTGCTTTGTAGATAGCTTCATTTAGACATGATTCAGAATAACCTCTGGCTAGAAAGCGAGATCTAAGGCATGCTAACTCCGCCTCCAAATCATTCCCACTACAACAATTGCGCATGGCCTTAAGGCACTCCCCATAGGGGATACTTTATACCAGTTTCTTTGGATGGAAACTCGTAGCATGTAATAACGTGTTCCCATCAGTAGATTTCCGATACAACTTAGTCTGTAGTTTACCATCATTTACATACACTGTAAGGTCCAAGAAATTAACCTCTGATGTACTAATCACACTAGTTAATTTAAAATTCAAGTCATTAGTTTGGAGTTTTTTAATAAACTCCTTAGCACTCTTTTCAGTGCCCCTCCAGACTACAAAAAGGTCATCAATATAACGACTCCAGTGTACTATACTATTCTGCCACTCAGCATGCCATAGCGTTTGGATCACCTGCTCCTCCCACCAGCCCATATGCAAATTAGCATAGCTGGGGGCGAAGCAGGTGCCCATCGCTGTTCTGCATATTTGGTGATATAGCTCACCATTAAACAAGAAAAAATTGTTCTCAAGGCAGATGGTAATCATCTTGAGTAACATTTGTGTATGGTGCCTAAATTTACCAGGACGATTCCCTAGAAAATATTTACAGGCATTTATGCCATCTTTGTGGCGAATACTAGTATAGAGATTGGTAGCATCTATGGTCATCAGCAAGAAATCAGCCTCCCACGGAACATCATACACTTTACGTAGGAAGTCACCTGTATCCAAGATGAACAAAGGTAATTGCTTAACAAGAGGGCATAAAAATGAATCTACATATTTTGAAGTATGTTCAAAAGCACTCCCTATGGCCGAGATAATAGGATGGCCAGGGGGATTTAGAATATGTTTATGGATTTTTGGGATAAGGTAAAGAACTGGAGTGGTAGGATTACTGATTTTTAAAAAGAACATTTCATCTTTACCTAGTAAACCTTGACGATTCCACTCCATCAATGAGGCATTATATGATGAATAGCAACTTTGCATAACATCTTCTTTAACCTTGACTTAGTTTAACCTGTTATTAAGTTGTTTATATGCCTCTGTTAGGTACTGTTGTTTACCCCAAAGAAACACATTGCCCCTCTTGTCAGCATTACGAACAATACAGTTGTTATCACTTCCTAATTTGTCTACCAGATTATAATAATCTTTAGACTGTTGGGTGAATGGCTTTTTCTTTGCATTTAATGATTTACATAGGTTTTTAACTTCATTGACTACCAACTCATTGAATATATCCACAGAGTCTTTAGCTGTTATAGGAGTAAACTTTGAAGTCGGTTTGAAATTGGTCAGTGTTTCAATGTTGATATCGATTCCTTCTCTCTGGGCCAATGTCGCCATCTGATCACTAACACTGGCAATATCGGAAACTCCATCAGATTGTTCACTCAAATCATTTGAATGTTCAAGTTCGTATAGTTCAAGCATCAAGTTCATATCATCTACACCTAAGTTTTCATTTTGAACATGCGCAGGCAACTGGGCAGATGCAATTGATTTTTTAGGTGCTACCGCAAAGAACTTCTTGAGTTTTAAGGCCCTAACAATTTTGAATAAATCCACTCTCGTTGTAACATAATCCATATCAATTCTAGGGCAATAGGAAAGACCCAACTTAAGTATGTTTTTTTCTTTTTCAGAAAGCACAATGTCCGTAAGATTGACAATCGCTGTCTCACTGCTGTTGTTTACTTGCTGGGTTTGGGCTTGGACTTCTCTCCGCTGTTTGCAGAGTTTTGAGCCTTTGCGCCTCTTCCTCCTCTGCCTCTTGCTCTTTGTGGTCTGGTATCTGCAGGGGGTCTTGGAGGCAGGTTGAAGCGCCTCTCCTCCCTTAAAAAACAAATTCATTGATTACAGTTGGAATAGATGTTCCTTTAGGATTATTAATTCCTTCTTCCACATCCGTATCGAGTTCTGAACTGGGAATACTGCTCTGTTCAGAATTCTGCACTGTTCCCATTGTACTGGCAGTGTTCATTCTCAGCTTCCTCATACTTTCAAATGTGTAGATTTGACCACCATCATAATCATACTTATCGCGCAAGACCTTTTGCGCCTTTCTTTCTTTGATAGATGCTTCTAACTTGGCCAATCGTTCTTTCATGTCTGTCATAAATTTAAGGATAATCTCTTGATCCGCCTCCTTACTTAACATTTCCAGAATCTGATCAATCTCTTCAAGAATTTTAGCACGGTCAATTTCTTGATATTTTATGAGAATGGCAAGCATTCTACTGGAAGATTCCTGACTATTGTCAGACCATTCTCTCAACATGTTTGGATTAGGGTCCTCATATGTGGGGACCATCAATATCCGTAGCCCTCTTGGTATTCTTTTTACCTCCAAGTAGCGGTTCAAAGATTTAGCCTCCCACCATTTAGACAGTTCAGAACACTTGAGTTTCTCTAGCCATTTTAAGCGTGCCGCTACATCCGTTGGCTTAATTCCAGCGACCACCGGTGTGGACTTCTTACTTGTTTGTATGTTATCATTGAAAATTGATAACGCGGCTTCCTCACGCTCTCTTATTTCAGCAGCTGACATATTTAACACAATCAACTTGTAGATTACTCTACGCGCGCAGAACCGCCAGTGTTCACAAGCACTGCAATGTGCGTGAATTGTTAGATTGTACTTACTGGCTTTCCCTTTTCCCCAGTCTGTGTAAACAAACGCTCACCTCAGCTCGTCCTCCGCACGCTTCGGGTCCTCCGACTCGAATCAGTGTGATGGTCCTCTGCTGAGTAGCACTTCAAAATCCTTCAGGTTGCGGTCCTACTCTCCTGAATAAACGGCACAAGGGGGGGCAGTGGTATTCAAACACAGTCCATGAACGATTGGGAACGCCCGCTGCTTCCAAACCAAAGGGCACGTCGAAGTATAGACCTCCCTGTCACGTTCCAAAGTAATTCACCACACTTTTCAACAAAAGCAATCGACGCTGTGTCTGTGTGCATAATTCATTTAATGCCAGCTGAAATGCTAGACGCGTTTCGCCTGTCCTGCAGGCTTGTTCACTATCAAACCAATAAAGTTTTCATCGATTTTTAACAGTGAATGTGAACGAGTCATGTGATAAACTACAACAATAGAATTAGACAACAGACTAGTAGTTTTTATAATATAGCAGACAGGTTTTGCCGAAATGAATTTAAGTTAGTATTAAATCATGGTCTTAATTCATGAGACTATTTTTGGAGAGAACAATATAAAATTATTACTGTTCCAATTGGTAAATTACATAATAAAATTTATGACATTTAGCATGTTTACACAATGCGCTAAACCAAAATTATGACCTTGGGGGTCTTAATTGCAGCCTAAACCCATATCACATAGCATGAAACCATTATCGATCCAACGCTAGACATAGTATAAAACATTTGCTCAAATGGCCACAATTTTATGTTACCTATTAAGTTGGTTGAAACATTGTTCAGTTGGCGCTGATTGACGAATCTTCGCTAAATTTTCAAAACTTTTCGCCATCTCCGGTCCGCTCCTATCCTGAAAGTCTCGGGATGATTCGTGTAGCGGGGCCCGAGAAAAAAGAGGGGTCCCAAAATGTGTTTTCCCCATTGGACCTTTAGCCGCAGCTACAGCCCGAACTGCTGAACGGAATTACACCAAATATGGCAAAAAGGTAGTCCTCAGTTCAGACTCGTGCCTTTTGCTTAAATGGTGTCAATCTGTTCAGTAGTTCCTGAGAAAATCAAAATCACATATATATCTGGGCGGAGCCTAACCACACATCTCATCGTGAGATCTGATTGGCTGTCAGCACTTCATACAAGAAGTGTTGGCAGCCATCTTGGGACCAATATACATGATAGCACCTCATTAAAAAACATTGCAGTTAATAGAAGGTTTTAAGACTTTAGTTACATTATAAATCATTTGTTGATGGTATCATATTCATTTTAGGAATTCTGGTGTGTTCTAAGGTGATTTTACCATGTGAAAAAGCTTTCTGCTGGGATATCATGAATCATGTTTGAGAGAAAAATATTGCTTTTCCCACAGAGGTTTGGAAGGTGATCTATAAACTAACCTGAGAGCATATTTTCTGTAAATTCACATTTTTTTCTCAGTCATGTGAGAATGAAGTCTGACATTCTCAGTAAAATATGTACATCCAACAAGGGCAGAGACTGTCAGTTGATTTCTTTGTGTTCTACTGCAGCTTCCCAGAGTGTTCTAAAGAACAACTAGAGTGCTAACAGTCCTACTTATGACAAACGAATGGCACTCCTGAAGCCATCTTGATTGGAATAAAGTGGTAACTCGTAAAACATTTAATTTAAAAAGGAACAAAATGAGGGGGTTCATTTTGCCATAGAAAGTATGATTAGTGCTGCAGAAAGAAAACTTAGAGCACATTTTGAGTGACTTCTCAAATCCTCTTCTATTTCATTAAAAAATTCTGACATGCAGACTGAAACATGCACTTTGAATACCAGCAGCAGACTTCCCTGGTGAGCAGTACCTTTACTACAGTGATCTAATGAGCAACTAGAGTGCTAACATTCAGAATTTATGGCAAATGAGTGACACATCTGAATGCCTTCTTGATGGAACGAAAGTAAACAAGCATTGAAAATGCAATAGGCCTCGCCCTTGTTTAAGTTAAAGCAATTCTGTTTGTAATTAGGTGGCTTTTTAGCTTTGCTTTTATTAGTGTTTTTCAAACTTTCATGTACATAACATGCATATGTATGCATATATGTATATGTATATGTATGCATGCATTTATATTTGTATTTATATAGATATGCAGATTATATATATGTTTATATATGTATGTATATATATAAATGCATATGCATATATATGCATATATATGTGCATATGTGTGTGTGTAGAGAGAGGTAGAGGTGTTGAGGTAGAGGTATAGAGGTAGAGGTGTAGAGGTAGAGAGGTAGAGGTAGAGAGGTTGAGGTAGAGAGTAGTAGAGAGAGAGGTAGAGTGAGGTAGAGAGTGGAGAGTGAGTAAAAGAGTTGAGAGTGAGTAGTAGAGAGTAGTAGAGAGAGTAGCAGAGAGTGAGTAGTAGAGAGTAGTAGAGTGAGTAGTAGAGAGTGAGCAGTAGAGAGTAGTAGAGAGTGAGTAGTAGAGAGTGAGTAGTAGAGTGAGTTGTAGAGAGTAGTAGAGAGTGAGTAGAGAGTAGTCGAGAGTAGTAGAGAGTAGTAGAGAGAGTAGCAGAGTGAGTAGTAGAGTGAGTAGAAGAGAGTGAGTAGTAGAGAGTGAGTAGTAGAGAGTAGTAGAGAGTGAGTAGTAGAGAGTAGTAGAGAGTGAGTAGTAGAGAGTGAGTAGTAGAGAGTGAGTAGCGACAGTGAGTAGTAGAGTGAGTAGTGGAGAGAGAGTAGTAGAGAGTGAGGAGTAGAGTGAGTAGTAGAGATTAGTAGAGAGTAGTAGTAGAGAGAGTAGTAGAGAGTGAGTAGTAGACAGTAGTAGAGAGAGAGTAGTAGAGAGTGAGTAGTAGAGAGAGAGTAGTAGAGTAGTAGAGAGTGAGTAGTAGAGAGTGAGTAGTAGAGGGTAGTGGAGTAGTAGAGAGTGAGTGGTAGAGTGAGTATTAGAGAGTAGTAGAGTGAGTAGTAGAGAGTAGTAGAGAGCGAGTAGTAGAGAGCAAGTAGTAGAGAGTGTGTAGTAGGTAGTGAGTAGTAGAGAGTGAGTAGTAGAGAGTAGTAGAGAGTGAGTAGTAGAGAGAGAGTAGTAGAGAGTGAGTAGTAGAGAGTGAGTAGTAGAGAGTGGTAGAGAGTGAGTAGTAGAGAGAGAGTTGTAGAGAGTAGTGGAGTAGTTGAGAGTGAGTTGTAGAGAGTAGTAGAGAGTGAGTAGTAGATTGAGTATTAGAGAGTAGTAGAGTGAGTAGTAGAGAATAGTAGAGAGTTAGTAGTAGAGAGTAAGTAGTAGAGAGTGTGTAGTAGATAGTGAGTAGTAGAGAGTAGTAGAGAGTGAGTAGTAGAGAGAGTAGTAGAGAGTGAGAAGTAGAGAGATTAGTAGAGAGTAGTAGAGTAGTAGAGAGTGAGTAATAGAGTGAGCAGTTGAGAGCGAGTAGTAGAGAGCGAGTAGTGGAGAGTGAGAAGTAGAGAGTGAGTAGTAGAGAGTAGTAGAGAGTGAGTAGTAGAGAGAGAGTAGTAGAGAGAGAATAGAGAGTGAGTAGTAGAGAGTAGTAGAGAGTGTGTAGTAGAGTAGTAGAGAGTCAGTGGTAAAGAGTAATAGTGAGTAGTAGAGTGAGTAGTAGAGAGTAGTAGAGAGTGAGTAGTAGAGAGAGTAGTAGAGAGAGTAGTAGAGAGCGAGTAGTAGAGAGCGAGTAGTAGAGAGTGAGTAGTAGAGAGAGTAGTAGAGAGCGAGTAGTAGAGAGTGAGTAGTAGAGAGTAGTAGAGAGTGAGTAGAAGAGAGTGAGTAGTAGAGAGTGAGTAGTAGAGAGTAGTAGAGTGAGTAGTAGAGAGTGAGTAGTGATTGGCAGCCATCTTGGGACCAATATACATGATAGTGATGGAGCGGGTAAAACAACATTTTGTATTCCCCCCATTCTGCATGTTCATACTAATTAGAATAATCTATTAATTATAATAAGTATTAATGTGTTTGTTTGCTATCTAATCAACCCTACTAATGTATGAATTACACGTGGGATTTGCATTTGCATGGCTAAAATAATTTGTAAACTAATATACGTATGCATGCTAACACTAGAAAAATAGAATATTACACGGTATTTGTTGCTTTTGTGGTGTTATTGTAAGTTGCACCAGATGACATCATTGGGTGAGTATAAACGCTTTAAATGTCGCCAATATGCTAGATAATGACACACACATAAGGGAATTAGTGAGGGTTAAACATTTTATTCGTTGTTTCCATGTTTTAATTACTTTTTGTGTTTGTTTTGCTTAAGTTGAACAATTTGGCCTATGATAAAATGGCCGACTCATGAACACAACGAAACAGCTACCATTCCACGAGGTTTGCGATTAAGTGCGCATGCTCCAGGCTCCTGAACAAGTGGCTTCAAGATGACCCACACAGACTGTACCAGAACAAGATCATGACTGGACTACTGCCAAGAGCTTCAAAAATGGTCAATTTTCATAAACCGGATGGATCATGTCTGACAGTGTGACATCATAGACTTTGGGAAACCGAAACGGACGATCTTAACCAACCAATCAGAAGTGTCTAAAACTGACTTTTGCTACATTTTATCATTAATTTCATTATAAAAAGATGGTAGAATAGTGAGTTGGGTCGCTCCTTTTTTCACAAATCTTTTTTTCTTTTTCCTGACGTTATGCTGACGGAGAGGACGGTGACACTGCGTGACAGCTGTTCCCCTGAATCTTTGACAGACTAAATTGCTGCCTATTTTCTTGATGAACTGAGGACTCTTAGACCGATGGGCATTGATCGATGCGGACACGTTTATGGTCCAAACCAATCTTTGGGACTGTAGCGTGCTGCGTGACGAATTGATTGACTTAAGAGCACGACTAATAGCCACATTAGGTAACTATGAAGTTCTGTGGATTGATTAAAAATCTTACTAAAAAATGTATATTTATTAGATAAAAAATATTATTGATTAACAAGCACATGTGTTGGGTTATTTATTATCATCTGAATATAAATGAAAAGGATTAGAATCACTTTTCCAAATTCAACTAAATTGATCCATCGACTAAGTGGAAGGAATATCTTGAGATTCAGGATTAACATGTGTTGGATTAAGGATATTTAGTGTATGTTTATGTAAATAGAATTTCATAAGATTATAAGATATTCTTTTCTTACCAGCGTTTGGAACATCTATCTCTCCTGTAAGAGCAGAACAAAGAGAGTGTGTGAGTGTTGGTGTTATGGGCCCCACCAATTAATGTATTGAGTGAAAGCGTTAGTATGGTATCTGGTTTGTGACAAAGGGAGGATAGGAAATTCCACGCTAGAGCAGTTTTTCTTGGTAGCAGAGTTATGGTTTTTATTGTTTTGGTTTGGTGAATATTGCTTGTAAATAGCTTATTGATTATTGATTGTGGATAGGTATTGGTTTATGTATTAACTCTCTATGTTGAGTCGCGTCGAGTTCTATGTTGTTTGCACGACTTCTGGGATTTAGGAAGTCAGAAGTTTGTAACGGTTCCATAGTAGAGCAGAGGTAAGCGCTGCTCTCGGGAAAGACGAATTGTTGTTGCCCTGTAGGTACACGGGGAAAACATGTGACGATTGAAGTTGCACGACGCATTGTCTGGGTTCGATTCGGAAACATCGTCATGTGTTGCCATTAGAGATATTTCCTGTATGAAAGAAGTGTATGGTAGCGAAGGTCACCTGTGAAATTTTGATCTTAGGTACCAGGGGTCCAGATGGCACTCCGATAAAGCTTATCACTGAAAAGGTAATAGGTGCTCCCTAAGCTTGATAGAAGGATAAAGTAGAAGGAAGTGCTATTTTATTAACGAGTGTCATAATTCTGTAGTAGGACAGACTGTTCACTGTTCTCAGGAAAGACAGAATTCTGTGTGAATGAACTGCATTTTCTGTATGAAAGTGCGTGAATGAAATAGCATTCGGGTTAATCGTGAAACTCTGGTTTTATTTCTCAGGGCCATTGGGTCTCCAA
The DNA here is from genome assembly GCF_964204655.1 of Triturus cristatus. NCBI lineage: Eukaryota > Metazoa > Chordata > Amphibia > Caudata > Salamandridae > Triturus > Triturus cristatus. The sequence goes on along the minus strand of NC_140587.1, from coordinate 707,433,920 downwards.
CTAGGTGTCTTAATTCTGGTGAAACGGTTAGCTAATGCTTGTTAGAAGGGTAAGGTAGAGGGATGTGCTATCTTATCAATGGAAGTAACGATTCCATAGTAGGGCAGAGGTAAGCGCTGCTCTCGGGAAAGACGGAATTCTTGTGAAAAAAGTCATTAACTATCCTTGGTTAGCGAAGCGGACAATGGTGGCATTTTTATGTCGTTACTAACAGATTTGTAAGTTAGAAAAAGCGAAAAGAACTTACCGAGAAAATTTTGTAAAGGAGGGGTCAGTAGAAGCTGGAGTAAGAGCAGCGGCTGCTGACATCAGAAAGACCGCGCTGGGATTGGCCAGTCAGCTAGAAACGTAGACGCTCCGGATTGGTGCGTTAGTGTGAGTCGCGCTAGGAGTGGAAAATTACAAGGTGACGTAGACGCTCCGGATTGGTGCGTTAGTGTAAGTCGCGCTACGATTGGCTAAAATAACAGAATAGTCGTAAAGGAGAGACTACCGATACACGAAAAGACAAAATGATGTATTACGATCCACCTAAAAAGAGAAACAGTCCTGGTTTGGAAAGATCAAGAAGTGGTTTAAAAAGGACAAACTGATTGTGACAAGGGAAGGACAGTTGCTTCCCCCACCAAAAACCCCCGCATCCTTTATGGTTGGGAAATACGGATATCACACTTGTATTTGGTTAGATAATTGGGTAAAATATACCAAGAATTATGGAGTTTTAGCATTTCCAGAGCATGGTTAGTTTAATTTAGCGGTTTTGAGAAATTTAAGAGAAAGAAGGATGAATCTAGAACCGAGACCTAGACCAACACAGTTTGAAGCACTGACAGAATGGGAAGATGAAATGCATGACAGAGAAAGACAGAGGAGTGGCGGAAGGTATAAATACATGTTTGGAAGATACAGGCATGATACTCATGATGAGAAAATGAGAAGGTGGCAGAATGCGAGTATGACCGATGGGTTGTTTCCTGTAAGAATGGTTGAAGGAGTTGGAGGGAAAAAATGTACAGAAAAAAAACATAATTTAGAACCAAAGGGGTATGGAGTGAATGAACTAGAGGATGATGTTCTTGATGATATGTTTTATAAAAATCCACCTCCGTATCAACCAGAATCTGAAATGTTGACACCAAGTGCCCCAATGAGAGAAACTTTGTGAGTCATTAGGACAGAACAAGTACCTCAAGAATTAGGGAAAATTAAAAACGATGGGAGAAATAGAGAAAAAATCAGATGAAAAAATGAATAGTGAAAATTCAGCAGAGTTAGCAAAAACAACCTTAGAATTAACTGAAAAGATAAGAGAATTGACCAAAAATGTAGAAGCTGTAACTGTTCCGGTGACTATAGGTCCTGTGATGCCTATTTTTGACAAACAGAAAGGTAGTGAACACTGTTTAATGGTTCCTTATAACAGTAATAAACAAATTGAAAAATCAAGGCAGAGCTCAAATGAGAATCAATGGAGACAGACAATGGGTACGATGGAGCCAAATGCCTCAAATAACCCATTTCTAGGCCCAAAAGTAGCAGAAAGCCCTACTGTGAAGATGGAATCAGTATTTGAAACCCAAAGGGACTTAGAACAAACTAATGTAGAGAAACCAGTAGGCCCATCTTCATAAGAACTGAGCGAATGGTTGAGAAGTCTGCAGAAAAAAGACAAAGAATCTCAATCAATAGACGTAGCCAAACTACGAATGGTATTGGAAGAGTTAATAGTAGGAACTATTCCCACAGAGAAGTTAAAAACTTACTAGGATGAGGAGTTGCTTTTTCTGTGTAAAAGCATAACTTGGAGAGCAAAAAGTCTCCATGAAAGATTAGAAGAAGTAGCAAATGAAATGGGTATAGACATTGAAAAGGTAAAGGCCCTACAGAAACCATATTGAATAGATTTCACTGAAAAGGACATTGAAAATTTGAATACCACAGGACGAATGAGTCAGATTAAGGAAATAATTATCCTGCTGAGGAAATGGGGAGATGTGGACAAATGGAGAAGCAGATGGTATCGAAAACGAGATGATGCCTTAGACAAAACTTTTGCAGCTTTCCCTGTTAGAGAAAAGGAGAAGGTAGTAACAGAATGCTCTATGAGAGAAATTCCAGGAGGAGGATATGTACATGTCCCATGGACTAGACAAGATATTTTGTCATTTACAAATGATTTCCCTCGACTACGTGAAAACCCCGTCGAGTGGTATAGGCAGGTAGACAGATTTGTAAAATTATCCAAAGTATTATGGATTGATCTGAATAGTCTATTTGACATAATAGTACCAGCAGATTTATGGACGGAATGCAAACTTATGATAAATTGGCCCACACAAGAATACCCTAGGGATCCAAAGACAGGAGCCCCAGACTCCGAGGTAATGAAGAAATACGAACAGGTCATTGTCTTTTTGAAAAACAAAGTACCTCCTAAAGAAACCGATTGGGTAAAGATTGACAGAACTCATCAGCAAAGTAAGGAGTCGGTACATGCCTACTATGAGAGGTTGATTTTGGCCTTTAAACAATTTAGTGGTGAAGAAAATTTGAGCGAAAAAGACTTGAGCCATTTTGTATATAGATTTGTATATGGTCTACGTCCAGAAATTAGTGAGATGATCGAACAACATACCGTAGATTGGCAAAACAAGAAAATAGATGAAGTATTGAGACATGCAAAATATTTCAGTGATGAGATTGAGGCCAAACAACGAAAGTTAAAAGAAAAAGCAATGTGGGCACAAGTAAAAGTGGCAGAGAGACAGGAAGCCCAGTTAGTGGAACAAGTGAATAATATAGGCCCCAAAAGGTTAATTCCTGGGAAAGGTAAGGGAAATTTTAACATAGAAGAAGCTAAAAAGAAATTCCCATGTCACAATTGCGGTAGGATAGGGCATTGGAAATCTGAGTGTAAATTTCCCCCTTGTACTAACAATGAAAATACAACATTGAATCCACAGGTGCGGAATGAGGTGAGTGGTCAACCGCAGCGACAACAGCAGGTTGTAACCCAACAGAATCAGGTGCCAAAACCGCCTTTTCCACAGAGCAAAAACTCCCAGAAATATAGTAATGAAACTGGATTCTACAACGAAGTAAAGGAAACTAAGCTGCCGCGTGCTAATGCAGTTTCCCAGTATTGGCCACAACGTGATGCAAGCGATTCGGAAGAAAGTTATTGACGGTGCCGAAGGGAGGGAGAAAAGTGCGTACTTGGCGCAACTCTAGAAGTAGACCAGACAGGCCCATTTGTTGATGGAAAGATAAATAATAAAAGTGTTACTTTCCTGGTAGATACTGGTGCTACTAGATCAACTGTTAGGTCAGCTGATGTTAAAAATCTTCCTCTCTCGGATGAAACGATCCAAGTAGTTGGCGTATCCAACAGACAGATTAAAACTTATCTGACAGATTCTGTGAAGGTTAGCAAAGGGAAATTTTCTGAAATGCACCGCTTTGTTGTGTGCGATACCAGTCCTGTGAATTTGTTAGGAAGGGATTTATTGTGCAAAATGAATTACACTATATTCTGTACTCCTGATGGTATAGTATTTGAGACCCCTGATGAAGATGTGTTGTATAAGATGACTATGGCAAACAGAGAAACTGAGGTTACCGAAGCCTATGCTGTATTTAACCCTGATGACCTACCCAAAGAATTGAAACAAACTGTAAAGGCAGAAGTTTGGGACTTCACGGGAGAAGATGTGGGACTAATGAGAAATGTAGACCCAGTGAAAATAACAGTAAAAGAGGGAATAAATTATCCAAATATTCCACAATATAAATTGACACCTGAGATAATTGAAGGAGTTACCCCTATAATTGAGAAAATGATAAAGCAAGGTATTTTAAGGGAAATAATGAGTAGTGCATGTAATTCCCCAATTATGGGACTGAAAAAACCAAATGGAAAGTTCAGGCTAGTACAGGATTTGAGAAAAATAAACAAAATTGTTGTGCCATGTTGTCCCATTGTACCGAATCCATCTGTGATTCTGTATCAGATTCCCCATGAAGCAGAATGGTATACAGTAATTGATTTATGCCATGCTTTCTTTTCCATTCTATTGCACCATGACAGCCAGTAGATTTTTGCATTTCGTTTTGGCGAGCGTATTTTGGCATGGTGCCAAATTCCACAGGGGTATACAGAAAGCCCCTCAACCTTTAATCAGATACTGAAGAAATCTTTAGAAAGCCTAGAGATGCCCGAGAATTCAGTGTTAGTACAATATATCGACAACCTACTTGTGGCGTCAAAGACTCACGAGGCCTGTGTAAAGGACACTATAACATTGTTGAATCATCTGGCTGATGAAGGACTTAAGGTGTCACCATCAAAATTACAATTTTGTAAGAACATTACTTAGGCCATAACCTCGAAAAGGGTCTGAGGAAAATAACAATAGACAGAATCAGGATAATAAAAGGAATGAGAGCCCCTATGACACAAAGAGAGGTAAGGATGTTTCTTGGAATGGTTGGATATTGTCGTCAATGGATAAGTAATTTTTCTCTAATCGCAAAGCCATTGGTACGTTTGACAAAAAGTGATGTGAGAGATCCCATTGATTTGAGCAAAGAAGAATTGGCAGCTTTTAAACAATTGAGAGATAGTCTGTGTGAAGTGCCAGCATTGGGAATGCTGGACTATGAAAAGGAGTTTGAGTTGTATTGTAGTGAGAGGAATGGATGTGCACTTTCTGTATTAATTCAGAAACATGGAAAACTAAGAAGGCCAATTGCATACTTTTCATCAATGCTAGACCCAGTAGCTGTGGCTTTACCTGGGTGCTTGAAAGCAGTAGCTGCTACCTGTCGAAGCCTGGAACAAAGTGAAGGGATTGTGATGGGATATCCTGTGAAAGTGTTTGCACCTCATGATGTGGCAATCCTTTTAACAAGGAGTCGCACTCAATACATGACACATAGTCGGCTGACTAAATATGAGAAAGTCATATTAGGTGCAACGAATGTGAGCCTTGAGAGGTGCTTGAATGTGAATCCTTCAACATTATTGCCTGATGCTGAGAAAATGGAAGTCAGAGATGAAGCAGATCATGATTGTCTGGATGTATTAGATTTCTGTACCAAGCCACGTACAGATATAAAAGATGTACTATTGTCAGAAAGTGATTTTGTGATGTTTGTAGATGGTTCTTGCTTGAGAACAGATGATGGAATGTTGAGTGCAGCATATGCAGTATGCACGGTTGCAGCAGTAATGGAAGCATCCTATCTGAAAGGAGTGAAATCAGCCCAAGTAGCTGAACTTGTTGCTTTGACTAGAGCATGTAAGATTGGGAAAGGTGTGAGAGTGACTGTGATCACTGACAGCCAGTATGGTTTTGGTGTTGTGCACGACTTTGGCCAAATATGGCTACAGAGAGGATTTCTGACATCAAGTGGAACGCCCATTAAGAATGCTGAAGTGGTTGAAAAATTGCTCGAGGCGATACAGCTGCCTAAGCAATTGGCTGTTGTGAAGTGTGCTGCACATAATCAGTCTGGCGATTACATCGCTGTGGGCAATAAATACACCAACGATATGGCTCAATACTGTGCACAAAATCAGAATTCAATCAATAGGGGAAAGGAAAAGGAAGTGACTTCTTGCTCCATACTGTTTACTAACATTATGGGTACCTGGGAGGAAGTGAGACAAGTGCAGGAAGAAGCAGGAGATGAGGAAATGAAACAGTGGGTAAAAGCAGGATGTGCATCAAGAGAGAAGGATCATATATGGGTCTATCGGGATGGAAGACCAGTTATGCCTGATAGCATGATGTCTGCCATGGCACGGATGTATCATGGACAGGGACACATAGGGAGAGATGCCATGATAAGGTCGTTTAAACAGTCCTGGTTCAATGCAAAATGTAGACTTGTAGCAGAAAGTCTATGTCAGAGATGTCTCATATGTCAGCAATATAACACAGGAAGAAAGACAGTGGTGAGTCTAGGAACAATAGGTCGAGAAGGAGGACCTTTTACCAGAATGCAAGTAGACTTCATTGAAATGCCTCCTTGTAACAGGTTGAGGTATGTTCTAGTTATGGTCTGTTTGTTTTCAAGATGGGTAGAAGCTTACCCAACGAGAAGAAATGATGGAATCACAGTGGCAACATTTCTTTTGAGGGAATTTATTCCCAGATTCGGGTTCCCAGTAACAATTGAATCAGATTGAGGAGAACATTTCCAGAATGAGATCATAAACCTGATTTGTGAAGCATTAAGTGGACAGTAAAAACTACATTGTGCCTATCGCCCAGAAGCTTCTGGTGTGGTGGAACAAATGAATGGTACTATCAAAAACAGGATAGGGAAAATGTGTTTAGCCACGGGTATGAAATGGCCTGATGTCTTGCCTCTAGTACTCATGCCAATTAGATCAATTCCAGACAGAACTACGGGGCTGAGCCCCCATGAAATTATCATGGGAAGAGCAATGCGCCATGTGTTCATACCAGTCAACAAGCTGTTGCCTATAACTGATGACATGGTGTTGGATTACTGTAAAAGCCTGGCTGACGCTGTTCATTCTGTGTTTCATCAGGTTGGAGCGGATGCCACCACCCTTGAAAAGAAGCCAGTTCATGACCTGAGCCCAGGGGACTGGGTAAGAATCAAAGTACACAGAAGAAGAAACTGTTTGGTTCCAAGGGGGGGAAAACCACGACAAGTAATTTTGACTACAACTACAGCTGTAAAGTGTGCTGGAATCAAAAACTGGATTCATGCAAGTCACACGTTGAGAATCCCAAATCCAGTGGATAGCACAGAAAAGGAGTATTTTGATGAGACAGAATCAAGTACTGAATCAGACAAAGAAGAGGCAAGAACAAAAGAAAACCCTGAAAGGGGGGAATTGGAGATAGGTCAAACAGTTGTCCCGAGAAGTGTTTCCTTGAAAAGAAGATTGCAAATTTCTGATACCAGCTCAGACTCCGAGACTGAACAAGCAACTTTACATTCGAGAAAAGAAATAGACAGCGAAAAGACAATTAAAGAAACTGTTGATAAAGAAATTCCAGATGAAAAATTGAGAGAAATTCCACATGAAGTAACAAAATTAGATGGACAGGTACTAGATACAGAGAGAGAGGGAAAGATTCTTGCGGAAGACCCCCGAGGAGGTGTAGGGAATTCCAAAATCCAGTTAGAGAAAGGGACAAGTAGCCAGCAGGAAGATTGTGCGCAAGAAACCCGAGGAGGGACAGAAGTAGGGAAAACGACAGAAGCAAAAGAAAGAAAAGAAAGAAAAGAGGTTGGAAGGAAAAAGCAAGTTGAAACAGAGTCGGAAGAAAGTGAAGATGAAAAACCAGAAGGTAGAGTCTTAAGAAAGAGAGCTTGGAAGACTGAAAAGAATGATAAAGGAAATAAACTGAAAAGATCAGCAAAAGATGAAGTTTGACCGAATAAGATAAAGAAGCTGAGATACCGACTGACAAAAGTAAAATCACCAAGAGCTGAACAGGTGAATGAAATAACGAGTCAAGAAAAATCAAAAGACGAAGAAACAGTTGTAATTGAGTAAAGCAAAAGAACGAGGAAGCCTAACCAGAAATATAAGTCGCCAGAATGGACATATGTAGCCCTGCCTGAAATTAAAGAAGAGGCAGATAGCCAAGAAAATCCAGAGGTGACTTTCCAAGAAGTGGTTGAGGAAGACGAAGAATCGGAAATCCTGAAAGTTATCTTATCCGATATTGCAGAAGAGGACGGATGTTCAGGAAATCCTTTATCTAGACAACGAAGGAAAGGTGAAGAATTATGAGATGCCAAACTGAATCAGACAAGAATGCTGCTGATGGAAAGACAATAAATAAGGAAAAAGATAAAAACTGGTAGAACCAAGTAGGTGCTTAGAGTCTTGGGTTAGATAAACTAGTTGTGAAGTAAAAGAGGCTAAGTCAAAAGCCACTGTTCATTTCACAAAAATGGCTGACACAGATGGTAGAAAAAGTAGATGTATATTTTTGAAACGATGGTGTAAAAAGTGTTGTTGTTGTACAGGATTACTAATGCTTCTATGGAGTATATTAGCATCGATGATTACATTTAAGGTTAGCTTTGACACAATAGGAGAACATAGTGAAAACAAGACTAATATAGAGCAGATTCAAAAGATAGATCACACTAGAATAGATAAAATTTATATGCATAAAGACAGGTCAATAACTGATTTTTCTAACAATGTATTTTCGAAATTACTGTATGAATATGTAAAGACAATGGACGTGAGGGACTGCTACGTCTGTATGCAGTTACCTGCATCTGTTTCGGAGGGAGTGACTTATCACCACCTTCCTGTAACTTATGGAATAACATGTAGTATAATAGCTAGTTTATTTTATCGAACAGGGAAGTTAGAATATTATTTTTCAGATGTGGATAACATATTTTCACAAGTACCATCAATTAACAAACTAAATAAGGTAAAACCTGCAAAGGTATTAGGTGAAATTTTCTTAGAAACTAAAGAATTAACATTAGAATATATATAGAAATAATTTGACTTGCAGTTTAAAGAAAGAAGAAAGGACTTTTTTAGATATGGTTGAAGAAAGAAGACTGAAAATTCAAAGGAAGGTTACTGAAGGGAAGACAGAAAAGACAGTTTGGGATGCAGATATGGAAAAACACTTGAAGGAAGAAGCTAGTCCATCTATGGCTTTAGATTGACCTCAGAAAGGAAATTTGTGTATTAGGAGGAATAAGACTGCATATGACAATTACTTTGTAGGTAACAGTGAGTGCCATGATACATACCGAATCATGGGTGGATGGGGATTTAAAGGAGGAAATGATCCAGTTTTTCCAGGATTATATTTTATCTGTGGGAACAGGGCGTATTATCGTTTGCCAGACCATTGGAATGGCACATGTTATGTAGGCCTGGTTTTCCCAAAGATCTTTCACATGGAAAGAGGAGAAGATGGTGTACATACTTTAGGTAGTTATTTAGCACGTAGAAAGAGAGAATCTTGGTCAGAAATTGTAGGTGATATCTTTGGAGCATTGATACCAGCAGTGGGAATATCTCTGAATGCAAATAAAATTAGAAAATTGTCAACAGTAGTGGATCGCTTGTCAACAAGCACCGCTGGAGGATTTTTATTGGTAAATACTGAAATGGTTGCCATGCGTGCCATGGTAATGCAAAATCGACTTGCCTTTGATATTTTATTGGCAAAAGAGGGTGGAGTCTGTGGAATGTTGAAAGTCTAACATTGTTGTACTTACATACCAGACGAAAGTAAAGATTTGAAAATTTAGATTAAAAATATAACTGATTTGCACGACGAAATTGCACCACTGGAGGTTGAAGGTGTTTGGGAAAAGATTGTTAAGAAAATATCTTCTATTAAAGACTTCTTAGTAAATTTAGATAGTACCTTGATAGGTAAAATATTATTTCCATTGACATGTGTGATTTCCTTAGTATTAATATTAAGATTAGGATGTCTTTGTTATAAAAGGAAGAAAGTTCAAAAAAAGTTAAAAAGAGAACATTTAAGAAGACAGAATAAGAGACAGAAGTGGGAATTTGAAGAAAAAGAATTGGAGGAGATAAAAGAAGATATGTTTAAGACAGCTAAAATTGAAGAAATTGGGGAGACTGAGATGTAACAATAAAAGCAAGAATTCACTTTTACTCCTTGAAAAAGAGAATACAAAATATTAATGGTGTGGTGATAAAATCACCAAAGTGGGAATTGATGGAGCGGGTAAAACTAAATTTTGTATACCCCCCATTCTGCATGTTCATATTAATTAGAATAATCTATTAATTATAATAAGTATTAATGTGTTTGTTTGCTATCTATTCAACCCTACTAATGTATGAATTACACGTGGGATTTGCATTTGCATGGCTAAAATAATTTGTAAACTAATATACGTATGCATGCTAACACTAGAAAAATAGAATAGTACATGGTATTTGTTGCTTTTTTTATATAATTCTTTTTATTAACAATAGGAATCAGAGTTACAAGGCAAGAATACAATGCGGTCAGATGTCTTGGTTGGACATGATACACATATTTGTACAAAGCATAATCTGTTGGTTACAGGTGATTTGTGCAATTACTATAGTGGTACATCTTGAGCTGGTATCAGTGGTGGGGTGCATATAGTCCCTCTATATTCATTCCAATCGTTCCAAATGCGGAACCACTTCTTAGGACATCCCCTGACTACATAAACATATTTTTCCCGGAACATGCACCAGTCCATGTCTTTCTTCCACGCACACACTGCTGGAGCCTGTGATGCCCCCCATTTCTGGGCTATATTACGTTTCGCTATCATCAGCCCCAATGTAAACCAGGTCATACGTGTGTTGTTTAAGTCAGTGGGCTCCCATACATTCAGGAGGCATCTCTTAGCTTCCAGTGGGAGAGCCTGATTTACCACTTCACCCATAACCTCATGTATTTTCCTCCAGTACCTCTGGACCAAGGGGCATTCCCATAGTATGTGTAGGAAGGTGCCTTCGTGTCCGCAACCCCTTCTACACCCTCCCTCTGGTGCTCTACCCATTCGTACCATCCCAGGTCTTGGGATATAGACCCGGTGTAAAATTTTGAGTTGGATTAGCCTCAATTTTGCTGCAATGGCAACTTCCCGCGGTGCAGACACGGCAGCCACCCAGTCCTCCTCGTCTAGGATTATACCATCCCTTTGCCACTTCTCTCGCAATCTCATTAGGGGATCTACAGAATGATTAACTAGCTTCTTATATGTGAGCGAGATGGCCTTTGCTGGAAGATAGCCACCCAAGAGTCTGTCCTCGAGGGGAGTGGCTTCAGGGGGGGTCTCCCCCTTTTGGAGACAGGAGTATAAGGCGTGGCGGACTTGAAGGTATCTAAAGTGTTCTGTAGAGGCAAGCTCGAACTCTTGCTGCAGAGTGGGAAATGACTTGACCTCCCCCTTTACCCATAGGTCGCCCACTTTTGAGATGCCTATGAGGTCCCATTTGTCAAAACCTTTAGTGGACCAGAGGTGCCCGAGCTGTTCCGAGGCCCATAGTGGCATCACCAGGGCTATCTTGTGTTCCCATCCCGTGCTCCTGGTGGCTGCCCTCCAGACCTGCACTGAGTGTTTGGTTGGTCTCGTTAATTGTCGTCCCTCGGCATTCGAGTAGAGCGCTCGGTCGTAGTTCCCGCCAGGTAGTAGCCACCGGTCCATCGCGTATCCCGGGTCACCTGCTTGTCTATAGGTGCCATGGTTAATGGCAGCCAAATGTGCTGCCCAATAATATTTTTTAAGGTCCGGGAGGGCGATCCCCCCGTCATACCAGGAGAGGTTCAGTTTGGGCAATGCTATACATGGTTTCCCATACTATAGGAGTCGGCGTTGTAGGGTCTCAATCTCTTTGAAGTAGCTAGTGGGGACTAGGTCCAGCGAATTTTGCAGGACGTAGAGGAACTGGGGCAGGGACATCATCTTGAACAGGGAGGCTCTGCCCAGCAGCGAGAGCGGGAGTGTCATCCAGCGTTCGGAATCTCTTTTCAGTCTCTGCAGAGGAGGTAGCAGGTTTTGGGCGAATCTGTCTGCAGAGTTAGGGGTTATATAAATGCCAAGGTATTTAAAGCCCTGTGTAGTGATCTGTATCGGGCAGACCCTAGGGTGGCCTGTAAGGGGTCCCCTGACACATGCAACACTGATTTGACCCAGTTTATGGTGTATCCCGAGTATCTACCAAAGATGGCAAAGATATCAAACACTGCTGTTAGCGAGGCCTTCGGGGAGGCTAGAAACAGCAAAATGTCGTCCGCATACAGTGAGATGCGGTCCTCCCAGGAGTCAGCCCACCTAAGACCTCGGATCATTGGATCCTTCCTCATCCAAGATGCCAGAGGTTCCAGGGCCAAGGCGAATAGGAGGGGGGAGAGTGGACACCCTGCCTTGTACCCCTACCCAGCTCAAACACTTCAGATGTTTTATTATTGACCACTATCTGAGCTAGTGGCTTCGAGTAGAGTAGCCGCACCCATCGGGTGAATTGGGCCCTGAAACCCATTTTCTCAAGAGCTGCAAATAGGTATTGCCATTCCAACCTATCAAACGCCATGGAGGCGTCCAGGGATACCAAGACCGCCTCCTCCTGTATTGTGTGTGCCCTCCCTACCACGCCGTGTATTCTACACAGGTTTAGCGCTGTGTTCTGCTGAGGCATAAAGCTGGATTGATCCAGATGTACGAGGTTATGAATGACCTTGATTAGTCAATTAGCAAGTAGTTTGGCTAGGATTTTTGGTTCGGCGTTCAGTAAAAAGATTGGTCTATATGAGGCGCACTCTGTTCGGCTTTTACCCTCTTTGTGAATCATCACTAAGGTCGCGATTCTTTGATCTTGGGGTAACTCCCCAGTCTCCCGACTCTCCTTGAACATATTACACAGGTGGGGGGCGAGGATATCCATCCCTAGTTTGTAGAGTTCTATCGGTAGGCCGTTGGGTCCCGATGCCTTCCCCGAATTGAGTCCTCTAATTGTCAGTGCCACCTCGTCTGGCGTGAGGGCCCCCTCCAGATACGCAAATTCCGACTCTAAAAGCTTGGGCAGTGTTATGTCCCTGAGAAGGTTGATCAATTCCTGTGTCGTGTTGGGGTTCTGGGAAACATAGACCTGCTGAAAATGGTGGGAAAATGTGTTTGCGATGTCCTGAGGGTCTGTGACTACGTGCGCGTCTTGATCAAGTAGTTCTGGTACTAATCTACTTGCCAGTTTTTGCTTGCCTAGCCACGCAATTAACTTCCCAGCCTTATCCCCTTGATCATAGATTCTGCCCAACGTCTCCCTACCCAGTTCTTTGGCCCTATCAGTCACGAGAGCCTTATAGTTATCTTGTTTTAGCAGTAAAGTGTGTAGGGTATCTGGGTGGGGTTGCCCCGCCATCTCCTTTTCTAGACGGAGGCTATCCTGCTCTAGCGCTTCCTCCTCCTTGACCTTTTTTTTTCTCACACCCGCTATTTGTGAGAGGGCTTGGCCCCTGACCACCGTCTTAAAGGTTTCCCATAGTGTTTGGTGCGAGCTTACCAATCCCTCATTCTCCAAGAAATAGTGTTCAATGGAGGCACGGACTGCTTTGTGTACTACTGGGTTGCGAAGATACCAGGGGTTGATGGGGGCCACCCTTCCCACTCTGTGGTGACCCACCACTATGCGCATCCACAACGGGGAATGATCAGATATACCTCTCGCCATATGTCTGACCTCTCTTACGTATTGCAATTGTTCAGGGGGACTAATATGTAGTCTATTCTGGATTGGGTGTTGTGGGCACCCGAGTAGAAGGTGTATTGAGAGGTGTCTGGGTGTAATGAACGCCATGCATCCTGCAACCCCAAAGCCCCCAGAAAATTTGGTAACCAACTGTTGGATGGGCGAAGTTGTCTTGGCGGGTTTCTATCGCGTGCACCATCGACTACTGCATTCAGGTCCCCACCCACTATTAAGAGTCCCTCCGGGATTGTCATCAGGATGGAGCCCAGGTCCTTAAAAGCTAATTCTTGGAGGGCTGGCGGTACATAAACTGACATGAGGGTCAGTAGTTTCCCTCCCCATAGGCCTGAAATGCCCACATTGTGCTGGATGTACTTGGTAATCAGGCTTTCCACAAAGAGGTCCGCTGCTGGTCCCTCTGCCCGTTCCGGAACACCAATGATGCGCACGTTATTGCGCATACTACGGTCTTCGTAATCATCCAGCTTTCCTTCTGCAAATTTTCGAAATGCTTGGAGGTCACGTATCTCTATCTGGAGCTGGTTATTGTCATCTACAAGGCTTGCTGTCGTAATTTCCAATTGCTTGACTTTCTCCCTGTTGGTGGCCAGATCTGCCCTGATTAGCATGACTTCCGAGGAGAGTGCGTCCATTCTTTGCTCCAATGATGTGCGGATCTCTCCTATGGCGTCTAGCACATCCTTTGATGTGTGTTCCGGGGTTCCTGCATCAGGGTCTTCTCCCGCTTTAGGTGGTTGATGCGTGGCCATGGCCGACCTGGGACAGATGTATTTGTCCAATTTATTACTCTGGGTGGACTTCGGGCCCCTCGAGCCCGACACGACCATCCGTCGGGTCGCTGCCCCCGGGTGTAGGGGGGGTGTACTTCGATCCCCGGGCGGCACTGGATCCGCCCTTGCGATTCTCTCAGGACTGTGTGTGGGGGATGCGTAGCCCTGGACAACACCACTCCGCCAGGGGACCTCAGCCGCCACTCGCGCAGGATGTTGCAGGAGATGTCCACACCGGGGGAGGCCAGGTTATTGGTCAGGGTTTACGCCAGTTTTCTGCTGCTCTTCTGCCCCCGAATAGGCCACTGCCAGTGGTCCCCGCGGTAGTCGTTGGGGGGCCCGCTGGGGTCGCGCTCCCTCCAATTGCGCTTCCCCGCACCATGCCGGCCAAGACCGCCGTGCGGCCTGCTGTGCATCCGCCCCCACCGGATCTTCGGACACCGCACTACAGCCAGCCGTCCTGGGGTCCCGGACTCCAAACAGTCATTTCTGCTCCCTGTAATGTGTGCACAGGTAGGGCTCACCTCGTCTCCGCAGCTGGGCCCGATGAATCTGGCTGATTCCTCCAGTCACCCCCAGGGCCTCTGGGTTTACTGCAGTAATGAGGGCTGGGGGCCGAATGCCCCGACCACCACCAGGAGAGGGGGGAGGTACAATGGACCCAATCACGCCCCCGGAAGCGCTCTTGAGCTGCCGCCTGCCGAGACCCGTCCCGCGAGGTGTCCGCCCGGGGGAGCTGAACACCTCAGGTCCCGGCTTTCCTCGCGCTGCAGGCCGCCACTCTGCGTGCCCGTATCGTCAGTTCCACTGGTCCGATTCTGGTGAGGAAGGGCTTGTTCGACTACGCCGAGCCTCCGGCAGCCGATTCCAGCCTCGGGTTACGGATTCGTGGTGCGGATGTATGCGGGAGAGAGGGTGAGCAGCAGAGAGCTCCTACTACGCGGCCATTTTACTTCGCCGCCAGACCACGCCGCCCATATGTTGCTTTTGTGGTGTAATTGTAAGTTGCAACCTTTTGCAGCAACTAGGCTGCATATACCGATCGCACTGCCATAACGAATTGCTTGCAAACTTGTTTCCTTCAAACTTGATTTATTCCTTGTTAACCAAATTCATCAATGCTTTTTCTTTCTTTCTTATTTGTTATTCACGATAGGGCTGATCAAAATCCCAATTTTTTTCAAATGAGGCAGTTGTGCCCATCCAGGCCTCTTACTACATCACGTGGGCATTGCAATCCATGTTAAACAGCTCTGATAAAACATATCCCAATGCATTTCAGGCCCATATTTAGCCCTTCGTCAGGGGAAGCTGTACAAAATAAAATACACCCTCCATTAGTCTTCATGTTCCAATTAAATGACAATAATACACAAATACATACTCTGATGGAATCATAATACAGTCAATGTAATGAATGTAACCCCGCTTCCTCATGACCTAATAATAAACAAATAATTAACAAAAACTCAATACACCACTGTCCCTTTGTGCCTAAATCATATTGCTACGTTTTGGAATGTTTACTGCCCGCAATGACCTCCCCCACTCCGTCCTCGCTGTAAAACCTGCCAATTCAACTGCAGTGCTTCGTAAAAACTCCACCACCCAGTATAAAAACCGTGAATATTGACCCCGTGCTTATATTTTCCCGTTTGAGCACCTCTGCACACGTAACTTTGCTCTACATCGGACCCCCCAAGCCGTTGTCTATTCCGTACCTGCTCTTTTGCTTTCTTTGTACCAAGAATGCTCCTACCAGATTTCCAAAGCTCCTTGATCCATGCTCGGAGTTTCAAACATATCCTCTGACAACTTCCTCCCTCATACTCACATTTTAACTACTTCCTCTCACGGTGATTTATCCAATCTTCGAGGTTAATCAATTTAAATGACATCCAACCCGGAACTACGTAAAATAATCCCCCTTCAATGCTTATCCTAACTCCCCCCACATAATTATGATTATGATAAATCCCTCGATTTAACTAGTCTCTACCACCTAACGTTGCCATAACTGCACATCCAATGCATCCCTCCCTCCCGAGAAAAAACCCCCTGTGAAAAAGCGACCACCGCCGTGCCACTGTCCTCAAAATACTACCTGTCCCATAAACCCTTGCATCCTAACGGAACCCATTTTACTAAGAACAAAAACCCATGTGTTAAATAATAACAATTAATACATTGTACTGAAAAATAACGATTAATACATTGTCCATAATCTCGATTCTATATGCATGTTTTTCCATCCGATGATTTTAGGAAATAGAAGCACCAAAAGATAGTTCGTAGGTGACTTGATTACATCATTGGTTGAGTATAAACGCTTTAAATGTCACCAATATGCTAGATAATGACACACACATAAGGGAATTTGTGAGGGTTAAACATTTTATTAGTTATTTCCATGTTTTAATTACTTTTTGTGTTTGTTTTGCTTAAGTTGACCAATTTGGCCTATGATAAAATGGCCGACTCATGGACGCGACGAAACAGCTACCATTCCACGAGGTTTCCGACTAAGTGCGCATGCTCCAGGCTCCTGAACAAGTGGCCTCAAGATGACCCACACAGACTGTACCAGAACAAGGTCATGACTGGACTACTGCCAAGAGCTTTAACAATGGTCAATTTTCATAAACCGGATGGATCATGTCTGACAGTGTGACATCATAGACTTTGGGAAACCGAAACAGACGATCTTAACCAACCAATCAGAAGTGCCTAAAACTGACTTTTGCTACATTTTATCATTAATTTCATTATAAAAAGACGGTAGAATAGTGAGTTGGGTCTCTACTTTTTTCGCAAATCTTTTTTTCTTTTTCCTGACTTTATGCTGACGGAGAGGACGGTGACACTGCAGGACAGCTGTTTCCCTGAATCTTTGACAGACTAAATTGCTGCCCATTTTCCTGATGAACTGAGGACTCTTAGACTGATGGGCATTGATCGATGCGGACACGTTTATGGTCCAGACCAATCTTTGGGACTGTAGCGTGCTGCATGATGAATTGATTGACTTAAGAGGACGACTAATAGCCAGATTAGGTAACTATGAAGTTCTGTGGATTGATTAAAATTCTTACTAAAAAATTTGCATTTATTAGATAAAAATATTATTGATTAACAAGCAAATGTGTTGGGTTATTTATTATCATCTGAATATAAATGAAAAAGATTTGAATCACTTTTCAAAATTCAACTAAATTGATCCATCGACTAAGTGGAAGGCATATCTTGAGATTCAGGATTAAGATGTGTTGGATTAAGGATATTTAGTGTATGTTTATGTAAATAGAATTTCATTATATTATAAGATATTCTTTTCACGCCAGCGTTTGGAACATCTATCTCTCCTGTAAGAGCAGAACAAATGAGAGTGTGTGAGTGTTGGTGTTGGTGTTATGGGCCCCACCAATGAATGTATTGAGTGAAAGCGTTAGTATGGTATCTGGTTTGTGACGAAGGGAGGATAGGAAATTCCACACTGGAGCAATAGCACCTCATTAAAAAGCATTGCAGTTAATAGAAGGTTTTAAGACTTTAGTTACATTATAAATCATTTGTTGATGGTATCATATTCATTTTAGGAATTCTGGTGTGTCCTAAGGTGATTTTACCATGTGAAAAAGCCTGGGATATCATGAATCATGTTTGAGAGAAAAATATTTTCTCATGCTTTTCCCACAGAGATTTGGAAGGTGATCTATAAGCTAACCTGAAAGCATATTTTATGTAAACTCACATTATCTTTCTCGGTCATTTGAGAATGAAATCTGACATTCTCAGTAAAATATGTACATCCAACAAGGGCAGAGACTGTCAGTTGATTCCTTTGTGTCCTACTGCAGCTTCCCAGAGTGTTCTAAAGAACAACTAGAGCGCTAACAGTCTTACTTATGACAAACGAATGGCACACCTGAAGCCATCTTGATTGGAATAAAGTGGTAACTCGTAAAACAAAAAGGAACAAAATGAGGGGGTTCATTTTGTGATAGAAAGTATGACTAGTGCTGCAGAAAGAAAAATTAGGGCACATTTTGAGTGACTTCTCAAATCCTCTTCTATTTCATTAAGAAATTCTGACATGCAGACTGAAACATGCACTTTGAATACCAGCAGCAGACTTCCCTGGTGAGCAGTACCTTTACTACAATGATCTAATGAGCAACTAGAGTGCTAACATTCAGAATTTATGGCAAATGTGTGACACATCTGAATGCCTTCTTGATGGAACCAAAGTAAACAAGCATTGAAAATGCAATAGGTCTCGCCCTCGTTTAAGTTAAAGCAATTCTGTTTGTAATTAGGTGGCTTTTTAGCTTTGCTTTTATTAGTGTTTTTCAAACTTTCATGTACATAACATGCATATGTATGCATATATGTATATGTATATGTATGCATGCATTTATATTTGTATTTATATAGATATGCAGATTAAATATATGGTTATATATGTATGTATGTGTATATATATACAAATGCATATGCATACATATGTGCATATGTGTGTGTGTAGAGAGAGGTAGAGGTGTAGAGGTAGAGGTATAGAGGTAGAGGTGTAGAGGTAGAGGTAGAGAGGTAGAGGTAGAGAGGTAGAGGTAGAGAGTAGTAGAGAGAGAGGTAGAGTGAGGTAGAGAGGTAGAGAGTGGAGAGTGAGTAATAAAGTAGAGAGTGAGTAGTGGAGAGTAGTAGAGAGTAGTAGAGAGTAGTAAAGAGAGTAGCAGAGAGTGAGTAGTAGAGAGTAGTAGAGTGAGTAGTAGAGAGTGAGTAGTAGAGAGTAGTGGAGAGTGAGTAGTAGAGAGTGAGTAGTAGAGAGTGAGTTGTAGAGAGTAGTAGAGAGTGAGTAGTAGAGTGAGTTGTAGAGAGTAGTAGAGAGTGAGTAGAGAGTAGTAGAGAGTAGTAGAGAGAGTAGCAGAGTGAGCAGTCGAGTGAGTAGTAGAGAGTGAGTACTAGAGAGTGAGTAGTAGAGAATAGTAGAGAGTGAATAGTAGAGAGTGAGTAGTAGAGAGTAGTAGAGAGTGAGTAGTAGAGAGTGAGTAGTAGAGAGTGAGTAGCAGAGAGTGAGTAGTAGAGTGAGTAGTAGAGAGAGAGTAGTAGAGAGAGAGTAGTAGAGAGTGAGGAGTAGAGTGAGTAGTGGAGTGAGTAGTAGAGTGAGTAGTAGAGGAGGAGTAGTAGAGAGGGAGTAGTGGAGATTAGTAGAGAGTAGTAGTAGAGAGAGTAGTAGAGAGTGAGTAGTAGAGAGTAGTAGAGAGAGAGTAGTAGAGAGTGAGTAGTAGATAGAGAGTAGTAGATAAGTAGAGAGTGAGCAGTCAAGAGTAGTGGAGTAGTAGAGAGTGAGCAGTAGAGTGAGTATTAGAGAGTAGTAGAGAGAGAAGTAGAGAGTAGTAGAGAGTGAGTAGTAGACAGCAGAAGAGAGTGAGTAGTTGAGAGAGACCAGTAGAGAGAGAGTAGTAGAGAGTGAGTAGTAGAGAGTGAGTAGTAGAGAGAGAGTAGTAGAGAGTAGTGGAGTAGTTCAGAGTGAGTAGTAGAGAGTAGTAGAGAGTGAGTAGAGAGTAGTAGAGAGTAGTAGAGAGAGTAGCAGAGTGAGCAGTCGAGTGAGTAGTAGAGAGTGAGTACTAGAGAGTGAGTAGTAGAGAATAGTAGAGAGTGAATAGTAGAGAGTGAGTAGTAGAGAGTAGCAGAGACTGAGTAGTAGAGAGTGAGTAGTAGAGAGTGAGTAGCAGAGAGTGAGTAGTAGAGTGAGTAGTAGAGAGAGAGTAGTAGAGAGAGAGTAGTAGAGAGTGAGGAGTAGAGTGAGTAGTGGAGTGAGTAGTAGAGTGAGTAGTAGAGGAGGAGTAGTAGAGAGGGAGTAGTGGAGATTAGTAGAGAGTAGTAGTAGAGAGAGTAGTAGAGAGTGAGTAGTAGAGAGTAGTAGAGAGAGAGTAGTAGAGAGTGAGTAGTAGATAGAGAGTAGTAGATAAGTAGAGAGTGAGTAGTCAAGAGTAGTGAAGTAGTAGAGAGTGAGCAGTAGAGTGAGTATTAGAGAGTAGTAGAGTGAGAAGTAGAGAGTAGTAGAGAGTGAGTAGTAGACAGCAGAAGAGAGTGAGTAGTTGAGAGAGACCAGTAGAGAGAGAGTAGTAGAGAGTGAGTAGTAGAGAGTGAGTAGTAGAGAGAGAGTAGTAGAGAGTAGTGGAGTAGTTCAGAGTGAGTAGTAGAGAGTGAGTAGTAGAGTGAGTATTAGAGAGTAGTAGAGTGAGTATTAGAGAGTAGTAGAGAGTGAGTAGTAGAGAGAAATTAGTAGAGAGTGTGTAGTAGATAGTGAGTAGTAGAGAGTAGTAGAGAGTGAGTAGTAGAGAGAGTAGTAGAGAGTGAGAAGTAGAGAGAGTAGTAGAGAGTAGTAGGGTAGTAGAGAGTGAGTAATAGAGTGAGTAGTTGAGAGTGAGTAGTAGAGAGCGAGTAGTGGAGAGTGAGAATTAGAGAGTGAGTAGTAGAGACTAGTAGAGAGTGAGTAGTAGAGAGAGAGTAGTCGAGAGTTAGTAGTAGAGAGTGAATTGTAGAGAGTAGTAGAGAGTGGGTAGTAGAGAGAGAGTAGTAGAGATAGAGTAGTAGAGAGTGAGTAGTAGAGAGTAGTAGAGAGTGAGTAGTAGAGAGAGTAGTAGAGAGAGTAGTAGAGAGCGAGTAGTAGAGAGCAAGTAGTAGAGAGTGAGTAGTAGAGAGAGTAGTAGAGAGCAAGTAGTAGAGAGTGAGTGAGTAGTAGAGAGAGTAGTAGAGAGCGAGTAGTAGAGAGTGAGTAGTAGAGAGTAGTAGAGAGTGAGTAGTAGAGAGTGAGTAGTAGAGAATGAGTAGTAGAGAGTAGCAGAGTGACTAGTAGAGAGTTAGTAGTAGAGAGTGAGTAGTAGAGAGTGAGTAGTAGAGAGGAGTAGAGAGTGATTAGTAGAGAGTGAGTAGTAGAGAGTGAGTAGTAGAGTAGTAGAGAGTGAGTGGTAGAGAGTAGTAGAGAGTAGTAGAGTTAGTAGAGAGTAGTAGCGAGTGAGCAGTAGAGAGTGAGTAGTAGAGAGTAGTAGCGAGTGAGTAGTAGAGAGCGAGTAGTAGAGAGAGTAGTAGAGAGTAGTAGAGAGTGTGTAGTAGAGAGTGAATAGTAGAGAGTAGTAGAGAGTGAGTAATAGAGAGTGAATAGTAGAGAGTAGTAGAGAGTGAGTAGTAGAGAGTAAGTAGTAGAGAGTAGTAGAGAGAGTAGTGGAGAGAGAGTAGTAGAGTAGTAGAGAGTAGTCAGCCAGTGTCAGTCAGTGCCAGTCAGAGTCAGTCAGTGTCAGTCAGCCAGTGTCAGTCAGTCAGTCAATCAGTGTCAGTCAGTGTCAGTCAATCAGTGTCAGTCAGTCAGTCAGTCAGTGTCAGTCAGTCAGTCAGTGTCAGACAATCAGTGTCAGTCAATCCATGTCAGTCAATCAGTTTCAATCAGTGTCAGTCATTGTCAGTCATTGCCAGTCAATCAGTGTCAGTCAGTGTCAGTCAGTGTCAGTGTCAGTCAGTGTCAGTCAATCAGTGTCAGTCAGTGTCAGTGTCAGTCAGTCAGTGTCAGTCAGTCAGTGTCAGCTATAGCAGCTCTGCTGACCTGGTTCTCTCCCTCTACAGCAGCTCTGCTGACCTGGTTCTCTGCCTCTAGAGCAGCTCTGCTGACCTGGGTCTCTGGATCTAGAGCAGCTTTGCTGACCTGGGTCTCTGGCTCTAGAGCAGCTCTGCTGACTGCTTCTTAGGCCCTACAGCACCTCTGCTGACCTGGTTCTCTGCACACACGATGCACGCGCCCGACTTCGTGAAAATATATTTAAAAATAATATAAGTTTATTATAAGTATAAATATGTTATTTTTATGACTATCTTAGATAATCTCTTGCCCTAATATGCATATTAAAGACACATACATATCATTTTGGAACATAACTTTTTTTGTGGGAGTTGCGCACCCAGCGTGCCCCAGCACGTATATGACATCACACAGGACCCGCCACTGCGCAAGCATCTTGTACCGTAATGGAGGAGGAGTCGCGGACTGGTCGCATACCAATCTCACACAGCACGTAATATTAAATGTATATGATGTAACTGAAAACACGCAGCGGTCGCAAACCGTACGTGGATCCTTCACGACTTTTCTAAAATAGCGCCTAGAATCCGCGCACCCACCGTGATATGTACGCTTTGAGTGCGCGACTCCGAACATTTTTGGGAGAAAACATTTTTTTAAAGAAAATAATATAAATACATTAAAATTATTTTTTTATGTTTTTTTGCAATTTTCAGAAACATATATAATGTTATTTAATGAATAAAATATTTATAAATGAACAGTTAAAAAACTAGAAAATCAGTACAAAAAAATAGGTATAACTACTATCACACTTAAAAATTAGCATTTAAAAAACCTTTGAAATTCACTGAAAAAAACCATAGGTTTCAGAGACATTATAGATAGAAATTAGCATTTAAAAAAGCTTTGAAATTCACTGAAAAAGCCGTAGGTTTCATAGACGTTATAGTTAGAAATTAGCATTTAAAAAGCCTTAGAAATTCACAGTGTTATAGTCAGCTGGCCATTTCACTCGTACAAAACCATAGAAATTCCTCTGTTATAGTTTGTTCTGCTAACTATAACTCGCGCGCCCACAATGCACTGATGATGATGTTACATATTGCATCATTCATTATATGGTCAGTGACATCACTGATGACATCACTGATGACATCTCAAATGACATTACTGATGACATCACTGATGACATCATCCACGTGACAATCTGATACACCTCATCATACAGTAGTATAACCTTTCATCACTCACTGTAAAATACAGAGTACCATATTTGAAACCATTGACACACCAATACCAGTTACTACATACCCACTCACTGATTCCTAAGTCTACACACACAACTACCCATTCAACAACAGAATCATTTATACATGCAGTCACTAATTAATAGAACACTATCAAATGCACTTATACACATATATAGACATTAACACATCAGCAGTCATCTTAGTTGGTTATGCAGTCATCCTACTCACTCATGAAAAAAATGAATCACTTACATTTACTCACTTACACAATTATCCAACACCACCTCATTTATTCAAACACATAGTAACTCATAGTTAATATGTTAAAAAATCACCATTGCAATTATACACTCATTCATATAGTTACTCTCACAATCACTGACTCTTACACATACTTAGTTATATACACCAACTCTCACATACAATGCCTTTTATTTTTTTACTTTGTTGAAGATGTACAACTAAAACACATATTCGCTCACCAACTCACAAATAAATACACTCAGTCACCCAAACAACTGTTTCCACATGCACTCTTAAACCTATACACCTAGTCAATCAACCATTCACACATCTATGCATAGAGTTACACACACCCCATCCAACCACGCACAAACTCAGTGTCCCATACAAATACTCACCCAACTAATCAATAACTAATATACACACTCATGTAGTTAGTGACCAACTGATGCAGCATGTTATACAACAACAGAGACAGTGATGCACACATTCACATAGTTTAGTTACTAATCCATGTATTAAGTGCAACACTTTTAACTACTCACTTAAACAGACAGTCAGACAGCTACTAAATCCTCCATCCAGACAGTTATATATCCACTCAATCTTTAATACAGATTGGTATCCACGAGCGACTACATGAACCAGCATGCAGCCTACTTTGAAACGCTGTGAGAGGAGGTACAAATACAAACCTGGTTACAGTAGGAGGAGCCAAGAGACTCGAACATTGGGAGTGGTCTCTTAAGGCTTTAAGAACTTCAGGTGAAATAACCATACCTGTGATTCTGGCACTGATGAAAGCCGAGTCCCGGCTAGAAACGCGTCTGCCCCAGCGCTTCATGAACTTTTTTGCACGCTTCGATTGCTCAAATAAATTGTTTTACCCCGGAGCATGTGTCCTGCCTACTTCTTACTGAGTAAGTGAGCACCTGGTGTTGATATATATATATATATATATGTTATCTACTGGCGGTCGCCAGTAGATAGTAATAGTTAGGACCGTGTTTCCATAGGAAATCTCAAAATTCTATTTTGAATAACTTTGGCGCCGGTTAACGAATCTTCGCGAAATTTTCAAAACGAATGGGGCGCTCTGCTCAGCTCCTACCCTGAAAGTCTCGGGGTGATTCGTCAAGCGGGGGCCGAGAAAAAAGGGTGGTCCCAAAACGCGTTTTCCCCATGCATTTTTCCATTGGACCTTTAGTCAAAGGTACAGCCCGAACGGCTGAACAGAATTACCTGAAATTTGGCAGAGAAGTAGTCCTCAGGTCAGGGAAGTGCCTTTTGCAGGTCTGGTGTCAATCTCTTCAGTATTTCCTGAGAAAATAGCATTTAAAAGCATATAAATATCTATACGCGCGCAACGTGCGCGCACGGTGCCGTGCGCAAGCGAAATTCTGATTGGTTGTTAGATGTCAGTCAACATTCGAATCGGTCGAAATCAGGAAGTGTCGGCCGCCATTTTGTCTCTCGCACTGAAAAGGAAAGGGGGAAAAAAGGTGGAAAACGTGAAAAGGGGGCAGGGAAGAGAGTTCCTGACCCCCTAGCCTTTGTCAGGGGGTCACAGAAGGACCCCCATGGGTGAAATAAACATTTTTTTTTTTTTTATAAAAATCGCGGGGTGCGCGCACGGTAAAAAACCTTAAAAAAAATATATATATTAATAAATACATAACTTAGCATTTAAAAAAACGTACAAATTCACTTAAAAAACCATAGGTATCACACACGTTATAGTTAGGAATTAGCATTTAAAAAACCTTGCAAATTCACTTAAAAAACCATAGGTTTCACACAGGTTATAGTTAGGTGGACATTTCACTCGTAAAAAACCAATGAAATTCCCCCGTTATAGTTAGTGCAGGCAACTATAACTCACGCGACCGCAATCCTCTGCGGATGACGTCAGATATTACATCACTGTATTTAGACACCTATTTACCCATGTCTTCTTCCATTAATCTTTAGCTATACATATATTACAAATATTTATTTTTCAGTAAGACACATATTTAATCAGTGATGTAATATCTGACGTCATCAGCAGTGGATTGCGGGCGCGCGAGTTATAGTTATCTGAACTAACTATAACGGGGGAATTTCATTGGTTTTTTACGAGTGAAATGTCCACCTAACTATAACCTGTGTGAAACCTATGTTTTTTTCTGTGAATATATATATATATATATATATATATATATATATATATATATATATATATATATATATATATATATATATATATATATATATATATATATATATATATATATATATATGTATATATATATATTATCTACTGGCGGTCGCCAGTAGATAGTTATAGTTAGGACGAGTTCCCATAGGAAATCTGAAAATTGTATTTTGAATAACTTTGGCGCCGGTTGACTTATCTTCGTGAAATTTTGAAAACTAATGGGGCGCTCCGCTCAGCTCCTACCCTGAAAGTCTCGGGGTGATTTATCAAGCGGGGGCTGAGAAAAAAGGGGGTTCCCAAAACGCATTTTCCCCATGCATTTTCCCATAGGACCTTTAGTCGAAGGTACAGCCCGAACGGCGGAACAGAATTACTTGAAATTTGGCAAAGAGGTAGTCCTCAGGTCAGGCATGTGCCTTTTGCATATATGGTGTCAATCTGTTCAGTAGTTCCTGAGAAAATTGCAGTTAAAAGTACATAAATATCTATATGCGCGCACGGTGTGTGCACCAAATGTGCGCGAGCGTAATTCTGATTGGTGGTTAGAAGTCAGTCAACATTCGAATCGGTCGAAATCAGGAAGTGTCGGACGCCATTTTGTGTGTGGCAGTGAAAAAGAAAGGTGGAGAACATGAAAAGGGGGCAGGGTAGAGAGTTTCTGACCCCCTAGCCTTTGTAAGGGGGTCCCTGAAGGACCCCGAAGGGTGAAAAAAACATTTTATTTTTTTTCAAAAAATCGCGGGGTGCGCCCACGGTGAAAAACCCATAAAAAAAAGAAATTACATTTTAAACTGTTTATAAGTTTATAGAAGATATTAACTATGCTGTTCAACTTTATCCAAATTAAAAAAAAAAAGAGCTGAGCCATTCCATATTACAGGATACAGTCAATCTATAACTATATACATAGGTAGTTTATTGTAAAATAAATATATAAAAAATATAATAATACATACATAAATTAGCATTTAAAAAACCTTACAAATTCACTAAAAAAAACATAGGTTTCACACACGTTATGGTTAGAAATTAGCATTTAAAAAACCTTGCAAATTCACTTACAAAACCATAGGTTTCACACACGTTATAGTTAGGAATTAGCATTTAAAAAACCTAGCAAATTCACTGAAAAAACCATAGGTTTCACACATGTTATAGTTAGCTGGACATTTCACTCGTAAAAAACCATTGAAATTCCCCCGTTATAGTTAGTTCAGCTAACTATAACTCACGCGACCGCAATCCACTGCTGATGACGTCACATATTACATCACTCATGACATGGTCAGTGACATCACTCATGACATCACTGATGACATCTCAAATGACATCACTGATGACATCACTGATGACATCATCCAGTGAATATGTGTCTTTCTGAAAAATAAATATTTTTTATATATGTATATCTAAAGGTTAATGGAAGAATAAATGGGTAAATAAGTGTCTAAATGGATGTTTTTTTTTGTAAAATTAATTGTATAACTGACTTATTAACAGTATCTTAGTGAATACAGTGATGTAATATGTGACGTCATCAGCAGTGGATTGCGGTCGCGCGAGTTATAGTTAGCTGAACTAACTATAATGGGGGAATTTCAATGGTTTTTTACAAGTGAAATGTCCAGCTAACTATAACATGTGTGAAACCTATGGTTTTTTCAGTGAATATATATATATATATATATATATATATATATATAGATAGATAGATATATATATATATATATATATATATATATATATATGTTTTTAAAGCAGGAAATTAAGAGAAATACCTACAAAAAACATTTTAATGTAAAATATAATTTTTAATAATAGAGTTACATTTTATATGTATATATAAACATGCACACACATATTTATGTGTGCGTGTTTATGTAAATATATATGTTATGATATGATAAGCAATTTATAATGTGCACAACTACTCCACGAAGTGTCCCGGCGCAGACCTAGAGAGGTCAGCAGGATGGGCCTTAAACTTGCACAAAGAACCAGGTTTTCAGTTTCTTCCTGAACAGCAATGAATTTCTTATGGAGAGTAGATCCAACAGGAGCAGAATCCATGCTGACGCGCCCAGGAATGTTAATGATCTGCCTCCTAATCTTTGATGTTGGATCTTTGGGATCATTGCCAGGAGTTTGCTGGTAGATCGTAAATATCTTGAATGGTTGTAAAAGCTAAATCTAGCTCTAAGGTAATCGGGCCAGTCTGATACAAGGCATCATGTACCAGTGTCAGACCTTTAAATTTGGCCCTCTCCCTGGTGGGTAATCAGTAGAGTCCACGCAAATGTGGGCTGATGTGTTGCCTTCTCAGGCACATTTAGCATTTACGTTCTGGATCACCTGTAATCTGTCCATTAGGTATTGCGGTATGCTCAGGTATAGTGCATTACCATAATCTATTCTAGATGTAACTAATGCCTGGATGACTAAAGGAGAGCAGGGGCAAACATTTCTTAAGGGACCTCAGAATTCCAAAGCATGTACCTACCAGCCTCTTGACTTAGTCAAAGGTTATTCCCAATTTTTTGTACCGAATCTTTCTGAGGGCCCGAAGGGGAGGCATCGTCTGGCCAAACCATTAGCCAGAAGTTTGCTGGGAATGTCACAAAGAAGAGGATTTCTGTTTTTTCCTGATTGCATTTGAGTTGAGCGTTGGCTAGCCAGTAGAAGACTGCCGTAAGGCAGGTTTTAATCTGTGTGCACTTCAGCTCAGATCTCTTGTTCCAGGACAAAAAAAATGAGTGTCGTCTGCACGCCTTCTCTCCCAATTCTTCTGCTAAAAATGCCAGGGGCGTGAGATATAAGTAGAAGAGCGTTGGATTTAGGGCAGAGCCTTGGGGGACACTTGTATCCACCTTCCTTGGGCTGGCCGAGTAGGGAAGAATCCAAACCTGCTGGCTTCTGTCTGCAAAAAATGATGTTAGCCAGTCCAACGCAAGCCCTGTCACTTCAATGGCCTGGAGGCGGTCAAGAAGCAGTGTGTGGGGTACAGTATCGAAGGCCACTGACAGGTCCAGTATGATCAGTATGGCCCCCTCCCCCATCTAGGGTTCCTTTGATATATTCAGGTACTTTAACCAATGCAGGGTCTGTATTATAGCGAGCTTCCAACAAGTTTGACAGCTGTATATTCACCTGCTTCTCCAAAAATTAGGATAAAGCTGGCAGCAAGGAGATTAGCCTATAATTGGCCAGAATAGCAGGATTCGCCACTGGATTTTTAATAAGTGGAAGGATCTTCACCTGCTTCCATGCACTAGGGACTGAAGCTCTACTTATTGAGGTATATAAAATCTAATTTATGTCCTGATTGATAGTCTTTACCACCAAAGCCAGCAGTTTCAGGGGTGCATTGATTATTGGAAGAGACGGATTTGATGGCTTTAACAGCCCTCAGTGAGCAGTCTAACTGAATAGTGTATAAACTGCCGTTGGGATCTCCCTAGTAAGCTGTATGATCTCTGAGTTGACCTCGGGTAGTTATCCTGTAACTGGGTAGCTTGAATGGTAGAGATCTTATTAGTAAAGAAGCTTGCCATCATTTCACACCAGTCAATTGAGACTGCGTTGGTATAAGTGCAGGCCTCTAGGGTCATAAAACTCTTAACTATAGAGAAAATCTCTTTTGATCTGTCTGTTTCCTGCCTTTCTTATGCGCTCCTCAAAGTAAGCTTGCTTTGCTTTGGTTATAGCAACATAATATACCTTTTGTGCAAGTTTAAAGGTCTCTTTATTGGCTGAGTTATAATCCTTCCTCCATTTAAGCTATAGTGTCTTGCAATGTTTTTGCTCTATTTTGAGGGCAGCCGAGAACCATGGACTAGAAGGCGTACTTCTACGTGCTCTGCTCCGGAAAACCGGGGACAGATCTTCTGTAGCATTTCTGATCCAATTGTCATATTTCGTGAGATCATCATTCAGTATGCCAGATAACTCAGGAAGATGTTGTTTCAGCACATTTGAGGATTCCTGCAGGTCTATTTTATTGAAAGCTTTCCCATTACGGGTCAGAATGCTCTGGTAAGGATCCTGTATTACTGGCCGTTGCCATGAGAATCTGATTAAGAGGTGATCCAACCAAGACAGTAGTTGTGGATCCTCCATCTGTATTAACACATTGGAACAAACTTGATCCAGTGTGTGCCCTCCTTGATGTGACGGTTTCACCACGTACAGGCTTAGATTAAGAAAATTCATTATTTCTTTGAAGATCGAGGATTCCGAGTTGTCTGTTTTGTCTAGATCTATGTTAAAGTCTCCTAAGATCATGAAATGTGCATATCTAAGGGCAAGGTGTGTGATGGGCGTGATGACATTTCTTTTAAAAAAGAGCTAGCTGGACCTGGTGGCCTGTAGATTAGAACCCCGGCTACTGAGTGTTGGTGTGATAGGGAGAGACAAAAGCCCATGGCTTCTGCATCCAGCAAGTCATTCACCCCTATGTCTTGGAAACCCCATTCTTCTTCAAGGATAATTGCTAGTCTGCCTCCCCGGTATTGCGTTGGAGATAATACGGTTCGATTCTTCTGATAGCCAGTTTCTGTGATACATAGAAAATCAAGACTGTCTTCCTCCAGGAGGTCCTAGATTTTGTGGGCATGTTTTTGCATTGAGCATGCATTTATCAGTGCATATATATTTATATATAGTATTAAATATTTTTACATTTGTTTCATTTACATTACATTAATGATATGTATTAAAAAATTTAAGATTTACTATTTTAAACTACATATAATAAAAAAACAATAGTTTAACAATTTTTAACAACATCATTGTAAAACAATATATATTGTTCTAATATTTTTATACTTACTATTATAATTATAGGGGTATGATATTTTTATCAACAATATTTTTGTTTCATGAATGAATGAATGAAGTCCTTAAATATATTGAAGATATCAATAGGGTGCTCAAAACTAATGCACTGGTGTCCTTAATAGCTCTGACTTTCTGTTGAGCCACCTGGTGTCGCAAGGGCAAAGCCAACAATCATTCCTTCTTTTTCCCCTCTCTCATAGTGACGTGTTTGAGCCTGAAGCATGTAGTTTCTGCTTTTGGAGTATGGAGTATTGCAGCAGCTATTGTAGATCAGTCTTAGGTGTGTGTTGCCTCATAAGTGTGAGTTAGGTCTGATACTTGGTTCGCTAAGTCTCTTTGATGTGTTATTGCCTCTCCTTTCAGAAGGGCCGAGTCTCACATTAATTTGCCCCTTCTGCATGTTTCCCCACTGCCCAGAATACCAGATGAGATGAAACTGACATGTTTTTCCATTCAGGTATGTTCACAATATTGTGTGCAATTTTTGTTTTTAACGTGATAATCTGTATTTGGACAAATTGAGTCACCATTATCCTGGAAGGGCTTGCTTAAATGGAGATCAATCCAAATCTGTATTGTGTTGTGATCCAAGATGCCATTTGGTATAATAACAGCATCACACACTTGGTGCAGGAGTGAGATTGAGGTCAGAGAGTAGCCTATCCTCTAACAAGTACCATGCAGGCAAGAGATGCTCATGTATTGTCTGTCTGTAGGATGGAGTAACCTCCAGGGGTCATAGAAGGAGAAATTGGATTGGAGATCCAGGATCAGTCCTCTGTCTGTAATATTGCTAGACCCTAGGTAATATGACTTACCCTGGTAAGAGCAGAGGGTAAAATTCCAGTTGTCCAGTAAATGTACCTTCAAGTGTGGGCTCTGTAATATGATGCATGTTAAGGCCCTTAATACCTCACCCTTTGTGGAGATTGGACCGTATACAGAGCCAAGGATCTTAATGGGCACAGGGTTTTTGCCACACTGTGTGGCATATTCTCAAGGAGTTATCGCCAAGTTATCGGCACTTTATCGCAGCCAAAGTCGCGGTATATTTATCACCCCATTCACAAGCCGGTACTAACAGCCCATAGCACCAGTTTACCTGCGATAGCAGCCGCAAAAAACATTGCCACAGATGGCCCCAGCAACTATCGCTAATGAGATGCAGAGTAGGCGTTCCCGTGCAAAAAGCCACGTCAACACCACTTTTCAACATTCTCAACATCCAGCCAGATCGGCGATATGATCACAAAACATGCGACATTGCGCATTAGCAGCAGGAAATTAACACCTGCTCTGACCTGGTGCAAAGTCGAACGACAGCCTGCACTAGAAAAGGGAGCCCAGCCCAGAGCCACATCTGAAGGGCAACAGATGCCATGGAGCCACTGATCATGCGTCCCGGACACCCAAGAGGGCCAAAACATCCACCACCACCACCCCCAGGACCACACCCCACCCCCCCAGACCCCCACCGCCCCCCTGGACCAACACTGAGGCAGCGCAGGCAAAAAGACAGCAACCCCCTGAAAACGCACCAACCTCACACACCCAACACCAGAGAATGACATTACACACCACAGGCACAAAGGGACAACCAACATCCCACCTCAGACAAAACTGCTGGCCGTGCTGCACCTGTTGGCCTCTGGTACCTACCAACCAACAACTGCCAGAGTCAGAGGAGCCCTATCAATGTTCCACAAACCTGTCCTGGATGCCACCCCAGTACCCATGCTTCCCCCACCCTGCGCATGAGCAGCTGGAGACCAAGCAAGGCGTCTACGCCATAGCTGGCTTCCCGCACGTTGTGGGTGCAACTTTGTTACAAAGTTTCCAAGTCCAATTTGAAGTCAGAAAATATATTTATTAGCAGCACGTTGGGACAACCATACAGATAAACTCCAGGTGTAAACTGAATCCAGCTGTAACAGAAACACTGCTCTGGAACAGTGGAATGTAAAATCACATTGAAAGGATAACCTGGCGCATGCAAGGTAGCATGCGGCAAAGAAACATGCAATCTTAAAGGAACATGCTACAAATAGAAATACAGTGGATGTAACATATCTCCCTTATTGACAAAAACAAATGAGAAAAACTACTTGTGCAAAATCATTAAATCTCTTAGGAACCTGTACAATACGATTATACTTTTTTACCCTGAGGGCAACAGAATCATAATTACTTACATCAATGTTGTCATTTCTAATTTTACTTTAAGCATCAACATTATCCTTATGAGTGCAAGTGAGATTAGGACATTTAGCAAGCCTTCCAACATTCCAGGTTTTGCCATCTTGTGTAATGAAACTATTACTAAAAACTTTTTTAACTTGTATAGCTTTTCCAAATTTGTTGTTTCCCTTGTTTATAAAACCAGGTTTGAGAATTTTGACCCAATCACCTATTTGGAAAGAATGTTTCCTAGTCTTCCATTTGTCATCAAACCATTTTTTAGTTTTCATTTGTTGAAGTTCCGCTCGTTTAGCCACATCACTCACGCACTCCTTTTCCGAAATAAACAAATGTGATTTCCCTCCTAACCACCATGGGCATACATTGGATGCTGGTTCCCTACCTTTGAGAAGTTTGAAGGGACTGATTTCAGTTGTGGTGTGAGGTGTGATACGGTAAATCCATAACCACTCCCTTAAAGCACTTACCCAACTTGAACCGAATTTAAGAGAATCCACAACAAAACCTTTGAAAACACGATTAAAATGTTCTACTTGACCATTTCCGTGTGGCTCATATAGTGATGTAAATTTGTGAACAATATTACATTCTTTGAGAAATTCTTCCATCTCCGAAGATGTTAACTGCACTCCATTATCTGTAATTAAAACAGATGGACATCCCTCCCTAGAAAATGTCTCTTTAAAGAAATTAATTACTGCATTCGTGGTAGCTTTAGCAACAAACTTTACTTCAGGCCATTTTGAGTGATAATGGGTCTGAGATGTCAAAAGCAACTTTTTGCCAAGGTTCAGTGGGCCACTTGATAACTTTCAATGGCGGGGTATATGTTTTCAACATTTTTTCACTAGAAACACATTCAACACATTCTCTCACTATTCTTTCTACAAATTTGTCAATACCAGACCACTAAAAATATTTTCTAACTAGTCGTTTCATGGAAGAAATCCCTGGATGTGTTTTATGAGCAATCCGTAAAATACCATCATACATACCTTCCGGAGGGACACATTTCCCAGATTTAAAAATAAAATTGCATTCAACCTCCAACTCCTCCGAAACATTAAAGAAAGGTAACAGATCTGGTCTTACCTAATTTTTTTTAGGCCAGCCCTCCAAAATACATTTTTTTAACTCACACCATTTATCATCATTCTGTTCATATTCACACCAAACCTCTTCAGTTATACCTTGGAACTTATCTTGAACAATGTCTTTGATTGTTAACACAAATTCATGCTCCTTTACCACATTTATATTATCCTGATCACAGGGCAAACATGACAGAAAATCTGCTGTAACATTTTTTTTTCCAGGAACATATTCCGTATTGAAATTATATTCTTGCAATTTGGATGCTAATCTTGCTATTCTGGCCGTGGAGTTCCAACCACCTCCAGCCAACAAAATATTTACAAGTGGCTTGTGATCTGTTCTATGAGTGAATTTGTTCCCCCATACTTATAATCTAAAATGCTCTGCAGCCCACACACAGGCTAAAAGCTCTCTTTCAATGACTGCATATTTGCGCTCACATTCATTAACATCCTGGACGCAAACACAACATTCCACTCATCCTTTCCCTCTTTCTGTGAGAGAACTCCTCCCAAACCGTACAGACTGGCGTCAACCGTGATAATGCAAACTTTGTTGATGAGAAAAGGTTTGAGCATGGGAGCATTAACTATATCTTTTTTTATAGCATCAAATGAAAATTGTTGAACATTGGTCCACTCATACTTAGCACCTTGTCTCAAAGGTTTTCTTAAAGGTTCCATTTTTGTGGCAAAACCCTCTACAAATTTGCTGTAGTACTCACACATTCCTGCAAAAGATAGAAGTTGATCTTTGTTTACTGGTGATGGAGCTTTAATAATCGCCTCTACATTAGAT
Source organism: Triturus cristatus (assembly GCF_964204655.1). NCBI lineage: Eukaryota > Metazoa > Chordata > Amphibia > Caudata > Salamandridae > Triturus > Triturus cristatus. The sequence continues at coordinate 707,399,692 of NC_140587.1, read as the reverse complement.
TTATTTGGAAAAAAAGCCCTCACCAGACATCGTGTGTCCCAAATATTCAACTGATTTTTTAAATAACTTACACTTGTGTGCCTTGAGGGTTAACCCATTCTGTTCTAATATCTTACACCATTCCCTTAGATGAATTTCATGATCCACAGTGTTCTTATAAAGAACTAGAATGTCATCTTGGAAACATTTGACATATTTGTCTAAATCCCTGAAAATTTGGAACATAACGAGTGTATTGAAAAAAGCCTTGTGGAGTGATAAAGGCAGTATATTTTTTAGATTCTTCAGTGAGTTCTATCTGGTGGTACGTCGATCTAAGATCCAATGTGGAAAACACTTGTGCACCATTCAGAAGAGACACTACCTCATTTATATTCGGTAAGGGATAACAATCCACAACAATATTGGAATTTAGGGCCCTCAAATCCACACATACTCTCAATTTCTGATCAGGTTTGCATACCAGAACTATTGGAGATACCCATTCTGATGACTCAATAGCTTCAATTATGCCTCTTTGGATAAGTCATCTAACATTTCTTTAAGTTCTTCTCTAATGTTTATGGGAACCCCTCTTAATCTTTGTACAACTGGTGAATAATTTTCTTTTTAAAACAATTTTGTGCGAAATTTTTTCAATCCTACCTAATTTGTCACAAAATACATTACCAAAGTTTTTGATAAGAGCAGGTTCCTTCTCCACAAATGAGGAACTATCTTCAACCACAGCAACGGTGCACATCAAACAGTCGTCACATAAAGAGACTGGCTCCTTGGAGCGAGGATTTAGAATAATTCCCAATTTCCACTGGTCCTGCCATCCCAATACATTTACTCCTTTCTGAGAAAAGTACAACTTAATCTCAGATTTCCTATGTTTAAAATGCAATTTCACATGGAAAAAGCCCATAATATCAATTTTTGTACCACAGAAACTTTCAGCAACAATGTCTGATGGCTCCAAAAGATTAAGAGGAATGGACTGAATTAATGTATCTAAATAATATTGATGAGAGATGATGGTCCATGGTGAGCCTGAATCTACCAAGAGTAACAAATCAATACCAAGAACCTGGAAGTTACATTTGGGTGATCTCCTTTGAACATTTGCATCATTGTCTAAGATGGACACAACAAACCTCTCTCAACACTAGGTGTTGTTTCTCTGACCGTACTTACACCAGCTTCATATAGAGAAGATACTGCTCCTTGCCTTTGCATTTGTGGTCGTCTATCTCTACAAACATTACTGAAGTGACCTATTCTGTTACATATTTTACATTCTCTATTTATAGCCGGACAACCTGGAAAAGAAGCATAATGAGATTTACTACCACATCTGTAGCATATACCATTGTTATTGACAACCTCATTCCTTCTCTGAGAAAAATTTAGTTTGAATTTATTAAAATTATTTCTTCTTAGAGGTTGTGGAACATCTTGTGTAGTATCAGATTTGTGTCCCACAGCACATATTTCTTCATCAGAAGTCTTTTTCTCAGAATTTTTTCTAACTGTTTCCATCCATAAATCAGATTGTTCCTGAGCTTTAGATGTAGCAATAGTTTCTGGTAGATTGGGGTTACCCATGACCCATAACTTATCTTGGATTTTTTTGCTTTTGACATGTACTATTATCTGGTCACGTATCATTTCGTCGGTCATCATACCAAAATTGCAATGAATACTAAGTGACCTTATTGCTGTCAAAAAGTCATCGAAAGATTCTTCCTCTTTTTGTATTCTGGTATAAAATTTGAAACGATTTAATGCTATACTAATTGTTGGTTTAAATCTTTTCTCCATGCGAGCCAAAGCTTCCATGTACACATTAATAGAATCTCCTCCTCCTTCATTTTGGGTGGTAATCTGTGGGAAAGCTCTAAAAACCATTTGTCCCTCTGATCCCAGACAATATAACAAAATACTTTTCTTTCTTTCTGAGCCCATTCTTTCGCAATCTAGAGCTTTCATATACGTTAAAAACTCTTCTTTCCATCTTGACCAAGGCATAGGTGGATCACCCTTTGTTTGTAAAAACTTTGCAGGAGGATCAAATTGCATGTTTAAAAGTCAAATAAGTCATTGTATCAAAATTTTGCCAAAGGAACGTAATATGAAAATTGCAAATAGATAATTAAAAACTTTCTATTATTTGATGGTTGGATGAGTGAGGAGACCGTTGAATAATTCAAAGTTGCAGAAGACTTGAAAGAAATAACAATGCTTACAAATGACTGTCCTAATAAAATAAAACAAAGGAAACGTTTAAATTTAGTTTATAAAGTATTTTGAATTAGTATTGTAGTAAAAGCAGAGATTTATGGTTGTTCCGATGTGTACTTTGCATTCGTATTACGAAGAAAACAACATTTTATGCGTGCTCCGATCTGTTGTTATGGTAACTTTGCAAACAAAATGGCCGAATGCATGCATAACATAACGTAACGTTACGTGCTTACGATGACATTTCCGTGATGTGCGGGAAGCACCAAATGCAGGGACAGAAGATTCTCTCGAGTGGCGCATGGTGTTTCCTTTTAAAAACTAACAACAGCCAGTTACGGAGTCGCCCACAACACTTCTTAAGGTATTTTACTATTTGAATGTGGCACAAGTTAAACACACGCAAATGGGAATGGCAATAATGTGTAATAAATATAGTTTGTGCCCAAATGTTATTGACGATCTTTTGAGAAAAGAAGATGTTGGGATGATTTGACAACATAGAAGAAAAAACAGCCGCAGGTGCGATCAATGCACAATTATTATAAAGATATTGACATAAAACAGCCGCAGGTGCAATCAGTGCACTAATTTATACAATATAAACTTTTTCGCTCATGAAGAAAACAGCCGCAGGTGCAATCAGAGCACAAATTATGTGAATACATATACTGACGCAGGTGCAATCATGTCACTTAAAACATCCCAGATAAATAGTTGACATACCTTGCAATGTTCACCATGCGAAGGTTTTCTTGAGTTCCTTTTGATGAAGATGAATAATTTCTATGATAATGAAATCTTCCTTTTCCACTTTTCCTTCCGTGGGTTCAAAATTTCCACTCTGTATCCATGCTGCTGTGAAACTGACTGCACACGTCTCCTACTGGTGCCCCCTGGCAACTCTGCACAAAATAACCGCAACAGAAAGAACACGCATCCCATCAATGTGCATGCGATAGCGGTCTCACGAGAAATCTCCACAAACGTCGACAACAACCACCCAGACAGTGTGCATGACTCCGACATCTCCGACAGTCCATCAGCAACCAGTGCTACCATGATGGCACCTAAGGAAATGCACTGCTTGTTGGCAAGTACCAATGGAACACAACACACACCCCAACTCCACAATCATGCAACGCACACCACTGGGAATGCACACGTTACAAACTCACATACAACATGCCAAACAACATGCACACCAACCAGACGCTTTCAAACCAAAGGGGTCACGTCCATTATGGGGGCCTGGTAGGACGTACTGAAGTTTATTAAGAAAAGGGTACCTGGCCGCCAATTCGCAACACTGCTTATTTATTTTAGCAGATTTCGGATACAACACATTCAGTTGTTGCACCTTACTTCATTACTTGTAATCCTTTTGAATATTCTTAAAGCAACATTTCGTTTTTCATTGGTGCGTTCAAGAGATACATTCTTCATTTTTCGGAAAACAACTCAGTCAAAGTGTAAAACAAACTTGTGCTAAATATAACAAAACATTAAGAAATGTGAATACGTGATATTACAACTCATATACATTTATAGACAATTACACCAGTCATTGTTGTTGATACTCAGCCTGCCTATAACCACAATTATTTATGCCTTGTTTCTTTTAGGGGCAGACTAGCTATGGGGAAATAAAAATTTGAGTTCTCTCTTATGGGTATGCTTCCTGCTGGTGAGCCCTCTTGAGAGTCCAAATCAATTTTAGTTCCCTCATAGGTTCAGAAGAAAAGTGCCGATGCATTTCCAATCCCCTTCGGAGTTTGGGGATTTTCGTCAGGGCTGAGCCTCGGTGTAATCTGATGTATATTGAAGTGATTTTAACTCACTATGGGGCATATTATCAAGCCAGGCGATAAAATTATCGCCACTTTAGCGGCAGAAAACTGCCGCTAAAAAGGCGATAATGGTCTTGATAATATGCTCTATGGAATTCCAATTGAAGCCCATGTTAAATGTGAAGGACGTCTAACATGGGCTTCAATTGGAATTCCATAGAGCATATTATCAAGCCCATTATCGCCGTTTTAGCGGCAGTTTTCTGCCGCTAAAGCGGCGATAATTTTATCGCCTGGCTTGATAATATGCCCCTATGTACCATCCTTTATGTATTTAGAACACAATGGCCGGGTACTTGGCCTTGCATATCAAAAGGATTGAAGTCCGACACATGAGCGATAGCCGAAATGAATGCAGCCTAGTAAACAGAATAGAGAATGCATTAACATTGCACGAGAAAGAAGCTTCTCGAAGCCATTTTTCCGAAGGTCCAAAGACGTGTACAGGAGCAGCGGCGTCTCAATGTGAGTCCTGACATCCGCTTTGTAAAATACGCTTTTGAAACAATCATTGGCCAAGTACCCGGCCATTGTGTTCTAAATACATAAAGGATAGTACATAGTGAGTGAAAATCACTTCAATATACATCAGATTTCACCGAGGCTCAGCCCTGACAAAAATCCCCAATCTCCGAAGGGGATTGGAAACGCGTCGGCACTCTTCTTCTGAACCTATGAGGGAACTAAAATTTATTTGGACTCTCAAGAGGGCTGCCTCACCAGCAGGAAGCATACCCATAGAGAGAACTCAAATTTTCATTTCCCCATAGCTAGTCTGCCCCTAAAAGAAACAAGGCATAAATAATTGTGGTTATAGGCAGGCTGAGTATCAACAACAATGACAGGTGTAATTGTCTATAAAAGTATATGAGTTGTAATGTCACGTATTCACATTTCTTAATGTTTTGTTATATTTAGCACAAGTTTGTTTCACACTTTGACCGAGTTGTTTTCCGAAAAATGAAGAATGTATCTCTTGAACGCACCAATGAAAAACGAAATGTTGCTTTAAGGTTATTCAAAATGATTACAAGTAATAAAGAAAGGTACAACAACTGAATGTGTTGCATCCGAAATCTGCTAAAATAAATAAGCAGAGTTGCGAATTGGTGGCCAGGTACCCTTTTCTTTATAAACACCAACCAGACACAACAGCACAACTTACTGTGGGAACTTGGGCCAGCCATGTACATGAGCCATCAATAGCTGAATGTGGGGAGAGGTGGGAACCAGGCATGTGCCAAGGAGGCAAGTGACCCATGAATGAGAAGGTACCCATTGCCAAGTGATGGCCAGACTGCAGTATGCAAACAACACACATAACCATGTCGACATACACCGCTGGTGTATGGAGTGTAGTGGACAGTGGATGCAACCATGTCACCCCAGCCAGTGTGGAAGATCCTGGAAATGTAGCTTGTTACGTCCCCCAACGTAAGCGTGAGCGGAGTGGGCTGGCCCGGCGTACGCCAGGAGAGCGTAGGGATGTGAATAAAAAGCATGTAGCTCAGGGCGTGGTCCTCTTCCGGAATGCCCAACGTCTCTGCCAGGGCGGCGCCCCTCAGCCCACCACGAGGCCGATGCCGTGAGCGGTGTTGCCTGCGATCCTGTGCGCCTGCTGCACCCCAGGCCGCTGGTTCCCGAACCCGACTTGCCCACCCCTGCGCACCCAGGCACGCGTAGCTGGCAACATGCTACGACCATCACGGCCTCCGCGAGCAAGGCCAGCAGTAATCCTTTCTCATTGACGTACTCTACCGGCATACACAGCGGACTAGTAGGTCACACATTTGGAACTGAGTCTTGATTACACCATGGCAGTGAACATTATTTAAGGCAGAGTTTATGTCACTATACTCCCTTCGATGTGGTGCCACCAAGTCTGTGCATAGCATTACAACTACACATGTCTGTGGGCCCATGCGGACTACTGCCCTCAGCCTACGCTGCGCCCGAGTAGGTCACACAATTGGAACTGAGCATCGATTTTTCAATGGCAGAGTACATATCATTGCACGCAAGGAGAGGTGTAAGAGGATGATGCGTTGCAGGAATAGGATCATCGTTACAGAGGTGATCAACACTACCGACAACTGCCCTGGTGTCACTAACTCTGTGCATAGCAAGCCAATGACACGTGGCTGTGGGCCACTGCTAACCGCTGCCGCCGGCCTACACTGCGGACAAGTAGGTCACACATTTGGGACTGAGTCTTGATTTAGCAATGGCTGAGTGCATATCATTGTACCAGCATCACCGCAGAATGCATCCCCTCTCAGCCCCGGTGCCACTGAGTCTGTTCCCCGACAGCCATGGACACTTTTTGGTTGGACTTTGGTGGTGGCTGAGTCTATGGACTGGTGGTTGTCATCATCCTCATGTAGCTGATACTTAAATGGTATTGAAAACAAGAATGCAGCATTCCATTCCTCCATTTGCTGCTTCCGGACGGCTACTGCCCTCTGCATCATGCCCTGGAGAACACCCTCCACTGTCCCCCGCAGCCCTCCGCCACATTCACCTTCGATATTGTCGAGGACCTGCTTAGTCTGCGTGGCCCTACCTCAGTGCACCGCAAGTCACCGTCCCATGACGGGGTGCCTGTGCCAGCCACTGTGCATCTGGGGCCACTAACTCTGTTCTGGTCAGGGACCCCTTCTTCTGAGATATTGGATGGCCTCTGAGGCGATGGCCTTGGGGTCATCAACGCCATGTGTCTGTGGCCCTGCGCTGTCTGCTGCCTCTGGCCTCAACTGTGGCCCACGAGGGCTCACACATCAAATCGAGTCCTGACCGGCCCAGACGTCGCATCACCGCAGGAGGCAAACACCAACACTGCCAGGACCAACTCCAACCGCCAACTGCCAGTATCGAAATGGTCGTACTGGCAGACTGACGGACTTGCTCACACATGTCATGGATGCCATCTTCTGCCTGATACTCTGCTCAGCACTCCAGGTGCCACTAACTCAGTGCACCTCGAATCATCGTCCATTACTGTTTTGGTTATGTGCTGTGGAGAGCTCACGCAGCAATGTCACCTCAGGCAGTTTGGGAGACCTGGAATGACGATGAGGAAGATGATGCAGGTGTGACACCCCCCCACTGCAGCTGCATTGGGAATCGTAGACATTTTCTTCACATGAGCGTGCTCAGCTCTAGTACCCCAACCTCAGCGCACTGCAACTCACGGACACTTCTGTTTGCTCATTGTGTGATCTCTGGACTTGCTCCAGCTACCTCAATTTTTTTTTTGTTCAAATCTGTTTTATTGAAATTTACAGATACATACAAAGAATCATATTTTCACGTTGTTCATGCATGTTGCCATGCATCGACAATAAAATTGTGTTTTCATTGCATGTAAGTTGAGCCCTTTAACATACACGGCGCATTCGACGTCCCGGATTGGTTACAAGTACAACATACGGCTCCTTACATTAGTGCGATGCTTCACAAGTCGATGACTGGTTAGTTACGGCAGTCCCACAAGTACAGTCTTTCAGTTAATTCAGCGTGGACTTCAATACAGACAATGTAGAATAATAACAATTATGAACAACTAACCAACTCAACGCAGACCGGTATTAGCACCCCAATTTCCCTTCCCCCCGCCCCTTTCCCCGCCTCCCTCACCACACGTCCTAGCATTTGAGATTGACTGTTAAAATTCCTTCAATGGCGACCACCACAAATCAGCTCCCACATGGGAACACCACAGCTACACACGGTGGGAGACTCCAGTATCCACCCTGCGTCCCCGTCCTCCCCTTCAAGCCGACCCCCTGCTCACTCTTCCCCGGTTCTCTGTAGTGCCTGAACCAAAACCACCCATTGGGTAGCTATGGGTTCCTTCCGCAACCCCATCGTCTCCTCCCTCCTGATGGCTGTTCCCTCTGCTCTGGCCCACGCAAGCAATGAATTTCTCCATGCTTGCGTGTGAGGCGGATCCTGCGCCTTCCATCTCTTGGTAAGCAATCTCTTAGCGACTATTATACCCAGATCTATAAACCATTATGCTATCCGTCGCCACTCTAAAAAACCTCCGCAAGTTCAGCGATGTGCATCGCTTGGAAACAAACCCATTTTGGTCCCTGTGGACCAGAGTTGCAACCGCTGGCGCCAGCCGTTCCGCTAGAGCTTTAGCCAGTATTTTATAGTCAGCATTGAGAAGTGCCAACGGTCGGTTAGACCCCAAGGCCATTGAGTCTCGGTCAGGCTTCAGCAGAGATACCAAATACGCCTCACGCATCGAGGGGGGCAACGTATTTTCCTCCAGCGCTGCGGCGAAAAGCACGTGCAATTGAGGCACTAGGGTCTCCCGATAAGCTTTATAAAATTCGGCCGGCAGGCCGTCCGGTCCTGGCGTCTTTCCAGACGCCATGGACGCGATTGCCTCCCCTATCTCCTCCAAGGTGAGGGGTTGGTTAAGTTCCTCCTGTTGGGCGGTCCAGTTACCTCCATGATGCTCCGCAGTTGTCCCTGTAATGCTGGTGTTGTCTGCTTCCGTATTCATAGTGTTCACTGTTGTATTTGTTCCCAGCACCAACAACTCCCTGAAGGCTGGCTTGCATTCACCCCACACCCATCCAGCACAGGCGTCACTGTACATGTGATCCTATCAATAAAGGGGCCGGGCGCACCTGCCCGTAGCCAGTTGCAAAAACTATCTGCGTGTGGCCTTGTGTTCATAATGTGATCATGAGGGCGCAAACCATGTCATCGCAGGCAGTTGGTACGACCTTGGACATGTAGCTTTGCCATCAGCAACTCAATACGTAAGAGGAGTGGACAGGGCCGTCGTACGGAGGTTCAGCGTGGGGGTATGAATGGTAATTCCAGGGCTCTGGGCATGGTTCAGTACAGGATATGTGCAAAAGCATGTGTCTCTGTCGCAGTGTGGCTCTCCTTTGTGGGGTGTAGCTGGTCCCTGATGAGACTTTGACACCCCGTATGTGATGTAGTTCGGCTTCCATGAGCTCTGAGCCCACCCGCACCTGTTCGGCCACCTCCTTTTGGGAGTCTGACACCTGGCATTGGAATGCGATGTGTGCCTCAGTGAAGTGTTGGGAGCCAGCCGTGGTGGTGGGTGCTTGCTGCTGCGTGGTCTGTGCAGGGGCTGGGATCTCCTCTATGTAGCTTGGCTGCCCTGCTCCTGGGGGTGGGTTGCCTGAGATGTCCATGAACTGTTGTGCGTCAGTGTCGAAGGCGTGGTGGTCGTTTCTGGCATCACTAATGGGTTGTCTGGTCTGACCTGCTGGAGGTATTGTTTGTCCCTCTGCACTGTGAAGGGGAGATGCATGTTGACATTGTGTTGTTCTTGTAGAGATGCAGACTGTGTGACAATGTACATTGTGAATGTTTGGGCGGTGCTGGCAATTTGAGGGGGGACAGTGGACATTTGGACTTCGTGATGGATGTGAGGTTGTACACGTACATATACATCTCACAGTTCCCTGCTCTGTTGGATGTGATTGGCCTGATTCTGCGCATGCACGGACCCAGTTGTGTCCCCTGTTCTGCAGTGTTGGTGTTGCACTTTGTGCCACATTGTCATGGGATGTGCTGTGATTGCTATGTGTGTGTGCTGCAGTGTGCCACAGGGATGAGGGACATGATCCTGGGTCATTGTGGCTGTGCAGTGTGCTACACGTCGTTGGGCATGTGTGCCATTGTGCCCATCTCCCCCCGTCCCCCAGTCCCTGGTCGTTACTCACCCTGTTGTTGTTGTGTCAGGTCCTCTCGAGCTGTGTCCGTACTCCCACCTCCTTGCACCATCTCCACACTGATGACTGGCCTCCATTTCCTCCAGCTCCTCCTGTGGTGCAGGACTCCCACCTCCTGTCGCCATTGCTGCCTTCCTGTTGGCAGCGGTTTTGTGTTTGGTTTAGGTATTTACATCATGCCAGCGCCTCTTGGCCTCCTCCATTGGCCTCCTCAACACTCTGACTGCATTCAAGGTAGTCTAATTGTGGGTCAGTTGCTGGTAGTGTTCTGTCACCTCCGTGACGCTGATCTTGTTTTCCTGCAGACTGCACCCCGTCTTCCTCTCCCTCTTCTTGTTGGCCTTCTCCGACCCTGTTGTTCCTTGCTGGTGGTCTGTGAGGCTTGTGGGGTTCGCGTTGGCCTCTGCACTCGGTCAGGGTGCATCCATGTTGCTACGCACTTTGGATTGTTTCTGGTGTGTGTTTCTTGTTCTGCTTTTATAGTGCATTTTCCAACCCGACGCGTGGGATTTGCAGGCCTGTCGCTGGTTTTTGCTGCTTTTTGTATTGTGCTTGGCCTCATCGCAACTTTTTGGGCATTCGTGTTTCGCATTTTTGCGGCGTGGAGTTGATTTTATCAGTCATTTGACATGTTACACGTTCTTGAGAATATCCCCCTTCATGTATTCCTTTTCATATGATGAGTGCAACCCCCTTCTTTGTGGTAGGCCTTTATGGTGGTGCAGGTAGGGTCATCAGCAGTACGTTTCACCCCACCCCACCTCGGCGTAATTTACGACACCCTGCATCCGAAAGGGAGGTTCCTATGTCCAGGTGCAGTGTGTGAAGATAGGAAAATATTTTCTTCCTCCTTTAATGGAATGAGTGAATTCATTCACATTCAGAGATACTATCAATAGCAGTTTGTAGGAACCTGAGGGTTAGGTGATGGCAAAAATTAAAGAGAAGGCAGCAAGGGATGAATAAAGCCGCACTAACTTGCTCGTCACTAAGTAATTAGACACAATAAGTCACACTTGGTCTAGATGCCCACCTCCAGGGTTCACTGCCAAAGGACCCAACAGTTAATAATACATGAAAACAACATGCGGAGTGGCAACACAAAAGAAAGATTTTTAGTATATTTGTAATGCAACAGAATGAATTCAGGAGTCTTCGATGTCACTGATGCTTCCTTTATTTTCCAAAACACTGGTGTACATGACAAGCAAATGCGGCCAACGCGTTTCACCCTGAATAGGGCTTCATCAGGGCTGCAAAATTAACATAAAAAACACCTTACAATGAAACACATGCAAAACAGAACACCACATATAACATAAACCATTTAAACACAGACAATATGTACACAACCATAACCAAGGAATATGCTGCAAAATTGGTTGCATTCTCCCCGTGGTTTTTGCTGAATGAAGGTATGGTTTGCATGGCGGGAGTATTTTTCCCCGAGAACGGATTTGTGGTGTGTTTGGTATGCTTAAGTGTTTCTGGGAGAGGTGAAATTCGAGGCAATAATGTTGTGTGGCATGCCTCTGGGTATACGAGTTAAATCAATAGGACCACGGCGTCCGATTTTGCATGACATGCCCAAACCTTATTCACCCGCCTTTTGGAGGTTTCACAATATATATTCTTTTTGGTTCAAACTGCCACTGAGGCTTAATTAGATCGGCAATGTGGCTCTGTATTTAAACAGGACAACCGTTCTGGATTGTTTGGCTAGACCTCCGTAATGATGTTTAGCGTTGCTGCTGGCCTGTCGTTCGTTTCCTCACCTTAAACTAGAGTTTTTCTACAATCAACAACACAGCATATAGCGACAGAAATTGCATAGGAAATATGTTATGGCTTAAAATTTATCGTTTTTTAAATATTATTTAATGATATTAACCTTGCTCCTATGTTGATACCACTTGTGAGCATGGCCCTATATCGACATCACGTGACAGCATACCTTACGTCAGAATTGTTAGCCTAATGATCTCTAGACGTGGAGCATAATATACAGGGGTAGATGCGCATATTTCATTATGCATATCAGTGTACTGTTTTGTAAGATTCATGAGTGACGCCAGGCTGTTGGTACTATGTTGTATATCAGGTTGGAAACAGCGTAGAGGGATTTGGACACTTTGTGTGACTGATATATTTATATATATTTTTGTCTTTCAGCCAATATAATTTCACCTATCAGAGTGAATTCTATTTAGCCACGTACGGTCTCTTTTTAAAGATCTCATCAATTTGGACACATCACGTGCCTACAAATTGAGGTATGTTAGGACGTGTGTTATACAACAGCTCCCAGGTGGAGCTGTGTTTGGAGGCATTGTTGCCTTGAATAATATATATTTTCCCATTTGGGTGACACTATTTATATTTATATATGTATTTCTCATTCAGCTTGTCTGAATGACGTTAAGAAATTGATGCTTTTTCACACAGTCTTTACAACAAACACTGGTAAGGAACCAGTTGATCTTTTATCTTCGCAATCTGCAAGCCTCTGATATCTCTCAGTTTGTTGGGTTAGTGCCACTAGAGGTACATGGTGTCTTTTGACTGCAAAACAATGGCAATCTTTGTTCTTTTGAATATAAGTTTTTTATTCTGTGTTTTGCTTTTTTGTTGGCACAAAACATTGATATTATTTTGTATAGTTCTTCTGTTTGCACTTATTCTGGGTGTTCGATGTTTCTTTTTCCCTTTTTGAATACACTAACTTGTATTTAAACCTCGATTTAAACAGAATAAATTAATGGTTTATTAAACTATGCAAAATACTCCCATGAGTTTAATGTAATAGTGCCGCATGTTTGTGTTGGCCTATCCAGCTAAAACCACGATGTGGCTATGGTTTTGTACATTTCGTCTGTGTTTTAATTGTTTATGTTATATATGGTGTTCTGTTTTGTATGTGTTTCATTGTAAGATGTTTTTTATGTTCATTTTGCAGCCCTGGTGAAGCCCTATTCAGGGTGAAACGCGTTGGCTGCATTTGCTTGTCCTGTACACCAGTATTTTGGAAAATAAAGGAAGGATAGGTGAGGGCATGCAGGTCAAGAGAATCATGTGCTACAGTGTTACCCAGTTAAGATACAAGAAAACAGGCTGGCGTGTCTAGTAAAACAACTTTTGGAGTCTGGGGAGGGGAAGCAGTCCCAGGGAGGACAGGTTTTCCTTGGTGGAAATGCATTGGAGTTATGTAGACAAGGGGGATAACCTATGTGACTGATAGAAATAGATGCAAATCAAATGTGTTCCAAGGATGAAGTCTGAGGGATCCTGCTGAGGGGAGATGAAACTGTAACTCAAGTGGGAACCTAACACCCAGGGGCCTTCCTCCCTCCGCAGGGCTGCGCAGCCCCGTAGAATAAGTCAAAACAAAACAACAGTGAATAGGAACAGGCCTTGAATATCTTATTTGTGTGGGCATGTAAGGGAAAGGCTTTCAAGGGAGGCAGGCTCTGGGACAAGCGACCAGTTCACAGCCTTTGTGGGGGAAAAAAACCCTTGCTATGTTCAACTACAGTAGGTACCATGGTATTGTCTTGTTGGGGTAGGTTGAAATGGGGGAAGACTGGAACACTCAGCAGTACCTACACAGCCCTGACAAATGACCGCAAAGGGGTGGGGTCCAAGGAATAAATGTGGAAATGCTAGAAATACAAAGGAGGAGAAAGCAAACAAGGTATCAGAAGGGAACACAAGATAGTCATTATCAAGTCTCTTATCTGCCACCGGATGACATTCTTCTCCATCATGATGATTTCAAGGGTGATTGGGACTTGTCCCTAGAAGGAACCAATTTGTTGCAATGAATTGATTTGGGCAATGTGGACCTGTGCTTTGTCACTTCCTCTAGTCGCTCCCTCTTCCCAGTTGGTCTGACCCTGGGGTCACATCAGACTGCGACGGATGGTACATCAAGTTCTCCCAGCACTGGGTAGTATCCAAGTTTGTGTCTTTTATTGAGTCCAGCCACCCCTCTAGTTGCCAGGATCCTCATACTCTGTTGTTTTGTCATTGGATGTGATGAGCATAATTGGTGGATCGAGCAGTCTCTATCTTACTGCCAGCTTCTTTAATCATGGCTGTAGCATCAAAAATCTCTTGTGTTTCAGGCTAGTTTCATTTGAAAAGTCTCCGGTGTTTGAGAACCGGTGGTGTCCCTTCATGAAGGGCCCATGTTTCTTGCTGTGTCTATGATTTGTCTAGTGTGCTGATGCCTGATAGAATGCTAGGCAATTATCTGTTGTGGGCCACCTTTAGTCCCATGCTTACATGATCTCACTCTGTTCACTCGCTGGATTTGCAATGGGAGAGAGAATGATAGCATCATGTTTTCTGGGATAAAATGTGTCAAAAATGCAACCATCTAGTACCCCTCAATTTTCTCAGGATGCCAGTCCACTAAATCTGCAATCTTCTGTTGCATGAACCAGTGATCTTGTTTCCAGTCTATGGATGTGTTGATTTTCTGTTCCACTAGGAGCAGCGTGTCTTCTATGCTTTGCAAGAGCGTTTGATATATGGTGATGTCTGAATGTTTGTACAAGAACTCCACCGCTGACTAAGTTATAGTATCCTCCATTGTGGCCTTTGATAGTTGAGGTGCAGTGAGTTCATGCATAGTAGTCTAGAGTGCTGGGTTTTATGCTAGTGTTGCCTGGTCCGCTGCTGGTTTAGAATACGTTCCAGTCAGGGTCCCTGTAAAATGCAGTTGTTGTGCTATCTTAGACATGGTGATCGTCCCTCTGAGGAGGTGTGCAGTTGGTTATGGCATCTGGATTGGGGGTTACTCCTAGTAACTCAATGAAGTGGGGAGCTCGGGCATAAGTGGTGTCCTACATCAGTATAATGCTGTCAGTCGCACTAGAGTGTAGAGCTATTACACATTGTACATTCAAGAAGATGGTAGATGAATGTAGCATCTTCTCCATCCGCTGGGGCACAGAGGACCTTTAATGGTCAGTGAAGGACACCCCAGCTCCTATAATGGCTGTCAGATTCTCCAGAACTGTCAGTGACCTCCTATCGGGTTAGAACTCATAAATCTCCCACCATCTCTTCCAATATTGTTTTTCACCAGTTCAATAGACATTGAGGCCTTGAAAGTGCTTCACTCATGGGGCACAATTGCACTGCATGCACAGATTCCCCCCTCCCCCCCGACAAGCTCAACCTTGTGCTCCTATCAGTATTGAGAATCTCCCCCTGAAAGCAGGCCACGGAGCACAGGAGACAAACGTAAACCAACATGCAGAGGGATTGAAGTTGGTGTGTCCTTTTCGCTGCCCCATTAAAACTCAAGCTGGGTCAGGAGGGAGAAATGACATAGTCTATTTCTATGTCCATGAGGCCTAGCTGCAGAATCTCGCACTGCGTGTCCGGTGCTCACCTCCCGGTACACCCAGCTGGCCTCCAACGACTCTCCACCCTGAACCAGCACTTTCATCTCCAGCAGAACACCTCCTCACCAAAGGTATATTTGCACCGCGTCTCTGTCTCTGTGGAAATATAGGCTGCTCGTGCTTCCCCCACTGCTTGTGTGTTTCACCCTTCCCGACAGCCCTTGGAGGTCTCAGGTGCTCCTGCAGGTGTCCCTAAAGGAGCCCAGTCTGGGCCAGTGCTCTTCCTGGTCGTACCAAGTGGAGGGTGAGCCACTCCATCTTCCATGGAAAAGGCTGTACAACAGGAGGGAATCTAATTTGACAAAGATACTATGCTGGCAGCTTCCTCCTCATCCATCTACTATATCTGGCTGCAGAGAAGTGTGCACACTAGGGATGGGTGATCAATTCTGTACAACCGGCAAAGTTCGTGGAGTTTTGCCCACTCTGCATTCTGCTTGGAACGTGGAGTTCAGGCAAAACTCTACCAACCGCTGTGTGGCAGAGTTTTTAATTGCACGCGATGCGCCAACGTTAAGTTGGCAAGCACAAACAAGTATTTGTGTCCCCTAACATGATTTTTGGGTCCTAGAACACCTCCTGGCAAGATTTCTCAACCTGTGCACCATAATGCTCCTGGCACTAAAAATCAGTGCAAGCAGCGCAACGTGCCGAATTCCGTCCGCTTGCTGAACTCTGCATAGTTTTTATGTAAGCCCATGGGATTCTGCAGAGTGAAACTCCCCTAGTTCCACCCACCCCTATGGCACACTAGCATGTTCACCATGGTCGAAGACAGCCTACTGCTGAGGATCACCAACTTGTGCAGCATGCACCTGGGGTTAACATTACCCCACCAATCACCCAGTATTAGCAAGCTACACATACTGAGCTTCTATACATGATGAAGGCAATACACCACCATTTTGGGGATCTGGATAGCTTATGGCCAATCTCCCCACAGCGATACAGGCTAAAAGTCTTGTGCCCATGTAATACTAATCTGCTGCTACTAGGACCTGTCATTGTATAGCTTAGGTTGATCAGCCAGTAGCCAATCTCACTGAGAATGGGTACAATTTGGGTGTCATCCAGTCATCAGAGCCCCGCCAAGCAGAACAACAAAAGGATGGAGCGCTGGCAGAGGACACAGACTGTTTACTTGACTGGGGAGGGAACACAGGGATAGGCAGAATAACTGACAGGGTAGGATGGTTTTGCATTTCGAAGCCATGCAGAGAACTTTTGTTCCCTAAATATTTATGATCTTGGGAGTGCAATACAATTAAATAACCACATGTCTTTATTACCTCACCCGAAATTGTTATGATGATTACTCTGAGAACATTTCAAATGTTTTTATAAGTTTCCCAACACATCCTTTGTTAAGAGCACAAGTACCCCAATACTGGCATAGAGATGGAAGTACAGGAAATTCAAAATGTGTGTAGCTGCCGGCTACATAGGTGATACCTTACACAATTCATGTTGCCCCAGGATGCCCTTTTGAACAGAATTACATACAGTTGCAGATGCAACCTCCTTGGGTACTGTCTATGCCGCCCCCACCCAAAAGGAATTAGACTTGCCCCGGTGAGAGTCTGATAGAAGGACACACACTATAAACCTCTACGTAACAGCAGACTGCACCCCAGAACCTCAGGGGAACAAAGGGCCCAATGCTGGTGCTGCCACTCTCACAGGGACTTCAGTGACCCCTTCTAGCATAAGGGAGCCCCTAAGTGGAAGCAGAGAGTAGTGAGTGAACCGCCCTTCTCTACTTACTAACTCATGGAGTGGTCAGTCTACCACATAGCTCCTGAGGCGGAAGCCGGGAGGATTGCGTAGAGCTTTTTAAAAACTTGTGAAATATCGTAAATACTTGTTTTACCTGCTTGTTGCACTTTTCACCCTGGGCACTCCCCCTCTTTCAAACCAACAGTAACCACCCCGCGCAGCCGATGTAAACGCTGCCGCGGGTACTAGCCTATTCCTGCCGCCATTAGCCGGTAACGAGGCCACGCCCACTATCCCGAGGCCACGCCCACTGGTAGCCTATAAGACGCGCTTTCAGGTGAGCTCGCAGTCAGTCTACCACATAGCTCCTGAGGCGGAAGCCGGGAGGATCGCGTAGCGCTTTTTAAAAACTTGTGAAATATCGTAAATACTTGTTTTACCTGCTTGTTGCACTTTTCACCCTGGGCACTCCCCCTCCTTCAAACCAACAGTAACCACCCCTCGCAGCCGATGTAAACGCTGCCGCGGGTACTAGCCTATTCCTGCCGCCATTAGCCGGTAACGAGGCCACGCCCACTATCCCGAGGCCACGCCCACTGGTAGCCTATAAGACGCGCTTTCAGGTGAGCTCGCAGTCAGTCTACCACATAGCTCCTGAGGCGGAAGCCGGGAGGATCGCGTAGCGCTTTTTAAAAACTTGTGAAATATCGTAAATACTTGTTTTACCTGCTTGTTGCACTTTTCACCCTGGGCACTCCCCCTCCTTCAAACCAACAGTAACCACCCCTCACAGCCGATGTAAACGCTGCCGCGGGTACTAGCCTATTCCTGCCGCCATTAGCCGGTAACGAGGCCACGCCCACTATCCCGAGGCCACGCCCACTGGTAGCCTATAAGACACGCTTTCAGGTGAGCTCGCAGTCAGTCTACCACATAGCTCCTGAGGCGGAAGCCGGGAGGATCGCGTAGCGCTTTTTAAAAACTTGTAAAATATCGTAAATACTTGTTTTACCTGCTTATTGCACTTTTCACCCTGGGCACTCCCCCTCCTTCAAACCAACAGAAAACAACCCGCGCAGCCGATGTAAACGCTGCCGCGGGTACTAGCCTATTCCTGCCACCATTAGCCGGTAACGAGGCCACGCCCACTATCCCGAGGCCACGCCCCCTCCCTCCGCCCCATAAGGATGTGCCTTGGCCAAAGGCGCTCCAAAGGCAAGCCCATCTGTGCCCGTCCGCGCCAGACCGAGCCCTGAGCCCAGAACCCCAGGAACTCTAACACCTTCTCCACTGAGGTACACCCAAGACACCCTCCTCCAACTCAGGAAGCTTTTTCCTACTCCTTGCTGCAACATTTTCTCTTTAGAGGAAGGACGATCCTGCTGCTCGGTCTGCCCATACAGGCTGGCACCTCGAATCCTCCCGAAAACACGATGGATTAAGATGGCTCTACTCAATTGCAGATCCCTCCCGAAACACCGAGCAGAAATCAATATGCTTCTGCTGGAATCCGAACTTGAGGTTCTCTTCCTCACTGAAACATGGATCAACCCCACTTCAGACCCTGACATAGTTCAAACACTTCCCCCGGGTTACCTAATCAAACATCAGGATAGACTCTCCGGGACAGGGGGCGGAATTGCAATTATCTACAGAAGCAACTTGTCCTGTCACTTCAAGGACAGCCCAATTCAGGACTGTGAAAACGTTCGGTTGTCCATCCATTTATCACCATCAAAAACCCTCTCGGGAATCCTCGTCTATCGCCCTCCAGGACAGCATAGCCCTTTTTGCAAATCCCTGATGGAAACCATCTCCTCTCTCGCCTGTCTGTCACCCAATTTTACGGTCTTAGGAGATTTAAATCTCCACCTTGACGACTCTTCAAACAAAATAACGGAAGACCTTAAGAAAGACCTAGCTGCCCTTAATATTCATTTAAAAGGCAGTCAGCCCACCCACTCTAAGGGCCACTTGCTGGACCCCATATTCACTAATCTCCCCAGCCTAGTAGTGAATGAACCCCTCCCTATTCCTTGGTCAGACCATCACTTGATCTCTTTTAAACTTCAATTTACTAGCGAAGCGCCGGATAGATTCCCCCCCCCAAGCACCAGCCCGCCCTTGGCAAAAACTGGACACGGCAGTATGGATCCACGAATTAGCCTCTACCACACCTGAGCTCGACCCAGATCCCTCCCTAGCAGATGTCCAACTCCGCTCCTGGATTGAACAATCCCTCGAAGTAGTCCTCCCCGTCAAACCTCTCCCCAGTGAAAAGGGAACCTTCAAATCTCCCTGGTTCACCCCGGAACTACACGAACTCAGAAAAAGGTGTAAAAAGCTCGAGCGCCTCTGGAGAAAGGACTGGGCTAACGAAAGCAAAATTGAATACAGGTCTGCCGTGAAGGATTACAAAACCATAAAAAACACCCAGGCAACTTTTTTCGAGGGAAAAATATTAGCTGCAGCTAACTCCGCCAAAGAAACCTATCGCATCGTCCGTCTTCTTACGAACACTCCGGAACCACTGCACATACCAGACCCATCTGGCACTAGATGCAACCAGCTCGCTGAGTTTTTTTCAACAAAAATCAACAACATTTTAAAAACCCTCCCCACCCACAACATCCCCTTACACCCCCCGACTCCTCTCACCTGCCCGGAGGCCCCATGTTTCGAAGCATTCTCCCAGGTGTCTACAGAATCGTTCTTGACCATCATTCATACAGTGAAGAGTGGAGCTCCCACAGACCCGGCCCCCATGAGCAAATTGAAATTGGTTGCTTCCACGATTTCCTCCCCCTTCACCAATCTCATTAATGCATCTTTTGCACAAGGCACCGTCCCAACCAACTGGAAAAATGCCACAGTCCGCGCGCTTCTCAAAAAGCCCCACCTCGATCCTGCTGACCTGTCTAACTTTAGACCTATCTCACTCCTCCCGGCCATCAGCAAAGTGGCCGAGAAAATTGCCAATCAGCAATTATCCCTCTTCTTAGAATCCAACAACCTTCTTCGCCAATCCCAGACAGGGTTCAGACCAGGACAGGGTACGGACACCGCACTCCTAAGCCGTGGTCGAAGAGGCAAGATCCATCCTAGATGCGGGAGGATCAGTGGCAGTGATCCTCCTGGACTTGAGCGCCGCCTTCGACACGGAGGATCATGCCATCCTTATCCACCGTCTTAGCATGGCAGGAATCTCCGGTACCGCCCTGTCTTGGATCAAATCCTTCCTAGAAGGCAGAACCTTCCAGGTGACCGACGGCTCAGTTAACTCCAGAGCTCTCCCCCTCCAGTGTGGGGTCCCCCAGGGCTCCTCCCTGAGCCCCACACTCTTTAACGTATACATGTCTCCCCTCGAAGACATCGTAACACCATTCGGCATAAAAACTGTTATATACGCCGACGATACCCAGCTGGTCGTCTCTCTAAACCAGTCGACCAAAGGTCTGGACAACTTGTCATCTTGCCTCCAGAATATATCCCAATGGATGTGCGACTCTCGTTTGCAACTAAACGGAGAGAAATCTGAGATCCTCCTGCTGGGGGACCCACGCAGACTCCCCCCATCCCTCTCTTGGCCACCCTGCATGGGAGCACCCCCCTCCCCTAAGACCGAAGTCAAGAGCCTGGGTATCTGGTTGGACCAGGACTTCAACTTTAAAGTCCAGGCCAGAAAAAAAACTGGCACGTGCTTTGGCCTCATTCAGATAGCTCGAAAAATCCTCCATCTAATCCCCTTTCAGTCCAGGAAACTGTTAATACAGGGGGTAGTTAACTCTAGACTGGACTACGGAAATGCCCTATATTTAGGTGCTCCCTCATCAGTCATCATCAGACTGCAATGTGCCCAAAACGCCGCGGCCAGACTCCTGACCGGGACCAAATCTAGATGCTCTGCCAAACCAGCCCTCAGATCACTACACTGGCTCCCGATCAAGGAAAGGATCACCTTTAAGACCCTCTGCATCTCACACAAAATACTTCAAGGCAGAGGCCCTCCCATTCTGAGATCTCTCGTCAAACCACATCACTCCAACAGACAGCTCAGATCAGACTCCCTTTCCTTGGCCAGTGTCCCCAGAATAAGAAAGGCTCGCTCAGGGGGGCGACTGTTCTCATATAATGCTCCAAAGCTGTGGAATTCGCTCCCACTCCCCATTCGAAGAGAACACAACCTACTGGCCTTCCGTAGGCAATTAAAGACCTGGCTCTTCGCATAAAACCCTCCATACAGCTCCCCCTCTCTGAATGCTACAGGTTGACCGACAGCGCTGGGACGCCCCAGGGTAGCTACGCGCTTTACAAATCTGAAATCAAATCAAATCAAATCAAATGCAGTTAGCCGTAACTGGTGTGCAAAGTATGGTTTGCTGGTTGGTATCTGAGTTATGGATTGTGGGGGGGTTTGAAGTTATAATTGTAACTGTACTCTAACTGTGTTTTTAAAGTGAATTTGTGAGGATTATTCTAAACATATAATGGTAAAGTCCTTATAACACATAAGGATTGGTTTGACCACTTAAACAGTGAGGCTCTCTGCCGCCTTGTACTGAGCCCATTTAATACATATGTGAGCCTTCATAATTTTTTATTACCAATTTTCTAAGTGGTAATTATTATTTACTATGTTTCTGGGTACTACCTTACTCGCAGTTTGTGAGGGAAAGAGGTGTAGGTTCATAAGTGAACCTGGAAAACGGCAATTTTCTAAAATGTTGACAAGATTTTGAATTCAACAACATGATTTTTCCAAAGAAAGTGATCCTTACAGTCAAAAACGAATTAAAGTAAGTAGGTAAAAATGGAACTAGGTGACAATGTCTTCATCTGCATTTGGCCAATCTACAAAAGTCGATCAATATTCATGAGGCACGTCGCAATTTTCGACCCATTCGGACTGGGCTACAATCACATGGATGGCGGCCTGTCTGGGACAGCAGACCACCATGTCTGTGCTCGCTTTTTAAATAAGCAACATTTTTTTTTCAAATGCAGCCGTTTTCCTTAAAGGAAAATGGAATGTGTTTAAAAGAAAAAACTGAAACGTTTTCTTTTAATTTTTTAAGGGTAGGCAATGGTCATGGGACCACTGCCTGCTCTTAAAACATATTTTTGCTGCCAAATACAAAGGGGAAGGGATCCTCTGGGGACCCCTTCCCGTTTGCGACTGGCTTACCACCCATTTGAAATTGGTGGTTACTGCTATTGTTGTGCGAGCCCATTTGTGGTTGCAATTCAATCATACATCCCTCTGTGACACGCTATAAGAAAGGGACGCCCTTGGCACGCCCTTCCTAATAGTGGCTTGCAAACCCTATTTGGTGAGTCAGTAATAGGTTACTGACTCACAAAATAGGGTTTGTACATGCTACAATCCTTTTTTAGAGGTCGCAAATGGCCAGATTTTCCGTTTGCGACTGCTAAAAATGGTTGTAAATTTGGCCCTAAATGTTGGTTTAAAGAAACACCAGAAATTCACTGAAAAAACACAGTTAATATGCAGTTATGATTTAAAAGAGAAAAAACACTGAAATTTGCAAGTTATGATTAGGTCTGCAATTAATACTTTGCACAACAGCAATGCAAACTGTAACTCGCACACTAAATGCAATGCTTATGACCTCACAATATTTACACCAATCAATAACAACGCCTAAAAGCACAATGTAATTAAACAACAACGTATACTCAAACCAATAAATAAGAGGACATTCATAGCCATCTTTTTTATATTGCTAAGGGAAAAGATGTTAGGTATTCTGATACCTAAGGTTATTTATGGCATTTGAATTGCATCTGTAATTGCATTTTGTGTGTGAGTTATGGCTGTGTTTCTGTCCTTCTCTAGGTTTGACTCCACACTGGCTGTATTTATAGTTGCTGCTGCTCATCCGTTAGCACTATTCTTGCTTTTCCCCAAATGTTAGTGACTAAAAGACTGTCTCCATTTTGTATCATAAGAGACAGTATTGTATATGATACAGTGTGCTGCCTGTATTCCCCCATTTCTTTTCTAAACTGCCCTGTCTGGCCTATATACCATCTTACTGGCCTCACTGAGTCCCAAGGTCACACACTCATTCTCAGAAATTTGGGTGAGGCCTCCTGGACAAACTGATCTGTAGACCCCATCATCATTCATATCCCATTCGACTCCTTGAATTCTGTCAATCCCTACCTCGCTGGGGCAGTCACCCCCGCCAAGGTGTTGAGTAAGGAATCCTAGTACTCACTACTAGTGCTCAGTGGCGTAACGAAAGTTCAAGGGGCCCCCCTGCGGATTTATTCCAGAGCGCTCAGGCATAGGTACTGTGCCGAGGGGGCCCCCTACAGCTCAGGGGCCCCCCCGCACCGCGGGGGATGCGGGGGCCTGTGTTATGCCCCTGCTAGTGCTCTAACAGTGGTCCTGTTTTTGCCAAGCAGTGCAGTCGGAAGAAATCTTCTAGTCAGCCCATATTGTTTGAAAAGGTTTCCAGATGAAGAAAATCTAATCTTACTGCATTGGTAACTCTAAATACAGAGAGGCCTATTGAAGAGAGAGTATTTCTACTTATAACACATAAGCAATAGAAGTCTTCCATTAAAGTTAGAAAAAAAACTGCCAGGATAAAAATGCATTTGTTCTGTCCTTTATATTGTTGTAATTGTCCTCCACCCAGCTACCATTTTGGAAGGGGTGCATGCACCCATGCAAAGTTTTAACGATTGGGGGCTCACACCTTGCTCAACTCTTATGCCTGCCTCAAGGAGGCATATTTTGTGGCACAAATCTGTGTTTGCAAATGTTAGAGGATAGGAGCTTGCGTCAAAACTCATGGGTGGTTGCATGGGTATGCCCCTTGGTGCAAAATGGCACAAAGTATTGCAAAGAAATTACTTTGCATTACTTTGGGAAACTGAAAATAAATCCCAGCTCAACATTGTGCACTAAGTATGTGTCACTTTGTGACCAGGTGCAAGTTGTTAGCAAATTCCCACCTTCCTATTTCTAAATTCTAAAATATCATTTTTTTAGGTCTCGCCTACACAGCGCCCGTGCGCTGCTTGGAGGAGACCTTTTGGAATCAATCAACTTTTTAGGCAAAAAAGTGCACATTGTGCATTGCTTTGTATTGCAACACATGCACGTTTGGTGTTTCCCTTGCGGGAGCGAGCAGCGGTGCCATGTGTGAGCAATTATCGCGCTTGCTCCCGCAAGGTGAACGCTGCGTGTCCCTGCTCTCGGCCGCACTCCCCCCACCCCTCCCACTTGTTTCTGCTTTGTACCCGCAGTTTCTCAGAAACGCCTGATAATCTCAGATTAGCCACTAGAGGGCGCACATGCAGCGTTACAAGTAAAAGAAATCAGAACGTTTATAGGGCATCGCGCACCCTTGTTGAATTATTTTAGAGCAGGAAAAACACCGCAGTCCCATCCAATTACTGTATATCACCGAGATTTTCTTTTCCTTCATAAAATGATACTGCCACTAAAATTGTAAGTCTGCTTTTTTAAGATAATACGGATAGATACTGTGTGACTAGAAATAGGAAACCGGTGAACCTAGTTTAAATGCCCATTAAATAGTTTAAAACAACTGACTCGGGTCAAGTGAAAAAGATAAGTGACCAGTCTTATGACGGCTTTGCGGGAGTCTCCTGCTTCTGAGGACACACACCGAACTGTCGCTGTCTGCGCAGTGGTTCTCACAGGTACAGCTAATAATAGCGTTTATAGTGCCCTCCCCGTAATCCGTGAGCACACCCAACAGAGAGTAACACTTTTCTGCCCAGATTCCAACTTTTTGTAATGGTTTACTATGATCAGTATCCATCTTCCTGGGATACCACTACAGCATGATACTACATATGCTGATAATACTTTTTATATATTTTTTTATTTCTTTTGTTAGTAAAGCAATTGGATGCCCTAGGGTCATTTTAAAGAGGCTACACGGCTCATCAGCTGAATAGACAAGTAATGTTAGATGGAGTCAAAAGCATCTATATCACTCTGTGAGTACACCTAAGACACACTTGCCAACTCTCCCAATTTATAGTCTAATGAGGAGGACCTTGGAGTTTCAGAAGGGGGGCCAGGTACATTTGTTGCCGGCTACATCAGGAGGTAAAAGTCCTGTGTAAGCAGTGGCATCTTAAGAATTTTTGGGGCCCCGGGCTAGACATATTTTGGGGCCCCCTGTTCGAATTTCAATCAAGTAATATTGAATTTTAAACATATATATATATATTTAAAATCAAGAAAATCTTTTCCTCTGGAATCTTTGGTCCTAACTACTATAGCTACCTGCTAGCTATCTCCAGTAGGAAATACATAAATTACTTTCGTCCACACCTGCAAGGGATGTTGTGTGCCAGATTAATTGGTGCAGAGAGCCCTTGTGTGCCGAGCACATGTTAAGAGCGCTAACATAACAACGGTTCTCACCCTGCCTGCTGACGCAGCTTCCCAAACATACTTTGTTCAGGTGACATTCGTGTTTTTCATTATGCAAGCCGGTTTTCAGCTAAAGTCACTGCGCACCAGTGTTCTATAGTCAATGGCGATGAACGTGGCCATAAACCAGGTGACAGGATGCCTGCTGGGTCTGTGCGCACAATCAAGAGGACATCAAGGTGTGTCAATATTATACATACCACCAAATGACATTTTTTTCTAGATGCGCATCCATGTTGGAATTAAGAAGGGTTCCCTTTTACTATGTTATGCTGGTTTCTCTACTATTGAATTTCAGGTATCACTGCATTTTTCTTCACCTGCTAGGTTGTAGCAAATCGGTTTGCACTTCTGCTGAATGACGCACTGACATGAAGCCTCTTTGACCCTTGTCACCAGCTGCAGCAGCCACGGCTCACTCAGGAGATGCCTCCCGCCTCTGGGGCCGCCCCAACTGGTAGGTAGCATAGGCCCCAGGCCTTTGCAATGCAATAGGTCTCGCATTTACGTAGGTTTTAGCTATTGGCATTGTAAATGAAAATGACTTTTATTTATGTTTTTGGTTTTAAAATGTAAATAAAAGGCATTGTCATTTACAATGCCGATAGCTTAAACTAAATCATGCGAGACCTATTGCATTGCAAATGCTTATTCTGTTCTGGTACCAAGAGCCATAACAAACATACTTTCCATCACTAATATCAAAAAAAGAGGGCCTGATTCACAAAGGTAAACTTACACTTTTAAGTAGGTTTAGGATGTTTGCTATTCACAAAGGCATGTTACTAGTAGTATATTTACGACTGTGCAGTGGCCGCACATGAAAATATATGACAGTCCTATCTTTTTATGGACAGAGACTCGTGAAGATGCTATTAGTCAAATACTTTTTTGAATAGCAAACATTGTTAACTTAACACAAAAGTTGAAGCTTACCTTGTGTACCAGGTCCCATATAAAGTCTGGATGCTAAAATGTTTATTTAATTGGTTTATAGATTAACAGTCGCATTTCAACAATTCTCGTGACCAGCATATGTTTTTTCCAAAACGCGGGAAATGTAAGGTAGAAGAAACTTCGAGGCTCTACAAGATGTGATCGTTTCACGATTTTGTTTTCTCTACCAGTCTCATCACCCCGGTCATGCACTTTACCTAATCTGTATGGGAATCGCTGCTTGCGTTGTTGTTCTCGCCCCTGGAAGCCAATTCCATGCCCTTTGTGTGCAGCGAGGCACGGATCTTATGACATCATTTAAGTAGTGCTGAGAAGTTTTTTTCCACTGCTAAACATGCCCATCAGGAAGCTGTTGGTGATTCGCAGGCAGGCTAAGAAGTGTCAGGGGACACAATGCAAGAGAAGGTGGTAAACAAAATTACAAAAAAGAGCTCTCAACATGATCCCCGGAAAACTATTTGCACCATTTTGTGGCAAGATGTAAATTATTCCAGTCTGTTGTTTTAATCATTTTACCCCCTGTGTGCATTGTGTAATGAGTGAAAAGTGTCATTTAAAGCACACTGTGGATGTGTGCTTCCTAGACTGTGGGGTTTAATATGGGAAATCAACATTACACGTTGTTACCAACGATTTCCTCCAGAAACCAGAAGGTATTTTTGTGTCACATGCCTGAAATCCATCCTAGGCTACCAGACATGCTGTTATCTCTTTGAGTAAAAATCATTTTTGAGGCATATTTAATATTAAATATGTATTTCTCCAATTGCATGTCAGAGATTTCGACCCAGATTTACTAAG
This sequence comes from Triturus cristatus, assembly GCF_964204655.1. Classification (NCBI taxonomy): domain Eukaryota; kingdom Metazoa; phylum Chordata; class Amphibia; order Caudata; family Salamandridae; genus Triturus; species Triturus cristatus. Next base: position 707,372,556 of record NC_140587.1, on the reverse strand, counting down.
ATTTTGCGTCAGGGTTGAGTCACTCTGGTGGTGTAGCTCCGACACAAAATACAGTTTGGCATGTACTAAACAATGCAAAGTCGATTTGTGTGGCTTTGCGTAATTTAGTAAATACAAAGTAATGCAACACACCGTATAGAGCTGCCATGCGTTACGTGTGTGGAGCATGGGCATTCCTGTGAATCCCCCCATGTATTTTGATGCACACCCAGATTTTCAAAGACTTGCAAACCTGGTTTTGCACCAAAATGGTGAGCCTACCAGACACAGTAACAAGGAGGGATATCTTATTTTTTCTCATTGCTTCCTCTTTCGACGTGTACTGTAAAAAGAGGAATATGTCTCTAAGTCTTGTTTTGTGCAGGAAGATATTCCTTCCAGTACAAAAACGAACCACCCCGTAATACAGGCAACCTTGCACCTTGGTACCTGCGTTAGCGCTAGGCAGCCAGATGTTCACCAGCACATAGAGAGAGCTGAACAGTGCCACATCTTGGTTAAAATTATACTATTTAGCCCTCTCCTACCCACAGAATGCAGCGCAGTAGCTTGCCTTGCTGGGCGGCGTTGTGTGATCTACTAGCAAATATGGCCCTTGGGTTAAAAAAAAATCAAGCTGATGTTCAGAATGTTAACATATGTCCTTAGGAAATTTTAACAGATGTTACGACTTAATGAGATGGTACTAGAACCAATGTGCATATAACAAACTGTCAAAATATACAGGTCCTGATTCACAAAGGTAACTTGCACTTTTTACTAAGTTTACACTTTTGAGTAAGTTTACTATTTTTTGGTATTCACCAACTTCGAGTGTAAATTTGCTACAAAAGTGTAATTTACCCGTCTCAACCTCCGCACTTAAGGGTGTGGAATCTGGATTGTCATAATTTTCAACTGTAAAGTTACCACATGTAACATACGGCCATATTTACGACAGGTGAAGACTCGGCTCAGGGTGGAGGCTCCGCATGGTTGAGAATAGCAGACTCCATACATGGGGCAGAATCTTCATACACAAAGACCTCTCCTTGGTAGTAAATAGGAGACCTATACATGCCAATCAATAGGAAAATGATATACACCTGAAATCAATTAAGCACACCTGCCATACATCCACTTGTAACCACATATAAACTGCCTAAAACCTAGGATCTGTTTCTTTCCTCTTCAGCATTTGCCTAGTGCTCCTTACTGTGCAACTTAGTTTGGGGCACTGACTCAACTAAGGATGCTACCAGTGCTGAGGAGGAAGCAAAACTTCACTAAGGGGGAGACAGCCCTTGTAGTGAAATTTGTGGCACAAAACTACAAATGGCTACCTCCATTTTCCCTCAGTGGAGCCCATAATGCAGCCTTATGGCAGGATGTGACTGATGCGGTCAACACATTGAGGGAGGAGGTCCAGACTGTGAGGGACATAAAAAATGGCAGGAGAGGAGACGGGTGAAGGATACGTCTCCCGGATTGAGCCTGCTAGTCTTTTATGTGGAGGACCAACTGGAGCCTATCTCCATCTCACCCCTGTCGAGAAGGATGTTCTCTCCACCATGTACACCCACCTGCAATATGGGCTGCCTTTTCTAGACAACACTAACGTGGTGTCAAGTAAGAATTTACCCCCACCCTTCGTACTCTCCCTAACTTTAATCTTTCTCTTGCTCACGTGGGACTGGGTAAGCCATTCCATGTTCTCTATTTTGCATATTGTGAGTTGTAGTACAGATTTTATATGTTTAATTAGCACATGTGGGCATATTATCAAGAAACGGCGTTAAAATTATCGCCGCTTTAGCGGTAGAAAACTGCCGCTAAAGCGGCGATAATGGGCTTGTTAATAGGCCGCAGAGAATTCCCATAGAAGCCCATGTTCTGGTGTCAACATGGGCTTCTATTGGAATTCTCAAGGGCATATTAACAAGCCCATTATCGCCGCTTTAGCAGCAGTTTTCTGCCACTAAAGCGGCAATAATTTTAACGCCGTGCTTGATAATATGCCCCTAAAAGACAAAGGGGCATATTATCAAGCACGGCGTTAAAATTATCACCGCTTTAGCGGCAGAAAACTGCCGCAGTAGATAGTTATAGTTAGGACCGAGTTCCCAAAGGAAATCTGAAAATTCTATTTTGAATAACTTTGGCGCCGGTTGACGAATCCTCGCAAAATTTTCAAAACTAATGGGGCGCTCCGCTCAGCTCCTACCCTGAAAGTCTCGGGGTGATTCGTCAAGCGAGGGCTGAGAAAAAAGGGGGGTCCCAAAACGCATTTTCCCCATGCATTTTCCCATAGGACCTTTAGTCGAAGGTACAGCCCGAACGGCTGAACAGAATTACTTGAAATTTGGCAAAGAGGTAGTCCTCAGGTCAGGCATGTGCCTTTTGCATATATCGTGTCAATCTGTTCAGTAGTTCCTGAGAAAATTGCAGTTAAATGTACATAAATATCTATATGCGCGCACGGTGCGCGCACCAAATGTGCGCGAGCGTAATTCTGATTGGTGGTTAGATGTCAGTCAACATTCGAATCGGTCAAAATCAGGAAGTGTCGGATGCCATTTTGTGTGTCGCAGTGAAAAAGAAAGGTGGAGAACGTGAAAAGGGGGCAGGGTAGAGAGTTCCTGACCCCCTAGCCTTTGTCAGGGGGTCCCTGAAGGACCCCGAAGGGTGAAAAAAACATTTTTTTTTTTTTTAAATCGTGGGGTGCGCGCATGGTGAAAAACCCTAAAAAAAAAAAACATTTTAAACTGTTTATAAGTTTATAGAAGATATTAACTATGCTGTTCAACTTTATCCAAATTCAAAAAAAAAGAGCTGAGCCATTCCATATTACAGGATACAGTCAATCTATAACTATATACATAGGTAGTTTATTGTAAAATAAATATATAAAAAATATAATAATACATACATAAATTAGCATTTAAAAAACCTTACAAATTCACAAAAAAAAACATAGGTTTCACACACGTTATAGTTAGAAATTAGCATTTAAAAAACCTTGCAAATTCACTTAAAAAACCATAGGTTTCACATACGTTATAGTTAGGAATTAGCATTTAAAAAACCTTGCAAATTCACTGAAAAAAACATAGGTTTCACACATGTTATAGTTAGCTGGACATTTCACTCGTAAAAAACCATTGAAATTCCCCGGTTATAGTTAGTTCAGCTAAATATAACTCGCGCGACCGCAATCCACTGCTGATGAAGTCACATATTACATCACTCATGACATGGTCAGTGACATGACTCATGACATCACTGATGACATCTCAAATGACATCACTGATGACATCACTGATGACATCATCCAGTGAATATGTGTCTTTCTGAAAAATAAATATTTTTTATATATGTATATCTAAAGGTTAACGGAAGAATAAATGGGTAAATAAGTGTCTAAATGGATTTTTTTTTGTGTAAAATTAATTGTATAACTGACTTATTAACAGTATCTTAGTGAATACAGTGATGTAATATGTGACATCATCAGCAGTGGATTGCGGTCGCGCGAGTTATAGTTAGCTGAACTAACTATAACGGGGGAATTTCAATGGTTTTTTACGAGTGAAATGTCCAGCTAACTATAACATGTGTGAAACCTATGGTTTTTTCAGTGAATATATATATATATATATATATATATACACACACACACACACACCACTCATATACACCCTGTATCACTGGTTTTAATAATGGTTTATATCTTGTGTTGGGATTATTTTAAATATTCCTCATACAGCCCGAGGGAATCCTTCTACTGTGGGCAAATGTTTGTGTAACTGCAGCAGTGTAACACACAGTACCAGTCTTTTAAAAAAATATCTTTTGATTTGTTTTTCATTCGCAGCTTCAAAACTCAGAAAAACACAGGTTAGACCAGATACATTCTGCCCCCACAACGTATCAGCTGTGCACAACTCCAGTACACATCACTACATTACATCCACACATTTCTTTTTTTATTTCAACATGTTTTATTAATTTTTTTTTTAAAAACAGGATCACATTAGGAGTTCTGTAACAGGGTTTGCTTTGCCACACCCACTTGCTTTTTGCCTATGTACTTCTGTGCATTCCCTACCAGTCTTAATGATCCAGAGGAAAGGAAAATAGGAAACGAGCTTGAGAGCTAAGGGGTGAAAGAAGATTGCTGTAAAATTCAATGGTCTTATATTTACTGCTCAGTTTCTGCTCCTTAGGCAGAGCTAGGGCATGATTGGGTTAAGCCTGGTGCTGGTTGGACAGTATTGAAGTGATCCCATTAGGATCTTCAAATCCTAGTATATTTTTGAGGGCTGCCCTTGGCCTCTATAGACTGATTCTTCAACAAGGGCATTGTAGTCCACACCCCTCAGCTATTACGAGTACACAGGGGCCACCACAGAGCACCAGCGTTGCGCCATGTCCCTTTATGATTCAATTGCAACTAGTTTTTTATTTCCTGTATGGCCATCCCAGCTCAGGTATACCTCCAGCAATGCCATTTTTGGGTCTCTATTTAGAATCATTTTAAGTAGAGTTTCATATCATGCTCAACAGGAGTCTGCTCCAATTGGATATGTGGTCTCTGATTTTTTGAGTTAGTGGGGTGATATTCAAATCCAAGCTGTCCTTCTGGTCTCTTGTTACAGACACCCCAAGATAGGGAAAGTACCCCATCTAATCCTAATGTTTGACAAGTTCGGGAGCTTTTGTCCCACCCCTCCAACTAGCAGAACCACCATTGACTTGTCCCAGTTGACCCAGAAACTGGAGGCCTCACCATTGGCAGTTCAAATTTGCAATAGTCACAGTAGTATGAGGACTAGCTTCTGCATAAATAGTAGGACCTTGTCACCATATAGAGAAATGCAATCTTCAACGTCATCACCCTAGCTGATATCCAATACCTGAGCGCTCCACTCATCCATTTCCCAGTGGCTTCATGGTCATAGCAAATAAGAGAAAGGACAGAAGGCATCTCTGTTGAGTCCCAGAATTATCAGGAATGGCTGTGACAGTGTGTTATTTAATCCTACCCTAGCCCAAGGGGAAAATTATAGTGCCTGTACGCAGTCCTGGAAATAGGGTCCAAAGCCTATTTTTCCAAAACTTGGTGGAGAAATGCCCACTCAACCTAATTGCATGCCTTTTCAAAGTCCAATGATGCCAGTGCTGTTCATGCTCTCAGTTTGCCAGAATGGGCTATCACTCTTTGCAGCCAGCGAATGCAGTGTTGAGTGCCCCGTTGGGGCATTAATCCGTTTGGGTCTTCATTTATTAGGGAGCTTATCACCTTTTTCGACTTATTGGCCAAAGCCTTGGCCACTACTTTGGTTTCCACATTAATTAGGGAAATTGGCCTGTATGAGGCACAATCTACAGGTAGATTATCTGGTTTAGGGTTGACTGTGATTATGGCCCACATAGGTCCCCAGGTAATTCTTTTGTCCACAGATTTTCATTGAACAAAGACAGTAGGTACGGAACCAGATGGGAAGCATTGGTTTTCAGAAATTCCATGGGGAAATCGCTTGGTCCTGGTGACTTCCCCGCAGACATTCCTTTCATGGCATCTATTAGCTCGTCCCCTCACAGCAGACGGTCCAGTTCCACTCTTTCGGAGTTGGATAGATTTGGAAATATCAAGTCCCGCACAATTGGGTGTTGACGCTCCAGATCCCCCGGTGGTAGGAACCTATACAATGTTTCATGCTCCGGAAGCGTGTCTTCAATCCCCTTGGAAGTGTATATTGCATCGCCCTTGAGATTATGAATTTTAGGTATGAATTTGGGTTCCATTTCTTTGTTGGGTAGCCGATAGAGCAGCCTCCTAGTCTTATCACTGTGCTTGTAGAGTCTGTGCTGCAAGGTGGTCCAACCACCATTGCTGCATTCAGCAGCCTTTGTTTCAGGGCTGCCTTAGGCTTTAGAAGTCGGCGCTTGGTTTCCTTGCACAGGGATCACAAATTCAGCCGGTCAAGGTGAGCTATTTGCTGCTCTGAGTGGATGTTTTCCCTTTCTTGTCCTTTTTCAACCCTGAGAGATGGTCAATAATTTAGCCCCCTTAGTACTGCATATAGGGCCTCCCAGAGGACTCTGAACAAAGTTGCTATGCTGGAATTGATATCCAGATAGTCATCCATGCCCTCCCTGATGAAGTCCCAGAATTATCATGAAACCACCAAGAGTTGAGCTGCCATTGTCTTTCTCTTCATATGGTAGAGTTCCCCATTGTCACCTCCAGTGGTGAATGGTCTGAAAGGAAGTGGGCAATATTTGAACACCTACCACCCCCCGAAGCTCCCGCAAGGACAAAGAACTAGTCCAGTCTTGAATATGATTAATGATCATAACAGTAGTGTTAGAAACTGGGTCTCCAGTTGGCAGGACTATGCACCCTAGTCCGAGTAGGGACCACCACTTCCGACAGGGTAGGTCCAAAAACACCCTGGACCACCCTCTGGTAGCATGGCGCAGAGCAGGAAGGCCTAACTCACGAGGCAATGTGTAAAGTATTTGTGTAACACACACCCACAATAATCCAGTGAATCCCCACAAAAATGACACCTACCTTTATCTAAATCTGGGCAAGGTCGATAATAATTTATCATATACATTTACAGGTTTCCAGTCGAAAGTCTTTTGAAGGGGGGCTGTTACAAGAGTGACCTGGTAATGGCAGTGGTTTGGTAGGAGAAAAGGGCTCGGGTAAAACAGTTCCTCAGTCCCAAGAAAAACGTTACAGATTTGAGGCAGGCTGTCTGGGTTTTCAAAAGTTTTAAAGGTTACCAGCACATGCCCGCTCCTTTGTGCTGACGGGTTGGTGCCTCCGCTGTCCTGAACCCGTCACTGCTGCAGTACTGACTCCAGGGTCAGTCAATTAGGGATTAGGTTATTTAAATACTTTTGAGTTCCCCCTGAGTTCAGGAGTAAAAAGTCCTGGTACCGCAAGGCCTTTCTGAGCACGTACGAGCTTTGATTGATACCAGATGGAGAGGGGGGAGACCCCGTGATCAGGTGAGTGTCCCCACAGACCCGCTATCAATTAAATTCAGTCTCGGCGGGCCCGGTCTCAAAATTACTGCCCACACAGTCTCCGGCCCACAGCCCGTACCCTAGCCCAAGGCAGCACTACACACAGCGGCTTAACGCACAACACTAAGGGGCAGATTTATGAGGGACTTGCGCCCCTTTTACACCGCCGTTGCATCACTTTTGTGACGCAGCAGCGGCATAAACCCTGCACCATGTTGCGCCCCATTTACATCGTGATGCTTCTATGGAGATGCATCACGGTGTAAAGCCCTGCGCCACATGAAACCTGCGCCAGGTTTCATGTGGGCGTGTCTACTCAGGGGGGGTGTTCCGTCGCGGGAACGCCCCTGAAAAGTGACTCAGTGAAATCTATAAGATTTCACTGAGTCACTTTCCCAACGCTGATGCGTCAAAACCCTGCGCCTGCTTGACGCACCATGTTAGGGATAGGGTAGGTTGGAACAGTGCTGGAGTTGCGTCACGCTTGCGACGCAACTTCAGCACTGCGCCAACCTTACGTCGGCAGATGCGTCACGTATCTGCTTGTCCTTGCGCCACGATGCACCGCATTGTAAATGCGGCGCGTCTGCGGTGGCACAAGGGCAAACTTGCGTGACGCATCTTCCCTGGCGCATCCATGCTGATTTGCAGGGATGCACCAGGGAACATAAATCTGCCCCTTTGTGTTACCTGGGGGGATCGAGGTGGGTGCCGGCGCGTGGCTCCTCCGGCCTCTGGGATGTGTGACTGTGAAGGTGCTGCATGGGGGAGCAGGAGAGATCTTCCTGAATCGAGCGCAGCTCTTCTCCTCGGCTCGATGCTGGTGTCCCGCTGGGCGACTCGTTCGTCTGCGGGGACACGTCATGGTAGAGACCCGGTAGCCGGACAATGCCTGACCTCTGCACAGCTTCCTCGCGGGCAATATAAATCTTGTCGTCGACTCTGGGCCAGCGGCGGTGATTTCAGGGGCAATCTTAAAAAACATTTCACTCACGTCAGCAGGGGTGACGGTCCCGAGGCTCAGGCAAGGTTTGCAGCTTCAGTGCTTCCCAACAATGCAGATTATACAAAGGTCCCCAAATTAGGTACAGATACACACGCACAGGGTTGCAGGGACAGCCCTTGGAATCTTTATTGTCCTTGAGATCCCCCCAATAACCAGGGGGTCCAGTTCGAATCCTGTGGAGACACTCTGGAGATGTTCCTTCAGTTCCCCTCTGGCAGGGCAAGATCAACAGGCAGTAGGGCAGCTCAGCAAGTTGGGGCAGTAATTCCTGGGAGCAGTCACCCTCAGCAAAGTGGCAATCCTCCGGGTGCAGCAGTCTTTACTCTAGCAGAGTTCCTTCTTGATCCAGTAGTGTAACAAGGATGTGTGGCCAGGACCCTCCCTTTTATATCCTGGTGCCTAGCCACTACAAGGGGGCAGAAGCTTCTGGAAGGGTCTAGGAGGTTCTGGGGTGTCCCCTGCCTTCCCTGACCTGGCTCCTGGCTGTCTAAAGTGACAAAGGCATGGTCTTTAAGTCTATTGTGGGGCAGCCGGGCCCAGACTATTCAGGTGGAAAGGTGTGAATCACCACTCCCTCCTCGCAGCCCAGGGAAGCCATCAGCATACAGATGGGATGGGGAAGTCTGCAGTGCACAGACTAAGTGCAGGGCAGGAAAATGTCCACTTTCTAAAAGTGGGATTTCTAAGACAGTAGTGCCCAAACCCAATACCCCACTAGAGAGAGGTCCCCGCTACCATTCTAACCATACCAAACATGAAATACTTATTATGTCCCATTTAGAAGCTATCCCATAAGGGGGGTTCCCAATGTTAGCCTATGGAGGGGTAGGCCTCACTGCGGTAGCAGGGGCCTGCGGCAGGTATGTCAATGTCACCATGTTTTTATGGGAGAGCATCTGCCTTAGCACTGTTTAGCAGTGGGAAGGCACCCAGAGTCTTAAGTCCAACAAAAATGTACGGTCAAAGTGGGAGGCAAAAAGGGCAAAAGTTTAGGGGGGAGACCACCCTAAGGCTGACAGGTCCAACAAGTAGCATGTAAAATTAAGGACTTCTGGATTTCACTATTTACACACATCACTAAGTCCCAGGAAGTCAGCCCAATCTGAGATGGGCATGGAGCGCTGGTGAGACCTGGCATCTTTGGAGTCCCATACAGGGTCCATTAAGGAGTTAAAGTCCCCCTTCAATAAATACCCTGCTTTCCAGAGATGGTAAGAGTATCTGGTATAAATCATTCTGGATAGTGTCGACCAGTGTGGGGGTAATATAGATATAGACCATGATCCAGATCTATCACTCCAGTGTGCCAGAAAATGAAATATACCTTCCCAGTCATGGCTTTTCACCTAACCTAAATCTGTCAGCTGTTTCCGGTTTGCACACACCTCAGCGCAAGACGCCGCGGCAATAGTGCGCTTTATAAATATTCAGTCAGTCAGTCAGTCTGTTTGCCTCCAATTCCAAAAAAACCAAGGGGAACAAAAGTGCACCTAAATTGCAACCCTGAGTGATCCATGTGCAAATCCAGCATGATAGACCTTAGTGTAGCCATAGTGGCCAAGAAAATACGATTGGTTCCTAACAAGTGAGTCTCTTGAAGGAGGAGTATCTTGGGGGATAGCTTTTTCACAAATCCCAATACTTGAAGTCCATTAACATTCCAAGAAAGTAGTGTAAATTCAGAGTCTCTAATGTGGTTTGTCATGATGGATAGACCCCCATAAGCTCCTTGTACAACCACCATGCTCTGCATGTGCTGTGTTGTTCTGTTAACCTAAGAAACCCCAGTCCCAACTCTTCCCTCCCCATACATCTAGAACATGAAGCATATGTTGCCCTCATAACTGAGCAAACTGTTTTAATTTGAGTCATCAAATCCCCCAAAATCAGAATAATGTGAGTGCACTAATGCTGGAATAATTTCCAGTTCTGTGTGTCAGCTTAATGTATCGAAAGTGATCTGTCCCCATACAGTCACAAGAGCGAAAGTGACTTAATCCCTGCATCTCAAGGTAACATCAGGGTTGCTGCTCTGGGCATCCTTTCCATGGAATGATGTCACTTGTATGCAACGTATCATAGTCAGTGGTCCCAGCTGTCGACGAGGGCCAGCCTGACCAGTTTCTGTCCTGAGTGGACCTGGTCTCCTTCTGTTTCTCCTGTTGGTTCTGTGGTCTCTTCACTTGAGCCCTTTTTCTCGGCTCTGGCCACCAGATGACTACAGCAAGGTCCCCAAGGTGCTGGGTTGTTGTTCCTTTTCTTCTACCCAGCCAATTTGCTGCAGCTGTACTATTGCAGAGTAGTCAAGTAACATTATGAGATTTTGGGAAGCACATTGAGAGTCAGGGAATTGGCGAGCTGCTCGGAGAATAACATCCCTGTCAACATGGCTAAGTACTGTGATGATCAATTGCTGTGGTGGGGTGGCCAAGGGGGCTTTGGGGTTAACACCATGTGAGCCCTATCCAATACAAAGCAGGCCAATAGGTCCATTTTAGGGATCCAAGATCAAAACCAGACGGTCAGACATGGCATGGGATGGGGTACTGCCACCTCCTCAGGAATACCCACCAGTCTCAAGTTGTTCCACATGATCTCCTGTTTGCCTCATCTGGGCGCCTCTCCAACTGTGTGGCTGGTGTCTTCAGTCATTTTAGTTCCTGTTCAGTGGTATGCATCTTGTCTGCTATGGAGGAAATTTGTGTTTTTTTAGCTCTCTTTCATGCAGTCCGATAAGTTTCTAAATTCCTGTAGAAGGAGAGAGATCTCTACCCCAACAACCCCAGGTTTCTCTTCTAGATCTATGTGAAAATCCTTAATAGCTTGCAGAATGGTATGGGCAAGATCGCCTGATCCGGATAGGTGTCTGGGCCTGTCAAATTGCTCCCCCACCTTGGGTGATGTCGGCTTAGCGAACATACAAAGTTTACCCTGATGTGCAGCATCCTGTGTCTCGTCGTTCCCCATTACTGCACCAAGGTGAGAGGGCAGGGACACCAACCCATCAGGTCACTGCATGGATTCGGTGAGGAGGGTTCATGGAGCGGTCGTGAAAAAGTCCCACAGCAAGGAGGAAAGGGGTGGGTGCTCCCTCCAAAGTGATGACTGAGGCGCTACTCCGATCAAATTCTTCCCCTCACATTGCTGCAAAGGAGCGAGCAGCTGGCCACATGACAAGGGGCGATGAGCAGTTCTTTGACATTCTCTTCAGTGGCTTGCCACCCCTGGTGTCTGCGCTAGGTTAACTGCAGGCCTGAGACCATAACCAAGTCACTTTGTAGGAGGTCTCTGAGGTCTGAGAGCACTAAGTCTGTCACTAAGGATGACATCAGTTTTAGGGTGGTCTTGAAACTCATCAATTCATGCAATCTTTTTTTTTGAGGATGAATGAATGAACCTTATTGTATGATTACTTAAAATCCTTTACAAAAGCGAGACAAACAAGTACAGGAAAAAAGATAAAGATAAAATAGTTAAAATCTAAAAGGAGGGTTGAAATGCAGAGATGCTATAATATACCAGTATATGAATAACTTTGTGCAAAAAACGGTACATTAAGAGCTAAAGCACATGAAGGATTTGACATGCAGGGGATATACAAAGCAACGTCACCACGGGGGGCTCAGTCTATTGATTGTCCTGTTGCTAGTAAAAGTAAGTGTAGACAATAATAGTATTAAAAGTGCGCTGTTGAGCATAAGCGAGTACTGATGATCCGTGAATCATAATTTATTTAACTGTCAATTCTCGGGCCAATCGTAAAGACATTCCAGCAGCCGCATAAACCTTCCCAATTCGTGCCAACTCCCTCGGGACTATAGTGGTGTAAATGTGCCTTAAGGCCTCCTTGCATGTTCCTACGGTGTGTTGAATGAACACGGTTCTTAAGTACAAGCGCCTTGGGGAAAGCAGAGCTGGGCAGCAGCAAGTGACATGTTCCGCGGACTCTGTGTGGTATTGGCACAAAGAACATCCAGTCCCACTTAATGACCAGTTTTTCCAGTGAGCTCTATAGTCTTGTATTGGCAAAGTTAAAAGCCTCACCATCATGACTCTTTGTAGAGCTTGCCTTCGGAGTCCTGCTTTTAGGTAGGGCTGGCAGGCAGTAGTTTCATATGAGTTAATAAGACCTTCTGCACCCTGAAGAGGTCTAATCCGTTCAAGATCTTGTTGCCTCGAGATGTTTTTGCCACACTTTTTTAGCAGGTTCTTTAAACTAAGCTTTGTTAATGGTATGTCTGTTAAAAGATCGACTGGTAGTCCCAAAGTTTTTTTGGCCATCAAGAAGTACCTCGCCCAGCGGCTGTTATTGTCTGTAAAGGCCACCTGTAGTGCTGCCCTGATTGTGCCTGGACATACATTAATCACGTTGTATTGAAATTTGACTATATCTGTTTTGCATTCAATGTCCATTGCTGTGATGTTAAACTCTAGTCGGATCAGTGAACGCCTAGTCGTATATGGGAGCTTGAAAACTATTCTATAAGCCATTATGTATAGGCCCTCCAATTTTTTGGTCAGCAAACCAGGGAAGGAAAGGTGACCATAGCTGAGTGTAGACATTAGCTTAGCTTGCATTACTCATTGGATCCCCTCCGTCAAGTGGCTTACAAGCTTGTGGTGTAATTTGCACAAGCTGTATGTTAGATTGGCTGCTTTTGCCTCCAGTGCTTTAAGCTGCAGTACTGGTCTACCAGTATCTGCAAATTGTACTCCCAAGTAGGTGCACTTGTTGGTCGTGGCTATCCTTAGCGGGCCCAGCTGTCATTCCAATGATAGTTTTTTTAACTTGTGGCCGAAGATCAACACTTTTGTCTTTGATGCATTAGCTATAAGTTTGTTTTCCATATTTTAATTGTGTAACGTCTCTAACGTTCATTCCTATTTTTGATTGGTCCAATAAAACAAGATCGTCCGCATACGGCATTATTGGCAGTCTGAGATGGCCCAGTTTTGGAGGAAAGATGTTAGTTTTTAAAAGTGCCTCTCCCAGGTCTGCGGTGTATAAGTTGAACAGTGTTGGATCGATCACACAGCCCTGTCCGTGAAGATCTTGGCAGTTGCACATGTGCTAGTGAGCTTAACACGCACCCAGGTGCCAGTGTAGAGTGATAAAATGGCCACAAGGAGTTTCCTCGGTATACCCCACTTAGCCAATTTTTCCCACAGTATGTTTCGATCAACCCCATCAAAGGCAGCACTGTAGTCCAGGAAGCACGCATATAATGGAGGGGTGGTGGCCCCAGTTGCCTTGGTTGCCAGGTATGAAAGTGTGATGGCGTTGTCCATGGTCGACGAGTTCGGCCGAAAGCCATTCTGGTTTGCAGGATTATATGTTTTTTTGTAGTCCATGACTCTAGCTCTTTCACGAGCACTTTAGCGAATGCCTTCCCTTCCACGTCCAGTAGTGCAATCAATCTATAATTCCCCGGATCGGTGGCGTCCACCTTTTTATGGATACGTTGTTGGATGGAGCCTTTCCATGAATCCGGTACTGCAGAAATGTTATAGCAATGATTGAATAAGCCCTGGATATGGGGTGCCCAGAAATCACGATCTTCCCTGAAAATATACCCAGGCAGCCCGTTGGGCCCTGGCGCCCCGTCCTTCCTAATTCCCTGGAGGGTAGTTAAAATCTCCCTTTCTGTTTGAAAGGGATCCGCCACGTAGCTCTCTTCATATTGGTAGTCTTCTACCTCCACAATGCTTGCCATAGTTGTTTTTTGGTCAACATATAGGCTGGTTGTGTGGGCAGCCCATTTGTTTGCAGCTATGGCATTAGGGGTGTGGTGGCCGCCATGTACACCATTAACATGTCTCCAGAATTCCTTACTTTTGTTAGGTGCTAATAATGCATAAATATTTCTCAATTTTTCCTCCATGCAAGTTTGTTACAGCTGCCAAGCAATTTTTTTATTCATTTTTCTTGCTGTCTTCGATAGTATTTGCGTCTGAATGGACTTTTCCCTCCTATGCTGTGACTCTGCCAAGCGGCATCTCTTTTTGCTCTCAATGAAGGATTTGTTGTCAGTGAAGTTGAATTGCCCCATGTGCAGTGTATTTACTATGATGAGTAGACTGCCTTCCTGTGGCCAAGGCATTAGATAACGGAGCCATGATTTCAGACCAGCTGCTCTGTGGACCAGATACACATATATTCTGCTTCCATTTTTTATACTGTTCCCTGATTATTGGGCCCCATTTAATACGTTTAATTGAAGCCGATTCGTTATGTAGAAGGAGCATTTTGCCTGCAGTTAGATGTTCCTCATGCATCATCATGCTGCTAGTATGTACGAGAACAGAGATTGGGTGGTGATCACTTCCGGGAGTGTGCAATACCTTATACTCTTCACATTTTCTCAGCAAATTCTTGCTCAGGAAAATGTAATCAAGCGTGGAGATGTTTTTGAATGTAGGTTGTGGTATCGTTTTCAACTGCCCTACATTATTCGCAGACCCCAGATTAAATTCATTGATACAGGCTTCCATGAAATTTCGACCGCGATCTTCTTGATTTTGTTTGGGGCTGCATAGGTCTCTTATGTTAATGTCCCCAGTGATGATGCATTCATGTCCTGGGTTCTCGTGGAGATATTCTCTAATCAACCTAGTAATCCTTCTGATGTTTATGTTTTTATCCTTTTTTTTGGGTTGACATAAAGATTAATCACTCCAGTTATAAACGGAGTGCCCTCTACTCCGAACCCATTTATGGTAATAATCTGGACATCAAGTGCGTGCGTGGGCCATTCCTTAATTTGTAATTGCAGATTTAGTTTTACAACTATCTGGGGCACGATTCACAGAATTAACTTGAGACAAAATCCTAAACTTAGTACCATTTTGGTATTCACAGAATGCACTTACTACTTCTGGTATTCACAGAATAAACTTACTACTTTTGCGATTCACAGAATAAACTTACTACTTTTGCTATTCACAGAATGGATTTACGACTACTAACTTTACGTCTGCACTCGGGCCGGAAATTCTGGCCTGGAGGCGGAGCTTCCGGCCCGGAGGCGGGGCTTCCGGGCCGGAGGCGGAGCTTCCGGCCCGGAGGTGGGGATTCCGGCCAGTGGCGGAGATTTAACCATGGCCAAAATCTCCACCTCCGGGCCAGAAGCTCCGCCTCCAGGCCGGAAGCTCCGCCTCCAGGCCAGAAGTGCGGACGTAAAGTTAGTAGTCGTAAATCCATTCTGTGAATAGCAAAAGTAGTAAGTTTATTCTGTAAATCACAAAAGTAGTAAGTTCATTCTGTGAATACCAGAAGTAGTAAGTGCATTCTGTGAATACCAAAATGGTACTACGTTTAGGATTTTGTCTTAAGTTTGTTCTGTGAATCGGGCCCCTAGAGCCCTCCGCTCTGTCTTCCAAAGAGGTTTTTTTTGCTGGCCATTGTATTGATCGCCTGGTAGCCTTTGATGTAGTTAGCTGTTTCCATCCAAGTTTCCTGCAAACATAGTGGGCCCGATTCACACAATTAATTTAAGACAAAATCCTAAACTTACTACTTTTGGTATTCACAGAAGTTAGGATTTTGTCTTAAGTTTGTCTCAAGACAAACTTAAGACAGACTTAAGACAGACTTAAGACAAACTTAAGACAGACTTAAGACAGACTTAAGATAGACTTAAGACAGACTTAAGACAGACTTAAGACAAACTTAAGACAAAATCCTAACTTCTGTGAATACCAAAAGTAGTAAGTTTAGGATTTTGTCTTAAGTTAGTTCTGTGAATCGAGCCCAAAATGTCTCCTGTCTTCAGAGATTCCATGGCTTCTTTGTTGGTCAGGATCGACTTAAACCCTGCCACATTCCAGCATATTAGCCTGAACTTAGTATTTATTGTCGCCACTTTGGTGCTTCTGTGTTTATTTGTTTGAACCCTCCCAAGTAGGCCACGTTGTTGTAGTCCATGCGAGGTTGGTGTTTTCCTTATACTAGGAATTTCCCCATTCCTTGGTATGCAATGCCGTAGTAAGCCATGCCCAATCTTCTCGTTTATCGACCTGGGGAGCGCCCACCTCCATGCAGTGTCTAATAGCAGTGCCCTTATGTAGCTCAATTTCAATATCATTGTTAAATGTTTGGCTTGAATTTGATTTAGTGCCCCTTAGTGTGCTGCGCTGTGGAAAAGACTCCTCTTGGTTTTGATGCCTCTGTAGTAGCACTTGTGGGTATTTTTCAGTTGGACAATTGTCTATCCTGATACCCCAATCCTTAAGTGTGTCTGTTTCTGCCAAAATATTTTGAATGTCTGACTTGTTGAGCCACGTTGTTAGGGTCGATTCTCTATCCCCTATCCAAGTATATTTTTTAAAGTGCATCTCTAAGCAATTAATAAGTAGAGTTTGTTCCTTTCTGGGCCATCTCCTCAGGTTTCTATAGCCTTCAAATGTGTCCCCATGCAAGATTGCTGGCATCTGATTCCACACTATATTCTGGAAAATTCTCAAATATTGCCTTGCTGTTCCAGCTCTCTAGATTGTTCAGCCACCATTCTAAGTCCTTTTAAGCTTCCAGGGATATGGGTATCACATCTGCATACCACATACCCTTTCTTAACACAAGGGGCCATATTCACAAGGAGCTATCGCCGAATTAATGGCACTTTATTGTAGCAAAAGTTGTAATAAATTTACCTCCCCATTCACAAGCTGGTGCTAACAGCCCACAGCACCAGTTTACCCGCGATAGCAGCCGCAAAAAACATTGCCACAGAGGACCCCCGCAATTATTGCTAATGAGATGCAGCATGGGCGTTCCCTTGCCAAAAGCCGCGACCACACCACACCTCAACATTCTCAATGAGCAGACAGATCGGCGATAAAAACACAAAACAGGCGATAAGGCATGTTAGCACCAGGAAATCTACACCGGCTCTGACCTGGTGTTAAGTCGGACGGCAGCCAGGACCACAAAAGGGAGCACCGCCCAGGGCCACATTGGAAGGGCAACAGATGTCAAGGAGCCACTCATCATGCAGCCCAGACACCCAAGAGGGCCACAACACCCACCAACACCACCCCAGGACCCTACCCCACACCCAGAACTCCCCGGACAACCACAGAGGCAGTGCAGACAAAGACAGCGGACCCCCAGGAACCGCACCAGCCTCCCAGACCCAACACCTGATAATGTCACCGTCGACTACAGGCTGAAAGGGACAACCATCCTACGCATCCTGACCATCATTGCCTAACAGGCCTACGGCACCAACATAGCAGACAACCAACATCCCACCCCACCGCAAGCTGCTGGATTGGCTGCACCTGTTGGCCCCTGGCACACCCCAAACAACACCTGCCAGAGTCAGAGGAGTCTCACAGCCAGCCACATCCAAGTCCCCCACACCAGTCCTGGACATCACCATCACCCTGGTACCCCAGTCCCCGTACGTCCAACACAATGCGCAGGATCTGCTGGAGACCAAGCAAGGGCCATAAACCATAGCAGGATGCGCGCACATGTTGGGGGCAATCCACAGCACACACGTCCCACCTGTGCCCTCTGGTGACACAGCACACAATCACGGCAACAGGAAGAACACGTCGCACATCAATGTGCAGGCAACATTAGAACACCGTGGAACCTCCAACAATGTCGCCTCCAAAAACACAGCCAGTGTGCATGATTCCTTCACCCTCTGACAGTCCATCATCAACCAGCCCACCCAGGATGGCAACAATGGAAATGCACAGCCCCATGACAAGTTTCAAATGGACACCCTACTCACCTCAACTCCACAACCATGGAACTCACAACTCTGGCAATGCACACTTCACAAAATCACTACTAACATGCACAACAACATGCCCACCCACCAGACACAACAGAACAACTAACAATGCTAACCTGGGCAAGCCCTGTACATGTCCCATCAATGGCATGACACCTCAGTCACACAACGTCCGAACGTGGGGAGAGGTGGCAACCAGGCATATGTGTGAAGGATGCAGTAGAACCATAATTGGGAAAGTGCACAATGCCAAGAGTGGCGGATGTGCTGGACAGACCGCAGTATGCAGAACACACCCATATCCATGGTGACACACACCTCTGGTGTATGGAGTCCAGTGGACAGTGGAGGCAACCATTTCACCCCAGCCAGTGGGGGACCTTGCGGAAATGTTGCCTGATACGCCCCCCCCAAGTGTGATCGGAGTGGGATGGCCCACACCAGCGTAGGGGTGTGGATAAAAAGCACGTAGCCCTGGGGGTGGTCCTCTTCTGGAAAGCACAACGTCTCTGCCAGGGCGGCGCCTCCCACCCTGCCATGAGGCCGACGCCATCCTCGTGAGCGGAGTTTCCTGCAATGCTGTGCACCTGCCGGACCCCGGCACGCTGGACCCCAACAGGTCACCTGCAGACACCGGCGTGTGTCATGGAGGGCCCACCACGTGCCAGCGCAAGCTCCAAGCCTGAGGGCCGCGACCTTGGCGGCCTCCTCAGTCCATCACAGCCTACACGACACAGGCTCGCTTTACTCCTTTCTCGTTGACATACTCTACTGCCACCTTCGGACTACTCTTCGGCTCAGTTGGTCACATGTGCAAAAATGTGTCCAGAATCATGAATGGCAGTGACCCCAATTCAGGGCCAGCGGCCACAGCACAAGACCCACCCCGATCAGTGATGCATAGTTCCATATGAGCATCTAGCGACACGTGGTGCCACTAACCCTGTTCAACACCAACCGGCGACACGTGGTGCCAGTAACCCTGTTCAACGCCAGCCGGCGACACGTCGTGCCACTAACCCTGTTCAACATCAGCCGGCGACATGTGGTGCCACTAACCCTGTACAACGCCAGCCAGCGACACATTGATGGGCGACCAGGACTACCCTGCTGACCAGTAGGTCCCACATCCAACACCTAGTCGCAAATCATGAATGGCAGAGTCCACACCAGTGGTCGCACGGAGAGGAGTAAGAGGAAGATGCAGCTCAGTCTGGACAAAAGCCGGGTCACAGTCACGGAGATGACTGAACACATGGTGCCACTGAACCTGAACT
Source organism: Triturus cristatus (assembly GCF_964204655.1). Lineage (NCBI taxonomy): Eukaryota > Metazoa > Chordata > Amphibia > Caudata > Salamandridae > Triturus > Triturus cristatus. Next base: position 707,353,504 of record NC_140587.1, on the reverse strand, counting down.
ACGCAGGCAGGTGGGGCCATCCAACCTATGCCTGCGACACTCGGTGATTGGCCAGTGCTGACCGCTGCCTCAGGCCAATGCCACCGCCAACTAGGTCACGCATTTGGTACTAAACATCGGTCATTCAAAGGCAGAATGCATTTTATCGCACTCACGAAGATGCGTAAGAGGATGACGCGTTGCAGTCCGGAGGGAACAAGATAATCGTTACGGAGGTGAGCGAACACTACTGACAACTGCCCTTGTGTCACTATCTCTGTGCCTCGAGAGCCCACGACATGTGGCTGTGGGCCACTGCTGAGCGCTGGCTCAGGCCTACACTGCGGGCCAGTAGGTCACAGAGTCTTGATTTAGCAATGACAGAGTTCATATCAGTGTACCGCCAGCATCGCAGTCTGCACACCCTCTCAGCACCTGTGCCACTAAGTCTGTTACCCGACATTCATGGACACTCACTGGTCATACATTTGTGGCATTTGAGTCTAAGGACTAGGGGCTAGTTTTCATCCGCCAGTAGCTGATACTGAGTTGTTGGTGTGAATGGGGTTTGTGCTTTCCACTCCTCCATTTGCTGCTTCCAGATGACATCAGACCTTCTGCATCATGCCCTGGAGGAGAGCTTCCACTGTCCCCTGAAACACTCTGCAACATACACCTCGGACATTGATGAGGACCCTCTCAGGTCGCATGGCCCATCTTCTGCACTGCAAGTCAACGTCCCGTGAATGGGTATCTGTGCTGGCCGCAGTGCATCCGGGGCCACTAACTCTGTGCTGGTCCAGTCCAGGACCCCTTCCGAGAAATAGGATGGCCACTGAAGCATTGGCCTTGGGGTCATCAACGCCATGTCTCTGTGGCTAAGCGCTGAATGCAGCCTCTGGCCCCAACTGCGTCTACCAGGGCTCACACACCAAATCGAGTCCTGACCGGCCTGGAAATGGCATCACCGCAGGAGGCACACACCACCACCTCAAGGACCACCTCCAACAGCCATCTGCCACAGTCGACACGGTGGTCCTGACAGACTTACGGAGTTGCTGAGACCTGTCGTGGATGCCACCATCGGCCTGATACCCTGCTCAGCACTCCAGGTGCCAGTGACTCAGTGCACCGCAAGCCATTGTCCATTACTGATTGACTTTTGTGCTGTGGAGATGTTGCGCAGCAATGTCACCTCATGCAGTGGTGAAGACCTGTGACTATGATGAGGAAGATGTGTCAAGTGTGCAGGCGGGAGATGGCACAGACAATGGGAGGGCAGGAGGCAACATCCCCAAGGCAGGAATGGAGATAGTCAAGCTACACACCCGGAACCATTACACGGTATTGAGCTGTGGACTGCGCAGGCAGCTGTCACCTCAGACATTGTGGGAGACCTAGGACATTGATGAGGAAGTTATGAAGGTGTAACACACTCCACTGCATCTGCATCAGGACTAACACGAAGGGACACAATTCTAGCATTTCCTTCACATGAGCGCGCTCATCTCTAGTGCCCCTACCTCAGTGCAATGCAACTCACGGGAACCTCCTGACTGAATTTTGGGTGAACTCTGTCCTTACTCCGGCATCCCCCATGTTGTTGTGCAGTTGACTCTGTTATGCATGTGTTTGCTGTTTCTGTTGCACTGGTGTCCAATGTTCAAGTTGGTGCCAGCACCAAGCATTATGTGCGGGCTGGCTTACACTCACCCCACACACATTCAGCACAGGCATCACTGTATATGTGGCCCTGCCAATAAAGGGGCCGGGCGCATGTGCCCGTAGCCAGTTCAACATGATATTGGCGTGTGTCCCTGTGGTCTTGTTGTATGCATGAGGGCCCTGGACCCTATGACATTACATTGTGCTGTGTACATCGGATGCTGACGTGTCACCGCAGGCAGCGGGTTGTTGCTTGAACATGTAGCTTTGTCGTCTCCCACTCAATTCGTAAGGGGAGTGTCCAGGGCGGTCGTACGCAGAGCCAACATGTGACTGCTATTTGAGCGCCCCTACCCGTGGTTCTGTACTGTGAATGTGCATCTGCATGTGTCTCTATGGCAGTGTGGGTCTCCTTAGTGGGGTGTTGGTGGGCCCCTGAAAGGGATAGGCACCTACATATGTGTCCTGGTTTGCAGTCCATGGTTTCAGACCCCACCCACACCTGTTGGACCACCTCCTTTTGGCGTGCAGGAACATGGCATTGGGGTGCGATGTGTGGGTAGGTGAAGTGTCGTGAGCCAGCTGTGCTTGCGGTGCTTGCTGCTGTGTGGTCTGTTGCAGGCTCGGTGTTCTGCTCTGAGTAGCTTGGCTTTCCGGGTCCTGGTGGGGGGTTGCGTGGGATATCCATGTGCTGTTGTAGGGCGTCGGTGTCGACGGTGTGGTGGTCCTCTCGGGCATCACTGATGTGTTGTATTCTATGCTCTGCTGAATGTGTTGTGTGCCCCTCTGCGATGTGAAGGGGAGGTGCGTATTGACTTTGTGTTGACATATATGTTGGCGCATTGTAGTGCAGGTTTGCATGCAAACTGTATGGCAATGTACATTGTGACTGTTTGAGGGTGCAGGGTTCTTCTGCAGGACAGTGTACATTTGGTCTACATGACGGATGTGAGGTCGTTCGCGTACATTTCCATTTCACAGTTTCCAGCTCTGTCAGATTTAGTAGGCATGTTTCCATGCTTGTGCGGAGCCAGATGTGTCCTCTGTTCTGCAGTGTCGGCTATGCGCGTTGTTCCTTGTTGTCATCAATGTGGGTGTGCTGTTCGTGCTATGTGTGTGTGCTGCAGTGTGCCAAGGGGATCTGGGCCATGGACCTGTTTGATTGTGGGTGTGCAGTGTGGTACACCTCGTTGTGCATGTATGCCATTGTGCCCACACTCCCTGTCCCCTCAGTCCCTGTTCGTTGCACTCCCTGTTGATCTTGTGTCAGGTCCTCTCAAGCTGTGTCCATACTCCCTACTCCTTGCACCATCTCCACACTGATGACTGTGGCCTGGATTTCCTTCAGCTCCTCCGGTGGCGCTGGAATGCCTCCTCCTGTCGCCGTTGCTGCCTTCCTGTTGGCAGCGGGTTTGTGCCTGGTTTAGGTAGTCACGTAATGCCGGTACCTATTGGCCTCTTGGATTGGCCTCCTCGGCACTCCCCCTGCAATCCAGGTGGTCTGCTTGTGGGTCAGTTGCTGGTAGTTTTCTGTCACCTCCGTGATGCTGGTCATGCACCCTGTCCTCTACTCCCTCTTCTCCTTGGCCTTCCCTGTTGTTCCTTGCTGGTAGTCTGTGGAAGTTGTGGGGTTCGGGTTGGCCCCTGCACTGTGTCAGGGTGCATCCATGTTGCAACGCACTTTGGATTGTTTTTGGTGTATTTTTTCTGTGATTTTTATAGTGCATTGTTCCGCCTGACGCGTGGGATTTGCAGGCCTGTGGCTGGTTTTCGCTACTTTTTGTACCGCGGTTGGCCTCGTCGCATTTTTTTTGCATTCGGGTATTGCATTTATGCGGCGTGGCGTTGATTTTGACATGGACATTTGGCACATTATCTGGTGACTATCGCATGCTACCGCCTTGTTGTGAATCCCACGTTGTCACGGGGTTATTTTCCCGCGATAGACTGCGATATTGAAAGTTGCATTACGCTACTCTTGCGGTAATTATCACACGTTCTTGTGAATATACCCCAAGGTTTTTTTGTCTTTGAGGGGCCCTGTTGTGAAGTGGACCGGGGAAATGCCATGAATGGAAGTCCAACCACCCTTGCCAGATCCCGCAAAGTCAAAATGTCCTTTGCTAAAACATGACCTACTTCCTTTTATATTAGGGAGACATAACTGGGCCAAAATTGTGTCTACCTGAAACCCCAAAACTTAGTGTTGGAGTCATGATAGATTTTTCTACATTGATGATAAAGCCTAAAACCTATAGGAGATTCCTTGTGCACTTCATGTGTTTCAACAGTTCCTCTTGATCCTGAGACATCACCAATATATCATCTAGATAGATTATTAAATGCACTTCCATTTTGCTCAAGAAAGCTACTACAGTGTGCAGCACCTTGGTGAAGCACCAAGGAGCTGAATATAGAATGAAGGGAAGACGAGAAAACTGGAACAAAATACTTTTCCTTTTGAAACGTTAGTACTTACGTCCACAGTGATTGTGAAGTAAGCTTCTGTCAGATCTAACTTGACTAGCCAATCCTGCTCTTGTAAAACGTTTTGTAAGAGATGGATTCCTTCCATCTTGAAATGTCTGTAAATTAAAAATTTGTTCAACTCCTTCAGGTTTATCATGGGACACCACCCTTTGTCTTTTTTCTTTACCAGAAAAACAGTATTTACAAAACTCACTTCCAAGTCTGTAACCTTAGCAATTGAACCTTTTTGACTCATCTGGGTAACCTCTGAATCCACCAAAGCCATTTGATCTTTGTCTAGTAATAACTCCCTTGGTAGTATTCTTTGAAAAGTGGTTTCCAATACTCTACTCTGAAGCCTGTGATGGTTTGTAAAACCCAGATATCGTTTGTTATATTTGACTAGCTCTTTCGGAAAAAATGCAATCTTTCCCCTACCTTTGCTTGGGAAGAACAATTCAAATGATTGAAGCTTACCTTGTTTGCTTTAACCTTGAAATCTAGACCTGTTCTCACTGGAATGAGGGGTTCATCCTCTTTGGGGGAAGAAGCCCATGTTGGAATGTACGTTCTTTCCATAATCTCGTGGCTCTAGATTGTAGAACTGGGACCTTTGCGATATACAGTTGACAGCCAGTTCCCTCCTGTCAGGCCTTCCAGAAGCTCTAGCACCAAAAATGCATCTCATGTTGGTCTGGGCTCTGCTAAACACAGTAAACACGGATATTTACTTGCCCAAAGATTTAACAAACCTTTCGCCAAAAAGCAACCCATTAGGATCACCTGGAGCCTCCTTATTGGCTAGATCAACCAGCTTAGGGTTCATCCTCATGAGGATTGCCTTCCTCCTTTCTGCTATAAGCCCAGCATTTCCATTTCCAAATAAGCAAATAGCTTGTTGGCTCCAACCCCTCAAGAGGTCCACGTCTAATTTGCCTCTTCTGCGATATCCAAAAATGGATGTAGTGAACCTCATGATTGATCAGCTACAGCTTGGGGTGGAGTTCTTGATGGACATTTTCTGTCTCCAGGTCAGTAGACAAAGGCTCATAAATAACGTGAAAGAGTGGGTGGTTGGTTCATTGAATGAGTGAAAGGACTGATAGATAGGTGTGTGAGTGAAAGGATGGCTGGATGGATGAGTGAAAAGATTTTAAGGATGGATGAGTGAAAGAATGAATGGATAAAAATTGTGGATGGATGGATATGGGAAATAATGGATGGATGAAAGAAGGTGGATGAGTGAAAGGTTGAATCAGTGTATGGATGAGTGAAAGGGTGGATTGATGGATGAATGAGTAAAAAGATGGATGTAAGGATGGATGAGTGAAAGAATGAATGGGTGAGTGAAAGGGACGGTGAATGGATAGATAAGTGAAAGAATGGATAGATGAATGAATGCGGATGGGTGGATGAAAGGGTGAATGAATGGATGAATGACTGAAGGCAGATGAATGATGAGAAAGGATGGATGGATTAGTGAAAGCATGGATGGATGGGTGAAGTGAAAGGGTGGATAGATGGACGGAATGAAGGGGTGGAGAGATGGAGTAGCAAAAGGATAGATAAATAGATGTATGAGAGAAAGGGTAGACAATGGGATGCCGTTAACCCCCCAACTTTAGAAGCTGCAGCAGGGTGGAGTTCTTGATGGGCCTATTCTGTCTGCAACTTGGCAGACAAAGGGGAGTTAGTGAGTAAAAACAAGGATGGATGTGTGAGTGAGTGAAAGAATGGATGGATGGGTAGATGGATTAATGACTTAAAGGATGGATGTAAGGATAGATGAGTGGAAATAGATGGATGAGTGAAAGGATGGATGGATGAAAGGATGGATGAGTGAAAGGGAGGGTAGATAGATAAGTGAAAGGGTGCATGGAGGATGAGAGAAAGGATGGATGGATGAGTGAGTGAGTGAAAGGATGGAAGGCTGAGTGAAAGGGAGGGTGGATGAATTGATGGGTGGGACGAGTGAAAGGGAGGATGTACTGATGGATGTAGTAAAAGGGTAGTAGTTAGGACCTGTTGCGGGTTTCCAGTTCATCATTATTGGTCTTTTAGCTAAACTTAAGGCTATACTGATTAATTAAGTTGTAATTTTGTACTTTTGAGGACAGGGGTATATGCCAAGAATACATGCTTCTGGCGTCAGCAATAGCCTTCTGTCTGCAACCTCTTTAATAGAAGATATATTGTCTGGCCAATATGTGGTTACATTGGGACAAGCACAAAACATATGATATTGATCTGCTCCTGGCTCGTGACGTCTAGGGCATCTTGATTTCGCATTTGAAAATTATTTGCTGATTCTAGCTGGTGTGAGAAAAGCTCTGTGAATAATGTAACTGTGAATCAAATTGAAGCATGCAGTGTGAGATATTCAGGGATCCTGTTCAATATTATTTGCCCATTCAGTGTCACCTATCGGTTTCTGAATTTCTCTGTTCATTTGTCTGTAAGAAAGTACAGTGGGGTAATAATATTGGTTCTCAACACCCGATTTAATAGTGTTATTTCTTTACGGGTGCCTGAGGTAGTTAAGTTAGTGTGCAGTTCCTGGTGTGCAGATGGTACACAAGACCCTTCTTTACTGGTTGCTTTGATTACTGTTGTAATGGCTCTGTGACATAGGAATTAGCCTACAGGCAACTGAAAAGTAGCTATCAAAACTTCACAGGGTAAAATGTGCCCATCACTAAACAACTCACACATTTTCTCCATCCCACATGTGAGCGATAAATCTAGCCTTATCCAACACCCAGTCTGTGGCAATGCAGTCAAACATATTAGTGGAGTATCTAGTGAATAAGGGGTTGATGATGTTTGTGTTTTTGTAGACTTATGGTCCAGCAGTATTCAATTACTTTTAAAGACCTCTTGTTAGAGGGATGGGGAAAAAAACAACACTTACCTTGAGAAGGCAAGACATCTCCCTTGCCTCTTTTACCATCAGTCTTCCTAGAAAACAAGAAAGGACAAAGTAATAGGAAAGGGAGAGGAGAAATAGGAGAAGGGCTGAAGCAACCTGGATGATTGTTCCTAACCCACAAATACATGTGACTGTCTGAGAAAGGGAGTGCATCTTCCTATGCTGCAGCTAAACATTCCTTTCCCCCTTTTACTATTAAACACAAGAATACTGGCTTAAGCTTCCTAAGCCTGTGGTGCAAGATGAACTAATTATACTTATAAGCAACTGCAAAATATTAACCCCTTCGCCGCGGCGCAAATTCTGCCGCGGTGCTGAGGGGGGTGCGGGGTGAGGGACCTCTATCTTCTGTACGCAAAACAAAATCTAATGGGGATGCCATTAAATGGTGAAACATATTTAATCTAAAAAAGGTATTTAAAAATCTGTCATGGGCACTGGTTAAAATGGAGAGATAAGTCTCCATGCCCTGTGCTGACTTAACTAGGGCAGAACCTCTCACCGTGGGTTTACAGAGTTCCAAGCTCTCTCAATCTACCATGGCTTTTTTAAAAACAGGTCTTTGACCAAATTTTTGTCCTGTTTCCTTACTTGTCCATACCTCGTAAAAATATCAACTCTTCCAACACAACAAGGGCTTAACAGTGACTAAGTCAGATATAAGCATGATACCTAGTTCATCATGTACAGTGTAGGACGGGGTACCCTGGGGCACTCTCAGCATCCGTCTCAAAAATCTATTTTGTGCCGTCTGAATTTTATCAGCCATCTTGTACTCCCTAAACTCTCCACCATTCAAAACCCTGGATGTACAAAGGGACTGATACAATTTTAAAATCACCCCTGGGGACCTTGGGTCTATTCTATCGGCATAATTAACAATTGCACCCAAGGATCTTTTCATATCCCTTAGCTTCCCCTCCTTCAAAGTTTTCCAATTTAATGTATCATCAAACATAATGCCCAGGTATGAAAAAGAAGTACCTTAACTTGACTATATGAGCCTGCCTGATACGTTTTTAGTCTGGTCCCTCCTCTACCTATCTCCATCACAAATGATTTAGTAAAATTAGGGGACAGGTCCAATCATTCATAAAGGAGACAAACCCATCTATTAGGACTTGCAGCGCGAGTGGTGTACGCGCTATAAGAACAGCCTCATCCGCGTACAACAAAACAGGCACTGGTCTTCTGCCTATTCTCGCTGTATCGCTCTGTAAAGATGTCAGAGCAGATTCTAATCCATTTATATATATAGCGTGAAAAGTAAAGGAGCAAAGATACACCCTTGGCACAGCCCTCTTGTGCAATTAAAATTATCAGTGAGTCCTCCTTCTTTGATGTACCTGACTGCAGCTGTGGTGTCCATGTAGAGAGTCATTAGAACATTTATGATTGCAGGGTCAACTTCTAGCTCACCCAGTATCGTCCACAATTTGTTACGATTCACTCAGTCGAATGCTGCAGTAAGGTCCATAAAACCCAGGAAAAGTGATCCCTCTTGGGTGATAGTATACTTATAGATTAAGAGATAAAGGTTCAGGCACTGGTCTACTGTAGATTTACCTATACGAAAGCCATATTGCACCTCCGAAATAATTTGTTTGCTATCTGCCCACTCAGCAAGCCTGTTTAGTAACACCCTCCCCAGAACCTTAACCGTGGAATCAATAAGAGAAATGGGTCGATAACAGTGGGGATAATCCCTGTCTCCCTTTTTGAAGATCGGGGCAATGGTGGCAGTAGACTATGAAGGTGGCATGGCTGTCGTAGCTGCGGCATTTAATACCCGTGTTAGAACCAGTGCACACACATCAATATTGTTAAAAAGAAAATCTGGGGGGATCCCGTCAGGTCCTGGGTCCTTATTCCGAGACAGTCCCTTTATTCCTAACCTAACCTCATCAAGGAGGAATTTAATAGGCACCTCACAGGGCAAGGGCTGTGAATCGTTAATGACTCCCTCTTCATGACCAAATTTGTAGACAGCTGGAAGCGAGCCTTTCATTGGTCAGGGGTAATATGATTGCATAGGTTCGGCACGTCCAGATCAGAAAAACAGGGACTGTTAATGACCTTCCAGAAAAGAGTACTATCTTTTGAATCGCTTGCTTGTAAAAACTCCTCCCAAGCTTGTTTTTGTAACATTTTCCCTCAGTTCCTTGGTGGCATTTTTATAACTACGCCGACAACTAGCCACCCAGGATCTAATACCTGGGATCTGTTTCAGGGCCAGTTTGATGTTCCTGTGCACCTTGGAACACTCACTGTCAAAACAATCTTGGATTATCCAAGCAGGTAGAGGCTCCTGGAGCGGTTAGCAATCTTGCAACCAACTGAGTGATAACAATGAATGAGCTAACTATTTCTTCTTCTGAGAATGACATATCTAAACAATTTGTTATCTCCTGTTGCCGCAATTTAAAAAGGGAATGATTGAAAATATTAATATCCACCAGTGTCCACCGTAGGCGCCTCCCCTGATCTGTGGCTGCTAGTGCACCCACATTGCTGCCATCTGGCGTTATCTGAATGCCCTGCGTCATAAGTACCTGTTCAGGTGGCTGTGTTCACTGAAGGGGCTATATAAAATTTTAAAAAGAGATATGTAATGCCCCAAGAGTGGTGAGACAAAAATAAAATCAATAGTTGTTGTGCAACCCCTCCTTTATAAGATGGTGGCTGGTTACAGTTTGGGAGTTTAGGTGCCTTATCTAGTGTAAATATTAACCCAAAGGTATCTAAGATTGCATTTAGTTCTCGACCATCTGAAGAATGCTCCATGTGCAGATCTTCTATGAGCCTGATAAGAGGAGATCTTGCAGGGGACTGACGCATATTTGGGCATAAGTGGGAATTAAAGTCTCCTAACAACATGATGTTCTCCTGAGGGAGATCATCTGCCTGGAGCGTTTCTATGAGGCCGCTTAACTGCGACAAGTAGAGTGGTCCTGCTTATTTCTTTTGGCATAGTAAATATAAATTAATGTTAGCCTCAACGATCTCCCTACCACTAATTTAAGGCCTTGTGCCTCTTTAGAGTCCCAATTTACCTGCTTCACAGACCCACCAAGCCTGAAGGCTATGAAAATAACTAATCCTCCCCTAGCTCTGCCCGATGTGGAGCTCGCTGCTGGGAGGAAGAACGTATTATATACTTCAATAAATAACTTATTTACCACCTCTTATGTCTCCTGAATGCAAATAATATTAAACGCTCTTATAAACTGAATCCACCTAGAGTCTTCAAATGTAGAGGCTAAGCCTGCCACATTCCAAGAAATGAGATTTAGGTCTCCCCAGTGTTCCTGTTTAAAGGATCTATAACATGCTGTGGCTTACACATGGGGGTCTCTTGGGCTAATTAAATTGGGGCGGCTATAGAGATGTCCTTCCTTTGCACCTGACCCAAGACAAGAAAGAATAGATTTTGCTACTGAACGGTGAAAGCCGACTCTAGCTAAAAGACCTATACAATCCTTTCATTATTGTAACCCATGGTGACGGAGTTGACTAAAGCAGGAAATAAAATTGTGATTATAGGAATTGTTACTCAAAGAGTCACATGAAGACTTTTTGTGCCCTGTTTTTTGCTTTCACACACCTGGGTTCCTTTATGTTTTTCAAGGGTATGTTGGTGGAAGACCTGATGAGGAATACCTAAAGAAAAGAGAAAGGGAAAAATAAAAAATTATTTGGGAAAATGAACTACCATTTATACCAAAGTGAGAATTAGCTACCATGTTTCTTGAAAGTTTTTTTTTGGTCAAATTTAAATAAATCTCTATTGCAAAACACCTGCTTAGAATGCCTCCTAAACATTATTTCTAACCCACTGTCCCACACCCCTGTATATTCTTTTCCTTGGATTTATCAGTACCTGTATAATGCAAATGCAACCGTGAGCCAGTGTATTCCATACCTGTAAGCCCATGAGTCAAAGTGGTCACCCATTGCAGTTGGGCTGCTAGATAAAAGGTCTCCAAAGCTGGAGCAGTAAGGTATCCTTCCCTTTTGGGTAACTGGGGTTGGGATAATGCAACCCTATGTCTGCCTTATTCCCAGATGATATATCTTAGTGAGGTGTCTATTTCCCAGAGCCATCTCCTGGGCACTACCACCTGGAGAGTGGCAAAGTATTATAAAAATTGTCGGACTACAATCATCCTAGCTATTACCACTTTGCCAGCTACCAGAAAGGTGCTCGGAAGGTTGACCCAGACCTCACTGCAGACACCAGTGGACTAATATTACCCTCAACAAAGTTTCGGATCTATAGACCTGTACCTCTAGATATTTGATAGTCATCTCCTCCCATGGTAGCCTTGTATCCAATTGGACCAGGTTATTTCCTATTTGGGTTTGTCTCGCCATATATGCATTAAATTTGTACCAGTTAATGCGCAGTCCTGATAGGTCACTAAATTAATTTAGGAGCAGAATTGCTTTAAAAGTGTCTACCGATCTGTTATGAAGTAATAGACACATGCAATCAGCAAAGAGTGATACGTGATGTGTTGTACTCCCTGATGTTATGCTGTACTATATGGCCCCCTCTTCTGCCCTACATGCCTGTAGTTCAAGGGCTATGGCAAAAGGCAGAAGACCCAGATATTATTAGGCCTGTTTAAAATCTAGCTGTGGGAGGATGTTTATAGAAGTTTGGTCCAATCGCCAAAGCCCTGGCAGAAGCCAAAGCTAAATATTTTCATTACTTTGTAAAGGTATTGCCATTCCAACACATTCAATGCTTTTTAAACATCCATAGTTAATACCATTGCATCATCTATAGGGATATTTGATGCATCTTCCAATATAACCTCAAACCTTTAAATGTTTATTACTGTATTTCAGCCTGAGATAAAACTGGTTTGATACAGGAGTATTAATGTGCACATATGAAGTCATAACCGAGTAGCAAGTATATTACTTATAACCTGATCATCTATGCTCAGCATTGTCTAGGGTCTATATGCTGTTACAGCTTATTGAACCCTGCCTGGTTTATCCAAAGGTTACATGACAAAGTCACACACAATGTAATATTTAGAAAATGAAAAAACACAGAAATGTACCAGTTATAGTTCAGTGAGCTAACCCACAGCATGCACTGTTTATGACCTCACACAATACATCACTTATGACATCTTGAATGACATCATAGATAGCATATTAAATAAACCACCAGATCATTTAAAAAATAAAAAATTAATTAGTAAAGGTACCACAACACATGCAGCATAAATTGTCTATATATCCATGAGTGCATTGACACAAAACAACAAGTCTAGTATTGGAGACAAGTCTGATTCACTATGGTAAAAGTTATGTGGTGCACAGTTTAGCTGCACGCAAAGTTTTAAGTGCAAATAGTACTTTATTAAAACAAGGTAAAGACTAATCGCAACTTCTGTAAATGGCAGAGGTACGTTACATATAGCCTGTGGCTGAAATCCAAGGTCTGTTGGCAAACATATGTGAGAAAAACGAAAGCTTCTCCTCACTGTACATTAATCACCTATGGAGTTTTGTGCACATGATCATGTTTTACATTTGTCATGTAGTACTATCAACAATTTCTATAAAAACTGGGGATTTACAACATGCAGATACTTAGTTCCAGACGTTGAGCGAAAATTGTGAGATATTGTACATTGTTGAAGAATGTATATCACATGAGTTACTCACAAATGGTTCAAGTTGTAGTATGATTGTAAGTGCTGTTCTAATGCTGTATGCCAATCTGCTCATTTCAAGCATATGTGTAAAGTAGTTTTACAACCTACGGAGGTTGCATATACTACCTGGTTGTTCACGCCTTATCAGTGCATACATGTAAAGCCATTGACTTAAAATTCTGAGTCAGGTGAGGGATTTAACAAGTAAATCTCATTAAGGAAAATAATCATCAAATACTGTTTTGAATGGTATTCAAGGATTAATAAACTGCTGATCATATTAGCGTTTACAGACACATTACCAGGGCTATTCACACATATAACTTACGCTTGTGAGTAATTTACACGTGTACATAAATTACTAATTGCATTAATGTACACAGAGAGATTACATTTCTTACCACCAGTCGGGGACCACTGAGTTTGAGTGCTGCCAAACAGCAGAATTTCAGTTTTAACTGCATTGAGCTGGAGGACGTTTTCTGTCATCTATCTGGAGATTGCTTGCATACCCTTAGCGAAGAGAGATTTGGTCGAGACCTTGTCATTATCGAAAGATAGGAGAAGTTGGGTATCGTCCACATTGGAGTAGGGAGTAAACCCATGTTCTCTGATGATCTTAGCAAGGGGGGCCACATACACATTGAACTGGGTGAGGATGAGGCTAGAGCCCTGCGGTACCCCCTTAGTGAGCTTCAAGGTGTGTGACTGGAATCCCTTCTTCAAAAACCCACGGCATTATCCATTTCATTTCAACTAAAACCTGCAAAGCATAACTGTCATAACTCCAATAATTATTCAAGATGTCTATTCAAGTCCTCGAACTACTCGGAACTAAATCTTCTCACCATGACTCATGCTGCATTGCGTCTATGATTCAGCCGCTGTAGTTGGTAACATGCTGACTCTTCCAAAAACAAACATGCCCAATTCCTATTGGTACGTTAACATTTCAAAAGGTGCCGCAGCACGAATCTCTTTCACTTTCATGACGGGCTCAAAAGTTGCGATCAAATATGGCTGCTTTATCACCCCTCCCCAACTTTAACCAGGTGATTAGTCACGTGTTATCTCTGCATTAAACCACAGGTTTTTATCTTCCGGACGCGTCCTCTATCACTTGATTCACCAAGCTATACTACATTACCCAGAATGCATCCGAGTAGTTCGAGGACTTGAATAGACATCTTGAATAATTATGGGAGTTATGACAGTTATGCTTTGCAGGTTTTAGTTGAAATGAAATAGATAATGCCGTGGGTTTTTGAAGAAGGGATTGTGATTGATGTCATTTTAAATGCAGACAAAAAAACCCCAGCAAGAGCCACAGATAACATTTTTAATAAAACTGATTGAGGTAGTTCGTTATTTCATGAGAGATGTAATTAGATGTTTAAGAATTATGATATTGGTCTTGTATATGAAGTCCTTAAAGAATCTTTTGTATAAACTTGATTGATTGGATTCATTCAAATACTCAGCTGTGCGGCTTGAGTTGGTAACCGAATGTGGGTCCATTGTGTTCAGTTACAGTTACAGCGCTATTGAGCGAAGCGCAACTCAAGTAGGCACGCCAACAATGATAAACTTCAGCAAGAAAACTGGGAATATAGGGTGTGCATCTCACTATTGTTGACTCTTCACCTCCAGGAGTTTACTCATGAGTGGGAGGGGTGAGATAGGACGATAGATTGCCAACATTGCTGCGGTCACATGCGCCTTTTTTCGGATCGGAAGCACTTGTGCCGCCTTCCATTCCAGTGGAAGTATCGCTTCACTCAGAGAGGCATTTAATATATTGCAGTTGGAGGGGGCAAGTTGCATAGCAGATGAGGCAAACAGATTGGCTGGCATATTGTCGAGGGGTGAACCAGATTTAACTGTTCTCAACATCACTTGTATTTGCAGAGTGGGAAAACTCTCTAAACAGGCATCCTTCACTCTCAGAGATATAGATGGTAGGACAGAGTTATCCAGGAATTTAGAGTCACTGGGAAATAGATCATATATTATAATGAATTTTTCCTCAAAATAATTGGCTATATTGGGGGGTCTGATTGGTACAGGCAGTAGGATTGGTAAAGGAGTTGAGAACTTTGTAAAGTTCTTTAGTAGAGTTGGCAGCTTGATTTAGCCTTGAGGTAATATGGACTTTCCGTGCCTTTTGAATATCAGTAAAATAGAGCTGAATATCTGCTAAATGTGGGTGACTACACAAATATGCTTCATATTCTGCATGTTGTGAAATGCTTGGCCCATTAGTACTACAGAGGTTCTTAAAAATTGGGTCTAAGTTTACTTCATTCAATACGACCAGTATGAAAGGCCTATAGCAAACTGTCATATTGGTTGGATGATGTAATCAGTAATGTAATCAATTATGCCATTTGAGATGATATCAGCAATGTCATCAATGATGACATTTAACATGTCATGAGTGATATATGTGCGGTCATAAACAATACATGGCGTAGGGTGCAAGGTATATTTAGCTCACTGAACTGACAAATGTAACATTTTGGGGGTTTTTAAATATTACGTTGTGTGTTATTTGGTCACCTAACAATAACTCCACTACATATACTACATCCAACTTCTTTGAATTTATTCTCTTCCTGCTGTGCGTGGGCAAACAGAGGATTTTGAGGCCAAATAGTCTGATTTTTTGAAGGGCGGAGCATTTAGATTTACTTAGCACACATCACACAATTAGCTTAGGGCCCTATTCATGTAAACTTAGGTGTGCAAATATTTCAGTTCATAAATGCACACTGAATTTCCTTTGAGATCACATGGAACTGGAAATGTTTCATAATGATATGCAGAGGAGTCTCATGTTTGCTCACCACCACTGTTTTATGCAGGTAAGTAGTAAGAGGAAGAAAAGAGGGGAAATTAAGATATTTCTCCTTGTTATGTTTCCCCTGGGGAGGCATAGTATATTGATGCATTCCTAGCTCTACCACTAATGGTAAATCTGAAAAAGCACCAAAATCCATGGGTGTATACATGGGAACACCCACAATCCACCCATAGAATGCCACTCTAGGGCAGAGTAATGCAAGCGAGCGATTTGCACTGCCTTGCATTACTCTAGATTTATCATGTCATGCAGTGCCACACAAGGTGGCCTTGCGTAGCTTGATAAATCTCACTTAGGTTTTGCATCGCCCTTTACATCCATGCATGGAAAAACCTCGATAAATCGGGCCCTCGGAGTTAAAACAGGATGTTATTGTGGAATGAGAAAAGTGCTCGCACAGTGAAACAGAGAGTGCTAAAGAAATATATAACACTGACTTTTGTCAGATAGTAGTAAAACTTGGCCATGTTTCATTTGCATCCAACCTATATTTGCTGGTTCACTGCCCTTCAGAATCTCAGCAGTGAATGAATAGTACAAGCTATGCCTTCTTTAAAGCGTCGACATTTCGACCCCACGAGTGTTATAGATGCTATTCTATACATTCAAACAGGGCCTTCCTCAGGACAAAACAGAGTAACAAACATCCTGCATTCAAATACAAATAATGAAACACTTTATGCCACGCCATTGTCTCTCTCTGAAAACTAATTACATGGTTGTGACTCACCAAGTTAATGCTGAAATGAGCGTGAGATTTTGAGTTTGCTTAATCCTCAGTATTTGGATTAGCCTCCCTTTTGTCTTAATGATATTTCATGAAAATGATAATCTCCCCTGTTTGTCAATAAGATTGCATTTCTGCAGGTGAGCACCTTAGTCCTGATGTTGGTCCAAGAAAATTGATAGTGTGGACTGAATTTTCATACGTTCGGCATCGAATTGACAACTGAATTTTGATTTTAATCTGTAATAAATCTGCCTTTTCTGCTTGGTCACCCCAGAATTTTCACTTTTTGATGCACCCTATATTTGTGCTGGCATTAGAACATTTTACTCTGCTAACAAGTAGTAAAGTGCCTTTGCTCCCCATTTCAACATGGTCGAATTGGCATACTTCTAATTGTTTTATTAATCTTACATATAAGTCCCTAGTATATGGTATTAGGTGTACCCAGGGCTTGGAAGTTAATGCCACTAGTAGACTGCAGCAACTGCCCATTCATTGTTAAGTGTCCATTCATGGAAGAGAAGCCATTTGATCTCAGGGTACTGTATTGACAGCTTGACACCAGCCCCAGCTCAGTGGGAGGGGGAACTGATTCCAGAACCAGTTTTGTGCTGTTGAGGAGGAAGTGACTGTTAATTTTCCTAGATAACCCCCTTGCTGGGACACCAGCCACCAAGCAGACAGGTTCAGACATGATGGATTCAGCCCAGAATAGTGAACTGTTGTATAGTTTGCAGAAAGGCAAACAGGATATGCTGCAAAAGTGAGAAGGTTTGCCCTTTTTTTAGGTCTTGCCTGACCCAGCGCATGCGCTGGTCTGGCGAGACTTATTGAGAGGGCTCCAAAAAGTGCTACCAGGCCAGCCTAGAGCTACAGCGCATGTGCGCAGGCGCGCGCGCCGCGCTTTACCGTGATTACTTTCACTTTCGGGGCCGCACGGCCGCTTTGATGTTTGATCGTGATCGCGATCACTTTAACTTTCGCGGCCACACGGCCGCTTGGCATAGCCAATAGGTCTCACTTTTGGGACCTTATAAGTATTTATTTATGCTACTGTTGCATGGCTAAACACTTATAAGGTCCCAAAGGCGAGACCTATTGGCTATGCCAATGCTTGTTTAACATTGGTCATGGAGTATCTAGGAGACAACCTCACACACTGGCTAGTAAATCCTACAAAAGTGGCACCTTATTCCCAGATCCTCAGAAGGCATCCTAACATATGGAAGCACAGAAGAGGACCAGACCTGCTACTCAATACCAGTGTGGAGACATGAAGGGTTGGACTAGCTACCACTTGTGCAGAGGACTGAGAGGTGGATCCAAGGGTCAGTTGGCTGACTGCCTGTATGACTACAGGGAGACAACAAGCTGCAAGAGGCAATTTCCTGGAGTAATTATCTGACCGTTAGCAACTGGAATTGGACTGGCACCACCTGGTGGCTTCTGCTGGAATTAATCCTGGTCCTGAGCACTGTACTCTGCATCCTGGGAGCCTTACAAGTGATCAGCAACATGGGAGATTTAGAACTGCTCCGGAAAGTCTGAAACCTTGCGACTTGGAACATTTATAGACTTCCACAACCTCAGGAGAGGGACCTCATGGCAAAGGTGTCCAATTTCAAGAAGACTTCATTGTATACAGCACCCTGCTGGAGAATTTTGAGCTACAAAAAGAGACTTAAGTCTGAAAGTACAAATCTTGACTGGACGAAGACACAAAAAGTATCGGCCCAAAGAAAGGACATCAGTGTCCTCAAAATGTCAATATTGCTTCTCTGATCTTTTCCTGCCAAAGCCAATGGCTTCAGTGGGACCTTGTCCAGCAGCTATCTGCCTTCAAGTTGACTTTGTTAGATACAGCCTTCAACCATGCTGTGCCGGAAAAATCTGACTTTCATAAAATAGACTAAGGCTTGATTTAGATCTTGGTGGACGGTTTATCCATCCCAATGGTGAAGAATATCCCATTCACCGAAATATAAATCCCATTATATCATATGGGATTTATATTTCGGCCGATGGAATATCCATCACTGCTGTTACATAGTAAACCGTTCGCAAACATCTAAATCAGGCCCTAAGTCAGAATGTGGACATACCCGTCCCTCTTAGGGCACCACATTAAAGTATACAAAAAAGTGTTTTTGCGTGTAGCTGTGTCCAAACTGAGGTAGCATGGTGTGCAAAATAAAGATGTATTGGTATGCGGCCATAAGTTATTACCAGGGGCTAAGATTGATTCAAGCATTGCATCAATCACTGTTTTGTATACTACTTGTGTCACCCTAAGTGGGATGGGTATGCCAAGATGTGGATCCCGTGCACACTGTGTCACTGGAACTAAGCTGTACCCGGCTGATAAGCCCATAGCTAGGACAAAATCAGTCCTGGTTTGCTTGTGTTATGGTTAAGGGAGGACCTGGCTTGGCAGTTCAGGTTTGACTGTTCTGAGAGAGCAGGGTCAAGACTGATTTGCATATAGCTGGGTCCAAACTGAGGTGGCATGTTGTGCAAAATAGCAATGGATTGGGATGCGGCCCGAGTAATTACCAGTGGCTGAGATTAATTCAAGCATTTTATCCATTACTGTTTTGTATACTAACTCACAATCCACAGTGGCTGGGCTTTATCAAGCTCAAGTTGAATGAAGGGGAAAAAAGATGATTATCTGGGCCCCAAGTGCCTTTGCTTCCCTTATAGTCACTGTCAAAGCTACATATACCATTAGGAGTCTGGTTTAATATTTCTGACAAAATTAGAAATATGCTCAACAAAAAGAGAGGAACCCCTCAGAAAGCCAAGGGGAGTGGGGTCACATGGGCAGAAAAACAATAAAACTAGTTAAAGTGTAAAAATGAATACAACACATTAACATACAAATATATAAAATGTATTCATTTGGATCACAGAGAATTCATAAAACATCTAAATCAAAAACACTTAATGCCAGGATAAAATTAAATAAATGTGTATAAATATTTTATACCACACTTTCCAATACACATCATAAAATCTTGAATTCATATATATTTATTGCTAGGGACACATTGAACATTTCAAATTTTTCTGATATAGGTGTTGAGGAATATGAAGTGTGCATTGTGTCCCAAGCGATACCTTATACACTTTGAGGTGAAGGGTTAGACTGCCCAAGCAGCCCTTCGAGTAAGTCATCGTATGAGCATGGGTATCTTTTAACAGCTATATACAAGGATGATTGGTACACCTTAGAGTCTATTGATGTCTCTATTTCATTCTATTTTCTATTCATTGTCATGTTTATTCTGTTCTTGTTTGGTATGTTGTAATTGTGTCGGGTACCTAATTTGGTGCCTATTTCAGTGCTTTCTGTGCATAAATATTGTAAAGAAATTACGTAAGTGTAAGAAAATAATGCATTGTTTTATATCTTTTGATTGCATGTTTTTAGTTTTTGTTTCAGGTTTTTTTGCGTAATTGGCTGTACGCAGGAGTGACAGATAATTATATCATTTTCTTGTCCTGAAGAAGGTGGTTTCAATTTAGTATATCCACCTAAACACGTCGATTAGCATATTTTTCACATTTCTTGCCACATATGATTTTTGAAATTGTTTTTAAAAATGTATATGTATTCAAGATTTTAGGATGTTTGATGGAAAGTGTGGTGTATAATCTTTATGCTAATTTTACTGAATTTTATCCTGACACAAAGTATTTTTGTTTTGTATACTTTATGAGTACTACATGATCCAAAATAATAAATATATATATTTTCCCCAAGGGCTACAGGGTAGGACCCGGCCTTATATTAATCTTTGAACGAAAAGCCTGGTTCCCCGCAGCTCCCTGCATTACTAGAGTTATACAACCGGACGAATTGCTCACATACCTCAAAGGCCTTAAGTCAAGCTCTCCAATAGATGCTTGCCCAGCTAATTTATTAGCATCCCTTGCCCCTGCCATCAACCTTACTGTAAATAATGTGCTTAACTCATTTCTTTCCACTGGCAAAATGCAGCACATTTGGAAGCAGACAAAAGTCTTACTGCTCCTCAAAAAACCGACCGCCGACCTAAACAATCCAGCAATTTAAAGGCCTATCTCCCTCCTCCCGGCTCTCTCCAAAGTTTTAGAGAAACATGTCAACAGGGCAATTTGGATCAGGCAGAAAGTCACAACCCGTTGCATATGACCCAATCTGGCTTTAGAGCTAATTATCGTACAGAGTCTGTTCTGTTGGAAGTGACAGAGGATTTAAAGGAAAAACTTGACCAGGGGGATAGGGTCGTCCTTATATTACTTGACATGTCAGCGGCATTTGACACAGTCCCTCACGAGAGACTTCTCAATAGACTGAGGAACTTGGGCATTGGTGGGACGGCACTGGACTGAGTCACTTCTTTCCTGAATGACAGATCTCAGGAAATATGGATGCCCCCTTTCTCATCCCCCATGCCTAGCATGAATGTAGGAGTACCCCAGATACTCAGTTGATTTTCACCTGGGATAAGGGAGCGGATTTTGAAGGAGATACAATCAGATCTTGTCTCACTAAGGTGTTCAACTGGCTCAAGGTAAATCAGTGAAATGAATCCTGACAAATCAGAGATTGTCTTTTTCGACCAGCCCTAAGTGAGCAATTGGAATCTATGGTGGCCTGAGGAGCTGCCCCCCCCACTTAGCCCAAACCACGGTTAAAAATCTTGGCATTTTCATAGATAGTGCCCTTTCAATGAGATCCCAGGCCATTTTTAGTGCAGACATGCCACATAAAACAAAAAAAATAGGGCACGCGTAAGTCTGGGGATGTCTATTTATGACTATCAAAATTGAAAGCTCCTCCTATAATTTACTACACTGAGGGCCAGATGTAGGTAATTCTGAAATACCGAGTCCTTAATAGCGAATTTTACCGATTCGCTATTAAGAACTCCGTATTTCAGATGTATGTAAAAAAAGGAGAGGGAGAAGGAGGCAGTTGAACGCAAGGGAAAACATAAATTCAATGAGAGGGAGCTGGAGGTCCTTATTGAGGATGTCACAAAGGACCACGACAAACTTTTTGGGAAACAGTCTCTGCACGTGCCTGAATCCAAGAAGAGCAAAACATTCACCCCCAGTCACAGATCTGGGTTTAATCCATCGTTGTTTTGCTCACCACGCCACCCCAGTTCAGACATGGCCATATGCAAATCAGTCTTGACCCTGTGCCTCATGGGAACAGTCCAGCCCGAATTGCCAAGCCATGTCTTCCCTGGACCGGCATCAAGCATCCTAGGACCGGTTTCTGGCTATCAGCCGTCATCAGCCAGGATAGCTTGACTCCAGTGGCGTAGTGAGCACAGGACCCACGTCTGGGCATACCCTTCCCACATAGGGTGAACAGCAAAACACACAAGATGATGGACGGAATGTTGCACAATGGCAATACATTCACCCCCAGTCACAGATCTGGGTTTAATCCATCGTTATTTTGCTCACCACGCCACCCCAGTTCAGACATGGCCATATGCAAATCAGTCTTGACCGTGTGCCTCATGGGAACAGTCCAGCCCGAATTGCCAAGCCATGTCTTCCCTGGACCGGAATCAAGCAGCCTAGGACTGGTTTCTGGCTATCAGCTGTCATCAGCCAGGATAGCTTGACTCCAGTGGCGTAGTGAGCACGGGACCCACGTCTGGGCATACCCTTCCCACATAGGGTGAACAGCAAAACACACAAGATGATGGACGGAATGTTTCACAATGGCAAAATATTCACCCCCAGTCACAGATCTGGGTTTAATCCATCGTTATTTTGCTCACCACACCACCCCAGTTCAGACATGGCCATATGGAAATCAGTCTTGACCCTGTGCCTCATGGGATCAGTCCAGCCCGAATTGCCAAGCCAAGTCTTCCCTGGACGGGAATCAAGCATCCTAGGACCGGTTTCTGGCGATCAGCCGTCATCAGCCAGGATAACTTGACTCCAGTGGCGTAGTGAGCACGGGACCCACGTCTGGGCATACCCTTCCCACATAGGGTGAACAGCAAAACACACAAGATGATGGACGGAATGTTGCACAATGGCAAAACATTCACCCCCAGTCACAGATCTGGGTTTAATCCACCGTTATTTTGCTCAACACGCCATCACAGTTCAGACATGGCCATATGCAAATCAGTCTTGACCCTGTGCCTCATGGGAACAGTCCAGCCCGAATTGCCAAGCCATGTCTTCCCTGGACCGGAATCAAGCATCCTAGGACCGGTTTCTGGCTATCAGCCGTCATCAGCCAGGATAGCTTGACTCCAGTGGTGTAGTGAGCACGGGACCCACGTCTGGGCATACCCTTCCCACATAGGGTGAACAGCAAAACACACATGATGATGGACGGAATGTTGCACAATGGCAAAACATTCACCCCCAGTCACAGATCTGGGTTTAATCCATTGTTATTTTGCTCACCACGCCACCCCAGTTCAGACATGGCCATATGCAAATCAGTCTTGACCCTGCGCCTCTTGGGAACAGTCCAGCCCGAATTGCCAAGCCATGTCTTCCCTGGACCGGAATCAAGCATCCTAGGACTGGTTTCTGGCTATCAGCCGTCATCAGCCAGGATAGCTTGACTCCAGTGGCGTAGTGAGCACGGGACCCACGTCTGGGCATACCCTTCCCACATAGGGTGAACAGCAAAACACACAAGATGATGGACGGAATGTTTCACAATGGCAAAATATTCACCCCCAGTCACAGATCTGGGTTTAATCCATCGTTATTTTGCTCACCACACCACCCCAGTTCAGACATGGCCATATGGAAATCAGTCTTGACCCTGTGCCTCATGGGAACAGTCCAGCCCGAATTGCCAAGCCAAGTCTTCCCTGGACAAGAATCAAGCATCCTAGGACCGGTTTCTGGCTATCAGCCGTCATCAGCCAGGATAGCTTGACTCCAGTGGCGTAGTGAGCACGGGACCCACGTCTGGGCATACCCTTCCCACATAGGGTGAACAGCAAAACACACAAGATGATGGACGGAATGTTGCACAATGGCAAACCATTCACCCCCAGTCACAGATCTGGGTTTCATCCACCGTTATTTTGCTCACCACGCCACCCCAGTTCAGACATGGCCATATGCAAATCAGACTTGACCCTGTGCCTTATGGGAACAGTCCAGCCCGAATTGCCAAGCAATGTCTTCCCTGGAACGGAATCAAGCATCCTAGGACCGGTTTCTGGCTATCAGCCGTCATCAGCCAGGATAGCTTGACTCCAGTGGCGTAGTGAGCACGGGACCCACATCTGGGCATACCCTTCCCACATAGGGTGAACAGCAAAACACACAAGATGATGGACGGAATGTTGCACAATGGCAAAACATTCACCCCCAGTCACAGATCTGGGTTTAATCCATCCTTATTTTTCTCACCACGCCACCCCAGTTCAGACATGGCCATATACAAATCAGACTTGACCCTGTGCCTTATGGGAACAGTCCAGCCTGAATTGCCAAGCAATGTCTTCCCTGGACCGGAATCAAGCATCCTAGGCTAGGACCATTTTCTGGCTATCAGCCGTCATCAGCCAGGATAGCTTGACTCCAGTGGCGTAGTGAGCATGGGACCCACGTCTGGGAATACCCTTCCCACATAGGGTGAACAGCAAAACACACAAGATGATGGACGGAATGTTGCACAATGGCAAAACATTCACCCCCAGTCACAGATCTGGGTTTAATCCATCGTTATTTTGCTCACCACGCCACCCCAGTTCAGACATGGCCATATGCAAATCAGACTTGACCCTGTGCCTTATGGGAACAGTCCAGCCCGAATTGCCAAGCAATGTCTTCCCTGGAACGGAATCAAGCATCCTAGGACCGGTTTCTGGCTATCAGCCGTCATCAGCCAGGATAGCTTGACTCCAGTGGCGTAGTGAGCACGGGACCCACATCTGGGCATACCCTTCCCACATAGGGTGAACAGCAAAACACACAAGATGATGGACGGAATGTTGCACAATGGCAAAACATTCACCCCCAGTCACAGATCTGGGTTTAATCCATCCTTATTTTTCTCACCACGCCACCCCAGTTCAGA
This sequence comes from Triturus cristatus, assembly GCF_964204655.1. Lineage (NCBI taxonomy): Eukaryota > Metazoa > Chordata > Amphibia > Caudata > Salamandridae > Triturus > Triturus cristatus. The sequence continues at coordinate 707,329,117 of NC_140587.1, read as the reverse complement.
CATGGCCATATACAAATCAGACTTGACCCTGTGCCTTATGGGAACAGTCCAGCCCGAATTGCCAAGCAATGTCTTCCCTGGACCGGAATCAAGCATCCTAGGCTAGGACCATTTTCTGGCTATCAGCCGTCATCAGCCAGGATAGCTTGACTCCAGTGGCGTAGTGAGCATGGGACCCACGTCTGGGCATACCCTTCCCACATAGGGTGAACAGCAAAACACACAAGATGATGGACGGAATGTTGCACAATGGCAAAACATTCACCCCCAGTCACAGATCTGGGTTTAATCCATCGTTATTTTGCTCACCACGCCACCCCAGTTCAGACATGGCCATATGCAAATCAGACTTGACCCTGTGCCTTATGGGAACAGTCCAGCCCGAATTGCCAAGCAATGTCTTCCCTGGAACGGAATCAAGCATCCTAGGACCGGTTTCTGGCTATCAGCCGTCATCAGCCAGGATAGCTTGACTCCAGTGGCGTAGTGAGCACGGGACCCACATCTGGGCATACCCTTCCCACATAGGGTGAACAGCAAAACACACAAGATGATGGACGGAATGTTGCACAATGGCAAAATATTCACTCCCAGTCACAGATCTGGGTTTAATCCATCCTTATTTTTCTCACTACGCCACCCCAGTTCAGACATGGCCATATACAAATCAGACTTGACCCTGTGCCTTATGGGAACAGTCCAGCCCGAATTGCCAAGCAATGTCTTCCCTGGACCGGAATCAAGCATCCTAGGACCGGTTTCTGGCTATCAGCCGTCATCAGCCAGGATAGCGTAGTGAGCACGGGACCCACGTCTGGGCATACCCTTCCCACATAGGGTGAACAGCAAAACACACAAGATGATGGACGGAATGTTGCACAATTTCAATGAGATCCCAGGCCATTTTTAGTGCAGACATGCCACATAAAACAACAAAAATACGTCACGCGTAAGTCTGGGGATGTCTATTTATGACTATCAAAATTGAAAGCTCCTCCTATAATTTACTACACTGAGGGCCAGATGTAGGTAATTCTGAAATACCCTTCCCACATAGGGTGAACAGCAAAACACACAAGATGATGGACGGAATGTTGCACAATGGCAAAACATTCACCCCCAGTCACAGATCTGGGTTTAATCCATCGTTATTTTGCTCACCACGCCACCCCAGTTCAAACATGGCCATATGCAAATCAGACTTGACCCTGTGCCTTATGGGAACAGTCCAGCCCGAATTGCCAAGCAATGTCTTCCTTGGACCGGAATCCAGCATCCTAGGACCGGTTTCTGGCTATCAGCCATCATGAGCCAGGATAGCTCGACTCCAGTGGCGTAGTGAGCACGGGACCCACGTCTGGGCATACCCTTCCCACATAGGGTGAACAGCAAAACACACAAGATGATGGACGGAATGTTGCACAATGGCAAAACATTCACCCCCAGTCACAGATCTGGGTTTAATCCATCGTTATTTTGCTCACCACGCCACCCCAGTTCAGACATGGCCATATGCAAATCAGTCTAGACCCTGTGCCTCATGGGAACAGTCCAGCCCGAATTGCCAAGCCATGTCTTCCCTGGACCGGAATCAAGCCTCCTAGGACCGGTTTCTGGCTATCAGCCGTCATCAGCCAGGATAGCTTGACTCCAGTGGCGTAGTGAGCACGGGACCCACGTCTGGGCATACCCTTCCCACATAGGGTGAACAGCAAAACACACAAGATGATGGACGGAATGTTGCACAATTTCAATGAGATCCCAGGCCATTTTTAGTGCAGACATGCCACATAAAACAACAAAAATAGGTCACGCGTAAGTCTGGGGATGTCTATTTATGACTATCAAAATTGAAAGCTCCTCCTATAATTTACTACACTGAGGGCCACACTGGTCGAGTCCACCTTCCAGCCGGACAGTGTGAGTGGGATTGGGGATGAGACAGCTCAGCCAGAGCTGGCAACAAACAAGGTTAGATGCATGCACTGGATGCTGTGCCCCCCACTCTCTAACCCCAATCCCCAATGAGGCATTGTGAATCCCACTCCAGTACATGTTTTACTAAAAAACAGCAATGCATTATGGGAGATATAGTCAGAAGTAACACATGTCAGAACAGTCAGTCCACTGAACCCAAAGGCATGTGACACACATCAGCAATTAGCAAGCATAGGACAGTCAGTTTGATTGGCAGGCATGACATATATTATTACGCAAATGCTGCCAGATAAGTGAGCAAATGTACATTCTGTCTCCACAGGCGAGCCATCGCGCAGGGCTGCAGAGGGGAGCACAGGAAAGGCACCCAGGAGAGAGAGGACAGAGGAGGAGGAGGTCCTGTCACCTGCAGGGCACACCACCCCACCACCATCACCACCACCACCACCATCACCATCACCACCATCACCAGCACCACCACCGCCACCAGGCATCAACGCCACCAGCACCGAGAGCCAGGAGGCATGCAGTGGCCAGCCTCCAGCAGATGGAGATGTCCGAGGAGGACAGCATGGGAGCCTAACAGTCCACGGTGGCTGAGGATGCCAACGGTGCAGGCTCACAGTTCCCCACCGAGCACCCCCACACAGGTGCCAGACGCCACCGGGCAAGGGCAGCCAGTCCAGCTACACATGGCGAGGATCAGAGTGTGTTTGCCATTCTTGAGGGGAACATGCTCAAGGTGCAGCGCCTGCAAGGCAAAGCGATAAAGTCAGTCCAGCGGCAGATGGTACAAATAAATGGGCACATGCTGCGAATCGAGAAGGGCATCAGTGGCATGAACAATACTGTGGCTGAGGGCATGAGGGACATGTCCGAGGCAGTGAGGCTGCTGTGCAGCAAATTGGATGAGGACCGTTTGGCCAGGCGCTGGGAGAGGCAAAAACTTGACAATTACACCAAGGCGGTGAACTGCCTCTCCACTGCCACCTCTCTGCTCTGCAGGCGCTCGGTGGCCATGCAGGAGGTGATGGCCCACTGCAGCCGTGACGTGGCAAGTGGGCTGGTCACAGTGACCAGTGCACTAGAAGTGCTACAGACAAACCAGGTTGCCACTACAGGTGATGGGGGGATAGTGAAGAGGCTACTAGCAGCAGTAGCATCACACCCCCTATAACGGAGTCCAGGAGGCGCAGCGAATGTCACAGCGCTGCCACAGGACAGACTGCCAGTGAGGACAGTGTACCCAATCAACGCAGCAGTGCTGCGCGTGGGCGCAGGAAGTAATGCCAGCCAACAGATGGTTTACCAAAATGGGTGATGTAACCCTTTATGGTTTTGTAATCTGCATTCAAACTAGGCCTGGCATGTGAAGCCCTTCATGTTGTGGTGGTGTGCTATGACAATTAAACACCGTCACTCACTTACAGTAACTGGCTGTGTTTCCTTACTTACTCAGAAATAGTTGCGTGTTATCTCTGCCCGTCTGGTGCTGCTGCCACACCTGCTGTGCTGTGCTCTGGCTGTGGACAGTCCTCATCCTCGTCCTCGTCCTTAGAGTCAGTTAGTTCCACTGCTGTTCCTTAATTTGTGGAAATGTTATGCAGCATGGCACATGTTGCTATTATTTTACAGCAGATGATGGGTCGGTACTGACGTGCACCTCCACTTTTGTGGAGGCAGCGGAACCTGCTTTTTAAGAGTCCGAAGGTGCGCTCCACAACGTTATGCGTGCTTTTATGTGCCACATTGTATCTTCTCTCACTTGATGTGGATGGGTTGAGGTATAGAGTCAGGATAAATGCCCGCACGGCAGAAGCGCTGTCACCTACGTGAGAAAGGAAGTGCCATTAATATGAGTCACCAACACATTCATCCAAGGTATACATCAGGGTGTGTCACATTGATTTACGTAGCAGGTATCCTTCTCCAAATTCACCCCCAGCCAGACGTGTGTAGATCCCACAGTTCCTGAATATGTAGGAGTCATGGGTACTTCCTGGAAATTTGGTCACAATGTCAGTGATGATGTGGTCCGTATCGCATATCACCTGCACGTTGATGGAATGCGTAGATTTGTGGTTCCGGTATATATACTCTGTGGCTGCAGGTGGGCAGATTTGTATGTGTGTCCCATCAATGCACCCTATTACATGTAGGAACTGTGCCTTTTGGTAAAAATCCAGCTTTGTCTTCTGCAGTTCCGCCTGTGTGCTGGGGAAGCGTATGTAGTGATGCATTCTTTGCATCATGGCATCCAGGAAAGAGTTGAAGAAACGGGACAGGCAACTCTGTCACACACCACCTGCCACAGCTATCACCCCCTGGTAACTTCCTGATGCAAGTAGATGCAGGCTGCAGAGCACCTGCACATGTGTTGGTATAGCGTGCACCCTTGGTGTCTGATGCTCCAGGAGTGGGTGCAGGTCCCGTATCAGGTCTAGGATGGTTTGGGAGTGTAGCCTGTACCTCTCATGGATTTCAGCCTCAGTCAGTTGGAAGAGTGTAATGCGCAGTCTATACACGCGATCCTCCCGTCTCCAGATCCTCAGTCCTGCTGCTTGCAAACGTAGCCGCCTTGCAATTACGTAGAGGGCCGCCATTGTGTTCACACTGTTGCACTTTGGGGCTGTTTAAATGCAGTGCACCTGATTACCACCTGCTTTGAGTCAGTGGTAATTAGCGACTCCTAAATATCGAAAATTGGGTATTACCGATTTTTGGTATATCGGATTTGCGATTATTTAAGGATTTCTTATTTACCGATTCGGTATTTAGGGGTTTCGGTGTCTGCTAATCGCAAATTAAGGAATCAGTAACTGGTTTCCCTTATTTTTACCGATTCCTTATTTGCAATGGCGTTCGGTGTTACCTACATTGCACATGGCTAAATACCGGTCGGTAATGCTGAAATTCTGCGAATCTCAATGTTACCGACCGGTATTTAGCCACCTACATCTGGCCCTATGTCTACAAAATAATCCCCAACATTGATATAGATAAACAATGTTCATAAGCCAAAATTTACAACATAATTTATTTTTTCTTTCTTAATAATTATTTACCTTCCATTGTTAATTCATTTAAAGACATTATCTATAACTTTCTATATAAAAAAATTTAAAACTTAAATTTTACATATTTAGTCTTTTTGCTCCTTAGCCTGCCAGATATTTTTAGCTTTCTTTATTTGTGATTTACATTTTATGCTTTTATGCAAACTTTTCATTATTACAGCATCAAATTATCATTATATCCTGAGGTATCTGGCTTCCGGTAAAGAGTACGGACCAATGGTGCTGGAACAATTTTCAGAGTTGGGGTTCCGTCATCAATGTAACATCAATGTTACATCACTGAAGTCACAGGGATTGTAAAAAATTCCAAGTGTTAGAGAACAAGTCTAGCAAATGGACTACGTCAATTTAGCAGAAAAGTGGAAACATTGTAGTACATATCAGTGGTGCATTTTGCAGCACATTGTCACAAATATATGATTAAAACATGGTGTGGTAGCATTCTGTCATTTACAGGCAGCGGATTTCCCATTTAAAGGGCATCTTGAAATGGCCACTAAGGGCATGATTTAGTAGTTGCTAGTTGCCAGTTGGATGACGCTCTGACCGATCACGATAGTGGCAGTGGGACTGCCACAAGACCCCACCGCCGCCACAATCCAGGATCCTGCAGCAGCATCAGTGGGGAAAGCAAGCAGGAATCATGGCAGTGCCGATGGCGGCACTGCTGAGCCAATACCGACCTGGCTTTCCACCAAGCATCTCATGGCGGGTACTCCACCATGAAATGGTGGGTGGAAAGGCATGTAGAGGGGCTCCCAACAGGGCACCCGGGCAAATCTGCACATGGGGGAGCATGCGGTGGGCACATGAAAAGTGCATATTTGTGTGTGCACTGCGTGACATGCACAACATGGTGCATGCAACACCATGCACAGATGTGCTGGAGGCACTGTCACGGTAGCAGTATGCTTTTTAAGCTCTCCCATAAGCCAAACATTCCCGCCGTCATGACACCGCCGCCGATGCACCGCCAGCCCTGGATTACTGTTGTAATCTGGAAGGCGGGAATGCATATGGCTTGGTGGTCTTCCTCAGACCACCACAGCGGCAGTCCAGGCGAAGTCCGCAACCCCTAAATCAGGCCTTAAATTTGCATCGGACAAGCAGTTTTACTGGTAAGCCTCTATAGTCCACATCAGAAAATCGGGTTTCAGCCAATATTTATCATGTGCGTACCACACAAGTAAAGTGTCATGATTTGTATGGTCCTATATCTTCGTTTCCTTCACGCTTTAGTATAATGAAAAAACATAATGTGCCTCTTTTGTGCGTTCCTTGCTGCTGATATATTTTGAAAGATCTGTAGAGCTCATTTACAGGTACGTAAATGCTATGGTGCGATAGAAAAAATGACGTACTACAACCTTTACTTTAAAACTACCAATACCCAGCAAGATTTTCACATAGTTCCCCTTACAAAGTCCTTCCATTTTTCAGTCAGAGATCCGAAAGAAAACCCAAATCTCCCTGTTAAGAGTAAGCAACAATTTGCCCAAAGACATAGCCTGACATTTGACTGCTGTCTTTGAACACAGCAAATGTGAACAGCTAAAAACTAAATTTAAAGGCATCTATATTGCTCACCCACCTTCTGAACTCCTGCAGCACCTCCCTCACTCCTCCTTCCAGCGCCTTTCCCAAAATACTTATAGATAGCTTATGAAAGATAATATCCTGAAGATTAATTTAACAACACAAGGAACTGGTTTAGTGTTTGGCGAATGGGTACACATGACTGATATCCAGTCCACTGTATTACAAGAGCATTATATCTTAATGCATCTGTAATAAGGCCAAGGGGATATCTGTCACATTTGTGAAGGAGTCTACCAAACTCTAAATCAGGCACTCAAAGTTGCATGGATATTTATTGTATTGTGTTTGTCTGGGTTATGGGGACCCAGGGGAAAGAGGGCGTGAGCCAGTGTCCCCCTGGGGTCTTTCGTGCGGTGGAACAATCCACTTGGCGCGTGGGGTTCAGTTGGGTGGGGGTGGGGCTTGGGGGTAGGTTACAAGTAGGGGCGCTTTTGGCCGGAGGGCAGCTGTGAGGTAGTTCGTAGCGTACATTCTTTGTGACGCTATACGGTTGATAGTCAGGAGTTAGCCTTATTTTGGGGGATTTTTATCTCTTTAAAATATGGTGGATAGCGAAGCAGTGCGAGACGCGCTGCGAGTATTGCTGGCTGCGGGCCGCACAGACTTGCTGAGGCCCGGGGTGTCAGCGGAGGTCGTGGAAGGCGTGAGGCGGCCGAAAAGAGGAGTTCTGCAGACGGTGACTGCGTGCTTAATGGCACACGGAAGAGCCCAGCTGCCTTCTCTCGGCGTCGGAGGAGTGGAGGTTTGTCAGCGAAGCCATGGGCGCACTTTCCAGAGGAGCGGCAGCGTTAAACCTGTGGCGCAGAGGTGCTCCTCTGTTCCTGTGCAGGTGAGAGTTTCTGGGCAGAAGGGGTCGGTCCCCACCCCACGCGTGGGTCGGGCTAGGAGGAGAGCCTCGCCTAGGGGTGGGGCCGCCTCTAGGGCTTGCCATGAGTTGTGTCAGATGGGAGGGAGGGAGGAAGGGCGGGGTTTTGGAGGGGAGGGTAGCGCTTCACTTTCTATACCGGCTGCCTTACCTAAGTCAACACAAGCATGAACAACACTGATTTTGCCCACTAAGCGTCCAGGTGGGGTTATGGGAGGCGCTTTAAATGATATAGCGCCTCCTGTAAGTTTAAAAAGGCACACTGCTGCATTAGTTGATTACCCCAGTGATAGTGGGGATGAGTTTGTGGAAGAATACGCTGTTTCCCCTGTGCACCAGCAAGCTATTAATAAACGGGCTAGGTTTTCTAATGTTCCAGGGAAAGTTTTGCTGGGAAAGCAGGCGGTGGATGTGCAGTCTCCCTTGGATCCTGGCCCCCCTGGTGATAAATATCAGTCCTCTAGCAGGTTTCCTTTTTCTGCAGGGCAGTTGGAGCACACAGTCAACAGGGCAGGGTCTGTCACTGGAGGAGATGGAGGTAGTTGAATTGTTTCCTTGTGAGCGGAGGGATACAACTCCAGAGCATTTTAAGGGGATGTATGGGGGGGATTTTATTTTTCCTAATGCTAGGTCTCCCCCGGTTCAACCACCCTTTAATTTTGATTCATCTTTTGGGCCACAAGCTGGACAATGGGTGTGGGTTGAGCATTCTAGTGCCCAGCAGGTTTCGGGTGACACATTGTGTAGGGGGTCTGGGGTTAGAGATTTGGAGTCTTCAGCGTCTTTAGGCAGGAGCGGCTTGAAGGTGTCATCATTGGCAGGAGAGCAGACGGCGACTGGAGTTCTCAGTCTCTCGAACACGGAGCAGTTTGCGGCTCCTGGTCAGAACTCTGGACACAGGGTGGATCAAGGGTGGTTTCACAGTGCACGGCCGGGCATTCCGAGCGGATGCCTGTAATCAATTGGAGATCGTATGATGGTGGGGTGGGTGATGGGGAACTGCCAGGTAGTAGCTCACGTTTTTTGGACATACAGGAGGAACATTTGGATTATGGTGATGACTATGATGAATTTGGAGAAGGGGTATTGGGCAACGATATGGTGGACAGTGATGCACTAATGATGGAACCGGATAATGTGCTTGCGGAGGGAGGGTCTGGGGCATCCGATGTTTTTAATGTGTTGCAGAAGTCAGGAGCGGACAGTGCAACGGGCAAGGAGCAGCAACACGGTCATTGTCAACGTGATGATCCGCAAGAATTTCAGAAGCGCTCCGGTCAGTTATCAGCAGGTAAGCCACATGGTGGGCTGCTTGGTCACAACCTTTGGTTGTTAAACAGAATATACGTTCTGTGGGTGTGGGTGATTTTCCATTGTCCGATGTTGCGGGAGTCTTGTCTGGGAGAAGTGGCGGGGACAAGGGTGGCGCAAGCTTCCACGGTTGGTGGTATTGACAGAATAGACAAGGTATCAGGTCTAGACAAAAAAGGGGATGGAGGAAGTAATTCTGGCGATGTGCAGGTGGGGGAAGTTCCTAATATCCATAAGAAGCTTCCATTGGGGACGCATCTGTCCGATAAGATAAAAAACAGAATTTGGCAGCATGAGTTTGTCGATGTGTTTAAACTACTCCATTGGGACATTCAAGCTAAGGAATGGTCTAAAGAAGAGGAATGGGAGCTTGCTAAACGCCCCAGGGTACCCACAAACATAGAGAATTGGACATCAGCATTCTTGATCTATGCGAGTGTATACTGTGAACGATATTCAGACAGGGCAGTTGCAATGTTTAAATACATGGACATCATTAGGAAAGCCCAAATGCATTTTGGTGGTTTTGCGTGGCTCAGCTACGATAAAGAGTTTCGAGCCAGGGTTAGTTTATTCCATGACAAGCCATGGGGGGATGTTGATTCTGAGCTTTGGCTGCAGTGGATGTCCTTTGCTTAACCGCCTGCCACGACCTATACAGCAAGTGGATTACCAATTATGTACCGTCCCTTTCAGCCGCGCCCCGCCCAAATTGGGGCGGGTTGGTTTGGTAGGGGACAATTTCCGGTATCTGGAGCCGTTGGAATTTCAATTGGGGCATCTGCACCAGACAGTTTTGTAGATTCAAGCATGAATGTTCCCAATTTGGAGGTAAACATGCAATCATGCAATGTTTTACAACTCAAAGGTTTGGGGATCAGGGAAGATTTCAAAGGAGTCGGGGGGCAGTTTTCCAACCTATTCCAAAGGGCTCATACCCCAATTAGGCTGTCGGTTATGGAATCTTGGCTGACGGAGTATCCAGATTACTTGGCTGTGTCTAGACTTTATTGGGGTTTCAAGGACGGTTTTAGGATCGGTTATCAAGGGCCAAGGTATAATCGCTGGTCGGATAATTTGAAGTCTGCAACGGAGTCGCCTCAGATTTTGGATGTGGAATTGAGTGCAGGCAGGATAGCAGGTCCATTCATACAGTGCCCTTTAAAAAACTTGATTGTATCACCGTTATGCTTAGTACCCAAGAAAGTGCCTGGGGAATTTCATTTCCAGAAGGCCAATCCATCAATGATTTCATTCCCCCTACTGACTCTAATGTTTTTTTATGCCTCGGTAGATGATGCATTAAAATTGGTAAGGATGGTTGGGTCAGGGGCTGAATTAGCAAAGAGCGATATTCAGTCAGCCTTCCGTTTGCTGCCGATACATCCTTCAGATTTTGAACTTTTGGGTATGTTTTTTGATTGTGCATTTTACATAGACAGAGTTCTTCCGATGGGTTGCTCAGTTTCTTGCGCTCTTTTTGAAATGTTTAGTACCTTTTTGCAATGATGCTTTACCAAAAGAAGTGGGCATCATTATGTATGCCACTATCTGATTGACTTTATGTTCATTGGAGCACCTCATTCAGATCAGTGTATCAAGGCTCTAGGAATTTTTCAGGACATGGCTAGTGAGTTGGGGGTCCCTCTGGCTCCAGAAAAGACCGAAGGCCCGAGCACTAAACTCACCTTTTTGGGAATAGAAATCGACACACAGGAAATGATGGCTCGTTTGCCGAGTGAAAAGGTACAGGAAATCAGGTCCTTCTTGCTGGGTGTAATTGCCAAAGACAAGAACGAGCTCAGACAGGTTCAGCATTTACTGAGCTATTTGAACTTTGCCTGCCAGGTGGTTAGAGCAGGCAGGACTTTTTGCAGAGGTTTGGGGTTGGCGATGTCAGGGGCAAACCTTCCTCACCACAGGATTAGAATTCTAAGGCTATAAGAGAAGATCTTTGCATTTGGCTTAAGTTTCTGGAAGATTTTAAGGGCGTTTCACTCTTTTTCATAGACGACAACACCATCTGGCAAATTCAGCTTTTTTCAGATGCTTCTGGGGCACAGGGATTTGGTTTGTTTTGGGAGGGGCATTGGTGTGCAGAAAGGTGGCCCCTTCATTGGTCTCAACAGGGTCGCTGTATTGCCTTTTTGGAGTTATTTCCCCTGATTGTTGCTCTTCTGGTGTGGGGGGAGGAATTTCAAGATAGAAGTGTACTTTTTCACGTAAACAATATGTCTGTGGTAGATCTTATCAATAACCAAAAAGCCAAAGATCTACGGGTATTACGCTTATTAAGGCTTTTCATGTTACATAGCTTAAGACTGAATATAGTTTTTAGAGCACAACACATTCCAGGTATCAACAATTCTATAGCAGACGCTTTGTCTCACTTCAATTGGCAGAAATTCTGCAGTTTGGCACCAGGGGCAGACTCCATCAAAACTCCAGTTCCGCAGAGCATCTGGGTGCTGGGGGACTAAGGATTGTCGATTTAATTGAAAATTCTATTGCTCTCTCCACTAGACGATCCTATCCGAAGGCATGGAATGAATTTTTAAGTTACGTAAATTCAAAAGATCTTGTTGGGAAAGCTGATTGTAATAAACATTTCATTTTGCAGTTTATGTTACATTTGATTAACAAGGGTTTGTCTCATACAACCATTTCTGGGAAATTGGCTGCTATTTCGTTTACGGCCTGTTATGGTGGGGTCATGACCCAGTTGAAGATGTTTTATTAAGAAGAATGCTGAAAGGTTTCAGCAGGGAGCACTCTTATTCTTTGCCTTTACATGAGCCAATTACTTTTGATCCGTTGCAACTATTGTTATTACAGTTACCACTCTGTTGTTATGATGATTGGGAAATTTCTCGTTTTAGATTATGCATGATATGGTTGTTTTTTGGGGCTTTCAGGGTTTCCGAATTATTGGGTTTAAGGGATCAGGTAGGTGTTCGGAGCAGCTACGTCCAATTACATGGTGACAAATTGAGGATCTGGTTAAAGAAGTAGAAAACAGACCAACTAAGGAAAGGTATGTGAGTGCATTTAAAAGGCAGTGGGGTAGCGGATTGCTGTCCTCTGAAGGAGTGGGAGTCTTTCTCTCAATCTGCTGTTTTACGGCCTGGTGTAATTCTTTCCCATGAGAATGGGTCTAAGATTTCCAGTGCCCATCTTATGGCTGTTTTAAGGAAGGCTTTGGTAAAACTTGGTAAAGACCGTCTTGTTTTCGGGACACACTCATTTCGTATTGGGGCGGCCACAGAGGCGGCCAGGTTGGGTTGGGACTGGGAGGATATCAAACGATTTGGGAGGTGGAAATCTGCATGTTGTACTAGATATGTCAGGAAATGATTGTGTACATTGCCTCTTGCTAATTTTGTTTTTCCATCTAGGTTGCGTGGCACGTTCAATGTAATCAAAGATGCACACTTGTATAATTGGACACTCTTTTATTAAATGGGCTGCCGTTTTCGCAGAGCAGCAGATATATGGCAGAGCACTTGGACTACCAAGCAAGGGGCATGACGTTTTGTGGAAAGGGAAAGGCGGAATGCGGTGGGCGGGGTTGTTTCCCACGTTAAAGGAGCTTTCTTTTGCAAGAGGTTTCCCTGACATGTGGATTATCCATCTAGGTGAAAATGACCTAGTGCCTTTGCCGGGGCTATACCTTATTAGACAGATGAAATTGGACCTTGCAGTTTTGAAAGATAACTGGTCAGGTACATGCTTAGTGTGGAATAAATGTATTTATCGTCAACAGTGGAGAGGGGCACGTAATCACGCTGCAATTGAAAAGGCCAGAAGGAAGCTTAACAGGGCAATGAAAGTTTTTTGCCAAGCTATGGGGATTAAAGTCTTATCACATGACAATATTACGGGAAGCGAAGGTCATATTTTCAGAGGGGATGGTGTTCATCTGTCACAGTTGGGTCAGGCATATTACTTATTAGAGTTGAGGGATCTATTGGCAAATTTTTGGAACGAGGATTTATGGTGCACTAAAAGTGCTGGTTAATTTCCTTTATCATAAGCTGCCTTGGGTGGGGCCAGGAAAACTCTCTGGGTTTTCTTGGGTGCGTTTTTTGGGGGGTTTGGATAGTCTTGAGCGGGCTTATCCATCCCTCTGGGGTGGGGGAAAGGTCAAGAACCAAAGGAAGGGAAAAGGAAAATGACGTCATTGTTTGCATTACATAGGGGTTTTGTGCAAGTTTTGTTGGAACTGTTTGAGTTATTAGGATAAGGTTTTTGGGTTGGGCTGAAGTATAATGCATAATCGGGTTTTGGAATAAGACAAAGAATGTTCTCAGTTTTTGGCATAAAAGTAATACTGTTTTACCTGTCTTAATAAAGTGACCTTTTTTGCTAAGTTAACAATGGTGAGTTGATTGTTGTTATTGCGCGATATGTTGTTTGGGCTTGCCTCAAGGCCGCCCTCTGGCAAATTTCTGTGTTTGTGTAGTGTGAGAAAGGAGATTTAGAATAGCTAATTCTCTTGGAAATTGCTCTCAATTTTCTAATTATTGGAATCATTCACTTAATGTCAGATGGTGGTAATGATCAGCCACCCTAATGATTCAGGAAAATTTTGTTGGAAGTACATATTTAATATGTGAGGAAAGCAGCAAGCATCTGCTATCTCTGGCAATTTCAAAGGGCCCAGTGCACACTCTCCACCCATGGCGGGACAACAAGAGAGAAAACTGTAGTCATCTCGGGTGAGAAAAGCGCGAGCGCACAAGCATCGCGTCAGCAGTGAGGAAAGAGGAAGTTTTGGGTCTGAAATGGCGTCTGCGAGTGCGCGCGTGCTCATCGCAACAGCTTGCTCTTAATCTGGTTCAGCGGCTCAGAACTGCCCAGCCGAAAAAGGAAAGGAAATGAGATATTGGATAAAAAGCTGTGTATTAATTCAATCTAAACCACCAGGGAGATGTTAACCCTTGAGAAAACATTCGATATTTTACGTTCGGAAACGTCATTGGAATTAAAACATGAAATCAACGTAATACATTTGAAAAAAATAGGAAGAAATAAAAGCCCTACCAATACTATTGTTAAAAGTATCTGCAATTAGACATTAATGTTCAGGAAAACACTGTACCTCTTTATCAATAATCAAATGAACTGAGGCGACAAAGGGAAAACTCAAGTCTGGAGCCTAGCAGCAACGAAAGAGGATTAACCCTGCCTTTGTCCGATTGGATGCGATTGGTTCTTACTTAGATACAGTAACTTTTTTTCGAAAGTTATATGCGAATAGTTTTCAGCGTAATAACGTGTGCGCACGATTAGAACATTTGACCTTGAAGGCCATCAGATGTGCATTATCTCTGTGATGGTAAAACATATTCCCCTATTGATATTCAGTTCGGTAAATTGGGGGAAAAATGTTAACGATAACCAATGAAGGTTCTCTGTAAATATTTAGCACTGGTGTCAATATTGGAGGATCAAACAATTGCACCAATGCATTTAAATTACCTATCAATATTTAGAAAACAAATTGAACAAAAACAAGAGTAAATGTTCATATATGTGGGCTTTGCAATTAAAAAAAAACTGTCTCGCCATGAGAAGAATTTCTTTTCACCTTTTTAATCGTTAAATGTTTTAATCCTAAATTGTAGATCAGAATTTTGTAACGGTGCACAAAATATGGTAATGTTTTTCCTCTTCTGAAAATCATGCCAAGGGTAATGCATATGTAGGTTTTGGATTAAGAAGTTTCCGTTTGATGCCACATTCTCATCAAGTGTAGACGTATGGTATATGCCTCCAGATGGGCCATACAAATGCTCTGCCATACTTGACTCACTCGTTGCATGCCAAGCATCTCTGGGACTGAATACATCACCAATTAGCATCTCATGGAAATAACTACTCATTATTTCGTGCATTTTTACTTTGCAGCAGCTCTGTGTGTAACTCTATCCATGGAGGAAATTCTAACAAGCATTGGCAATGGCAATACGTCTGGCTTATTAATAAAAGTGTCCCTCGTGTCACTGATGGGTTGAGGCACACAGTTGGTCATCATACATGTACTTGCACTCTGATCTGTGCACTCATGCATCTATTCACCCATCCACTGACTCATTCTTGCATTCACACCATGACACAAGTACAATAAAACACACACAAATTCAACAAGATATGCACAATAAATCAACAGAATACATGTAGAAAAAAGAAAACCTGCTGCTGTCTGAACATGTCAGCATATGCTTGCTATAATTAAACTAAGCTTAGCAGAAGGCGTCTGTCTTGCAGAGGTATGGTAAATAGTCAATCATTGTTTTAAATTTCAAGCATAGTCACCACATTTAGGAACTAAACATGTTGGCCATCTTGGAATGGTAAAAAATGATACACTATGAACAACAGCATTCCATCATGGTCTCCTGGTTTAGCGGAAAAGTGGCCATGTAGGATGCAGTGTACCGCAGATTAAATAAGCAGCAAGCAAATGACCCACTAGCACTGCCCGGAGAGCTGTATTATCATCTTAAGAAATATTAAAACAAGAGGCAAAGAAATGAAAGGGGAAGTATAAAAAGAGAAATGTGAAAACTAAAGGACTGTTCAGCTAGCCGTTACACTGAAGCAAACTCATTTTCAGGTGGAGTTACACATGTGATCAGAAAATGCAGTCATTCACAGTGCAAGAGAGCCAATGATTGATGTGGACTGAACCATTACCTCATGCAATACTCTGTCATGGAGGGAATCAGAGTGTATATGATACTCAGACAGATCTATGGCAGAACAGAGCTGCCCAAAGGCCGACTATGTACTGATATGGATATATATGTCTGTCTGTATTATTTAATGCATTTCTTTGCTACAAACTCCCCGTCGGCATCTACAAAGAGATTCTAACAAGGATTATTACTGTGCAAATCTTCTCCTCTGGGGTTTGTCACAGGCAGTAACCAACATTCAAATCCTTCCCTACAAAGATGCATTGTCACATTTGATTTAACAAAATGGCTATCTGTAGGCTTTAATACAGAAAAATAATGACTCGCCCTTAAATGCATATTGACTTAAACATATGCGTTTCACAATCATTATGCAAGGGTACTGTGTTTATCATAACTTTTCATAATAAACAGATCAAATCTTTGCCCTCGAAATATTTACTCTAATAAACCAATCAGGCCTTTAGCTGTTATAATTTCACCATAGTCAACTCAGACCTACTATGGGGCATATTATCAAGCCAGGCGATAAAATTATCGCCGCTTTAGTGGCAGAAAACTGCCGCTAAAACGGCGATAATGGGCTTGATAATATGCTCTATGGAATTCCAATTGAAGCCCATGTTAGATGTGAAGGACATCTAACATGGGCTTCAATTGGAATTACATAGAGCATATTATCAAGCCCATTATTGCCGTTTTAGCGGCAGTTTTCTGCTGCTAAAGAGGCGATAATTGTATCGCCTGTTTTGATAATATGCCCCTATGTTGGTTATAAACCTTACCACGAGGCAATCATCAGGTAAAACATAATAAAATTACAAGTATGTACAAAATGTTGTCAAAACAATATAACATTCCAACTACTAGAGACTGATAAGTATTACATACTGTAAATCATCTATCCCCATGTATTGTTACCGCAGGTCACAAACACCAAAATCCTTGCCTACTAAGGTAATCTGCAGGATTACATGTAACAAAATACTGTTGTGTTGTTCCTAGGAATCCCCCGGACCTGTGCGTTTTGGATGACCTAAACTGAGAGCTTGGTGTCCCAACTGCTTTCGGACACCCCCACTGGATATGCCAGCCGTTAGACCAGCTAGCTCTACAGTGCCACTATCACCTTCCTGTATCTTACAGTGGTGTAGGTAGTTTCTGGTAACCACTGAACATGACAACCCTGATTCCTCAATGTGAGAAGTTGGCCTGGTATATGCTGTCCACTAGTTATAGTGGGCACCTTGTACCAGTCCAAACAATCCTTATTGATGATTAGGTTAAAGACAACCTTTATTGAAAGCTATCCTAGTGGTAGCTATGGAGAGCAGCCTTCAGGCTAAGTCTCGAAGGAATGTAAAGTAGCTTGGTTTACCAGATTATAACCTCCTGAATGACCAAATGAAAGGAGAACCACACAAGGTATATATAAAATATATGTAATTATTTCTAAACCCTCTCTACTAACCTCTTTATGAGAATAGAGAACAAGATACACAATATTAAACGACTAGAACAACAGTAAATAGCCCAATATACAATGGGCTCCAGGGGGAGACCAAACCATAAATTAAGAAAGTGGCATAAGAACCACGACTTGACTAGACACAGTGCCTAGAGCACGTAGAATCGCTGGGACCCCAAGGAACCACCCAAGGTAGTGACACAGGGGACCCACAGGGACGCGTGCAGTGTGAGAACACAGCCGCGAGCTCCGTACAATCCTATGGGAAAGTCGCCTTTGGAATTTTAAAGATTAAGGACACTTAGGAGAGGACTTGGAGCAAACCCTTGGAGATTTAGAAGGTTCTAAGGCCAGCACCCATGTGAGCACCGGAGTACTCGTGTTACCTAACCCAGGGAAGGTGTTGGGAATCTTCGTCGTTTTCAAGTGCTGCTGCCGTGAAGAGGACAAGTGTCCGGTGTGATGCAAGCCAGGATCGGAGATGTGAAGAACCTGAAAGCAGAGGGGACAGAGTCTGGGTCACTTCAGGGTGACCAGGGGCACGGTAGACCAATGCCCACCAATGTCGGGTGTTTCAGGTGTGAAGGGGTGAAACTTGACTCCACTGCCACGGGGACCAGGAGATGTCGACGATGACCACAGTCCGCAAGCAAGCTGTCCCATAAAGGCTGTTGAGTGCTGGGGGGTCGGTGTCTGGATTGGAGACCAACAAGGCTTGGCAACTGCAACCCATGCGGTGAGAGTAAAAAGGCTTCGGTGTGAACCAGCAAGGGCCTGTGGACTACTCAAGCGATGGAGAGTCAGGGCATGTCTGGAGCAACCAGGTAAGCCATTGAAAGTTAAAGTACCCTTCTCAGGGACCCACAAGTTGACGGACAAGGGATCGCAAAGGGACCTCGAGAGGAATCACTAAATACCAACCCACGGGACACTCAAAGAGTGTAGGCCAATAATCTTCAGTGGAATCAATGCTCGGGTGTGGACTACAAGTAGCCCAAAGCACAGCCTCAGGGATCGCCAAAAGGCATATGCTGCTGCAAATGTGCACGGTGTCCAGGGGTTCGGGTTGCACGTCCCCGCGAGGGCTTTGGATCTCAGGATTGCTGAGAGCACGGATCAGCCTCGGGGAAGCTTGGAAACCCACCTCCTGTATTGCATAGTCTTCGGAGTCCTTCAGGAGCTGCATAGTTGCGAACCGGACAGATGCGTCTTTGGTGCCTGCTTTGCAGGGGAGTAACTGCTTTACTCCAAGGGAGATTCTTCAGTCATCCAACGTCGTGTAGATAGTTGAAGTCCTGGGATTCTGTAGCAGAGTTTCATCCAGGTAAATCTAAAGTCCTGTAGCCAGGGTTTCCTGCTTTATACCCAAGGAAGGGGTGGGACAAACTCTGGGGACCCACCTATGGGAGGGTCAGGACAGAGGGGTGGCTACACCCATGTCCTTTGTCCAGTTTCGTGCCAGAGCAGGGGCTGGTAGGCCCTGCAACCGGTTTGAGACGGATTATGCACCTGGACACTAAATGTGCCCCCTTTGCAGACATCAAAGCACTCTTGGAGTGCACCCACCCAGCCCCAATACACTAAGGCCTGTGACAGGAAAACTATTTTTCAGCCTCCCGTGCCGGAGTTTTGTCCAGCAGCAAGAGGGCAGACTCGTGTCTGTGGCTGGCAGCATCCATTTTGCGATGCCAGGGTTCTGTGAAGCTAGTACCGGGTGTACCGGTGAAGTCATATTTCTCCCTCTAGTAGGGTGGAATCATACCTCCCCCGCCAGTTACTGGTGAGGAGGTATGATTCCAAGGTGTTTGACACCAAAAACAACATGTTTCCATGCAGCCATTCCAAAGTTAGCATTTACCGCAAGAGTATATGGTTTGGCTGCATCACAAACAACCCCGGAATGAATGTTTCGAAGGCTGCAGAGGGGCTCTGCTCATGCATGGGCACCCTCTCACATAAACCCCAGCACCCTGCCTTCAGGTTTGATATGGCCTGCCATAGGGGTGACTGATAGGTTTATATGTGCAGTGATATGGATAGATATAGTGAACCTATATCTAAGTAAGGGGTGCATGCACTACCTTACACAGGCTGCTGTAGCAGACCTGTGGTGTCATTTTGCATGGTCTCCCAGGGGTGGCATAATACATGCTGCAGCCCCTGAGAGGCCTCTGGGGTACCTATGCCCTGGGTATATAGGATACCATATACTAGGGACTTATTAGGGTACCCCAGAATCCAATCTGTGGTGTACCTAAAGTACATGTAATCCATTTTAGGGAGAAAGCAGATAGACTGGGGTCCTGATTAGTAGGATCCCAGTCAAACTAAGTCGAAAACCAGCAAAACACCAGGCAAAAAGTGGGGGTAACCATGCAGTCAGATTCCACCTTCCTATACTCAGGGATCGTGAAAAACAGAACAGTACTTTTCACTCAGTCACTCGTGCTCACTTATTCTCAGAAAATACACAGGGCAGCGATTAGGACGTTTCAATAAGTATTTATTGGTCCAGCGTCAGTTTTGTGTAAAACATATTTGCAGCGACAATCAGGAGACAGAAGCATACGAAAGAGATTGTATGTACCAATATAGTTAATAGTAGCTACACTTCTACCATAGTGCTAATAAGAAGAACTTAAGTAGTTCAGATAAAAACAGTAGCACTTGTGTATTCCTAAAATGCGCGCCCTAAGTAATTTGCCTAAATGTACCTAGCCTAGGATCTGTATGTGTAGCATGCATATGCATATCTATAGCAAAGAATCCCTTAGGGAAAAACCATCTCCCTCACCTGATGGTTGAGAACGAAGGACCCCATCTCTGCTTCTAGGGTGACACCCAGCAAGGGGTGTCAGACCGCTGCATGTCAAAGATTCAGCATGTAGGACCCCGTGCCAGCTTGGAAGGAATTCTCCTCTGATTTGTAGGGGGGAGTAAGGGTCTTATATACTAGAGTGGTGTTAGAACTGGGAGTCTCTAGTAGAGGTAGGTATATTAGGCCAAATAAGGACCCTTGCTTCCAGTCATGGAAAGGAAGGACATCTTCTCAGATAGCCCCAGCTCACCCCCTCAGTAGCTTGGCACGAGCAGCCAGGCTTATCTTCAAGGCAAGTGTGTAAAGTATTTGCAACCACACTCTCAGTAACCCAATGATGACACCACAAATCGACTCCACACGGGTTTCATTAAAAACAAACAAGTATATGTTTATATAAAAAGATATACGATGAGACCACACTATATAAATGCAACATATGCGTATTTGTAATATTTCTCCTGGCCGGTTATTAGGCCAGCCAGCCATTGTAGGTTCTGGCTATATTAATGAGCAATTCTAGATGATCCAATGCAGTCCTAATGTAATGCTATGCAGTTCGTAATGCAAGAATCAGGCACTTCGCAATGTAAAAATGAAGCAGTTTGTTATGCAACAATCAAGCAGTTCGTAATGCCAAAATAATGCAATGCATAACGCAGCAATCAGGCAGTTCGGTATGCAGAAATAATGCAATGCGTAATGCAACAATCAGGCAGTCCGTAATACAGAAATAACACAATGCGTGATGCAACAATCAGATAGTTCATCATGCAGAAATAATGCAATGCGTAATACACTAATCAGGTAGTTCGTAATACAGAAATACTGCAATGCGTAATGCAACAATCAGGTATTTCGTAATGTAGGAATAATGCAATGCTTAATACACTAATCAGGCAGTTCATAATACAGAAATACTGCAATGCATAATGCAACAATCAGGTAGTTTGTAATGCAGAAATAATGCAATGCGTAATACACTCCAGCACCGTTCACGGTGCTTTAGATGGTCTCTCAGCCACTCGTACTGTGTGCCTCCCTACCAGTGACACCTTATTCCCTTTGATAGTGGGGGTCTGGGTCCTTATTCACTTAGTAGGAGATGGATCCATTGTTTTTATGGCACCAACCCAGGCCTCTTCACCTCCGGGAGCTACTACTCCCCCCTACACTTCAGATGCAGGTCAGCCTGTTGCTGTCTCACCTCCTCCCCTGGTTAAAGACATTCCCCAGATCCTGTCGCTTTCAGATCCAGACAGTCAATCCACAACCAGGCAGAGACACACAGAAATGTTAGAGCACAAAAACCAGCCACTTCTAAAAGAGTGGTTACTAAACACACAATGCAAAAACCACCTTCACAAAAAGATTTGTTATTGAATTGTGAGTTCAGGCATACTAAACTTCAACTCTACATCTTAAGCCTTTGGGAAGATAGGCTGGAAACATATTACACAGCTTCCCCATTCTGTCCTATGGGCAAGATGGCTTTTCAACAGTGAAAAACTAAATGGAGAGTATTTCACTGTCAGGACATGGCACACACCTCAGTACATGTCCTACATTTCACATACACTGCACCCTGCCCAGGGGGTACCTTGGACCTACCATACAGGTGTCTGGTGTGCATGGAAAGGGAAGGGTAAGGCCTGGCAAGGGGGTGCACGTGTCAGGACAACATGGCAGTTTAATAAACTGCTCACAGGCACTGCAGTGGCAGGCCTGAGTTCTCTCTTTAAGGCTACTTGTGCGGGTGGCACAATTACTGCTTCAGGCCCACTAGTAGCATTTGCATTACCAGCCCTGGCACACATAGTGCACTTTACTAGGGACTTTACTAGTAAGGCAAACATACCAATCATGGACAACCAATTACCTTTACACTCTACACAGGGAGCACTTTGACACTGATCAGCAGTGGCAAAGTGCCTAAAGCATCTAAGTTGGCAACACCATGTCAGAAAAAAGGTCTAGGGGGAAAGCAAAAGGTTTAGGGAACTTTAGCCAAAAAGGGCAAAGTCCAACAAGTGGTCACTCCAGGGTTTCTTCTAGAATTGATATGTTTTGAAAACAATCATAAATGTTTTGAAAACAATCATAAATGTTTTTCTAAACAAATGTGTTCATACACAGCGGGCTGTTGACCAAGGATGAAAAAAGTGGTGACCCTTATACTGAATAATTATTCCGTGCCTGAGGACATGTTTATGTATGTCAGCTACAGGGATTATGATAGAATACTAAGAGCCTGGTGTCTGAGAGATAGGAGCAAGCTACTAGTTAAAAGGTCACCTATTCTGAATCGTTATTGTCATGTGGATGGGACAATGTATGTAAAAGGGGGCCTACCTGACAGGACTATCCTAAAGGACATGACAATACCTACCTTCAAGCTTTAACACTGTGTAAAAACTATTTCCCCTTAAATGCCTATACTTGCTTTGTCATAACTTTTCCTAATTAACAGATAGCACCTAAGGAATCTGACCTAACTTTTCTGAATGAACCAAGAAGGCCTCTAGCCTTTATCAATGGCTTGACACTGTATAAAACCCAGGCATAATGAAGTGTTTATGACAAACGTCATGCAAAGAGGCATAAAATTACAAATATGGACAAAATTAAAGCTGACAAAGCAATTTACAGTCCCTCCTAGCAGGTTCTAACAAGAATCATGATAGTGAAATTCTGCTCCCTGGGTTTGTCAGAGTGGGTGACCAAAACCAAAACCCTTGCCTACTATGGTAATCTGTGAGATTACATGTAGCCAACTATCTGTAACATAATGTGACAACAATCTACAAATAGAAGCACATAGGATTTACCATATGCTTTTCCCAATAAATAAGCTAGGCCTACTGCCTTTGTCAAAATATTTTATAATACACAAGGCAGACCTATTCCTTCTGGCATAACACTTCCCTGTATTTCAATTAAGACCATTGATAGGGCCACAGAAATTATACGACTCTGAAGCTGTGACTTTTTTCATATAATTATAGATTTTACACATTTGCCACAGAGTTGGCAGAGGTAGGTACCTTTGGCAAATAGGGACCCTTGCGTCTACTCAGGGTAAGGGGTTACACTCCTAAAATAACCCCTGCTCACCCCCTTGGTGGCTTGGCACAAGCAGACAGGCTTATCTCAGAGGCAGTGTGTAAAGCATTTGTGAACACATACAGTAACCCAGTGACAACACTACAGATGGACACCACACAAGTTTTATATAAAAAATAAGTATTCTTTATATAGACTTATCACAAGACCACAAACAACAAAAATCCACAATACTGTACTTAAAATGGTAGAATTAGCTTAGTTCTCTTTAGATGTAAAAATGCGACACTTTGAGTTCAATGCACCTTTGGATGCGTAACGCTATACAACGAAAGTGTTGCAGGGAAGGTGATGCATCGGTTCCTTACATGCAGGAACGGTAATGCATCGGTTTCTTACTGCACTTCCGTGGCAATGCAGCCCGCAACGCCGTGATGCGATGAAGATCCGGTGCAATGAAACAAAGATGGCGTCTTCTTCTTGATGCGACACGATGCATGCACACCCGACGGCCGTGTGGCGACTCAACGATTCTTCTGAGCCACGACAGGCCCTGCGACACGCTTCTCCGGTGATGCAAGACACTTAGGCGATGCAACAACTGCAGCGGCGACACCCTTGTTCATTGATGCGACGACAGCGGCAGCGACACTCTTCTCCGGTGATGCGAGACGCTTCTGCAATGCGATACGACAGCTACAGCGGCGACACCCTTCTTCAGTGATGTGACAACAGCGGCTGTGGCGGCGACACGCTTCTTCGGTGTTGCGAGGCGCTTCTGCAATGCGATGCGACAGCTACAGAGGCGGCACCCTTGTTCAGTGATGCGACGACAGCGACGACAGCGGCAGCAGCGGCGACACGCTTCTTCTTCGTGAGTCACGCTTCCAGCTCCTTGCAACACACAGTCCCTCAGAAAGCCCGACACAACTGCAGGCACTTCCAAAGAACTCTTGGGGAGCTGGTGGTTAAAGTCTGTTGTCCCTGTGACTTCAGCAGGAGGCAAGCTCTTTCTCAAGCCCTTGGAGATCCTTCACAAGTTGATGAAAGTACACACAAAGTTCCTCTCTCCTCTCTTTGGTAGTTAGGCAACCACTGCAGGCCAATCCCTCAAGCTTAGGGATAGTCTCTCCTCAGTCTCTCTGGTTCCTCTCCTCAGCAAAAGTGTCTTCTTGTTTCCCAAAAGTGATCTAAAGTTCTGAGGTCTGGGTCCCCCTTTAATACACAGTTTCTCTTTGTTCTCTGAAGGCAGAGAGGCCTTTGCCTAGTCCAAACCAGTTCTGGTCAGTCCTGGAGCACTTTGTTGACAAGACTTCTTCTTTCCTTTCACAGTGCAGGGCAGAGACATCAGATGCACCACAGGACATGGAGCCAGCATTGTGGAGGGAAGGCACATCCCTATTCAGGTCCCAGGTGCAACTCCTCCCACCCACCTGCATGTAGATCTTTCTATTCAGCCCTGTGCTGACTCACCCTGTCTCCTGGAATCCCCCAACCCCTGTCACTCAAACTCCATACAAGGAATACACAACCTAGTAGAGGCAGGCTTGGATGGTTAGACAAGAAAATACCTACTTTCTAAAAGTGGTATTTTCAAACACAGAATGTTAAAAAACAACTTCACTAAAAGATGCATTTTATCATTCTGAGTTCAGGCATATTAAACTTAGAATTTCTACCTAGTTCCCTGAGTCAGTTAGGATTATAAGATGTAATAATCAAACTGCCCATTCTGGCCTATGGGGAACAGGTAGCCTTGCAATAGTGAAAAACGAAAATGGCTGTAATTCACTATTAGGACATGCCACACACACCAGGGCATGTCCCACCTTATATTTACAATGCACCCTGCCCTTGCGTCTACCATAGTGGTGTCTGATATGAAGAAAAGGGAAGCTTTAGGGACTGGCAAGTGGGTGCACAGTCAGCATGGCAGTACCAGACTGCACACAGGCTCTGCAATGGCAGAAGTGGGACACACTTTTACAGGCTGCTTCTGTGGGTGGCACAACCAGTGCTGAAAGCCCACCAGCAGCATTTGGTTTACAAGCCCTGGGCACTCCTGGTGCACTGTACTAGGGTCTGACAGGTAAACCAAATAAGCCAATTATGGAGTCACTAATCCATACATGAATTTACAATAGGGAGAGCATATGCACTTTAGCACTGATCAGCAGTGGTAAAGTGCCCAGAGTCATAAAACAGCCAACAACAGGTCAGAAAAAATACAGGAGGAAGGCAAAAAGTTAAGGGATGACCCTGCAAAAAGGGCCAAGTCCAACACCACATAATCTATCATTTGCTGCATAACCTGCACATTTTAACAAAAGAAAATGTGTATCTGGCTCAAATGGATCAAAAGTTACTTAAAACGTGGCAACGTGTTCATGCACATTGGAAGGCCCATCAGAAAGGTTAATTGGGTAATTTCTTGGGGGCTCATTAGGATGGTGGGCAGAGGCACCTTTGCGGTGCTGGCGGTGGCGGAAAATGTAATTTTCTGCACGCCAGGAGCGGTCCTCACGCCCTCCATATTAGTATGGGCAAACATAGCCCATTTCCCGTCCGCCGCGGTGCAATGCATACCACCCAAAAAATGCGCAAGCCACCATGGCGGTGTGAGCCAATAGAGACCCACCATCATGCGGAATGACGTCCCAACCACCGTACAAATCAGGATGCCCCAAACAGCCTGTCACACCGCAGCGCAAAACCAGACTCCTGGTCATGAACCCATTGGATCCAGCTCTTCAAGCCTTTCCGGTGCTGTACCAGATCCACTACCAGCAAGTTATGGACCTTCGCGGACAACGCCGCAGGTACGCAATCACACAACTCTGCACACAACCACAACACGCAACTCATGGGCTGATATACGGTTCCACACCAGACACTCTGGTGGGGACAGGAACACATCCCCAAGTGTACCCACACATGTCCTACATGTCACTAAATCACCCCTCCGCATCCAGGTCACCCATCAACAGTGAAATCACAGCAATCTCCCGGTCACGTCACTGCAGCGGTGCAGACGCAGGAAAACATGCGCACAGTGTAGTAGGCAGGGCCAGCGCCAGGCATGGGCACTCCACAAAGATCATAGAGCCACATCTCTACCCTCCACACACTAGGCCCCCCTGAGGGGACATGCTGATCACCCCTCCTGTGCCCCCCTGCACAATTAACCAGCCAGGTGTACCCAAACACTGCACCACACATACCAAACAACCAAGGAGCCTGTCTCAGAAGGTGGGGGTGAAGAGGAACACCCTGTACAGAAGTTCAGGGGCAGGTCAACCCTCCTCCTCACACCTACTCTCCACTCATGTCACGCAAGCTGAGTCCAATCACAAAATGAACACTCACACTGCACATGAACATACACTGAACTGTCCACGCTGCCTGTCAAGTCACTGACACACCCCACACTGACACACAGCCACATACACATACCAGATGTCAGCAGCAGTGGAGGACAATAAATGGCCTAGCCAAAAGTGAAGCTGACAGTGATGGAAAGCCCTGGAGCAAGCCACAAAGCATGTGTACATCACATACAAGAGAAGGAACATATCACAACACCCTTAGGCCATCAAGTCAGATATGGCTGACACAGATGAGTGAAATTAAACACAGTGACCTCTCTGCAACAACTAAGAGAGACAGCAAGGCAAGCCATGCATAGGCACAGGGATGATAGGAAGTGTCTGAAGTCAAACAGTGATTAGCCACACATCTGTCACAACTTACTTGACATGTGTATGTAATCAGCACAACACACATGGCTTATTGTCA
Organism: Triturus cristatus; assembly: GCF_964204655.1. Lineage (NCBI taxonomy): Eukaryota > Metazoa > Chordata > Amphibia > Caudata > Salamandridae > Triturus > Triturus cristatus. Next base: position 707,302,482 of record NC_140587.1, on the reverse strand, counting down.
CACTCCATGACTGTCAAACACAAGTTGGATCCTTCACACATACCCCTCCTCCACCCACCTCACACCTGCAACACTCAATACCAGTGTTTAACACACAGAATGGTGCAAATAATGTCCTGTGACTATACTGACAAACAATCACACTCCCTGGGGTGCACACACAAACATCACACATACACTCAGGGATGCCTGAACCAATGCTGGCACAAAAACAATAACCAAACACAAACCTCACAAAAAACATACACAGAAGTCCAGCAAGCCCACATATGGCCACACAAACAGTGCAAAGGCAATGGGACCCCAGACTGAACAGGAGTACACAACATTGTCACTCAGGACCAATGCACAGACGCCATACCCCAACACAAACTAGAAGTGCATCATCTCAAAACAATTACGGCCACAAACTGGGATCAATGGGACAATAAGCTAAGACAGACAGACCTACCACACCACCCATCAAGTCAACATTGTGTCATAGTGTACCACATGCATGCACATGCACAATCCTGACAAGTGACAGGTCAAAAATAGGAGAACAAACCAACAATGTGCACTCAAAACAAGCTCAGGAACAAGAATCCTTACTGCATGTGACAGACACACAACACACAAACAGACACACAAGTAATGCACACTACACTTGCAACACACTTTAGAATGTATCACATTGCACAAACAACCCACACACAATGGCATGCAAATAGAACGTCACACAGAGCATCTGTCGGCTGAAAGAGCCAACACAGCACAACCACTGCATACATCCACAACAAAAACACAACAGATGCACATGCCAATCATTCACATTGCAAACTCAGCTGGACATCAGGGGATGCACACCAGGCAAGTACAAGGCAACATATACTTACAGAATTGCCTGCACAACAAGCAGTGTGTGCACACAAACCAAATCAGTAGCACACACATCTCAGTGCCACACCATGTACTCCCACAACACAAATCAGCACAGCACACAGACACCACACTCAGGAAGGGTAGCAGTACCTCAGCAAATACACATACAGCTAACCCAACACCCACAGATGCATAACTCAGGGATACCCAGGGGCAAACAACATGCCCAGAGGACTGTGCAGCACAAACAGGTGCACTGCACATGAGCAATCATGACTGCAACCCAGTACAAGCAATCACACATAGCTAATTGGGAAACTCTTCTGAGTAGCACATTGGTCCTGTGCACAGATCAGCACCACAAAGCATAGTGTAACATATGAAGTGGTGGGGAGGCACACACACTGCCAACCCAAGGGGATAGGTGACATGAGAGTGAAGTGGTGTGTACGTCAGTAGAGGACAGGTCAGGGTTGTTAAATACACAAATACATGGAGGCGTCACTCACAATGAGTAGGCATCAGAAGCAAAGCTAGGGAATGGTAGAACTCCACATCCCACATACCATACTGGAGCCAAAAATGTCTCAAGTGACAGCAATGCATGAGAACACTCACACACAATGCCAATGTGGCTGAGCAGGTCTGCACAGTGAGCACACCCAGTAACAAGACACATAGCTGATCAACAAGACACAACACAGACTTGGCTGTCACACACTCTAAATACTCACAACTGGCAGCAACAACAAGTAGGTGTCCCCAAGGAGTGCAAGGACACACCAATACACTGCACAGTGCACAACCTACAACTCCCACATATGCACACAATCACAAGGCTGATAAATCAAACTAACAGGCACCCAACTCCTGGGTGACACGTGTGCAGTTGCCATTGCAAGGGGCACACATTCATCAACACTACTGACTAAGTCACCCCTTCACACTGCACACTTCATGACCACTCAAGTGCACACATTCAAATGTACCCATGTGACTAGGTAGACAGGCCATGACAGGCCATCACAAGGTGGCCACACACCAACACTGCTGTTCACACATCAAGAAAGATCACACAGACGTGATGGACCCTGGCCAGCCTGCCTGCAATCCTGGGGATATAATCTCCCTCTGTGCTGACATCACCTGGATTTGTAGACTAGTGATTTTAAGTGTTTTTATCATAAGATGCCACATACTTTGTGTTCTGTATGGGCTTGTAATTTTCGATCTGGACTGTTGAACAACATGGCATGTTTTTGATAGTTATTTGTATTTCATTCAGGCTTTGATGAACCATTTCTATGGCCCCCTGATGAAGGCACATAGCCGAAATGCGCGTAGGATATTGGAAATATCCTAAGGCCGTACTATTGACATATTTGGTGGATTCTGAAAAATATTCCAAACTTTATTATCATTGTGTCATTATTACATTTTTCATGTTTTGTGATTATTCATTCAATTTATGATCTAAGATTATTTCAGTCATAGCAATGAAACAATGTCAATTATTTGCATTTTTATATGTATGATTTAAAATTGATTCTTCTTGCTATATAAAAATTAAAGATTTGTTATATAAACAATCATCAGTTTTGTATTACTTTGAATACCATTGTTGCTCTCAAGATTCATGTTCTTTTGTTGTCTAGGTTCATTCAAGACAAAAATATTGTTTCCTAAATCTATGTTTTTTCACACATGTGCATCCAAACATGACATGTGTACAAGTTAGCAAACCTGACCATAGAATCATTAGGATAACAGTAGGTCATCACAAACAACCATCATTGCAACCCCAAGCCTCACAGTCATGAAGAACTGAAGTGCCTGTAACCTCTGCCAAACTCTGAAAAAGTGAAACAAGTCATTGGCAGTGTTAAAGTGGCATACAGGGCATGTGTCGCATTAAACCATACCCATACAGAAAAGTCTTTATTAAGCAAGGACACTGACAAAAGCAGACAACAGTAGTAACTGTCTTTATTACTTATTACCCAGATAGGCATCAAAAGTAAACAAGAGCAAGGCCAGTGGCCAGTACAAAGTGCAAAGTAGGTACATGAGAACCTGCACAGGGAATTGGCAAACACAGTAATAAACATCAAGGCTGTTGGCTAGTACAAAGTGCAAAGTAGGTACACGAGAATATGCACAGGGAATGGGCAAACACAGTAATAAACATCAAGGACATTGGCCAGTGCAAAGTAGGTACATGAGAACCTGCACAGGGAATGGGCAAAAACAGGAATGAAGAGCAAGGCCAGTGGCCAGTCTATACTTCAAAGTAGGCACATGTGTGCATGAGAACCTGCACAGGGAATGGGCGAACACAGTAATAAACAGCAAGGCCGGTGGCCAGTCTATACTTCAAAGTAGGCACATGTGTGCATGAGAACCTGCACGGGGAATGGGCAAACACAGGAATGAACAGCAAGGCCAGTGGCCAGTCCAAGCTTGAAAGTAGGCACATGTGTGCATGAGAACCTGCACAGGGAATGGGCAAACACAGGAATGAACAGCAAGGTCAGTGGCCAGTCCAATCTTGAAAGTAGGCACATGTGTGCATGAGAACCTGCACAGGGAATGGGCAAACACAGGAATGAACAGCAAGGCCAGTGGCCAGTCTAAACTTGAAAGTGGGCACATGTGTGCATGAGAACCTGCACAGGGAATGGGCAAACACAGGAATGAACAGCAAGGCCAGTGGCCAGTCCAAACTTGAAAGTAGGCACATGTGTGCATGAGAACCTGCACAGGGAATGGGTAAACACATGAATGAACAGCAAGGCCAGTGGCTGTCCAAACTTGAAAGTAGGCACATGTGTGCATGAGAACCTGCACAGGGAATGGGTGAGACTGTACACTGCCATGGTCAGCAACACAGCTAGGGGGAGAACAATGGGTAGTCCAGGCACCGCTGTGGGAGAGACAGGCGTGTGAGTGGGACTTTGCCTCAGACTTGGCTGTCAGTCGGGCTGGGAGGTGGCTGAGTGTCAGGGCCAGTTGTAGGACTGGACCTGGGAGAGAGAGGACCAGCTGAGGTAGAGGCATCAGTGGCTTTGGGAGCCGGAGGGCTGCATGGACAGGGCGGTGTGGTGGCACGTGGTGGTGGAGACATGCTGCCGTGAGACACAGTGTGTGAGGGAGAATGTGGAGGGGTGCCTTTCCACTTCTTTGGCAGTCGATAGGGAATAATTGTCTTGGTAGGAGTGGGAAGTGGGGTGGGCACAACAGACTCACTCTCCACCACAGGTGCCTCAGGTGCAGGTGGTGACCCTCCCTCTGGGATCTGCTGGATCGGGCGGTACGCTTGGCCTGACCTTGCCTTTTCCCCTCCATCCCCGGTTGACCAGGTGAACCCCCTACAGTGCCTTCCTTTCCCAGCTTCACAGGGGTGTGGATGGGACTTGAGGTTGTGGGTGAATCTTCCATAGAGGGCTTTTTCTGCGGACTCTTAGCAGGCACCAGCTTCACAGCAGGCACGGCTACTGTCTGCTTGTCTTTGGGACACACTTTTGGGACGGCAGTGTCCTTGGATGGGGATGCTTTTGAGGCATGTGAACCTGAGGCCTTCTTCTTGGCTTGATGCCCCTGAGTATCACCTGAAGTGCTTTTGCATTTGCGCTCTGGAGGGATTTTGGTCTGTTTGGGGGATGGTGTCTGCACTTTGGCCCGCTTGGGGTGCTGCTGTTGTGTGCTGCGTGTGGTGTATATTGAGCCTGTAGGCAATGGTGTGTGGTCACTTTCATCAGATGTAGCTACTGGCAGGGGGGTGGCCGAAGGGACTGGAGCTGGACTCTAAGCCTGTGACAGCTGAATGGCTGCCGTCACTGTGGAGGACAAAGACTGGACAGTCCAGTGTAGCCCACCCACGTCTGAATGAATGCCCTCCATGAAGGCAACTACCTGTGTCAACTTTTTGTCATGGTCTAGACAGGCATTCAGGAGAGTTGTCAGCCCCACATACAGCTGGTGCAAAAGGTCCACATCCTCAACACTGAGGGCAGCAGGGGAGTCAGGGGCAGGGGTGGTGGAGCCTGGGGGGAAGGACACTCTTCCCTTCTTACTGCTGCGAACACGGGCAGCACTAGTGGAAGTAGCTGGGAGGGTGGGCGCTGGACGATGTGTGGTGGAAGAGGAGGCAGCTTTCCCACTCCCTGTGCCCACCAACATAGAGGAGTCACTGCTGGCATCAGATGACGTTGGTGTCTTTGGCTGTGATTCATCAAGCACACTCCAGGCGCTGGTCACATCAGTGTGCTCATGTGTAGCAGTTGTGCCTGATGCCTCACCAATGGTGTCCCTCCCGTGTCCTTCTGTGCCCAAGGTAGATGCTGCAAGAGACAGAGACGTAGGTCCAATTTAGTGCCAAACACACAAACGTCATATGCAAGCAAAGCACAAAACAAGATGATGATACCCCCATGTTGCACACCACCCTGTGCAGTTGCATTGTGCAACCTTAATTCCAAAGTCATGTAAACTTGGCATAATTGACCCATGTGATGTCCACACAGCCGAATAGCTTGCCCTTGCCTCCGTGTAACCAGAAATACAGATCCCTCTGAGCATACCTAGGTCCCTGTGGGTGGAAAAGATGTAACTCCCAACATGTTGTCACAGTCACATATTGACTCACAATAAGGGGACAACACAGATACAGACTCCAAAATGCCATCCACCAGGCACTGCACACATTGATGAAAGCACACTCAGATGAGGCACACTGCCGTTTACTGCCATGGGATGTCCAATGCAGCCAATGCCATAAGGCCACAATTCTGAATGCAACATCAAGGGACATTACATCAATGACATGAGGAAGTACATGTAGCGAAAATTCATGACAGCTGCAACCAACACAGGGGCCACTTACAAGCCATTGCATCACACTAGCAATATCACAGAGCCCAGCACTGGCTCAGGCTTGGAATACATGCAGTCACTCACAACCAAAGTCACCCTTCCCAGAATACTCACCCCCTGCTTGCTGCTGATAGTCCTTCAAACATGCATCCAGCTCTGGCTGTGTCACTGTCAAGATGCGTGCCATTAGTGGTGTCATGCTCCGCCGCGCCAACCTGCCAGTCCAAGGGAGCAGTTCCAGCGTCATCTCTGCCACATTTTGCTCTGCCGGCAGATGTCATCCCACCTCTTGTAACAGTGTATGTGTCGTCAGTTGGAGACACCCAGAGCCCACACCTTGCGTGCAATGGCCCTCCATATGGCCTTACGTTGGTGGACTTTGAGCTGTAGGCATGGGAGACAAGAGGGGGAAATTCCAGTGACACTGGGTTATGTACCACTATCTCTCATTACAGGAGCATGCACAAACTCAGCACAACTTCACAGATATGTTTAGCAGAGACAATACAGCATGACACGTAGTACATAGGCATGGGATAACCATACCAAAATGCATGCAGGTATATGGATGGACACAGTACCTGCCCATCTCATACACATGCAGAAGGCCAGCACAGAAAGCTATATGAAGGAGGCCCACATCTGTTATCCAGTTTGTGAGTGAGCAAGACATACATTACATTGGAAATGAAGTGGCGGGCAGACTCACTGTGACCAACACTGCACACCCCTCAATGTCTTTGCCCTGTGAATGGCTCACTGAGGGTCCGATTCACAGAACTAACTTAAGACAAAATCCTAAACTTACTATCATTTTGGTATTCACAGAAGGCACTTACTCATTCTGGTATTCACAGAAGGCACTTACTCATTTCAGTATTCACAGAAGTTAGGAGTCCTAACTTTAGGACTCCTAAATGCCTTCTGTGAATACCAAAAATCTTAAAGTTAGGATTTTTCGCAGTTTAGAAGTAGTAAAGTTAGGACTCCTAACTTTAGGACTACTAAACTGAGAAAAAAGTGTGTCCTGACTCCCACTTCTTACCATACTTGCAGTGTCACTAAATAGCTGAAAGAAGACTGCATGTCCCTCTGATCCTGAACTGCAGCCCGGGGAATGTGTGAAATGGGCTACGAACTCCATTTCCCTGATGTCAGCATGCTAGGCAGTGTATCACACAAACAGACACTCTCAGGCACATACTGCAGCAGATCAACTTCATGTGTGCACTCCCTGCACTCTCACTTCCACTCTGAAACACTTACCATAACATCTGGGGCACCATATAGCCTCCCATACTGTGTGACCACCTCATCCACCAGGACCTCCAGCTCCTCTGTGGTGAAGGGACGGGCCCTGATGTTCTCAGTCCTTGCCATCACTGGGTCCAGGAGACCAGTTGGTGGTGAAGAGTGTCAGGCATCAGTGTCTGGAAGCAGTGGAAATGTGAGGCTCTCTCTCACACATATATAGCCCCCTGGAGTAGTTTCAGTGGTTCTAAGCTGCTGCAATTGATGTTCCAGGTCAGCTTTTTTCAAATGCATCCAATGACCGGCCCCACGGTGGTGGCGCAAGCCTACCGCGATTTTCAAAATTGCATTTGTCTACCACGATTGCGGTTCCCATTGGCTGTAAGGGCATGCGCATTCGCGGTGGCACACTGCAGGGTCCAGGCGGTCGCTACCGTAATATGGCTGCTATCCATTGGTACCTATGACCGTGATTTGGGTGGCAGAGCATGCCAACCGCCATTTCCCAATGTGTATATCAGTACCGCGATTGTGGGTCCCATTGGCTGTAAGGGCATGGGCATTGGCGGTGACACTCCGCAGGGGCCAGGCGGTCGCTACCGCAATATGGCTGCTATCCATTGGTGCCTATGACCATGATTTGGGTGGCGGAGCACGTTAACGGCACATCATGCTGTGTCAATGGCAAAGCCCAGTTCTCAACAGTGTACAGTGGACACTATTCATGGCACAAGATAGTGAACACAATGCCAATGTATCATTTAGCCCACTGCTGACTACACATGCCATGTCTGTGCACATGATTGCAAACATTGGCATGTACTCCCTCGCGTGTCAATTGTGATATAGTTGTGCATGTCCACAGATCAGTGTTGTGATGGACTCTCCAATATGTACACATGTGACTGTGTGATCTGGCTAAGCCACACACAGTGATGAATGTCTGGATACACAATGTGCATATTTCACTGTGTAGTTTGCTTTGTTCATGTACATACTTGATCTTAATGCACAGACTGTGCTCATTGTGTTGTTGATGTGTTCCCTGATCAACTTACGCCTGAAGGTGTGGCAGGTGCAGCAGCTAGGTAGGAGCCAAGTTGGCTGGTTAGGCAAGATGTGGACATGTACCTTTGGGCATTCACATGGTCAGATTTTGTTTTGGAGGTACTCTCTGTGTGAAAAGTGGACAAGTGTACGACTAGTGTAGCTGAAGGTGTCCCTACATGTAAGTTGTGCTGTAAGCTGAACTGTGATGACAGTCATTGTTGGCGTTGTGTCAGTCAAAACGTAAGATGTTGGACACATCTCATGGTGGATTGTATTGACATGTGTCCCATTTCATCTCACCTAGGAGGAGACCAAATGTGCATTGTCCCTTCACAGTGCTGGAGGACATGGAGGATGAGGAGGTCATAAGGAAATTCCGTCTGGATCGACCCACCCTACAAGACCTATGTGCTCTGTTGGAGCCCCACCTGCGGCCTCGCAGAACATATCTGACTGCTATCACACCAACGTCTAAGGTGATGGCAGGCCTGCATTTTTTTGCTACTGGATCATTCCAGTACACGGTGTCCAGCGCAGGTGGGAAGTCGCAACTTATGTTGAGCATGGTGCTATGGGATGTCCTGTCCACTATGATGACCTACAAGGACAGATACATACATTTCCCCAGGAGGCATGAATTGGCAGCTGTGAAGGGTGATTTTTATGCCCTTGGTCATATTCCTAATGTTGTTGGTGCCAGTGACTGCACACACGTTGGACTGGTTCCACCACAGGCACATGAGCACATCTACAGGAATAGAACACTTTTCCATTCCATCAATATGCAAGTGGTGTGCCAGGCAGATATGACAATCTCACATGTCTGTGCCAAATTTCCCGGCTACGTCCATGACTCGTACATCCCGCGTAACAGCATTGTGCCACAGCTGATGACGTGAGTTTTCGGAGCGTGCATGGATTGTGGGTGAGTACGCAGAGTCAAGTAGCGTGCTGTATGTGTGACATGCTGTCTTCTGCCACAGTTATATTACAAAATTGATCTGTGTATCTCACACCTAGGTGACTCTGCATATCCCAACCGGCCTTGGTTGCTGAGCCCACTGCGGAATCCCAGGATCCCAAGTGAAGTCCGCTACAATGATGACCATGGGAGGACACGTCGTGTGGTGGAGCGTACTTTTGATCTTCCGCTACCTGGACAAGATCGGAGGTGCACTGATGTACTCGCACAAAAAGGTGTGTCAGATCGTAGTTGCATGCTGCATGCTCCACAACCTGGCCTTGCGCAAGGAGATCCCCCTGCTCCTGGACGCTGATGAGCAGCCGAGGCCCCGCCTGCAAACCCACCCATGTCCAGTGACGAGGATAGTGGAGAGGAGGAAGGTGTCGACCTGCGTCAACAGCTCATCAACAGCTACTTCCCTTGAAGGTGAGTGAAAACGTACAACGGGGCCATTGTCTGCTGATGTTGTTGGTGAAAAGGCCTAGTTGAACTTTGTTACTGTAACCTGTTGTTGCCTCTGTGATGGCTGCTAATGTTTATGGGACGGGGTAGTTTTGCACAGATACAGGATGTCTATGTCGGTACTGTTCCTCATTGTAACGTGTGCAGATTTGAGTACCTTGATTACAAGTGTTGTGTAATGGCTGTGATGCCATCGCCTGGTAAGTGAATATTGTTCTCTTGTGTTTTCCTAGGTTCCTTCAGTCTCTCTTTGCCTACAAACAATCCGTGCTCATGATACATTGTGATCATAAACAACATTGTACATCCTGTGATAAACATGGAGCTGACACGAAAACATAGGTGTGTAAGGGGTGTTTATTTACAATGGGTATATGTGACACGTAAGTGAATATTTACAAAAAGGTGAAAAGGAAATCAATGAGTTGTCAGTGACGGTAGATGAGACAATCGAGTAGTCACCACATTGATGTGGTGACCCAGTCCAGCAGACGCATGCCATTAACATGGCGGTGTGGATAAGGACAGTTAACAAAGTCAATGCAAAAGTGAAGAGGGGTGCCATCATGGCTGGCTCCTTGTCTGGCGTTTGGCTGGTGCTTTGCCACAGGATACTCCCAGGGATTTCTTTGGACAGCCCTTGATCGTTTGGCAGGGGGAGCCTCTGCTTTGGGCTCAGTGTGGTCTGAGGACTCTCCCCTCTCTGTGGCTGCAGCGGAGGTGGAGGAACTGTTATCCTGCAGGCCACTGGAGGGAGATGGAGCTTTTGTTTGTGCTGCAAGCCTGTCTCTCAGAACCGCCACAAGCTGGCCCAAGAGGTCCACGATTTGGCCCATGCGGGTGTCTATGGATCTCAGCAGCAGGCGGCGGTCACAGGAATCTTCAAGAGCCTGGCCCGTGTGTCCCTGGGCTCGTTCATAGGCCCCAAGGACTCTGGCAATGTTGGCCAGGGCTTTGGTACCAGTGTTCGGTTGGGTGTGACGCCCAATTGCCCTCCCACCTACCCTGCTGTCCCTGACCTGTTGCGCCATCACTCTATGCACCCCCGTACTCTCCAGGCCCTCTTCTGTTTATGGTGTAGGGTGGTCATCCACTGAGGCAGGGAGAGTGTTGCAGGCAGCACTGGTGGTGGTGGTGTTGTGGTGGTGGAGGTGGTGGAGGCCGCACAGTTGTTACAACAGGGGTCAGCGTATTTGTTGTTGCTGATGTGGTGGTGGGGGGGACAGTGGGGTCCTGGGACCTGTTGCGCCTTGGCATGGCTGATGGGCCAGCTTGTAGCTCCGCATCCAAGAAATCCTGGGAGTCAGCATTAGAGAGTCCATGTTCCGGGGGTGGAGACAGGCTCTGCAGGGTAGTGTCATCAGCTTCTGCTGTCAGTTCTTGGTCAACTGTGGGACAGAGGGGAAATGGTCATTGAAGTGCACCCCTCAAGCTTGGTGTTAGATATATCTTCTTTACAGACTATACACCACACAGTTAACTAGTTATCACATTGTATGTCTGCACAGTACTGTGCATCATAACATGATGTGGAGGTACATACATGACTTTCCATAGTGTGACATGTCAATAGATAACATGCACCACGTGCAGATTTTGTGGTTACAAGGACATGTCATCTAACAACTAGCGGCACAACGACTTGATGTGAAGCATCTTTGTTGATTACTCTGAGCATGAACTGCCATTGTTATCTCATGCATACCTTTGTCATGTCATGTGCATTGCTTTATTTGCACTACAGACCATGCTTGCTTTGTTTTCATATGTTCCTTGATGCTCTTCCCCCATGGCACTTACAGATAGCATTCAGTGCTGTGCATGATTGTGCCCTGAATTTCACCAACAACTGATTTGGTGAGTCACACTTTGGTTGCTGTGACAGTGACATACGCTTAGCTGTCTATACACTGTAAGTGGCTCTTAGATCTTTGCCAATTTTGGTGGAATGTGAGGGCTGGTGTTGTCATAGGGCACCATGCTTTTTGAGAGGAGTGGGATGGTGCATGCACTGTCTGCTTACCTGTTTTGTTGTCACATTTGGGTGGAATTTCTGACACTTTTCTCTGGGTGTGTGGTTGAGTGCTCCATCCTGCTCAGGGGTGGGACAGGGGGCCCTGGTGAGATGTGGTAGTGCAGGCCTCCCACCCCCAAACACCCCTCCCTGGGAAGATGGCTACCTACCTGTTAGGTGAAGGTGAACAATGCAATGGCTGCCACATGCTTTTGGGTGGGGGAGAGTGCTCCATGTTGCTCAGCTGTGGGACAGTGGGCCCTGGTGTGAGTTGTAGTGCAGGCCTCCCACTCCCGAACACCCCTCCCTGTGAAGATGGCTACCGACCTGTTAGGTGACGGTGAACAATGCAGTGGCTGCCACATGCTTCAGGGTGGGGGGAGTGCTCCATCTTGCTAAGCTGTGGGACAAGGGGCCCTGGTGGGAGGTGTAGTGCAGGCCTACCACCCTCAGACACCCCTCCCTGGGAAGATGGCTACCTACCTGCAAGTTTGGTTGTTGCAATACAATGGCTGCCACATGCTTCGGGGGGTGTAGTGCTACATCCTGCTCAGGGGTGGGACAGGGGGCCCTGGGGGGAGTTGTAGTGCAGGCCTCCTACCCTCAAACACTCCTCCCTGGGAAGATGGCTACCTACCTGTTAGGTGAAGGTTAACAATGGAATGGTTGCCACATGCTTCTGGGTGGGGGGAATGCTCCATCTTGCTGAGCTGTGGGATAAGAGGCCCTGGTGGGAGTTGTAGTGCAGGCCTACCACCCCCCAACACCCTTCCCTGTGAAGATGGCTACCTACCTGTTAGGTGAAGATGAACAATGCAATGGCAGCCACATGCTTCTGGGTAGGGGAAATGCTCCATCTTGCTGAGCTGTGGGATAAGGGGCCCTGGTGGGAGTTGTAGCGCAGGCCTACCACCCACAAACACCCCTCCCTGTGAAGATGGCTAACTACCTGTTATGGGAAGGTGAACAATGCAATGGCAGCCACGTGCTTCTGGGGGGGTGGAGTGCTACATCCTGCTCAGGGGTGGGACAGGGGGCCCTGGTGGGAGTTGTAGTGCAGGCCTCCCACCCCTAGACACCCCTCCCTTGGAAGATGGCTACCTACCTGTAAGTTTGGTTGTTGTAATACAATGGCTGCCACATGCTTCTGAGGGGGGTGGAGTGCTATATCCTGCTCAGGGGTGGGACAGGGGGCCCTGGTGGGAGTTTTAGTACAGCGCTTTCCACCCACAAACACCCCTCCCTGTGAAGATGGCTACCTACTTGTTAGGTAAAGGTGAACAATGCAATGGCTGCCACATGCTTCTGGGTGGGGGGGGAGTGCTCCATCTTGCTCAGCTGTGGGACAAGGGGCCCTGGTGGGAGTTGTATTGCAGGCCTATCACCCCCAAACACCCCTCTCTTGGAAGATGGCTACCTACCTGTTAGGTGAAGGTGAACAATGCAATGGCTGCCACATGCTTCTGGGGGGGTGGAGTGCTACATCCTGCTCAGGGGTGGGACAGGGGGCCCTGGCGGGTGTTGCCGTGCAGGCCTCCCACCCCCCGACACCCTTCCCTGGGAAAATGGCTACCTACCTGTTATGTGAAAGTGAACAATGCAATGGCTGCCACATGCTTCTGGGGGGTAGAGCTCCATCTTGCTCAGCTGGGGAACAAGGGGGCCTGGTGGCAGTTGTAGTGGTGGCTGCCTGTACACATGTAACCCTGGGATTGTTGCTGGCTAGCTTTGGGGTGATTCAGATGGTGTGAATGTTACATCTGTGAGACCTGTGCTGGGTATTGTGGTGCAGATGAATGGAATTGGGCCTAGGAGGCGTAGCTTTGTAGTTGTGCAGGACCGTACATAGCAGTGTAATGTTATACATTTGTTTGTACTTACCAGCCTGAACTCCTCTGGCTATTCCTGTGAGACTCTCTGGATGCAGTATGACAAGCACCTTCTCCTCCCATGCAGTGAATGTTCTTGGTGGAATGGGAGGGCCACCGCCAGTCATCTGAGCCAGCTGACGGTTCTTGTTGTTCTTCTCTTTCACCATCCTCTTGAGGTCATGCCATCGCTTCAGGATTTCCTGCTTGGTGCGTGGGGTGGTCCCTATTGCATTGACTGTGTCAACTATCCTTGTCCACATTTGTACTCTTCTGGCTAATGGTGTCTGTTGGACCAGGGTACCAAACAATTGTGGTTCTACTCGGATTATCTCATCTGCCATGACTGACAACTCACTCTCAGTGAATTTGGGCATTTTCTTTTGTGCCATGGTGTGTAATGTGCAAATGGTTTGAGGTGCAATTGTGAGGGTGGTGGGGGTGGTGTTGGTGGTGTGTGTGTGTGTGTGTGTGTTGTGCTGGTGAGATATGTGGTGTTTTAGCTATCCAATGTGCTGCAGGGTTTTGTTCCTTCAGGGCTGGAGTAGTGCAAAGGATTCTGGTCAGGGAAGGGCTGGTTTTATACTCAGCTATCTGGGTGTGTCAAAATGGAGTATTGCTGTCAGGTGTGTTGTGTGGGTTGTTTTGTGATTTGTATTTGTTACGTTGCCATGGGGGTGTGTCATTTCAGTCTGTCAGGTGTTTTCGAGGGCAGAGCTATTTTGAAGTGTGCACTTGGTGGCCTTGTTGTGTGTTTTTTTGGTCGACCGCCATATTTGTCATGGAGCAGCCGCGGCGGTGGCTATGCAACAGCCCTACCGCCAGCTCTCCCATTCATCACTGTTTGCGATCGCGGCGGCCGGAAACAGCGGATCATCCCGCTGTCACCTCAATGGAATCCTAATTTTACGTGCGGTCACTCCGCTGTCCTCGCGGTGGTTTTGTGTGTTTCTGCCACGAATACGAATGCCGCGGACAGATTTTCACAGGCTCTGCCCGCTACCGGCAGTCTTTCGTGGCATCGTTCCACCGCGGTCGGAAATTTGTGGCTGTTGATCCTCGTTGGACCGCCGCTTTTTCTGCAGTACCAGCGGATAGTTGATTTCCGCTACCATGGCGGTCTGGGTGGTTTTCCGACCGCCATCCTAATCACCCCCTTGGTTACTTTGGGGCCCATTAGGATGGCGGGCGGAGGCACCATCGCAGTGCTGGCGGTGGCAGAAAATGCCATTTTCCGTACGCCAGCAGCGGTCCTCGTGCCCGCCATATTAGTGTGGCCAAACATAGCCCATTTCCCATCCGCCGTGGTGCAACGCGAACTGCCATCAAAAGGCGCTCGCCACCGTGGCGGTGGGAGCCAACGGAGACCCACCGCCGTGCGGAATGAACTCCCGTCCACTGTACAAATCAGGATGCCCCAAACAGCCAGTCGCACCACAGCGGAGAAAACGCCCAACCAGGGATGGGGGAAGCACGACAGCGGAGCGCAAAACCAGAGTCCCGGTCCTTTCCGCCCGGTCCCGACCGCAATGGATCCAGCTCTACATGTCTTCCCGGTGCTGTACCTGATACACTACCAGCAAGTCATGCACTGTCGCGGAAGACAACGCAGGCTACGCAATAACACAACTCAGCACACAACAACACACAATACCTGAACAGATATAAGGTTTCTGTCCACACCGGACACCCTTGTGGGGACAGGAACACATCCACAAGTGTACCCACCAATGTCCTACCTGTCATAATATCACGCCTCTGCATCCAGGTCACCCACCAACCGCGATATTGATGCAATGTCCCAGTCACGTCACCGCAGCGGTGAAGACGCAGGAAAACATGCACACAATGCAGAAGGCAGGTTCAGCGCCAGGCATGGGCAGTGCATAAAGATCATAGAGCCCCACCTCCACCCTCCACACACTAGGCCCCCCCATTAACGGACATGCTATATGCCCCTCCTGTCCTCCCCCATGCACAATAACCATCCAGGTGAACCCACACCCTGCACCACACACCAAACAAACAGGAAGACAGTCTCAGCAGGTGGGGCTGCAGAGAAACACACAGCACAGAAGCGCAGAGCCAGGGCAACCCTCACACCACACCCACACTACACTCATGGCAAGAAAACTGAGTCCAAGCACAAAATGAACATTCACACATAATATGAACAATCACTCATCTGGAGACACAGCCTGTCAAGTCACACAGACATACCCCCACACTGACACACAGCCACATACTCAGACCAGATGTCAGCAGCAATGGAGGACAACAAATAGGAAAGCTAAAGTGAGGTGCACATAAATGGAAGGTCAAGGAGCCAACCGCTAAGCATGTGCACATCACATGCAAGAGAAGGACCATATAACAAAACCCTTAGCCCATCAAATCACACATGGCTGGCACAGTGAGTGAAATCAAACCACAGTCACCTCTGTGCAACAACTCAGGGAGACAGCAAGGCAAACCATATATTGGCACAGGGATGAAAGGAAACAGTCAAAAAGTGAACAGCCGTACATCTGCATCCAACTACTTGACAGGTGTATGTCAGCAGCACAACACACAGGACCCATTGTTACACTCAATGACTGTCAAACACAAATAGGATCCTTCACAAATCCCCCCAACCTCACACCTGCAGCACACAACACCAGTGTCAAACGCACAGAAGGGGGCCAATAATGTCCAGTCAATACACTGACAAACAATCACACTCCCTGGGGGGCATCCACAAACATTGCACACACTCAGGGATGCCTGAACCAATGCTGGCACAAAAACAACAGCCAAACACAAAACTCAATAAACACATACACATAAGTACAACAAGACTAGACCTGATCTGTGCAGCAAATTTGTGGAAAGGCAATGGGTGCCCAGACAGAACAGGAGAACACAACCTCATCAGTCAGGAATGCACAGACAACATACCCTAACACAGACAATAAGTGCATCATCTCAAAACAATCATGGACACAAACTGGGAGCAATGGGCCTACAATGAAACACAGGCAGACATACCACCCATCAAGTCACTATGGTGTTATAGTGTACCACATGCATGCCCATTGCCAATCCTGACAAATGACAGGTCACATATGAGGGGAGAAAACCCCAAGGATGCACCCAAAACAAGCCCAGGAACAAGAACAGCCCTAAGTGCATGAGACAGACACACAAGTAATGCACACTACACTGGCAACACACATCTGAATGAATCACAACACACTAACAAAACACACACACTGACATGCAAATAGAACATCACACACAGAGTATCTGTCAGCTGCAAGAGAAAACACAGCCCAAACACTGCACACATCCACATCAAACACACAACAGAAGCACATGCCAATTCATCACATTGCAAACACAGCAGGACATCAGGGGGTGCACACCGGGCAAGGATAAGGCAATATACACTCACAGCACTACATGCACAACAAGCAGTGTGTGTACACCAAACATACCAGTTCCACACAGGATATGAGTGTCACACCATGAACCCCCACAACACTAATCAGCACAGCACACAGACAACATCACACTCAGTAAGTGAAGCAGTACCTCAGGAAACACACATACAGCTAACCCCACACCCACAGATGCACAAGTCTGGGACCCCCAGGTGAAAACAACATGACCAGAGGACTGTGCAGCACAAACAGTTGAACTGCATATGAGCAACCATCAAGACAATAAACTCACATATAACCAATTGGGAAACTGTCTTGAGTGGCACATTGGTCCTGTACACAGATCAGCACCACAAAGCATAGTGTAACAAATGAAGTGATGAGGAGGCACACACACTGGCAACCCAAGGGAGCCACTGACATGAGAGTGAAGTGGTGTGTACATCAGTAGTGGACAAGTGAGGAGTGCTCCATACAAAAATAGATAGAGTGCAGACTCACAATGGTTAGGCATCAGAAGCACAGATAGGGGATGGTATGACTCCACGTCCCACATGCCATAATGGATCCAAAAAGCCCCATGTGACAGCAATGCATGAGAAAACACACCCACAATGTCAGTGTGGCTGAGCAGGTCTGCACAGTGAGTACAAACAGTATCAAGACACATGTCTGATCAAAAAAACACAACACTGACTTGTCAGCCACACACTCTGCATACTCACAATTGCCACCAACATGTAGGTGTCCCCCAGAAGTGCAAGGACACACCAACACATTGCACAGTGCACAACCTACAACTCCCACATGTGCACACAATCACAAGCACAGGGCTGATCAATCCAAATAACAGGCACTCAACTCCTGGGTGACACATGTGTGCAGTTGACATTTCAGGGGCACACACACATCAACACTACTGACAAAGTCACCCCTTCACACTGCACACTTCTTGACCACCCAAGTGCACAAATTGAAATTTACCCATGTGACTAGGATGCACACAAAATGATCATATACCAACACTGCTGTGCACACATCAAGAAAGATCACACAGACATGATGACCCTGGCCAGCCAGCCTGCAATACTGTGGTTAGAATCCCACATGGTGCTGGCAGTGCATACAAACATGACATGTGTACAATATAGCTAACCTGACCAAAGCGTGATTATGATAACAGTAGTTCATCACAAACCAACATCATTGCACCCCAAAGCCTCAGAGTCAAGAAGAACTAAAGTGCCTGTCATCTCTGTAAAATCCTGAAAAAATTAAACAAGCCATTGGCAATGGTGAAGTGGCATATAGAGCATGTGTCACAGTAAACCATACCCACACAGAAAACCCTTTATTTAGCAAGGACACTGACAAGGCAGACAACAGGAGTAACTGTCTTTATTCACATATTACACAGATAGGCACCAAAAGTAGACAAGAGCAAGGCCAGTGGCCAGTACAAAGTGCAGATGAGGTACATGAGATCCTGCACAGGGAAGGGGCAAACAGCAGTGAACATCCAGGCCAGTGGCCAGTCCAAGGTGCAGAGTAGGTATATGAGATCCTGCACAAGGAAGGGGCAAACAGCAGTGAACATCAAGGCCAGTGGCCAGTCCAAGGTGCAGAGTAGGTACATGAGATCCTGCACAGGGAAGGGGCAAACAGCAGTGAACATCAAGGCCGGCGGCCAGTCCAAGGTGCAGCGTAGGTACATGATATCCTGCACAGGGAAGGGGCAAACAGCAATGAACATCAAGGCCAGTGGCCAGTCCAAGGTGCATATGAGGTACATGAGATCCTGCACAGCGAAGGGGCAAACAGCAGTGAACATCAAGGCCAGTGGCCAGTACAAAGTGCAGATGAAGTACATGAGATCCTGCACAGGGAATGGGTGAGACTGTACCCTGCCATGCTCAGCAACACAGTTAGGGGGATCACAATGGGCAGTCCAGGCACTGCTGTGGGAGAGACAGGTGTGTGAGGGGGACTTCCACTCAGACCTGGCTGTCAGTCAGACTGGGAGGTGGCTGGGTGTCGGGGACTGTTGGAGGACTGGACCGGGGAGAGAGAGGCCCAGCTGAGGTAGAGGCATTAGTGGCTTTGGAAGCCGGAGGGCTGCTTGGACCGGGTGGTGTGGTGGCATGTGGAGGTGGAGTCATGCTGCCGTGAGATGCAGTGTGGGTGGGAGAATGTGGAGGGGTGCCTTTCCACTTTTTGGGGATTCTAAATGGCTTCACTGTCTTGGGAGTAGTGGTAAGTGGGACTGGCACAACAGGCACACTCTCCACCAGAGCTGCATCAGGTGCAGCCAGTGGCCCTCCCTCTAGGGACATGCTAGATCTAGCGGTACGCTTGACCTGGCCTTGCCTTTGCCCCTCCATCCCCTGTTTACCAGGTGTACCCCCTACAGTGCCCTCCTTTCCCGGCTTCACAGGGCTATGGATGGGAGTTGAGGTTGTGGGTGAATCACCATTGGAACTCATTTTATGTGTTGTCTTAGCAGGCACCAGCTTCTCAGCAGGCACAGCAACTGTCTGCTTGTCTTTGCGAGATGCTTTTGGGACAGGAGAGTCCTTGGCTGGGGATGTCTCTGAGGCATGTGAGCCTGAGGCCTGCTTCTTGGCTTTATGGCCCTGGGTGTCGCCTGAAGGGCTTTTGCATTTGCGCTCTGGGGTGGCTTTAGTTTTCTGTGGGGATGGTGTCTGCGCCCTGGACCTCTTGGGCTGCTGCTGTTGTGTGCTGCGTGTGCTGTATCTTGCCCTTGAGGTCTGTGGTGTGTGGTCACTATCGTCAGATGTAGCCACTGGCTAGGGGGCGGCCAAAGGGACTGGGGCTGGACTCTGAAATGTTTCCAGTTGAATGGCTGCCTTCACTGCGGAGGACAAAGACTGGACAGTCCGGTGTAGCTCACCCCCGTCTGAATGAATGCCCTCTATGAAAGCAACTACCTGTAACAACTTTTTGTCATGGTCTAGGAAGGCATTGAGGAGAGTTGTTTGGCCCACAGACAAGTGGTGCAAAAGGTCCACAGACTCAGCACTGATGGCAGCATGGGGTCCAGGGCAGGGGCAGCGGTGCCTGGGGGTGAAGGACACTCTTCCCTTCTTACTGGTGTGAACACGGGCAGCAACAGTGGAAGTAGGTGGGAGGGTGGGCACTGGACGCTGTGTGGTGGAAGAGGAGGCAGAGTTCCCACTCCCTCTGCCCGCCAACATAGATGTGTCACCGCTGGCGTCAGATGACGTTAAGGTTGGTGTCTCTAGCTGTGATTCCTCAAGCAGACTCCTGTCCCCCTCCGAGGCGCTGTTCACATCAGTGTCACTGTGCTAGTGTGTAGCAGTCGTGCTTGATGCCTCACCACTGGTGTCCATTCCCTCTTCTTCCGTGCCCACAGGAGATAGGAGATGCTGCAAGAGTTAGAGACGTAGGGTCAGTTCAGTGGCATCAACACAACCATCATATGCAAGCAAAGCACTAAACAAGATGATGATATCCCCATGTTGCACACCACCCTGTGCAGTAACATTGTGCAACCTCAATTAAAAACCTTGAATTTTGCGTGTCATCATTCAAACTTGGCATAAGTGAGCCATGTGATGACCACACAGCCAAATAAACTGCTGGTGGCTCCGTTTAACCAGACACACAAATCCCTCTGAGCACACCTAGGGCCCAGAGGGGGGCAAAGATGTACCTCCAAGATGTACCGCCAAACATGTTGCCACTGTCACATCTGGAGGGAGCAGAAGGGGCCAACACAGATACAGACTCCAACATAACTGACCACAATGGTCATGAGCTCATGCCATCCACCATGTCGTTTTTTGGGGCACAACTACAGTTGCACATTGGTGTCAGATGTCTAGTCCTCACAATTCTGACGTCAGGCAATGCACACATTGAGGAAAGCACACTCAGCTGACGCACACTGCCGTTCCCTTCCATGGGATGTCCCTGACTACCCCATTGCAGATGATGCCAGAAGGCCACGTCTCAGAATGCAATGTCAAGGGCCAATACTCCAATGACATGAGAAAGTACAGGTACGACAAATGCATAACAGCTGCACACAACACAGAGGCCACTTACAAGCCACTGCAGCACACTACCAACATTACAGAGGACAGAGCTGGCCCAGGCAGTGAACACATGCAGCCACTCACAACCAAAGTCACCCTTCCCAGAATTCTCAACCCCAGCTTGCTGCTGATGCTCCTTCAAACGTGCATCCAGCTCAGGCTGTGTCACAGCTAAGATGCGGGTCATTAGTGGTGGCATGCTCCTGCGCGCCAACCTGCCAGTCCGAGGGAGCAGCCCCAGCGTTATCTCTGCCATGTTTTTGCTCAGCTGGCAGATGTCATGCCACCTCTTATGACAGTGTGTGTGCCGTCAGTTGGAGACACCCAGAGCCCACACCTTGCATGCAATGGCCCTCCACACGGCCTTACGCTGGTGGACTTTGAGGTGCAGGCATGGGAGACAAGAGGGAGAAAAATCAGTGACACAGTGTTATGTACCACTATCTCTCAGTACAGGGGCAGAATACTTACTCAGCCCAACTTCACAGATATGTCTAGCAGAGACAATACTGCATCTCACATGGCACATTAGCATGGGAGAATCATACAAAAATGCATGCAGGTATGAGGGTGGACACAGTACCTGCCAATCTCATACACATGCAGGATGCAATCACAGAAAGCTATGTTTAGGCTGCCCACATCTACTATCCAGTTTGAGGGTGAGCAAGACATACATTACATTTCAATATATTTTTAGGGGCAGACTCACTTTGTCCAACACTGCGCAGCCAACAATGTCCTTGCCCTGTGATTGGCTCACTGTGTCATGGAGGTCACATTGAGGGACATGATCTTACAATCCCACACCCTTCTCACAAGGCCTGTTGTGTGCAATCTACAGGGCTGAGATGGCTCTTTGATGGAGAGTCCAGCAAACCACACACATGTTACACTCTGTACATTCAGTGATGTGTCCTTGTCAGATTGGGCAGTGACTGTGCAGGCCAGGTGGGATCACACTAAGGTCCAACGTGGGGCATCAGAAATGTCACATGCAGGGACAATTTAAGAGCAGAAACAGTGCCTACACATGCCAGTCAGTACACATGCTGGTTGAAATGGAAGGGGCTGTGCACAAAAGTACGACAATCTGCTGTGTCATAGGTGAATGACCACCAAGATTGTCACCCTCTGGTATTAAAGTCCTGATCATAGTGCTGAGCCATGGATGATGCAAATTTTGAATCAGACACAATTCCATCACTACCCTCTGGACATAAACCCTTGCTCAGGCCACAGATGAGCCTGTGAAGGACATAAGGGACCCCCACATCCATTCACACAAGCAATTACTGTCCTGACGTCTGCATTACCAACTTGCTGCATCACTGTATGGCTGACCAGACAATACATGTCCCTCCAATCTTGATGTGCAGGTAGGGAAACGTGTAAAATAGGCTACACACCCCTTGCCCCTGGAGACAGCATGCTAGGCAGTGCATGACACAACCCACACTCTCAGGCACATACTGCAGCAGATCAACGTCATGTGGGTACCCCCTGCTCTCTCACTTCCACTCTGAAACACTTACCACAACATTTGGAGCACCATATAGCCTCCCATACTGTATGAGCACCTCGTTCACCAGGACCTCCAGCTCCTCGGTGGTGAAGGGACCGGCCCGGATCTTCTCAGTCCTCGCCATCACTGGTTCCAGGATACAGGAGCAGCAGCAGTTGTTGGGGAGGGGTGTCAGGCAGCAGCCCCTGGAGACAGCAGCAGCAGCAGTTGGTGGTGAGGGGTGTCAGGCAGCAGACTCTGGAGACAGCAGCAGCAGTTGGTGGTGAGGGGTGTCAGGCAGCAGACTCTGGAGACCACAGCAGCAGCAGTTGGTGGTGAGGGGAGTCAGGCAGCAGGCTTTTGGAGCTGTGGAAATGTGAAGCTCTCTCCCACACATATATAGCCCCCTGGGGTAGTGTCAGTGGTTCTAAGCTGCTGCAATTGGTGTTCCAGGTCAGCCTTTTTCAAATGCATCCAATGACTGGCTCCGCGGTGGCGGAGCACGCCTACTGCGATTTTCAAAATTGCATTAGTCTACCGCGGTTGCAGTTCCCATTGGCTGTAAGAGCATGGGCCATGGCGGTAACACACCGCAGGGGCCAGGCGCCGCTACCGCGGTCATGCATCTTTCAATTGCTTCCAATGACCGGCCCGGCGCTGACAGAGCATGCCTACCGTGATTTTCAAAATTGCATTAGTCTACCGCGGTTCCCATTGGCTGTAAGGGCATGGGCCATGGCGGTGACACACCACAGGGGCCAGGTGGTAGCTACCGCAATATGTGTGCTATACATTGCTAAGGATGACAGTGATTTGGGTGGTGGAGCATGCCAACTGCCATTTGGCAATACTCATATCACTATCACTACCGCTAGTGTGGCTTTGGCATTGGCAGTGGCAGTGACACACCGCAGGGGCCAGGCGGTAGCTACCGCAATATAAGTGCCATGCATTGCTAAGGATGACCGTGATTTGGGTGGCAGAGCATGCCAACCGCCATTTAGCAATACTCATATCACTATCACTACCATGAGTGTGGCTTTGGCATTGGCAGTGACACACCGCAGGGGCCAGGCGGTAGCTACCGCGATATGTGTGCCATACATTGCTAAGGATGACCGTGATTTGGGTGGCGGAGCATGGCAACCGCCATTTGATCATGTGTATAAGCCTGTCACTACCACGAGTGTGGCTTTGGTGCCGGTGACATACCTCAGGGGCCAGGCAGTCGCTACCGCAATATGTGTCCCATACACTGCTAAGGATGACCGTGATTTGTGTGGCGGAGCATGCCAACCACCATTTGGCAATACTCATATCACTATCACTACAGAGAGTGTGGCTTTGGCATTGCCGGTGACACACCGCAGGGGCCAGGTGGTAGCTACCGCGATATGTGTGCCATACATTGCTAAGGATGACCGTGATTTGGGTGGCAGAGCATGCCAACCGCAATTTGACCATGTGTATATGCCTATCACTACCACAAGTGTGTCTTTGGTGGTGACACACTGCAGGGGCCAGGCGGTCGCTATCGCGATATGTGTGCCATACATTGCTAAGGATGACCGTGATTTGGGTGGTGGAGCATGCCAACCGCCATTTGACCATGTGTATATGCCTCTCACTTCCGCGAGTGTGGCTTTGGCATTGGCAGTGACACACCGCAGGGGCCAGGTGGTAGCTCCCGCGATATGGCTGCCATGCATTTGAGCCAGTGACGGTGATTTGGGTGTCATATCACCTTGACAGCACCTATGGACACGTCATGCAGTGTGTATGGCCAATGGCCCGGTCTTAACAGTGCACACATGATTCACATGTGCACACAATCACAAGCACAGGGCTGATCAATCCAAATAACAGGCACTCAACTCCTGGGTGACACATGTGTGCAGTTGACATTTCAGGGGCACACACACATCAACACTACTGACAAAGTCACCCCTTCACACTGCACACTTCTTGACCACCCAAGTGCACAAATTGAAATTTACCCATGTGACTAGGATGCACACAAAATGATCATATACCAACACTGCTGTGCACACATCAAGAAAGATCACACAGACATGATGACCCTGGCCAGCCAGCCTGCAATACTGTGGTTAGAATCCCACATGGTGCTGGCAGTGCATACAAACATGACATGTGTACAATATAGCTAACCTGACCAAAGCGTGATTATGATAACAGTAGTTCATCACAAACCAACATCATTGCACCCCCAAGCCTCAGAGTCAAGAAGAACTAAAGTGCCTGTCATCTCTGTAAAACCCTGAAAAAATTAAACAAGCCATTGGCAATGGTGAAGTGGCATATAAAGCATGTGTCACAGTAAACCATACCCACACAGAAAACCCTTTATTTAGCAAGGACACTGACAAGGCAGACAACAGGAGTAACTGTCTTTATTCACATATTACACAGATAGGCACCAAAAGTAGACAAGAGCAAGGCCAGTGGCCAGTACAAAGTGCAGATGAGGTACATGAGATCCTGCACAGGGAAGGGGCAAACAGCAGTGAACATCCAGGCCAGTGGCCAGTCCAAGGTGCAGAGTAGGTATATGAGATCCTGCACAAGGAAGGGGCAAACAGCAGTGAACATCAAGGCCAGTGGCCAGTCCAAGGTGCAGAGTAGGTACATGAGATCCTGCACAGGGAAGGGGCAAACAGCAGTGAACATCAAGGCCGGCGGCCAGTCCAAGGTGCAGCGTAGGTACATGATATCCTGCACAGGGAAGGGGCAAACAGCAATGAACATCAAGGCCAGTGGCCAGTCCAAGGTGCATATGAGGTACATGAGATCCTGCACAGCGAAGGGGCAAACAGCAGTGAACATCAAGGCCAGTGGCCAGTACAAAGTGCAGATGAAGTACATGAGATCCTGCACAGGGAATGGGTGAGACTGTACCCTGCCATGCTCAGCAACACAGTTAGGGGGATCACAATGGGCAGTCCAGGCACTGCTGTGGGAGAGACAGGTGTGTGAGGGGGACTTCCACTCAGACCTGGCTGTCAGTCAGACTGGGAGGTGGCTGGGTGTCGGGGACTGTTGGAGGACTGGACCGGGGAGAGAGAGGCCCAGCTGAGGTAGAGGCATTAGTGGCTTTGGAAGCCGGAGGGCTGCTTGGACCGGGTGGTGTGGTGGCATGTGGAGGTGGAGTCATGCTGCCGTGAGATGCAGTGTGGGTGGGAGAATGTGGAGGGGTGCCTTTCCACTTTTTGGGGATTCTAAATGGCTTCACTGTCTTGGGAGTAGTGGTAAGTGGGACTGGCACAACAGGCACACTCTCCACCAGAGCTGCATCAGGTGCAGCCAGTGGCCCTCCCTCTAGGGACATGCTAGATCTAGCGGTACGCTTGACCTGGCCTTGCCTTTGCCCCTCCATCCCCTGTTTACCAGGTGTACCCCCTACAGTGCCCTCCTTTCCCGGCTTCACAGGGCTATGGATGGGAGTTGAGGTTGTGGGTGAATCACCATTGGAACTCATTTTATGTGTAGTCTTAGCAGGCACCAGCTTCTCAGCAGGCACAGCAACTGTCTGCTTGTCTTTGCGAGATGCTTTTGGGACAGGAGAGTCCTTGGCTGGGGATGTCTCTGAGGCATGTGAGCCTGAGGCCTGCTTCTTGGCTTTATGGCCCTGGGTGTCGCCTGAAGGGCTTTTGCATTTGCGCTCTGGGGTGGCTTTAGTTTTCTGTGGGGATGGTGTCTGCGCCCTGGACCTCTTGGGCTGCTGCTGTTGTGTGCTGCGTGTGCTGTATCTTGCCCTTGAGGTCTGTGGTGTGTGGTCACTATCGTCAGATGTAGCCACTGGCTAGGGGGCGGCCAAAGGGACTGGGGCTGGACTCTGAAATGTTTCCAGTTGAATGGCTGCCTTCACTGCGGAGGACAAAGACTGGACAGTCCGGTGTAGCTCACCCCCGTCTGAATGAATGCCCTCTATGAAAGCAACTACCTGTAACAACTTTTTGTCATGGTCTAGGAAGGCATTGAGGAGAGTTGTTTGGCCCACAGACAAGTGGTGCAAAAGGTCCACAGACTCAGCACTGATGGCAGCATGGGGTCCAGGGCAGGGGCAGCGGTGCCTGGGGGTGAAGGACACTCTTCCCTTCTTACTGGTGTGAACACGGGCAGCAACAGTGGAAGTAGGTGGGAGGGTGGGCACTGGACGCTGTGTGGTGGAAGAGGAGGCAGAGTTCCCACTCCCTCTGCCCGCCAACATAGATGTGTCACCGCTGGCGTCAGATGACGTTAAGGTTGGTGTCTCTAGCTGTGATTCCTCAAGCAGACTCCTGTCCCCCTCCGAGGCGCTGTTCACATCAGTGTCACTGTGCTAGTGTGTAGCAGTCGTGCTTGATGCCTCACCACTGGTGTCCATTCCCTCTTCTTCCGTGCCCACAGGAGATGCTGCAAGAGTTAGAGACGTAGGGTCAGTTCAGTGGCATCAACACAACCATCATATGCAAGCAAAGCACTAAACAAGATGATGATATCCCCATGTTGCACACCACCCTGTGCAGTAACATTGTGCAACCTCAATTAAAAACCTTGAATTTTGCGTGTCATCATTCAAACTTGGCATAAGTGAGCCATGTGATGACCACACAGCCAAATAAACTGCTGGTGGCTCCGTTTAACCAGACACACAAATCCCTCTGAGCACACCTAGGGCCCAGAGGGGGGCAAAGATGTACCTCCAAGATGTACCTCCAAACATGTTGCCACTGTCACATCTGGAGGGAGCAGAAGGGGCCAACACAGATACAGACTCCAACATAACTGACCACAATGGTCATGAGCTCATGCCATCCACCATGTCGTTTTTTGGGGCACAACTACAGTTGCACATTGGTGTCAGATGTCTAGTCCTCACAATTCTGACGTCAGGCAATGCACACATTGAGGAAAGCACACTCAGCTGACGCACACTGCCGTTCCCTTCCATGGGATGTCCCTGACTACCCCATTGCAGATGATGCCAGAAGGCCACGTCTCAGAATGCAATGTCAAGGGCCAATACTCCAATGACATGAGAAAGTACAGGTACGACAAATGCATAACAGCTGCACACAACACAGAGGCCACTTACAAGCCACTGCAGCACACTACCAACATTACAGAGGACAGAGCTGGCCCAGGCAGTGAACACATGCAGCCACTCACAACCAAAGTCACCCTTCCCAGAATTCTCAACCCCAGCTTGCTGCTGATGCTCCTTCAAACGTGCATCCAGCTCAGGCTGTGTCACAGCTAAGATGCGGGTCATTAGTGGTGGCATGCTCCTGCGCGCCAACCTGCCAGTCCGAGGGAGCAGCCCCAGCGTTATCTCTGCCATGTTTTTGCTCAGCTGGCAGATGTCATGCCACCTCTTATGACAGTGTGTGTGCCGTCAGTTGGAGACACCCAGAGCCCACACCTTGCATGCAATGGCCCTCCACACGGCCTTACGCTGGTGGACTTTGAGGTGCAGGCATGGGAGACAAGAGGGAGAAAAATCAGTGACACAGTGTTATGTACCACTATCTCTCAGTACAGGGGCAGAATACTTACTCAGCCCAACTTCACAGATATGTCTAGCAGAGACAATACTGCATCTCACATGGCACATTAGCATGGGAGAATCATACAAAAATGCATGCAGGTATGAGGGTGGACACAGTACCTGCCAATCTCATACACATGCAGGATGCCAGCACAGAAAGCTATGTTTAGGCTGCCCACATCTACTATCCAGTTTGAGGGTGAGCAAGACATACATTACATTTCAATATATTTTTAGGGGCAGACTCACTTTGTCCAACACTGCGCAGCCAACAATGTCCTTGCCCTGTGATTGGCTCACTGTGTCATGGAGGTCACATTGAGGGACATGATCTTACAATCCCACACCCTTCTCACAAGGCCTGTTGTGTGCAATCTACAGGGCTGAGATGGCTCTTTGATGGAGAGTCCAGCAAACCACACACATGTTACACTCTGTACATTCAGTGATGTGTCCTTGTCAGATTGGGCAGTGACTGTGCAGGCCAGGTGGGATCACACTAAGGTCCAACGTGGGGCATCAGAAATGTCACATGCAGGGACAATTTAAGAGCAGAAACAGTGCCTACACATGCCAGTCAGTACACATGCTGGTTGAAATGGAAGGGGCTGTGCACAAAAGTACGACAATCTGCTGTGTCATAGGTGAATGACCACCAAGATTGTCACCCTCTGGTATTAAAGTCCTGATCATAGTGCTGAGCCATGGATGATGCAAATTTTGAATCAGACACAATTCCATCACTACCCTCTGGACATAAACCCTTGCTCAGGCCACAGATGAGCCTGTGAAGGACATAAGGGACCCCCACATCCATTCACACAAGCAATTACTGTCCTGACTTCTGCATTACCAACTTGCTGCATCACTGTATGGCTGACCAGACAATACATGTCCCTCCAATCTTGATGTGCAGGTAGGGAAACGTGTAAAATAGGCTACACACCCCTTGCCCCTGGAGACAGCATGCTAGGCAGTGCATGACACAACCCACACTCTCAGGCACATACTGCAGCAGATCAACGTCATGTGGGTACCCCCTGCTCTCTCACTTCCACTCTGAAACACTTACCACAACATTTGGAGCACCATATAGCCTCCCATACTGTATGAGCACCTCGTTCACCAGGACCTCCAGCTCCTCGGTGGTGAAGGGACCGGCCCGGATCTTCTCAGTCCTCGCCATCACTGGTTCCAGGATACAGGAGCAGCAGCAGTTGTTGGGGAGGGGTGTCAGGCAGCAGCCCCTGGAGACAGCAGCAGCAGCAGTTGGTGGTGAGGGGTGTCAGGCAGCAGACTCTGGAGACAGCAGCAGCAGTTGGTGGTGAGGGGTGTCAGGCAGCAGACTCTGGAGACCACAGCAGCAGCAGTTGGTGGTGAGGGGAGTCAGGCAGCAGGCTTTTGGAGCTGTGGAAATGTGAAGCTCTCTCCCACACATATATAGCCCCCTGGGGTAGTGTCAGTGGTTCTAAGCTGCTGCAATTGGTGTTCCAGGTCAGCCTTTTTCAAATGCATCCAATGACTGGCTCCGCGGTGGCGGAGCACGCCTACTGCGATTTTCAAAATTGCATTAGTCTACCGCGGTTGCAGTTCCCATTGGCTGTAAGAGCATGGGCCATGGCGGTAACACACCGCAGGGGCCAGGCGCCGCTACCGCGGTCATGCATCTTTCAATTGCTTCCAATGACCGGCCCGGCGCTGACAGAGCATGCCTACCGTGATTTTCAAAATTGCATTAGTCTACCGCGGTTCCCATTGGCTGTAAGGGCATGGGCCATGGCGGTGACACACCACAGGGGCCAGGTGGTAGCTACCGCAATATGTGTGCTATACATTGCTAAGGATGACAGTGATTTGGGTGGTGGAGCATGCCAACTGCCATTTGGCAATACTCATATCACTATCACTACCGCTAGTGTGGCTTTGGCATTGGCAGTGGCAGTGACACACCGCAAGGGCCAGGCGGTAGCTACCGCAATATAAGTGCCATGCATTGCTAAGGATGACCGTGATTTGGGTGGCAGAGCATGCCAACCGCCATTTAGCAATACTCATATCACTATCACTACCATGAGTGTGGCTTTGGCATTGGCAGTGACACACCGCAGGGGCCAGGCGGTAGCTACCGCGATATGTGTGCCATACATTGCTAAGGATGACCGTGATTTGGGTGGCGGAGCATGGCAACCGCCATTTGATCATGTGTATAAGCCTGTCACTACCACGAGTGTGGCTTTGGTGCCGGTGACATACCTCAGGGGCCAGGCAGTCGCTACCGCAATATGTGTCCCATACACTGCTAAGGATGACCGTGATTTGTGTGGCGGAGCATGCCAACCACCATTTGGCAATACTCATATCACTATCACTACAGAGAGTGTGGCTTTGGCATTGCCGGTGACACACCGCAGGGGCCAGGTGGTAGCTACCGCGATATGTGTGCCATACATTGCTAAGGATGACCGTGATTTGGGTGGCAGAGCATGCCAACCGCAATTTGACCATGTGTATATGCCTATCACTACCACAAGTGTGTCTTTGGTGGTGACACACTGCAGGGGCCAGGCGGTCGCTATCGCGATATGTGTGCCATACATTGCTAAGGATGACCGTGATTTGGGTGGTGGAGCATGCCAACCGCCATTTGACCATGTGTATATGCCTCTCACTTCCGCGAGTGTGGCTTTGGCATTGGCAGTGACACACCGCAGGGGCCAGGTGGTAGCTCCCGCGATATGGCTGCCATGCATTTGAGCCAGTGACGGTGATTTGGGTGTCATATCACCTTGACAGCACCTATGGACACGTCATGCAGTGTGTATGGCCAATGGCCCGGTCTTAACAGTGCACACATGATTCATGGCACAAGATTGTGCACTCAATGCCAATGTAACCTTTACCCCACTGCTGACTACACATGCCATGTTGTTGTATATGTTTAGAAACGTTGGCATGTACTCCCTCACATGTCACCTGTGATTTTGCTGGGTACGTACACAGAACAGTGTTGTGATGGACTCTCCAATGGGTACACATGCCAATGTGGGAAAGTGCTGAGCAAATCACAGTGATGAATGTCTGTCTTCACAATGTGCAGATTTGACTGTCTACTTTTCTTGGCTCATGCACATACTTGTCAATAAACACACAGTCTTGGGTCATTGCGTGGTTGATGTGTACCCTGTGTGACTTACGCAAGAAGGTGTGGCAGGTACAGCAGCTAGTTAGGAGACAGTAGAGCGGCAGTTTCACACATATGCTGTTGGTACTACTCTCAGGGCTGCCCATCCAAGATGTGGCCATATCCCTTTGTGCATTCACATATTTGGATATTGTTTGTGATGTGCTAGCTGTGTGAAAAGTGGACAGGTGTATGGATGGTTTAGCTAAGGGTGTCCCTACATGTAAGTTGTGCCGTAAGATGAACTGTGATGCTAGTCATTGTTTGCGTTGTGTCTGTCAAAATGTAAGATATTTGACACATCTCCTGGTGGATTGCTTTGACATGTGTCCGCTTTCATCTCACCTAGGAGGAGACCAAATGTACATCGTCCCTTCACAGTGCTGGCAGACATTGAGGATGAGGAGGTCATACGTAAATTCCGCCTGGATCGAAACTCCCTCCAAGACCTATGTGCTCTGTTGGAGCCCCACCTGCAGCCTCGTAGGACATATCCGGGTGCTTTCACACCAACATCTAAGGTGATGGCTGCCCTGCATTTTTTTGCTTCTGGATCTTTCCAGTACATGGTGTCCAGCGCAGGTTGGATGTCGCAACCTATGTTCAGCATGGTGCTACGTGATGTCCTGTCCGCTATGATGATTTACAAGGACAGATATATCCATTTCCCCAGGAGGCATGAGTTGGCGGCTGTGAAGGGAGATTCTTATGCCCTTGAGCACATCCCCAATGTTGTTGGTGCCATTGACTGCACACATGTTGGCCTGGTTCCACCACAGGCACATGAGTTCATCTACAGGAATAGGAAGCATTTCTATTCCATCAATATGCAAGTGGTGTGCCAAGTGGATATGATCATCTCACACGTCTGTGCCAAATTCCCAGGCTCGGCCCATGGCTCATACATCATGCGTAACAGCATTGTGCCACGACTGATGGATAATCTGCTTCCGGAGCATGCATGGAAAGTGGGTGAGTACGAAGAGTCCGGTAGCGTGCTGTGTGTGTGACACGCTGTCCTCTGCCATAGTTACATTACGAAATTGCTCTGTGTATCTCACACCTAGGTGATTCAGCATATCCCAACCGTCCTTGGTTGCTGAGCCCACTGCAGAATTCCAGGACACCAGCTGAAGTCCACTACAATGATGCCCATGGGAGGACACGTTGTGTGGTGGAGCATACTTTCGGTCTCCTGAAGTCACGTTTCCGTTGCCTGGACAAGACCGGAGGTGCACTGATGTACTCGCCCAAGAAGGTGTATCAGATTGTAGTTGCATGCTGCATGCTCCACAACCTGGCCTTGCACAAGGAGATCCCCCTGCTCATGGATGCTGATAAGCAGCCAAGGCCCCCGCCTGCAAACCAACCCATGTCCAGTGACGAGGATAGTGGAGAGGAGGAAGGTGTCGACCTGCGTCAATAGCTCATAAACCGCTACTTCACTTGAATGTGAGTGACAATGTACAACTGAGCCATTGTCTGCTGATGTCGTTGTTGTTGGCAAGGTTGGGGGAGAGGAGTTGGCCTAACGGCTAGGGCGCTCGACCTCGGACCTGGGGAACTGGGTTCGAGTCTCGGTAATGACGCTGAACATCCTGTGATTCTGGGCAAATCACTTAATCTCCCCGTGCCTAACAAAAAAGTGAATGTGTGTCCTCATGTAACGTAACTGGTTCTATGTAAAGCGCTCTGATACCTGATTGGATTCGGGTCAAGTTCGCGCTATATAAAACTCTGCAAAAAAAGGTGTATGTGAGCTTTGTGACTGCAGCCTGTTGTTGACTCAGTGCTAGCTGACAATGTTTCTGGGACAGGGTAGTTTGGCAAATCTCCAGGATGTTTATGTCTGTACTGTTGCTCATTGTAATGTGTGCAGATTGGAGTACCTTGATGACAAGTGTTGCGTGATGGCTGTGGTGCCAACACCTGACTAGTGAATATTGTTCTGTTGTGTTTTCCTAGGTCCCTTCAGCCTCTCCTTGCTTACATACATTCCATACTCCAAGTACATTGTAATCATGGTAAAGACTGCACATCCTGGAATAAACACGGAGCAGACACAATGAAATATGTGTGTAAGGAGTGTTTATTTACAATGGGGACATGTGAAAGGGGGTGATTAGTGAAGCAGTGAGTTGTCAGTGATGGTACATGAGACAATCGAGTAGTCACCACATTGATGTGGTGACCCAGTCCAACAGACGGATGCCATTCACAAGGCAGTGTGGGGAAGGACAGTCCAAAAATTCAATGCAGTAGTGAAGAGTTTTGCCATCATGGCTGGCTCTGTGACTGGCATTTGGCAGGTGCTTTGCCACGGGATCCTCCCTGGGATTTCTTGGGACGGCCCCTTGATCATTTGGCAGGGGGGCCTCTGCTGCGGGCCAGTGGGGTCTGAGGACTCCCCCCTCTCTGTGGCTGGAGGATGGTGAACTGTCATCCTGCAGGCCACCAGAGGGAGGTGGACGCTTTGGTTGTGGCACAGGCTTGTCACTCGGTACGGTCACTAGCTGGCCCAAGAGGTCCTCTATTTGGCCCATGCGGGTGTCCATGGAACTCATCAGCAGAAGGAGCTCACGTGAATCTTCCTCAGCCCAGCCCGTTCATCCCTGGGCCCGTTCATAGGCCCCAAGGACTCTGTTGATGTTGTCCAGGACTTTGGTTCCAGTGTCCGGTTGTCTGTGACTGACCCTTGCCCTCCCACATGCCCTGCTGCCACAGACCTGTTGCCTCACCACTGTTGGCACCCGCATCCTCTCCCTGCCATCCTCAGTTGTTGGTGTGGGGTGATCATCCTCTGGGGCAGGGAGAGTGTTGCAGGCAGCACTGGTGGTGGTGGTAGAGGCCGCACAGGCCGTTACATCAGGTTCTGCGTAGATGTAGGTGTTGCTGAATGTGTGGTGGGAGGATAATGGGGTCCTGGGACCTGTTGCACCCTGGCACACCAGATGGGCCAGCTTCAAGCTCCGCGTCCGAAGGATCCAGGGAGTCCTCATCCAAGAGTCCATGTTCCCGGGGGAGGGACTGGCTCTGCAGGTTGCTGTTGTCGTCCTATGGAGTCAGTTCTTGGTCATCTGTGGGACAGAGGGGAAATGGTCATTGAAGTGCATCCCTCAAGCTTGGTGTTAGATGTATCTTATTCACAGGTTATACACCACACAGTTTACTAGTTATCACATTGTTTGTCTGCACACTACTGTGCATCCTGACATGATGTGGAGGTACATGCATTACTTGTCCATGGTGTGACATGTCAATATATACCATGCGCCACATGCATTTTTTTTTATTACAAGGACATGTTGTCATCTGACGACTAGCACCACAATGACTTTATGTGAGGCATCTTTGTTGCTTACTCTGCCTGGCAGACATTTCATCTGAGCATGAACTAGCCATTGTTATCTCATGCATACCTTTGTCATGTCATGTGCAAATCTCAATTTGTACTACATACCATGCTTGCTTTGTTTTCATATGGTCCTTGATGCTCTGCCCACATGGCACATACACATGGCATTCAGTGCTGTGCATGATTGTGCACAGACTTTATTCAACATGTGAATTAGTGAGTCACACTTTGGATGCTGTGACAATCGCTTAGCTGTCTGCACACTGTAAGTGGCAATTGGATCTGTGTGAATTTTTGTGGGATGTGAGTGTCAAGGCCGGTGCTCTTCTGAATCGCTCGGGAGCAGAACGTCGCTGTTCCCAATGCCCCTTCCCAGCTTTCTGGACCACACGTCTTAGATACGAGTTGGCCCAAGAAACCCAAGGGCGGGAAAGGGGAATGGGACAGAGAAGAGACTGTCACTACGTCTTTTTCTTTCTTGAGTGTTGTCGCTCTTTCTATCTTCCTTGCGGTGACAGTAGTGTGTATACTGTAAAAGAAGTAATCACATTAGTAAGTACCCTAATCTTACACTCTACTCTATCTATGCTCAGAGTGATCTTTCCTCTCTAATACCCACCCTGTCTTTAGTGACCAATGCTCCTCTTCTGTTGTGGGGGGGGTGGTGTTGTCTTGGTGTGAAGTTTACTGCAATGACAAAAATCCTTTCTTTTAGAGTTGTCTTACTCTCTCCACTTATCTCATTGTTCCTTATTTATTTTCCCTCCTATAGGTTCTCTTACCCAAGATACCACTGAAGGTGCCTCAACTGGATTCTGGATTGGTGAGTACTTCTCCTTAGACTTCTTGAGTAACTGCTATCTTAGTTTTCCTTTCCTTGGGTGTCTACTTAGTCGATACTCTGTACTTCCGTAATCTTCCTAATACGGAGATTCTGTGGTGTACCCCTAACTAGCTACACTCGGGTATGCTCTCCTCACAAGGACTTGGTTCTGTGTACTGTCCTGTTTCTTACGCTCCACTCTGAGGTAAGCAGTCTGTGCTATTTGCGAACTCTCTCCACTGTGATACTGTAATCCAGGCTCACTTCTCTGACAGGAACTACTGGAATTTCTCCTGTGACGCTATAAATAATTATTAATGCTGAACATTCTCCTCATGAAATATTGCTCTGGTTGTTGTTACGTATTGTGCCCTGAACAGTGATTCAAAAAGGGAAGGAGGAGAGCTTGCGTTTGCTTTTCCTTCTCTCGCAAGTTTTTTGAGGAAATACTCTCCACAAATATTCCGCGCCAAACAACGGAACAGGCTTACTGTATTTTCTGGAACCTGAAACTCGACTTTTTCTACAACTAGACGAATATCTCTCCTCACAAGCGCACGGCACACAACGGGTGACCTTCTCTCCTCATAACTCTGGTGAAGTGCGCCTCTCCACCGGACTGACACCTGGATGTTACTGATTACTATGGAACGCTAGAGCGCTAACCTGTTGCTCAAGCGTTCCAACTGCAGCGGCCATCTTAGATTCTGGTCTTACTTTATTTCGCTTAAGGTTCGCTGTCAAGTATGGTCTGCAGGTCCTGACAGTACCCCCTCTCAAAGAACGTCCTCCCGCTCTGGACTTATTAGGAAATCTCTTGTGAAATTCCCTAATTAATCTAGGAGCATGAATGTTTG
Organism: Triturus cristatus; assembly: GCF_964204655.1. Classification (NCBI taxonomy): domain Eukaryota; kingdom Metazoa; phylum Chordata; class Amphibia; order Caudata; family Salamandridae; genus Triturus; species Triturus cristatus. The sequence goes on along the minus strand of NC_140587.1, from coordinate 707,266,368 downwards.
AAGAAACTTCCCAAGCTCTTTCTTCGGGCCCATAACCTTTCCAATCCAACAAATAGTATGTCTGTCCATTTCGTATCTTGGAGTCTAAGACTCGCTGTACCTCAAATTCTTCCCCTAATTCTGTCTTAATTGGTTTTGGGGGTATTTTAACTCGTAGATCTCTTGACACCTTTTTCAATAAAGAGACATGAAACACCGGATGCACACGCAATCCTGTGGGCAACTTCAACTGATAATTTACGGCACTTAGTTTTTTCTCAATCTCATATGGCCCTACAAATCTTGGTTGAAACTTTCTAACTCCCTTAAGTCTAAGGTTCTTAGTGTTTAACCACACCTTATCTCCAACTAGTAAGTCTGGTTCCTTCCTTCTTTTTTTATCTGAATAAAACTTGTAAGTCGCCTTTGCCTTGGTTAAATTGTCTGTGGCTATTGAGTGCACTCTTGTCATGTGATCAACTAAATTAGTCACTGCTGGAACATCTACCTCTTGAAAATCTACAGATTGATGGGGATGTCTTCCTGTGTTTAAATAAAAAGGGGAATAACCTGTGGACATGTTTTTTGCATTATTGTGGGCAAATTCTGCTGCCCACAGATAATCCGGCCAATCTCCTTCCTGTTCTAATAAACATGATCTTAAGTACTGCTCTAACTCTTGATTTGTGCGCTCTGTTTGGCCATCTGTCTCTGGGTGATAACTGGTCGTGTACCTGAGGTCAATACCTAGTTTCTTGGTAAAAGCCTTCCAAAAATGGGATAAGAATTGGGACCCCCTGTCTGATATTAAAACCTTGGGTACTCCATGGGCTCGAACTTTGTGTTGACTAAAGGCATGCGCCAAGATTGCTGCTGTGGGAACTCCTTTCAAAGGTACAAAATGCGCCATTTTAGTAAATGCATCTACACACACCAAAATTGTATCATAACCCTTACTGGATGGTAAATCTACTATTAAGTCTAAGGTTATAGTGTGCCAATGGTGTGGTGGCGTAGGCAAAGGCTGTAGTAGCCCCTGCGGGGCTTGTCTTTCCGGCTTTCCCCTAGCGCAAATGTCACAAGTGGCTACATATTGTCGTACATCCTTTGCCAAACTGGGCCACCAAAAACATCGCCTCACTAGATCTTCGGTCTTTGTTATTCCCTTATGGCCTGCCAAAAGATCATCGTGACTTTCTTTCAAGGCCTTTTGCTGCATTTCTGCTGTCTGCAAGTAAAGGACTCCATGATGATACAGTAAACCTTCCCGAATCTCTCGTCCAGAATCTTCTCTCACCCATTCTTCCAATTCTTCTTCTGACACGGAAAACTGCTTCTTCCTTTCCAGCGATTCTCGCAAAACTGCTCCAATTACCTTTTCTGAAGGGATGATGGTCTGGACCTTAATCTCCTCCATAACTTCTTCTGTCCCTCTCCTAGATAAAGCATCCGCCTTACCATTTTGTGCACCAGGACGGTAAGTAATTATGAAGTCATGGTCCGCAAAATATAATGACCATCTTAACTGTCTCGGTGTTAAGGTTCTTGCAGACTTCAGGAATTTCAAATTTCGATGATCTGTGTAAACTGTTACCACATGTCTGGCCCCCATTAGGTAGTGTCTCCAGTCCTTGAAGGCATCCTTAATTGCTAACAACTCTTTCTCTGTGATGGTATAGTTAACTTCCGGTGCAGTTAACTTCCTAGAGCGATAGGCCACCGGGTGCAGTTGTCCAGTTGACTTGTGTCTTTGCGATAGCACTCCTCCTAAGGCCCAATTGGAGGCATCCGTTTCTACAAAAAATGGCTCAGATGGATCTGGATGCAAAAGAATCGGGCGGAAGTAAAATCCTTTTTTAACTGCTGAAATGACTCTTCTGCTTCCTCAGACCACTCAAATTTGACGCCTTTCCTTAGTAGCCTTGTCATTGGAATTAGTTTCTGCGAGAAATTTTGAATAAACCTCCTATAAAAATTAGCAAATCCGATGAAACTTTGGATTTCCTTCACGGATTTCGGAGATTCCCACTCCAGAACTGCCTTGATTTTGCTTTCATCCATAGTCACACCACTGGGGGCGAGCACAAAACCCAAGAATTCCACGGATGTTACACTAAAGGCACACTTTTCCAATTTGACATAAAGACTGTGCTCTCGCAATTTCTGCAACACCTTCTTGACATGCTCTTCATGTTCTTCCTCATTGTTCGAGTAAATTAGTATGTCGTCTATATATACCAATGCATTCTGATCGATAAACTCCTTCAAGATGTCATTGATGAAGTGCTGGAAGGCTGCTGGGGCATTACATAGGCCATACGGCATCACTTGATATTCAAAAAGGCCATGTTTTGTCCTAAATGCCGTCTTCCATTCATCTCCTTCCCGAATTCGGACCAGATGGTAGGCCCCTCTCAAGTCCAGTTTGGTATAGATTTTGGCTTCCTTCACCTGGTCCAATAATACAGAGATCAAGGGCAAGGGATACCGGTTCTTAATGGTTATTCTATTTATTGCCCTGTAGTCAATGCAGGTTCTCAATTCTCCACTCTTCTTTGGAATACAAAAAAGTGGCGAGGAGACGGGGGACTGTGACGGTCTTATAAATCCGTTCTCCAGATATTTGTGCAGATACTCCTTCAGGTGCTCATCCTCTCTCTCTGTCAGAGCATAGATTCTACTACATGGGAGATTGGATCCCGGTTCCAATTCTATTTTGCAATCAAAGTCTCGATGCGGAGGAAGCCTTTCCGCTTCTACTTCACTAAAAAAATCTAAGTACTCTGCATATTTTTCAGGTAGTTCTGTGGTACTGATTACACAGATCGTGGATCCTCCTTCGCTTAAAAGATGGGCCTGCATCTTTTCTAGACTTCTGTGACCTTCCAAATAACAGTGTTCCTTACAATAATCTGAGTTCAAGGTCACAGTACGGGCTCCCCAATCTATCGTAGGGTTATGTTCGGTGAGCCATGGCAACCCCAAAATTAATTGGAACTGGGGAGCATCAATCAAATTAAATTGGAGATCTTCTCGATGACCTTCTTCGGATTCCAGCTCCACTATTTCGGGATGACTCACAATGGGTCCAGATGAAAGATTTGTTCCGTCTACTGCTCGAACTGCCTCACTTCTTTCCTTCTTGATTGCCTTTAACCCAATTTTTTCGGCGAATTTTAGATCACAGAAATTGCCTGTTGCTCCCGAATCTAACATTACTGTGACTCGCCTTAATATTTGTTCCCTGTATCGCAGCGTCATCATTAAAGTCAAATGCGGAGCCGCAGACTGCAAGGTATTCGCCAGGGTATGAGCATCTGGAGCTGTTTCTGCATCAGCAACCACCAGTCCAACTCCACTTACTGGTGGTGCAAGGCGTTTCCCGACGGCTTCTGCTTGAGCTTTTTCTGGCAATCCCGAACAAAATGCCCAGTTCCTCCACAATATAGGCATTGCTTGTTCAACCTCCTTTTTTCTTTCTCCTCTTTGGAAAGCGGACCTCGAATTGTCCCAATCTGCATGGGTTCACCCCCACGGGCTAAGTCGCCTTCCTTGCTGCCTTCAGTTCTCACTCGATCAAACCGAGCCACACTTGGACGATAATCTCGCTTCCTTTCTCCTCTTCTCTCTCCTTGACGGAAGTCAATCTCTAAGACTAGATTGATCAGTGCTGATATCTCCGTGGGTCGATTGGGTACTTGTGCTAATGCATCCTTCAACTCATCCTTTAAGCCTCGATAAAACACAGCTGCTCTTTTGTTCTCTGGCCATTCGGTTTCTACCACTAACTTATTGAACTGAGCCAAGTAAGCTACTAAATCTCTGCTCCCCTGTTTTATTTCCAATAATTCATTGTCTGTGGCCTGGGAGACTCTTCTTCTGTCGAAGATGCGAAGGAATTCCTTCTTGAATTCATCCAAATGATATAATAATTGAGCGTTACTGGTGACCAGGGGCATAGACCACGACGCCGCATCTCCACTTAAGTACGACAATATGAATGCCACTCTAGACTGCGCATCAGGGAATAAGGCCGGACGACACATAAAATGTAGTGTGCATTGGGTTAAAAACACCTGTGCCTTTTGTGGATCACCACTAAAACGCTCTGGGGGCGCCAAAGGAATTACAGGTGACAAGGAATGAATTACTTGTGTCGTTATTTTAGGCTGAGTGACTGAAGGCTCACTAGAAGTTCCTTCTGGATTAACTGGATACCTAAAACTTGAATCAGAGACTATGGTACTCATTTTTACGTTTAAATCTGTGGTTTCCTTTCTCAGTTCCCTATTCTCCTCTCTAACAGAAATTAATTCTCTTTGGATTCCTTCTAAAACTTCTCCTAATTTCTTCAAATCCAATCCTTCAGCCATTCTGCTCAAGAGCGAACAAAACACGTGGGCACTTCACTCTGTCAAGGCCGGTGCTCTTCTGAATCGCTCGGGAGCAGAACGTCGCTGTTCCCAATGCCCCTTCCCAGCTTTCTGGACCACACGTCTTAGATACGAGTTGGCCCAAGAAACCCAAGGGGGGAAAGGGGAATGGGACAGAGAAGAGACAGTCACTACATCTTTTTCTTTCTTGAGTGTTGTCGCTCTTTCTATCTTCCTTGCGGTGACAGTAGTGTGTATACTGTAAAAGAAGTAATCACATTAGTAAGTACCCTAATCTTACACTCTACTCTATCTATGCTCAGAGTGATCTTTCCTCTCTAATACCCACCCTGTCTTTAGTGACCAATGCTCCTCTTCTGTTGTGGGGAGGGTGGTGTTGTCTTGGTGTGAAGTTTACTGCAATGACAAAAGTCCTTTCTTTTAGAGTTGTCTTACTCTCTCTACTTATCTCATTGTTCCTTATTTCTTTTCCCTCCTATAGGTTCTCTTACCCAAGATACCACTGAAGGTGCCTCAACTGGATTCTGGATTGGTGAGTACTTCTCCTTACACTTCTTGAGTAACTGCTATCTTAGTTTTCCTTTCCTTGGGTGTCTACTTAGTCGATACACTGTACTTCCGTAATCTTCCTGATACGGAGATTCTGTGGGGTACCCCTAACTAGCTACACTCGGGTATGCTCTCCTCACAAGGACTTGGTTCTGTGTACTGTTCTGTTTCTTACGCTCTACTCTGAGGTAAGCAGTCTGTGCTATTTGCGAACTCTCTCCACTCTGATACTGTAATCCAGGCTCACTTCTCTGACAGGAACTACTGGAATTTCTCCTGTGACGCTATAAATAATTATTAACGCTGAACATTCTCCTCATGAAATATTGCTCTGGTTGTTGTTACGTATTGTGCACTGAACAGTGATTCAAAAAGGGAAGGAGGAGAGCTTGCGTTTGCTTTTCCTTCTCTCGCAAGTTTTTTGAGGAAATACTCTCCACAAATATTCCGCGCCGAACAACGGAACAGTCTTACTGTATTTTCTGGAACCTGGAACTCGACTTTTTCTACAACTAGACAAATATCTCTCCTCACAAGCGCACGGCACACAACGGGTGACCTTCTCTCCTCATAACTCCGGTGAAGTGCGCCTCTCCACCGGACTGACACCTGGATCTTACTGATTACTATGGATTGCTAGAGCGCTAACCTGTTGCTCAAGCGTTCCAACTGCAGCAGCCATCTTAGATTCTGGTCTTACTTTATTTCGCTTAAGGTTCGCTGTCAAGTATGGTCTGCAGGTCCTGACAGTGAGTGCTGGTGTTGTCATATGGCACCATGTTTTTTTAGAGGAATGAATGGCTGGGTGCATGCATGTCTACTTACCTGTTCTGTTGTCACATTTAGGTTGAATTTGTGACACATCTCTCTGTGTGTGTGGTGGAGGGCTCCATCCTGCTCAGGGGTGGGACAAGTGAGCAGGAGATGGCTACCTACCTGTTAGCTTGAAGTGTACAATGCAATTGCTGACACATGCATCTGGGTGGGAGGGAGTTCTCCATCTGGATGAGCTGGGGAACAGGGGGGCATGGTGGAAGTAGTAGTGCATGCCTCCTACCCACAAACAGTACAGTCTTGGAAAATGGCTACCTACCTGTTAGTTTGATGTGTACAATGCAATGGCTGACACATGCATCTGGAAGGGAGGGAGTGTTCAATCTTGATGAGCTGGAGAACAAGGGGGCATGGTGGGAGTAGTAGTGTAGGCCTCCCACCCGCAAACAGTACAGCCTTGGAAAATGGCTGCTTACCTGTTAGTTTTAAGAGTTCAATGCAATGGCTGACACATGCATCTAGGTGGGAGGGAGTGCTCTATCTTAATGAGCTGGGGAACAAGAGGGCATGGTGGGAGTAGTAGTGCAGGCCTCCCACCCACAAACAGTGCAGCCTTGGAAAATGGCTACCTACCTGTAAGTTTGGTTGGTGTACTATGATGGCTGCCACATGCTTCATGGTGGGGGGTGAGTACCGCATCCTGCTCAGGGATGTGAAGGGTTGCCTAGTGTGAGTTGTTGTGCAGGCCTCCCACCCTCAAACAGCCCTCTCTGGGAAGATGTCTACCTACCTGTTAGCTGGGGGTGAACCATACCATGGCTGCTAACTGCTTGTGGGTGGGTGTGGAGTGCTACATCCTTCTCAGGGGTGGGACAGGGGCCTGGTTGGAGTTGTTGTGCAGGCCTCCCACCCTCAAAACAGCCTTCTCTGAGAAGCTGGATACCTACCTGTTAGGTAAGGTTGAACCATACAATGGCTGTCAACTGCGTCTGGGTGGGTGTGGAGTGCGACATCCTGCACAGGGGTGGGACAGGGGGCCTGGTGGGAGTTGTTGTGCAAGCTTCCTACCCCCAAACACCCTCCCTGGGAAGATGGCTACCTACCTGTTAGGTGAGGTTGAACCATACAATGGCTGCCAACTGCTTCTGGGTGGGTGTGGAGTGCTACATCCTGCTCAGGGGTGGGACAGGGGGCCTGGTGGGAGTTTTTGTGCAGGCCTCCCACCCCTATCTACCTGTTAGGTGAGGGTGAACCATACAATGGCTGCCAACTGCTTCAGGGTGGGTGTGGAGGGCTACATACTGCTCTGGGGTGGGACAGGCGGCCTGTTGGAGTTATTGTGCAGGCCTCCCACCCCATATAGCCCTCCCTGGGAAGATGGCTACCTACCTGCTAGGTGAAGGTGAACCATACAATTGCTGCCAACTGCTTCTGGGTGGGTGTGGAGTGCTAAATCCTGCTCAGGGGTGGGGCAGGTGGCCTGGTGTGAGTTGTTGTGCAGGCCTCCCACCCCCAAACAGCCCTCCCTGTGAAGATGGCTACCTACCTGTCAGATGAGGATGAACCATACAATGGCTGCCAACTGCTTCTGGGTGGGTGTGGAGTGCTACATCCTGCTCAGGGGTGGGATGGGGGGGCTGGTGGGAGTTATAGTGCTGGTTGCCTGGACACATACAAACCTGTAAATGTTGGCTACCTTTGGATGATTCAGATAGAGTGAATGTTCCATCTGTGAGACCTGTGCTGGGTATTGTGGTGCATATGAATGGACTTGGGCCTAGAAGGTGTCTCTTTGTAGTTGTGCAAGACAGTAAAGGCAATGTAATGGTATACATTTGTTTTTACTTACCAGCTCACTCACCCGGCTATTCCTGTGAGACTCTCTGGATGCAGTATGGCAAGCACCTTCTCCTCCCATGCAGTGAATGTTCTTGGTGGAATGGGAAGGCCACCGCCTGTCCTTTGAGCCAGCTCATGGTTCTTGTTCCTCTTCTTTTTCACAACACTCTTTGGGTCATGTCACCGCTTCATGATTTCCTATTTGTTGCACGGGGTGGTCCCTACTGCATTGACCTTGTCAATTATCCTTACCCACATTTGAGTTCTGGTGGCTAATGGTGTCTGTTGGACCAGGTTACCAAACAATTGTGGTTCTACTCTGATTATCTCATCTACGATAACTGAAAACTCTCTCTCTCTGAATTTGGGCATTTTCTGTGGTGCCATTGTGTGTGATGTGCTAATGTTTTGGGGTGCAGTTGTGAGGGTGGTGAGGGTGGTGTAGGTGGTGTGTGTGTGTATGTTGTTGTGCTGGTATGATGTGTGCAGGCTTGCCTCTCCTTTGTCCTCTGGTGTTGAGCCCCTCAGTTGTGGAGTATTGCAAAGGATTCTGGTCAGGGAAGGGGCTGGTTTTATGCTCAGCTATGTGAGTGTGTCAAGATGGAGTATTGCTGTCGGGTGTGTTGTGTGGGTTGTCCTGGGAATGATACTTTTTGAATTTGCCATTGGTGTGTGTCTTTGGGATGTGTTAGGTGATTTTGGGGGTAGGGCTAGTTTGCTCTGTGCACTTGGTGGCATTGTTGTGATTTTTTTTTTGTTGACCGCCATTTGTTTTCATGGAGCGTCCGCAGGGATGGCTATGCTACAGCCATTCCGCCGGATCTCCCACTTATTACTGTTTGCGACTGCGGTGGTTGGAAACAGCGGAACATACCGCGGTCACATCGGGGATATCCTAATTTTCCGTGCAGTCTCTCCGCTGTCCTGGCGGCGTTTTGGTGTGTTTCCGCCACGGATCCGACCGCCGTGGATGGATTTTCACCTTCTTCGCCCGCTATGGGAGGTCTTTGGTGGCCTCGTTCTGCCGCTGTCGGATTTGTTGGGTGGTTGATCCTAATAGGACCGCCGGTTTTGCTGCGGCACTGGCAGATGGTTGATTTCCGCTACCATGGCGATCGGGGTGATTTTCCGACCGCCATCCTAATGGACCCCTTATTTCTGTATTTGGTTGTTAAACTGGTATTAATGAGGCTAAATCTGTATTTCCATGTGTAAAAATTAAAAATAATTAAGAAATACTAATAAAAACAAAATGTGCCTCATTATGCCATATCATTTGCCTATTCCTGATGCTAATACAGCTAACACTGCCACATCATTTGGTGCTTCCCTGCTGCATAATTCCAATGGCTCGACCTATTGCTGTTATCATTGGTTGTCAGAGGGGGTAAACAACACCAAAACCCTTGCCTACCAAGGTGATCTATGAGATTCCATATGACAAATATCCTATCTGTATGCTTTAATTCAGAGTAATAAGAATAACATTCCTAAATGACTATTGAATTTACCATGTATGTTTATGATCAATATGACAGGCCTACTGCCTTTATCATAACTTTTCATCATTTCAATCAGGCTAATATAGCCTTTATCATTGGCATGTCAACAGAACCAACTCATCACTGCTGTAATGATCGTAAGCTTTCTACACGCCAATCATCTAGCATACAGTCATAAAAGTACAAGTGTAAACAAAATTACATTTGTCAAAGCAAAATACTATTCCTGCAAACAGAGCCTAAAACGGATCATTGTAGTGCATATCTTCTATCCCCATGCTTTGTTTGGGTGAATTACCAACTCCTAAACCCTTGTCTAGTACAGTAATCTGTGAAATTTCACATAACAAATGCTTGCCTCCAGGCTTTAGCACAGTGAAAAAACAATACATCCTCAAAACCTGTTGCATTTAATGCATGCTTTTCACAATAAGTAAGTCAGGCTATCTGACTTTGTTTTACCGTTTCATAATAAACAAATCAAATCCATAAAATCTGGAATGGCTTTTCTCAATGAACCTCTGAAGCCTTTACCCTTTATCATTAGTTTTACGCCGTAACCAGCACTGGCATAATCAAGTGCACAGAAACTGGCAACCATTATGCATAGTCAGGGCCGATGGAATTATGCGATTGTGTGGCCGCTACAATCTTTACATAATTATAGATTAGCTACAGTTGCCACATAATTCATCACCTGCTGCACCATCTGCAGATTTTCACAAACAAAATTAGTTTCTAGCTAATCTGTTCAAAGGTTACTGAAAACATAGCAACATGTGTTACTGCACAGTGAAAGACTGTTTGGAAAGGTTCACTGGGTGATTACTGCTATGTGTGGGTGTTAAATGTAGATCAATGTCCCGACAGCTTTAACAAGTGTAAAATTGACAAAAAATGAATTAATACTAATAAAAAAATGTGGAGCAGTTTGCCATTTCTTGCCACATCATTTACTCAACCCTGCAGCATAATTTGGACCTGCCATGCCGCATAATTTCAGTGGCCCTGTGCATAGTTATAAAATTAAAAATATGTAGAAAAATACACTTGCCGAACAATAAACAACCCCTCTCAATAGTGCTTATCTAGGGCCATCACAATGAAAACCCCAAGGCTTTGTCAGACTAGGAGGCCAACTCCAAAACCCTTGCCTCCTGCGGTAATCTGTGAATTTATATGTACCAAAATACATGTCTATTGCCTGTCACACAATGTGATAGCAACCAACCAACTGGCTTTAACAAATGTTTTTGACAATTAACTAGATCAACTGCCTTTGTCATAACAGTTCATAATAAGCAGACCAGACCTATGGCACTGAACATAACATTTCCCAGTACACCACTCAGGCCTTTTGCTCATCACCATAACCAGCTCAGGACTATAGTTTTGAGGAAAAGCTGTTTCCAAAGCAACCACATAACATCACAGTCATAAAATTAGAAAGACATACAAAATTACAGTTGGCTAAACAAAATACTCTCATTTCTAAGATGGCCTAGCAAGGCTTCTCACAGAGCAAACCTTCAGTGTATATGATTTGTCACACACAGTAACCAACACCAAACCCATTGCCAACTATGGTAATCTGTGAGGTTACATGTAACAAAATACCTATAGGTAGGCTTCATACAGAGTAAAAACAATTAACACTTAAATGTGTATTGACTTCACCATATGCTTTTCACATTTAATATGTCAGGCCGGTGCCTTCATCATAATATTTCATTTAAAGATCAGGCCTACATTCGTGATCACTGTCACAACCATAACCAACTAAGTCCTGCATCAAGTATATGCTTTACGACAAGCCAAAAAGTGCAATACAAGTAGTCCTTTTATTGAAAGAACACAAATCTCACCCAATAAAAGCCTGTTCTCACATGACCCAACATGTGGATGGAGCCATAGCCCCTCTCTCAGTATTAGTCTGCAAATGTCTTGGTTTTGATCACATAAATTGAGGTGGCAGTTGAACTACCACACCAGACCTTAACTTTAATTTAGATTTGTGTAGCACTGGCTATTTCATAGTGCTCTCAAACACCAATCTGCACTCTGAAGTCTAAAGTTAATCATGGATGCCCTCCTCCCATCTGTGCTGCTGCCAGAGAAAGACAAACACTATAAATTATCTAGTTATCACAGATACTTTTACAGCATTACTATGTCATGTGTGTGCACGGGAAAGTTCAAGCTGAGACAGATGGATTACTAACCAAAATGATCCAAGAACAGTGGAGGGCAAGCAACTTTTTGAAAGCGCACAAAATGTGCCTGATCAAAACATGGTTCCTGGCTCCCAATATATGGGTGGAGCCAAAGGCCCTCTTTAGTGATGGTCACTTAATTGTCTAGCGACCGCAGCACTGTCAAGTTAGACCATGAAAAAATCCTTCAATTCCTCACCCCTACTATGTAAAATGAAAATTTCTTAGTGTGAATAAATAATGCCATTGGAATCTCAAATTGAAACGTTAAGATTTTCCCTAATTCTGTAACTTTTTTGTGCGCCCCTCCAACATTCATATCAGGGGTGTGCTAACGTGCAGATGTTTTGATTTTCATATGACAATAGAGAGTTTTGTGATATTTTGCGCATGCGTGTAATTTGTGTTGAGTCACTTCCATGCAGAAGCTAAGCAATACATGAATTTGCCTACACTGGGCCTAGGCCACAAAGGTAAACGTACACTTTTGTATCAGCTTACGTTTATTTTGGTATTCATAAACTGTGAGATAATAGTACATTTTTGACTGGGGAGGCTCTGTAGTCGGAGTCAAGAACTCTGCACATAAAAAGATAGGACAGGAGTGGCCTTGGTGGACAAGATGGTGTTTGCCCTTCCATGAGCTCCTGGTTTTTCGGAAGAAGCTTCAATGCCATCCTGGCTACTGGCCTCATCGCCATCAATGAGGAGCCTGATTTGCTTTGGGGCCCCCCCGGGCAGACGAATCAAGGCTCGTCCTGGGCCACGCAGCTGGGGCATTGCACTGGTGCAATGCTTGAATATCCTGGGCCTGGCAGCACCTGCACCGATCAAGTGGCGTTGGGACCTTCTGATGCAGCACCGGGACCCCATTCAACCCAACTCACCTCTGGATGCTGGGGTTAGTAGCTGCTGACATTGGGGCTGGGGGTATGTGGCTGGGCCAGAGGCGCAGGATCCTAACTTCAGTTCTCTGAGTCTCTCAGGTCTGCGAGGAATATCTGAGGGCCTTAGGTGAATGGCAGGGTAACGGTGGGCCTGTATATCAGCTCATCACTTTGCTGTTAAGGGTGAAGGGCCACATCGATGCACCATTTTCTCCTCTGTGACCCACCCTTCCACCCAGACTACACGTTGCGCTGCTGTGTGGCTTGGCCTTGCAGGTGCCGCAGGGAGCACCACCGAGAGCCTGACTCATCATGCCGCTGGGACTACTGGCCTTCTCTGTGCTGACAGGTCAGTGCCACGAGTCTCCCTAGTATGTGCCCGTATGGTTCACTGAGTCCTGACCTCCTACGATGTGATCTCCTCCTGTGGACCCACACTCCTGTGCCTGTTGCTAGGGGTGGGCGGAATTTGCGTAATCGCGTTACGCAAATCTCCGTGAAACGGTAAATAATCTCCGCGAACACGCAGAAATTCCGCAAACACGCGGAATTGCTTGTTCGCGATACTTTTTTCCTGTTCGCGATCGCTGTTTGCGTGCTCGGGGTGAAAAATCTCACGAACACGCATATTGAGAACGCGAACAAGCAAAAAATTTCGCGAAGTCGCGGAACGCAGATTTTTGGGCAATTTCGCGTTCTCCGCGGAACGCGAAATTGCCCAAATTCCGCGAACGGAACGGAATTTACCGCCCAGGCCTACCTGTTGCCCAGTGGACCATTATAAAGGCCGTGGGGGCCCTGGCCGGGCCACCATGGGCTTTTCTTGACCTGCCTTCATAGTCACCGGAGGTGCTGGCCTGTAGGGCTCCCTGGCTTTGTCTTACATGGACACCTGCCGCTGGTTCACTCTGACTGCTCATGCTGCCGGGATCGTGGACAAGTCCCTTTGCAACACCATTTCACTGCCTCCTGCTCTACCACCGCCCCCAGCATGTTCTGCTGCAGCCCTTCCAACATTCCTGGTCTCAATATGGGGCATGGCACCCACCCCGACACACACACAAATGAAAATTTACTAGCTTATGGCCCCTGCCCCAAGTTGCCAAATCAGACGGCGGGGACAGCACCTCCATATTAAAATCTTGGCCCTCAGGTTCCTCAGAGATACTATAGACCATTCAAGCCTCCCGGCTGGTGCTAAAACTGAAGATTGTCGAAAATTAGGTTGATATTCCCCTTCTGCAACAAGACTTGCATAATATGGCCAACAGGGTGTCAGGTGCGGTGGAGTGCATGTCTGACCTGGAGGACTCTGTCACAACCCTTAAGGTGGAGGTTGCTCGCATTAATCTTGAAGAAAGTTAGGAAGATGTCAAAAAACAGGCAGATAGAACAACTCGAGGTTATACCTTGGATTCAGGAGGGACTCTTTTGCCCTGCTTCAACTTTGCGAGGGCCCATAGACCACTGGTGGTGAAACCCCTACAGAAGCCTCTCCTCACCCCGCCAAAATCCTCAATTATTGGGACCAAGATAGCCTCCTCCAGGGAGAGGGAGACTGCCCACTTTCAATCTGACAGGATTCTCATCTTCCCAGACTATACTCACCTCATCCTGCGGCAGCAGAAATCATTCAAAGCTGTCAAATAAAAACTGGGGTCTTTGAACATTACATACATGATGCTCTTCCCAGCTCAGCTCAAATTCCTGTATGCATTTAAATTCCTCTTCTTTTATACTCCCTAGGTGGCATTGGAGTGGGTGACAGAGCAGCAGCCCCTGTGCAGACACTCACCCCCATCCTGGGATTTGCCAGGGAGGAGGCCAGGCGGTCGCACCAAACTTAGGGGGTCCTGCAGGAGGAGGTCTCGCACAGATGGCTCACCAGTCTCCTCTGCCCTGCGGGGCAGCCGATCCTGAACACAGATGCCGGCATGAGGTGACTGGTGTGGTGAGCCCCACATGGGGAGGGCCCTTCTAGACGGAGTGTTGATCCTCCCCAGAGAGCAGTGTTGAGCTTCAGGCCAGATGACTTGTGGAATCTTCCCAAGAGTTGATGTGACTAGCTTTGCCAGTAGCCCGTTATCCTAATTGTGGATTCAGCCTCCAGAGGGATAACCTAAGTGGGGAACCCCAGTAATGTTACTTTCATATGTGTTCTGGTATTGTTGGGGCAACAGATGCTTCTTGGGTGAAAGTATGGGGTTTAATGAAGTTATGGGGACTTTTGTGGGATGATTTTGGCCTGTTGGCCTCAGTTCATCTAGCAGTGCGGTTAACCATTCTGGTCAATTGCCCAGTTCTTCCTCTATGTGGTTTGAGAGGGTTAATCAACCCCCGTGGGTTGCCCTGGAGATGGCCGAGGGGACCCAGGTGTATGAGTCTCGCTCCCCACATGTCGAATGCCTCACATCATGACTGTGCTTAAAATTATGACATGGAATGTCAATGGCCTTAATGACCACATTGGGGTTGGGGTTTGCAAGACACTTGACACAGGATGTCATCATGCGACAGAAGACCCACCTTTACGACTCCTGCTGCTCATTCCTGCCCATTATGGGCATGATAGGGTGTTTCATGATGGACTCCCCAGGGGCTCCCAGAGGATGGCCCTCCTTAGTCATAAACATGTCCCGAAGGTGGTCTCCTGCAGCATGATCCCCTGGGGATGTATGTGGTGGGAGAAGGCATGATTATGGGCCAGGCATACAACCTGGTATGCCTATACCTTCCCCCTCAAGTGCTTGCGCTGACCCTTGATGAAGCGAAGGCTGTCCTCTTGGCTCTCCCGCGGGGCATTATAATGCTGGGTAGAGACTTGAATCTGATGATTTTGGCCTCCAGAGACTGCTCCAGGAGATCAGGCTCTGGACAGTCACCAAACGTACGACTGATAGATTGGACTGACAGTCCTGTACTCTGTGATGTCTGGGGGTTTTGGAACCCGGATACTATGGCATCCATTCACATGTCAGCAGCACACATGACACGATCCCGGATTTACTTGTTTCTTATGCCTGCCACTAACTTGCTTCTTACCACAGGTGCCTGCATTCTTACACAGGGGATTTCAGACCACTCCCTGGTATTAATCTTAATTGAGGGGGTTATGCCATCCATATGCCCTATTTGGCAGCTGAATGCTTGGTGCCTGACAAATCCAGAGGCTATTTACCTCCTTTCCCAAGAGCTGGACACCTACCTTGCCCTTAACACGGGCTCTGCGGAGTCCCCTGGGTATTTATGGGCAGAGGGCAAGGTCTATTCTATATGTGGGGTGTTGCCCACTTACACCTCCGGGCCAGAGATAGGCAAAGGGCCTGGAAACCCGCATAGCTCACTTGGAGAATTGTTCAGGTGCTGATGAAACAGAATACCACCTGGTGGGGATTGCCACGGTGTCCCTGAGGAAGCCTTGACTTGATAAGGCTCAGTCCTGTTGAACTGCATCTCAAAGCAGGGTTTATTGGTGGGGGAGAAATCTAGTAAACTACTCCATTGGCTAGCCACGTACAATACAGTGGACAGGCTGATACCATGCATAGTGGACCCTGCCCAAGGGAAATTCCTGTGTGCCCCCAAGCTGTGGGGTCAGCTTTTGAAGACTATTACCACTCCCTCTATGCACACCGCATGAGGGCCCCCAGTGAATTCCTTACTCCGTTGTAGAAACTATGCAGATTGCAGACTTACCGCTGGCCACCCTATCACTGTTGGATAGGACTGAGTTAGACCAACTGATTACCCTCAACAAAATATATGCGGCCTTATCTGATGTGAAAACTGGCAAAACACTGGATCCAGATGGCTTCCCGATTGAATACTGCCAAAATCTATTCTAACCACTACTTCCCCATTTAATTGCCTTTTACAGCAAAGCCATTTATAAGGGTCACTTTCTGGATGTGCTCAGTGTGGTAACTATTGTGGTTCCTCATAAGGTGAGATGCTGCCTGAATGACTGAGTGTCCTATCGCCTATTTTCTCTTATCAACAGTGAGCTCAAAATAAATGCTAGAGTCCCGGCCAATAGGCTTCTTAAGGTCATACAGCAGTTGATTTATCCAGACCAATTTGTCTTTATGCCACTGCATCCATAGGGTGCAGGCAGCCATGGCTTATCACCAGCACCTTGCAGGGTCCAACGCTTTTTAACTTATCAACTTTGAAAATGCCTTCTACTCCCTTGACTGGGACTTCATGTGGGATACTTTGAGATGCTTTGGTTTTGCCCTTCACTCCATATCATTATCATATGTGCAGGCATTGTACGTTGATCTGGCCGAACAAGTACGAGTTAATGGGGTTCTGTAACTAGCTTTTCTGATGGATCACTGATAAAACATTGTCTCCTATAAGATTGAACTACAAAAATATCGTATACAAAAATATTGACACCCAATACACAACATAATAACACAAACAATTCTGATAAAAATATTGACAGCAAAAATAAAGAACCCAAAAATATAGATAACATTAAAATATAATATAACACAAAAAAAACATCAAGATAAATAATATCGACAACACAAACATTGATAAAATACATATAAACTATGCCACAAAATAACATTTAAACATAAAAATAAACTATTTTCAATAATATAATGAAATATCATATTCCAAACATTATAAACAAACACTATAAAAATTACAAAATTAATAGAATAAAACAAAACAGATACACTAAAAAACCAAAAGCAAACACACAATACAACATAAATATATACCATATATAAAAAGATACATAACATTTATTTACACATACATTTTAATCACAATAATGGACAAAATAAAAACAAACATTAAATAAACATATTGTATATTAAACAAATTAAATGGTAACTGCCTAAAAATTCAAAAAAGCAATCTCGACCAATACATTTTAACTACACCAACACAAACCAATAGAAAACTCTAACTAATTAAATAAACACTATAAAAGCAATCAGTTAATTAACACAAAATGTAAAGTGAAACAGACAACCACTTATGAAGCACGAAACTTTGTGGTACAGAAAACAGAACAACAAAGAACTACACAATCAACTATTAAAAAAACCTCTCATTAAAGGTAAGAACAAATCTTTGGAGTCCATTACGTTGCGTGTGGTGCTGCAGCCAGCAGCACCGCCCGCAATGTGAAAAGCCCAGGATGCGCCACCAGTATGGCGGGCGCATCCTAATCGCAGTGGTGGGACCGCTGCATGTCTGGCGGGCGGTCCCAAACACCGCTAGTCCGCCCACCATCGTAATCAGCCCCAAAGAGTTACTTCCAAAACAACAAGAAAATCAACATTAAAAAAATATATATAACAAGGTAAGAATATAACTTAACCAACAAATAGAGTAAACTAAAAAAAAAAAACTAATTAAATAACAAAACAAAATATAACTAACAAATATTTTTCTCTTAACAGCTTCTACAGATTCCAACAAAACAACATCAACAAAATAAACTTCATCAACTAAAAATAGTATTTTTTACAACTAAATAAAAATCCAGACTAAACGAAATAATCAAATTAATTGTAACACTTTAATAAAAATAACATTTTCCTTTTAAACCAACAGAAAAAAAGAAACCAGTGAATAAATCAGGAACATCGAAAAAAAATCCAACAAGAAAATTAAAGGAGGACAAATGTAAGTTTAATTTAAAATATAACAATTATAAAAACATGTTTGCTGTTCAAGACTTTATAAATAATATCTGTATTTATATATATATATTCACTAAAAAAAACAGAGGTTTCAGGGACGTTATAGTTAGTTGGACATTTGACTCATAAAACCAGAGAAATTCGCCTGTTATAGTTAGTTGAGCTAACTATAAATCGCGCGCACCGCAATGCACTGCTGATGATGTCACATATTAAATCACTCATGACATGGTCAGTGACATCACTGATGACATCTCAAATGACATCACTGATGACATCACTGATGACATCATCCAGTGAATGTGTGTTTCTGTAAAGGTTAAATATTTTTCATACATATCTATCCAAGGTGTATTAAAGAATGAATGCATTTACAAGTGCCTGAAGGGATTATTTAGTAGGTGCGTGACTGACTATATAAGTGAGTGATTGAACATGTCTTACTGAATGCATGGGTTAGTGACTACACGGTGTGAAAGTCTGTATTAGTCTCTCAGTTGGTGTATAAGCAACTGCATGGATTGCTGAATAGCTACTTGAGTATCTATATGGGTTATTGATTTGTTGTCTGAGTATCTGTATGCGCCCCTGAGTGTTTGTATGGGTGGGTGGGGGGGTGTATGACTCTGTGCATAGATGTCAGAGTGGGTGATTCACTGGTTGTATGGATTCAAAAGCGCATCTGGGAAGGGCTGTATGGATGAGTTACTGTGTGTATGGGTGTGTTGATGAGTGAATGAATGTCTCAGTGGTATATATGTGACTAACTACATATGTTTTAAGGCACTATATGTGAGTGTTGGAGTATATAAATGACTATACATCAGAGTAAGTTATTTGAAGAGTTTGTGTATAAATGAGTGTCTGCTTGTATCAGTAATTGTATACGACAGTAAATATGTGTTAGTATCTCTATAAATAAGTGATATTGTGTGTCTATAAAAAAACAGACTTGGTGTGTATAACTGTATACATGAGTAAATGGATATGTGATTGATTCTTTGCATTACTGACTAGGCGTGTGAGTAACTCTATGGATGAGCGGCGGAGTGTGACTGCATGTATAGATGTATGAGTGCATATTATACTACTGTATTGATGAGTAACTACATGTATAAGTGACTGGATGTGTGTGTAGACCTAGGAAACAGTGAGTGGTATGAAGTATTTGGCATTGTTGTGTGTATAGTTTCAAAAACTGTAGTCTGCATTTTAGAATGGGTGTATCAAAGTTTATATTAGAGCATCAGTATGTGCATCAGATTATCACGTGGATGATGTCATCAGTGATGTCATTTGAGATGTCATCAGTGATGTCATCAGTGATGTCACTGACCATGTCATGAGTGATGTAATATGTGACATCATCAGCAGTGCATTGCGGGCGCGCGTGTTATAGTTAGCTCAATCAACAATAACAGGCGAATTTCTCTGGTTTTATATGAGTCAAATGACCAACTAACTATAACGTCCCTGAAACCTCTGTTTTCTTTAGTGAATTTCAAAGGTTTTTAAATGCTAATTCCTAACTATAACGTCTGTAAAACCTATGGGTTTTTTCAGTGAATTTCGAAGGGTTTTTAAATGTTAATTTCATATTTTAATGTTTATCAAACCTATATGTTTTCTATTTTTTTTGTAATATTTTGGAACTCTATTATACTTCTTTTTTTTAACTTTAAAAATTAAGTAATGTTTTATATCGCCCCCCAAAAATATGTATATCTTTTTGTTTTTTGAGAATACTGCACTCCCATACCGGTAGTGTACCAAACTCCATCACCACGTGAATCCTATCTGCCATATTGCTAAATTTGTAAAGGATGTGCATTTCGTATCCGATGGATTCGTGGCACCATGTCCCACATAACATCATATACGTATGAGTTCGCGCCAGCTGCTACATAGGTATCCGACGGGTACGCAGTACCAAGCCACGTGTTACGTCATGTACGTATGGGGTCGCACCCACTGCGCGTTGCGACGAGTGCACGCTGCCACGCCCTGTGTTACGTCATAGACGTATGGTGATGCACCGGGTACGCCATTCCCTAGTTTTTTTTATTATGTCTCAAAACTATATCTAAATAACTTTAAACTGTATATGAGAGCAAGCGATAATCTAAAATATTTTAAACATTTATATATTTCTAACTGTAATAAACTTACAGTATGATAAATATTTTTTGTCAAAATCTTGTCTGGTGCGGCCTCCTTGCGCCCTCGATGCACAATTGCCATGCATTTGATTAGTTCATAACGTTTCCCATTGTAACAGTTGGAGGACCCCACCCATTTTAGTCATTCTCTCTACAGCGTTTGATGAGACACACCCCTTCTGCTTAGAGAGCTTTTTTGCAAAGTTTTTTTGCTGTGTACACATATCTTCTACTACACACAACATGCAACAATCATCTTGATCAATATTCATGGTCTGTACATTAGCCTTCCACGTGTGATGGCCATGCATCTCAAACGTTACATCAAAAATCAAATGTGTGTTACACGATGCCCCTGGAGTATGTGTGTGCACATTATTGTCCTGCCTTTCGGCCTGGGTATTGCTGGCCCAAAGGGGTATCATCAGCCACGGGCAGAGTGCACATCCTAGATCACATGTGACAAACAGTAAACAGTAATGTGTACATTTGTATTGCTGTATTCTCTGTTATCAGGCTTTACCAGTATAGTAGTGTGTCATATGTGAGACTTTCAGATTCATGTTTGGCATGCATTGCTTGACTATAATGAACGTTAGCACTATTTATGATGAAGCCTCACTGCTGATCCTCCCTCCATCCGAGCACATTCACATGTGTGCGCTTCGTGATAGCAACACTTTCAATAATACCGCACACCATTGACATGAGTGTCTGCGCATATCCACAACCTTGACAACGACATGTGATGTTGGCCATTCAATGTTTTCGAACAGCATCTCATTAGCGATAGTTGCTGCCTTCCCGGCACATGTTATATTAATGTAAATTGCGCATTCTGCAACATCAAAACTACAACAGAAACCCACATAAGTACACTTCCTGGCCAGGCAGGAACTGAACAACACCCAGGTCCCCGGAATAATTATTCACACCCCTACGCTGGCCTGCCGTACGCAAGCCCAGCCCACTTTGCGTATGTATAAATAGGATAATGACGCCGCCACATGTCCCAGTTCTTCTACACTGCCTCAGGTGATATGGCCGCATCCACCTCGCATATCACAATGCGCAATAAAAAAAGGGATCCATAAGGCGTACACCATCATCGCAATCAACACTGCACCTGAATTATGAACACTGCTGCCCGAGATGTTTGGACAACAACAACAACAATGACAGCAGGTGAGCAGTGGGGCCTGGGTGCACAGGGGCTGCAATTGAGCGCGATTCTACGGGAGGGATGTGGTGCATCAGCTTGGGTGCGCAGGTAAAAACAAGCGATATTGCCCTGCTTAATAATGTGTTCTCTGACCTCATTCAGTCACATGTTTGTCTCATTTTAAGGACCTGCTGGACTGTACTGTAGGCCTCAGCCAGTGGGCAGCGCTGCCCTACAGACATGTGTTGAGCGCAGTGCTGCAGGAGGGGTGGGGTGCATCAGCCTGTGTGCAAAGATGCGAACAACCGGTGTTACCTTGCATACCGATGTGATCTCTGACCTCATTCAGTCACATCTCTGTCTCATCTTAAGGACCTGCTGGACCGTACTGTAGGCCTGAGCCAGCGGGCAGCGCTGCCCTACAGACACGTGGCGTTGGCTTTTGGGGCACTGTAGTGAGCTGATTACTAAGTGTACATGCACACAGGCTTGCACCACTGCATTACACACGCACATTATGCTTCTAGCATGCGCTCTGTTCCTTTCTATGTGAACGTTGGCATAACATATTATTATTTAACCTTGTGTATTCTCGTGCACTCCAACTCCTCTTTGAACCACGATTACCACTAACAGTTCAAAGATCGTACTTCAAGAAGGAAGGATGCACTCAACTGGTGTTCTCTATTAACGTTGAAAGAAACCTTCATTTACCTCAAGACGTTTCCAACATTATATTTTTTCTCCCTTTTCAGACACTGGGTTATTGGAGCCAAAATGGGCGGAGTGGGTGCTCACCCCGTGATGATGCCCTGGGCATTCTGATGCCTTCTACCGTGGTATCAAGACACCGTCCCCGACCAGAGACCTGCAGGGCCACCCTGATAGCGGCACCCCGGAGTTGAGCTCACACCGGCACGTCCTTGGACACACCGGTTGTGGCAGCTGAGCAGTCAAGCCTTGGCGCGCAGGAGCTGCAATTGAGCAGAGTGCGGAGAAAGGGACTGGGGTGCAGCAGCCTGGGTGCACAGGTGCAGGCAAGTGATGTTGCCATAGATAATAATGTAATCTCTGGCCTCATTCATATCTCTGTTTCATTTTAAGGACTTGCTGGACCGCACTCTTTCTCGCAGACCCCAGCGTTCCAGACACACGGGTGACGGGAGGTGAACAGTGAGGGCTGGGTGCAGTAGGCCGGCGCTCTGTCTCCTCCTCCCTCTGTTCTTTTCACTCTCCCTCCCCTTCTCCCTTCCACCCACTCGCTCTCTGTCCCATTCTCACTTTCCTCCGTTCATTCTCACTACCTATCTTTTTCTCTTAGACATGGCACACATACTTATATTTCTTTTTTGTCTTGCAGGTTTTGTACGCTGCTTCCGGAGGAGTCCCACCCACTTCTTTCATGTTTTACTGTTGTTCGAATAAAGTTACATTTCCATTTATTTGTGTTGTGTTAATAAAAGTTATATTTTTTTACCAATAAATAACTGAGTGTATGGATCCTCTTTTTCTGACAACACTTGTCTGTAGTTTATTGTGAACATTGGCGGTTGATAGTAGGTTATAAGGGAAATTTTGTTTAATTTTCCGGTGCACCTACCAAATATAAACCAACAGACTATTACATAAATGAAGCCTGGGTAATTGTACAACGGCAAGAGTTCTATGAGTGTATCACTTTATAACACCATGAGTACTGCCCGTATGATTTCAGAACCAATAAGGCACTGCCTAGGGCCACCAAGGCTTCAAGGACTGGCGAGGCCCACCCTGCATATTTGAATAAAGCGCCGGAGGTTGTCGATCCCCGGTCTTCAGTTGGCCTCAAAGCCCCCCGAACAATTTGTAAACAATACCCGGGGAGGTGTCGATCCCCTAGTCTGCGAAACATCTCTGTGCCCTCCCGCACCTAATTTACATGTGAGATTAAGATCCCCAGTGCTGCAGAGACCCCGCAATATAATAATAGGATTGGCCCCGGAACATTACCCACCAGTGGGCTCATTTAAATGAACGGGTGAGACCCCGCTTCATTTTTATTTTCTCCATTTTTACCATCCGGTTCCGCTTTATTGAAACAATACGAGGTTTTCCTCCTCTCGCTTCAACGAGGCAAACAAGAATTTACTATCACAGGGTGCAAGCATTGCTCCCGCCCTGTAATAGCAAACATAAATGTCCCGCGCTTGCACACCCCGGGACATTGTATGACCTGCGCCTGGGAGGTGGCGCTCCATGGGACCATGATGCTTTGTTTAATGCATAACTACAGAATTAGTATAAACGCATACTAACACTACTTGCACACGTGTGGTACAGCAACCAGAGTGTAGTGAAGAGGCAGAGGAAGCCCAAAATCAAAAAATATAAATCCTACCAGAGGTAGGATCACATAGTTCGATCAGCCGACGACCCTAGGTTGAGTAGAAACAGATTCACCAAGAAAACAGGTCTTCAGCACACCACCCTGGGATGAATAGAAACAGATTCACCAAGAAAACGGGTCTTCAGCACAACGCAAGCAAGCTCAAAATCTTGGTGAGTGCTGCCTTCTTTTCACCTTCTCCCGCTCGTCGCCAAATTTATGTAGTGAACAGGAAGACAGCAGTGGATCCAATAAGTAGATTTATTGCAGGAAAAGAAGACAGTTTAAACAGCCACCAACAGGACCAGACACCAAGGCATTCGTCTTCTCCAGCACTGCGTACAAACTCCCCAAGATTCCCCTCATAATATCCCTACATTCTAAAATTACATACTTACAATTATAGTATCATTACATACTAACATTGTACTATGACTTACATTGAAATTGTACACAGAGCACATCACTTTACAGCAATGAGCTCACGGTTTAATCCCTGAGTCGTCAGACCAGTAGGGGTGAGTAGTTCGCTTTCCACTCTCTGTATAGTATAAACGCATACTAACACTACTTACAGTTATACTACAGCAGCCAGTATGCTACAGCGCCCAAAGCCCATCACTTTACAACAATCAGCTTGGTTTGATCCCTGAGTCTTCACACCGGTAGGCGTAGTACTTCGCTTCCCACTTCCGGTATAGTATAAACGCACAGTAGAGTTCAGTAGTTTGCCCTGTATCGTATAAACGCCTACTAACACTACTTCCACATGTATCCTACAAACACCAGAGCACATCACTTTACAGCAATGACCTCCTGGTTTAGGCTCTAGGTTTCATACCCTACTGTAGCAGCATCTCATCTCAGCACCATATCAATCTGAGCAACACCGCACTTTCAGACCGGTAGGTGTGACTACTTCGATTCGCACTCCCCCACAGAGGTTACAGTGCTCCTATCCTCCTGGTTCCTACTCTTTTCGCCCTTTCCCCCCTTACTCGCTTCAATGGAATCACAAAATGGTGGCCAACACTTCCTAGTTGCAATCGCTCGCAGCGCTCACAACCAATAAGCAGCAAGCTCGTGCTCGTAACGCCTCAGCGAATCAGAAGGCAGAATTCCCAAATATCGATATCTGTAAATTTCGATATTTCTCCAAAACTACTCAACGGATTTACACCAAATAAACAAAAGCGTGCTTTCTAGACCAAGACCCTTCTCCCTGCCAAATTTGGGGCAATTCCGTTAACCCGTTCGACCTGTAGCCTTGTCTAAAGTTTCCTATGGAAATTAACATGGAGAAAACACTTTTTGGGACCCCCCATTTTTCTCGGCCCCCCCTTGACGAATCACCCCCAAACTTCCCACGTAGGAGCTGATATGAACAAATAATTAGTTTGGAAAATTTCATGAAGATTCATAAAATGACGCCAAAGTTATGAGCAACACAAAAAATGCTCTTCCTATGGAAACTTGGTCCTAACTATAACTACATACTGGCGATCGGTTCAAAGTGTGGGTCATGGTTGGAGTCGTCTGCGGTGTCGTTTAGAATTTCAGGTTCTGATGGGGATGCCTGTAGACAGCGCCCAGCCTGAGGTCCAGAACCGTGGAGTGCTCTGTATACTACTAATACAGTAGTCGAACAGGTACCAACAGTGGAACGGTGTCTTGATCCCACAATGGAGGATGTTAGAACTGTATCTGAGAGTGGAGATGAAGGTACTCCATTGGAGCAGGTGTAACCAACTCTAGGTCACAACACTGGAACGGTGTATTGATCCCAGAATCGACGATGTCCGATATTACCTGCTGCTGGGTTTTCAGAGAACTTCCTCCGTTGAGGTGCATCAGACTCTGTGCTTCCGTAGCTAATTGCTGCACATGTTTATTTGGCTTGGCTGACTGTAGTGGCTGGAGTACACCGCGGAACAGCAGGTCCGAACAGTGAAACGGGGTCTTGATCCCACAATGGATGATGTAAGAACTGCATCTGAGAGTGGAGATAAAGGTACTCCCTTCGACCAGGTGCTACCAACTCTAGGTCCCAACAGTGGAACGGTGTCTTGATCCCACAATGGACGATGTCAGAACTGCATCTGAGAGTGGAGATGAAGGTACTCCCTTCGAACAGGTGCAATCAACTCTAGGTCCTAACAGTGGAATGGTGTCTTGATCCCACAATGGACGATGTTAGAACTGCATCTGAGAGTGAAGATGAAGAGACTCCCTTCGACCAGATGCAACCAACTCTAGGTCCCAACAGTGGAACGGTGTCTTGATCCCACAATGGACGATGTTAGAACTGCATCTCAAAGTGGAGATGAAGGCATTCCCTTCCACCAGGTGCATTCAACTCTAGGTCCCAACAGTGGAACGGTGTCTTGATCCCACAATGGACGATGTCAGAACTGCATCTGAGAGTGGAGATGAAGGTACTCCCTTCGAACAGGTGCAATCAACTGTAGGTCCTAAAAGTGGAATGGTATCTTGATCCCACAATGGACGATGTTAGAACTGCATCTGAGAGTGAAGATGAAGGTACTCCCTTTGACCAGATGCAACCAACTCTAGGACCCAACAGTGGAACGGTGTCTTGATCCCACAATGGACGATGTTAGAACTGCATCTGAGCGTGGAGATAAAGGTACTCCCTTTGACCAGGTGCTACCAACTCTAGGTCCCAACAGTGGAAGGGTGTCTTGATCCCACAATGGACGGTGTCCGATATTAACTTCTGCTTGCTTTTCACAGAACTGTTTCCGTTGAGGTGCATCAGTGTCTGTGCTTCCGTAGTTAACTGCTGCACATGATTATTGGGCTTGGTTGACTGTAGTCGGAAGACTACACCACGGTACAGAAGGTCCGAACAGTGAAACGGGGTCTTGATTATATAATTGAGGATGTCAGAAGCTAAAGTCTGTGATGATTTCTGTGGGCCCCTCAAACCAGGTGCAACCAACTCCGTGCATCCGAGTCCAACGGCACGTGGCTGTGAGGTGTTAATGACTACTGCCTCTGGCTTACACTGCGGTCAGCAGGGCTCACAATTCAGATCGAGTGGTGATTGTTTAATTACAGAATTCAGTAGGCAACTCACTACAACATCTTGAAATATACAGAATATTCTTTTAGTATATTTGCTTGAAGAAGTTTTTTAGATGAGTTATATGTTTAGTACAATGGTGAAATTCATCTTGCAAGTTCAAAGGAACACTGAATAGTCTACACTGTGGACAGTAGAAATTGCAATTCGAATTGTTTTGATTTAGTTTTCTATAATTTATGTTGTTGTATTTTGGGAAGAGGAAGTGAGACAAGTATTAATGGATGTCTGTGTGACTAATGCCTTCAATTTACACTGCAGACAGCAGTGTTCACAATTCAGATTGAGTCGGTATTGTAGATGAAGCAGTCCTGTAGGAAAAGATATTGTTGCAGTGCGCTCTGTCCGCACCATGCATACGCGTCATCACAGGCTCCGCACACGCTTTTTCTTTCTTCGAGTACAACAAACTGTGTAGCTCAAGTCCACCTTACATAGCTGTGGGTCCTTGCTGACCGCTCTCTCTGGCCTACACTGCAGACAGCAGTGTTCACAATTGAGATCGAGTCGCTATTGCAGATGATGCAGTGTTGATGGCAACAGACATTGCTGCTAGTACGGCCCGCTCGCAGCACGCTTCATCGCTGGCTGTGCACATGCTGAATGCTTTTGATGTGGCTATCTGAGTGCACTAGAACTGCTGGACACTTTATGATACAATCTTTTTGTGTATTAGTTCACATCTATTGCCTGTGTCTAAATATAGAACAAGTTGTGGTTCTTTTACGATAGAATTTTTTCTGCATTATTTTACATCTACTGTCCCTACCTTACTGCAGTACAAACTATTGACTCTTTTATTATTGAATCTCTGTGTGTGATCCAATGATTACTGTTGTAGTTGATGCTAGCAGCAACCTTTCTCTGAGGGCTGGTTTACACTCACCCCACACGCATCCAGCACAGACGTCACTGGATATGTGACCCTGGTAATAAAAATAGGGGTGGGCGGAATTTGCGGAATTAACCTTCGCAAATTATCGCGAGAATGTTTAAAATTATCGCAAACAAGCAGAAATATCGCGAAGATGCGGACGTTTTTTTCCGGCATGTTCGCGAGATTTTCTGCATGGTTGCGGGTCGCCAACTTACCCATGTGGTTGCTTGCGGGCGCGGCCATCTTGTTTTGAGTTGTTCTCGCGGTGCATGATCGCGAGAAGAAAGACGTGATCGCGCGACGCATGACGTCACTGCGGGCGCGAACTGTCGCGAGACAGCGCAAATGGCTAAAAACAATACAACATCTCATGGAGAACGTGACCGGATCAAGAAAACTTGTCGGCGAACGCAGGGATTCAGGTAAGGCGATCGCGCGCGCGCGAGAATGTATCATTTTACAGCGCGAGCAAGAAACAAATTATCGCCAAGCTGCGGAAACCGGAATTTTTGACATTTTCGCGCTCTCCGCGGAACGCAAAAATGTCAAATTATCGCAATTTCCGCGAACGGAACGAAATTTTTGCCCAGGCCTAAATAAAAAGGAGTCGAGCGCACGTGCTCGTACCCACTTCCACTTTCTATCTGTGTCCGTGTGTTCATTATCTATGGAAGATAGTGCCTCTAAGCCGTACCACATTACATTGTGCTGTGGATAGCGTGTGCAAGCATGTTACCTCTGGCAGTGGGGAAAACTTCGGTTATGTAAGTTTTAGGTGTTTGCCTATCACAGGTGGAAGGCTACTTTACAGACCATGAATATTGATGAAGATGATGACTGCATGTTGTGTGTAGTGTAAGATATGTGTATATAGCAGAACGTTTTCAAAAAAGCTCTCTAAGCAGACGAGGTGTGCCTCATCAAATGCTGTAGAGAGAATGACTAAAATGAGTGGTGTTTTCCAACTGGTAGAATGGGAAATGTTATGAACCAATCAAATGCTTTTTTTAGGGTCACATGGCAATCGCGCACTCAGCGCGCAAGGAGACCGCACCCAACGCGATTTTGAGAAAATATATTTACTATAATATAAGTTTATTATAGTTAGAAATATACAAATGTTTAAAATATTTTTGATTATCGCTTGCTCTCAAATACACTTTAAAGTTATGTAGATATAGTTTTGAGACATACAAAAAAAATGAGGGAATGGCGTATCCGGCGCGGCACCATATTGTCTATGATGTAACACAGGGCCTGGCAGCGTGCAGTTGTCGCATACGCAACGCGCAGCGGGCGCGACCCAATACGTACATGACATAATGAGTGGCTTGGTATTGTGTACCCGTCGCATACCAAAGTAGCAGCTGGCGCGATCTCATACATATATGTTCTTAAGCAGAACGTGGTGCCACGAACTCGTCGGATACTAAATGCGCATCATTTCAATATGGCGGATAGGATTCGTGTGCTGATGGAGCTTGGTAGACTACCGGTACGGGACTCTAGTTTTCTCCGAAAAAAAAATCAGGGGCGCGAGTTATAGTTAGCTCAACTAACTATAACAGGGGAATTTCTATGGTTTTCTATGAGTCAAATGTCCAACTAACTATAACGTCCCTGAAACCTATGTTTTTTTCAGTGAATTTCTAAGGTTTTTTAAATGCTAATTCCTAACTATAACGTCTGTAAAACCTATGTCTTTTCAGTGAAAAAAAAAAATATATATATATATATATATATATACACACACAAATACACACACACACACCACATATTCACAGATAGACAGAGAAAATGGTAGAAGGAGCAAAATTCATCACAAAAGGGAAAACTACTTATGTGCTACAAGGGTCATACATGCATGCAAGAAAAAACTAACAGAAAATAAAACCCATTGGAAATGTAGTTAATACTACTCCAAATCTTCTGTGGAAGAGCCACAAGAGTCAAAATGTTTAATGTCAGGGAATACAACCATCCCCCCAATGTCACAGAAATCGAGGTCAGAGATGCTTTAGAAACCATCTGAGAAGCAAGCACCAACTCCCAACAGACCAGTACCCAAATATTAAAACATGTATTAACTAGGGTTCCTAAACATGTCACAGAAAAACTACCATCCATCCCCACTCAAAAAAGATTAAAAGCCAGAACTAAAAGAGCTACTGCTCAAACACCACCCACCCCCAAATGTTTGCAGGAAAAGAAATCCTACAGGATTACACTCTCACCCACAAAGATGACAAATTCATTCATCATGACAATAACAGTCATAAAAAAAGAATTATTATCTTTGCCACCAACAACAACATACAAAAGTTAAAAAACTGCAAAACATGGATGATGGATGGTACATTCACATATAACATAATTAAACAACACATAACTAACACTACATAAGACTCTACTACTCTTCAACACTATGAAAAACACATAAAACACTAAACTACCAAAACAACAACTAACTACACAAAAAAAAAAAATTTAGGGGCCGATTCCGATCTCGGTCGGAAGGGCACTGAATCGGGTTCGGCCGTAGCAGATCCGATTCCGATGCTTCTTTTCCGACCGATCCATACACGGGTCCGGACGACGAAGTACGATGCGAATATGCGTGAATTCTCCGACCGACTCGTTCCCGGCTCCGACCCGATCCGTCCGACTCGGTGGCACGCAAATCGATGAGCGCAATGCTCGAATCGGACAGCTCGACTGAGTTGGATCGTCCGGCTCACAAAAGCTCTCGGAGTCAGACTTCGGGGGTCCGCGTCGGACCCCCGACACCCGCAGTCATACGACTCGCACACAAGGGGACAACTATGGGTCTACCCCACACAGGCATGTACGGCGCGGATGGCAGCGACGAGTACCCACTGTAGGGGGTGCACTTGTTCAAGACGTACCCATTCAGTCAATGGGAGCGCATGTACACGTTGTACAACTGGCTCCCATTGACTTCTATGGGAGTCCGACCGAACCGAGTCCGACAGCATTCGTGCGCATCGTACTCGCTCGGTCGGACTGTAGGGGTCCGGCTCGGTCGTAAAACACTCCGGATCCGACTCGGTCAGAGTGCTTTCCGACCCGGATCGGAATCAGCCTCTTAATGCCCTAACACATCTAACTACACCACTACTACCTCACCCCAACCCTAAAACTACCTTAGAAGTAAAATAAATCGAACTTACCTCAACAGGCGAAACACAGCTTGCAACCACAAAGTTCCATCTTGCAAAATGACCTAAAAATGAAAGAAATAGAAAAGTGAGAAAATGGAAAACAATTGCTGTGTAATGAAAATCAAAAAAAGTCTGACTCCCCATAGAAAAGAATCGAGAAAATATAAAAAAATCCCAAAAATAAAATGTATATATATTTTTTATTTTTTCTAAATGTAGAAAATATTTAAATATATAATAAACATAATATTATCAAAAAACCAAAAATATTATATTTAGTACTAAATAATGAAAACAAAATGTACAAACTATAACTTTGTGAAATACATATTTAATTTTATAACAAAAATAAAATGATATAAAAGGGTCGATTCCGATCCTGTATTTTTTTTTCCTGTATGACTCGTATCCGTATTTTTTTCCGTACGAAAAAGTACATACGGATCGGTCCGTACGAATCGTAGCGGGAAAATTAATACGAGACGGACCCGGACACTTCTCCGTACAAATCGTAAAAATGAAGTCCAACCGTACTAGTACGATCCGGACCGGCGTTATAATTTACGATTCGTACGGAAAACGTCCCGTGCACAGGGAATGACTTTGCCCGCTATGAAGCGAAGTTTGTATGCACCGTACCCCCAGCGCGAATGTATGGTGCGTACCCCCAGCGCATAGGTATGCA
Source organism: Triturus cristatus (assembly GCF_964204655.1). Taxonomy (NCBI): domain Eukaryota; kingdom Metazoa; phylum Chordata; class Amphibia; order Caudata; family Salamandridae; genus Triturus; species Triturus cristatus. The sequence continues at coordinate 707,235,026 of NC_140587.1, read as the reverse complement.
CCGTACACCCAGCGCATAGGTACGCACCGTACCCCCAGTGTGAATGTACGGTGCGTACCCCCAGCGCATAGGTACGCACCATACCCCCAGCGCATAGGTACACACTGTACCCCTGTGCGAATGTACGGAGCATACCCCCAGCGCGTAGGTATGCACCATACCCCCAGCGCCTAGGTACGCACAGTAACCCCCGCGCGTAGGTACACACCATACCCCCAGTGCATAGGTATGCACCGTACCCCCAGTGCGAATGTACGGTGCGTACCAGCATCGCGTATGTACGGTGCGTACCCCCAGCGCGTATGTACGGTGCGTACCCCCAGCGCGTATGTACGCACCGTACCCCATTGCAGATGTACGGTGCGTACACCCAACATCGTGTATGTATGGCGGATGTTGCGGGTACGCGATGTTGCAGGTACGCACCGTACATATGCGATGGCGGTCTACGCACCCGCACCGTACAGAAGCAATGGGGTGTACACACCGTACATAGCAATGTCCGTGAACGCACCTCACATCCACTACGCATGGGGGTGTGTGGCTGTACGACTCGTACCCCTGTACCGTACTGAACCATGGACACTGTAAAACAGCACAAGGAGGGCCTATTCGACTCGCACAACACCACAAAACACGTCTACACTGCACAAAAAATGAAAAGGACTGACCTGGACACATCCAAACAGGCAAACAGAGCGGCAACACTCACAACCACCCCTTATAACACACCCACCAAAATTTCAAACTGAGCCCCACCCACAAATGGACCAATAAAAAGTGACCACACACACAAACCATGAGTCTTTGCAACAGACTCACTACTGCTACAGAGCACACACAAACCACTGCACCCATCCACCTTAACATATACACTTTCACACACACCCCTTCACACCTTAACATATACACTTTCACACACACCCCTTCACACATACCCCCTATCCACATTCACACACACACCGTCACATTCAGACCCACACACCCACAACCATCCACACCCTACCCCACACAATGCCCACCGACAAGAATCCAAAGTTCACAAGGGAGGAGCTGGAGATCCTTGTCAACGAAGTCATCAGAGTCGAGCCACAGCTGTTAAGAACATTGGTCAGACAGACCAGCATAGCTGAAAAATCACGCCTGTGGCAGAGGATTGTCGAAAGGGTGAATGCTGTTGCACCCATCAGAAGGACCAGGAATGAATGCCAAGCCAGGTGGTACGATCTGCGGAGGGCGGTCAAGAGAAAAATTAATGAAGAGCACACCCAGACCAACATCACTGGAGGTGGTGCGTCCCGCAGACCAGTACATTACCATCCCTGGGAGGAGAAGGTGATGGCCATGCTTCCGCCGGTGGGAGTACATGGACTCCAAGGACCTCCAGAGCCTGGTGAGTATACAAACAACTTACGTAACATGGGGGTAATGGCATCCACACCCCAACTACACCAAATGCACGCAACTACCCCCAAGCCCTCACCCGCCAGAACCACAGTCACAAACAACGCGAATGCCAATAACATGTGTATGCCCCATTGAGAAAGCAAGGCCATGCTATGTCCCATGCTACACGAAGCACCAACCCAAGAATAGATGTCCGGTATGCTGGGAGGGTGGGTGCACCAAAATGCATGTTTGAATTCCAAATCAGACACAGTTGCCCTCATCCCATATGGCCCAGCTACATACCCATGCACCATGCGCAATGCCCAGGGATTGGGAAAGTACTGACAAGATAGCTCACACTTGGTCCTGGTGTAGGCAGCATAAGGCCCTCCTGTGACCAGTGCAAACACAAACACCAACACAACAAGGTCAGATATCTAGGACAGGAACTCACACTCACTGTCATGGCAGCATGCTCCATGGGGGCACAGCTACATCACCTGGGAGCCCCAGTGCCAAATCACACTACACCCACCAGCAGGCCCTGTCACACACACCCCTTACACAAGCAGACACCGCCAGGACAGGCAATGGATTTACCCACTGCCACAATGGACATGTAACACAACAAGACCAATACATAGACGAAGAATCACCCAAGCCACAAATGGACATGTCAAAGACTCAGGAGAACATATCAATCTGTCCCCCGCAACATACCCATACACAAGTGAACATTGAGGAGAATGCTAGGCACATACAACTACCTGGAGGAACAGTGCCAACTTGAATGTGTATGAAACATGCATGTTGCATGAAACAGCATTAACATTGTCTCTCTCTCACACACAGGGCAACGTGATGAACATCCCCCCAACAATGGGGGGGAAGAATCACAGTCACAGGCTCGGGAGGAACCGGATCCCACCAGGAGCGACGCCTCTCAACACTCCGCGGATGAACTCGACTGACCTGGACCCTCTGGTGTCCAAGCCCCTGCAGCACCTGGTTCAGGAACATCTGTGCCAACCACCACCCCCATTCCTGCCACATCACAGGAGACACCCAGGAGCCCTGCCCGCAGTGAACAGAGCAAGTCTGACCAGGAGGGACAAGGTGCGGCGGGCACCCAGGAGGAGGCAGACAACACCGCCACTGCCATCCCTCAGGGGTCCCGTCAACCCGATGTGCCCACAACGGCAGGCCCGGCTCATGTGGGCAGGGGTGGCGGGAGTGGAGGCAGGCGGAGGCGAGAACCTGACCAGCCAGCTGAAGGGACCGCTATGTCACACATCCGCAACATCATGGAGGCATATTGGCGTGACACCAGTGAGATCAGCCAGGTAGTGGTGACCCTCACAGAGATCAAAAACCAGCAGGCCGAGCAACATGCCAGTCAACAACAACACCAAGGACGGATGGAGGCAAGACTGGCTGAGCTCCTGGCGGTGCAAAGGGACATAAGCCATTCACTCCGTCGGATCGCCGACAACATGGGCAACCCTCCTTGTGACACCAGGCGCAGACCAGCACCAGCCACAGGGAGGGAGGAGGAGGGGGAGGATTCGTCCGACGGAGCGTCCCAAACATCGTTAAGGCCTGCATCTGAGGGTCCCCGGAGGAAGGTTGGTCGTCCCGGAAAAGACCGTGAGAGGCAGCGGGCCATCCACATCTCCCAGGTCACCTGGCCTGGCACCTGGCCTTCATGTGCGACAGCATCACCTCATTGATTGACATCATCTGCCACATGGACTTGCTGGTCACAGTCTGACCAATGATGCCAAACACTGTGGGCTGGACTCTGATGACTTCAAATGCCAAGGATCCCATCTCCCCCTGTGAACTTTGGATTCTATGGTCCCTGTATTTCCCCATTTTCTGTGCACAAATCACGCCCCAGAGCTCAAAATAAAAAAATTAATAATTGAAATTTCATATTGCAGTCATTTAGCATGAGTCCACAACATACGTGTGGGGATATGTCAAAGTATGCCTGAGTGTGGAACTAACTCCAGCCATCCATACACTTGGATCTGAGTCCGGTTGAGGACACACATGGCTCACAATGTATCACAAAATACAGACATGGAGCCCAACACTCACCCGTGATGGCCTCAAGCTGCTGAGGGGGGGCTTGCTATATTGCTCTGACAGACCAATTTGGAAGAGTTACCTGAAGGTGTAGAGGTCATGGGTCATGTTGATGTGCCCGGGGAGGGAGTACCAGGTCTGTTTTGCGAGGTGGGAGAACTATCTCCTGCATGCAGATGTTATGTGGATGTGATGAATGGTGTCCAGGGCAAGGTGGGCTGCATGGAGTAGGGCCAACACGTCCAAGGTCGGTTTGGGTCTGGGGTTGTGGACTTCCTCCTAAGTGTGGTTGAGGAGTCTGAAGGTGATCCTGCAGCACACAGTGAGCCATTGTACCTCTCTCAGGTGGACGGTGATGTGGCTGGGGCGGGTATGTTGCAGATGAGGTGTGCGGATGCACCCTGGATGTGGATAATTTCTCCTGCATGTTTGCTGTTGTCCTCTGTAGAGGCCGGTGCTGTATTTGAGCCGGCTGGTTTCCTGGACCAGGGGGACGGTCTGTCTTGACTTGGAGTAGATCTATCTGAGGTTCATCAGCTGCATGTGGAGGGTGTTGCAGCATGAGATACAGATGTTGGTGAGTTGCATGTTAATTGTGAGCGATGGGTCCTTGATGAACACCAGCTTGCCTGCGTGGCCACTGGGTGCTGGTGCGGTGCACAGACCAGTGGGACGCAAGGAGTTGTCCCAGCCGCAAGGGGATAATCCTCAGATGATGACCTCTGTCCTGTCTAAGTCCTGCCTCAGATGGCTGATGTTCAGCCATTCATCAACGGATCTCATGCCTTCTTGAAGTTTGGATCTGGCAATGGCTGGCTCTTTGGTGAATTTGAGGAGCAGCTGGGTGTCAATGGCATACCAGATGATGATGAGGTTGTGTGCGCATGTGATGGTGGAGAGGGGGGTCATGGAGACATTGAAGATCGTCACGCTGAGAGAAGAGCCCTGTGGCATGGGCCAGATGACCCCAGTGTACTACATGTTGCAGGGTGGAGCAGACTCCCTGGGCCTTGCTGGTGAGCTACTTCCTGATTAAATCCTGGGCCCTCCTCTGGATACAAGTGTTGGAGATGTGTGAGCTGACAGTGTGGTAGCACATGGTGTAGAATGCCGTTGAGAGGTCACGGGTGGTGGCCTCACCATTGTTGAGCAGGGCAAAGTAGTCGTTGGTGGTGGCAATGATGACGGTTGCAGTGGTGTGATTACTGTGTAAAACGGTCTGGTGCCGGTTGGCTGGAGCTGGTTGCATGTAGGAAATTGGTCAGTTGCTTGTTGAGTGTCTTCCTGGTGACATTTGCTGGGTAGGGAAGTAGGGTGATGTACCAGGAGATCCTGCTGTACTGCCGTCCGTTGTTTAAGAAGGGCCTGGGGTTCTGCATGCCTCCTGCAGCCATGCAATGTGGCTAACTCAAAGGAGACATTCATGACGCGCAGGACGTGGGCTTCAAGGATGGCGAATGATGTGGTTGAGATGTTGTGTGGGAAGGGGCCTGATGGAGAGCCAGAGTGGATGGTGCACATGATCCCGGTTGTGTACTTGCTGCTGACGGGAGTCCATGTCCTGAGGGGGGTTTGTCCAGCGGATAATAGTGCTGTCTGCCTCTGTGTGCCAAGGCTGTTGTGTATGGCCATGAGCTTGCAGGGGTACAAAGTTGCAAGGGATGGGATCTGCCTTGCAAGGGTGGGGTGTCTTGAATGGAGATCTGCTGTCAGTTCACTCACAATGCTGATGAGGTCCATGATGTCGTGTGTTTGGGTGTCTCGGCACTATCTGAAGGATCTCCACTTGCCCTTGCTGATGATATGGTGATGGCTGTGTGTGGTGTTTTCCAGGGCTGTAACGAAAATGATGTCTCTTTGTGTTGCAAGGTTTGCACAAGAGTCCGGCTAGGTCTATAGGAGTCCAGTAGGTCTGCCTTGTCCCAGGTGCCTTAACTGTTGTTGTGCTTCACAGGAAAGTCAGTCAATGTGGCAAGATTGTTGGATCAGTTGCTGATCCAGTGTGTGAGTTTGCAGGGTGTGGCGGTGGTGTTGTTTTGAGTGTCCCACACAGCTTGTCTGTGGCGACTTACATCAAGCATCTTTGATGGATCGGTAGCGGGGTGTGTGGCACTGTGTTGCTTGTTGGAGACGTGGATTCAAATGTTGATGGACCAATGATGGATGGTGGTGTGTGTCCCCTCCAGCAAGAAGTTACTGGCCCCCAGCCACATGTAGCCTGTGGAGGTGAGGGCCTGCGTGCAGATGTACGTGTTGATGGCTTAGCTGAATTGTGGATGTAGGCCTGCAGATCTGTAGATGAGTGTTACTCCGAGGGTTGCTAGGGAGTTGCTGCGAACCCGGACTTGTGACTCTGAGGGTGTACTTGTGAATAATTAGCAATTCAGCCCCCGGGATTGGTGTTGGCGTCACTGCAGGTGATCTTGGATACGTGTGAGATGGCAATGAAGACGTCATGTGCTGAGGATGCTTTTGTCCAGGTTACTGTCATGAAGGTGATGTGTGGGGCTGTAGTGTTGAGGAGGTAACAGAGTCCAATGGCGTGCTGGTGGGTGGAACGGGTGTAGAGTAGGAGGCACAAAACCTGGTTGTACTGACAGGGTCTGGTAGGCTGCGCAGCTCTGTGTAGGCAGTTGGAGTAGCACACTCAGCATGCGAAGGTGTCATATGTGTGCTTAGGGGTTGCCTGATGGCAGGAGGATGATTGTCACGAGGACATTGCTTGGAGAGTGGCTGCAGCATGAGCCTGTTGTGTGACGTGGGTCATGCAAAGACTAGAGGGTCGTGCACTGTGCATGTTGCAGGCGCAGACGGTCTGGCCTTTGGCACAGCGCTGGGGCTAGAGTGGCACAGAAAAGCTGCTGGCTGCATTTCAAATGGGTGGAGGGGGAAGGGCTGAGCATTTTTGAGGCGTGGGGGTTGCAGAATCAGGGCACTCGGAGTGGCGGGGCCGCAGGTGAGGCAGCAGCAGGCGGAAGGGGTTAGAAATCATGCAAAAATCAACACACAAAGACAAGGAGGTCTGCAAGGCACAGTGCAACAGGTGTATGTCAAGGAAGGAGTGTCAGCTCACTCATGGGTCACTCCCAGAAAGTGTATGATCAATCACCATAAATTACAGTCACTGTGTCAGGCAACAAAATGCGGAGATGCGCAAAGGAGACACACCATCAGCAGGCATTCACGTCCCGTTGTGGGCAGCAATCTGCACAAATACATACACAACCAGGTACTTCATGCACAATAGAGATCATTAGCCATGAAGCACTGCATGCATGTTGCCAAAGTACACATACACTCATATGCTCAATCTTTGTCAATTCTGCCATAGATGACGCATGCAAACTGGTAAGAGATCTGCAGTGACCGAGATGAGGCACTTTGGATTGTGCTGAACACCTTTATTCCACATACACACACAAAGGGATATGCCTCCATATTAACAGACTCACAGGTCAGTTGACAGAACATGTGGGACATACGCTGGACCACCCTTCACAACACGGATGATGTCAATCCCAATGAACTGGCACACAAGGTAAGGGGATGAGCAAAAGACATCCTGCTGCACACGGAGAGGCTGCAATTCCCCATAGAGCATGTTGTTGTGATCAGCCGCGGCCCGTGGAGGGAGTTCCGTGGGGCGGTAAGGCGGGGAGGGGAGGGGCAGGGTGGGGGGTTCTAAAAACCGGAATATGGATAATTGCAGGTAAGTAAACAATTTAATAAATAAAACGAATTTCGTAGCGGCGCTCCCCCGCCCCGCCTTACCGCCCCACGGAACTCCCTCCACGGGCCGCGGCTGGTTGTGATGTCCCTCACTATGTCCACCCGTAGCATCTGCAATGTTTCAGAGCCAAGGTACACACACATTGATGCCTTCATCAGACGCCATATTCCACTACAGATGACTGTCAAGAAGGCTGACTATCATGTCATGGGAGTGATGCTACATGTCACATGCTCCATGGTGAGAAGACATGTATGCATGGTACCACAACATGCACAGAAGCAGTCACCACACATTCCCAACCTGTACCACCACCAAAAAGCCTTGCTGCAATACTTACCCAAACTGACATTTCCACATGTCCATGCATGGAACGCTGATTCAGCACACGTTGCAATCCACAGGAGGAATAGCAGGAGGACAACGATGACACGACCAGACAACAGGTGCAAAATACCTGGGAATGACAGACACACGAGAAGTCACCTAAAAAAATTTGCAACGCACACATGGAAGTGTACAAAACATGAACAATGTTGGACACATGTAAATTGCCAATCAAGTCTCTCCGCAAAACTGTGTTGCATGACATCATCACTCGAGTGACACATCAGAACACACATCCAAGTCACTTTGCATTCAGTCAGCTGGACAAACACATTGCAACACATGACAATCAATGCTACAAGCTTGCACACTCATAGCCAGTGACTCACCATTATGAGAAGAAGTTGCGTATGAGCTGACTCCGGATATCATCCCCCTCCTCCTCATCATCACTAGCCTTGTGACCAAGTCCTTGATCCTCCACGTGTGGATGCTCCTGCTCATCTGGATCCAGGATGAGTGACACTGCCTTCTCAACTGCCATGTTGTGCAGCATGCAGCACACAATGAAGATTTTGCAGACCTTCTCCGGGGCATAAGGGAGGGACGCGCCTGTCTTGTCCAGGCACCGGAATCGGCTCTTCAGGAGTCCAAACGTCCTCTCAATCCCTCGCCTGGTCTGGCCGTGTGCATCGTTGTACCGGCAATCTGCAGCTGTTCTTGGGTTGCGGAGAGGTGTCAGCAGCCATGGCATGTTGGGATAGCCAGAGTCCCCTACATGGAAACATCATGTAAAGAAGTGGGTCACGAGATGCCGTAAGAGACAAAGATACCGCAAAACATAGGACAAAAAGACTATACCCACCAACAAGACATGCTCATTCATTGTGCATCTGCAGCATCATTTGTGGCACCCTGCTACGCCTCATGATGTAGGCATCGTGTGCTGATCCTGGAAAACGTGCACAGACATGTGAAATCAGCATGCTAGCAAGACACACCCCAAGGGCATTTATCGAGTGGTAATGTTTGCGGTTGCGATAGGCTTGTTCCTGTGCCTGTGGTGGTACAAAAGCCACATGTGTACCATCAATGGACCCAATTACATGGGGCATCCCACCCAGGGCATAGAAATCCCCCTTGACATCCCTCAACCCCTCTGCAGTCGGAAATTTTATGAATTCATCAAGGTGCTCCAACATGGCTGCTAAGACATCATGCAGGACACAGCTGAACATAGTCTGGGACATCCCACCCACATCAGCTATGGTCAATTGAAATGTACCTGTGGCAAAAAAATGTAAGGCTGCCATCACCTTCATCTTGGGGGTCAGCGCATTAGAATACCTGTGTTGCGGTTGGAGGTGTGGTGCCAGCTTGTTTGTCAGGTCCTCGATCAACTGTTGAGTGAATCTGTAACGGCGGATGCAGGCACGCTCCCTCATGTCACCCAAGTCCGGCATTAGTCTTGGGACAGGTGGTGCCCTGCAAAACATAGTTTTGAAGAATGAAGATTGAGAGTCGGCAAACATCAATGTCAATGAACATAGCACATGCTACACTGCTAATACACATCAGGTAATTATGGAGTCGGGTGTGTGCAATACATCCAGGACACAGATGGCAGCTTGCTGGCACTCCTACAAAAAGCCTGATACACCTGTTGATTGTCAAGTCAACATGACATGCCCTGAAATGATTTGGGGGCCAGTCTGAGTGAAGAGCCACAGATATCACCGGAGTGACACACAACCACATAGCTGCATTTGAAGGATGTCATCTCATCCAGACAGCTGACTGCAAGGCACACGCACAGGTCACATGGAATGTCAAATGTACATATCAAACACAGTGCGATGAAGGGGTACACGTGACAACACAAAGACACAGCCATTGAGACAACAAACACATGTATGACTGAAAATATATGATGTCCCATGCACACAGACCCTACAGCCTTGGGAATCCACATGTGGCATGGTGTGCGTAGATGTGTTACATGCCCATCTCCACATAGACCCCTGTTGGATGCACCAACAGCATATGCCGTTGACGGGACACTGACATGAAGTTCATGGGAACACATGACACACACCCGACATAGTCCCAAAGGGGCACGCTGATCGTGAAAGGTCAGTTGATAAAGTGTCCCTGTCCCTGGCATCAGGAGACAGGTGCGGGTGTTGATGACTGTGCCACCCACTGCAGCTATGCATGACACAGTTGGACTACAGACACACATGTGGCAAGTGTCAAGGTGATGTGTGCCACATCGTGCCACATCACACATGACATGTGTCCACAGGTCAGAACACATCAATTGTGCAACTAGATGAGAGGACCTGTGCAATATCACTGGCTAACACACCTAGGGCCTGCACATGAAAGTATGCAATGACAAGTACTTGATGGACATCCATGTGTGACTCGTAGCCCTCCATTCCTGGCATGTGTATGGCTGTATTACCATTGTAAGTGTGTGAAATGCGTACCCGTACGTGTACGCACTGGTAGTACACGTACGTGTACTACCAGTGCGTACACGTACTTGTACACGTACGTGTAGGCACTGGTAGTACACGTAAGTGTACAACTAGTGTGTACACGTACGTGTTCACATATGTGTAGGCACTGGTAGTACACGTACGTGTTCACATACGTGTAGGCACTGGTAGTACACGTACGTGTACGCACTGGTAGTACACGTACGTGTACTACCAGTACGTGTACGTGTACTACCAGTGCCTACACGTACGTGTACGTACTACTTGTGCACGTACGTGTAGGCACTGGTAGTACACGTACGTGTACTACCAGTGCGTACACGTACGTGTACTACCAGTGTTGCAGGGATTCTGCTTATGCACAGAACTATGCACAGGAAACCAGGACCTCAGTGAATTGTGGTGTACCAAAAACTCACCTCAGAACCCAGAACCCCTTATCCGACCAGCATCAGTGTCCCATTCGTTATCCGAGTTTTATCTTGGCGGTCCCAATGTATAGACAACCCAGAACAAGCGACTTAGTGTATTCTCAGGAATGGTGGGAATCAGAAATACCTGTTCGTAATTATTCTCATATCAGTCCACAACACCATAAACCTCGTGTCCTAAGATGCAGTACTTTGGCTAACATAAGCAGACAAATGATTAAAATCAAAACCATCAGCATAGTTACAATACCATAGAAAATGTAAGGAGAAACCATACTAAACTGACAGTGGATTACAGCCACCTTCCTTTCGCTAGTAAACTAATATTATTATTATTAGACTAATAGAAGGTCTCTAGGCTTGAATGGGGAACCCCATACCGTAAAGATCTGCTTAGTGGAATCACATCACAGGATCAGGTACACTCTGCTGCTGGGAAAGCTCTTCTTCCAAATGTGTATAAAGCATGCAGCCTGCAATATTAAAAGCACTCGACTTTCAGGTATTTTGCAGCTGCGTCCGTGTTATGGCTAAATAGTGGGCCGATCAACCTGAACCCAACAACATGCACCGTCTAGCGACCCAGACTGTTTCTTTACACAATGTTCAGACCAAGGTCGCAGCTCACTGTTAGAGATGTGATCAACAGACAGTTCTCATGTGAAGCAAAGGTGAGCAAGCATTTCTCAAATAATAACATGTAACTGCAGTGTCGTGTGCAAAGCAGCAAAAGTGGCAAGATGGCTTTCTAACATCTAATGCGGTTGTGCTAATTTAGCAATGTACGCATATAAATACCAGTCCTCGCTACACCCCCCCTAGGTCGGACAACTAACCAGTAGGGGCGCAATTTTAAGAACGCAGAGTTCAAGTTCGATAGAACGGAACTAAGGGCATACATTGTGACTCCATATAAGGTAAGAAAAAAAGAGAGAGAAAAAAAAACATTTAAAGGGGAAAAAAATATCATCGATGGATTTTCAACGAAGAAAAAAAAAAAAAAAAAGGCATTCCACAAGAATTTTGGATGATATCCAAACTAATCCATCAAGGTATAAGCACAATAAGTTGCAACGGCTTCCAAGAGGAAATCATTGGAACGTTCCGCAAAATTATCTGCCATCCAATTCAGCAAGGGGAATGAACACACATGTTCCTCGACAACTGGAGCCTCTAGTACCATCAGAGGACAACTGGCCTGTTCTTCAAGATAACTTCTCGCCAAGAATTCAGCTGCAGCCGTTACGATGTCCCAATTCCCTAGGACTCCATGTGCTGCTCCACTGGCCATAATCCTGATACCAGAACAGTCCAACTCATGAGCCACTAAGGGACTCATTAGTCGATCATAATCTGGGGCGGGAGACTCTGAGTTCGACAAGCACAAATCCAGAGCCCACTGGAACGGACACTCTAGGCAATGAAAGAAAGGCTGTACGCAAGTAAAGTAGGGAAACCTGAAGGACAACCCATAGGCTATGCTCAATGTTGCCAGTGGTAGTGTTCCATAGTATTCAAGCATCCGGTTACAAAGATGGAGCAGCCGGGACATGCTGTTGTGTGACGCAACTTGTGCATCCATAGCGTAGTACACAGACCAACAACAGTACCCCAGCTACGAGGGCAAGAATCAACGGGAGACCTCCGAAGACGCTGGAAAAAATATAATGAAAAAATGCCGGGATCACACCAAAAATAGTTTGGAAGGAGGTCACGAGACCAGAGCCCACAATTTTGAAAAAATGTGCCAGGCCACTTGTTGACGAGGCATTAAAGATAGTCTGAATTAGGGCCCCAAAATGAAGTGGGAGATCAGTATTCAAAAGCGCCTGCACCTCGGTGCGCGTGTTTGCTACGTGAAGGACAAATGTTCCCCGGGATGAAGTCAACGCGACTTCTTTTTGAGACAATAGAACCCTTATTCTGCTCATCTTGTTGAACTCTGCTTTCAAGGTTGGAATGGAAGGCCAGATGGATACATCGAGCCATCCATGCGGGGGTGGGAAAAGGACGTTATTACAGCAGACTACTCTCTGTGATACAGTCACTATGTAGGGAATTCCCACTAACATCCCACAGCAAGCTTCATTATTTAATAGCAAATAACTACCATTAGCCAGCAGCGTAAAAGACGGTGTTATAACTGGCACCGGGATCCCTTTCAGGACGCAAGCTAAATTAGGAGCGTGCACATTACATGCACCATGCAATTGAATGTGCCGACACACCACAGAGTGATCTGGAGTGGAAGTGCACTCTTCACCTTTTAAGTAAACCTCTTTTCTGTCCCTCACGCATCTGTACGTGAATGGGAGTGACCAAACTTCGTGCAGGAAGGCAGCACCCAGTTTTCCATATCTGCCTAGGGCATAATGTTTCATGCACAAACTGAACTTAAACAGGGGGAACGGTAATGTGATTAACCCGTGGATAAGCCACACAGCGGAGTTTAATTCGGCCACAGAAAAAGGTAAAGGTTCTAACTTCTCAATGTGCAGCAATGAGTATGTTGCATCTTTCATGGACATGAACTGTTGTTTTGCAGTTAAATTGAAAGGAAGGAACAAAGATGAAGTATTCATGTAATCCCAAGGGACTTTCCCAGCCTTTAACGTTTGCAATGTCCATGCAAACTGCATAATAGAACGCAATTGATTTTGACCATGATACAAAACAGACAAATCATCCTGCACAATGTCAACAACAGATGAAACAATATTATCTAACGTATAAATTCTGGAAGACAGGGTGTTAATGCTATTATCTATAACAGCCAATACTTTCTCCATATTGGCTTGATCAATAGCTTGTAATCCGGATGCAGCTTCAATCTGTGATAGCTTCCAAACTTCATTGTAAACAGCATATACCCATCTTTTGGACCTGCCAACCACAGGACCCTTAACAAAATCATTCAAATCTATTTTGTCGTTCAATTGTGATAAATGAAGTTTAACAGATGATAAGGTGGAATGTTGCAGCCAAGATTGGCATAACTTCCCTACTGAGTAGGTAGTTACAGTGTGAGAGGATTCAAAACGGGGGTCCACACGAACTTGCGTATACCCCGGATTCAAATCCAGAAATCGATGTTGACAGGAATCTGAGCTTGTTTGCCATATTAACCACCCGGATTTAATTTAGAAATATTGAAGGATGTGTTGGAAATGTATGACTGCAATGTAGCAAGGGACAGATCCGTATGATGATCCCAATTAGGATAAGCACCCAGACCCGGAGTGGAGGGAGAATTAAATTTTTTAGAAGTAGCCAATCCAAAACAGGTGGTCTTAAAAAATTGACGAATTCAAAAATAACATGTGGTTCGGGATGAGGCAGGCACGATGCAAAGCTTCTGTTCCCTGTACCTGCCACAGTTTAGAACCCCAAACCGATTTAAGATCGATAGTAGCTTTCCACAGATCATAACCTCCGATTGCCAACTCGTCCATAAAGGACTTGGAATACAACAATTTAGTGTGTGTCAGTCTAACTTTCGAGGCAGACTCAGCCGCCACTTTAAAATAAAAGGAGGCACAATGAAATCAGAAAAATATGTGAATTTGTCCACTAACGTGGTGGAGCTGCCCAGCCTAGGTGCTGGACAGTGTTCCCATTGGGTATAATTTACATAATTTCTAAATGTATTTGCTTTGTGAAGGAAATGATTGCCATAATGTTGATAGCAAAACTGCTCATCATAATTAGCAGTATCTAAATACAAATCCTCAGCATCAAACGCAGCATAATATTTCTTCTTGCGAGAAATGCGCATGTGCGGGCGTCCGCGCATGCGCATTTGTCAGAAGAAGTTGGAAACCAGGAAGAGGGAGCCCCGGAGACGCCGCGCTTCAGGTAAGTGTCTTTACGTGTGCGTAGCGCTGCCTGCTTCGCCTACTTCGAAAACTGCGAAGCAGGCAGCGCTACGTACACTACGTGGGCGAAGCGTAGTGTCACACCCAGGGTTAATCATGTATGGGGTCCGCGCACCCAGAGACCTTCTAGGGAGATTATTAAGTGCACGTTGTACGTTATACAAGTGGGATAGCCAGTTCCGGCCAGTACCTAAAAGCCTAGCTGTCAAAGATTGCTTTAAGTCACAGTCCATTCGCTCCACCACACTATTAGCCTCAGGTCGGTAGGGAGACGAAAATTTGACTTGGACCCCCAAATTTCTCATGGCTTCTTTGTACGCCTTAGAGGTGAACGCAGGGCCCTAATAAGAATGAAAGGTACCACATGCAAAACTTCCAATAAAGACACGCAAATCCCTGATGACAGTACGGGCATCAGCACTCCTTTGTGGCCATACCCACAGAAAACGTGTGCATGAATCCACTGCAACCAAGATGTACTTGTACGCAGTATCAGAGGTGAATGGACCGCAATGATCTAAATAAACGCACCCTAGTGGTTTATTAGATATGTACAACTGAGTCTGTGGTGGGCGCGCCGCAGTTGAAGGTTTTATCTGCTGGCAAATGTCACAATTAAGAACATAAGCGCGAGCTTGTTTATATAAACCGCACCACCAGTAACGTTGTTATAACTGAGATACAGTAGCTGCAACGCCGGCATGGGCAGACGCCATGCCCTCGTGAGCCGCCAATATCAAAGATGGTCTGCAGTCCACGTTGGGAATCAATCTGTCACCAACTTCGTTAATCCTCACTAACGGGACGTTATCAGGACTTAAGCGATAATGGTAACGAGAAGGGAAACCTCTCGGGTAAATTGTTCCCTTCTCTGTAGCAGCAATAGCTGCCAAGATGTCATCATCGATCTTACTTTGTGATCTTGTAACTGCTGCTACTAAGTATATCGCCACTGCTGTTTTTGCTGCCTCGTCAGCTAGGCTGTTGCCGACAGCATGGACACCAACTCGTTGGTGACCAAGAGTGTGAATAACATTCACGAGAGGCAGATGTTCTTTAAGTTCTGCCACTCGAACCCAAAGCATTTTATGCTTAATTGTGCTACCTTTGGAATCACGGTATTCATTTTGAGACCAAAAATGTAGATTGTCGTTGTAAGATTGAACACAATAAAATGAGTCACTCACTATAAGAGTGGTGACCCGAGAATCAGCAAACTCCAGTGCAAGAACCAGAGCACGAAGCTCTGCCAACTGTGCGGTACAATCACCCAATGACTGCGTATGCACAACATCAGATTGGAATTCACCATTCACGAAAGTACCGACCACAATTGCGCAGGCCGCTGAATAGGCATGCTTCGATCCAGTCGCCGGTTGCGCAGAACCATCAGTGTAATTGACACAATGGTAATCCTCGAGGGGGCGCAAGGACAGAGGAGCTGGGTGAACGAATTCATACTGTAAGAACTCCTGAGTCTGTAGTGCTGCGTCAAAGATATATGTGACGTCGGGCGATGTCAAGGAAGTGGCCCATTGTATCCACCGTGGATGCAAAGCTTTAGAATTTGGTACACTCGCTTTGGTCACCGCCTCAAGGGCAGGATATGGTGTGACCACCAACATGCGTTTCCCTTGCCATAGCGCTCGTTCTTTAAGAATCGCCATCTGCACTGCTGTCAAAACTTTCTCGACAGCGGAAGTCGCAGTTCAGCCGAAGTGTACAGGTGCGATTTGTAGGCAATGGGGACGGTGTCGCCCTCATTGAACGTTAAGTACGTGAAACCCACTGCGCCCGGCACAATTCTAATGACCAGGTTAGTGTGGTTATTACGCGTCAGTAAGTATTTTGAAGCAAGGAGGTCAGCTTGCAAAGATTGCAATATAGCTGAATGCTCCGGCAGCCAGCATGATTTGGAAAAAGTAGGTTGTACCAAGGCATAAAGCGGCTTGATACGCTGGGCATAATCAGGAATGTACGTGCGACCGAAATTCAGAAAGCCCAGCAAAGATTGTCATTTCTTCAGTGTGGTAGGAGCACGTAGACACGCGCATTTCTCTAGGAAGTGCGGAGCCAACCCTCGACCTTCATTGTTGAGTTCGTATCCCAAAAACAACACTGTATATTCTGCAATGTGAGACTTCGCAAAGTTGAATTTGTAACCGAAGTCTGCAAACAAAACAATAATGCGATCAACGCGACACAGATGCGGCCATAAGTCGTCATCTGTGAGATAAATATCATCCACATACGAGTACGCATCAGGGTCAATGGTCTCTAACAGAGAGACCACACAAGCGGCAAAGACCCCAGGGCTGTTTTTATAGCCCATCAGTAATCTTTTGAAATGTTTTTGTCTGCCGCCCGAGGTAAATGCTGTCCATTGACTACTAAGAGAGGACAGGTTATGGCTGTAAAAGCCATTGGAAATGTCAAGTGTGGTTTTAAACCGTTTTCTCACGAGACTATCGACGAGAGCCGAACTGTGGGTATTCTGTACCGCGCATGTCCGGCAATGAGAGTTTAAATGCCGGTAATCCAAAACCAGGTGGTACGACCCATCAGGCTTCGTCACAGTGAATAAAGGATTATTCATTGGTGACACACATGTTTCAATAACACCTTGATATTCCAATTGTTCAAGGATAGCCGCGACGTGAGGTCTTGCTTCGCGACGCATGGGATATTGGGGTTGTGGCTGTGGCGTGGACCGCAACGGAATCTCATGGCTGGGGGACAATTTATCCCAGCCTACCTGATTACGATACAAAGCCGGTCCTAGCACCAGAGCCCACTCCTCGGCGAACGTTTTAGCTTGGTCTTTTGGCACCGTGTGCGCAAAGGACGGGAGAATTACCTCCTCCCCTCTAGGAGCATCCAAAATGAAAGCCGGGGGCCAGTCTGCCTCTGCCAATAGAATATCGTACGAAGAGGTCAGATTATCCCCAAAAATCCCCTGAATCGTGCGTTGTATGTCACCTTCAATTAAAAGGACTATATTATACAGTCTGTCAGGGGGAGCCACTCTAGTGTTAGCAGTTTCTACAGTAATGAACGTGTCAGTTGCTGTCGCCACCAGATATGGACGCAGTGCTTGTCGCACTACTGTAACTTCCGCTGCGCTGTCGAGCAGCGTTAGTGCCCATGTCAGGTTCAGAAGCTGCGTCCGCACTATCTGTGGCATACCTCGCTGTTAGCGCATCAACCTTCTTCTTTTGAAAAGGGGAAACGGGGGTCGTTGACGTGCAGACTCGTCCTGCTTGCCTTTACCGTCAGTCTGACGGGGTTGCTCACGTCCATGGGTACCCCGTCCTTTCCCACGGTCTCCACCACCGGACAGTGAAGCCGATGTTTCCTGTGAAGAAGGAGGAGAACATTGTTCAGAAACCTGAAATCTATCAGGTGACTTAATACCAGATCGATCGCGCAGATCATATGTGCGTTCACTAGTCGACTGTACGGGTGAGGCAGGCCGAGACCCCTGTTTCTGTTGCTGCTTCCCCTGTTTCTTTGCCCGCCAATTTTGTTTAGGAAAATGTGGGGGTTCGTCTTTACCAGACGAGCTCACCTTAGTTTGCTGTACTATATCAGGAATTATTACAGTCGGTTTAACACCTAAGGCACTGCGGCCTATGGTCCTATAGGCTTCCGCAATTATTTTAGCGAACTCCTTAGGCCTGTCGAGTTCGTCCACGCGGTCCAGCTTATTAGCCACTTGGAACTGCATGGCATCGCCTTTGAGGTTGCCCATTACCATGGAAGCAACCACATCGAACACCCCGACAAGCCACATTCCTAATTCAACAGCAGCCTCCGCACCGTGATTTTCTTGAACATGTTTAATGATGGAGGGAAGTACAGACATAGACGGAGTGCCGAAGCACTTCGAGTAGGTCGCGGCAAAGACCTTGCCCCAGTTGTCACAATCGGCCATATCTGGGACTAAGTCTTTCGGCAAACTAATGGTGAGAATCCTGTGTTTCTCCACAGGAGTGGTATGCGGAAAAACCGCCTCCAGTTGGTCAAATTTCTCAGCAAGCCAATAAGGTAAATAATCCTTATTTTGGGGGCGCTTGCCCATCACCGAATTAACCATAACAGGACTGATAACCACCGCATGGTGGTCCGTTGGTTGTCCTGCAACAGCAGGTGCCCTCACCTGCACGTTGCGTGACACGTACTGCAGTAAAGCCCTATGCACTGTAATCAGGGCTGTGTGTAGTACCCGCAACTCAGCCACCGCAACCGTGAGATAGCGGGGATGAGGAGTAAATCCAGCCAGCACCGGCCATGTGACCCCTGCAATCGACAACGGGCCCATTCTAGCCGGTGCCACCGCATGGGGAAGGGCGCCATTAAACCAAATGGTATGCTGCCAGGCAGAAATAGGAATTTCTTGTGTCCTATACGGCGTATAGACTGCAGGTAGCTGCGTGGGAGTAAAGGAATGAAACGTATCATCGTCTGCATTCACCGCCGGAAAAGTCACCCAAGAGTAAAACAACTCATAAGGGTAGGACGCATCAGCGCTCACCACAAAAATAACAGCCATCCCATCATCCGGCACCCCATACATCGTCAAATGACGGCGCAGAGGTGCACGGCTATGTGCAGCAATGTCAACCACCATAAGGACACACAAAAGAGTAACAACGATTTTAACAGTAGCACTAGGGTTCAGAAAAAACCTTTTTAATGATCAAGCTTGAATGAACCTATTAGTCGAGAAACAGGTAGGTTAAACCCGTCACTCCTGTTATCCGGAAACAAGAGTGAGGGAGTCGTGGACTAATATAAGCACTACTAAGGCGTTTCAATCGACCAAACGTTAGGTGCGCCATGGTGCAGGGATTCTGCTTATGCACAGAACTATGCACAGGAAACCAGGACCTCAATGAATTGTGGTGTACCAAAAAGTCACCTCAGAACCCAGAGCCCCTTATCCGACCAGCATCAGTGTCCCATTCGTTATCCGAGTTTTATCTTGGCGGTCCCAATGTATAGACAACCCAGAGCAAGCGACTTAGTGTATTCTCAGGAATGGTGGGAATCAGAAATACCTGTTCGTAATTATTCTCATATCAGTCCACAACAAGAGTACACAGAGACACAGTAAAGTTTAAAGAGTTTATTTTATAAACCTCGTGTCCTAAGATGCAGTACTTTGGCTAACATAAGCAGACAAATGATTAAAATCAAAACCATCAGCATAGTTACAATACCATAGAAAATGAAAGGAGAAATCATACTAAACTGACAGTGGATTACAGCCACCTTCCTTTCGCTAGTAAACTAATATTATTATTATTAGACTAATAGAAGGTCTCTAGGCTTGAATGGGGAACCCCATACTATAAAGATCAGCTTAGTGGAATCACATCACAGGATCAGGTACACTCTGCTCCTGGGAAAGCTCTTCTTCCGAATGTGTATAAAGCATGCAGCCTGCAATACTAAAAGAACTCGACTTTCAGGTATTTTGCAGCTGCGTGCATGTTATGGCTAAATAGTGGGCCGATCAACCTGAACCCAACAACATGCACCGTCTAGCGACCCAGACTGTTTCTTTACACAATGTTCAGACCAAGGTCGCAGCTCACTGTTAGAGATGTGAACAACAGACAGTTCTCATGTGAAGCAAAGGCGAGCAAGCATTTCTCAAATAATAACATGTAACTGCAGTGTTGTGTACTACCAGTGCCTACACGTACGTGTACAAGTAGTGCGCACACGTACTTGTACACATACGTGTAGGCACTGGTGGTACATGTACGTGTACTACCAGTGCGTACACGTACATGTACAAGTACGTGTACGCACTAGTTGTACACGTACGTGTAGGCACTGGTAGTACACATACGTGTACTACCAGTGCCTACACGTACGTGTACAAGTACGTGTATGCACTAGTTGTACACATACGTGTAGGCACTGGTCGTACACATACGTATGAAACGCACTGTGCAACTGGTGCCGTAGGGGTACGTGTGAAACGCACCGTACCTGTGTGTGGCTTTCAAAATTACATAGGGGACACATAAGGGACAAGTATTAGGCCCCAAATGCATGCTGGTTGTCATGGATACCGAGTATTCTCTTCAAATGTTTACATCAGGTGTCCTGGAAAAGTCAGTTGGCCACAAAATACAATGTTGCAAAGTGGTTGTTGACTTGACATGATGCTCTAAATTTGAACGATGCAAATGCTATCACTGGCGTATGTTTAAAGGGATTGGAGTAAACGTAAGATGCGAATGATTCTGACCAATCACTATGTACTCCTCAAAATGAATGCCCCTCAGCAAGACAGATATAAGGCAGCCAGAAGCCATGAGAGGGCACTTGCCTGCACAACTTTCCTGTCGACAACATTGCTGCTGTCTCTGCTTCCCTGGACCATGTCTCGTGCTGTGGAGAGGGCCCAGCCATTCACTCTGGAGGAGAATCAGGCCCTGCCTCGCGTCCTCCTCCCACAGTACACCAGCCTGTATGGGAGACCAGGGGAGCAGGTGAGTGCTGAGTCCACTACCTTTGCCTATGCACCTGTTGTGTGACTGTCAATATTGTGTCCAGGTGGGACTGACATGCAATGTTGTTCAGAGTGTGTCCCGGGGGGGGGGCATGCTTATGTCTCTCATGCAGTGCATCATGTAGTTCCAGTGTGCACTCCTCACTTGCATGGTGCTTACAGTGACTTTCACTGCATAGTGATGAGACATTCAGCCTGGCTAATCCTTGGGGGCTTTAATTCATGTTGTCCTGAGGTGATTCAGTGGTCCCCCCGGTGTGACAGGTGACTGTACCCACAGATGTGTATGAGTTGGGTGGAACTGTGGTGAGAGTGTCCAAATGACGTGTATGACCTCATGGACATTGATGTGTGTGAATGTTCCTTGTTATGTGGGTGAGTGTCTATGTGAAATGTTGCACCACAGCTGCATGTTGGAGGCTACTGATCTAACCATCTGATGTGACAAGTGAGCCGTGCTTTGTGTCTGACTTGCAGAGCTAGCACGACACCTGTGACTCCCCCCTGGCAAATGGCACATGTGCAGAGTGAGGGTTGTATCCGCTGCTGTCAATGACAGGCCAGTGATCAGTGGCTGGGTGTGTCTGTCTAGTCTGCTGAGGGTGCGTCAGTGGAGTGGGACATGTGACTGCATGGCACGTGCTGCCCATCAGCCTGCTGTTGCATGTGCTGCACAGTGTGTGGCATGTTCATTGAGTGTTTTGCACCCCTCATGCCACCTGTAGACTTTCAATGCCATGTACTGCATTGGCGCTTGCACACAGGCCAATTGCATGTTGTGAATGAGGATATTCATGTCAGCATCCTATGCCCTGATCAACATTTCTAAGATGTTCTAATGTGTGTCTCTGGGCCATGGAGCAGGTGTATTGATGTTGTGTCACTTTGTCATCCTGATAAGGTAACTGCCTGCGAGAAGGGGGTCATCTGGACCAATGTCGTCAGGGCCGTGAGGACTGCAGGGGGCATGATCGGCAACTGGCCCAGGTCCGCAAGAGGTGGCAGGACATCCGGTGCTGGACCTGGCAGATCGCCCGGGTCCAGCTCAAGCTCTCTCCACCTCGCCCCCACGGCGGCCACCGACACCTGACCCACCACATGAAACGTGTCCTGGCGGTGGTCTTCCCTGACCTCGATAGGCAGTTAGAGGAGAGACTGCAGCAAGGAGGGGGTAGGTACATGGCTTTTTGTTGTGCTATGTGTCGCTAGCTTTAGGAAGTGCTATTTTGCATGAATACACTCCGAGAGTTCATATGTGCAGTGCATTTTCTGTTCCCAAATGTCACCTGGGGATCTTTTTCATCCCTTCCTCTCCTTGACATGTGTCCCCTGGTGTGTGTGTAATCACATTTGCACATGGCCATCTAGGGTGCCAGTACATCTAAGTGCACATTGCTTTCTGCATCATGTGGGAGGGTGGTCTGTGACTTGTGTTGGTACCTTGCCTGTGCCATGACCTGTTCCCAATGTAGGGGGTCCATAGTTGTTGTCACTGATGCTGATTCTCAACATAGGAGTGTGAGCTTTCAACTGGACACCCTTGCAGCATGCATGAGCACTGTTGTGGCCTCAGACATGATGTGCATGAGTGTGAGATATGCATAGTATATGAATACAAAGGTATGCAGTTCCTCAAAGAGAGCTAGTAGAGAGATGTATGAGTCCACACAGTCAGGAGGAGAATCCTCCTTTTAGGAAAAAGACCCTCACACATCCGGCAGACTGGCTGTGATATATCGTCAGCACGTGGCCCAGAAGTCAAGTTTCATCATTAGGTCTGCTCCGAATCGGGGCGGCGCTGCAATCCCCGATCAGCGACCTTAGTGGCGCCTTTTAGTGGAGATCTTTATTCCTTTTAGTTGCCGGTAGGTGAGTGCAGGTGAGGGCCCTAAGGTGAAAAAAGTGTGTGGTGAAAAAAGTGTGTTAAAAGTAAGTAGTGGGAATCCTAAGTAACAAAGTTTATTTAATAAAGGGAGTCCCACTCTTAATTAAAAACAATAACGTGCATAATACTACAGTTGTGATGTCTGTTTTACGCTATAGTGATGTGTGGTCAACATGTTTCTTGCAATTGGTTAAATGTAACCGCAATTCTTCAGGACCAAGTACTTCACACACTTATTGGTAGTGGTAGCGACTAGTGGGGCACTTACCACTGGTACATCACCCAAATAAGTGGTTACTTATGGAGGGGAGATAAAACGCCTGCAATGGAAAAACAGGGGGATAAACATACATATCAAACAATCAACTTGATAACATAGGTATCGCAGAAATCGCCTTTAAAAAAACTGCAACCAGTGGGTGTCATGCAGTATTCATATTACAGTGGTGGCCAACTGTGTGGTAGCGATATGTTACAACAACTTTAATAGTGACTTAATCGTGCCCATAGTGTGATGAGTGCTCTTGCAGAAACTACAATTTGCCTACTACGGGGAATAATCATAACAAAACTAAGGGATCAAAAGGTTAATTGGAATAATCAACTCACCCTGCAGAGCAAGGCTGCGAATTTCAACAAGGTGGCGCTGGAAGGAGACACCGAATAGTACAGTGTCCTGTAAGCACAAAGAAGGAGGGGGGGGGGCACAAGATGGAGGAGGAAGACAATGTAGCCGCAGGGATCCGTTGTTAAAAAAGAGCGTATCCCAAAAAAATACCAGAACAAAATCCGCATCTAGTAGAACGCGGAAATAAAGGTGTCACTACTTCAAGGATTACTTACTCAAGTCCGCAATGCGGGATGCCTTCCCACCTACCCTGTGTCCGCGCCGGCTCGGGGGACACTGTCAGAACCTGGCAGGTCGAATTTATAGCGGTGGGGAGCCAATGGGGGACGAGAACCAACTAATTGATCGGAAGGGTAAAGACTAGTATGCAGAGTATCCTTCCGGTCACATGAGCTTGGGAGTTCGCCTGGTGACGCTCATGTGTAGCGGAGCGTGCCGCATCATTACCTGGAAGTGACGTGGGGGGTACAAGTGATTCGTAAACAGTAAGGAGTGGTTCTTACGATTGTGTAAAACCGCTTGTTGTCATGGCAACGTTATTATAATCGCGGGCGTCCCGCGTCACTCTGTGTCAGCTATTGATCTGACGCAGAGGTGTGATTGATAAACAGTAAGGAGTTCTTACGATAGTGTAAACCCGCTTGTTGTCATGGCAACGTTATTGTAATCGCGGGCGTCCCGCGTCACTCTGTGTTAGCTGTTGATGTGACGCTGAGATGTGGAGCCCAAACGATCGAGTGTATGTATATCAGTCGCATGGTGTGTTGAGTGGTATAATTATTCAGTATGGAGGCTAAGAGTATATCTGGGCAAAAACATGCTCAATTAGCCGTATATTAACCACATGGTGCGGAAGGTGGTATAATCATGTGGAGTAGAGACTGTAATAAGTCGGGGCAGACAGGCCCATCCTAGACGTAATTACAACAAAAAGTGTTTCTAGTGATAGAAGGCTCTTAATCTCACCCATAAAGTAAAGACCAAGGGGGGGGGGAGAGGAAAAAACTATCCAGCTGGTCGCTATCACTGTAAAGTATCAAATAATTACAAGACTACTCCAGGGGATGTCTTCGTTCAGGCCTTCATGGTGGGACGATAGTCTCATTACCCATCTTTGTTCCAGTGTGAATAATTTTGCTTTTTTGATATTTTTGAAGGATTGAAGAACTGTCCACTGTAGAGAATCAGGAGAATGATTTTTCTCAAAGAAATGTGTAGACATCTTCGTATTCACTTTCTTACAACGGAAGTTACTCCGATGCTCGATGATCCTGGTTTTTACTGGTCTCGTCGTCATCCCCAATTTTTAAAACCAAATTGTCTGAAATCAACAATGAAATAGCGGAGAACAAGGAATTCCTAATGAAACAGAAAATAACGAAGTTGCAAAAAGATATAAGGAAGTTCGATAAGGAGAAGGTGTACCCCTACCTAAAGGCGGATTACACATCAACACTTAACAGCTATTCCTCAGATGAGGAGTCTAATGGCTCCAGACGCAATTCTAATACAAGTAGCGACTCCAGTGGGAGTAGTTTCTCTAATAGTCGGAAGAGACAAGGACAACAGAACTATCCCTTCTACCCAATGGCTCCCTTCCAGGGACAATATCAACCGACCCCACCATTCTGGCATTTTCCAAACTTCCAATCTGGTCCCCCTCCACCCCCCTTCTTTCAGCAAGGCCCCCCTTTTTTAGGCAGAGGCTGGGGCAGAGGAAGAGGGCGGAGAAGAGGAGACGACAAGAGAGTACACTGGCAGGACCAACCCTCAACATCCATGGAGACCAGGAGCCAAACCAAGAACAAGAGACGCTAATTGTTAACCTCTCTCCTCGCACCCTTGGCGATGCAGAGAGACGAGTACTCCAAAAAGGTTTAGGCTTTGTACCCACACCAAAGGTTGATTCCTTTAGAGAAATGTGTGAAATCCAGGCCTTTTTTCGTAAAGTACGTCTCAAGGCATATTTTCATGACGAACCAGGGGCTCAGTGTGAAGACTCTGGCCTCCATAAACCATCTACTTTTACTCCACATAGCGGGATGGTCCCCAATGAGGTGTTAACTTTCGAACAGGCAGTTCTTAAGGATTGGAAACAGATCAGACCCACCTCTGTCTTCCATAATATCTCCAATGAGGAAGAAGCAGCACTACGGTCACTAAACAATGACCCCCTAATCACCATTAAACAAGCAGACAAGGGGGGCGCTACGGTAATCATGTCAACCAGTGATTATCGCACTGAATGTGAACGCCAACACAGTGATAGGAAATACTACACTCCTATCCAAGAGGACCCCACCAATCGACTCAAGACACTGATCACGACTATGGTCTTCCATGCAGAAACCCAGGGCTGGATCACGGAAAAAGAGGCTACTTTTTTAGTCACTGCTGAACCAAAAATCCCTTACTTCTACTGCCTGCCCAAAATACATAAGGGAACCAATCCGGTTCCTGGGAGACCGATCGTCTCCGGAATTGGATCCCTGCTGGAACCTCTTTCCCAATTCGTTGATCACTTCCTCAAACCACTGGTCCAGGATACTCCCTCATTTCTGAGAGACACTACTGATGTACTCAGGCTTCTAGAGGGTACTCAACACCAGGGAGAAGTTGACTTTCTCATCACCCTGGATGTTGAGGCCCTTTATACAAACATTCCACAAAGGGCAACTCTTGATGTCATAGAGGATGTGCTGAGCGGGCTAGATTGGGTATCACCCACCCCCCGCCCTTTTATCATTGAGTGTTCATCTCTAGCTCTCACTGAATTTTTTTTCGAGTTTGAGGGCCAATTATTCGATCAGATACAGGGCACCTCGATGGGGAGCACCTTTGCCCCGAGTGTGGCCTGTCTCTATATGGCAGCCTTTGAGGAACGAGCCATTCTCAATGAATCGATCCCTTATAGAGCCAATATCCTACTATGGAAGAGATTCATTGACGACATCCTGATCATCTGGAAGGGTGACCAGGCCCATTGTGACGAATTTTGCAAATGGATTAACACCTTGAATCCATACCTAAGATTCACAAGCGCTATTTCCGACCAACAACTTCCCTTTCTGGACCTCCTGATCCGATTAGACGATCACAAAATGAATACCACACTCCATCGGAAGTCCGCTGATAGAAATAGTCTATTACGTTTCGATAGCTATCACCCCCTGGCCCTAAAACAAAATCTACCCTTTGGCCAATTCCTCGGAATCAGGAGGAACTGTAGCTTTGTTACTGACTTTAAAAAGGAATCTAGGGTCCTGACGAACAATCTCCTCCAGAGGGGTTATCAGAGTCGAGATATCATGAGATCTTACAAGCGTGCCCGCAATAACAACAGGGAAGGGTTACTTGAACCAAGAGAGAAAAAGACTGATGACTGCCTCACGTGTGTGACCACCTACACTCCTAATTCATTCCAACTCAAGAAAATTATCAAAAGACATTAGGGCATCCTTCACACCGGGGAACTCTCTATGTCGAACCCCCGGTTTGCGTTCAAACGCACCACTAATCTAAAGGAGAGACTGGTACACACGAGACCCAAACAATCTAAGAACACCACACAGTCCACTTTATGGGACCTTCCCCCTGTCACGGGTCACTACCCCTGTGGTTCCTGTGTAGTCTGCCCACTAACCAAAGTAACTAAGAACATTGAATTTTCCAACGGGGTCACGTGGGAATGCAGAACACACACCAATTGCAATACCTTTAATTGCATTTATTTAATAACTTGTCCATGCAATCTCCCCTACATAGGGATGACGACGAGACCAGTAAAAACCAGGATCATCGAGCATCGGAGTAACTTCCGGTGTAAGAAAGTGAATACGAAGATGTCTACACATTTCTTTGAGAAAAATCATTCTCCTGATTCTCTACAGTGGACAGTTCTTCAATCCTTCAAAAATATCAAAAAAGCAAAATTATTCACACTGGAACAAAGGTGGGTAATGAGACTATCGTCCCACCATGAAGGCCTGAACGAAGACATCCCTTGGAGTAGTCTTGTAATTATTTGATACTTTACAGTGATAGCGACCAGCTGGATAGTTTTTTCCTCTCCCCCCCTTGGTCTTTACTTTATGGGTGAGATTAAGAGCCTTCTATCACTAGAAACACTTTTTGTTGTAATTACGTCTAGGATGGGCCTGTCTGCCCCGACTTATTACAGTCTCTACTCCACATGATTATACCACCTTCCGCACCATGTGGTTAATATACGGCTGATTCAGCATGTTTTTGCCCAGATATACTCTTAGCCTCCATACTGAATAATTATACCACTCAACACACCATGCGACTGATATACATACACTCGATCGTTTGGGCTCCACACCTCAGCGTCACATCAACAGCTAACACAGAGTGACGCGGGACGCCCGCGATTACAATAACGTTGCAATGACAACAAGCGGGTTTACACTATCGTAAGAACTCCTTACTGTTTATCAATCACACCTCTGCGTCAGATCAATAGCTGACACAAAGTGACGCGGGACGCCCGCGATTATAATAACGTCGCCATGACAACAAGCGGTTTTACACAATCGTAAGAACCACTCCTTACTGTTTACGAATCACGTGTACCCCCCACGTCACTTCCAGGTAATGATGCGGCACGCTCCGCTACACATGAGCGTCACCAGGCGAACTCCCAAGCTCATGTGACCGGAAGGATACTCTGCATACTAGTCTTTACCCTTCCGATCAATTAGTTGGTTCTCGTCCCCCATTGGCTCCCCACCGCTATAAATTCGACCCGCCAGGTTCTGACAGTGTCCCCCGAGCCGGCGCGGACACAGGGTAGGTGGGAAGGCGTCCCGCATTGCGGACTTGAGTAAGTAATCCTTGAAGTCGTGACACCTTTACTTCCGCGTTCTACTAGATGCAGATTTTGTTCTGGTATTTTTTTGGGATACGCTCTTTTTTAATAACAGATCCCTGCGGCTACATTGTCTTCCTCCTCCATCTTGTGCCCCCCCCCCCTCCTTCTTTGTGCTTACAGGACACTGTACTATTCCGTGTCTCCTTCCGGCGCCACCTCGTTGAAATTCGCAGCCTTGCTCTGCAGGGTGAGTTGATTATTCCAATTAACCTTTTGATCCCTTAGTTTTGTTATGATTATTCCCCGTAGTAGGCAAATTGTAGTTTCTACAAGAGCACTCATCACACTATGGGCACGATTAAGTCACTATTAAAGTTGTTCTAACATATCGCTACCACACAGTTGGCCACCACTGTAATATGAATACTGCATGACACCCACTGGTTGCAGTTTTTTTAAAGGCGATTTCTGCGATACCTATGTTATCAAGTTGATTGTTTGATATGTATGTTTGTCCCCCTGTATTTCCATTGCAGGCGTTTTATCTCCCCTCCATAAGTAACTACTTATTTGGGTGATGTACCAGTGGTAAGTGCCCCACTAGTCGCTACCACTACCAATAAGTGTGTGAAGTACTTGGTCCTGAAGAATTGCGGTTACATTTAACCAATTGCAAGAAACATGTTGACCACACATCACTATAGCGTAAAACAGACATCACAACTGTAGTATTACGCACGTTATTGTTTTTAATTAAGAGTGGGACCCCAAATAAACTTTGTTACTTAGGATTCCCACTACTTACTTTTAACACACTTTTTTCACCACACACTTTTTTCACCTTAGGGCCCTCACCTGCACTCACCTACCGGCAACTAAAAGGAATAAAGATCTCCACTAAAAGGCGCCACTAAGGTCGCCGATCGGGGATTGCAGCGCCGCCCCGATTCGGAGCAGACCTAATGATGAAACTTGACATCTGGGCCACGTGCTGACGATATATGACAGCCAGTCTGCTGGATGTGTGAGGGTCTTTTTCCTAAAAGGAGGATTCTCCTCCTGACTGTGTGGACTCATACATCTCTCTACTAGCTCTCTTTGAGGAACTGCATACCTTTGTATTCATATACTTTCACTTGGGCCTTGTATGCTGGACCTATTATAAATAGCCCTTGTTCCTTCCTTCTTTGGTTCATATTCAGCACGGGGTTGCCTCGTAGGAACTAGATAGGATACCAAGGACTTTTCACAATTGTGAAGCCTTGGCCCATATATACCATATAAGGCGTGAAACTCCACTTGCCTTAGCTATTCTTGGTATTTTCACTTTCTTTCTCCTTTTTTTGGATAGATCAACTGCTCCTATCCGCACATTGACCCAATACTCAACCATGGACGACTGTCAAGGTTTGAGTTTTGGTGATGATATCGCCGCAGAAATCCTACGAACACCATCTCTTTTGGGGCCAGATAACAGCTCTGCTTCTGGAGCCCAATCAGACGACTTAATGACTCTTACCGCCCTTAAGCGGGAATGGCTTAAAATCACATTACACGGGGCCATGATGACAGAATATTTGAGGGCTAATATCGCCCCCAATGGGCTAATTGTAAAACATTTTCCCCGCCTTTTTCTTGAAGACATGATCTTCAAAAAGGAATGGTCCCTGGTGTCTTGGAAATGCACCAGGGACTGGTTAATACTCATTATTAACACAGCCAAGAGACTAGCGGATGCACTCTTGATTAGAATTCAGAGTGATGAGGGGGCTGTTAAAGTCTCCCTCACTACCGCAATTTTTAAAACCAAATTGTCTGAAATCAACAATGAAATAGCGGAGAACAAGGAATTCCTAATGAAACAGAAAATAACGAAGTTGCAAAAAGATATAAGGAAGTTCGATAAGGAGAAGGTGTACCCCTACCTAAAGGCGGATTACACATCAACACTTAACAGCTATTCCTCAGATGAGGAGTCTAATGGCTCCAGACGCAATTCCAATACAAGTAGCGACTCCAGTGGGAGTAGTTTCTCTAATAGTCGGAAGAGACAAGGACAACAGAACTATCCCTTCTACCCAATGGCTCCCTTCCAGGGACAATATCAACCGACCCCACCATTCTGGCATTTTCCAAACTTCCAATCTGGTCCCCCTCCACCCCCCTTCTTTCAGCAAGGCCCCCCTTTTTTAGGCAGAGGCTGGGGCAGAGGAAGAGGGCGGAGAAGAGGAGACGACAAGAGAGTACACTGGCAGGACCAACCCTCAACATCCATGGAGACCAGGAGCCAAACCAAGAACAAGAGACGCTAATTGTTAACCTCTCTCCTCGCACCCTTGGCGATGCAGAGAGACGAGTACTCCAAAAAGGTTTAGGCTTTGTACCCACACCAAAGGTTGATTCCTTTAGAGAAATGTGTGAAATCCAGGCCTTTTTTCGTAAAGTACGTCTCAAGGCATATTTTCATGACGAACCAGGGGCTCAGTGTGAAGACTCTGGCCTCCATAAACCATCTACTTTTACTCCACATAGCGGGATGGTCCCCAATGAGGTGTTAACTTTCGAACAGGCAGTTCTTAAGGATTGGAAACAGATCAGACCCACCTCTGTCTTCCATAATATCTCCAATGAGGAAGAAGCAGCACTACGGTCACTAAACAATGACCCCCTCATCACCATTAAACAAGCAGACAAGGGGGGCGCTACGGTAATCATGTCAACCAGTGATTATCGCACTGAATGTGAACGCCAACTCAGTGATAGGAAATACTACACTCCTATCCAAGAGGACCCCACCAATCGACTCAAGACACTGATCACGACTATGGTCTTCCATGCAGAAACCCAGGGCTGGATCACGGAAAAAGAGGCTACTTTTTTAGTCACTGATGAACCAAGAATCCCTTACTTCTACTGCCTGCCCAAAATACATAAGGGAACCAATCCGGTTCCTGGGAGACCGATCGTCTCCGGAATTGGATCCCTGCTGGAACCTCTTTCCCAATTCTTTGATCACTTCCTCAAACCACTGGTCCAGGATACTCCCTCATTTCTGAGAGACACTACTGATGTACTCAGGCTTCTAGAGGGTACTCAACACCAGGGAGAAGTTGACTTTCTCATCACCCTGGATGTTGAGGCCCTTTATACAAACATTCCACAAAGGGCAACTCTTGATGTCATAGAGGATGTGCTGAGCGGGCTAGATTGGGTATCACCCACCCCCCGCCCTTTTATCATTGAGTGTTCATCTCTAGCTCTCACTGAAATTTTTTTCGAGTTTGAGGGCCAATTATTCCATCAGATACAGGGCACCTCGATGGGGAGCACCTTTGCCCCGAGTGTGGCCTGTCTCTATATGGCAGCCTTTGAGGAACGAGCCATTCTCAATGAATCGAACCCTTATAGAGACAATATCCTACTATGGAAGAGATTCATTGACGACATCCTGATCATCTGGAAGGGTGACCAGGCCCATTGTGACGAATTTTGCAAATGGATTAACACCTTGAATCCATACCTAAGATTCACAAGCACTATTTCCGACCAACAACTTCCCTTTCTGGACCTCCTGATCCGATTAGACGATCACAAAATGAATACCACACTCCATCGGAAGTCCACTGATAGAAATAGTCTATTACGTTTCGATAGCTATCACCCCCTGGCCCTAAAACAAAATCTACCCTTTGGCCAATTCCTCCGAATCAGGAGGAACTGTAGCTTTGTTACTGACTTTAAAAAGGAATCTAGGGTCCTGACGAACAATCTCCTCCAGAGGGGTTATCAGAGTCGAGATATCATGAGATCTTACAAGCGTGCCCGCAATAACAACAGGGAAGGGTTACTTGAACCAAGAGAGAAAAAGACTGATGACTGCCTCACGTGTGTGACCACCTACACTCCTAATTCATTCCAACTCAAGAAAATTATCAAAAGACATTGGGGCATCTTTCACACCGGGGAACTCTCTATGTCGAACCCCCGGTTTGCGTTCAAACGCACCACTAATCTAAAGGAGAGACTGGCACACACGAGACCCAAACAATCCAAGAACACCACACAGTCCACTTTATGGGACCTTCCCCCTGTCACGGGTCACTACCCCTGTGGTTCCTGTGTGGTCTGCCCACTAACCAAAGTAACTAAGAACATTGAATTTTCCAACGGGGTCACGTGGGAATGCAGAACACACACCAATTGCAATACCTTTAATTGCATTTATTTAATAACTTGTCCATGCAATCTCCCCTACATAGGGATGACGACGAGACCAGTAAAAACCAGGATCATCGAGCATCGGAGTAACTTCCGGTGTAAGAAAGTGAATACGAAGATGTCTACACATTTATTTGAGAAAAATCATTCTCCTGATTCTCTACAGTGGACAGTTCTTCAATCCTTCAAAAATATCAAAAAAGCAAAATTATTCACACTGGAACAAAGATGGGTAATGAGACTATCGTCCCACCATGAAGGCCTGAACGAAGACATTCCCTGGAGTAGTCTTGTAATTATTTGATACTTTACAGTGATAGCGACCAGCTGGATCGTTTTTTCCTCTCCCCCCCTTGGTCTTTACTTTATGGGTGAGATTAAGAGTCTTCTATCACTAGAAACACTTTTTGTTGTAATTACGTCTAGGATGGGCCTGTCTGCCCCGACTTATTACAGTCTCTACTCCACATGATTATACCACCTTCCGCACCATGTGGTTAATATACGGCTGATTCAGCATGTTTTTGCCCAGATATACTCTTAGCCTCCATACTGAATAATTATACCACTCAACACACCATGCGACTGATATACATACACTCGATCGTTTGGGCTCCACACCTCAGCGTCACATCAACAGCTAACACAGAGTGACGCGGGACGCCCGCGATTACAATAACGTTGCCATGACAACAAGCGGGTTTACACTATCGTAAGAACTCCTTACTGTTTATCAATCACACCTCTGCGTCAGATCAATAGCTGACACAGAGTGACGCGGGACGCCCGCGATTATAATAACGTTGCCATGACAACAAGCGGTTTTACACAATCGTAAGAACCACTCCTTACTGTTTACGAATCACGTGTACCCCCCACGCCACTTCCAGGTAATGATGCGGCACGCTCCGTTACACATGAGCGTCACCAGGCGAACTCCCAAGCTCATGTGACCGGAAGGATACTCTGCATACTAGTCTTTACCCTTCCGATCAATTAGTTGGTTCTCGTCCCCCATTGGCTCCCCACCGCTATAAATTCGACCCGCCAGGTTCTGACAGTGTCCCCCGATCCGGCGCGGACACAGGGTAGGTGGGAAGGCGTCCCGCATTGCGGACTTGAGTAAGTAATCCTTGAAGTCGTGACACCTTTACTTCCGCGTTCTACTAGATGCGGATTTTGTTCTGGTATTTTTTTGGGATACGCTCTTTTTTAACAACAGATCCCTGCGGCTACATTGTCTTCCTCCTCCATCTCGTGCCCCCCCCCTCCTTCTTTGTGCTTACAGGACACTGTACTATTCGGTGTCTCCTTCCAGCGCCACCTCGTTGAAATTCGCAGCCTTGCTCTGCAGGGTGAGTTGATTATTCCAATTAACCTTTTGATCCCTTAGTTTTGTTATGATTATTCCCCGTAGTAGGCAAATTGTAGTTTCTACAGGAGCACTCATCACACTATGGGCACGATTAAGTCACTATTAAAGTTGTTCTAACATATCGCTACCACACAGTTGGCCACCACTGTAATATGAATACTGCATGACACCCACTGGTTGCAGTTTTTTTAAAGGCGATTTCTGCGATACCTATGTTATCAAGTTGATTGTTTGATATGTATGTTTGTCCCCCTGTATTTCCATTGCAGGCGTTTTATCTCCCCTCCATAAGTAACCACTTATTTGGGTGATGTACCAGTGGTAAGTGCCCCACTAGTCGCTACCACTACCAATAAGTGTGTGAAGTACTTGGTTCTGAAGAATTGCGGTTACATTTAACCAATTGCAAGAAACATGTTGACCACACATCACTATAGCGTAAAACAGACATCACAACTGTAGTATTACGCACGTTATTGTTTTTAATTAAGATTGGGACCCCCTTTATTAAATAAACTTTGTTACTTAGGATTCCCACTACTTACTTTTAACACACTTTTTTCACCACACACATTTTTCACCTTAGGGCCCTCACCTGCACTCACCTACCAGCAACTAAAAGGAATAAAGATCTCCACTAAAAGGCGCCACTAAGGTCGCCGATCGGGGATTGCAGCGCCGCCCCGATTCGGAGCAGACCTAATGAAAAAAACTTGACATCTGGGCCACGTGCTGACGATATATGACAGCCAGTCTGCCGGATGTGTGAGGGTCTTTTTCCTAAAAGGAGGATTCTCCTCCTGACTGTGTGGACTCATACATCTCTCTACTAGCTCTCTTTGAGGAACTGCATACCTTTGTATTCATATACTTTCACTTGGGCCTTGTATGCTGGACCTATTATAAATAGCCCTTGTTCCTTCCTTCTTTGGTTCATATTCGAGATATGCATAGTGCCATGACGGTTGTACATGGTAGAGTCAGCTCATTCCAGGACCATGGAGCAGTGTGCCCACTACAGTCCCCTGAGACACCCTAACCTCCTAATCATGTGTGTCATCCAACACTGTGCACATTCACTGTGTGTGCTGCATAGGTCTGCCTCTGTGGCATTGTTCCCTGGCCTAGTTTGGATTTTGTTAATGTGTGCTACATGTGTCCACTGGACAGAGATACACCATTTTGCTTGTGCATACTCACACTGGGCAGTGCCTGTGTGGCTATTCACAACAATCTGTTGATGGTTGTTTGTCACAAATATGTGTTCTCAGCCCCACGAGGTGATGTGGTGTCAATGAAGCAATATTTCAAGCTCAGTTGTTGTAACCCTGAATAAGAGGTGTCACTTCTTGATCTGTATAAATGACATTGACTCAGGTATTGGGGGGGGGGGGGGGTGCGGGAGAGGCATACATGTGCAATTCTGATTTTTCATTGCCAGGTCTGACTTGTGTGTGAGAATTGCCTGGACTAAAATACACTGGGCAGTGCCCCTGTGATGCTGGCCAGTGCTTAATGTACGTGCTTTGCAGCCTGTGTCATTTTCTTCCCAACAAGAATCCTGCTCATACATTTTTGGCACGTGTGTGGTTCAGATGCAACGCAGTTTGGACTTTGTGTGCTGACATCTGTGTGTACATTCTGGCTTGCCATGAGGGTGTCCCCACAGTACAGCTGGTCTTTTTTACCACCCAATTGCAGGCCCATTAGCTTATGCATTGTCCTGGGTGTGCACATGTGTGCCACTCCAGATGACAGGCAGTAGGCCATATGTGTAGGCAAGTGTGTAATCAGGTGACGGATGGCCTGGTGACAGCTGACATGATTCAAGTTGTTACTCTTCATGAATTGTTCCTTGGCACTCACAGCACTTGCCAACAGTTGTTCATGTTTCACATGTGGAAATTTGATGATTTGTGTTAAGAACACTAATGTGCCTGCATGCAATATGTCACACAAGGCAGTGCACACAAAAGTACATTGACACTGTCATGGAATAAGCTGCCACCTTTTCAAAGAAGCCACTGTTATAAATAAATGGTGTTGCAGATTCTCCATATACATGTTCCCACGGTGGTCTTGATTTTGTGAGACTCATTAGTTGTCGGTGATACAAACTAACGAGTGTCAAGACGTCAAGACCTCCGTGGGCCCATGTATATGTACTTTCTGCAACACCATCTATTTCTAACAGTGGCTCCTCCGAAAAGGTGCCAGCTTCTTCAATGACAGTGTCAATGTACTTTTGTGTGCACTGCCTTGTGCAACATCTTGAAGCAGGCACATCAGTGTTCTTTTCACAAAATAGCCAATTGGCACATCCCAAACATGTAGATTGGTTAAAGTATTGTGAGTCCCAAGGTACCAACATTTGTTTGTTTTGTGTCCCAAGGGACTTACAGGTCTCTGAGTGTGGTGACACCTTGAGTATTGAGGTGTGTTAGTTTACCTTGAGTGCACCACTCCTGTTTCTTTCAGGGTAAAGAAGAGGTGTCATGACTTCATTGTATTGCTGTGCTCACCGGTTCACAGACACTAGCTTCTCAATGTATTGCTCATTCAAGTTGTGGCCTTTTGTGTATTGAGTTTCCTGGTGTCAAAGTGGCATGGTGGGTCTACCAACTGGGCAGTACAGGGCTTACATATGTGTAATCCAGCTGTTACTCATGATGCATTGCCTGATATGCACTGTGACCAATTGTTCTTGTGCTCATGTGTCAGATGTATACAGGTGACTGATGCTTTCTGGTTTCTTCTCCTTGCCCACAGCATCATCATCCACAAGCGAGGGAGACACCTGCATGGACCTTGAGGAGGGACCCAGCGACAGTGCCACCAGTGATGTGGAGTCAGCAGGAGACAGTGGCATGGAGGGCGAGGGGAGTCAGTCGGAGGACCTGTCCGGAGGCGAGAGCATGTACGACACCGACGGGTCCCAGGCTGACATCCTTGAGGAGGCGGAGGTTGCAACAACATCTGGCAGCATCCCACCATCTGTACCTGCCTCTTCCATTGCCATCTCCACCCTCCCAGTTGCTCCCATCCCTTCTGTCCGTGCAGGGTCCCACCGTGTCTCCTTCGGACCAGGCACGCAGCCCCTGCCCCTGTCACCCCTGCTGCCCTCAGTGAAGAGTCTGTGGACACACTGCACCAGTTGCAGGTTGGTCAAGCATCGATGCTGCATGTCCTCCATGAACACACTAGACTGCTCACACAGTTGGTGTCATTCGTGGAGGGCATGTCATCAACGATGACTGAGCAACGCAGGTTTCTGCAGTCCATGGACTCTTCACTGACGGAAGCAGTGTCTCTCCTGCGGCGCTCCATCCCCCCCCTAACCCGGACCCATCCACACTGCCCTCTCCCATGCCTGTCCAAAGCACACACAGAGAATCACAGGCACACACCATAACAGACACATCCAGCACACACCCAACTGGCACGCACACTCAGGGGGATGTAGTCACACCCACAGGGTCTGGGGGCAAACGGCAGACACGCAGCCACAGTCAGAGTCCGCAGTGCTCACGACCCACTTCCTCCAAATCCACTCCCCTTATCTCCCCAGCCAAAATGTCACCCAAAGAGACCTACATGGCTAGTTTGTCCCTCAGTCTCACTGTGACACCACCCCGCAAGCGGTTGAGGAAGTCTCCGGCCAGGGGAGTTGAGTCACCCCCATGTCCACCACCTCCCCCGAGAGCGCTGCACCCCATCCCTAGGACACCCCCCCTCCGTTGGACCTGGTGTTCCTTCCGGTGTAAGGGGTTCCTCTGGACGCTCTGGCAGCAGTGTGCAGCGAGCTGCTCACCACCACCTTTGGCGCTGCCCCACCCCCTGTGGTGGATACGTCCAGCCCTGCACTCACCACACCTACCCAACCCACACCTGTCCCTGCGGTGCCTGGTACTCCCACTGATGATGCCCCTCCCAGTCGACAAACCTTGAGGGGACTTTGTGCAGGCAAGGTAGGGGTGGACACAGTCGCATACGTCCACCCTTGGACTCGAACTATGGACTGGCCATTGGCCTTTGTAAATAGTGTCTTCTTAGAATTTTTTTTTGGTGTGCTGAATAAAGCCTTTTCATTTAGTTTCCACACTATTACATTTCAGGTACTTGATGTTTGTGATGAGGCCCATGAAGTTGGTGTTCTGGTAATGTGTTAGGGTTCTGAGAAATGTTTTAGTATGATGGTCATGAGGTGGACCATGGTATCTGTGTGCCATCACAATGTCTCTGAAAATATTAATTGGTAGTGTGTGTTCCTTTGGATTGTGAGACATTGTCCCAAGGAGTGTTCCTTCCTCTGTGGCACCTGACATGTTCCCTGCAAACAGTTGCACAATTGTTGTGCTGACCTGTGTCAACATATCCTTTGTTGGTGACGGATCCCTTCAACATTGGCCATGCATGCTCACCAATGTCTCCTGCTGAATCGTCTGTGCCATCCTTGCCAGTCACTGTACTTGTGTTTTGTGTATGTAGGAATGGCATCAGGGACCAATTGCCCCTTTTCAGCACTATGCATGTGTGTAATCACGGCCTAACACACAAATGGCACGTGTAATGCAGGGTATTTGTGCATCTGACTCACAATTGTGGGCATTGTATCTAGTCGCAGTGAACCCTATTCCTTACATGAGAGACAACATCTGGGTGGCTGGACCAGCACCTGGACATTCCTATCACTCCTGTGATGTGCGTGACAGTGTGTGTTCCCCTTGGCTAACTTATTTAAGTATGCATTTCCATGACTATACAGTCTGTTGGCATGAAATCAGGGTGTGTATTGTGGGGCATCCGCCATGGGTGGGTATGCATGTGTTGTATGTACTCACACCCACATGTGGTGTGTCATGCAGTGTGTGAATGACATCCATCCTCCTGGGAGTGGGGCACTGCTGGGAGTCCTCTGCACCCACCCCTCATATGTCTGGACACTGCTGGGGGTCCTCTGCACCCACCCCTCATATGTCTGGACACTGCTGGGAGTCCTCTGCACCCACCCCTCATATGTCTGTCCACTGCTGGTAGTGATATGCACCCACACCTCATATGTCTGGTCACTGCTGGGAGTCCTATGCACCCACCCCTCATATGTCTGTCCACTGCTGGGAGTCCTCTGCACCCACCCCTCATATGTCTGGGAACTGCTGGGAGTGATATTCACCCACCCCTCATATGTCTGGACACTGCTGGGAGTACTCTGCACCCACCCCTCATATATCTGGGCACTGCTGGGAGTCCTCTGCACCCACTCCTCATATCTCTGTCCACTGCTGGGAGTCCTCTGCACCCACCCCTCATATGTCTGGACACTGTTGGGAGGCCTCTGCACCCACCCATGCACCCCCTTGGAGCTGTACACTGCTGGCCATGACCTACACACACAACAATTTGGAGGTAACATGCTGGGCCAGTCCTCTGGGCCCACATTCCTGGCGTGTGTATGCCTTGTATCAACATTTTCCTGCTGCATGTATGTGTGGGTACGGTCCGTACCTGAGTACTCATGGGGCCGTAGGGGTACGCACCGTACCCACGCATGTATGCGTGGGTACGGTCCGTACCTGAGTACTCATTGGGCCGGAGGGGTACGCACCGTGCCCACGTATTAATGGTCTGTACCACTGTTGTCATGGTGCTGTAGGGGTACGTATGGTATGCACCGTACCCACGCATTCATCCGTGGGTACAGTCCGTACCACTGTTGTCATGGCGCCGTAGGGGTACGTGTGGTACTTTACTATCACTATACTTCAGAAAAATGTACCATTTTTCAAAACTGTTTACAAAAAAATATTTTTAATTTTACAAATATACATGAAAATTATATATTAAAAATATATTATATTTTATAATAAATTCTAAATAACATCAACATTTCTGAATCATGTTTATCAATATTTTTAAAAATTGTATGACAAAACCAAATATAAAAAATTTAATTATGACAACAAAAAGAAATACATGTTTGCAAATAAAAACATTAACAATAAAAACTAACATACGTCTCCTTTTTTATTTGAATTTACAAATAAACTTTAAGAAAAAACTACACAATAAACCATAAAATTCACTATTCCTAACTCCAAATTCAACTAAACTCAGGGAAAGTGCTGGATAATAAACCAAAAAAGAAATTACTGTTCCAACTCCAAAACCAACTAAACTCAGGGAAGGTGCTAGATAATAAACCATAAAAAATTACTATTCCAACTCCAAAACCAACTAAACTCAGAGAGAGTGCTAAATAATAGACCATAAAAAATTACTATTCTAACTCCAAAACCAACTAAAATCAGAGAAAGTGCTGGATAATAAGCCATAAAATAATCACTATTCCAACTCCAAAACCAACTAAACTCAGGGAAATAAATCATACGGAATTACTAATCCAACTCCAAAACCAACTAAACTCAGAAACAATTGCTGGATAATAAACTTTAAAAAATTACTATTCCAAAACCAAATACACTAAAGGAAAATGCAAAATAATTTAGAAATTATAACTATATAAAAATATATAACTTTTCAAAACGATGAAAAAACTAAAATTGATTAAAAGAATTGATTTTTTTTACAAATGTGTCCAATAATTTTAAAATAAGAAAAGAACATAGTATACATTACAATTTTTAACAAAATTAGTAATACAATTTTTATATAACCCCTTCTCACAAAAATAAAACAAATTATAAAGTTGTAATTTAAAGTTAAATAGTCTTACCTTTTTTACATTCAAAATTATCCAAAAGAAAAAAAATATTAATGCTAAAAATAATTAAAAGACAAAAGCAATAAAAAATTATGTAAAATATATTTTTTTTAATTCTCCTATCATATATTATTTGAAATATCTTTTACATTTAAACATTTAAAAACATTTATTTTAGACTATTTACATCAAAATATGTGCACCCCAAAAAAATTCATAATATAAAAAAATTACATTTCAAATGTATTTGTAGAAAAAACTACTTAAAATCTTTCAATACGTTTTTTTATTAGCATTTATTTTAAACCAACATTCTTAAATTACTTCCCACCCATATCCCCTATAAACCCAACATCCTGCTCCTAAAATTTTACATAGATTAAAAAAATATTTAAAACTTTAAACAAATATTTTTAAATTAATCTCCACTTTTATCCCTTATAAACCCAATATCCCGCTCCCAAAAATAAATGAAAATACAATAAAAACTAACATTTTAACATTAAAAAATAAATTAAAACATATAAAATAACTACAAAAAAATTAAACAATACAAACAATCGATATTATTTACAACAATATTTTGGCTATCGATATTTTCAAATTCGATATTTCTACATTACACAAAAACACGATATTTTTAATAATGAAAAAACTGACCTCGATATTTTCCACCATCGATATTCTTGACTCGATATTCATGCAACTTGATATTTCTACATCAATATTGTGTCTCTGCACCTTTTCTGATACAGCTCAGCACCAGACAAGGGTATCCTTTGTCGTGCCTCCTTTTTGCCTTCGTGATGGAGCCATTGGCATCCAATCCTGAGTTTACAATGGGGAGAGGGTATTGAAGATCGAATAGCTCTGTATGCAGACGACTTGCTCTCTGCCTCAAAGACTACTTGTCCCAGACTGCTTCACATGCTGACACAATATGGGCAGGCCTTGTGATCAATAGGTCCAAATTGAACGGGCCCCTTATAGTTATGTCTTGATACTCTCTGCCTCCGATCCACAGGTTGAACATCCTTTACCTATGGATATATATGTCCCTGCTCCCTACACTCACTTAGGGGGTCCATTAAGATGGCCTAGCAGTGCTGGGACCGGCCGCCAGCGGTGCGGCGGTCCCACACCACCAATTAGGATGCGACTTTCACTGTGGCAGTCGCATTCCACATCTTTGACATTGCGGCGGCTGTAAGCAGCACCCGCTGCAATGCCAAAGAGGCATGTTGTGCATTGGCATGCACAATGTGGCAGTCACCCCGCGGTGCCTGCCACCTTGTGCATGGCAATGAAGGAGGGTGGTACCA
This sequence comes from Triturus cristatus, assembly GCF_964204655.1. NCBI lineage: Eukaryota > Metazoa > Chordata > Amphibia > Caudata > Salamandridae > Triturus > Triturus cristatus. The sequence continues at coordinate 707,193,167 of NC_140587.1, read as the reverse complement.
CCCAAGTGCTGGCCCCCCCATCCCCCTGGGGGCCCACAACTGGCCTCCAAAGCAATTTCCCGCCAGCCTTTCCATGGCGGCAAAGCTGAAATGGAAAGGCCTTGTGAACCCTGCATCATAATATGGATGGCGGTGCCTTTTAGGCACCGCCTCCATACTATACCCCAGCTCTGCCCGACCGGCAATCAGAACGATTGCCGACCGGCGGAAAAGCGGCGGAAGCACTTTGCGTCTGCCGCGGTACACCCCGCCAAAATAATATGGCGGGGTAAATCTAGTTGGGATGGCGGGCAGATCCTAATGACCCCCTTAGTCGTTTAACTTGACTCCATTGATTTGTAAAATGCAGAAAGATCAAATTAGATGGGCTCAGCTGCCACTCAACCTACTGGGGAGGGTGACTCTTTTTAAGAAGATGATCTAACTGAGCTTGCCAGAGTTCTTGTATATGTCTTGCAGAACTTTTCCCGCCCCCTCTCAAACACTGGCTCACTGGGGTGCCCTTCACCATGCATTCCTTTCTCTGGGCCAGTCAGGTGCCCCGCATTGTGTTTGGGAACTTTATATATTCTACTTTTGATGGGAGTTATCAGTGCTAAACCTACACCTCTATCATTAGGCCTCTCAGTTATGGTCCTCAATTGTTGGTTCCCTTGTGGGTGGGGCGATATATTGGGTCGAACTGTTGTGTATGAGCTGGGACTCTATTGTGGAGAGGTTGTATGGACTCCCCATCCCCTGAGCTCTCCCTGACCTCACTAGAACTGTATTCCTATCATGGAGATCAGCTTTGTGTTGGGAAGTGTGGATGGGCAAGATCTGGCTGCATACCCTCTCCTGGTGTGGCACTTGGTTACACCATGTGGCTCACTTAGCAGGTTTAGGCACCTGGGACCTCATAGGAATCTTTAGAATGGGGGACGTATGGCGGGGTGCACATATGCTATCCTTTCAAGATTTGCAGACCACCTTACATTTACATCAGTCCCAGTTCTTCAGGTTCTTACAGCTCTGCCATGCTTTAGCCTCCCACCAGGAGCTTATTGGGAGGCGCTTGAGTTTAGCCCCCTGGTGGTCAAATTGCTCATACGTACCCTGGGGCAGGAAAGTATTGATTGTGTCTACCGTTCCCTTGTTCATAATTCACTGGACCAATTTGCCCCTTTGAAGTCCCACTGGGAATGATTGGTTGGTCCCTGTGGCACCATGAGAATTGTCAATATCGTCTAGGTTCCGCATGATCCAGATGAACGTTTTACACATTACATACTTGACACCGTTGAAGCTCTGGTGAGCAGGATGACAGCAAACATTTGCATGTTTTTCAGGTGACTTGGTCCTCTCTGGTTATCAAGAGATATTGGTCCACTGTCCTCCAAACATTTGCATACATATTGTACCGCCGAATTGACTTTACTCTCCGTATTGCTCTTCTTCGTTTGATGGAAGACCTGGGGGGAGGGGGGTTCCAGGAGTGTCCACCTGCTGGTGGGTCTAGGGACATTGGTGACTAAAAGATACATAGCTCGATTGTGGAACTCATCCACCCCACCTTTAAGGGTGGCGAGGCAAGCAGGCCTGGACTGGTGCACAAAATCAGAGGAGCCAAAATACACTACTCAAGGGTGTCCTTATAAACGTACAAAGATCTGGGGAAAATGGTCGGATTATTATGGGTTGCAGGGCATGGTTGAATGACAACAAACACAAAAAGAAGTAGGTTACCTGTACCAATAAATTGGGCAGAGAGATTGTGGTAGGATTTGGAAATTTGAAATACTGTAGTCCAAGTGTAGACTAAGGGAAAGCCATCCTTAATAGAAGAGGATGCCTCACACACAATATTGTGTCATGCTTCATCATCGGCATCCTCTCCCCACCCTGGTAAGATGGTGCTACCAGGGTGGACTCAACCGCCACGAAGACAGGGCGAAAGGAGGGAGTTCTTACATAAAACTTACTGGACAAAAATGGTATCCAGTTCTATTAAAAATACCTAAAGGTTCCTCGGTTATCACCTTTATTAGTGAAGACCTTAGGTACGTTAAAAACAAATATGTTGATGTACTTTTCAGACGTTACGTCTGTTAGTCCAACCTTTAGTAACCCAATATGTTTCTGCCCATGCACAGAGCTTAACAAGGTTGGGGGCATTTTTCAGGGCTATCAGATCCCTATGAAAGAGCTAAAGGGTGTTCCCTACCTCTATTGTATGCTAAAGTAGATGAGTACACCTAAGGTGTGCCCAAGTGAATCCTACCTGGGTTATTCTTAAACACAACTCATCATGCACCTGCAGAAGGAAAAGAGTAATACAGGAATACAGGTCCATAAGAATGTATCAATATGCAACACACGATTATTTAAACATACTCTACGGTACACTACACGACTAGAACTACAGATATCCTTGCATGCTGAAAAAACAACACCCACCATGTGCAGTAGATAAATTATATCTCGTGAAAGTTGGTTGGTAATGAAACATCAACCCTTACTCAGGGAAAGCAGAATGCGGGGGGGGTTACATTAAAGACCTGAATCCGATCAGGTTAGAAAATCTTCCCAATCAAATCGGTTTGGAAATGGTTTCCAAACTACTCGTATCGAGTCCGACCGACCGAGTACAATGCATCCGGATGCTTTCAGATACGATTTAGTTGGACTCCTATTGACTTCCATGGGAGCCTATGTTCCTAACCGCATCATAATAGGGCCCTCGGTCGGGAAAAGACTTTCCCGATCCGATTCGGAAGAGCCTAAGGGCCAGATTTCGATGCAGTTAGGAAAGCATTCCCACCTAGGGCCCAATTACGATGCTGTTAGGAAGGCCTCTTAATGGCATTTGCTCTTTCCAAATTGGATCGGGAACGTGTCTTCCCAGCCGAGGGCCAGATTACGATGCAGTTAGGAACATAGGCTCCCAGAGAAGTTAATGGGAGTCCAACCAAATTGTATCTGAAAGCATCCGGATGCATCATACTCGGTCGGTCGGAGTCTCCCGATCTGAGTCGGTCGGAAACAATTTCCAAACCGATTCGATCGGAAGATTTCCCAACCTCATCAGAATCAGGCCCTTAGTGTTACCATTTTTCTAAAACAAACACCACAAGTCCATATAGTGACTGTTTAGCTCAAGGACTAATATATCAGGATAACGGGATTCTATCTCCTGCATAATCAACTAAGTTCACTTAAATTACTAGTGATCCAAGTACACAATACACCTCCTCCTTATCCTAGATTTTAGGGGATACCAGAGACTCGGTCAAAGGAGGGATGGTGGCCTTCGTTTCACATACGATAATGAGGAAAAAAACATAAAAGGGAACATCAAATGAAAGTAGTTCTGTAAAAAACAAACCAAACCATGTGGATATGGACACCTTTGGACAGTTGTTTCTATTGCCAAAATCATGGTTTGTTTAAGACTGTTGAGTTAAAGTACAAACTCAACACTGGTTCTAGGTATAAAGTGCTGATGGTCACATGGGAAATGCTAGTATCTGCCACCAATACAAGTATGGTAGATTCACGAACAGTGAGTTCAAATGGAACGCACAGGATGGAATGGTTTCAAGGCCGTATGTTGGTACTAGCGGTAACAGAACTGCAGACTACATAAAGTGCCAAAGATTAGGACCTTCCTCAATCATTGCCTATAGTTATTCATGTGCTCCGAATGGAACGCACGCAGTGATATGATATCAAAGCCCTATTTTTGTGTCATGCTGTGAGAAATGCAGAGAGCATTAAGTGTCACAGTGTAGCACCCACTCAAACGCTGTCTGAGGATTATTCTTGATTTTATGATTGAATGATTTTTTGTACATATATGATGGCCAATTAGGCTATTGAAAAAATATTTTTTTAGTCATTGCTTAAAAAATTAAGCACCTACTGTTCTCTCACCCTTCTCCTGGTACTGAGAAATAATAAGTCAAAGTACAATATGAAGAGTATAACTGCATAATTCCCAGCCCGATTGGAATCATCAGGTATGCATATTCACAATCCCCGCTTGTATCAGATGTGGAAATCCGCACCTTTGTGCATGTAATGTCGGAATTAACAGATGACAACAACCCACCTAAAAGCCTCAACACTTCTCCTGAGTAGAGTGGGGAAAAATTAGGTCATTCCGTAACTCTCACAACAATGTTGGGTCCCTGAAACCATCCCCCTACTCCTAACTTCAGCAGAAAGTGCACCACGCCAGTGCACCTACGTCCGTCCTCTCCCTGCCAGTTGGTACGATAATGCTCTGGCCGGGGAGGTTCAAATACTCTTCGAAATGCACCCTGCTTTCCGAGGGGCGTGGTCCAATTACAGACTGGACGCTGGGGCATGACTTTACAGTCTGCAGCATACTACTGTAGGCGTATTAAGTTCACAGGTGCTAGGGAAATGTAGTTTACTGGGCCCAAGGATGGACAGGAGTTCGAGGCCCGCCTGGTCTTAGAGACGATCATTTCACGCATCTGTTCCATGTGGGATAATATTCAGAAATTCTGATATAAAAATAAAAAGAACTTCTAAGTCCTCGCAGTGTGCCATATATACCATCTGTTAAATTATTATCCTTGCCCGCAGTTTTCTGTCAGATCTTATATATAATTAGACGGCGGTGAGATGAAACCCAATGGCTATTACGTACAAGTGAGGACTTAGAATACACTGCCAAATGCCACTGGGGGGCGTGACACGACTATTGTTATGTGCGTCAAACTCACAGGAAAGATGCTTTTTTAGGTCTCGCCTTACCCAGCGCATGCGCTGGTCTGGCGAGACCTATTGAGAGGGCTCCAAAAAGTGCTACCAGGCCAGCCTAGAGCTACAGTGCATGTGCGCGGGCGCGGGCGCCGCGCTTGACCGCGATTACTTTCAAATTCGCGGCCGCTTTGATGTTTGATCGCGATCACTTTCGCGGCCGCACGGCGGCTTGGCGTAGACAATAGGTGTCGCTTTTGGGACCTTATAAGTATTTAGTTATGCAACTGTTGCATGGCTAAACACTTATAAGGTCCCAAAGGCGAGACCTATTGGCTACGCCAATGCTTGTTTCTATTAGCATCACGAATAGCTGTGAGATTTTGTTTGTGAGATGGCAGCAGCTGCATTTTTACAAACAGCCCTACAAAACAGTAAATTTAAGGTTTCTACAAGGTGATATGATCACCTGTAGTCTGGTCGAAACAGGGAAATAGAGGGTCAAATGGAAACAAATATATTCCCCTATAGGTTCATCATGATATTAGCTATTGATAGAGGGAGAGTAAATATTCAACAAGAGGGGATAGGTCATCATAACCCATGTTATTCTTTTAATGATGGAAGCATGTAACGTATATCAATAGGTATACATTCCAAGGTCTGTCGGATACATTGAAGTCAGTCAGCCGACAGACTACCCCAAGGGATATCATCATTTAATTCGACTTGGTCAGTGTGGAGCCTATATACCCATCTCTGTTCAAAGAAGAGGAGTGCTTTCGTCATGTTTGCATTTTCCTTTACTAATGGTTCAACGGACCACTCAAGCTGCTCAGCATTGTGGACTTTCTCAATGAAGTGAGTGGTCAACTTGGTGGCGTCCCTTCAACATCTGATGGTACTGCGATGTTCTGAGATGCGGATGCGCACTCTTCATGTCGTCATCCCAATATACAGCAGTCCACAGGGGCATTTAATCACACAGATAACGTTCATGGAGTTGCAGTTAGTAAAGCATTTCTGTTTCCACTGGGTTTTCATGCCCAGATCCAGTTCCTATGTCCTCCTCATAAAGCAGCATACACTACAGGAACCACACAGAGGTGGAGGAAGGTTACACAGCGTGGTCTGTTGTGGTCTCGGACCCTTGGCTCTAGGTCTTGTGTGGACTACTATGTTCCTTATGTTCCTTGCTCTTTTGCAGGAGTACATTGGTCACTCTATGGTCATGCCTCTGAACTGGAGGATGCCCCAGTTCTTGTTAATCAGTGATTTGTATCAGTTAGACAAAGCGATAAATGTAGAGACGCAAATGAGTCTGTCACATGTTTTCTTTTGTTGTGGCATGAGTAGTTACTCTCAATAGTTGTGCAGTGCCCGCTTCTTAGGTTTTCTAATCATTCTCATAGGATAGTTCTTAGCCTTTAGATTTTGAGTCAGTTTTTCTGTATGGGTATGAAGTCTCTTTTCTCCATGCAGTTATGTCTGAGACGTAAGAAATGGCCCACCGCAGATTTTCTCATAGGCCCTGTGGATGATAACTTTTGAACCTAAATAGGCTATTCCGATACACCTCACTAGTCAAAACACCCTCTTTTTCTTGTATTGATAGGTCTAAAAAATCCAGTTGTTTCTCCCCGATAGTCAGAGTGAACCTGAGGTTGGGGTTCTGTGTGTTCAGCCATCTCCTAAATTCCTGTACCTCTTCAGTCGTCCCAGTCCAGATAAGCAGGACATCATCTATATAGAGTTTCCATAGTCTGATTTTGTCAAGAAAGGGATTGGTCACATTCTGGATCATGTCGGACTCAAAAGTGTGTATGTACAATCAGGCTAGACTAAGAGCAAACGTTCCTCCCATTGATGTCCCATGCACATGAACGTCGAAATTGCCTTCAAATTCAAAGAAATTCCTTGTCAGAAGAAGATGGGCAAAATAAAGAACAAATTCCTTAGGGGTTATTGAATTCCACTTGGTCTCATCAAAGATTCTTTCCACTACTTGTAGTGTTGCTTCCTGTGGGATATTCATATAAAGGGGATCAACATCATGGGGCCGATTCCGATCCTGTTTTTTTTTTCCCGTACGACTCGTATCGGTAAATTTTTCCATACAAATCGTACAAGTCCCGTCCGACCCGTGAAGTATGATTCGTACGGGAAAAATACAACTTTCCCGATCCGATTTGTACGGATCGGCCCGATCCGTACAAATTGGATTGGGAAAAGTTGTACGAGACGGACCCGGACACTTTTCCTTACAAATTGTAAAAATGCAGTCCGACCGTACTAGTACGATCCGGACCGGCTTTCCGATTTACGATTTGTACGGAAAACGTCCCGTACACGGGGATTGCCATTACCCGCTACGAAGCGAACTTTGTACGACTCGTATCCCGGGAAAAGTTGTTCCCGGGGTGCAAGTCATACAGGGGTACGAGTCATACAGGCATACACCCCCATGCAGTGTGTATGTATGGTGTGTACCCCCAGTGCGCATGTACTGTGCATACCCCCAGTGCGCATGTACTGTGCGTGCCCCCAGTGCGCATGTACTGTGCGTACCCCAAACATCGCGTACCCCAACATCGCGTTCCCCAACATTGCGTATGTACGGTGCGTACATACGCGATGTTGGGGTATGAAATGTTGGGGTACGCGATGTTGGGGGTACGCGATGTTGGGGGTACGCACCGTACATACGCGATGTTGGGGTACGCGATGTTGGGGTACGCACAGTACATGCGCACTGGGGGTACGCACAGTACATGCACACTGGGGGTACGCACCGTACATACACAACGCACGGGGGTGTATGCCTGTACGACTCGTACCCCTGGGGACTCTGCTTTTACGGCTGTGTTTGGCTCCCGTAAGAAAAGAGCCATACGGAGTGCCGTAGGGACGAATCGTACTTGCTGGGCCGGAAACCGCTGCTTAAATACGTACAGACGTCGCGTACAAGCTGTTCCGGATCAGAATCGGTGGTTTATTTTAGCCGTATGGTCTTTTGTACGATTTGTATGGAAAGAGGCTTTCTGTACGAATCGTACTTCCTAGGTTGGAAGAAAAGTTTACCGGGTACGAGTCGTACGGGAAAACGCTCCATACAACGATTTGTACAGCCTTTTTTGCAGGATTGGAATCGTCCCCCAAGTGTGACTAGGAGTTCCCTAGTACAGTCAAAAGGCAGATCATCAATCAGATTCAGTACATCTTTAGTATCTTGCAGATAGGAAGGGATATTTTTGACTAGAGGTCTGAGAAAACAATCACAGAATTTGGATAAGGGTTCCATGCATGACCCTATCCCCGACACTATAGGGCATCCGGAAGGTGGAATCTTGTTTTGATGTATTTTCGGGAGGATGTAAAGATAAGGAACTTTGGGTTTGCTTTGGATTACAAAGTCGTGCTCTTGTTTCATGATCCAACCATTGTCCAGGCCTTTCTACAGTAAAAATCGAATTTCTTCCTGGACGTCTTTTGTGGGGTCCCATGCCAGGAGTTTGTATTGGCGAGTGTCATCGAGGAGCTGTTTGCATTCCAGTTCGTACATCTCTTTAGGGGGGACCACAATGCCCCCCCCTTATCTGCCGGTCCTTGGTCATCTCATTGAGGGCCTCTACCTCACTCTTCGTGATATTTTGGAAAGTCTTACCTGGTGTTTTTTCAATGTCCTCCATGTTTTGACAAACTGCCTTCTTGAATGCCGGCACTTCGGATGGCATGGCCGAGTTTGGTGGAGTGAAGGTAGATTTGAGTTGTAGGCTCGTATTTTTACATTCATCTGATAATGCCATGTGCAGAAGAAGTCCTTCAATCTAATCTTACGCAAGAACACAGTTGGGTGAATGCATGCAAAATGTTGATGCAGGCTTGTAATGGTTGTTTGCTGCTGGGGTTTTTGGTTTGCTTTGTGCTCTTGTGAAAATCAATACATTTTGATTTATTAAAAAAAATAGGACAGATCTGTCTTTTTTTGTGCAGAGTTCTCCGCCCCAACTCAAGAATCTCCTCATTCATAAACTTGCTATTAACTCAGAGAGTATGAACACCAAAAACAAATGTCAACTCACACAAAACTGTAAGCTTACCTTTGTGAATCAGGCCCACAATGTTGGTAAATTATGGGAAGACATTTCACAGTTCTCACAAGAAAGAGCTAAAGAAGGCATGCACTCCCGTACACAAATAGTGTTCGTTACCAGCATCAGCCAACGCCCAAGAGAGAAAAATATTCAAGTGAGTTGCCCTAGACTAAATATGAAACTCTGCATAATATAAGTAGAGAGGTCTCAATCATAACCCTTTCATGCATGGCACCGAGAACACCCTAGCACCCAATCATATATTTGCAGTGTTATGATACATTGCTATCAGATGCAAAATCCATTGTGATATTGCATGCCTGTTTAAATCCCAATGTGCAAAGGTTAAGTTATTGTTATTTTATAAGTGTATCGCAGTCATCTTGTTTGTGATGAGAGAATTATTAGCACCATATTTCTAATGGTATAGTTTACATGCATTTATTCACACTTCATCATCTGAAATACCCATCTAAGGAGCTGATCACAATGGCGCCCGCCATTGTTACCTGATTTACCCACCGCCAGATTACAATGGCATTGGGTACCGCGGCTGATGGAAAGTCCATCTGCCGCTTTTCCGCCGGTTGGCAATTGTTCCTATTGTCGGCCGGGCGGACTTGGGCCACTAATATGGTGGTGGTGCCTAGCAGCCACCGCCAGCCATATTAGGATGCTGGGTTTCAAAGGCCTTTCCATGGCAGCATCGCCGCCATGGAAAGGCTGGTGGGGATTTGCTGGGGGTGTGGGGGTGTGGGAGTGTGTGGGTGCACTTGGGGGGTACCCATGGTACCCCCCTTCATTTCCATGCACAAGGTGGCAAGCACCGCACGGTGCCTGCCACGTTGTGCATGGAAATGCACAACATGGTAATTTGGCACTGCGGCGGGTGCTGCTGTAAGGAGCACCCACAGCAATGTTAAATTGCCGAATGTGACCGCCAGGGTGGCAGTTACATCCTAATTTGCGGTGCGGGACCTAATCACCCCCCTAGTGAGATAAATCATTGGCAGAATCTTGCGGACTGCTTAGTAAAAATGAAAGTGCACCCAGATCATTCAGGACGAATAACAGAATGATACTTTGTACCCTCACTGGATAATGTTTGGTATTGTGAGTATTAAAAGTTTATAGCTATTTCTTAAATTTGATGTTGTGTTTTTGTAGATGAAATGACTAAGGCTGAGTAATAACCCATCACTGGTACATTTGGTTCAGGCTCCAAATATTTAGTCATGAGAGAAACTAGGTACTGGCAAAGGTTGTAGTATGAGTGGCACACAGGACGTGAAAACCACAACTAAATAGTGCTGTATGCTCCATATTATGTTTTCTAATCTGTAAATCTCAGACATGGTGAGTAACCTAGTCCAATTGTTATCCTCCTCAACTTGGTGATACACCAAGATAAATAATTTTTATGCTGGTGATGTAGTCGTAGCTGAGTACATGCTCCTTACACATCTATAGATTTACAACAGCATGCAACTTTTAGACTTGATTGTGTAGAAGTTGAAAATGCTGGTCATGATTTACAAAGATTTTTCTGTAACTTACTCAAATAATTTTCTTGGATTCCAGGAGAAAGCCAGGAGTAAGTCAGGGGCAGTCCAGGGGCACATCTAAAATCTATGAGTAAACCAGGAGTGCTACAATGGTAGGTCACACCTACTCACAATATGAATCTTTGTAAATCAGGCCCAGCATCATTAGACTAAGAGAAAGATCTTCTGTCATGGTGCATGAACTATTCTAAACTGAAAATATGCCATTCTATTTATTATTTTGCAGCTCAATCCTACCTTAAATTGGCTGCATGATATTAAACAAATTGGACTAGTCTTGGCCTAAAATAATTTTCTTCCTATCAAGGTGTATTACCGTAAATGATGCCATTCCTTCCCCCTTCAAAGTCATATTCACCTGAAAGGCCCTGTGTTGCTTATAGAATCTAACTCATCATATGTAGTGATCACTGTATCATTTGCTTCAATGTAGTCTTACCAGTAGCAATCCACCATTGACAACATCTAATGATATCTCCTGTATTAGACCAAGGAACAGTTTCAACACAGATTTATTCCATGCAGAGTTCTTGGCAACACGACAATTCATGCCTTTGATGTCTGTTCACAAATCCATTCACCGGTTCCTTGTGGTTTATGACAAACCGGCATCCCTTAAAGGCTTGAGATACTGACTATTATGACTGGAGATGGGATGGCTCACTACAAACATATGTTTACAACAACAAAAATCCAAAACCCTAGATTGACAGTGGAGTAAAACAAGTGACCAGAAAGGTAAACATTGTTTTAATTCAATAAAGCATTTACAAGGTACCATTAAAAAGGCCAAGGGACTCAACTAAAGTTTGGTTGGGTAGGGACACCATTATAAAGCAGTGGTGCTACTGTCTCCCCAAAATTGCAGCTTCCCTCTCTATTTAGACCTGGTGGAAGCATGGTCCTCTGCCAGGGTCTAAATTAACCCATAAGGAATCTCATTACTCCCAATGCATTTTGCTACCACCAACTTAACCAGCGAACCATAAAAAATCATCACAGAACTGCAAAAACCAGACTGCATGCTAGATTGTGCCTATCCCACCCAAGATCAGTGCAACCCTCTGGCTGAACACCTGACTAAAAAGCCAAGGGTCTTAAATGGCGCTTTCCAACAAAGGCACTAAATAACCACATCACTCAATGTACGGGATCTGTCTTCAACTACAATAATAAACAGCCACAATTAGACTGTTTTAAACATCTGTCCATAATTGAAAGAAAAGAGCTCATAACACCAGTCTGCATTGTTGGTTCATCTGATGACCTCCACCCACAAAGCATATTCAAATACATCTTTGAAACTACCTTGGAATCCCTACTGACCACAGCAATAATTAATAAAAGGGACAATACTGGGTAAACTAATTAAAAAAGATGCATTCATTCAGATTTCAAATTCCTCATGAAAAAAACTCCTCTCTGACCAACAAATAGGTTACCAACCTGGGAAAAACAGAGGAACTGCAATAATTGCAATCTGGGGTGACCTCAAGAGATTGTATGTTTATATAAAATTGTACTAATAAATTAATATAATTACAACAAGCCACTCCACAGTCTATACATAAAATATTAATTGAATACAGAGCATTATGTTGTAGAAGTCAGTACTGAATTTCTACTTTTTTAGGAGGGTTAGGGACCTTATTGGAAACATAGTTCATAGAATTCAGTGAAACTTAAGCAGCTCAATCATAATATGCCAGAAAATGATTCCATACATCTTGGCTGTTCATACTACCACAGTTTACATGGTTTGAAAGCTCATTAATGAAATTGTAAATGTTATCAACCTTTATTCTTCCATGTATATTTAATGATCTTTTCTTTACTGATATTTTTATTTGTTGTGTCTGTAGAATTCTGCAATGGGTGCTTAGGAGCTCATTAGGATGGCAGGCGGATTTGATCTGCCCGCCACCGTAGTGGTGATTGGGTCCGACCGCCATGTGTGTGGCAGTCCCGCCCATCCTATTATGATGGGACCGCCACCGCTGCGGTCGGATTCCGCACCCTTAACATTGCGGCGGTGGCTGTTGACAGCAGCACCGCTGCAATGTTAAAAAGAGCATGTTGTATATTTTTGTGCACCACGTGGCAGGCACTACACTGGGCCTGCCACTTGCTGCAGTGAGATGTAAGAGGGTACCATGGGTACCCCCAGTGCACCCACACCTCCCCCCAACACAAGGGGGGCCCGCAACGGGCCCGGCAGACATTCCCCACCAGTCTTTCAATGGCAGTTCAACCGCCACGGAAAGCCTGCTTGGCTCCGCCGTCATTGTGAGCATGCTGACCGCTCCACTTGGCAATCGCTACAATTGCTACTGGGGGATAAGCGGCGGCCGGTCTTTCCCTCCACAGCAGTACCCACCGCCATCCTAATTGGGCGGTGGGTAAATCCTGAGCGATTGCAGAAGGACTGCCACCGACGGGCGGGCAATGGCGGTCCTTCCGTCATCCTAATCGACCCCTTAGTGTTTTGTTGAAAACAAATGACTTTATTTTGAACCCAGGTGCTAAGTAAATTCTCTCTGATACTCCCTTCAACGATATCCAACTCCAATACATGACCCAAGAATTTATGTGCAATTTCAAGCTTCTTTCCTCACATTTTCAATCTGAATAGAACACAATTACCATAAATGCTTATATTTTTTTCCATTGCCTTCTAAAAGAAACTTTCCCTCAACTATTCCCTCGTGCCATTTAAAGATTTTCAAACAAGTGGCCTAGATGGCTGCTCAAGGGATTTAGAGAGGCTTGAAATTACATATACTACACAGCTGTTATATCATCTTTCCTGTCTTACATTTATAAAGTCCCCAGATCCCTCCAATTTTCACACAAACACCATGTCATTTTATATATAAGACAGCTGTAATGTACATACATTATATAAACTACTGAAAGGTAACCTCTGGCCTGATTCAAGTATACTAACAAATAGAACAATATCCTTCCTTCCTTGTTGCTCCCAGCAAGTCTGCTTATTCACCATTCTGATGTTTCCATATGGGTGACAAGTTTTGCATATTCAAAACCTCTTCATTCTGATAGTCATCAGGCTGTTTTCTAATATTTCCTCCTTTGAGAAGAACCCTCTTGTTATCAATTCCTCCTTCTTCATAATATTTTTAGGATCTGGGTACCGTTAGTCTCAGATGTTTCATATTCTTCAAAAAAAGATGTGTGACCCTGTCACTGAATTCTTCTGTCCCTTCACAACTACTGTTAGTGATCCACATTCTTCTTTTTGTATTCACAGCTTATTTAATGATTTCTTAACCATTGACCACCAGTGTTTAACTGGAGTCACTAAATGTATGTTTTGAATTTTACCTGACTCTGCATGAATTATCTTGAAACAATGCTCTACATAAGGCTACTGCTGAGTAATAACGTTGATTGATTTCTTTACAAATTATACCCCTGTGTTCAATTGTTTTTGTTCAAAATTATTTCTGAAGTCCTCATTTGATGTTTGAGGAAGCAGTAATTCCTCAATTTACGAGCAGTAGGAAGGCGTCTCCAAATGACTATTTGTTTGTGTGGGGTCCTAGCTATGTTTTTCTTGATTAACAAATGAGCTGGCTTTAATTTACATTAGAATGTTGAAATGTCAATGGAGGTGCAACAGCCTACATGTATTGGCTCACCACTATTAACATCACAATTTCCTAATCAATGTCCTGAATAGCTCCCTCTACTTTGCCTCTCTTTGAATATGGGGAGTTGTGCAGGGGAGAGAGAGAGAGAAATAAATTGTGGGGTATGGGAAAGGAACCAGTGGCTCACTATGTCATTGGCATGCAGATGAAAGGATACCCAGAATCATGGAACAATGGAGGTGAAAGCCTCGACAGCCCATATCTCTTACTCTGCCTTGCCAAATGAAGCTAAGCAATTTGGCAGAGCACGGACCTTGAAAGCTTCCCATTCTCTTTGTTCACGGCACTTGCTGTGCCTTCATGTTAATGATGGAAGGTCACACATGCCAAAGATGGGGTCCCTACAGTAATTGACAACAAGGAAAAGCAGGAGTTTTCAAAGAAGGAGAAGAGAGAAGCTACCAAAAGAAGCAGCAAATTTTAAATCCTCTTTGTCTCGCACAGGCTTTTTTAGATTGTGATATTTAACCACCATTGGGAGTAATAATCTAATAGCTGTATAGCCCAATGCAGTGAAATATACCAGTGAATAAGGTCAGTTACCCAAATTATTGGCCATGTCCTCTGGATTGGTAAAATAACACTATATTAAAACCCCATCCTTTCCCAATAGTCGACATACTGGTGGAAAGAGTGTTGAAATCCTCAATTCTGGCAAGAAAAATTACAAACTTTGTTTCCTTCTGCCAGTGGTAGAACTTGATATTCCTGTGGGTATCACTATGGAGGGTAGACATTTGTGCAACTGTCAAACTGTGTTCCAAAAGAATCTGTAGGTGTAATCAGCAAGGGCTCCATTTATATTTGGTCAGCTCAAATCAGCAAAAAGGATTACTAGAGATTATTTATGTTCCATGGTCTTCTAAAGCACATAATCAGACATAATCATATTTGTTGGTATCTGTAGCACATCTGTCTACCCATGTGCCCATATTCCTGCCTCTATACAATCTTTTTGTTTTATTACACAATATAAGTAGTGCTGCACTCTATCAATGAATACTGTTCAATTATATCTCTTGTTTGTAAAAAAAACTGGTTGAAATTTAATAAACATTCTTCAGCATTTCATGACTAAAAAGACATGACAAATGAACACTGTGTGTAAAATTATTTTCTAAAGATAAACACATGGATTGCTTGTCACTTTAGAAAACAATACTTGTACAGTTTTCATTTCAATTTAGTTTCAACAAGATGAGTTTTAATTTGCCCAAAATTGTGAATAACTGAGGCTAACAATTGTAAACCAATATCATATTATAATATTTGAAGTAGTATATTACATTGCAGCACAGCAAAGAACAAGTGTACCACTTAAACCAGTCCTCAACCTTCCATGACTGAAAGCTTTTGGATCAATGTTCTGGAAGAAGGAGGAGAAGAAAACATTTGAAATAAACAGTGAGGGAAACCAGAAGAAGGTAATTTTAAATTTTGACCCTGAGAGAAAGGACCTGCAAGGATGATGTAGGAAAAATATTTTGCAGGGTGAGCCTGATTGAAAAACAGAGTGTAAGGAAGAAGATACATATTGTTGCATAAAACAAATATAATATGCTTGCAAAAACACTGTACAAATATTTTAAATGTAATGTGAAAGCGAGGTCAGCTTTCAAGGAGACTAGAACAAATGTCAAAGTAAATTGTTCCCAAACAAAAGGTATTTTGCTACAAAGATAAAATGTAAGCAACAATTAGAGCAGTGACAGTTGAAATCTATTTACCATTGGGAGAGAGAGAAGGCCCTTGTTACTCCTTGTCAATCTTTTTGTACTCTAATTTTTACCAATTTATAAGCCTACACGCGTGTGTTTAAAATACTAGTGTTTATACAGGGATTACAGAATACCATTTAGTATATATGGGGTAAAGAATCCCCTGTCATACATTATAACGATATTGCAAGTCACAGAGGAGTTCTGTGACCATATAGTGGAATGAAGGCAAATTCTAAGGTCCCTTCAAAATTCACAGAACTCTGAGGTAGCTTGCATTAACCTTTAACATATGGCAGAGGATATTTTCTTTCTTTCACTATATGGCCATGCCATCGAATTCCCACAATTAAGTTAAATCCATGATGTCTTTCTCTGTCATATGAAAGAGAAAGTATGTTAGCAGACAAGAAGAATATAATTAAAATCTGCAGTGTGAAATAAAGACACGAAAAAGCAGTTAGTAATTTGTTGAGAAAAGAAATTACAATCAGTTTAATGTAGGTCAGATTTAACAAAATACTGTAGCTCAGAATGAGTTGAAACATGCAGAGAAAATCTGTCTGTCCTATATTCACCAAATAGTATGCAAAAGTAATCATGTTGCCATAAATATCTCCTTTCTGCTGATCACTGTTTATTTTAGAAAAAAACAGTTTAAAATGTAAAATAAGTTCCCGTTTTCGTTGTTTAAAGTGCCACTATAATTACGCTCTGTCCTGCTTTTCAAATTGGCTGCTGGCTCTGGCAGTAGGCATTATGATGACACAACTCAAGTGCAATAAGTAATTAAAGTTCAGCAGCTATGTCATTTCAATGTCACAACACTACTCTAAAATGAAAACTAGAGACCATGGGCCCGATTCACAGAATTAACTTAAGACGAAATCCTAAACTTAGTACCATTTTGGTATTCACAGAATGCACTTACTACTTCTGGTATTCACAGAATGACCGTACTACTTTTGCGATTCACAGAATAAACGTACTACTTTTGCTATTCACAGAATGGATTTACGACTACTAACTTTACGTCTGCACTCGGGCCGGAAATTCCGGCCCGGAGGCGGAGCTTCCGGCCCGGAGGCGGGGCTTCCGGGCTGGAGGCGGAGCTTCCGGCCCGGAGGTGGGGATTCCGTCCAGTGGCGGAGATTTAACCATGGCCAAAATCTCCACCTCTGGGCCGGAAGCTCCGCCTCCGGACCGGAAGCCCCGCCTCCGGACCGAAAGCCCCGCCTCCGGCCGGAAGCTCCACCTCCGGGCCGGAAGCTCCGCCTCCGGACCGGAATTTCCGGCCCGAGTGCGGACGTAAAGTTAGTAGTCGTAAATCCATTCTGTGAATAGCAGAAGTAGTAAGTTTATTCTGTGAATCGCAAAAGTAGTACGTTCATTCTGTGAATACCAGAAGTAGTAAGTGCATTCTGTGAATACCAAAATGGTACTAAGTTTAGGATTTTGTCTTAAGTTTGTTCTGTGAATCGGGCCCAGAGTTTATAGAGATTGCAGACTCCCATGTACTATACATAGAATTATAGATGGGCAACACTCCTTAATGGGATGATTTTCACTGAGAGAGTTTTGAGTGACATCAAATAGACAAAGAAAGTAAAGGTCGAGCTGTCTATGATGAAATTGAGAACCCCCAGTACTGCAATTTTAGTTTATACACTAGAAAAGGAAGTTTGCGAATGGGCCTTTTAAGTTTTTACACACCAATAAGGGCCTGATTCACAAAGGTAAACTTACACTTTTGTGTAAGGTCACGATTGCCTGCTTGTTATGATGGATTATGCGGGTGTTTTCTAGTGTCCACTTGAAGATGTTTTGTAACATCTTCCGCAGGTGGCAGCAGGGGGAGGTAACCTTGTTGGCCTGTACCTGTCATGTCCAGTTTTTCATCCAGGATGAGTCCCAGGTTTCTAACATGGGTGGTAGTGGTTGGGGCAGGTCTGAAGTCTGCCGGCCACCATGTGGAGTCTGACGGGGAGGTTTTGTTTCCAAGGATCACCACCTTAGTGTTGTCCGTGTTGAGCTTGAGGCAATTGGATCTCATACACATGGCTGTTGCTGTCATGCAGGTGTTGAAGTTGGTGTTGGTCATTGGAGGGTGGATGGAATTCTTTCCCTTTGATTTTTTGCATCTGTTCTATTTTCCTCTATTTTATTTTTTTTCTCCTTTTTTACACTTTACATCTCAATTAACAGTGTTAATTGATTTTGCAATCATCTTCACAGGCACAGCAGGGCCGTGTATCCTCTTTTCGTTTTCCAAGCTGAGCTCTGTAGACGTGAAATTCCTTTCTGGTGCTGCATCTGCCTGTAGCAAACGGGCAAATGTTGCGTTTGCAATATTGGTATATAAACTTGTAACCTTGTGTTGACATAGTCTGCAAGCTCTCAAAAAGACCCCTGTACAACACGTAAGCAGGGATACCATAATGATTTTTGGATACAGCTGAGGAGAGACCATTTAGTCTTTTTTTTAACTAATAGTATGCAGAGTTGTTGTACCCTATGCTGCTACTAATAATCTCATCAGAATGCAAAAGCACTGACTGTGTTATAAAACCAATGATCTGTTATATTCTGCAAGAATTTACAAAAGCCTAATGTCATTTACTACACCACAGAAACCATACCAGGGAGACAAAATAAAGGATTCAACAAATGATTACAGCTGACGAAAACACAAACAGTACGCAAATGTGCTACTGTAAAGGTCTAACCCACATTTACTGAAAAACAGTAAGCTGATCATTTATTTAGAGAAAAAACAGCAAACGTGTAGAAAGTCTGCATTATGTTCCCTATGATTCTTTGTTTTTTTACAGCCCACAACAACCCACTACATTTCTGCAGGTCAGAGTACGGAATGAAATCACAGAGAGTACATCAACACGTCATTTAAAAGCATATACATCAAATTATCCCATGATATGCCATCCACTTTTCCCATACCGTTGCGTGTTTTTTGGGGCATCCGCTAGCTGTATACAAATCTCTCTCCATAGCACACCACTATTGCTTGTTTTGCAACTACCTGAGGAGGAGAGGCCAACCTCCACCATTTAACAATATCTCTCTTTGCCAATGCCACCCAATCCCCGCCAAAGTCCTATCCCCAATGACGTCACACACACCCTCCAGGACTCCCAACAGAGCAAGCACTGAGGAGCTATCGATAGGCCTTCCAAGCACCCTGGACAGGACGTCAAGTATCCTACCCCAATACCCACAATTAATGGACAATCCCACAACATGTGGTAGAAGTGATCAGGTGTCCCCGAACAGCGCCAGCACGCAGGAGACTCTAGTAAGCTCTACGCCAAAGCTGCTCTGGTGTCTTATAGGTTATGTGCAGGTACTAGAGTAGGATAAGCCGGAGCTTTGAACAGATGACTTATTCCATAGGCGTCATATGAGCATCCCTAGAGTCAGAATCATTCAGCAGCCCCAGCCACTTTTTTCATCGGGCCTTAAGGGGTGTAAATAATTTCGGGGAATGAACTATGAGGGATTTAGAAACCTGTGAAATCCCCTTCTCTTCAATGAGTCCCATGAGGACCTGCGACTCCAGGCGGCTGCATTCAGGAACATTTCCCAGGGAATAACGGCATGGCGCAACTGCATTAACCTTTAACATATGGCAGAGGATATTTTATTTCTTACACTATATGGTCATGCCATTGAATTCCCACAATTAAGTTAAATCCTTGGTGCCTTTCTCTGCCATATGAAAGAGAAAGTATGTTTGCAAACAAGAAGAATATAATTAAAATCTGCAGTGTAAAATAAAGACACGAAAAAGCAGTTAGTAATTTGTTGAGAAAAGAAATTAGAATCAGTTTAATGTAAGTCAGATTTAAAAAATACTGTAGCTCAGAATGAATAGAAACATGCGGAGAAAATCTGTCTGTCCTATATTCACCAAACAGTATGCAAAAGTAATCATGTTGCAATAAATATCTCCTTTCTGCTGGTCACTGGTTACCCCAGCTGACGTACTTTGGTTGGCAGGCCCAGGTATTCCACCCAGCTACCACCAAGACTGAGTTTTGACCTCCCACCAGGTAGTATGCACGCTCATAGGAGGTAGAACATGGGCTTAGGTGAGAAATCAGAGCAGAGAGCTTCAAAGCCTCTTACCACCTCTGATATGCAAGAAACCTGTCTCCCTATGGAAGAAAAAGCAGCACCTTGTCCCCAGGCATGCTGGACCCAGGCAAGGAAGGAAACTAGGTACGCAGGAGGTAAGCATGTCGAAGAAGGCTGGCTACACCCCTAAGGGTGGACAGGCGATCTGCTCACCTAAATTGGACTGCAGCTGTCTTTTGGAGTGCAGAAATAGTGGGTCCTGTTGGGAAAGGTGACCCACACCACTGGATGTGTTCACCTCAGGGGCGGATTAGCTGTAGGTAGTAGCTGCCCATTGGCTACTAGCTCGCTTCATGTCTAACTCCCCGAAATCCAGGATTTAAGGGACACCCGTGGCACCAGAACCTCAGACCTGAATGACATACTTTAAGGAAGAACAGCAAAAAGACCGTTTTCATAGACAAGAAGACTTTGCACTGCCACAAAGGATGAGAGGGCTACTGAATCCCTGTGGCACCATTGCTTGGATCTGCATGAGCAGCTTTTGTCCATGGCCAAAACTCAACAGTCCCTGGCAGAGGGACCCCTGTGGGATCCAGAAGCAGTCTCAGACTCCCCATGGCTGGTAGCACCAGTCGCCTGCAAACACCAGGTAAACCAACATGCTGAAATCAAAGAAGTGCTGGCACTGGGCCAGCTGAGCAATCGCCAAAAGAAAAGTGGTGCAGTGCACCCTGGGAGTTGTAGTCCAGCTCTCCCCCTCGAGCCGTTACCTCACTCCCATCAAAACTTGGCAAAGACAGACACAAATGTGCAAATAGAGACCCATCTTACTTATAAAAAGACAGATATTAAAGTATTTGTGAAAGGGATAATTAATTGACTGAAGACTTTTATGCCAACCCTTATCTAGCTTTTGCAAGCTGGATTTGTCCCTCAGACGTACTATTGTGGCAAGTGGAGAACAAACTTGAAAAGAATATCACTACCTCACTCAAAGAGGAAAAAGCATTTGATTGTTTTGAATAGCAATACATGTTCAGGATCTTAGAGAGATTTGGAGTAGACAAGAACTCCATCTAAAAAGCTAAAATACTCTAAACCCACCAGATGACCCAGTTTATCAGCTGTAGCTTTCTGACTGAACCATTTCAAATTAAAAGAGGCGTGAAACAGCTATGCCCACTCTCTCCGTTATTGTTCTTTTTTGCACTGGAACCATTGACAGCCACCATTAGATCACCTGAATCTGGGTATGGCATTCACACATCTGTGCAAGAACCTAAGATCATGTTGTATACTGATGGCATCACATCAATTCTGAGCCTAATTAGCAAGGTAGAGGACATCTCCAGTTTCTATAGATATAAAATCAACTAGAGCAACAATGAGTTGTTATTGATGTCAATGAGAACCACTAAAGGGAAACCCCTAACACAGCTATAGTCGATTAACCTTTCACCTGAGAGCTGCATAACCTTACATAACCAGACATCATGTTTAGCGCAGACCTGTATTGGATGATGGTAGGCACCATTCACCCCATGTTGGGAAATACCAAGACAAACCTATCACATTGATCGGCACTTCAACTTTCCCATTGTGAAGGAGAACAAGTTGTTAAGGTAGTCATATCATCCAGTTTTGATTACATTTACTTCTTTTCATACACGGGCAGCTGCTTCTAGAAATGTTCGACGTTTCTGGTTGTTCATTTGGGCTGAGTGAAAGCCACATCTCATAATAGCTAAACGTAGGATTGTTTTTGTGCAGGAAGTGGCCCCTTCCTGCACAAAAAAGAATCCTGAGGGGCTTTTTCCGAGTGCAGCACACATAGAAAGAGAAAAAATTAGGAGAAATATAGATGTTTCTCCTCGTTACATCTCTCCTGAGAAGTTGTACATTTTGGGGGCATTCCCAGGTTTACAAGTCCTTGTAAATCTGGGAATGCATTAAAATATATGGGAGTTGCATGGAACACCCAGGACAGAGTAGCACAACGCAGAGATATGTGCTACGTTGTGCTACTTCGGATTTTTTAAGCTACTCAGAGCCAATCAAAGTGGCTTGGCATGGATTCATAAATCTAACTTAGAGTTTTGCATTGCTCATGTATCACATTGCGCTGTGCAAACGCGATGAAAGCTTCCCATAAATATGCCCTTAAGTCTCACTGATTTCTTCAGAGATAATAGGCTAAAGTCCTTTGGCTCACTTAGCTCAGAGTTATCTTTGAATTCAAACAGTCAGTGATTATCCGAGATTATGAAAATAACATACAATTTGCAGGATCAAATTCCCATATTTCATCAGATATTGGCCACAGTCGAGACTATATATTAATGATAATGAATAGAAAGTGCATCCTGTTCAGATACCTGCAGCTTATTTCTCTGTGACTATTGTCTTGATAGCTGGAACATGCACTCTCATGTATTTCTTGTCATGATTAAGGTAATATATAATGTGGCTTTACAAATCTGTACTTTCAGCTGCCCATTCATTATTGATGCCCTCTATCTCCTTCATTTTCCCTACCACTTTCCTCCTTTCTCCCCTATCAACATTGTGTGAGGTTTTCTAATATGGCTTAGAGGGATGCTGCTGAAACAGTTTTCTTCCCCTTCAGAGTCTTTACAGCTAATAGTTAAAGTCATATTATTATTGTGCTTCTGTCCTTTTGTTACAATATATAGTAATATGTGGCTATGCTATTTAGGTAACTAGTTAATGAAGAAAAACTTTAAAATATTGACATATTTCAAAAGAACATGCAAACCTAGTTATAACCTTATTGATACCGGTATGGAATAACCTGAATTTTCCAACACCAATAACTATTTTATATGAACAATTAAAATCATTTCAACTGAACTAATATGGACAACAATTCACACATGAGGGTAATTTTAAATCTCATAAGCAAATAAAGGATTTGGTAACAGAAAATATCCTCCATTTCTTTGAACCATATTGTGAGATTAAAATAATACTGATGAGTCAAATACAAACTCCATTTATGTGAACCTAATTGTGAGACTGAAACAATACTGCGAGGTCAAATGAACTGAAAAATGATAGTCTGGCAATTGTACAATTTGGGAATCAGGAAGATAACAGTAATAATAGGCGGAAAGGCAGCGGGAATAGAACATTCTGGTAAATATAGGCTAAGGGCCTGATTTAAAGTTTGGCAGCCGTCACTCTGTCACAAATGTTTTGGATCACTAAACCACCTTATTAAAAAAGCCATAGGAATTAATCCACTTGTGATAAGGCGGGCGGGATATCAGAGTTGGGGCAGAGAAACCTATATGACATACTCGAATCAGGCATAAATCCTTAAAAAGGCTGATATTTGTGAGTCAATTCATTTTGATACAAGCACTATTTCTGCCTATTGAGGAAGAAATAGATCTTGAAATAGAGTTTTTAATTTAGTATTAGGAGGTTTATTCTATGTAAACAACAGGAATTTGACTATGAACATGTTTGAAGAATGCTAAATGTTCTAAAAAATACTTACACAAATCTCCAGTATCTTAGAAAACACCTTAGCTAGTATCCTGATTATGTTCAGGTTCTGTCAAGTAGTAACACAGGTTGCAAGAATCTATTGTGATCTAATATGCTTCGTCATCAGTACCTGCCGTAACATGATAATAAATGGCTGCAATATCAGTCCCTGACCTTCATCAATGTTTAGGGGAATGTAGCCACCATGCAAGCTTGGAGAAAACAAATCTATTCAAGGCAGATACTTTGAATCTCAGTATCAACAATTTGGAACTAACCTAATCTGAAATTATTTTCCACCTTAGCATAGATGGCTGATGTATTTTGTAGTTTTCACTTTTCTAATAAGTACTACTGAGGCCATCTTAGGTGGAGCAATCTGACTCATTTAACATACCACTTACTATGGCTAAATTGCATAAGCTTATCACAATCAAACTTTCTTCTAGGTGACCTTCTATAGAGGAGCTAGTGGTAACAGCTGATAGATAACAGATGATAGGATAGGTCTAACACAGGTCGTAAATGGAGGGAATCTCCTTAAAAATGTGTGAAGATAATGGCCAAGAGAAACACAAATGAATTGACAGATTGCACTAGAACTGAAATAAAGCAGCACAGAACATTGTTTCACAGGTGTTTGCCTTCAGTAAGACTGCAATTAGTAAGGCCTCATAACATTGTTGTCAATGTAGTCCTTCAATCTTTAATTTAGTTTTTTTCAGTTTAAATTATGTAGTAAAATAGTGATCAGCTTTCAATGAGGTAATACAGAACAATTCTCAATGAGGAACTCTCAACTCTGATTAATTAGGGTGGTGCTGCAATAATCTTCACCTATTATCTTTGTGGCACTTATAAATTGCCTGCCCAATTCACAAAGGTTAAGTTAGATCAAAAGTATAAATAACACCAAAAGTCTAACTTTACTACTTTTTGACATTCACAAAGCTCATTAATTACTAGTAAAATTACTAGTAATAAAGTTACTAGTTGTAACTTACCTTTGTGAATACTGAAAAGTAGTAAAGTTAGACCCTTGGTATAAGTTAGACTTTTGATCTAGCTTTACCTTTGTGAGTCAGGCCTAAAATTTAGACTTGAAGTCTAACTTAAGACCTGAAGTCTAGACTTAGACTTCAGATCTACAGTTAGACTTCAGGTCCCTTCAGGCCAGCCACCGCCGCACTGACGGTCCGACCGCCATATTATAAGTTTGGTGGATGGACCGCCATTTGACCGCTGCAACTGCCAGGGAATCGTGTCCTGGTGGTGGCTCAGGGGCTCAGAATATGCTGGTGATGCTGCTGCATCAAAGCCATGCATATTTTGAGTTTCCCGACTGCCAGCCTTACATGGCGGTCAGTACTGCCATATAAAAACTGGTGGTGGGGAAACAAAGGGGGCCCTCTTGGCCACCCATGCCCCTTGCGGGGAGGTGCATGCAGGGGGCACATGTTGTGCTTCCCTGTTTGCAAGCACCCCCCAGGTCCAGCATGGCATGGTATTCACAGTCCATGCCGTGCTGGAACGCGCTGTGGCGGTCGTAGGCAGCGTTCCGGTTTAGCGGTGCGTGAAATGGGCGGTGGTGAACTGCCTCGATCCCACACAGCCAAACTCGTTATGAGGCCTTTAGACTTCAGGTCTAAACTTAGACTTCAGGTGGAAAGTTAGACTTTAGGTCTAAGTTTACCTTTGCGAATCAGGCCGTTAGACCAAAAGTCTAACTTTACTACTTTTCCGTATTCACAAAGGTAAGTTACTACTAGTAACTTTACTACTAATAATTTTACTAGTAGTAGTTTACCTTTGCAAACATCAAATAGTAGTAATCTGGGTTAGTAAAGTTCTCACCTGTAGGGTAGAGAAAATCCCAACTATCTTCCCCGATGTCCTGTGCATACCTAATGGCATTCCCACAAATTACTTTCTACATTTACAATTTGCATCTTAGGCATCGGGTGAATACC
This sequence comes from Triturus cristatus, assembly GCF_964204655.1. Classification (NCBI taxonomy): domain Eukaryota; kingdom Metazoa; phylum Chordata; class Amphibia; order Caudata; family Salamandridae; genus Triturus; species Triturus cristatus. The sequence continues at coordinate 707,167,825 of NC_140587.1, read as the reverse complement.
CACATGGCTTCTGCCCCAGTAGGTGTTAGCAATATTTTGGATGGGGACTTCAACTGCCAGTTCGAGCCCCTAGATAGTAACAATGAGTCCGTAAACCGGCAAGAAGACAGTGTCTGGTCTATACAGCAGCTGACCAGCTGGCCATCTCTCCCATCAAAAGATGGTCTACCCTGGCTCTCCAAATTAATGCCATAACTCTGAACTAGGGGCTGTGGGCTGGCAATGGTATAACCACCTCCAATAGGGAAGGCAAGCACACCTTTAACACCTTTATGAGTATCAATCTCATTGATTGATGGAAGGGTTTAGCCATACCTTGTGGATATGGTGGTACTGCCACGGCAGGATAGTTATCATAATGCCCTTGTTCTCGATGTAGACCTCCCACCTGCTGTAAAAAATCCAGTTTTATCAAACCCTTTGGTCGGAGGCGGACGCCCACCAATAATATGGGGTCTATTGCGATGGCGTTCGAAAAGCCTCCAACCTTTGGTCAGAGGCTTTCCGACCGCCATCATCGGTTTCAATTTCGAACCTGCTGATTATGATACAACCAGTCAGAATTTTAAACCAGCCGGTCATTCTGGCTGGCTTCCAAGAGGCTCAAGGAGCCCATCGGCCAGTCAGAACTGGCTTGTAATCCCAAAGGGCAGGCATTCCGTCCTTGGGATTACGATTCACGGTTACCGGCATGGTTTCCATTCCGGCCTGTCTGACATGTAAACCGCGTTGGGAAGCATTTTTGTGGGGCCCCAGCAGGACCCCCTTGTGTGTGCGGCCTCCTGTTGGGGCTCAAGGGGGCGCCTATGACCTAAACCCATATGTGCAGGGCTTTCCCAGCACCATCTACTCCTTCCTGTGTTCCTACAATATCTGGGCCATTTACATCTGTCACAAGAAGGGAGGCCCTGCCATCGGAACAACCACCTGCAACCCCTCCAGCCCCTGCAACTGTGGATCTTCCTTATCTCCACATGATGGGACACCCACGCATATTCCCAGGAGGGGAGTATGGCAAGACCTCTGCCACCAGCAGCAAGAAACGCGAACATGAATTTCCTCCAGTGTGTGCTTAACATTCACTCTGTGGACTATTTCCGGACTCATTTGCTTTTCTGATGTCAGTAGCATTTTGGGTATTGGACTTCAAACAATGTTGGCTTTCCATTTATGGTTTCATTCACCATGACTGACTTCTTCACTTTTTGGTTTGCTTTTGTTATATTCACCCTCTTTAATTTTATCACATTTAGTACATTAAATGCACAATTAAAAAACTCATAGACTGGTGTTGTATATCTCAACTCTTTCAATGCATTTGTTTTCTTCTTTCATAACTTGACAATGACAAAAATCTAAAGATTGTGTAAACATAGATGATTTGCAAGTAGATAATGTTTATCTCAAATTCCCAAACATGACTCCCAAAAATGTATGATCATTCAATCATCTACTACTATGTTTATTCCATTTGACCAATACTTGTCTGCCAGCATTTGCACTAAAAAACAATCCTTAATCAGTGTCCGTTTGCACATTTCCAGTTCAACACCTTGCCAACATTGAAGAAGGGGATATGTCCAAAATAATTAGATAGCATAGGCAAATTATCATTGACTCATGTCATTAGCTGGAGCCAGATCTTCTGGCTCACATAAGGAATCCCACATCAATAAAACCAACAGACAAAACCATGGCAGCACTACATTTTTTAGATACGGGTTCATTCCAGACCACTGTTCCAGAATCTGGTGGAATGTCAGAACCAAGTTTCAATGGTGTGCCACAAGAAGTATGTCCCACTGTGAAGTGACACACCAACTGCAAAGTACACTTTACACACAAGTAGGATTTTGGCAAATTGAAGGGAGACGAGCATGATTTGGCTACAATACCACATGTTTTGAGCAAATAAGGACCCACATATTGCTTTATTGCCAACACACAACCAAGAAGAAGTCTAATGTAATCTTCAAATCTTCCATTCAATCACAGTGCAAATTGCCTTGGTACAAGGTTTGTACACCCACAGTCTGTGTCTGTCTTTCCCAGGATCAACCCAGGTTCCCTTTGTACTTCGAAACAGCACCACATACCTGCAAATGTCACAACTCTGAAATGTCCCAAAACAGATGACACGGTGAAGGAACCTAAAGCAGATAAAAAACAAAATAGATTACAAATCACACAGAACATGATGGCCACATTACAAAGTCAACTTTTGGAGGACACAGATTCACAAAGCACTCTGAGATAAACAACGTAACTGAACACAGTAGTCAAAGTGTCCAAACTTTGATCAACAAATACCTTTGGTCTGATTTTTCCTGAACTTGCCTTTCCCATCAAAGTACCACCAAATACTTCTCTCATCACCACATCAATAGTTGGTATAACGTTGAAAGGCATTACATGCAATTACACTCATGAGAAGAAGTTGTAAGTGACATCTTGACGTAGGTTGCCTCCTTTGTTTTCACCACTAACGTCTTCATTTAGCATATCAGGATCCTGACCAGGTGGCTCTTCATCGTCTCCATCCTCTGTGATGTAGGGGATGTTCCGTCGCAGGCCAATGTTGTGAAGCATGAATCAGGCCACGGTGATTTGGCACAACCCTATTTGGGTTAGTAAAGGAGGGCCCCACCAGTTTTGTCCAGACAAAGATATCTGGCCCTTTAGGAGTCCAAAAGACCACTTCACTAGCCACAGGGGTCTTCCTTGGGCCTCATTGAAGCAGACTTCGCCTGGTGTTGTTGGATTCCTTAGCAGTGCCAACAACCTTGGTCAGTTGGGATAAGATGAATCTTCTAGTTGAAAGACAGAAAATTGCCAAAATAATGTAACACAATTCCAGATTATGCAACTAGAAATACCCCAAACAATATAATGAAAGATTGTACTCACCAACAAGCCAGGCCCTCTCAGGTCCAAGCAGAGACAATTGGAAGGGTATTGGGCTGTTCTTTATACAAATGAATCAAAGCCAGATCTGGGGAAATGTGCACAGATGCTTGTAATGTCAACATCCCGTAAGCAGACAACTTGCATGTTGATCGAATGAAAGTGCTTCCGATTCCAGGAGACCTGTTCTCTGTCGTGTGGTGGCACTAAGGTGATATGTGTGACATCAATTGCTCCAACCAAATGTGGTAGGTGACCCAAACTATAAAAGTCCCCCTTCATATTGGCTACACCCTGCTGCCATGGAAACTGTATGAAGCTGTTGATGTGTCTCATCACTAAAGTTAGAACTTATTGTAGCACACCACTAAAAGTTGGTTATGACATGCCACCAGATACTGTCACAGTGTATTGAAATGATCCTGTGGCCAAAAAATGATGTACTGCCATGAGTTTGACAACTGGTGTAAAAGATGTGGGATTGCTGTTGTGAGGCTGAAGTTCTGGCTACAACTGATTACATAAATCCAGTATAGTTTGCCTATTCAACCTGAACTACTTGATTATATCCCTTTCTTCCATGGTGGCAAGGTCTGGAAATGGGAGATATACCTGAGGTTGTCATCTCCTCACTCTCCCAGGGTTCATATGTCTGCATTGGATAAACATTTGAACCTTTGTTACATTTTCTACAGCAACATATTTGATAATTATCAGTGAAGTCATGTACTCTCACAAAATATATACGGTTTAACTACATATTTTAAACCAACATTTGCTTTTTGTCCTTTATTCTTTACAAATTACATTCATAGCCTAAAATAATTGTGAAATCTAAAAAAATATGTAAATAAAACATTTTGTGTTATTTACACATCAATTTTTTTTTTAATTTGTTAATCACAAAATACCATCAACGGAGATGTAAACAGCACTGCGGTAATATCGCATTTCAGCACACTAACGCACTACATATAATTCTTTCTTTTTCAAAAGAATCACTGTCACCCACAGCACTCACAGTAGACACATGGCATAGAGTGAATAAACAACTGCGTTGGCTTAACAAACTCAAAAGAGCTACACCACTCTGGGAACCAGAACATCTGGGCCAACTTAGCAAATGCCCTGGGTTCGACAAATGGGATCTTATAGGTATCTCGACAGTGGGGGACATGTTGATTGCGGGGAGGTTGGCCACCTTTACAGGCTTACTGAATAAATATCAACTCGCACGGACCAAAACATTTCGGTACCTGCAAATTAGTCACGCAGTCAAAGCGGTGTTACCGAGGGAAGTTCCACTACCCGAGCCCTCTCTGCTGGAGGACAGGCTGATACTTGACCTTATGAATAAAAGGGCCATATCCCTCACATATAGAAAATTACTAAACAGTCGCCCAGACCCCTTGTCACGCCTGCGGCAGTACTGGGAGATGGACCTGTTGGAACTTGAAGACAATGATTGGCGAGATGCTCTGGCCTTCCCCAGGGAAGTGGCTATCCCCATGAGATTACGACTGCTCCAATTGAAGATCCTTCATCGCGCATACGTAGATGCAGGGATCTTGGTCAAGATGGGTAGGAGGGCTGACCCCGTGTGCCTTCGATGTTGCCACCAATTGGGAACCTTTTTTCACATCATTTGGGATTGCTCAATAGTGCAACGGTACTGGGGCGATGTCACAAAGCAGATGGAGAGAGCAGGTGGTAACACTCTGAAGGCCTCCCCCCAACTATGTCTATTAAATATTTGGGAAGCCACTGATCTAACCCTAACAGAGAAAACATGGGCCTCATTGGAATGGGCCATCGCAAAACGCAATAGCGCACAAAAATGGGGGTGGGGGGTGGTCCCGACTGCACACAATTGGGCAGTTGACATGGATAGAGCAATAATAGCCGAAATGGACGTCTTTGAACACAGGGGCTGCCCCACAAAATGGGACCATAATTGGGGGGCTGGAACAGATACAGAGGCGACATCTGCCTATCCCCTACAGTTGAATTGCGCCATGAACGACTCAAACTAATGGACATATCTAATATTAATAATGTGACCTCATATGGAGATGAATAATGTGATTACCTGTATATCAAATACTAAATGCCACAAGTATCTGCCTCGCAACCTTGACCTAATGTTATGGATTACCTAGTGGACATATCTGATATTACCAATGTGCCTGCATGTGGGAATTTATACTGTGATTCCCATATGTCACCTGCTCTGCAACATGCATCTGTATACTGTGGACTCATATACTGTTCCTATTGCTGCTCTATGTTTTTCCTAACATTAAAAATGTTTCATAAAAAAAAAAGAATGACTGTCATCAAAGTTTGTATATGTGAACAAACTTTCCCTCATTTTGAGTAGTGGTAAAGCACTTAACAGTTACAAACACACTTTTTTGAACTTCTGAAATGGTGGCTTCCTGACCTCGCAGTTAGGACTACTGGAATCAGACAGGCGTGTCAGTTGTAAAATGTGTATTTGGTGGTAAACTCCATGACGGACAAAACCATAGGCTAATTTTGAAAGTAACATACGAAGACCAATGTGAAAAAAGCTCACTTGCCTCCTAGCACTGCTGCCATCAAGACCTCCTCCACTTTTGTTGCTGTTTTTTGCCTTTGGGAGCAATGATGATAGGACCCCCGCCTTCTCGCCAGAGTAGCTGGATTTGCTGGCACAGGAGGTCCTCTCCCTGTATGTCCAACTCTATGACTCACTAGTGGAACAGGTACATGTCTGAAATGTGTATGGGAATCTGTCTAACAGTTTTTTTTTCCATTAACACGGGCTACGATGTCCCTTTGAGTTCCCTGAGTGTAGTGTAGTTAGCGATGTGAACTGTCATTTATCTCCTTATGGGTTGCGGTTAGGCAACAGGTCACTATAATAGTGTGTATTAAGATATTGGCTTTGGTCAGCATGTGACAATGCACATGTAATAATAATATCTTCTCTTGGCACCTTCTCCGTGCCACGTTTCAATCGCACCAGAGTTGGTGGTCGCTCCTTTTCCTATCTGGCGCCATCACTCTGGAACTCACTCCCCATTTCTCTGCGCTTTGAAACTTGCTACCTGAAATTCAGGAAGGGCCTAAAAACCTGGCTTTTCTCTGCTTAATGTCTACTTCCATCTTGTCTCCCTGCTTCTCTTTCCTCTGTTAGCGCCGGGAAACCCCCGGGTATCTGTGCGCTTTACAAACTCAAATATAATAATAATAATAATGTATGCTAATTTATGAGATCTGCTAGTGATCGTTGAAGCAAAATTGTGTTACATCAATACAGACAAACAAAAAGTCACAAAACCATTGTTTTTTCTAGCATTTCTAGTATCCATACATGTCAACACACATCAAAAGTAGGACACCTAGATGGCATCGCCAGGAAGGTGTGGACCCTGGGGGTCTTCAAGCAGCGCAACATCCACTGCTGAAAAATGCCGGAGGACCTTCAACGCCGGACCCAAAGTCAGCTGAAGTCTAGCTTGACCAGTGCTCCCAGTGTGGGAGGCGTGTGTGCCCCACCCTGACTCCCTAATGGCCCAAATTCTTGCAGTGGCCTATCTGGCGCTCGATGGGCAGTTGACGGCCCAAAAGCAGCAACAAGGGGGGTAAGTTTCACATGTTACATCACTAATTTTTTGTTACAGCCAGGAATTTTCCCATCAACATTAAGGGTGACCCATGTCCAATGCACAAGAAGAATTCTTGGAGGTGTAAATTTTGCATAATGTGTATGATGATGTGCTTTGTCTTTTGATATGTTGGAAAGGATCGCACCTGATTCCTTTTCACAACCAATGGACTATTCTGGGCAGACCCATGGCTGCCTAAAGTCCATATATACATCATGTTGTTTGATATCTTGAAGGACAGCTGTACCAAACAGGCCAATAGTGTTTATTGTGTCTGGTGTGGTGCTCCTTCACTATTGCTGATGATCTAATGGTAGCCCTATTACATGTTACATAGCATATTAGGCACTTATGATACAGTGGATGTACCAAATTTCAAATTGGCAAGTTAGGTTTCTACACAAACAAGAGTGAGCATGTGATTCAAAATGACTAGTGACATCAGTATTAAGGGCAGCAGAAATTCTGTTTCATACATGTTCACAGTGACAGATTAGCATGATGTTTCACTCCTCCACAAATATGTGTGTGCATGCCAGTCTGTTTTTTGCCAAATAATTATAATAGGCATACAATGTTTGTGGAAACACAGACAGGAATGTGTACACATTGATGACAGAGCAACACATACCCTAAAGCATTCCTCAATGTACTTTGTCATGTCCAGATGATGAAGCAACAATGGAGGTAAAGTGCAAACTTAAATGGGTTTAGCAAGACAGAAGGTTTCCTCACATATATGTAGTAGTATCCCATCAGGAAAACTCAAAATCAGGCCAAAACGCATGCCTCATTAGGCTACTGTTGAAATGCAACAAGATATATTCTGTTGCGTATTGTGGTTTTTACAAGAGTGTTTGAAGTAAGTACTTTATAGCAATTAGTGTATGTAAAAAGTACTGTGATGTTCTTAAAAATGTTGCACTACAATGAAAAGCAGCATATTGTGTGAAACAATGTCACAAAGAAAGACAACAAACTTCAAATAACTATAGGCATTTAGGAGTGAAATGTGAAATATTTTAGCTGTGTACTGAAGTGTATTAGAAATGTTTCAAGTGCTATGTATTTAGTTATGCTGTAGAAGTAATTTGTCAGTCCCCCCCAAATCTTTGTTTCTGACTGTCAACAACAGCCTAGGGGCATCATTAGGATGGCAGGCGAACTCTGTCCGCCCGCCATCCTGACGTAAAAAGGGACCGCCCGCTATATGTGCGGCAGGAGATTAGGATGCGCCCGCCACACTGGCGGGCACATCCTGCATTTTTAACATTGCGGCGGGCGGTGCTACCAGCACCACCCGCCGCATTGCCAAAAATGCATGTTGTGCATTTGCATGCACAACGTGGCAGGCACCGCGTGGTGCCTGCCATGTTGTGCATGCAAAAGGAAGGAGGTACCACAGGTACCCCCATGTGCAACCCCCATTCCCCAGAACTCCTGGGGGCCCACTACAGGCCCCCAATGGCATGGACCGCACGCCTTTCCGAAAGACAGCTTTTCGTTGCCGTCCTAATATGGTTGGCGGTGTCTAACAGACACCGCCACCATAGCAGGCCCCTTTTCCGCCCAGTCACCTGTGTGACCGGCGGAAAACCGGCGGACGGTCTTTCCATCTGCCGGGGTCCCCCCCGCCATACGACTATGGCGGGGGGAAATGGGTGGCGGGTGTGGAAGGATGTAGGGTGGATCGCCACCCCCATGCGGGAAGTGGCGATCCGCCCTACATCCTAATGGGCCCCTAGGTATCTACATTGTCATTGTGAAATGCCCAAACATAGGTAACCTGCTTTCAGTTTATGCTAATATTGGTACAACATTGCAGTATTTGTTGACACAGATTTATTCATATTTTACTTTTTGAGAATGAACAGTATTCAGATTTTAGGGCCTAGTAAACACACTGTACAAAGGTTGATATCCTTTTTGGTGACATCAGTTCACTATTCTAAACAACAAAGGCCAACTCTTCAGAGATGTGAAACGGTTCCTGGAGATACATAATGATGGATAAGAGACAAGACCATACATGATATAGGAGCTATCATGGGGAATGACATAACTGTGACCAGATTCTTTCTGATAATGTTACGTACATGCATGAGCTTATGCTAATGTTGAAGCAAAGTTTGGAAGCCTTGAAGCAGGTCAAATCTGAAAACTTTTTAACTGTTTTGTGATCAAAGGTCATGATCAGTTCTGTTTACACAGATGCAATAAAACTATTATATATGTTATGTCAGCATCATCCGGGGCAGGCGAAGGAGAAGGTGCCAACATTGGTGGGTAAGCAGCTGGCCACAGTGGTTTTGGTACAGACACCGAGGGACAAAGTGGCCCGGAGAGTGAGAGGAGTGCAATGGAGACCACCAGCAACTCTACATCTTCTTTGGAGGCCATCTCCAGCGAGCACTCCCTAGTGGTGACGGACTCTACTGATCCTTTTACACCTGCATTCTTGTCTGCCACCAAGAGTACCATCTCCACCCTCCCTCTTGCTCCCCCCAATTTGGCCAACCCCACCCCTCCAAAATCGGGTGGCGTCTCCTTCGTTCCAGGCACCACACCGCCTGCCCCTGGACCCCCAACTGCGCTGAGTGAGGAGGCAATTGACTTTCTCAGGAACATCTCTGTAGGCCAGACTACACAATTGAATGCGACCCAGGGGTTTGCAGCCAAATGCAACAAATGGTAGCCTACCTGGAAGGCATTCACAGGGCAATGTCTGTTCTACAGAGGTTTAACCTCCTCACTGACCACACCCTCCCAACAATCCCAACCTTGTGCCTCACCTCACACCCGTCCCCATCCAAATTCCCCATTGCCAGACCAGTCCCAAGCACACTCATACATTTGCATGCACCCACCCACTCACTCACACAGACACAAGCAGCAGCCCCACACACAAACACAAACAACACAATAAACACAGGCTTGCATCCATATAGACAGACACAACCCCAACCCCACCCCGGCACTGCCACAGGCACCACACCCAGAACCACAGACACCACCCACACCCCCAGCTCTGTCATAGACGCCACACCTACCACAACACACAGACACCACCCAAACCCCCAGCACTGCCAAATACTACACTCACCACCACCCACAGACACCACAACCACATCCAACACCTTCACAGCACACCCACCCACCATCACACACAAAGACACTACACCCAGCACCTCCACAGCACACATAACCAAAAAACAGAACTGCCCACACTCACCCATACAAAACACAATAACAAAGCAAGACATTCATGACATACATCAGACCCACAGACATCTGCACCCTCAACAGATGCATGCACAGTAGAAATTCTACTTCCTCTACCTCCCAACCCCAACTCCCTCCTGACCATCCTACCCATTTTCCCCGTGAAAGTCTATTGTTTACTCTTGCCCTGACCCATGCCACAAAGAAAATGCCCACCCCTCCCAAATGCCCACCTACCCCTTACACCCCAACCCATCCCTTCCACATCCCAAACCACCCCTCAAAAGACTGAAACCACCCCTACTACTTTCCAAGCTACTCCTAAAAACAGCAATGGCCCCATCCCAAAACCAAGTCCACCCCTCCCAAACCTAAGACCAACCCTCCTAAACCCAAGACCAACCAAGCCAAGCCAAAGACCACACCTCCCAAACCCAAGCCCAAACCCACCCCCTCCCCCAAGTAACATCTTTGAGGTACCTCCTCTGCCCACTAGATGCCCCTTCCCAAGGAAGTTCCCCTAGCAGTGCCCTTAGAGGAAAACTGAGGCACAAATGTGCACAGGACACCATTTGGACTGGCATTTGCATTCTTTCAAACAAGTTGAGAGACTCATCTCATTGTGAATAAATCACAATTTTTGTTATCACCAACTTTGTCCTGGCATTATTTTTCCTAGGCAAATTTTTGATTCCTAGCAATATTTCAGTGTAACAAAATGTGTGGTATTTATTTTTCTTTATCATGATGGCAGGACATAGTACATACTTTTTAAATGTATTCTATGTTAAGTGCATACACTAATTCACATGGTATGTGATGGTCATTTGAATTTAGGTGCAGCCATTCAACATAGTAGTGGACACTTGCACCAACAAATAGATGGTGAGACATTATTTAAGGATATTTTTCTACAGGTGTGTTTGTTTCACCTAGATTACTGATTAGAAACTACACATATACATTGATTGATTGGATGAATGAATGAATGATATATAAAATGCACAGCTACTCAATGGTGCTGTCATAGAAATTCCACTAGGGTATTTAGAATTTAGATTGGCGCCTGTGTCCAGAGCGATACAGTCTGCCAACCGAATGGTCTTCAAAATAAACCATTAGATGGCTTAGTTTGTCCACATTTTGTTGGTAGAAAGGGCTTTCTATTATTAAATTGGAGTGGATTTCTACCTCTGTGACAGGGACATAGGCTAGTGCAATCATTTGTTTTTATTTCAAAGGCAAATTGGCTGTTTGTAGAATATTCTACACAAAGCAGATTGTTAGAGGTGTCTCCATATGCTTAATTGAAATTATAGTAACATCTAGTATGGCTGTATTGGGGTAAATCTTTAAAATTAGTTAAATCATGGCTTCCTCAAAGTCTAGGATACATTTGGGGGGTTTGAAGGTCTCACCCGTCATCCTGATTTTACAATGGCTTCATTTTAGTAAGTTATTTACGGTAGAGAATATCAGAAATCATTTATCATTGTTTAGGTTTTCATATAAATGGAAAGATTCCTCATTATGAGTCATTGTTAAATGTTCTAGGGGCAGGAGGTGTATAGCTGGTGACTTTTTTAGCTCATACAAGGGATAGGAGGTAGTTGGGCTGTGATGTGTTTGGGGACTTTTGGCAGTATATCTATGAGGAGTTTGGTTGCGGGTTCCTGGGAGCTAATGCCTGCTCTTTTATATCCTTCAAAACCTCCATTACTTCTATTTTCGTTACATTAAGGAGGTGGTTGTGCTCTCATAAATGAATTTTAACATCATATTTTGTAGTTTCCCTCCCATAGCATGCATTAGAATAATATTTGCTAAATTTCCAATTTCCATTTTCTGTTGATGCACTTTCTTGCTTGTAGATTTAGCCCATGTCACTTAATTTCCTTCCTTTCCGCAATGTTATGCATTTGGTTCTCTGTCACTCTATCTGAAAGTAGTGTAATAGTATAAATACATACAATATTTTAAAGTTTGCAAGTTTGTTATTTACATGTAAAATGATGCAACTACATCTGATTTGTATACTGGCATATATGTTCAGTTTAGATGTTTCACAATGATTTGTGGCTATTCTATTGAGCGTGTTCTAATGTGGAGCAGGTGCTTTATTTCCTGTTGGATAAAAAACGAAATGTCAGTTTAATTTTAAATGTTAATTTGTTGGTAGTTTGTAGAGGTTGAGGTTGTTAGGTTTATTTTTACTCGCTATTCATGTGAGTTTATATTTGTTATCAATTTATGTCTACTTACTTTGTTATATTTTTTTGCTGGTTTGTGATAGTTGTGTTTTGTATGGCAGTTTATCACTTTTTCAAGTCGTAGTGTTTTCTTTTAGGAATTACATGTAAAGTGATTGCAGTTGGAGAGCATTTTATTAATTATTTGCTATTTTACATTTTTAAGTTTATTACCAAGTATGTTTTGATTTGATTTGATTTATAGATTTGATTTGATTTGATTCATAGACTTGTAAAGGGCACGTATGCCCGAGGGCGTCTTGGCGCTGGAATTGGCAGGAATGCCGAACTTTGGTAGGCCCTGATAGTTCTGACATTTTAGTTGACGAATAACCAAGTTTTCAGCAGTCTTCTAAATGACATGAGTGACATGCTATTCTTTATCGGGATCGGTAAACGATTCCAGGTCTTCGCTGTCCCTAAGAAGAAACTTCTGCCCCCCCAGCGAGCCTGCTTGTGCCTGGGAATTGACAGTAGTTGTGAGTGAGCTGACCTCAAGTTTCTGGCTGGCATATATCTTCTGAGGTTTGTCCTCAAATACAGTGGTCCTTTACCCTGTAATGCCTTATATTCTAGGCATTGTGACTTGAATACAATTCATTTTTCCACTGGAAGCCAATGGAGAGCTCTCAATCGATGGGAAACTGGTTCATATTTAGGGATGTCGAAAATTAATCTTGCTGCATTCTGCATTCGCTGGAGCTTCGCTAAGAACTGAGACTGTAACCCCACATATAGGGCATTGCCGTAGTCCAGTCTGGAAAGGGCTAATGCTGTAACCAGCGTTTTTTCGCTGTTCAATTTAAGGCAGTTATTCTGCATCCATGTATTTATCTGAGACATGCAGATGTTGAACCGATCAGCTGTCTCCTCGATATTATTTGAGACTAATACCACCACCTAGGTGTCATCGGCATATGCGACCATCGAAAAACCACATTGCCTGATGATCGCTGCCAGAGGGCCACGTAAATATTGAAAAGTGAGGGGCTCAAGGAGGAGCCCTGAGGCACCCCACATGGCAGTTTGAAGGATTTAGATGCTGATCCATCCACTTCTACTACAAAAGTTCTGTCTATTAGATCGGATTACAGTAATGGCGGTATCTTAGAATCCCAGGTCCGTTAGTCTACCAAATAAAATCTCATGGTTGACAGTGTGGAAGGCCACCGACAGATCTAACAAGATCAAGGCGGCCTTCCTTCCTGCATCCAGTGTTCTTCTGAGTTCCTCTGCTGCCATAACCAGGGCAGTCTCTGTTCCGTGGCCCTCTCTAAACCCATATTGTGAATAGTCCAGGAGATCTCCGGCGGAGATGAAAGTTGTAATCTGCATGTTGAGTAGTTTCTCCAGCACCTTAGACGGGAAGGGAATCCTGGAGATTGGCCAGTAGCTACTGGGTTTACTAGGGTCAAGATTAGATTTCTTTAATAGAGGCCGGACTCAGGCTGTCTTCCACACCTCTGGGAACAGACCAGATCATATTATCTCAGAGAATACTGCTTTAATTTGCACACTGAATAATTCTGGGAACAGATGAAAGACTTTAGGAGGGCAGGGGTCAGACTGGGCTCCTGACTTGGTAGTCTTTACCAGTTGGATTATCTGTTCCACTGGAGGCGAGGAGAAAGAGAAACCTATGCCAGGTGTTTGTATGTCTGGCTCTCGTTTACTCAACAGAGGAGTGATTGCTGTCTGTAAAGGTTTTGTACACTGTCTCAACTTTATTTATAAAAAATTGTCCTAGAGTGTTACAAAATTCCGGACAGTTCATCTTCTGAGAAATTCGCTGGGAGGTTAGCTAATTTTTTCACTGTATCAAACAGCTCTGCTTTGGAGTTCTTGGCCTCCAAAATGTTCTTTGTAAAATATTAGCCTTTCTCCTTGATAATCAGTTTTTTGTATTCTGACAGGGTATATGCATATTCAATTTTTCTCTCCCGATCTTAACTAGCTCTCTACTTTATTTCGGACCTTCTGCATGCTTTTTTGGGTTCTCTAAGTTTTTCTGAGAACCAAGGCTCGGAAGGTTTTTTTCTTTTGGCCAAAAAGCTCTTTTTGGGGGCTGCTGCGTCTACCGCTGTTTTAACCCAGGTGGTTACTCTATTAACCACAGTATTAGAGTCTGAGTCTAAATTTGGTTTTGATGTGCGTAGCAGGGCCTGTAGATTTGGGACGTTGATTTTGTCCCAATCTTGATAAGCGACCATGGTGTGGGTGCGAGTTGATGGTGTATGTTGCCAGTTATCCTGTACAGTAAATAATATAGCTTTGTGGTCCGACCAAAGGACAGGGATGATTTCCGAAATTTTTACCCTGGGATTAGAAGTAAAAATTCCATTCAGGGTATGTCCTGCAACATGTGTCTCTTGTCTGACTATCTGTCCCAAGGAAAAATTTGCCATAGCGTCAATAAGCGTGCTGGTGTTGTGGTCTTCTTCTTTTTCTAGGTGATAATTAAAATCTCCTAATACTATGAAATCTGAACAATTTATACTGGACTCCAAGAAGGGACTAATCTTGTCCATCAGCGGTGTCCGGGCTTTCGGTGGACGATATATAAGAAGTCCTTTTAGTGTATAGTTGTTATTGAGTAATGTCCGGAAGGCTAACATTTCACAATCCGGTGTGCTGCCTGTCGAACATCCAACCACTCTAAGTTCTTCTCTGGAAATGATAGCTAGTCTCCCCCCCCCCGCTTGTGTGTTCTATCAGCTCTAGTCATGGAGTAGCCTGCGGGAAGTGTTAGTATCAGCTCTGGATCTGACGCTGTATCTGCCCAGGTCTCAGTTATAAAGGCCAGATCGAGCTTGTGACTTTCTATCATTCTGTGTTGTGTTTTTACTTGTGAGCGTGCGTTAATTAACACAGCTTTAATCTCCTTAATGTTAGGCATGGGTGCTGGTTTTTGCTGAGTTATCAAGGTCTTCACTTTCATGTAGCTAAGCTGCAACCTACAGTGTTCACACCTCTTTGGCTCCTTCCGGAGATCGAGTCGCGGTCCACAAGATGTGCTCTTTATGTTCAGCCTCAGTAATTCATTTCTTGAATATGTAAAATTTTTCCATGCTATTGCAAAATGCACAGGGGGTCTGGCGCTAGGCGCGGGCCAGGCGCGGACGGGCGCAGGTGGGCTTGCATTTGGTGTGCCTTCGGAATGCCAGCGGCGCGCCCGCTGCACACGTGCGCTTTTGCATCGGGTTTAGTAGTGTTGTCAGCGGGAAGACTAGTCCACTACCCACTCTCACCCTGATGTGTCCAAATCCCCCCAATATGTCCGCCCAAAATCGCCTTCCGCTCAATGGCACTTGCCGAGTCAGACCGAGGCGTTGTTGGCGAGGACCGAGCAACGCTAGGTGAGCGCTCGTGTGCAAATATGCAATTTATCAGTTTTAAAACAATTTTCAAGCCTGTTGGCAGGTAGCAGCAATTCCAGTGTGCAAATATGCAAAATATCGGTTTTTAAAACAATTTTCAAGCCTGTCAACAATGTAGCAGCAATTTCAGATTTAAACACATAAAATCTTTACCCTTAAAATCTAGTTCAACGCAACTTGCAGCACCGCCTTAACACAGCAGTCCTACCGCTACCGTTTTAGTTTAAAGATGTTATACTTACGTAGTTAGGTAGTTTTTGAGATGTATATATTTCTTCTTTAATGGTCTGGCCTGAGTATCCGATAGAGTTTTCTTGTCTTGCAGTGTTTGTCATTTTTAACTATTTAGTTGTTTAAATTAGTGTGCTTTTTATATTGTTGATTTAATTCTTTGTCTGATTTTATTGGCTAAAGGTGTTTATACTTTGATTCAATTGGTTGGTTTAGTTTTCATTTGAATTTTTTTTATCAGTTATGTCTTTCTATGGTAAACGTTAAATTAGGTTTTAAATATGATTGCATAATATATAGTTTGAAAGTTTCGAATATAATTTTATTTGTATATATTTATTATTATTTAGGTTGTTGTCTAAATGTTTGAAGTTAATGCAAATTGTTTTGGGTTGTATTGTTATGATTTTAATTATATAATTTATTGGGGTGAATGTTATATATTTTGGTGATGTAATATATTTATATTTCATTTAAATATGACTAAAAAATGTTTTAGATTTATTTCCAATAAATGATTTATGTAAAAAAATGTTTAACATATTTACTTATGATAATGTAATGATGTTGGTGCTTTTATTATAGCCAATATTGTGTGAATCAATATTTTTGATATATTATATGTTTATTTAAAGATTACATATATTAGTTTACAATCTTTGTGTATTTCAAATCATTTTGTATATATTTGAAAATCAATATTTGTAATTATATTTATGTTCTCGATACTTGTGGTTTTACTAGTTAAGTATAGGAAGTCAATATTTTTGTTATGGATAATTAGTTTCCAATATGTGGGTGTATCGATATTGTATGCATTGATTTTAATATATCGGTGATCCGACTTTGTCAATCATGTCAGCTCAGTCCAGTGGTGTATTCATCTCTCACCTAATACTGTTACCTGATTGTGTGCACCCTTCTGCATCCACTTCAGTTATTGCACATAATACAATGAGGGAATACTTTACAATCACAGTACTCTCTTTTGTGCTTCCTGGCTCCCTCTCACGTGGCTCACTCCAATATACTAAAGCTGCATGTGGTGGCACATTAACCACAAGACTTCTTGGCTTCACCAATGATTGTTTCATATAGTGTCATAAACAACTCTAAATTAATATGGTACCAAATTCACAAAAGCTTTGCACAGATGCTAGCATGATGCAAAGCTACAAAACGTTCTTCATGCTCGTTACTATCCAGTGTATAAGGTGATTGTGCGGGAAAGATGCACTTTTCACAGTGAAAGAAACAGTTTGTGGCACTTTGCAACAAGGGGTTATTGTTGGGGGCAGATCAACACAAACAGTCATAGGTTTTGAAGCAAAGCCTACTAAGATAGCCAGACCCGGTTTTGCATCACAAACTAATTCCTACAGGAAGGAGGCACAAACTAGTGTGAATGCAGTCATCACACCCAACAACCTGTGCATTGCATGTGTGCTGCAGTGCACAGCATACATCCAATGTCTTTGAAAGGTTGTGTTTGCCAACATATAACAAATTGTACTGGAAGGGTATCCCTCCAGCACTTGTTTATACTAGGCAGGGTGCATTTGCCTCTGCGCTATATTGTGAGGCTGTGCGTCATGCAAGGCAGCCTGTATGTGCACCAGTCCAAGGGAAGATACCAGTAGCACACCAAGCATAACAGATGTGGCGCTGCACTGTGTACTCTCCTTCACACCACACTGCACAGCAAACTATGCTGCTGTGTTGAGTAAAATGTTAGAAAAGATTGTCTATCATTTCAAAAAATAAATCTGCCATGGCTTTTTTTGCAGCTTTTTTTTGTTAAATGAACAACTGCGTCATCATCATACAACACAAATCTGCCAATGAAATGAGTACTGTAAATAGCGAAACGGTGCTACTTACTGGGAGTAGAACACCCTGAAAGTACTGCAACTGTTTACAAAACATCCGTTGTGAAATAAGGATGAACCATGCACAATCACCCGGGAAAACAGATACTTCATACAATACAAATAATTTTCACATTCTGAGAGTCGCTCCAAGATATTGCTAGTAGTTACTGGCATTGGTGGGCTTCATTGCAACAGACACCGGATCATCGATGGTGTTGGCATGTTCCCGTGCAGCATACATGATATTACTATGTTTTCGTGTGGATGCCCTCGTGAAGGTCAGAGCGCCAGCCACAATTTCTACGGTGACAGTTTTCTTGCCCAGGTAGCCATGGATTGAATATCATTAAGATAATAGGTGAGTTGCAAAACAACAGGCATGTCCCCTGTGGCCAAAAACAATCTTCAAAATGCACCATAGGTAGTGTGATGCTTTGAGAGTTCAACAGTGAGAATCTATTCAAAATGATATACAAAGGAATCCCTAATGAAGAGATAGGAATGGGAATAGAACTGTGGTCAGATACAGATGTACTCTGTGACACGGGCCATCATTTCAACTAGTTCATGCATCATTAACATGCTAGTGGAGAATACATATTACATAACAACAGGGAATGAGCTGACGCCGGGCGGGGTTAGACCTAAAGTCATGCTGAAGGTTTCCAGGCAGAGAAAGTACCACCCTCAGTAATGTAGCCAAGAGTAAAAAAATAATTTGAAATTAAAAAGATCCACAACGATTTGTGAGAAATAATATTAGGCAAATGTCACAGAGAGAGTTTTATTTAGACATTTTCTGCCACTGCGACGTTTCTTAGGAAGAGTTTAAAAAAGAGAATGCATTACTGCAAGACATTTTGCAAAGGGAAAAGCGCAGAGTGCCATAAATTCGACAAATCAAGTATGCTCTTTGTAGAATTTGACTGTAGTACTCTGATGGGGCACTGGGAAGTGCCAGAAAATCTGGAAAAGGCCCAAAAGTTCAACAAGTTTTCCAGGACCTCCTGCATCTTTCTGCCATTGCGGATTTCCATGGATTTTGAGTCTGTGGTGATTTTACAGTGTGACCCTTTACAATCAAGAATGGGAATATAAAATCACATGAGGGAGGGTAGTAAAGGAGAACCATGAGGACAAATGTGTTTTCCGCATAAATATTGATTTGCCTCACTTGCCACATAACCAGTCACATAATCAGTCATCCCCTGCATATTTGCACCAATCAACAG
Source organism: Triturus cristatus (assembly GCF_964204655.1). Lineage (NCBI taxonomy): Eukaryota > Metazoa > Chordata > Amphibia > Caudata > Salamandridae > Triturus > Triturus cristatus. The sequence goes on along the minus strand of NC_140587.1, from coordinate 707,149,086 downwards.
TGATCGAAGCTTCTGTGATTCAGAGATTAAAAATATCTTCCCGTTTTTTTTTATCGTTCACCCGCTGCATGAGAATACGCAGGAAACAAGGAGAGATCTCTTGGCTAAGAAAGCAGAAATCTTCAGCTAAGAACAATCAATAAGGTTTCTATTTCAGGTGTTAGAAGCCTGAGATCACTTGAAGAAAATGCAGTATCTCTGAGAGGAGGTGAAAAACAAGCCTCATGCTGATCATCGTAAATTAGCCACAGCTAATAGCTCAGGCTACAAAGATTGACACCCTGACCCGACCTGCCCATCATTGGTGGCCAGGGCCGGCTTTAGGGCGGTGCGACCGGTGCCACCGCACTTGGTGCTGGCTTCCTGGGGGCGCCGTGTTTGAAAGTTTATTATGCTTTTGAAGCACCTGCTGCAGCGTTTCTCCCCCCACCCCTCCCCCCCCCCCAATTACCAGGCCTCACATAAATGTCAAGATAAGTCGCGTGATTAATTATCTTCCTGGAGAGAGATCAGCATTTTGTATAGTTGAGGTTTTGACTTAAGTTAGTGCAGAGGGTTAATATGCCTGCTGCAAAGAACGTGTACCAAGTAGATTACAGAGTGCGTATGATGTAAACAGATCAGCAGGTTACTGCTTTCAAAAGAGGCATCCTTTTCTTACTTGCAATTTATAACTTAAAGTCCTAATATAGAATAGTGAGCTATTAACTTTCATCCCAGAACTGCATACACACTGCAAAGTATAGATTATTAGAACATTGATTAATGTTGCAAAAAGGCTTAATTTGGCTAGAAATCGATTCTTATTATTAATGAAAACTCCCAACTATGCTGTTTCTTTTTCGACTCTGAGTTTGTGCTTCTCCACACAAAGCACTCTTAAACTATACTGCCTACCAGTATGGATGACATGTGACTCCTACACTGTTAGTCCTTTGGCTTATGTAACATTTCCTATACACGGATTTACACACCTATGATTGATTGTCTCTGTGTAATGTGTGTGTGATGCAAAGTGCTCGGACACCCTACACTGGTATGAGTGGCACTATACAACTAATTCAATGCATCTGAGAGTGTGGTTATGGAGACTTGGTCACTGTTAAAGGGTGCTAGTGAGAGAATCCGTGGTGGAGGTGGTCATTGGGGGGGTGCCAACACACATTGTTGCACAGGGCGCCACCAGCACTAAAGCCGGCCCTGTTGGTGGCAGAGGCTACGCTAGATTGTTCAGGAATTGAATTAACATTGATATTTTAGTATATTCTCCATCTGCTCGCTGCTCCTTTTTCTCCTTATCTTTAGGCGCGTGTGGAGTTACCATTAGCCGTCTTTTTTATGGGAATCTGCAAAGTTTTATAGTGTTTTCTTTCTTATTTTCATACCATATAATTATAAAGGTTTAGAAGGCCAGAAGAATGCAATAAACAGAAACGGCACACATTCACATTCACAACATGCATATTTACCTGCTCTGTTTTTAGTTGAAAAGTCATCACTAATATGGGGTAGAAGGCATGTACATCATGAACGAGATCAAGAGAAACAGTAACAGAATCTGCTACATTTTCGTGTCCTAGCAGCATTTCTGCCTTTGTTCCTGGGACCATTAGGCAAAGATTGTAGATAACTTAATAATATAAACATTCATAAACATGAAAAGTGAGCAAGTACAGCATTACTCCCGAAATAATTTTATTAGTAAATTATGGTTGATGTGGGAGTGGCCTGAAAAAGGCAAGGGAAGACATGTCTGGTAAGTGGTCCCCTTGGCTAATGACTAATTATCGTGTATTTTTCTGAAAACGGTGCTCCTCGATGTGCGATTCTGCCCATCCTTGAGAACCAAAACATGGGGCACCCCCTCTAATATCTGTCTGAGTAGCAGGACTTAAGTAAGAGGCAATGGGGACACAGAAATGAAACACAGCTGCTGGCCAGGGAACAGGGTGATGTGTAATTTTTTACCACATGTGTGGCTGAGCATGGTACAAACAGAACCCCAGGGAAAACAGAGGCCTCCTGCCTGGGGCCTCCTATCAGCAGGCAGTGAATGGAGCAGTAGTTTGGAGACCGGCGGCACACAGCTTTTGCAGAGTCCAGGCATGACAGACTGGGACTGTGGGGCGCTGCATGCAGCGAAGACAGCAGTGGAGCACAGACAGTGCAGGCTAGTGGGAAATGAAACTCTGATCTGATCTCCTTCTTCAAGACTTATATTCTTTGGGTTGACCTGGAATAGAGGTCATTAGGGAGGCGGTAGAAGGCAGGAACATAATACTACTTGGTGACAAGTTGACAGACAAAGCTGTCTTAAGATCCGTTTCAGTGATGTGGGTTTCCAAGGAAGTGGAGTTGGGGTGAGTGCCATGGGGATTTTCACACAGCACACCTTAGTTGTAAAAAGGTGTTTTTTCACAGGATTCAACTCAGCTCCTAAAGGGTACAGAGACTCTGTTGATCAGGCCTGCTATCTTCCTTTGCTCTCTGGTTTCTGAGTTTTCTAGCGCCGGGACGCCCCGTTGGGGCAGCTGTGCGCTTTATAAAATACACAAATAAATAAAATAAATAAATAAATAGGGAGGCCATGGCCTGGTCAAAGGCATTGCTGGCGCTGTGGCTGGGGTTCTGCTGTTTAAAGGGCCTGTGACATACAGTAACAGGGTTCCTCTTCCATTCACTATATTTATTTTTCCTAAGTTGTTTGATCTTCTGGGGCCATGAATTGAGAAAACTGTCCTGTGTGTTAATGCACATGGCTACTCCTATACATTGCCTGTGGCTACCATTTGCTGATATGATGAATGTCATGAAAGTTATACCCAACACTTGTGGTGGACAATGTAGTACAATTGGAGGTTGACCACAAGCAACATGCTAGAGCTTGTGACAGACCTGCTAACATATTTGATGAGACCCAGACAGAAAAACAGTGGGGCTATCACCCGAGAAGCCGCACTTGGGTAAGGAATGGCTAGAACAGGCTTTTGAACAGTGTGCAATGCCTCCTTTTGGTAAAGAAGCCTGTTGGGCATGTACCCATATAAATGTTTCCCCCAGCAGAACATGTGTAATGACTACCTTGATTTGCATGCAAGATGATGCATTGCCTGAGAAGGACAGGAACATGCTTGTACGTAGTGTGCAACTCCACCTTCTAATACTATTGTGATAAGAGTAAAGGCATATGCTTATCTGCTTTGTAAAAGAGACCATACAGTGACAATGGAAGAGACTGAACAGTTTTATCTCATTTCAGGGCTGTGTTATAGCAGGGAGAAATCTTACATTTTTGCTAATACGCATCCTAACGGGTAAGGTAGCTCCGAGTCTAGAAGCCTGGGGCTTTAATAGCTATCTGGGGATATACATATACCTCACGAAAGATTACCTACTGCAGCCTTGTGCCTTTATAGGACTTAAACATTGAGTAAACTGCTGGATCAAGTATCTGATTTCAAAAATCGGTACCATAGGACTGGGGAAGATGGTGGCATTACCAGCAATTCTATACTATTTCCAGAGCTTTCTAGCATTCTTAAGAATCAGCATCTAATGCCCTAAGGACCTCATTACAAGTGGCCCGTAAATTAGGCTGGACCCAGTAACTGGCTCATAGGAATTCCAAGTTTATATTATGAATGCAGCTCAAATCTCCATGTGAAAGACTGGGGGGGGGGGTGCAAAAGTTAGCAGTGATACACTACATTCTATATGTTTTTCCCCAAAATTGTCTACTTCCCATTATATCCCCGGATCTACTGGGACCCTAGTTAATGGTAATTCCAGTGTGGGAAAATAACACACATTTTTCAGGGACATTCATAATACAGGCCTCAGTAAACGGACCGTGCCCAGAGGAACAGAGAAGCCCCGGTCACACTGAAGCAATAGTAGAATAAGATTGTCTTATCTAACCATATATTATTGGGAGGCCCATGTGCAATAGGTCATTCGATGATATGCCTCTCAAGAGAGAAGCAGTCTTTACAATGAAGTCTTTACCCCATAATGCCTTTACCATTCATCCTTTACCATGCAAGTACGTACCACACAGGTAATTATTCATACTTTTACCAAACCAGTAAGTATTTTTTTTAAATAACATAGCTATTATGTTTTAAAAAAAAAGATTTTAAAGTGCTGGCAGTGGTAAAGGGAGTTAAGTGTAAGTTTAGGGCTGGTTAGTTGAAGAGGGCGGTAAGGGTAATTTTAGGTTTCAGAGATGGGCAGAGGTAAAGGGGCAAGCTCGTCTGCACCTGTCAGCACCTGGCACTACCGCTGGGACGTCCCGTTGCTGGGGCAGCCATGCACTTTAAAAATACCTTAACATAACATAACAGCACTCCTCCATGCTCTCAAACCCAGCCGCAGAATGCCACACTTCTGACACACTGCACCACATAGCACAGATGGAGCGTTCACATGTTCTCATGCACTTTCCATCACCCTACACTCATCCCTACCATGCCAACAGCACCCCAGATGTTCATACTCACACCAACTAACCACCCACTCATCCTCCCGCAGGGCAAACACCAACTACATAACATGCAACACTCACATGCATGCTCCTCAGCACGTGTTCAATCACCAAATACACCACAGAGATACAGGACCTAATGCACGGCCATGCTCCGGACCTGCTCATCCTCCTGGAAGCATGGCTAAACCCAACTTATGCACCGGACTTTGCTACAACCATCTACCCCGTCTACAGGATCACCAGACAAGACAGTCAGCACAAGCCTGTAGATGGAGTTGCCATCATATTCAAAGATACCATCAGCTGAAAGAACTACACAGACACCCCCAACAGCTACATGGAACACTTCAATTTCAAGATATCCATCACAGCCAACTTCTCCCTGGGTAAAATCCTTGTATACAGACCACCAGAACCCCGCGCAAATTTCACCAATTATATCACGGACTTCGTCACACCCTCATCATCAACATCAGACCACTGGCGGCTCCTCTGCTAAGGCTGAGAAGCATCGCCCTACTGCTCTCGGAGCAGTGTAAAAGGAAAAATAAAATGATAATAACAGAGGTTATTATCATTTTTTATTTTTTAGTATCTTCCAGCCAGGTTAGAAAGGGGTGGGCCGGGCTCCGGTGACGTTGAGTTAGAAGGAATGGTTGCTGCTGCATGAAGTGCAAATAACAGTTTGGCCGGCTGTCTTGGGCTGGCCAAACAGTAATGTGCACTTTGCATGTTCTCCACCGGACTGTAATGCACAGCCTGGGTGGAGAACATGCACAGGCTGTCAGTCCCCATCTTAGTGCTGAACCACAGTGCTCAGACCAATTGCGAGGCTGCTTTCATGGCGACGGCAGAATCATGATTGGCTTAGGTGAGCCTGGGTTCTGCCGGGAGCCAGCAGAACATCGAGGTCTAAGAAGAGGCTGAGGCTGGTGACTGGTGACGCAACAAGAAAGTACGTTTTATTTTCTTTCATACTCCACGCCCCCTGCCACCGTTACCTACAAGCTGCCACTGAATCAGCACCTTCCTTCTCACTTTATACCTTAACCTAGAAGACCACACTGACCCAAACTCTATGGCCCTACTAGAAAACATCAGAAACCTTGGCCTCATCCGACACTTTACAAAACTCACCCACACCACCAGACCCAATTTTCTCCTCAATCAGCAACATCACAGTCGAAAAGCCAGCAACTATGAACTCGACAGACCTCGCCCTCGTCAGTCTCAGTGAACCCATTCCACACCACCAAAGACCTACCACCAAATGCTTCACAGAAGAGGAGTGGGCGTCTGCCCTCTCCACACCCCAGCCTGAGCACAACAGCAAATTACTAAAAGCCATTAATCACCTCAATAGCTGGGTCTTTACATACACCAACACAGTAGCTACCCTCAAGTGCAACCCAAAGGCAAGATCATGACCACAGGCCATCTGGTACATGGCAGAACTCAGGCTGACTAAAAGCCACTGCAAGCAACTGGAGCCCAAATATAGACCAAGTCAAGACACCACAGAAAAAGACATCTTCAAAATGTGCCCCATGATACTACCACCGGCAGATACAGAACACCAAGTGCACCACCTGCACTAACAGCAGCACAGACATTTTCACCCTTATCAAAGATTTCGCGGCTCCTCCTGCCGCCTCCAGCAACATCACTCACAAAACCTTTGCAGAAAGATCTAAGGATACTTAGGTAACAAAATGCCCTCCAAATACAGCAACTTTGATCCACCACCAGACCCTGTCACAGTTGCAGCTCATCTTCCCATTACGGCTGAAGAATGAACCCTGACCTTGTGGCCCACCATCGAATTTGCTTCTAGTATGAGCACCATCCACTCTGGGGTCCCTTTCTGTCCCTAACCCTCACCACGCCTTTATCAAAGGACACCAACCAATCAGCAAAGCACTAATACCCATCATCAATGTCTTAATTCACTCAGCCACTTTTCCAGACACCTGGAAACATGTCACTGTGAGGCCTCTGCTTAAGATACCATCAAATGACCCAGCCACACTTTCCAGTTACAGACCTGTCTCCCTCCCAGCATACCTGGCGAAGATCATAGAGAACCTAATCAACTGACACCTCATCAACCACCTCAGCAACCACCAGCCTCTCAGTGCCACACAATCTGGTTTTAGGCCTAACCACAGCACCAAACCAGTAATCATTGCTGCCACAAGCAAAACCTGCATGATATTTGACAGCGGAGACATGGTCGCCCTCCTTATCCTGGAACTCTCTACAGGTTTTGACAAGGTTTTACACCCCATTTTCATCAGGCGGCTGCACAAGATAGGCATCCAAGGTCCCGCTCATCACTGGTTCTGCTCCTTCTTAATGGATAGAATGCAAGTTGTTAGCCTGACACCTTAATCCTCGGAAGCCTGCAAACTCATCTGCGGAACGTTTATCACTCAGCCCTACCCTCTCCAACACGTACATGCCCCCTCTGGACAACATCATCAGCGTACACAACATCAACATCCTCTCCTACACCGACAACATACAACATATACTCTCCCTCTTGACAAGAACCCCAACACAAGAAACAAGTTCACCATCTGCATGATGAAAGTTGCTGACTGGATGAAAGCCAACTGTCTGAAGCTCAACTCCGACAATACAGAAATAGTGACCTTTGGCAAAAATACCCTGATGGCCGGCCAAAATAAGACCCACACTTTCAGCACCCATGCCAGGACTTAGTTCCCTGTCGTACAATTTATAATTATATATATAAGAGGGCAGGGTAGGGATACCCTGCCCCCCAGGTCCTGTGGAAGGGTTCCAGAGGGAACCCCTGGGCCCAAATATTTAAAAGAAATGTCAGTTTCGCCATGATCCATGCAGTTTTCGCACCAATAATTTTATTGCAAATGTTGCAGTGATATTATCAATTATGCCCTAGAAAATTTCATGAGTTATGTAATATGTGGGTAATTAGCAGTGCATGTTGATAGGGTCAGTAATAATTAAGTTAGGGCACAAGTTATAGTTACTTGAAATAACTATACCTGGTGAATGCAGTGTTTTTTTTAGTTTCAAACCTTATGTTGTCACTGAAATGTTCACCTAACTATAATGTCACTTTAACCTTTGTTTTTTCAGTGAAAATAGCTTACTTATCATATATTGTTGATATAGGCAAGTGTGGTAAAGGCTGCGTGGACAAGACATGCGTAGTATTTTCAATGCCATACATATCGCTCCAGACAACCTGAGAAGACTTTATTGTCTAACATGGTCCTCTCAATGGGAATGTGAAGTCTACTGGCTTCAGAAATATTAAAGGGAATGCAAATACTGCCAGTTGACTGCTGGGGGTGGCATAGAATGTGTACTAAATTATTCATAGATTACCCGTGAATAATTAACACACCACAGTGTGTACATTGCCGTTTGATTAAATGTTGCCAACTTGTCAAGGCAAGTCAAACATCAGTAAGAGATCAGAGAGTAATTCAATATTAGGTCAGTTGTTACACTGTGGTAAATTAGTCAATTTGGTGAGAGAACTGGGAGCATCATTACCCAGTGCTAAAAAAAAACGATGGTCTCTGGCGGGTGACGAGCACCTCTAGTGTAAAAGGGCTTTATCATTATACTGTCTGTGCTCATGCACAGTGCAGACAGACGCGGTCCGTGCAGGTAAGAGTGGTTGAGCCGGGTTAAGGGGGATTTCAAGTGACGATGCAGAGAGAAAATGTATTATTATTATTTTTTTTCTGGGCATCGTCCCTCGAAATCCCCCCTTACACAGCCCCACTGCCCAACCACTGTTACATGCACGGACCGCGGCTGGTTGCAGATGTGAGCCCTGCACCCTTTTTCAATGCAGTTTCAATGCATTTGTACTGCAATGTCTACAGCAGATTCAATAACTTGGTGAACGTGTATTAAGCATGAGTGCAGAAAGGGCAGCTGAGAAGCAGAGTAATCACTGCTCTGTTTCTGATCTTCGTTGACATCGGCTCATGCGCTTACTCATTGAGATACTGAGTCACTTTTTGTGGTGAGGACAGTGTGGTTTAATTGAAAATAGGGGCCTGGCCCCGTTCTCCATCTTTGCATAGGGCATAACGAAACCTAAGGGCCCCACCCTGCAAAGTACATGGCCTCACATCACATCCAGACAGGCTGTCGTAATAAAAGACCCCCCACACCCTGTGGCATAGCACACAATGATAGGGCAGCCTGCAGAATATGGGGGCATATCAACAAGGGCTTTATCTCTGCTTTTTTGGTTTTAAAAGCCAAAAAAGCAGAGATAAAACTAGCACCCTATCAACAACAGGGTGCTAACATGCAAATTTGCATGTTAGCACCCATTTACTCTACGCTTCCCCTTGCATCTCTAATGAGATGCAAAGGGGGCGTTCCAGAGTAAAATAATAGGAGAAATGTCGCTAAGCGACATTTCTCCTATTATCAAGAATATCACTAACCCTGTTAGAGACAAAAAAAGCAGCGCTAACCGCGGTTAACGCTGCTTTTTTACGTCAGGTATTTTTCTGACTTAGCCATGATATCCTATGGAAGGAGGATATCATGGCTAAGTTTGTCTGTCCCTATCAACAAGCTAACGTGAGATTATCGCTGGGTTTCCAGCGATAATCTCACGTTAGCCACTTATCGTGAGGATTTTTATCGCTATTGACATAAGCGTTGCTAATAGCACGCTATCTCAGCGATAAAAATCAACGCTAGCCGGCGATAATTATCCTAGCGCTAAGTGCGCTTAGCGATAATTATCACCGGCTGTTGCTGCTATGCCCCATGATGAGGGGCCCCTGAGCTTCCCATATCTCACACATTTATTGGCTTTGGGCTAAAAGGTGGGCCCCTTGAAGGTTTGCCCCCCCTGTTCACAGGAGCTATGTAGGCCAGGCCTGCCTTACGCCCTTGTCCCCGCCCCCAGACCAGGAGCCAGGTGGGCCTCTGTACCACAAAAAAGGCCGGCCCTACTGTTCAGCAGTAAAATCGATTCAGTTAGACTATAAGAGACACATTTTTAAAGAGGCCTGTAACCAAATTTCGACGATGGGACAGAATGAAAGCAGGTTAGAGGCAGCACTCAAGAAATGTCAGGTTTTGCCTGGCCCAATGCAGCTACTTGTAAAGGACTTACTTGATGTCAGTAGAAACGCTCATCAACTCAACCGTCCCTGACAAGAGCCCCACCGGAAACTTTAATGAATCAAACTATGTTTACATGGTATGCAACGCCCTGGTGTGACAAGCACAGTGGACCGCTGGGCGAGCCAGCATGTTCACACAACAGGCATGCCTACTGGAAAAATCCTCCCGGAGAAGGAAGAGGAAACTACAATCAAACAAATAATTAATCTAGTTTTGGAACCAGGGATAGGAATTATTGCCATCGCTTGAAAATCTCGAGTGGCCACTATTTTCAGTGTTAGGGGTGTGACCCAGAAAACCTGACCACTGGCAAAGCAGCACCTTGAGAAGGATGCGGAACCCTCGAAACGAGCCATCTTCACCGATGAGGACTTCCAGTAGCCATATTGGTTCATTCTCTCAAAGACGTGCTGCCATCAGGGGTACAGTGCTAATACATTAGACCCATCAATGTCAAGAGACACACCCTCTCACCACACTCTGCAGGTACAGTGCACAGAATTGGCTTTCCCAAACTCGATCACACGATCCACTGTGTGGCAAATTGTGTAATGTTGCATTTATTTGTATTCGTGAAAATGAATGAATATGGTTACAAGAGAAATATGTGTGACATTAACATTTGAGACAGTACATAACCTTAAAATACATCTAATCAACCTATATACTTCCACGTTTTGCTTTTTAGTACTTACCTAAAACAAAACATTTCATATTCTTAAAATAGTTTTTGATCTAGAAGGTCACATTGAATACTTATTTTCAGCCTGTCACAAAAATGGTTTAGGACATATGACAGAGTTAACACGCTATGCAGACATTAATACTGAACAAATACTTTCAAATTTGTACATTTCTGTCTCATCCTTTGAGGGTTTTTCTTTTTCAATGTATTCTTCCTTGTGCTATTTTTGTTCTGTTACTTGTTGTTTTATTTCTGATGGAACATTCACAACTTCAACATGAAGTGTTCACAGAGGGTTTTATATTGATATGTCCTTCCACTGCCATTACTGAACAGTTTAGGGCTCTGTGGCCAGCCACCATGACAATGGATGCACAGCCTGGAACCAGTTTTAGTTAATTAAAGTCAATCAATCCAAACTTTTCTAGCTCACTCAAGTGAAACAATAGTATAATGAACCAAAGTCTGCGCCATGATTGGGAAACACAAATTATTGCACCCAGATAAATTAAATGTGACCATTACAAAATCGCTCCTGCTAAATGGATGCGAAGGGAGTGAATAAATTGGCTAATGGGCATAATTTAAGGCAGAGAAAAAAAGGCGCGATTAAATCTCATGGTTTGGAGTAGAATAACCAATCTTTGCAGTTTATCAAATCCTCCTGTTCGACCATTGCATGAACATTTGCTTGAGATATATGTTGAGAACATTTCTCTCTCCTTTGTGCATCCCAGATGAATGCGCTATCTGAATTTGATCCAATTTCGTAATTCTTAAATTTATGTTTTTATTTTGATAATACAGGTCTTTAATTCTGTAGGTGTTCGAAGTTCTCTTTGCTCAATCTCGTCTCTCTGCTCAGTTCTTTTCAAAAATATGTTTTGTTTTGTTTAGTTTGCCACTTGTGTTTAGATACTCATGGTCTGACAGAGCAAGAAGGGAAAATGACCAATTAGGAAGAAAAAAACATGCGAACATGGCACACTGACAGGGTAATTAATAAACGAACAACTAATATGCGATGAAATGATAGGTAATCAGAACTGCCCCTTCAAGTAAGCTATATAGACAATGTATCCGCGCATAATGGACGGGATCTATGGTCGATAATTAACCCCGCAATCCAAGCAATTATTAAATACACGAGTAGTAGTAGAGAGTGTGTAGTAGAGAGCGGTAGAGAGTGAGCAGTAGAGAGAGTAGTAGAGAGTGAGAAGTAGAGAGAGTAAGAGAGAGTAGTAGAGTAGTAGTAGAGTGAGTAGTAGAGAGTAGTTGAGAGCGAGTAGTTGAGAGTGAGTAGTAGAGAGTGAGTAGTAGAGAGTAGTAGAGAGTGAGTAGTAGAGTGAGTAGTAGAGAGTAGTAGAGAGTAGTAGAGCGTGAGTAGTAGAGAGTGAGTAGTAGAGAGAGAGTAGTAGAGAGTGAGTAGTACAGAGTAGTAGAGTGAGTAGTAGAGAGTGAGTAGTATGATAGAGAGTAGTAGAGAGTGAGTAGTAGAGTAGTAGAGAGTGAGTGCTAGAGAGTAGTAGAGTGAGTAGTAGAGAATAGTAGAGAGTGAGTAGTAGAGTAGTAGAGAGTGAGTAGTAGAGAGTGAGCAGTAGAGAGAGTAGTAGAGAGTAGTAGAGTAGTAGAGAGTAAGTAGTAGAGAGTGAGTAGTAGAGAGTGAGTAGTGGAGAGTGAGTTGTAGAGAGTAGTAGAGAGCAAGTAGTAGAGAGCGAGTAGGAGAGAGTGAGTAGTAGAGAGTAGTAGAGTGAGTAGTAGAGAGTGAGTAGGAGAGAGAGAGTAGTAGAGAGTAGTAGAGAGTGACTAGTAGAGTAGTAGAGAGAGTGGTAGATAGTAGTAGAGTGAGTAGTAGAGAGTAGTAGAGAGACTGTAGTAGAGAGTAGTAGAGTGAGTAGTAGAGAGTGAGTAGTAGATAGTGAGTAGTAGAGAGTAGAAGAGAGTGAGTAGTAGAGAGTAGTAGAGTAGTAGAGAGTGAGTAGTAGAGAGAGAGTAGAGAGTGAATAGTAGAGAGTGAATAGTAGAGAATAGTAGAGAGTGAGTAGTAGAGAGAGAGTAGTAGAGAGTGAGTAGTAGAGAGTAGTAGAGAGTGAGTAGTAGAGAGTGAGTAGTAGGGAGTAGTAGGGAGTGAGTAGTAGAGAGTGAGTAGTAGAGAGTGAGTAGTATCGTAGTAGAGAGTAGTCAGTCACCGTCAGTCAGGGTCAGTCAGTCAGTGTCAGTGTCAGTCAGTCAGTGTCAGTCAGTCAGTGTCAGTCAGTCAGTCAGTCAGTCAGTGTCAGTCAGTCAGTGTCAGTCAGTCAGTTTCAGTCAATCAGTGTCAGTGTCAGTCAGTGTTAGTCAATCAGTGTCAGTCAGTGTCAATCAGTCACTGTCAGACCTAGTTCTTAGGCTACAGAGCAGCACTGCTGATCTGGTTCTCTGGCTCTACAACAGCTCTGCTGACCTTGTTCTATGGTCTTAGGCTACAGAGCAGCACTGCTGATCTGGTTCTCTGGCTCTACAACAGCTCTGCTGACCTTGTTCTATGGCTCTAAAGCAGCTCTACTGACCCGGTTCTATGGCTCTAAAGCAGTTCTGCTGACATGGTTCTCTGGCTCTAGAGCAGCTTTGCTGAACTGGTTCTCTCCCTCTAAAGCAGCTCTACTGACCTGGTTTCTCTGGCTCTACAGCAGCTCTGCTGACCTGGTTCTCTGGCTCTAGAGCAGCTCTGCTGACCTGGTTCTCTGGCTCTAGAGCAGATCTGCTGACCTGGTTCTCTGGCTCTAAAGCACTTCTGCTGACCTGGTTCTTGCCCTCTAAAGCAGCTCTGCTGGCCTGGTTTCTCTGGCTCTACAGCAGCTCTGCTGACCTGGTTCTCGGCCTCTAGAGCAGCTCTGCTGACCTGGGTCTATGGCTCTAGAGCAGCTCTGCTGACCTGGGTCTCTGGTTCTAGAGCAGCTCTGCTGACCTGCTTCTTAGGCTCTAGAGCAGCTCTGCTGACCTGGTTCTCTGGCTCTACAACGGCTCTGCTGACCTGGTTTCTCTGGCTCTACAGCAGCTCTGCACTCACGATGTACGCACCCGACTTTGCGAAAATATATTTAAAAATAATATAAGTTTATTATAAGTGCAAATATATTATTTTTTATGAATATCTCAGATAATCTCTTGCCCTAATATGTATATTAAAGACACATACATATCATTTTGGAACATAAATATTTTTTGCGGGAGTCGCGCACCCAGCGCGCCCCAGCACGTATAGGACGTCACGCGGGACCCGCAACTGCGCAAGCATCTCATACCATGATGCGCATGTGTCACAAATGCGCGGGAGCAGGTGTCACAGACTGGTCGCATACCAATCGCGCACATCACGTAATATTAAATGTATATGATGTAAATGAAAAACACGCAGCCATCGCACACCGTACGCGGATCCTTCACGACTTTTCTAAAATGGCGGCTAGAATGCATGCACCCACCGTGATGTGTACGCTTTGAGTGCGCGACTCCGAAAAAAATGTGGATTTTTTAAAAAGAAAATAATATAAATATATTAAAATAAAAAATAAAAGCAAGAAAATTAATCAATACTTCAGTTGGAATTCTTTTTAATTTTTTTTTGCAATTTTCAGAAAAATATATAATGTTATTTAATGAATAAAAAATGTATAAATAAACAGTTAAAAAACTGTAGAATATCAGTACAAAAAAATAGGTATAACTACTATCACACTTAAAAATTAGCATTGAAAAAACCTTTGAAATTCACAGAAAAAAAACATAGGTTTCCGAGATGTTACAGTTAGAAATTAGCATTTAAAAAAGCTTAAAGATTCACAGAAAAAAACATAGGTTTCAGGGGTGTTATAGTTAGCTGGCCATTTCACTCGTACAAAACCATAGAAATTCCTCCACTATAGTTAGTTCTGCTAACTATAACTCGTGCGCCCGCAATGCACTGCTGATAATGTCACATATTGCATCATTCATGACATGGTCAGTGACATCACTGATGACATCACTGATGACATCTCAAATGACATCACTGATGACATCATCCACGTGACAATCTGATACACCTCATCATACACTAGTATAACCTTTCATCACTCACTGTAAAATACATTGTACCATATTTGAAACCATTGACACACCAATACCAGTTACTACATACCGACTCACTGATTCCTAAGTCTACACACACAACTACCCATTCAACAACAGAATCATTTATACATGCAGTCACTAATTAATAGAACACTATCAAATGCACTTATACACATATATAGACATTGACACATCAGCAGTCATCTTAGTCGATTATGCAGTCCTCCTACTCAGTCATGAAAAAAAATAATCACACTTACATTTACTCACTTACACAATTATCCAACAACACCTAATATATTCAAACACATAGTAACTCATTGTTAATATGTTAGAAAATCACCATTACAATTGTACACTCATTCATATAGTTACTCTCACAATCACTGACTCTTACACATACTTATTTATATACACCAACTCTCACATACCATGCATTTTATTTTTTTACTTTGTTGAAGATGTACAACTAAAACATGTATTCGCTCACCAACACACAAATAAATAGACTCATTCACCCAAACAACTGTTTCCACATGCACGCTTAAACCTATACACCTAGTCAATCAGCCATTCAGACATCTATGCATAGAGTTACACACACACCATCCTACCACACTCAAACTCAGTGTCCCATACAAATACTCACCCAACTAATCAATAACTAATATACACACTCATGTAGTTAGTGACTAACTGATGCAGCATGTTACAACAACAGAGAGTGATGCACACATTCACATAGTTTAGTTACTAATCCATGTATTAAGTGAGACACTTTTAATTATTTACTTAAACAGACAGTCAGACAGCTACTAAATCCTCCATCCAATCTTCAATACAGATTGGTGTATATATATATAATACATATTTAAATTTCAAACTAAACCACATTAACTGGATGATGTCATCAGTGATGTCATTTGAGATGTCATCCGTGATGTCATCAGTGATGTTACTGACCATGCCATGAATGATGCAATATGTGACATCATCAGCAGTGCATTGCGGGCGCGCGGGTTATAGTTGGCAGAACTAACTATAAAGGAGGAATTTCTATGGTTTTGTATGAGTGAAATGGCCAGCTAACTATAACACCCCTGAAACCTATGTGTTTTTCTGTGAATTGTATATATAATATATATTTAAGACCCGTGTCAAATTACAATACGAGTATCCTAAAACAATGTAATGAGTCTTAAATGGGTCACTAGATTCCAGCAATATAGCACACAGTACATTGATTGGTTATCACCCGTCAATGTATTAATCAAAAACAAACTACAACAGAACAAATCAGTGCAAGAATCCTCCGTATCACTTGAAAAACATGAAAATCTATTCACACACACTTCCAAAAATTACCATTTACACATAATAATTTTTCTGCCACATTACATTTACATCACTTTCATGCTAAGCCAGTTTCAATTGCTACACTCCACTCTATGCCACTCCACTTTTTGCCACTCCACTCAGCGCTATTACACTTTACACCAGTCCACTCTACATCACTCCACTGTACATCACTCCACTCTACACTAAACCACTGCACACCACTCAACTCTACACCCTTACACAGTACACGATTACACTCTACTTCACTCCATTTTCTGACACTCCAGTGTAAGCAGCTCCACTGTATGCCCCTCCACTCTACAATACTCCACTGTGCGCTAGTCCACTATACACAGCTCCACTCTATGACACTCCACTCTATTCCACTCCATGCCACTCCACTGTATGCCACTTCAGTGTACACTAATGCACTGTATGCCATTTTACTGTATGCCACTCCACTGTACACCACCTCACTCTACACCACTCCATTCTATGCCAGTCCACTCTGCCTTACTACACTCCATGCTATTCCACTCTACCCAACTTCACTCAATGCCATTGCACTCTACTCCACATAGTGGATATTATTCCAATGTATACGCCTCTAGTGTATGCCCCTCCACTCTATGTCACTCCACTCTGCAATATTCCTCTGTATGCCACTACACTCTTTCTCACTTCACTCTTTGCCTGTCCACTCTACAACACTCTACTGTACGCCACTCCACTGTATGCCACTCCACTGTATGCCACTCCACTGTATGCTTTCCCACTCTATGATACTACACTCAGACATACTCCACTATACACCACTGCACTGTGCACCACTCCACTACATGCTATTCCACTGTCTGCTGCCCAACTGTACAACACTCCATTCTACCCCACGCCACTGTACGCTCATCCACACTACACTATTCCACTGTATGCAACTCCGTTCCACTTTATGTCAGTCCACTTTACGCCACTCTACTCTGTGTCACTTTACCCCACTCCACTCTATGCCACTCCAGTCTTTGCCACTGCATTCAACGTTACTCCGCTGAATGCAACTCCACTCTGTACTATTACACTGTATGCATCTCCACTCTCACCACTCCACTCTAAACTATTCCACTGTACACCATTCCACTGTACCCCATTCCAATATACCCCACTCCACTGTATGTCACTTCACTATACGCTACGCCACTCAACGGCACTACACTCTGCACCACTCCACTGTAAGCCACTCCCCTATACACTATTCCAGTCTAAACCACTCTACTCTCTGCTACTGTACTATATGACACTACACTGTACCTCATTTCACTTTACACCACCTCACTCTACGCTTCTGCACTCTATGCCACTCTACTCTACACTATTACACTCTACCACACTAAGCTCTTGCCACTCCATTGTAAGCTATTCTACTGTATGCACCTCCACTCTACTCCACTTCACTCTACAACACTCCACTGTACACTATTCCACTCTATGCCACTCCACTTGAAGCCACTCCACAAAACGCTACTCCACTGCATGCAACTACACACTAAGTCACTCAACTCTATGTTATTCGACTCTATGCCACTCCAATCTACCCCACTCCACCATATGCCATTCAACTGTATGCTACTCCACTCCACACCACTTCACTCTATGTTATTCCACTGCATGCTATTCCAATCTATGCCACTCCGCTCTACGGCACTCCAGTGTGTGACACTCCACACTATGCCACTTCACTCTATGCCACTCCATTGTACACTATTTCAGTGTCTGCTACTACACTGTACGCTATCCCACTGTATGTCACTCCAATCAATGCCACTCCCCTGTACCCCACTCCACTCTGCGCCACTCCCCTGTGTCAGTGATGTCATCAGCAATGTCATTTAAGATGTCATCAGTGATATCACCAGTGATGTCACTGACCTTGTCATCAGTGATGTAATATGTGAGGTCATAAGCAGGTCATTAGGTCATTGTGGGGGCATAAGTTATAGTTAGCTCAGGTAACTTAACTGCTGAATTTCACTGGTTTTGTACGAGTGAAATCTGAGCCTAACTATAATGTCCCTGTAACCTTTGTTTTTTCAGTGAATTTCTAAGGTTTTAGAAATTCTATTTCCTTGCTATAACGTCTTTGTGGCCTTTACTTTTTTCAGTAAATCTTTACGCTTTTTAAAAAAATTCTATTTCCTAATTATAACGTCCCTGTAACCTTTGGCTTTTTAAATGAATTTGTAAGGCTTTTTTTGTTTAGCCATCATTACGATGTTGGTTGAATTTGCATATATATATATTTTAATTTAATGCACGCTAAACATGGAGTGATCACTGTGTGATCAAGGCAGTTTTTGCCGAAACGCGTTGCAGCGAAATGATGGAATAAATGACTTTATTGCCAAAATCCCCCTGTGTCAGTATCCGGTTTCGAGTGTGAAGGAGTCGGATGTGGTGTTCCTATATATATATATATATATATATATTATCTACTGGCGGTCGCCAGTAGATAGTTATAGTTAGGACCTATTTTCCATAGGAAATCCGCAACATTCTATTGGGAATATCTTTGGCGCCGATTGACGAATCTTCGCGAAATTCTCCAAACTTTTGGCCAGCTCCGCTCCGCTCCTACCTGAAAGTTTTGCGGTGATCCGTGAAGCGAGGACCGAGAAAAAAGGGGGGTCCCAAAACGCGTTTTCCCCATGCAATTTCCCATAGGATCTGTTGTCGCAGCTACAGCCCGAACAGCTGAACGGAATGACACCAAATTTGGCAAAGAGGTAGTCCTCAGGTCGGACTCGTGCCTTTTGCATAGTTGGTGTGAATCTGTTCAGTAGTTCCTGAGAAAATTAGAGTAAAAAAGTTAGTGATATCTATGGCCGCGGAGGATCCGTGGACCGTACCCGCACCGTAAGCGCACCCTCCCCGAACGGAGCGCGCACCCTCCCGATCGCGCGCTGAATGCTAATTGGCTGTCGAGCGTCTCTCTACATTCGAAACCAGGAACTGTTGGCAGCCATTTTCTGCCTCGGTAGAAGCGAGGCTGAAGATGGAAGGGGAATAAGTGTGTAAAAGATATAAAGGGGGCAGAGTGGAAATACTCTGACCCTCTAGATCTGCTTAGGGGGTCCCTGAAGAACCCCCTATGGCCCCCCTTTTTAAAAAAAAAAAAATGCGGTGAAATGCACGCGCGGTGCGCGCATCCTATCGCCTTGGATGCACGGATTCTCTCGCAGTGGGTGCGCGGATCCACGGCAACGTTTTTTGAAAAACGATAAGAAATCATTGGTTGTATAACAACTTTCTACACTGAAAGGTAGGGTGGATATTTTTGTTTTTTAAAGGTATGATTGTTATTGGTTAACAAAAACAGATTGTAAGGAACATTATATATGATAAGCTGATATGTTGAAAAGTCAAGCACACTTCCTGTCTTGTGTAGGAACATTGTGTGCTGAACTTGTGACCTGTGAGCTCAGTGCAGTGTTCCATGACCTGTTTCTATGGTAACAGGCAGAAGGCAGATTGGGGGAAGGGTTGAAATGTATTTCAGTTGGAAAGGGTTGAAATGTTTAACCAATAGAAATGTGTTTGCTTTTGAGTTTATGTGCGAAGGATTGTGATCTGATGATTACATGTATATGTGTGGAAAATGAAAGGGAAACTTTTCCATTCTTTGCTTTTGCTGAGAGGTGCACAGTGCAGAGATTCTGTAAAAGAAAATATGGTGAGTGATTGATATACTCCTTAATCTACAAAAGAACTTAAAAGATGAGTTATTTAATTGTGAGGGGATGTATGTAGACTATTTTGATTTTAATCAGACTAATGTATTTTTCCTGCTAAGGTGTAGGGAGTACTTTTTTTCTCTACAATTTGTGTGCATGTAGAAACCATTCTGTGATAGGCATTTGTGTTTTTCATGTGTTTGTAGACAGATAACTGTGCAGTTTTTATATTTTGGTAGAATTAGAAACCAGTCATTGTTTATGAATTTGTGAAATGAGTTATGTTCTGTTTCTATACTAAAATGTAGTACTACTTCTAGATGTGTTTTGACATAGTGCAAGGGATAGTGTTGTTTGTCTAGAATCACACAGTGAGTCTGTGTGCATTTGGGAACCACTGTGAGAGAAGCATTTGGTAATATTGTGTATTTGCTGACAGATAACTGTTTTAAAACCAGTCAGGTTGTCAAGTTTTAGTAGCATTAGAAGACAGTTATGGCTTATGCTTTCATTAAATGAGTGAGGCATTGACAGTAAATTGCAGTCGTGAAATATGTAGATTGTATGCAGTTCCCTTACCACTTGCACTGTAGTGAATGAGTTTTGGTAAGCTCATAGGGATAGTGGTGCTTGTCTAGAATCACACTGTGAGTCTTTGTGCATTTGGGAACCACTGTGAAAGAAGCGTTTGGTAACATCGTGTATTTGCTGACAGAAAACTGTTTTAAAACCTGTCATGTTGTCAAGTTTTAGTAGCATTAGAAGCCAGTCTTTGCTTATGTGTTGATTAAATGAGTCAGGCATTGACACTAAAGAGCAGTCGTGAAATATGTAGATTGTGTGCAGTTCCCCTATCACTTCCAGTGTAGTGAATGAGTTTTGGTAAACTCCTAGGGATACTGGTGCTTGTCTAGAATCACACTGTGAGTCTTTGTGCATTTGGGAACCACTGTGAAAGAAGCGTTTGGTAACATCGTGTATTTGCTGACAGAAAACTGTTTTAAAACTTGTCATGTTGTCAAGTTTTAGTAGCATTAGAAGCCAGTCATTGCTTATGTGTTGATTAAATGTGTCAGGCATTGACACTAAAGAGCAGTCGTGAAATATGTAGATTGTGTGCAGTTCCCCTATCACTTCCACTGTAGTGAATGAGTTTTGGTAAGCTGCTAGGGATAGTGTTGTTTGTCTAGAATCACACTGTGAGTCTGTGTGTATTTGGGAACCACTGTGAGAGAAGTGTTTGGTAACATCGTGTATTTGCTGACAGATAGGTGTTGTAAAACATGTCATGTTGTCAAGTTTTAGTAGCATTAGAAGACAGTTATGGCTTATGCTTTAATTATATGAGTCAGGCATTGACAGTAAATTGCAGTTGTGAAATATGTTGATTGTGTGCAGTTCCCTTACCACTTGCACTGTAGTGAATGAGTTTTGGTAAACTCATAGGGATAGTGGTGCTTGTCTAGAATCACACTGTGAGTTAGTGTGTATTTGGGATCACTGTGAGAGAAGCATTTGGTAACATCATGTATTTGCTGACAGATAACTGTTTTAAAACCTGTCATGTTGTGAAGTTTTAGTAGGATTAGAATCCAGTCTTTGCTTATGCGTTGATTAAATGAGTCATGCTTTGACACTGATGTGGTGTACTTAAATATGTAGATTGTGTGCAGTACCATTAACTCTTCCAGAGTAGTGAATGAGTTTTGGTAAACTCCTAGTATAGTGTTGCTTGTCTAAAATCACACTGTGAGTCTGTGTGCATTTGGGTAAGGATTGTGAGAGAAGCATTTGGTAACATCGTGTATTTGCTGACATATACCTGTTTTAAAACCGGTCATGTTGTGAAGTTTTAGTAGCATTAGAAGCCAGTCTTTGCTTATGCTTTGATTAAATGAGTCAGGCTTTGACACAAGTGCAGTCCTGAAATATGAAGATTGTGTGCAGTTCGCTTACCACTTCCACAGTAGTGAATGGTTTTTGGTAAACTCCTAGGTATAGTGGTTGTTGTCTAGAATTACACTGTGAGTCTGTGTGCATTTGAGAACCACTGTGAGAGAAGCATTTGGTAACATCGTGTATTTGCTAACAGATAACTAATTTAAAACCTCTCATGTTGTCAAGTTTTAGTAGAATTAGAAGCTAGTCTTTGCTTATGCATTGATAAAATGAGTCAGGGTTTGATACTAAGGTGCAGTACCATGTACTATTCTGTTCACTGTGGCAGAACTGAAAATTTAAAACTTTTACCTAAGCACTGTCCTAGAAGTAGTCTGATTATTTAGTCAGTTTCTAAGTACCAAATAGATTGCTTCAAATAAAAGTGTTCTGACATACTATACACTTGTCTTTTACACCTTCAATTCCCTAGTCAGTATCCATACACTTCCAGGAAACATCCTGCCACTTCCTTTGCAGTCCTCTAGAGACCCATTCAACAGCATGTACTAATCCATTGACTGTGCCAAAACTCAAACACTTATAAATTCACCTAGACACTCTCTTTCCAGTACTCTAATGATTCAGTCACTGCCTAAGTATTCATGCACTGAGCCAGGTCTTAGCACATGGACTACGTTAAACCCATATCCACTATGCATGCAGTCCTCTAACCACCTACACACTTGTCTTTCACACCTTCAATTCCCCAGTCAGTATCCGTTCACTTCCAGCGAACACCCTGTCACTGCCGTTGCACTCCTCTAGTGACCCATTCAGCATCATGTACTAATCCATTCACAGCGCCAAACCCTAATAAATTCACCCAGGCACTCTCCTTGCAGTACTCTAATCATTCAGTCAATACCCAAGTACTCATCCAGTGACCCAGGCCTTAGTATATGGACTGCTTCAAACCCTTATTCTCTATGTATGCAGTCCTCTAAGTACCTACACAATTGTCTTTCACACCTTCAATTCCCTAGTCAGTATCCATACACTTCCAGGAAATACCCTGTCACTCTCTTTGCAGTCCTCTAGTGACCCATTCAGCACCATGTACTAATCCATTCACTGTGTTAAAACCCAAACACTTATAAATTCACCAAGATACTATCTTTGCAGTACTCTAATCATTCAGTCAGTGCCTAAGTATTCATACACTGAGCCAGGCCTTAGCACATGGACTGCTTCAAACCCCTATGCACTATGCATGCAGTCTTCTAACCACCTAGACACTTGTCTTTCACACTTTCAATTTCCTAGTCAGTATCCATACAGTCCAGCACTTGTCACTGCCTTTGCACTCCTCTAGTGACCCATTCAGTACCAAGTACTAATCTATCCCCTGTGCGAAAAGCCTAGCACATATAAATTCACCTAGGCACTCTCCTTGCTGTACGATAATCATTCAGTCAGTACCCAAGTAGTCATGCAGTGAGCCAGGCCTTAGCACATGGACTGCTTTAAATGCCTATGCAGTATGGATGCAGTCCTCTAATCACCTACACAGTTGTGTTTCACACCTTCTATTCCCTAGTTAGCATTCATACTCTTCTAGCAAACACCCTGTGAGTCACCCAGTGTGTCTCCTTATAGTACTGTAATCATTTAGTCAGTTAGCATGTAGGGCCTCATGTAGGTAGCTAAATACCGGTCGGTAACGGCCGAAATTCGGTAAATATGCCGTTACCGACCGGTATTTAGACAAGTGAGATGTAGGAGGCCAAAAACCAGTTTTCGGTAAATATGAAGCGGTAAATACCGATTCATAATTACCGAATTCTAAAATACCGATTCATATTTACCGAATACATATTTACCGATTCAGTAAATATGAAGTGGTAAATATGAAGTGGTAAAACTGAAAATGACATGTAGGAAAAATCGGTAATTAAGAAATCCATGAAATTCGGTAATTAAGAGTCGGTAATTAACACTGATTGAAAGCAGGTGGTAACCATCAACAGACCATATAAGCAATCCCAAAATGCAACAGCGTGGACAACATGGCCACTCTATATGTCATTGCAAGGCGCCTACGGCTACAGGCAGCAGGTCTGAGGATATGGAGACGGGAGGAACGCATCTACAGACAGCGCATCACACTCTTCCAACTGACTGATGCAGAGATACATGAAAGGTACAGGCTACACCCCCAAACCATCATGGACCTGATCAGGGACCTGCACCCACTCCTGGACCAGCCAACAAGAAGGGCGCATGCCATACCACCACATGTGCAGGTGCTCTGCAGCCTACATCTACTGGCATCTGGCAGTTACCAGGGGGTGATAGCTGCGGTGGGCGGTGTATCCCAGAGTTGCCTGTCCCGTTTCTTCAGGAAGTTCCTGGATGCCATGATGCAGAGAATGCACCACTACATCAGCTTCCCAAACACACAGGCTGAACTGCAGAAAACTAAAACTGACTTTTATCACATGGCACAGTTCCCCCATGTCATTGGCTGTATTGATGGCACACACATCCCAATCTGCCCACCAGCTGACACTGAGCACATCTACAGGAACAGAAAGTCCACCCACTCCATCAATGTGCAGGTGATCTGTGATGCAGGGAACATCATCACTGATATTGTAGCGAAGTTTCCTGGGAGCACCCACGACTCTTACATCTTCCAGAACAGTGGGATCTACACACGACTGATTTCCGGAGAATTTGGAGAGGGATACCTGCTAGGTAAGTAACAGTGACGCCCCATGAAACCTGCAAATCATAGTGTATAGAGGCATGTGACTGATGGTTCCCTTTTTCTCACCTAGGCGACAGTGCATCTGCCTGCCGGTCATTCATCCTCACTCCCTACCTACACCCATCAACCCAGAGTGAGAGACGATATAACGTGGCACATAAATCAACACGCAATGTGGTGGAGCGCACGTTTGGGCTACTGAAAAGCAGGTTCCGCTGCCTCCACAAGAGCGGAGGCGCACGCCAGTACACACCGATCAACTGCTGCAAGATCATTGCCACTTGTGCAATGCTGCACAACCTTGCCACGAAGAGAGGTACACAGGTGGAAGTAACAGATTTTGAGGACAACGAGGATGAGTCAGGCCACCAGAGGGCAACGCAGCTGGAGTGCCAACTGCAATAGATGGGAGAGAGAGACGGGCAGAGATCACATGCAACTATTTCTGAGTAAGTAAGGGGACACAGCCAGTTGCGGTATGTCATGACGTAGTTTTAATGCGGCACTACGCCATGAAAACAAGATCAAGCCAATCTGGCAACATAGCATATTTACAAGGAGTAAGTCCAGGGTTCCGTCACCCATTGGGAATTGGCTACGCAGGGCTGCATCAATGTTTGCGCATACGCGCTGCAGTGTGGGATGGCACGGATTGAGCATCCTCACTACAGCCAACCCCAAGCCGCCTGCTGCTCCTGCGTGCTTCTGGGACGGGGGGTGTGATGCTGCTCCTGCTGCTGGAGTCGATGCTCTCCGCAGCATCCCCTGCAGCAGTTGCCGCCGCCTGACTTGTTAATAGCACCTCTAGTGCACTTGTGACCTGCACCATCCCCCGAGACACGTCGCTGCAGCAGTGTGTCAGGCCCTCCTGCATCGACACAGAGCGCCGGCAGAGTAGAGAAGTGGCAGTTGCCAGACGGTTGAGTGCCCTGGTGTTAGTGTCCCTCCTCTGCCGTTCACGGCGCCGTGCAACTATGTCAGCATCTAATTTGCTGCACAACTGCTGGATTGACTGGGACATGTCCCGAATGCCCGCTGCCATTGCGCTAATGTTATTGTCCATGTTGACAAATGTAGATTTCATGCACCGCATATGCCTCTGTACTGACATGACTGTCTTTGTTTGCAGGCACTGTTGTTTTAACATTTGGCCCTCGAGCCCCGAGAAGACACCATGGCTGTCAATGTTTGCTGGTGGACTCTGGACACGCGACCTGCGGCGCCCTCTTGCACCCGTCTGTTCTGCCTGTGAGGTGTAGGGCACAGTGGCATGGCTCCCATCCTGGGGCATAGTTGTTTGCTCAGGGCCCCTGCTGTCGTCAGACGAGGTGTCTAAGGCTCGCAGCCTGGCGGCAGCATGCCTCCTCATTCTCACACATGCAGGCGGTGATGTGGCCGGTGACTCAAACATGAGTGGCGATGCTGGCTCTGGGTGAGGTGATGCTGGCTCTGGTTGAGGTGAGGCTGGCTCTGGTTGAGGTGAGGCTGCCTGTGTTAGTGGTGCGGCTGCCTGTGGCACTGCTCCCTGGGCTGAACATGTGCTGGCCAGTGCTGAACAGTGTGGCCGGTGTGCCCTCTCTCCTGCAGCATGTCCTGTCCTGCGCGATGTCACATCTGTGGACAGAAATGCAACATTGGCTCAGTGTACCTGAAGGGCTGCATTGCAAGCATCACAATAAATTCATGTTACACTCTAACTTTGTCCTCTGCCTCCTTGTGGCTAATGTGTGTAACATGCCTTGTTGTCCTGTTCTATTTACTTCATGGTTGGGGTTTCCCTGGCTACATCTCCCAGAATGCATTGCCTGTCTGCACTAACACATGGACTGGAGTGGGATACTCATTTCACAATGGGGGATGTGGGATAGGGGTAGGGGGGGCTACATTGCTGTGCATTTGTCTTACCTTGTTGGGTGGCGGCTCTGGCAGAGCTGTCAGCATCCCCAAGGCCCACGACGCTCTCATTCTCGATTGTGGCCCCCACCAGCTCCTCCAGTTCGGTGAGGGCAGGTGCCCTGTTGGTTCCACCTCCAGTCTGGCTGGCCTCCTTCTGGCTTTCCCCCATCTTCCTCTTGGTTACAATCCTCAGGTCATACCAGCGCTTTTTGAGGACCTCTATGTCCCTGTGGGTCACTCCCACAGCATTGACCTGCGCCTGGATGGCCAGCCAAATATTGCGCTTTTCAGCCTCAGGCACTTGCAGGGACTGCCTCACAAACAGCTTCTGGTGCTGCTTCACCACCTCCTCCACCAGCACCTGGAGTTCCTTGGGGCTGAATTTCATCTTCCTCCTCCTTTCCCCTCCATCTCTCACTGTCCTCTGCGTCGACGTGATGTTATTTTTGCTGCACAAACAGGCACTGGCTCCCTGCCTCTCATCTGCACTCCAAGCCTCTCCAGAGTCTGTTAATTGTGTGCACCTGCCTGGGTGTGGCCACTTCCTGGTTGGGTGGGGTGTGGTTGCACAGGATTGGCTGTTTCATTAAGTCATGTGATTTTTTAACCCGATTCGGTAAATACCGATTCGGTATTTACCGATTCGGTAAATACCACCTCGGAATTTACCGATTTGGAAAATACCACCTCGGAATTTACCGATTCGGTAAATACCACCTCGGTATTTACCGATTCGGTAAATTCCGATTCTTGATTACCGAATGTTACCGATTCGGTAATTATTACCGAATTTTTACCTACATATAACTTACCGATTCTTAAATACCGATTCGGTACGGTTCAGTATTTAAGAATCGGTAATTATTATTTACCTACATGAGGCCCGTAGTGTTTTAATGATCGTCACACTTGTGGTTCAGGGCTATGGTTTCATAGTCAGTTTTTATATAAAATGTGTTTGTACAGTAATGGAATAGTATAAATTTGAAAGTTAGTAATATACATTTATTTGTGATTCTTTTTTACAGATACAGAACAGGAGTGTTTCTCATCTGTTTGCACTCTTCTCGTGCAAGATTATTTGGATGAAGGGTTCTTAGGTGTTTCATCATACTTGCTGTGCCGCACGAGTATTTTTTGTTAGGATCTCCTCGTAACAGAACTCTTTGGCAAATCTTGCGAGTGACGAAGGTGGCATTGGTCTTTGTTTGCTCCTTGGAAAAAGTAAAACATTTCCTCACCACTGAAGAAAAACATTGTTGGTGTGGTGCCTTCTGCAAAACATTTTCTTCAGATTCGGTAAATATTTTAAAGCGGCAACACTTACAGTTTTTGTAAGTTAAACTTATAAAATTTTGTTAGCTGTATGCATTTTATATATCTGTGATTTGTTTCTTGTGGTATTTTGTTGAGAATACCATGTTGTTGTTTTTTTAACAATCTTTCTTATTTTCCAGGTCTGTCGTCGACATCCATTGTCCCCACAGTAGTGTTCCGCCTTGTTGTTTTTTATTATTGTTGTTACATTTTGTTTATTAGTTTATTGTTCATATATATGTTAATAAAAAAATAAAGTTTGAAAATAGTTTTTCGTTTATATATTTATTATTATAAAAAAGAAAGTTTGAAAAAAAAATTTATAACGTTTTTGGTTGTTCTCTTAACTGCTGTGTGACTCTTTCTTGTTCTTATTACTGTTATTTGATGGAGCCCACCATGGTGTTAAATTTTGGGGCACTTATCACTGGAATACTGGTGATATCTGCAGTTTGCACCAACTTCTGAATAGTGTGTTAGATTTATCTCAACTTTACTTCCGTTAAAGTGCTGATAATGAAATGGAGAGTAGCCGTTCCCGTCAAAAAGACACGAGGTGCACCTTTCCGATTTATTCTAAATACTAAAATCCTGTATTAAATTGCACTGAGTTATTGGCTGCACTTACAGTGTACACACAAAATCTATTAAGAAATCTCATTGTATTTATATTGATTGGGAATAGTGCGTCAGGTGCTGGATCTTGATGAGATACACTGCTCAGTTCGTATATTGTTCTGCACACGAAAAAAATCACAACTTTCACACCAATTGCAATGCGAAACAAATTCCGGCGATAAGACACGTTAGCACCAGGGATTTTACACCTGATTTCTGCTGGTGTTAAGCAGGACAACTACCTGCACCATGAAAGGGAACACAGCCAAGAGCCACACCAGAACACCCACAGGTACCATAGAGTCAATGAGCATGATACAGGGATACCCATGAGGGCCAGAAGACTCATCTCAACAACTCCAGGACCGCCAATGCCCCCCAAACCCACATCTTAGTAAGTGTGTCCCTGTGGTCATTGTCTTAGCATGATTGGCACGAGCCCTGCAACATCACAGTGTGCTGTCACCTCAGCGTTGGCAGTGAGCCTGGATGTGTAGCTACGCACGCATCCTCCTGCATGCACAACTGGCGTGTGCTGGTCTGGGGTTCACAGGTCAGTGCAGGGGTGTGCCTATCCGGCAAGGGGAACGGGGTGTCTCGTACATGTCCGTGTACAGGAAGTGCGGTAGTGTGTCTCTGTGTTCTGGTGTGGCCTGCTACAAGAGCCGCAGCAGTTGATGTTGTAAACTGGCATGTACCACCTCCAAACGGCACTGTGATGTTGTAGTTGGCATGTAGCAGGACATGCGCAAATAGGCATTACAATGGTGTGCCGTACGAGTGCACGAGATACAACAGCGCACCGTACAAAAGTGTGGGGGCTCGTGGGAGGGAGGTGCAGCCGTTTGGCAACATAACACACAGTGAACTCGACCATGTGCCACATGCTGGGCATCTCATCCATGATGACCACGGTTGCAGACATCCCACAACACCAACGACTGGCCTTTTTACACATCCTGTATGAATGCAGCGTGGTTTCACTTCTATGCTCGTTCAGTGGTGTTATGTTGGCGGGTTGTGTGACTTGTGCTGCTTGTTGGTGTGTTTCATTTTGGCCATTGTTAGTCTATATGTGTGTTGTACTTAATTGTGCATGTGTGTCATTCTGCCCATCTCTCCCCACTCCCTGCTTCTTCCTCTTCCTAGTGCTGTTGTGTCTATAATTTTGTTGCTGCACACATAAATACATGTAAAGAATAAATTAGAATAGTTCCTTGATTCTTTTAGGTTTCAAAACTTCTCTATTGGTTTCTTTTTAATTTTCCATATGAACCGTTTTTTTAATATTCAACAACACATAGAAGTCAGAAGTGCAACGTATTCTATCAACACACTTTCTAGAACATTCTACAACACGTGCAGGTTAAAAGTTCATCAATTTTTTAAAACTTAACGATATTTTTTGTAACATTTTCTTGAATATTTAACGACACGTGCAGGTTAAAAGTTGACGATTGTTTTAAGTTCGAACAGTGCCTTCCAAATGCAAGTAGCAGGTGTGGTTGATCTGAGCAAATTTTATCCTTTGATATGTACTCCACGTTGAAACTGCTTTTTCTTAACCAATCACAAAGATGCTTTTCCACAAAACTAATGTGCACCCTACTTTTAAAAAAGAATGCTTTTCATGATATCTTCAGAGATAAGTTATAACCAAAGGTTTCAGGGGCGTTATAGTTGGGAATTGGCATTTAAAAAACGTTAGAAATTCACTTAAAAAAACATAGGTTTCAGGGGCGTTATAGTTAGCTGGACATTTCCCTCGTACAAAACCCTAGAAATTCCCCTGTTATAGTTAGTTCAGCTAACTATAACTCGCGTCCCCGCAATGCACTGCTGATGACGTCACATATTACATCACTCATGACATGGTCAGTGACATCACTGATGACATCACTGATGACATCTCAAATGACATCACTGATGACATCACTGATGACGTCAACTATGTGATAAATTAGTACACCTTCTTACACCCTAATATAACTTTTGATACACCAACTCAAAATTTCAGACGGCCATTTTGAAGACCATAGATACTCCAATACCAATAACTACATACCCACTCATTGACTCTTAGGTCTACATGCACCTTCACTCACTCACCTTTACAGTCACTCATACTTACAGTCACTCCGTACAAGACTATCATATGCATTTATACAGATATATAGACACTCACACACTGCCAATCATCCATTGAGGTACTAACACACCTAGTCAGTTGTGCAAATAATTAAACACAGTCCAATTGACTCACCTATACAGTTAAACACACTCAAGTTCACTTACTCATAAAAATACTAACATTTTTTGACACTCTTATTCAATTACTAGTACAAGCACACACTCATCCATACAGCCAGTCCCGCAATCACACACTCTCACAAATAGATAGTTATTTACTCTTATACACATATACACTGTGTTTCACATATGTAGTTACCGTCACATGTACAACTGAGATATATATTCAATCACTAACACACCCTTACATACACTCACCCAACCATACAGTCCATCACAGTTGCACTCTTAAAACCATGCACCCATAGAATCACCCACTCACACATCTATGCACAGAGTCACACGCACCCCACCCACACATACACTCAGGCACCCATACAGATACTCAGACAACCAATCAATAACCCATAGAGCCACTCATATTGCTATTCACAAAACCATGCAGCCGTTTATACACCAACAGATAGACAGATACAGACATTCACACAGTTTAGTCACTAGTCTGCAGAAAGATACATTTAATGACTCACTTATAGAGTCAGTTACGCACCTAGAAAATCACCCATTCACACACTTGTACACCCACTTATTCTTCAACAGGCATTTCCCTATATATATTAAACATATTAAAACTGTTCAGAAACACATACTCAATGGATGACGTCATCAGTGATGTCATCAGTGATGTCATTTGAGATGTCATCAGTGATGTCACTGACCATGTCATGAGTGATGTAATATGTGAAATCATCAGCAGTGCATTGCGGGGGCGCGAGTTATAGTTAGCTGAACTAACTATAACAGGGGAATTTCTAGGGTTTTGTATGAGGGAAATGTCCAGCTAACTATAACGCCCCTGAAACCTATGTTTTTTTCAGTGAATTTCTAAGGTTTTTTAAATGCCAATTCCTAACTATAACACCCCTGAAACCTTTGGTTTTTTCAGTGAATTTATAATATATATATATATATATATATATATTACCTACTGGCGGTCGCCAGTAGGTAGTTATAGTTAGGACCACGTTTCCATAGGAAATCCGCAACATTCTATTTTGAATAACTTTGGCGCCGGTCGACGAATCCTCGCGAATTTTTCAAAATAGGTGGGGCGCTACGCTACGCTCCTACCCTGAAAGTCTCGGGGGGATTCGTCAAGCGGGGGCTGAGATAAAAGGGGGGTCCCAAACGCGTTTTTCCCATGCATTTTTCCATAGGACCTTTAGACAGGGCTACAGCCCGAACGGCTGAGCAGAATTTAATGAAATTTGGCAGAGAGGTAGTCCCCAGGTCAAGGAAGTGCCTTTTGGAGGTTTGGTGTAAATCTGTTCAGTATATTCTGAGAAAATAGCCTTTAAATCAATATATATATCTGAGCCAGCTTACGGTGCGCTTACGGTGCGCTTACCGTACGCGTACGGTGACGTGCGCGAGCGCGATTCTGATTGGCCGTTAGATCTTAGTAAACATTCGAATCGGTCTAAAACAGGAAGCCGCGGCCGCCATTTTCTCTCTCGCACTGTGACAGGGTGTTGAATAACAAAGTCAAAAAACATGTAAAGGGACTGTTTAGACAGCTCCCAAGCACCTAGCCATGTCGAGGGAGTCCCCAACGATCCCCCAAGTAAAAAAAAACAATTTTAATTTTTTCGAAAATTTCGCCGATTACGCTTACCGTACGCGTACGCTAGCTAATATTAAAAAAAAAAAATAATATCCACATTCTCCCCACCCCTTGTGCAACTGGTGCCCGCCGCGCACCAGTTGTGCATGGCTTATACACATATTACTTAACATATATTTTACCTGTCACAACGATACTCATCATATGTTTCCTCCATGTGCGCACAGTGCGCGAAGCACATCGTGCGTTCAGGGCCCATCTAGCGTAACGTGGACATGCGGTGCGCGAAGCGCACCGCGTGCTCACTGTGCGAGCACGGTGCGCGAAGCGCACCGTGTGCGCACGGAACGAACTGCGTTAAGTGGGCGCGCACACCACAAATGGCGTAAAGTAACTTAGCATTTAAAAAAACGTACAAATTCACTGAAAAAACCATAGGTTTCACACACGTTATAGTTAGGAATTAGCATTTAAAAAACCTTGCAAATTCACTGAAAAAACCATAGGTTTCACACATGTTATAGTTAGCTGGACATTTTACTGATAAAAAACCAATGAAATTCCCCCGTTATAGTTACTGTAGGCAACTATAACTCACGCGACCGTAATCCTCTGCTGATGACATATGTGTCTTTATGAAAAAAAAATATTTGTAATATATGTATAGCTAAAATTTAATGGAAGAAGACATGGGCAAATAAGTGTCTAAATACAGTATTAGCATCAGCAGAGGATTACGGTCGCGTGAGTTATAGTTGCCTACAGTAACTATAACGGGGGAATTTCATTGGTTTTTTATCAGTTAAATGTCCAGCTAACTATAACATGTGTGAAACCTATGGTTTTTTCAGTGAATTTGCAAGGTTTTTTAAATGCTAATTCCTAACTATAACGTGTGTGAAACCTATGGTTTTTTCAGTGAATATATATATATATATATATATATATATATATATATATATATATATATATATATGTTCGCTCACTCCTTTGTCTCCATCCGGATTAAGGAAAGCACTCGCAGGGGTTGTCTTACGTATTCTTTATTTGGACCGCTTTAAAACATGACGCGTTTCGGCTTGCGCCTTAATCTGATGATCTAAAAACATCAGATTAAGGCGCAAGCCGAAACGCGTCATGTTTTAAAGCGGTCCAAATAAAGAATACGTAAGACAACCCCTGCGAGTGCTTTCCTTAATCCGGATGGAGACAAAGGAGTGAGCGAACATTTTAGCGCGGTTGCACCTCGGCGCGATAAAGCACCCGTCCGCGAGTGCGCTGGTCTTAGGTGCAGTGGGAGCCATTATATATATATATATATATATATATATATATATATATATATATATTCACTTAAAAAACCATAGGTTTCACACAAGTTATAGTTAGCTGTACATTTCACTCGTAAAAAACCAATGAAATTCCACGTTATAGTTAGATCAGGTAACTATAACTCGCGCGCCCGCAATCCACTGCTCATGACGTCACATATTACATCACTCATGACATGGTCAGTGGCATCACTCATGAGATCACTGATGACATCATCCTTTTGATAGAGTGGCGGTCACGCAAGTTTTAGTTACCTGATCTAACTATAACGTGGAATTTCATTGGTTTTTTACGAGTTAAATGTACAGCTAACTATAACTTGTGTGAAACCTATGGTTTTTTAAGTGAATTTGCAAGGTTTTTTAAATGCTAATTCCTAACTATAACGTGTGTGAAACCTATGGTTTTTTCAGTGAATTTGTACGGTTTTTTAAATGCTAAGTTATCTATTTATTTTTAATTTTGCGCGCACGGTGCGCGAAGCGCATCGTGCGCGCGCTGTGGGCACTCGGTGCGCTTCGCGCACCGAGCACCCACGTTGCGCATTTCGTACCGTGCACGCCTCGCCATTTTTTACAAAATATCAATCGTTTTTTACCGTACGCGTAGGGTAAGCTTACCGTACGCGCACTCCGCGATTTTTTTTAAAAATTATTAAATTTATTTTTCATACTTTTTGGTCCTTCGTGAACCCCCTGACGAACGCTAGGGGGTCTGCAACTCTCTTCGTTGCCCCCTTTTCATGTTATCAACCTTTGTTTTTCCGTGCGAGAGACAGAAAATGGCGGCCGATACTTTCTGATTTCGACCGATTCGAATGTTTACAGTCATGTAACCACCAATCAGAATTGAGCTCGCGCACGGCACCGTACGCGTACGGTAAGCTTACCGTAAGCGCACGGAGCGCGCTTACAGATATATATATTGATTTAAATGCTATTTTCTCAGGACCTACTGAACAGATTTACACCAGACCTGCAAAAGGCACATCCCTGACCTGAGGACTACCTCTCTGCCCAATTTCAAGTAATTCTGTTCAGCCGTTCGGGCTGTAGCTCGGACTAAACGTCCTATGGGAAAATGCATGGGGAAAACGCGTTTTGGGACCCCCCTTTTTTCTCAGCCCCCGCTTGACGAATCCCCCCGAGACTTTCAGGGTAGGAGCGGAGCGTAGCGCCCCATTAGTTTTGAAAAATTCGCGAGGATTCGTCAAACGGCGCCAAAGTTATTTCAAATAGAATGTTGCGGATTTCCTATGGAAACACGGTCCTAACTATAACTATCTACTGGCGACCGCCAGTAGATAATGTATATATATCATATATATAAATCAGCAAGTAGACTCCCTCTTACTTCCTTGTTCCTTGGAAAGAGAGTCACGGACCCAAACTTTGTGGCAGAAACAGTTTATTTCTCCATAAGCCGTATGACGCGTTTCGGGCACTTGAATGCCCTTGATATATATATATATATATATTATTATTATTTTTTTCCACTGGAAAAAACAAAGGTTAAAGTAATGCTACAGTTAGGTATGATGAATATATCTGTTTTGTTTACAAATCCACTGAAAAAGCCAAAGCTCACAGTAGAGTTATAGTTAGGTGAATAGGTCAGTGACAACATTAATGTTTTGAATTCGAAAACACACAGAAATTCACTAGATATAATTAGCAGAGTTAACTATAACTTGCGCCCTCACCATCCACTGCTTATGACCTCACATATAACATCATTATTACATCAATCATGACAAATAATTTATGATATCACTGATGACATCTCAAATAACATCACTGATGACATCACCAGTTTCCCTGCCCACACCAAGTGGGCATGGGTACTGCTCTGTCCCGGGGGTGGGCTGCGCGGGACACAGCAAGTGAGACAACTACGGGTGTGGGGAGTCGGGGGCCAATAAAGGCTCATGGAGGAGGGGAACAGCCCCTTTCTTTTAATCAATATTTTGGACCACGGGGATAAGGTCCCCGGAGATGAATACAGCTTATGGCCCATATTATTTGAATTGGCCACGGTAGATGGAGTTCCTGTGGCAAAATACAGCTCGGGGTGGGGGACCATGTGCCCCCTCTTCTAAATTAAAAAATATGGCCCCAAGCCACCATTTTTTTCACAATCCCACGTGAGTCCCGTGGGATCATGGAAAAACTCTCCATTTCTGGTTATTTTGGCTCCAGGGGTGTCCCTATTGGGTCCCCTCATGTGCCCCAAGGGGACAGGGTATCCCTACCATGCCCCCTTATTTCTATTTTTTAAATTTCAGTATCACAGACTTAGGCCCTGAGTCCTGTAATGCTGTCAGCAACATTTTTCTCACGTTGCTGGCAGTCAATTAGAGTGTTCTCTCCTGCGGGAGTCTGACTCCCATGGGAGCAAGATGGCCCAAGGGAGAAAAAATCCTTGGGCCAATCAGAATGCTCTATTTTTAAAGTGGTGCTCTGGCAAGACTCTCAAGAGACCCTGGCGGACCCAACCATTCAGATATACATATAGTTTTGTACCTTAAGTTTTCAAAGAATATTGAACAGATTTATACAAAATCACACAAAGCACAATCTGTTGACCAAGATCTAGATTTCTATCAAATTTGGTGTAATTCCATTCAGCAGTTTTTGCGGTAGTGCTTCCTAAAGAAGTCTATGGAAAATGCATGAGGATTTTGCTTTTTGGGACCCCCTTTTTTCTCGGCCTGCCAGATCAAGCCAAACCTTTTCCATTCGCATACTATTCAAAAAGTAGCAAAGTGGAATGTTTTGTGGATATTTGTCAAACGGGGCCAAAGGTATTAGCAAAACTAAAAACACCTAACAATAACCACCCATTGCCAACTGCCACTGGATGTGTGTGTGTGGGTGTGTGTGTGTGTGTGTGTATATATATATATATTCACTGAAAAAACTATAGGTTTCAGGGGCGTTATAGTTAGTTAGACATTTCACTCTTACAAAACCCGTGAAATTCCCCCGTTATAGTTAGTTCAGCTAACTATAACACACGCCCCCGCAGTGCATTACTGATGACGTCACATATTACATCACTCATGACAGGGTCAGTGACATCACTGATGACATCACTGATGACATCTCAAATGACATCACTAATGACATGACTGATGACATCATCCATGTGATAATTTTATGCATCTTCTCACACCCTAACATAACTTTTGATATACCTACTATAAATTACAGACTGCCTTTCTCAAAACCATAGACACTCCAACATCAATAACTACATACCCACTCACTGATTCTTAGGTCTACACACACATCCACTCACTCACCCGTACAGTCACTCATACTTACAGTCACTCAGTACAGGACTATCCTATACACTCATACACCTATATAGACACTCACACACCGCCACTCATCCATAGAGGTACTCACACACCTAGACAGTCATGCAAATAATTAATCACACTCCCATTTACTCACCTATACAGTTACACACACACCAGCTCACTTACTCATACCAATACTAGCACATTCTTACACTCCTATACAATCCCTGATACAAGCACACACTCATCCATACAGCTACTCTCATAATCACACACTCTCACTTATAGCCATTTATATGCTCTAACACACATATATACTGCCCTTCAAATATGTAGTTACTCACACATATACTATTGAGATATACATTCACTCACTAACACACACATACACACACTAACCCACCCATACAGTCCATCACAGATGCACTCTTGAAACCATGCACCCAGTGAATCACCCACTCACACATCTATGCACAGAGTCACACACACCCCACCCACACAAACACTCAGGCACCCATACAGATACTCAGACAACCAATCAATAACTCATATAGACACTCATATAGTTATTTACAAACCCATGAAGCCGCTTACACACCAACAAACAGACAGATACAGATATTCACACAGTTTAGTCACTAACCCATGCATTCAGTAAGATATGTTTAATTACTCACTTATAGAGTCAGTCACACACCTAGTAAATCATCCATTCAGACACTTATACACCCACTCATTCTTCAATACGCCTTCCCCTACATATATTAAACATATTTAAACTTTAGAGAAACACACAGTCACTGAATGATGTCATCAGTGATGTCATCAGTGATGTAATTTGAGATGTCATCAGTGATGTCACTGACCATGTCATGAGTGATGTAATATGTGACATCATCAGCAGTGCATTGAGGGGCGTGGCCACGGAGCCGATAAGGCAGGTCGCGTGAGCTCGGAGCTCCGCGCTGACCCCAATAATTATCCTGGTTAGGGAACTGGAATAGATCCCCTGAGTACCCGTGATAGTGCTCGTAGTGGCTGGGAACATTTGCCGATGGCGATTGAGCGACTGGGCGCCCCTGATGGCCAGCAACCTGATGAAGTGACGCGATCGCTTGGGGATCGGCTAAGACGGCGTTGATGGCGGCTTCATGAACCTGGCAACAGTGCTGAAGGAGATGACCAGGAGATCGTGAGGGAGCGGTGGAGTGCGGCAAGTACTGCCTACTCGTGGCACCAGCGAGACCCCTATTGCACCGATGGACCAAGAATCCAGAGGCACCGAGGCTGACGGCCACTGAGCAGATGCGGAGGGCCCTGACAAAGTGGCGGCTTACCGGGGGCCGAGAGAACACGGCTGTGTACACAGTTATCACCCGGTAAAGCGGCGACTCATGGGGAGTGGGCGGCGCCTCACCCCATGAACACCAATTGCGGCACCCCCGGAGAAAGCAGACACACGATGAGACTGCCCTCTTGGGGCACAGTCCGCCATTATGGAAGTTCGGACGGGCAGTGAGCCCTGCGGTGAGGGAAGTCCCGGCGAGTGCTGCTGCACCGAATCAAGAGAGTGGTGGGCAGCTGACTGGGCGCCGCGGATACTGCAGAGGACGTCACTGAGGACCCTGATAACAGCGGCAGTAGCTGAAGGGCACTGCCGGTGGACGGAGACCTCGCGGAGGAGTGGCTGCTAGGCCACAGAAGCTGGTGAGGAGGCGGCCGGGCTGTGGAATGGGCAGTGGCGGGGCCGCGAAGAAAGCGCCAGCAGATGGCCCAGGGGCGGCCTTCTCTGAGGGGACTGAACTCTAGGCCTCATTGGAGCGGCTGAGATCGGGCTAGATTGCCACCTCGACTGTACCACAGCTGAGGACTGTTGCTGCGGGGGTTGAGTGGAAGCCATGGCACCTAGAACACCAAGTATTGGGGTACACCACCGGCAGCTGCACTACGGAGGAGGAGATGGTGCAATGTCACACTGACTGAAGCTGATGGGCTTGGAGCGAGGTGACGTAGATGTGTGCGGGCCTTGGGACACGGCCCCGGCCTCTGAGTGCGGTTCCTTCCCAGGGAGAGTGGAGTGAGCTGACGGGGGAAAATGTTCTAGACCTGGGCCCTTAGCGATGAAGGGAGACTGTGGTAGAGACTGGTAGGTTGACCAGAAGCAACCAGGTATTGGTTGGGAGCGGCCCTGGATGGCAGAGGGCTGTGTGATGTGAGGCTTGCTGCAGAGGCAGCGGAGAGAGACTTTCCTGGCAGAGGAACTAGCCTGGCACCTGAGACCGGCACGTGTAGCGCAAGTTGTTCTTTGAGAGACCGCGCTGGTACTGTGACTTGCAAAGCAGCCCTCAATGGGAAACCCATGAGTGGAAAAGGGGGGAGCACCCCCGGAATAGGAGGATGAAACAGGGGCGCAAGAAAAGCAAGAAGCGATAGCACCGCACCCGGAGACCAAATTCTTAAGGCCATCACTGACACTAGGGATGCTCTTCAGAAGGACATTGCACATGTGGCGCAGGGGCTGGGCATTCTTCGTGCAGATCATGCTAAGCTAACTGATCGGGTAAATCAGACAGAAGTCACTTTGGGGACCCTAGAACCTGCCCAAAAGGCACTGGAAGCTCAGGTGGCGGATATCACGCACCGATTGCAAACCCTGGAGCGGAGGGCTGAAGATGCTGAAGGACAGAACCAAAGAAATAACGTACGCGTGGTGGGGTTGCCGGAAAGGGTGGAAGGGGCCACTATGGTGGATTACTTGGAAAATTGGCTGAGAACTGAGGTTGCCCCTGAAGGCCTGATGTGCTTTTATACCCTGGAAAGAGCACATAGAGTGCCAGCTCGGCCGCTGGCACCTGGCAGGCCGCCCAGACCGGTGGTGGCGAGGCTACTCCATTATAAGGATAGGGACCTCCTGCTGAACAAGGCTCGATCATCGGGCCCCTACAAAGTAGACAACTGTAACGTGACATTGTTTCCAGATTTTACATTTGAAGTACAGCGCCATTGTGCTTTGTTTTTGGAGGTCAAGAGGGCACTCCGACAAGAGGGCCTCCAGTACTCATTGATGTTCCCCGTGCGCCTAAGGATGGCCATGGACGGTAAAACATATTTTCACGAGAACCCCGAGGACGCCTGGACATGGTTGGAATCTTACAGAGCGGGCACGGGTGAAGCAGGCCGCGGTATGGGTGCACCAGCAGAGGGTCAGCGCTTGCACCGGTCACGGCGCATTAGTGGGCGCCGTCCTGGTGCTCGGAAACCCACGGAGACTCAAACTGAGACAGAATGATCGGCTGCATTGCTGGCTGTCACGGCAATATTTCAAGGAAAAGGAGCAACATCACTGGAGGCGACGGAATCAGAAAAGGGCTCCATGGGGACGGAATCCGATGAATCGGACACGGAAAGTGTTCACTTACCTCACGTGACGCCTGGGACAGCGGACGAGATTGCTGACGCCTAATATTGCAGAACCAATCTATGAGTGCTTATGGGGGGGGGGGTTTGCTTTGTCTTTTGCTAATTCCTCACCCTCCTGTGGGCAACCTTTGGACAAATGTTGGAGGGGTCGACGGGGGTGAATGGGTGCTTGAATTGCATGGTTACCTTATATTGCATTGCCTCAAGAGATGTTGGGGCTTAATTATTAATGGGGGAACGGTGCAGAATAATGGCGGTATAGTACGTCGAACCTCTACGGTTCTAGGCCGCCTGCCCTACTTTTGTTTGTTTGTGGTTCCTCGGTAGCTACCAGAGGAGCAATTAGTGTGTTAGTTTGGATTGGTACTAGATTTTTAGGGCCTTTTCTGGGGAGGGGTTGTTGGGGAAAATTGGGTTTCTTTTAGGGGTAGTTAGGGCCACCGGTGTGTTCGTGCGGCGTGAGAGGTTGTTTGTGGGACTTAGACTCCAGCATGGGGACATTACTTGAATTAAAATGCATTACCTGGAATGTGTGGGGTATACATATGATGGTGAGACGCCATAAAGTGCATGCTTATTTGGTGCACAGGGGGGTTCACAAAACCTTCCTATAGGAGACTCATTTAGACTCCAGCATGGGAACATTACTTGAATTAAAATGCATTACCTGGAATGTGCGGGGGATATATACGATGGTGAGACGCCATAAAGTGCATGCTTATTTGGTGCGCAGGGGGGTTCACAAAACCTTCCTATAGGAGACTCATATTAATCGGGCTGAAGTGCTGCCATTGAAGCGCAGATGGAGAGGGCAACTTTTTTATACCACATATTCAGCTTTTGCAAGGGGAGCCCTGATATGGGTTAGAGCGGGAGTCCCATTCCAGCTGACACAACATTTGGTGGATCCGGAAGGGAGGTTTGTGGTAGTGGCGGGTCGCCTTAATGGTGCAGATGTGACACTGTGTAATATATATGCCCCTAATGTAGATCAGATACCCTTTTTTAGTCATCTGTCAGGGAGATTAGCGTCTTACCTGACTGGCTCAGTACTGATGGGAGGGGACTTCAACTCTATAG
The DNA here is from genome assembly GCF_964204655.1 of Triturus cristatus. Lineage (NCBI taxonomy): Eukaryota > Metazoa > Chordata > Amphibia > Caudata > Salamandridae > Triturus > Triturus cristatus. The sequence goes on along the minus strand of NC_140587.1, from coordinate 707,108,111 downwards.
TGGTTACCGAGATGGATAGGTCCCACCCTCCATTGCCTGAGGCCCCTATACACAGGTTCTCCAAAGGCAGGCGCGAATGGCAGAATAGATGGGGTTAGTGGATACATGGCGCGCCCACCATATGGGGGAGCGGGATTATTCCTATTTTTCCACCTTACACGAATTGCATGTGCATCTAGACGCGATATTTTGCACCCCTGACATTCATGTTAAAGTGGGCCACAGCGAATACCTCGCGAGAACGTTGTCAGATCATAACCCATTATTGGTCAAGATACACTGGGTCCAGGAGAGATCTGTGGCACCGACCTGGCAGTTATGACCGGAGGCATTGGAGGACCCTGTCTTCCGCGAGGAAATTAGAACGGGTATCACCCAGTATTTTAGAGAGAACGAGGGCACAGCTTTAACATCGTCGCTGGAGTGGAACGCCTTTAAGGTAGTGGTGAGAGGCCTATGTATCGCTAAAATGGTGGGAGTGAGGAAGGCGCTATTAAACGACATAGATACAGCGAAGCAGCGGTTACGAACAGCTGAGAGAACTCGCCCAGAGAACCCGTGTGCACAAGGGGAAGTTTCAGAGGCTAGGTAGGCAGTAGCCACGCAGGTGGAAAGGTTGCGTTGCTCTGACCACAGATCATATCTGGCGAGGGCGCATGCGGAGGGGAACAAAGCGGGCACGTTATTCGCATGGCTAGCTAACCCGAACCCCCGGGGCACACCTATATTGGGTCTGACAGATCCGATGGCGAGGATTGTGTATACCCAGCGAGGGATTAATGGACTGTTCTTAGATTATTATACCGAACTCTATCAAAGCAAATTGCAGGACACTGGGGACGCCATAGGGGATTTCTTGTCTGAATTAGCACTTCTGCAGCTGGAAGAGGAGCACACGGACTTGCTAGGGCAGGATATCACGATAGGAGAAATAAGGGGCGCAATCAAACATATGGCACACAACAAAACACCGGGGGTGGTTGGGCTTCCTCTATTCGGTATACGCAGACAGTTTGGCACCAAGGCTGCTGGCAGTATTTCAAGAGGCCCGGAAAGTAGGAATGTTGCCGACATCTACCCGGGAGGCTGTTATTATCCCATTACTGAAACCTGGGAAGGACCCCACTGATAGGACAGCATACCGCCCACTATCAATGTTAACCACTGACTATAAAATTCTGAGTAGGATTCTTGCAACTCGACTCCTCCCGTACATGGTGCAATTGGTCCACCATGATCAAGCGGTGTTTATCCCCACCCGGAATACATCTACTAATGTACAACGCTTACTTCGCATCTTGGGGGAAGATCACAGCTATGTGCCTTCTGCAACGGTCCTTTCGATAGATATCGAAAAGGCATTTGATAGCCTGGAATGGCCGTATTTGTTTCAAGTCATGCGAGTGCTGGGTCTGGGGGAGGCTTTCATGGGGTGGACAGAGATCCATTATAGATCCGCAAGGCTCGAGTGCGGACGGGAGCAACGGTTTCCTCTTCCTGTTCAGTTGGGTGGGGTACAACTTGGTGCCCACTCTCTTCTCTGTAATTTGCATTGGCCATTGAACCGCTGGCCGCGCACGCCAGGTCGGGGAGGCACTACCTCGGTCTAGATTTACCCGGAGACATGCAGTATATATCACTTTATGCAGACAATTTACTTATGTTCTTGGCCAACACAAGAGAGGCCCTGAATGGGGCAACGACCCTACTGCGCACATTCGGTGCGGCTTCAGGGCTATGGGTGAATTGGGCAAAGACATGCCTGTTTCCTGTGGACTTATCGATGACGGCTCCCACCCAGGTGGAGAATATTCGGTGGGAACCTTGCTGCTTGCCCTACCTTGGAACTAATATTTATCATACACCGGAGGACCTGTTAGAAGGTAATATAGGCAGAGCTATGAGAGGAATTAAGGGCAGCCTAACATTTTGGGGCACTCTGCCGCTCTCTGTGGCAGGTCGAGTAGCACTCTTGAAGATGGTGGCACTTCCCCGGTTGTTGTATTATTTTAGGATGCTGCCGATTTGGATACCGAATTCACTATTCAAGACGCTCCGCTCCATGGTAGGAGGGGAAACAGCAGGCGGTGGGTAGCATTGACCACGATGATGCAACCGTGGGCGGAAGGGGGGTGGGTGGTCCCAGACTTCGAGCTGTATTATCTGGCAGCTCAACTGCAATGGCATACCCAGGCAGTGGCCAGGGAGTTTAGGGGCCCGGATGGCCCGGAAGGTCAGTGGATCCCACGTCATATATTGTCCTTTACTATTCTTCAACAGCGGCTGCGACTTGGGACCCTTTCTCACAAGGAGCGGTCGCTGAGGCTGTGTTTTACAGGAGCCAGCGTAGAGTTGGGATTGCCCGCCCATATGCTCCAGAGATCCCCTTGGGCATGTGCACCGCTTTTCCACATGGGGGATTGGTCTGCCCTGGCCGCATGGGAGGTGATGGGGTACAAGTATTGGGAGACTTATACGAAGACGGTGCTCTCTTACCATACCAGACCCTGCAGGATAGGTACAGCCTCCCCAGGGGAGATTTCTTATTGCATTCCGCCCTGGTGTCGGCAATTCAACGTCATTGGGGAGGGGGGCTAATAGAACCACAGACCTATATAGACGGATGGTGAACGAGGGGACGAAGCCCTTGAACCACTTGCAATGGAAATGGGAGGCAGACCTCGGTAAGGAGATTCCTGAGGCAACATGGGCCCAGCTAGTCGAGAGAGCTTGGAAGAGCTCGCGTAATGCCAGGTTCCAACTGATTCACTTCTATATATTACATAGGGCATACTTAACCCCGGCTAAGATCCATAGGTATTTTAAAGTGGATACAGCTCAATGTCTGCGTTGTAATTTAGAAGGGGCGGAGTTTCATCATATGATGTGGAGTTGTCCGCAATTGGGAATGTATTGGGAGGAGGTCGTTTGCTTGCTCTGTGACATTACAGAAGATGGATAGAGTACATGCTTACTGCACTGGTTCCCACACACATCTAAAGTGAAAGTCACGAGTAAGTTCTTGGACTTAGGATTGTTGCTGGCTAAAAGGGATCTAACAGCGCATTAGAAATCCAGGCAAGGGCCCAACTTTGCACGGTGGAAGGCAGAATTAATTAAAAGGGCAACAAGTGAAAGCACAGTTCGGCTTCAGCATGCGAAGAGATCTAACAATGATAAAGCGCTAGAGACTGTGAAGGTGTGGGGTCCTTAGTAGTGTCGCTGCAGGTTCCCGAAGTAGACTAGGATGAAGATTCGGCTCTAGATATACCGATGAGGACACCCTGAGCTGCTGGACTAATAGGGGAACCCCTGACGTCCCAGGTGGCGTTACTGTAGAAATGGAATGATAAGAGGCTGGGTTGAGCAATCCTGAAGTTACTGGGCTAAGTAACCTTGAGTAGTGTAACATCTTATTTCTCCTCACAGTATGAAGACGGGACACACCGGTGGCAAGGGGAGGGTGGGGAGGTAGGAGGAAGTGGGACTGGCTTGGTTAGATATTGATGCGGCTATCAGTTAACCGACAAGGGCTTGCTTTGATGGTGGACAGAGAATTACCCCATTTACGATTCTTGAATGTTACAGAGAAAGGGGAAACTGAGGAATTGATTACTGATAGTAACTACACAGTAGCATAACTGTGATGACTGGGGCACTGGGAACAATACGTCAAGGACTCCCTGTTGTGATGTACACTGAGGTAACTTGTCGAGATATAAAATGCCAGATGTTTGATGTTTGAAACCTAATAAAAATATTTCACACAAAAAAAATCAGAAGTGCATTGCGGGGGCGCGAGTTATAATTAGCTGAACTAACTATAACAGGGATATTTCATGGGTTTTGTATGAGTGAGATGTCCAACTAACTATAACGTGCCTGAAACCGATGTTTTTTTCAGTGAATTTCAACGTTTTTAAAAATGCTAATTTCTAACTACAAAGTGCCTGAAACCTATGGTTTTTTCAGTGAATTTCAAAGGTTTTTCAAATGCTAGTTTCTAACTATGCCTACAGAGGTAGGACATGTGAAGAAAGAAGCAAAAACACACAGAAAGAAGCAAAAGAAATGCAGAAAGAAGCAACAGAAGTCCACAAAGACGGAGAAAAGTGCAGGAAGAAGCAAGACATGTGCAGAAAGAACCAACAGAGGAGCAGAAAGAGGCCTTCTTGCAAAATCATCCTGTGCCCACAACTTTTTCAGACAGTTACTGGTGGTAACTGACTCTGACTAACCAGGCCTAGAGCAAACTGCAATGTCCCAGGGGTGGGCACCCCAGGACACTGCAGGAGCCGGCCCTGTGTGGTGGTGGTCCCCAGGGCCATCACTGGCTCCAGGAGGGGGGCCACGCGGCACCGGCCCAACATTGGCAAAGCCCCGGAGGGTGATGGTCCCTGGGGCTAGGGGGTCTGTTACAGACCCCGCATTTAAATATTAGTGCCCCGGGGAGGTGGCGCTCCCCGGGGCGGTTGGGGGGGCGAGCCCCCCCACACAGGTATATTTTTTTAAAAAAGAAGCCCGGGGGATGGTGGTCCCCGGGGCTGGGGGGGGCAATGTGCCCCCTCGCGATTATGATTAATGAAAGCCCCAGGGGGTGGCAGTCCCCGGGGCTGCGGGGGGACCATGTGCCCCCTGCAAATATTTATGCAAAGCCCCATGGGGTGGTGGTCCCCGGGGCAGTGTGGGGGGGATTGGGGAACCCCCACACTTTTTTTTACTGCCCCTGGGACCTGGCCCACCCAGGGCTTCAATTAAACAAAGCACGGAAGCCCTCGGTCGGATTCGCGCACCCTGCGCCGATTCTTTTTTTAAACAAATGCTTTTTTGGGCCCCGGGAGCAGGCCTAGGGGGTCAGGGTGTTTCTACCCTGCCCCCTTTTCTTGTTTTGCACGTTTGTTTTACTGTTTTCTTGTGCCTCATGGCTGCCAACACTTCCTGGTTTGAAGTGTTGACAGCGAATTAGAATGCAGCTTGTGATCGGCAGGGTGCGTGGATCCACCGCAGCCATATATATCACTATCTTTATTTCTTGATTTTCTCAAAAACTACCAAATGAATTTACACCATTTAAAAAAAGGTCTCTTTCTGAACCAAGGGCTACCTTTTTGCCAAATTTGGTGTAATTACTTTTAGTAGTTCCAGCTGTATCTGTGTCTAAAGTTTCCTATGGGGATTTGATTTTTTGACCTCTTTTTTAAAAATTTCTCAGGAACTACTGAACGGATTTACACCATTTAACAAAAAGGTCTCTTTCTGAACCAAGGGCTACCTTTTCGCAAAATTTGGTGTAATTCCGTTGAGCAGTTCGGGCTGCAGCTTTGTCTAAAGTTTCCAACGGAAATTACCATGGGAAAAATGTGTTTTGGGACCCCCCTTTTTTCTCAGCCCCCGCTTGACAAATCACCCTGAAACTTTTAGGATAGGAGCTGACTGGAGCACCCCAATAGTTTTAAAAATTTCGCGAAGATTCGTCAACCGGCGCCAAAGTTATTGGGGAAACAAAAAACGCTTTTTTAATAGAAACAAGGTCCTAACTATAACTACCTACTCGCGACCGCCAGTAGGTAATAGTATATATATATATATATATATATATATATATATATATATATAGATAGATAGATAGATAGATAGATAGATAGATAGATAGATAGATAGATAGATAGATAGATAGATAGATAGATAGATATTGATCCTGCTGAATATATATACTCAGCAGCTATAGTTACCTAACTACCTACTATAACTTACGCCCCTGCAATGCACTGCTTATGACCTCACATATTACATTACTCATGACATGGTCAGTGAGATCAAATGACATCACCGATGACATCACTGATGACATCTACACTGAGTGCAAGTGTTTTGTATAAGTTTCTGAGACTTGAAGTTATATACTAAGCTACTGCATAAGTTAAATTACTATTCTTTCTGTATTATCAGTGATACTATTTCTAACATATGTCACCTGATCTATAATTATGTTGTTAAGCGGGTGTACTATTTATCAGTAAATTAGCCTCTACACTGACACATGCCACCTGCTAATGTACGTGTATGGTTGTGCTACGCAGCAGTCTAAGCTGTTCATTGAACTTTCACTTCACAGTGATGTCTGAGTATAATTCTGTTTTATGACACACTGACCCGTTTCCTTAGACCTCTCTCCTCTGTGATGAATGACTGTAGTAGTACATTACAATAAATTCATCCGTTCACAAAGAACTTTCTCAAGGTTGATGGCTTAATGTAGTACACATTTACAACAGACTCACCTCTGTGCTCATAGATATCTCCGGGATAAAAAATAATTTTATTAGTGGTTTTCACACAGTGACCTGTCTGCTAATACCTCCAAACTGGTTGTATGCTGTAGTGATTTATGTAAATCTGACATTTGCACTAGAACCTCTTTCCAGGTTTACGAGTGATGTTGCTGTGGTTTGCAATAGACTAGCCTATGCAGATAGATGTTTTACTTTGGTCATTAGTGTTTACAGTAGTGGTTTAGAAAATACAGTTCTATCCGCTGAGAACTGTCTCTTACGTGATAGGTGAGTCTTGTAGTTGATAAGGTTACAGTGAGCTCTGTGCTGTACGTCTCTCACCTGTGTCATCTTCTTAAAATGTAATGTTTTTTTAATGAAGTATATTGGAGTTTACTATGCCAAATGATGTCATCAATGATGTCATCTGTGATGTGATTTGAGATGTCATTAGTGATGTCATGAGTGATGTCAAAGACCATGTCATATGTGATGTAATTTGTGAGTTAAAAAGCAGTGCATTGCGGGAGCATAAGATATAGTTAGCTTAAGTAACTACAACTGCTTAATATCTGTGGTTTGGTGTGTGCAAAATCTGAACTATAATGCTCCTATAACCTTTGTTTTTTCCAGTGAGTCACCAAGGTTTTTTAAAATTATGTTTAGTAACTATAATGTTCCTGTTACCTTTGGTTTTTTCAGTGAGCTTCTTTGTTTTTTTAATGCTATTTCCTTACTATAATGTCCCTGTAAACTTTTGACTTTTTGTGAATTTCACCGTTTAAAAACAAATATAATTTGTACTACAATTTCACCTATAAGTTCAATTTAGTGATATACATTTTTACAAGTTTATAAATACACTTAATTAACACATTTATTGTTATACAATTTAAAAAAGACAATTAACAAATGAACATAACATAACATATTCAACTTTTTACAAACGCAAAACACAAAGTGTCCTATTACGACTTTAGTGCAGTTGCATCGGCTCTGTGCTGGTGCAGCTGCAACAAAGCCGTGTGAGGACCGCCCGCCCCATAATGACTTTTCTAGTCATTGGCGGGCATTTCCTTTGTCGTACCCACAGTGGTGCCCATAAAATAGGCACAGCAATGAGAGCGTCACAGGAAGTTCCAGCATGACATGGACTCAAAAGTCAATGCCGTGCTGGAACTTCTGTGGATGCACACATGGGGGTACATGTTATTCTCCCAGTGTGCATCCACAAGGCGAGAGGCACAAGGGGGCCTGCAGGGGCCTCTTTCTTTCCTCTCTGCCACTGTTTTCATAGAGGAAAGACCTCCATGAAATTAGTGGCGGAGATGAAAGTCGTAATATGCTTGTCAGGACCGCAGAGGTGCCGTCAAGCATATGGATGCCTCTTAACCGCCGTTCAACCACCAGGAAACAGTGGTTCCACCAGGGAACAGTGGTTCCCTGGCGGAATCGGTGGTTCCAGGCTGGCACGACCACTAGGGTCATAATGTGGCGGTCACAAGACCACCACACCACCACAAGTCTGGCAGTCCTTGGTTCGCCAGACTCATAATCGGGCCCAAAGGGTCTGATTTAGATCTTGGTGGGTCTGGTCCCATTGTCTGTTCTCCGTCAGATTCTCTGCCCGCCTACTAGGAGGTCCGCCCACTCAATTGAAATGCTTGCAGCTCTATGGTCGTTAGTCCGTCCGAGGCCCATCACCACCGCCAGAATGTTCTACTCTCGTCGATGGCACCGCAGGCAAAAGTGGCTGTTGGAGGGAGTACAGCCAAGATTTCTGCCTGGCCAATCATGATGTGCCTTCCCGGTGATGTCACTGTGGCGGGTAAACCTCCACACCTGAGTTGGCTGTTTCTAAGGGATATAGGATCAAAACTCACTTTTTTTACAATTTCCACTTCAGTTTCTGACATTAACTCGATCACCCAAGTCCTTCCTTTGTTGCTGCTATTTGACCACAAAGCAAATCAACCCTGTCATCTCCGGAATTGAAGGTATGCTTCCGCTTTACTTGTTTTCATTAGAATTGTGTGTTCACATTAGCTATGGACTTGTGCAGTTTTAAATATCTTGTAATGTGCATTTTTAAATCTCTTGGACAATCAATATTTTACCAATTATGATGTGGTTGGAAACTTCTCCGACCGTTGGTTGGAGCCTTCCTGACCTCATCCTAATATGCCAGTCAGAATCATTTCCGACCATCTCATTTTGATGGAGGGGGTCGGAAAGGATTCCGAACGGTCATTCCGACTCGCTTCTGACGGGCTCCGAGAGCCAGTCAGCCAGTTGGAATGCGGCCAGTAATCCCATGGGCGGCCTTTCCACCCTTGGGATTATGATGTTGGGTTTCGGCAGCCTTCCCACCCAGGCCTTTCCGATACAGAAAGGCTGTTGGAGTTCAACTTTGGGGGCCCTTAGCAGGGCCCCCTTGGGTGCACGGCCTCTGGTTGGAGCCCGAGGGGTCACCTATGGCGCCCCCCTGTTGATCCCTGCACCCCATGGCAGGGATCAACCTTAAGGTCCCTGCCACGGGGTGCAGGGATGAACTGCACCTCCTATTTTACAATTGGAGCATGAATTCTGGCCTGAATACATGCTCTCATTGTAAAATATAGGAATGCAAACGAACAGTGTTCTGTCACATCCTAATAAGTTGACGAGGACCGCCGACCGGATGATGGTCGGTCCCATGACCGAGACGATGTCGGGCATAGGAAACTCCACCCGACATCGTAATGGGACCCTATGTGTCTAATGCTGTTGTTTAAGACATTTAAAAAAACACACCTGTATAATTTTATTTTAATTTGAAATTTGGTGCAAGCTTCCTTCATGATGATAAACACTCTTTTTTTTTACTTTATTTACCAGTTTCATAATAGTTACATTTGGTACATGGTTACTCACTGAGATTTTGCAATTTAACAATGCACGATGCGGAATGGAAAACAATTACATGTCTAGCGAATTCTGACCACCACCCGACCCTCCATCACCCCACACAGCTCATACAGCTTTTATATATAAGTATAAAGCATCTGCCCTTTCTCAAATAGGACACCTCTCCTTCGCCTCCCCATTCGGTCAGAAAACACCTGGATGCAATGCATGGAACATTTACCCCACTCCAGTGGGAACAATCCCATCCGGTTGTTGCACGGCGGAGGTTGCGTAAAGCACAAGCAAAAAACTCTTAAGGGCCATTGGGATATCTCTTGGCCAACATGCAGGAGGCTGAGTGCTAGGATATAGTTCACTATTGTCAGGTTCCCTTTTTTCAGAATCCTCAGGGTTGTGCTGGTGCTCAATAGGGTCCACCTCTCGACTGCCCCAAATCCGGAATGTATACACACGGACTAGTGAGATAGTCAAGCGAGGGAAGGAAAGGATAGGAACAGCTGGGAGGGAGATCTGGGGATGACACAAAGAACAACACTGTAAATATGCTGTCCTGTGAAGTGGTAACGCCCACAATGTTTACACCGCTAAACAAAACAAACAAGACATTTTAAACACGCGACCTGTAAAGGAAAAAAGATGTAACAGGATCAGGAGAGAGAAGATGGTGTTTTGAAATTTACAACACGACTCTAATAAAAGAGAAAATATGCAGTAAGACTTGTGTATGTCAACAGAACCCGCTGACTCAAGTGAGAACATAAGAGACCTTTCTCACCTACCCCACTAAGGGTTGAATACTCTGATATGCAATGGCCAATATCCGCATGGACACCCCCTAGTAATCTCTCCTACAAATAAAGAAATAGAAATACGATGTATGAAAATGTGGCTATGTACAATAACAAGCTTGTACTAATACCACCGGAGTACTTGAATCTTAATGCGGTCCAAAAAAACTAGATCAGAGCATTCCAAAACAGCTCTTTTATTATCACAGTACAATGTCAAAGGCATGCTAAACACCACTGCCTCCTGACACCTCAAAAGTCATAGGAACGGTTAATCCCACTATAACAAGAGCGTAATGAGCGTCGTTCAGTGTGCGCAAGGCTGATGCGCCCTGACAACTATGATGAACACTTAAAAACGTTTTAAATTAGACAAAAATTCCAAATGTGTCGATACAGGTGTGTTCAATTATATTTCAGAAACTATCAAATTATAAACATATGCATTACACATTACTGGAATAATTTAAATGTAATATAATGTAGCAATTGCACTAGACAAGGTCAAACATTTTATTTTTAAAATAAATGTAAAACTTAAATCATTTCATATATTTATAAATGTTATTTTCCCCTTGTGTGGTGCATTTTCTGTATTTTATTAAATTGGAAGTTTTTTTGGGGTTTTTTAAGGTGTAATTGAAATGTGGTTTATGTTTATCACTTATCAAGTTAAAATAAACTCACTTGTATTGACACTTAAAAAAACTAAGAAAAATATTGCTTAGTTGGTGTCCATTATCATGATGAATACTTGCACCAAAATTTTAATGTCCAGTACAAAATGTTTATCACTAATGTTTGAACTGTACAAATATGAAATTTAAAAAACCCTTTTGTATCTTTGGTCATACATTTAAATAAGAATATGTATTTCACAGTTTCATCATAAACATTTTAAATAATCAACTACTTGTAAATGAATAATAGTGTTACGCCAAACTTTGTAATAGTAAAATGCTTTTATTCATAAACAAGATACTTCTCTGAAAGTCTTATTTAAAAAAATATCATAAAAGGAGAACAAAAGGATTTCCAAGTCCAACAGTCTGTGGTTTTGTAGCCCATAACTTGCCTCCTAAACATATTGTCAAAGGGTAACCTCCTCAAGAAGGGACATCTATTAGGCACAGAGCAGGCACCTCAAGGATGTTTTTACAGTGTTTAAGGACAGGAAAGATGTGAAATCAGGAGTATGGGTAGGAAGGGTGAGGTGGGGGAGGATTGGGTTTTGGAGGCAGAGGAAGCTCGAGTGGATGATGTGCATGTATCTGTATGTTTGGCAGTTTTACATGGGTCTGGTGTGTGTTGTGTATGTTTGGTTGTGTGTGATTTGGATGGTGTGTGGCATTTGGGTGAGTGTGTGCGTTTGGCTTTGATTGGTGTTGTTTTATGTGTAGATATGCTTTTGTGTGAGTGTGTTGGTTTGGATGAGTATGTTGTTGAGTGGTTGGTGTGGCTGTGGTGGGTGTGGTGGGGTTGTGGGTGTTCTGGTAGCTGTGGTGCTTGTGGGTGTGCTAGTGGTTGTGGATGTGCTGGTGGCTGTGGGTATGCTGGTGGTTGTGTTGCTTGTGGGTGTGCTGGTGGTTGCGGGTGTGGTGGTTGTGGGTGTGGTGGTATTTGAGGTGATGGTTGTGGTGCTGTGGGTGTGGTGGTTATTGTGATGGTTGTGGTGGGTGTTTTGGTGGTTGTAGGTGTGGTGGTGGTTGTGGTAGGTGTGGGTTTGGTGGTGGTTGTGGTGGGTGTGGTGCCTATGGGTGTAGTGTCAAAGCGTGTGTAAGTTGTTTGTATGATTGTTTGTGTTTTTTGTGTGTCTTTTGGAGTGGGTGCCTGCAAATTAGTGAGTGTGCTTTGGGTTGGGTGGGAGTTGGAATTTGGGTTGAGAAAGGGAATCTCTGTTGGGGCACAAGATTTGGCTGATTGGAAGGCTGGGGTGAGTGAGGAGGTTATTTCTACAAGCGTTCACTACATGTCAGATATTGAAATATGAATGGCGTCCACAAAAGCAATTATTTGTCCCATTTGGCAGCTAAAGCCCTGGATGCCGTTCACTAAAGCAGTCTGGATGCCGTTCACTAAAGCAGTCTGGCCTACAGAGATGCTGCGTAAGAGGTCAATAATCTCCTCACTCAGTACAGCTGGGATGAAGGGGGAGGGATTGGATGCCAGTGGCGAAGGAGACCCCAGCCCTTTTAGGGGGCTGGGTTTGGCCAACTGAGGTAGAGCAAGAAGGAGGGTGGAGATGGATCTTTGAGTAGTGGCCAAGGATGAGGTTGGGACAGTTCCTGTAGGGTCCAGCACCACTAGAGAGTGGTCACTTGAGGAGGCCTCCGAAGGTGATGATGAGCTGGTGGCCTCCGTTCCAGTCCTCTCACCCTCTGTGCCACTGCGTCCATCTGTGTCAGGTGTATTCACCACCCAAAACACATGGGCCAGCTGCTTCCTTGCCTTCTTGGGCCACACTCCCATCTCCTGCACCTGAAGATGCTGTAAAGACATATACAATAGTTTTATTTTATCTGTATTGGTATAACTGATCATGAATTTGTTACGTAAAGCATTTTCCAAATTTTCTGATTTCCCCTGATTCAAGTCTTTTAAACTTTGGTTTATTTTTATCACTATCTCCAGCATGTAGGGCACTTCTTCAAAAACTATTTGGTCACAATCTAGTTATTTCCCATTATTGGTCACATATTACTTTTGAGCATTTCTCTTAACCATTTTCAATTCTCTTCAGGAACTGTTAAACATCTCTGAGTGGTTCTGATTTGTTGTTTTGAATTAAGAATTTATGTCGGAAAACGTTTAAAAAAAGCAAAAATCCCTTTGTACATTGTGTGTACAGGGCAAAAAAGGCTGGTTCTTTTTTTTAAGAATAAATAAAAATAATAATCAATGTGTGCCAATATTTACTGCAATCTTGTACCAATATCTTTATAAACTGAAGGCCTGTTTAATTTGTTTGGGCATTTCACAATGGTAAGAGTTACTTCAAGTGACCTAAGTATTTTTCAAGTATTAGCATTAATATTATGGATTCAGTACTTAAGTTGCTTATTAATGTATCACACCTATGTATTTGCTTATTCGTTAAAGAAATTACAAAAACCTTTGTTTTAGTAGTTTCAAATATCTTCTACAGCATAAGTAAATACATAGGGCTTGATACATTTTTAATCCACCTTAGAACAGAGCTAAAAATGTACAATTTGACTCCAAAATATCTTAAGTTAATTTTGGTTTGTTTCAGCATTGTGAAAAAAGTATATAAATATTCTGACTTTCAGTTTAGTTAAACACTGGTACAACATTACATTCAATTTAAAATACAGTCATTCATATATATTTTTTAAAATATTTTTAAAATGTGCATTACAGAATGAAAAAAGAAAAAACCTTGATATTTTTTTTTTATTTCCTAATGAGTCATCTTTTGTTCCTGATATTGAGTTTTCCAGATGCGATACTCCAACATATAAGTGATGGAACATTCCATCTGCAAAAGTCCCTTTAAGTGATCTATTTTTGTTTATTATGATTTACTATCTGCACATAACAAAGGGTAAAAAAATAATTTAATATGTTATGTGTATGTGTTACTATGTCACCAATGTGTTCACACTCCTGCCTGTTTTTTCCCCAATAATGTCTGCCTATCAAATTCATTCCAAGATTGAATATACAAAAAAAATCATCACATACCTTGTGCAAAGCTTACACCTTCAAGAACTCTTCTTGTGCATTTAAAATGAGTCAACCTTTATGTTGATGCCATAATTTTTTGCCGTAACAGAAAAATAATTATTTGAAATGAAAAATTCAAAGAAGAACTTACCCCCTTCATGCTGCTGTCGGGCTCTCAACTGCCCATCAAGCTGGGTATAGGCCACCGCAATTATGTGGGTCTTTAGGGGGGTGATGGTGCAGTGCACAAGCGTTGCATGTTGGGGGGGCTGACCAAGTTGGACTTCTGCTGACTTCTTGGTCCAGTGTTGCAGGTCCTCCCATCGCCTCCGGCAGTGAATGCTGCATCAATTGTAGATCCCCACACACCTTTTCAATGATGTCTCTCTTTTGATGGGAGTTGATGTGCATGGATACAAAAATTGAAAAAACTAAAAAATGTTTTGCCACTTTTTATTTGTTTGATGTAACACTTTTTGAGAAATTAATCACAAGCATTTAAAAAAAGTTACAACAACATATTTTTATATTTATATATAAACAAAATTGCAGTAGCCTGTTAAGTATCCTTACCCCTTGGTATGTCCTATTTGTACTAATCCAGGCCCGTGATATCATCTAGGCTGAGTTGTTTGTGGGATAACACAAATAGCAAAAATCATGTTATTTGGTATGTAAATATACATTTATGTTACTTTGTAATAGAAATATGATATATTTTCAAAATTAACATAATGTTAATTTTGTAGCTTTCACGTGAAATTATTAGATATAAATTTATATAAATGTAGAAATACACCCCCTCAAAAATAAAAACAGGGTTCTAAATACATACTAATGTTGTGGTGTTGCATAATTATAATGTGTATACAAAATACACACCATATTATTTCTATGTAATTCAAATAGAACAGAAACTTCACTTCAACCACTACCCTTCACTCAGCACCTAAAAGGAACATTCTAGCATGTGTTTAAATAAAAAAGTTAGTCAGAATTACATTTTCATTTTAAACATGTACCTGTTCCACTGGTGAGCCATACAGTTAACTGTACAAGGACAGGACCTCAGTAGCCAGCGTCTCTGGCTCCTCTAGTGAGAAGTTTTGGGCACTGTCTCCTGCTTTTACTGGCATTGTGGCACCCCAGAGGTCATAAACTGCTGCAAACATTGAGGAGGTGTTGTTGGTTGCAGTGTTAGAAGGCAAGTGAGCTTTTTTTCAAATGCTGCATACATCTACACAACATGTGAGATTGTCAACTGAGATGGACGCATCCATTGGCTTTTGTACATTGTTTTCACAAACGTTAGCCCATGGCTGTGCCCATCATGGAGGTTCCGACACACTACTTAATCTATTTCCACGACTTACGTCTAATTGGAAATGTCCTGACAGCAAGGTCAGGTGGCAGGCTTTTTAGATTCTAAAAGTGTGTGCTTTTGAATGTTAAGTAAGGTCACAGAGACCGCCCTCCTTGAGGTAGCCGAGTCAATAGGATGGTCGCTGGATTCAGGAGCCTCTTCCTTACTGGTGCTCCTGGATCTGTCAGCGGACTTCGATACTGTGGATCACTCCATTCTGGTCAAGAGATTACAGGGTTCAGGATTTGGTGGAAAGGCTCTGGCCTGGCTGTCTTCCTTCCTTAGCGGTCCCACGCAGAGGGTCGCCCTCAGGCCATTTGAGTCGGCCCCACTTCCGCTATGGTGTGGAGTCCCCCAGGGCTCCGCCCTGAGTCCATTACTTTTTAATCTTTATCTGGCCCCACTCTTCTCATTGATCAACAACTGGGGTGTGAAAGTGATTTCCTATGCAGACGACACCCAGCTGTTCTTCTCATTTAAGGAGCAGTCCGCTGAGGCTTTTAAGAACTTCAAAGGCTGCCTGCGTGACATAGCCATCTGGATGAATGCCAATAAATTAAAGCTTAACGCAGGAAAGACCGAAGTCATGTTCTTCGGTGCGGGCTGTACCCCCGATGCGGATTTATGGTGGCCAGAGGAGATGGGCCCGGCGCCCTCCCCCGCTCACTGCATTCGCAATTTAGGTGTAAGGTGGGAGTCGGATCTCTCCCTCCTAGCCCAAATTCAACAGGTCTCCGCAACCTGTTTCAGGAAACTAAAGAACTTACGGAAAATTCTGCACCTCCTTCCGGAAGACTGCAGAAAAATAGTTGTCCATGCCACAGTCACATCCAGACTGGACTACGCAAATGGCCTCTACCTAGGTCTTCCCAAATATGCCATCCAACGTCTCCAACTGGGTCAGAATGCGGCTGCGAGACTGGTTCGCAGGATCCCTTTCCGACATCATTTCTCTCCGCACCTCCGGTTGCTCCATTGGCTACCGGTCGAGAAAATAATTATTTTTAAGGCACTGACCCTGGCCTATAGGGCCTCGCACGTTAATTGCCCACACTACCTGAAGGACAGATTATGCCCCTACAAGCAGAATCGAACGCTACGTTCCAACTCGCTCAACCTACTACACTCCTCCCGTTTCAGAAAATCACGGCGGGGTGGAATATCCTTCACGGTCAACACTGCCACACTATGGAACCATATGCCTAGCCATTTACGGCTGGCAATTTCAGAATCCTGTTTCCGTAAAGCCCTGAAAACATGGCTCTTCGGCTAAACTTAAGGAGTTATTGGAGGCCGGTCTCTCTCACCTTTGTAGGTCAATCTAGCTTCCTCTACTGCTAGTGCCAGGACACCCCTGTTTGGGGTAGCTGTCGCGCTCTATAAGTTTCAGTATTATTATTATTATTATTAAGTGTGTCACCACCACTTACAATGGTGGCTAGTTTGCTTACATATACGAAATGCTAATGTTAGTCATTTGTTGTAACAAAAAAGTGTTATGTACTGTGTTACTGTGGTAAGTGCAATAGTTGTGCGCTTTTGTTTATACTCCATTGACTGACTATTTGATGAAAATAAATAAGGTGTAATATATTATTTACAAATTTCTTTAAAAAAATACACTTGCCAAAAATGTAAAAAAACAATAATTAATGTTGTGTAAAATTATGCTAAAAAAGTATTTATTTGGTAAACTAAATGAAATGTGTGTTTTATTTCAAAAATATATTTGCAAACATTTACAACACTTCTTTTATTTGAAATGCAGACATATGAACTCAGGAAGAGTGGGGAGACAACAGCCTCAAGTTCCAAGACCAATCCCTGTCCTTGCCATCATGGAAGAATGGGATATAATCAAAAACCTCCGATTAAATAGGCTAAATATTCTTAATATATGTAGTCAGCTGAAGCCAGATCTGCCCGCAATAGAAATCCCACAGCAATTACACCAATAGTGAAATTAATGGCAGTACTCCATTGTGTGGCCACAGGATCATTCCAATACATTGTTGCAGTAGAATGTCATAACCAATTTTTAGCACTGTGCTACAAGAAGTTTTTTCTTCAATTTTGAGACACATCAACAGCTTCATACAGTTTCCACAAATAGAGGATCTTGCCAATGTTAAGGGAGATTTATATGTTTGGGTCACTTAACAAATGTGGATGGAGTGATTGATAGCACTCATATTGCCTTGGTGCCACCACACAACCGAGAACAAGTGTACCGCAATCAGAAAATCTTCCATTCAATCAATATGTAAGTTGCCTGCTTACCAGATTTGTACATCACAAGCATGTGTGCGTGTTTTCCAGGATCAACACATGATTCCTATGTACTACGGAACAGCACCACACCTCTGTAAATGCCACAACTTAGACCTGAGAGGGCCTGGCTTGTTAATAAGTACAATCTCTCAATAAAATGTTTTGTTAATTTCATATTGTGTGATTTGTTTGCCTCTTTTTTTCTTTCTTTCATATAGGAGACTCAGCTTATCCTAACCGTCAATGGTTGTTAGCACTGCTGAGGAATCGACCAACACCAGGGGAAATGCGTTTCGTTGAGGCCCATAGAAGAATGTGGAGGCCAGTAGAGTGGACTTTTGGGCTCCTGAAGGATTGATTTCAATGTCTGGATAAGACTGGTGGAGCCCTCCTCCACTCACCCGAAGGTGTGCAAAATCACTATGGCATTCTGCAAGTTTCACAAAATAGCGCTGCCATGGAATGTCCCGTACATTACAGAGGAAGAAGACCATGATGAGCCACTGGATGAGGATGTTGAAATGCCAAATGAAGATGATAGTGGTGAACAGTAAGGAATTGACGTACCTCAAGATGTTTTTGACCACTTCTTCACATGAGTGTAAGTATATATTCACATTTATTAAATTACATTTAAAACCAACTTTTTATCTAAGAGAATTAAAGTCTAAACTAGACATTTTTTAGGAAGGGAAAGTTAAGGAAAATTCAGGGCAAAGATGTTTGTTGATCTTCGTTTTGACACATTGACTACTGTGTTTATTTAAATTGTTTATCTTTGTATTTCAAAAACTGTGTACTCAACAATTGTCATTTGTAATGTGTCTATCATGCAAATCATTTTCTTTTTGCTTTAATCTGTTTTGGGCTCCTTCACCATGTCATCTTCATTTGGACATTTCAACGTTGTGACATTTGCTGTTATATGCTGCTGTTGCGAGGTACAAAGGGAACATGGTTTGATCCTGTGAAAGAGAAACACACTTTGGATGTACATATCTTGTACATAAACAACTTGCACAGGGATTAAATTGTATTTGTTAAGATTGCTATAGACTTACCTCTGTTGATGTTTGCCACCAAGGCAATATGTTCTGGTTAAATTGCTCCATCTGCATGTGGTAGGCCACCCAAAGCATACAAATCTCCCTTCACATAGGCAAAATCCATAATTTGTGTTAACTGGATTAAGCTGTTGGTGTGTCTCATCATTGAAGATAGAACTTCTTGTAGCACACCACTCAAAGTTGGCAGTGAGATTCCACCAGACACTGAAATAGTGTATTAGAATGATCCTGTGGCCACAAAAGGGAATACTGCTATTATTTTGGCGCTTTGGCATACTGAAATCATGAAAAAAAGTTACTGCCTTTACTCCCTCTATCTGCAAGGGAAATGGTCACTCGAGCACTCACTCGTATGGACTATGCCAATGCTTTGTATACTGGTCTGCACAGCTATTTACTAGATATACTGCAGACTGTTCAAAATGCAGCGGCCAGAACTCTAATCAACCTCCCTAAGAGAATCAGCGTTAGACAGCACCTTCGTAACCTGCACTGGCTACCTGTGAAAATACGGGTTAAATTCAAGTCCCTGGTAATGGCACATGTTGCCCTTTATGGGCTAGGTCTTGTGTATTTAAGGAAACGCTTTCAGTTCTATGCCCCTACCAGGAAACTTCGCTCTTCCATAACGCTGAGCACCTGCACCCCAGATTCCGCCTTAAAAGGGCAGGTGGCAGCGCCCTTGCTTACACGGCAGAGGTGACCTGGAACCAACTCCCGCTTGACTTACGCAGCCTTCAGGATCCCAAACATTTTGGAAAGAGACTTAAAACCTTTCTTTTTAACTAAGCCTTTTTTCTTTTCCTAAGCTGTCTTCTCCTTCCTTTCGCTATTTTCACTTTGGGCTTGCGCCAAGAGACTCTTTGAGTAGCTGTGCGCATTACAAACCTCTATAAAGTAACATAACATAACATAATGCTGTTATTGATGTGACGTTCCTATTTTGAGGCAGAAGATCTGGCTCCAGCTGAGGACATAAATCAATATGATTTTGTCATTTAATCTTATTTTTTGGATCATATGCCGTTTTTCAATGGTGTCAAGTTGTGGAAGTGTAAGGGATAATTTTGCAAGAAGGTTTTGGATTATGCATGGGTTCTAGTGTATTATATAAACAGGAAGAACAAATCTTTATTCAAATTTACCCAAATACTAGTTTTGGGTTTGTGGTATTTATGAATGGACAATCTTTTTAATTTTAACTTTGTAAAATGTATGATGAAACCCAATACATGTTCTCAAATAGAGATAAGAAATACAACATCAGTCTTTGGATTATTTTGGGGGGATTTTATTCAACAAAACCCCAAAAAACTAAAACAGGATGGGAACAGAAAACTCAACAAAACAATTCAAAAGTCAATTATTACTTTAGTTTGGGAACTATTACAGAAGATCAAAAATTGTTTGAAAGCCAATGTACAATATACAACTGGCATCAAAAAGGTAAATGTGTCGAGAAAATAGTCCACAGAGTGAATGGTAGTCACACACTGGAGGAAATTAGGTTCTTGGTCTCTTGCTGGTGGTGGAGGTCTTGCCATCTTCTCCTGGTGGTCCGTTTGAATGTCCCCTCCTGAAGTGGACTGCTGGATCCACAGTTGCAGGGACTGAGGTGGGTGCAGGTGTTTCCTCTTGTGGCAGTGCCCCCTTTTCTGTGGCTGAGGCAGATGTAGTAGGCAAGTGGGTAAAAGAATCCTGCAGCACCCCAGTCAGGGTGCCCAAATTAGAGTTTTCCATATGAACGTTGTGCTCCCTCTGCAATTGGTTCATCTCCTGGAGCTCTGTAAGGACCTGGTCTATCATGTCTTGGGACTGATTAAGGGATCCCAAGACTTGGTTGATGTTAGTCTGGGTGACAATGAACCCAGTGATCTCATATTGCTGGCTCATAGATTCCCTTCCATGACCCCTACCCCCACTACCCTGTGCCCTTGACCAAGTGTGGGCCATCCCACTGTCTGAACTGGAGGTGTTGGTGGTGTTGAATCAACAGCAGCCAGGACGGGCAGTACACAACTGGGGTGATGTTTCTTTGGACACAGAAAGCAGAGGTATAGAGAGTCTGAGTTGTGGTAACAGTTGGGGTGGGAGGTGTAGGTGTGGGCCGAGAGAGACTCACTGTAGCTGTCTGCCCTTGCAGACCAGAGGGACCAGCCTGCTCCTCATCATCCAGACTTGCAGGAGTGGATTCCTCACTGAAGGCTTGTTTCTATTCTGGTGTGGAGGTATCCTCAGTAGCAGTGAGTGGCAGATGGTTATCCATGTAATCCGGGTGTTGGACCTACTATAAATACCAATAACATCGTGGATCCAGGCCAGCACTCTCCCCTGCAGCTTCGCCTCACCGCCGCTGCCTCCAGTCCTCTGCAGTCAGGGTTCGCGCCTGCACCCAGACCTGCCTCCGGGTGATTTTTCTTGTAGCTGTGTAAATTTTGCTCATTGCTGCTTTTCCCTGTGTTACTTCTGGGATTGTATTATACTTGGGATCGTTATCACTTCTATCCCTGCCAGACTCCCTGAGTCTATTTTCTTCTCCCCTCGCTGCCAAGCCCGTTTTCCGCCGCTCCTGCCCCTGCGGCCCCGGCCACCCCGACACAGTCCCCGCTCCCGCCTCCCTACCTGATCCCGCCCTCCTCCCCTACTTAATGGCAACCGATGTGCGGTCGCGCCGCTGGCGCACCAAAGGCGCGCCTAAGGCAAGCCCATCTGTGCCCGTCCGCAACCTGACCACGACCAGTGACAGGAACCCTGGATCTCGGACGTCCCATTGCTATGACTCAACCACCCTCCACGCACTCAACCCCAGAAGACACGCTGACTGCGCGAAATCCTCACCGAAAACCACCCATGGACAGTTCACGTGCAGATCCTGTCGCAGATCCTTCACCTCCGACACAACTCCCACCACCGTCAAAGGCCCGCCTGAAGCACGCCCCTCCGAAACACTGCAAAACCAAAGGGGATGATGGACGGAGTGTGGAAAATTGCAAGCACTCACCCGCAGTCAACTGATCTGGGTTTAATCCATCATCATTCTTTAGCTCACTCCGCCACCCCAGTTCAGACATGGATATATGCAAATCAGTCTGACCCTGTGCCTCATGTGAACAGTTCAGTCTGAACTGCCAAGCCGTGTCTTCCCTGGACCGGAAACAAGCACCCCGGGACAGGTTTCGGGCTCACAGCCCGCATCAGCCAGTCTATCTTGAATCCAGTGGCAAAGTGAGCAAGGGAGTCACGTCTGGGCATACCCTGCCAACTTAGGGCGAACCAAGCGAAACCAAAGGGGACGATGGACGGAGTGTTGAACATTGCAAGCACTCAACCCCAGTCAACTGATCTGGGTTTAATCCATCATCATTCTTTAGCTCACTCTGCCACCCCAGTTCAGACATGGCTATATGCAATTCAGACTGACCCTGTGCCTCATGGGAACAGTCCAGCCCGAACTGCCAAGCCATGTCTTCCCTGGACCGGAAACAAGCACCCTGGGACCGGTTTCGGGCACACAGCCCTCATCAGCCAGGCTATCTTGAATCCAGTGGCAAAGTGAGCGCCATGCATGCTCCTCAACGTGCGATCCCTGCACCGACACACCTTAGAAATCTGGGACCCGCTCGACACCCACTCGCCCCAACGTTTCCTTCTTCACGGAAACCTGGACCAACGCCTCCTCCAGCCCGACATCGCCATCCCTGATGGCTACAAGATCCAGAGAAAGGACCACCCCCACCGCCCAGGAGGAGGACTCACCATCGTACACAAGACACCCCTCCGACTCACTACATTCAGCACGAGTGACCCCCCTCTCCAACAACGAGCTCCTCCACTTCCAGATCCAAACCAGCCCCAAGAGTACGCTACGCGGCACCCTCATCTACAGACCGCCAGGACCTCGTACACAGCCCGCTACCACCATTGCCGAGCTCGCCGCACCCCACGACATCACCTCTACGGACTACATCCTACTCGGGGACCTGAACTTCCACCTTGACAACTACAACGACCCCGACACCACCACTCTCCTCGATAACCTCGGACTGAAGCAGCTGGTCAACACGCCCACCCACAGAGCTGGACACACCCTCGAACCCATCTTTGCGGGAGGTTCAAATATCCGTTTTAGCCGCACCACCCACCCCCTCTGGACGGAGCACCACTGCGCCCACTTCACCCTCATCACCACTGTCGCACCCAAGCCCGCACGTGCCCCTCACGAAGGAACTGGAGCAAGGTCACAGAGGAACACCTCAACACCACCCTCCTCCAAACCCCCCCTGGCACCACCTCCGACACCAACTCCACAGGCACAGACTTTCACCGCTGAATCTCCTGCTGCACCGACAAGCCGCCAAACAACACCCCCGAAGGTCACCTGGTTCACCACAGAACTACAAGAAGACAGACGCTCCTGCAGACGCCTTGAGAAAACCTAGAAAAAACAGAAAACCATGGAAGCACGGAACAACCACAGGAGCGCCCTGAGGGAATACCACCAGCGCATTAGGGAATCCCACCAGCGCATAAGGGAAACCAAGCGGGCCTTCATAAGAGACAAAGATCAGACCAACGCGACCAACGCCAAGGAACTGTTCAATGTCATACAGCAGTTCACAAAACCCCCCAGCAAAGCCACAGACGTCACACCTTCCCAGAAACTCTGCGACAAGCTTAGCTCCTACTTCCATCTGAAGATCAAGAGCCTCTACGACACCTTCAGTGAACAGATGCAGAACCCCACCACCTCCCTCCCCACCACGGCCGATAAGCCACAAATCGTGACCTGGGATCCTGCCACCGTCGAACATATAAACGCGACCATGAAGATTACCCACTCAGGAGCCCCAATGGACCCTTGCCCACCCCACTTTTTCCACAGGCCGCTGCTGCCATCGCACCCGAACTAGGACGGACCATCAACACCTCCTTCAGATCCGGCATCTTCCCAGACGACTGGAAGCGAGAAGAGGTGAAACCCCTTCTCAAGAAACCAACGGCCGACCCAACGGACCTGAAAAACTACCGGCCCATCTCTCTATTCCCCTTCACGGCCAAGGTCACCAAGAGACTTGTAAACACCCAGTTGACCCCCTTCATCGAAGAGAACTCCATCCTAGACGCCTCCCAGTCTGGATTCCGCAGTAACCACAGCACCGAGACCGCCCTCCTCACCGCCACTGACGACATCCGCATGCTACTTGACCAGGGACACACTGCGGCCCTCATCCTCCTAGACCTCTTGGCAGCCTTCAACACCGTTTCACATCGCACACTAGAAACCAGGCTTCACGACGCAGGGATTCATGAACTGCCTTCAACTGGATCCAATCCTTTCTCTCTGTCAGAACCCAGAGGATCAGACTCTCTCCCTTCCTCTCCAAACCCACCGATATCAACTGCGGAGTACCCCAAGGATCTTCGCTCAGCCCCATGCCCTTGAACATCGACAACGCCCCCCTCAATCGTACAGACAGCATGGGCTCAGCATTGTATCCTACGCCGACGACACCCAGCTCATCCTCTCACTCACGAATAAACCCGAAGACACCAGACTATGCTTCCAGGAAGGAATGAAGAACATGGCAGCCTGGATGAAGGACAGCTGTTTGAAGCTCAACTCAGAGAAGACTGAGGTCCTCATCCTCGGACCCTGCACCTCCGCTTGGGACAACACCTGGTGGCCCCCCGCCCTCGAAAATCCGCCCACCCCTACAGACCATGCACAAAACCTCGGCATCATCCTCGACTCTTCCCTCTCCATGAACCGCCAGATCAACGCCGTCGCTTCCACGAGCTTCAACTGTCTGCGCATCCTCCGTAAGACCTTCAAACCGATCCCCCTCGACTGCAGATGGACCGTCACCCACACGCTCATAACCAGCAGACTGGACTACGGCAACGCCCTATACGCCGGAATCAACAGAACTCTTCTACACAAACTCCAAACCATCCAGAACGCCGCAGCCAGACTCATCCTCGGGACACTGCGCCATGAACACATGACCCAACACCTACGAGACCTCCACTGGCTGCCTGTCGAGAAGAGGGTCACCTTCAAACTCCTCACCCACGCCTACAAATGTCTCCGCAAATTCGGACCCAAATACCTCAACGAGAGAGTATCCTTCCACGCACCCAAGAGGAACCTCCGCTCCTCCGACCTCACCCTGGCAGAGGTCCCCTGCATCCGCAGAAACAGAACAGGCGGGAGAGCCTACTCTTACATCGCAGCCAAGACTTGTAACGAGCTCCCCGTAAACATCAGATGCTACCCTACCCTGCACACTTTCAGGAAGGACCTCAAGACCTCTCTTCGACTGATCCGGAGCTGCATCCCCCCAGCACCTTGAGACCCTGACGGATGAGTAGCGCGCTTTATACACCCCATATTTATTGATTGAAGATTTAAATCTGGATTATACATCAAGTGTTTTAGAAGCAAAAAATAAAGAAACCTAAAAGGAATAAGTGAACTAAAGTGATGAATATACTTTTCAGTAGTATTGTAACAAATTACAAAAGCAGTTTAAATCACACAAATCTACTTCTGAAAAGCAGGTAAAATTATGTACTAAAATAAAAAAAAGTTAGGAAGTATACATAACATTTAACAAACATACAATGTAACACAGTAGGGAGGTGAAATGTGAAATAAACCATTTTAAGGCCTAGCAAGGTAAAAATCTGATTATGAAACAACTAAGGGGCTGATTCTGATGCAGTTTGGAAGGCCTCCTAACGGCATTTGCTCCTTCCAAATCGGATCAGAAACGTGTCTTTACGAATGACTCAGAAAGGTTTCTGACCAACCAAGGGCCCTATTCTGTTGTGTTTTGGATAGCTTCCCATCCGAATGGGTTCGGGAATGGTTTCCAACTGAATCCAATCGGGAGAGTCCAACTGACGATGCATCCGGATGCTTCCAGATATGATTTGGTTGGACTCCCATTGACTTCAATGGGAGCCTTTGTTCTGACCGAATGCATAGGCTCCCATTGAAGAAAGGGGTGGCTGGGGAATATCGGGCACCCTATGAAGGGCACCCCCTGGTGCCTGCCACACTGTGCACTATCATCCACCCAATTGCGGCCCATGCCAGCTCCATCTGGGAGAGGAGGCAGAGTCTGGGAGAGGGACGTAGGGGTTTGTCACCCACTCTGGTGAGTTGGCGTGTCACCCCCTCCCAATAGTGTTGTATGTGCGGGCATTCCCACAGTATGTGTAGGAAGGTGCCGGTTGGGTTGCAGTGTCGAAGGCAGAGCGGGTCTGGTCATCTCCCTAGTCGGAATAGCAGCTTATCATCGAAATATACCTAGTGGAGTACTTTTAGATGGACAAGGCGGAGATGCATGGTGATGGCTACCTCCATCGGAGAGGCAAGGGCGTCCCGCCAAGCTTCATTTTCCATAGCTCCTAGATCAGATTTCCAATTCGTACGTAATTTAATCATAGGGTCAGTCCGATTGTTTACCAATTTTTTATATGTGAGGGAGTTGGCCTTGTGCTCCATTGGATCTAATATTAGCCGATCCTCCAAAAGGGAAGCGTCAGGGAGCGGGGATCCTGTAGGCATGGCCGCAGAAATGGCATGCCTAATTTGGAGATATCGAAACGTCTCTGAGGGCTTCAGGTGGTACTTGGCCTGGAGGTTGGAGAACGGTGCCAGTTTCCCCTTCGCCCACATGTCCCCCACAGTAGAGATTCCTATGCTGTTCCACTTATCAAAACTGGGGCATTGACTGAGACAGCCCAGAATACTCGGCTCCCATAATGGAGTAGCTTTCTTTAGGCGCTTATGCCACCCCAGTTTTCGCGTAATTGCATGCCATATTTCAACTGTGCATGCTGTGGGGCCCGTCAGGTTGAGCCTGCGGGGGTTGGTATACAGTGCCCTATTGTATCCCCCACGACCCATGAGCCAGACATCTGTTCGGAAATTGGGATCTCCGTGCGGACCGAATGCACAGCTATTGATTGCTGTCAATTGGGATGCCTGGTAATGGAGCCGCATATCCGGCAAACCTCTTCCCTGCGTCGTACCACCCCATGGTGAGTTTTTGCATGGCAATCCGAGGCGGCCAGCCCTCCCAAAGCAAACCACGCACCGCCGATCTGGGCAAAGTAAGAGTCCGGAACTGGGTATGGAGCATTTTGGGGTATATAGAGAAAGCACGGGAGCGTGATCATCTTAAACAGGGACGCTCGGCCCAAGAGAGTGGGAGGGAGATAGCGCCAATGTTGGACGTCTGGTTTTAGGTGTTGGAGCGGCACCAAGAGATTTCGCTCGTAAAAGGTTTTTGCGTCTGCGGTGACATATATTCCCAGATATTGGAAGCCATGAGTGGCCCCTGGTATCTCGTACCCCCTAGGACTGCACGGTGGCTCGCCCCAAAGTACATACATCTGGGATTTGGACCAGTTTATCCGGTATCCATAGTGCGCTCCGAAAATATGGAATATATGCATTACTCTCCGCAACGAACGCGCAGGAGAAGCCAGATAGAGGAGGACATTGTCCGCATATAGGGAAATGCGATCTTAGTGGTCTTGCGTCCATTCGAATCCCCGCACCTCGGGCTCACCTCTGATCTAGACTGCCAGTGGCTCCAACGTCAGGGCAAAGAGAAGTGGGGAAAGCGGGCACCCCTGCCTCATTCCCCGATGGAGAGAGAATGTGTCTGAGCGGTGATTGTTAACTGTGACATATGTGGTGGGTTGTGAATAGAGCAGCCTAATCCAACCAATCAACCATGGACCAAATGATACCCGAGTCAGCACAGCGAAGAGGAAGTCTCATTCGATGGTATCAAACGCCATTGTGGCATCAAGGGACAACAGGATTGCTTCCTCCTCTATGGTACTTATTCTCCCCAGGGCTCCATGTACTCGCTGGAGGTTCCTGGCTGTGTTTCTGCAGGGCATGAAGCCGGACTGATCTGGGTGAATGAGCTTGGTGATGTGAGGGAGGAGTCGATTGGCCAGGAGCTTGGCCAAGATTTTGGCTTCTGCTGTGAGCAGGGATATTGGGCGGTACGATTTGCATTCTTCAGCAGGTTTGTTGGGTTTGTGTATAACCGCTATGGCCGCAATGCGAATCTCCTCAGGGAGGAGCCCTGACTGGTAGCACTCATTATATAGGCCTAGAAGATGGGGTGCTAATTTGACAGACATGGGCTTGAAGAGTTCGATGGGAAGGCCGTAGGGACCCATTGCCTTACCGGAGCGTACCCCCAGTATGGATTTTTGTATCTCTGTCACCGTAATGTCTGCCTCTAGGGCCTCCCTATCCTCCGGGGTGAGGCATGTCATTTTAATTGTGGCCAGTAGCTCCGCTGACAGCGGAGCCTGGGAGGTATCAGGGACCCTATAAACGTCCTCAAAGTAAGAGGCAAACTCGTTTGCAATGTCCTGGGGATCAGTAAGGAGCTCTTTATCGGGGCCCCTGATAGCTCGGACCCATCGTGTCGCTTGCTCTTTACATTCCAGCCATGCCAGAAGCTTGCCAGTACGCTCGCCCTGTTCATAGATTAGATGCCTAGTGGCCAGGGAACGCATCGTGGCCTCCTCCAATAGGAGCTGTCTATAGTCCAGTTTTTTTACTTGGAGAGAATGCTGCGTGTCAGGATCAGGGCCCCGCGAGAGGACCTCTTCCAAGGCCAATATGTCGGGTTCTAGTTCGACCACCCTTCGGGAGCCCTCTGTTCGGTGGCCTAACGTCAAGGACAATGCTCTGCCCTTAATCACTGCCTCACACGCCCCCCACAGCTTCACTGCTGATGTTAAAAGACCCCATGTTCTCTTCAAAGTAATAATCGGTGTCCTGCAGGAGGGCCTCCCTGATGTGAGGTATTTTAAGCGCCCATGGCTGTATCTTAATAGTGCCCGGTCGCCTGGGTCACGACAGGACAATGTGTGTTGTCAGGGGTGAGTGGTCAGATATGCCCCGAGCTAGACAACCGGCCTCATGGAAGTAGTGCAAATCCTGAGTGTGTGTGAACATATAATCGATTCGGGATTGACTGCCATGTGCTCCCGAATGAAAGGTGTAGTGAGTGTGTGCTGGGTTAAACCACCTCCACACGTCAACAATCCCCAGAGCATTAGCAAATTACCCGAAGCTGCGAGCCCCGTGGTGGGTCAGCACGGGGTGGGAGGCGGTCGCTCAAGCCGTCCATTGTTAAATTAAAGTCACCTCCCAGTAGTAATGTACCCACTGGAAGATCCAGTACTAATGCCCCAACATCCCTTAGTGTCAGTTGTTGTAGCACTGGGGGGGGCGTAAACGGAGACTATATTAAGGGTGCGCCCTTCCCATGTTCCCGAGACAGCGGAGAACCTGCCCAAAGTGTCGGTCTATGTGTTGTGCGTGATAAATGGGAGAACCCCCACCCCCCTGGAACCCGAGGAGAACCCCGAGTGCACCACCATAGTGTAACCTTTCCTATTGAAGGCCATGCATGAGTTTCCGACCAAGTGAGTTTCTTGTAGCATTACCAAGTCGAGTTCCTGCCGCTTAAGATATCGTAGGACAATGCCCCTCTTGATCCTGTCCCCCAGGCCACTTACATTCCAAGGGGCTACTCCAAGTCCTATACCCGGTGCCATCAGTCCTTTGCGATAAGGGAAGTATCAAGTTGGATGTCCCCGCCCAGAGGTGACAGTGGGGGACTCCCCACCAGGTACTGCACAGGCAAACAAGTTGTTCAGGGCAGCGTCCATTGTGACCCCAGGCACAGCTGAATATAGAGAGATGTGTGATCAAAACATGCCAAAAATCATAGTGGACCAATGCAAGAAACATAAGAAACAACCCCCCCTCCCCACCCACCCAGCCCCCTCCCCCTCCCTGCCTAGCGAGCCTACAACTGCCCGCCACCGCCCAACTAGCAGAGTGCCTGTCGCCCACCAAAAATCAACAACATGAACTTGGGCAACCCCACTCCCAAAGAAAATGTATCTAAACTCTGAAAAATCCGCCCTGGCCTCCAGACCCCGTGGGAAGAACTGATGCAATATTTTGCGCTAGGGGCCCAGGCTGCATCGAAAAGCCCAAAGTGCGGATTAACAGTAATGTCAACAGTAATGTCAACAGTTCAAAATCAAGTGGCAGACAGGGGCTCACTAGTACCTAACTTAACACCATCAAAGCCGTAGCGGCACACAACTGGGCTGGAAGAGCCGGCGTGCCATTAATCAAACCCCAGTCGCAATTCAGTGTTCATAATCACCCCTCGGGTCCCTGTGAGTCCAAATCAGAGTGCGGCGGGGAACGCCGTTGCTGTCGCCAGTCGCCAGGTCCGGTCGCTGTAGGTGGAGGCTTGAGTGGTTTCTTGCCCACAGTGCGCCAACCGTCCAGCCAGTCCCAAGTGTCTTCCGGGCGTGTAAAAAACCATAGCTTTCCCTCGAATTCCACTCGGAGCTTAGCTGGAAACATCAGTAGTCTCTGCCTAACAGTAGGTGGAAAGCTCACATAACTTTCTCTAAACATCATACTAGCTTAACATTATCTGTAGCATGTGTGGTTGACTGTTACGAAACCAAGCATATCCCAAAAAACAGATTTTTTTTTATTTGTCCAAAGTCAATCACAGAGGTAGTTACTTTTTGTGAAAGTCACTACCTAATTTTAGTTCTCTGCAAATCACTATCCAATCAAATATGTTCTTTTATATTTTACTTGTGGTACTCCATTTTAGCTGTCTTTCATTTTCAAAACTGCCTCATTCTGCTGCAGCCTTTTCATGTGTATTACTTCTGCTTTGCTCCAAAATGGTCAGAGTCTACATTGTGTGCAAGTGTTTTTTGTTTTGGGTCATAGTGAGTGCCAGAAAGAGTGGCATTGACAGAGACCTAGGTTTACCTAATATAGACATTATTTGGGTTGGCCAGAGTGGGTTAAAGTGAAATCAATTGCTGCCTTTGGTTGAAAGCATTGTGGATTGTAAACATCAAGACCTCATGATTCTGCATTGTGGTGGCAATGACCTAGGCACAATTACTGGGGTAGGACTGGAAATCATAATGAAGGATACCTTTGGTAAATTAATGTCACTTTACCCACATACTGCCTTGATGTTCTCCAACATTTGCCAAAAACAGAAGTGACAGTGGTCAATCCAATTTTGGCCTAAGATAGAGAAATCCAGGAAACATGTCAATAAAGCTGTTTCTGCATTTCTCCAAAATTACAACATGAGCTCTATATTCCATAACAACTTAGAATGGATGGAATATATCGAAAAAAAAGATGGAGTCCATTTCACAGACTCATACAACAGGGTGTTACTCCACATAAAAGACTGATTCCTGTTCTATGCGTAGTTATCATCAACACACCATAAACACAAAGGCCAACCCTCTTCCCAAACACTTGTTCTTTTTGTTTTCAAATCCTTTTTTCTAATTTCTCACTTGGCTCTGCCAACTAAGGGGTCAACTGACTTTGATGTGAGCTGATCCGCGGATCCGGCTTCAACCAAAGGCACACATTTAATACAAAACATCAATACATTTAACACAGTGGGTGTTTGAGTGGCTGAATGGGTGTGTGACTGGGTGTGTGAGTGGGTGTGTGAGTGCCCATGTGGAAAGTACTTGTAGTGTGAGTAGTTCCCTGAGTGGGTGTGTGAGTGACTGCATGGGTGTGTGAGTGGTTGCGGGGGGTGTACATGTGAGTGTGTGTTGGGTGTGTGTATGAGTGAGTGTGTAAGTGGCTATGTGGGTCTGTGAGTGGTATGCGAGTGGCTGTATTTCTGTGTGAGTGGGTGTGTTAGTGGCTGTGTGGGTCAGTGAGTGGGTGTGTATGTGCCTGTATGGGTGTGTACGTGGCTGAGTGAGTGGATGTGTAAGTGCCTGTGTGGGTCTGTAAGTGGTTCAGTGGGTCTGTGAGTAGATGTGTGAGTGACTGTATGGGTGTATGAGTGACCATAACCACACAGCACATCATTTCCACAACAGACACCACTGGCACTCCATCAATGTGCATGCTATCTGAGATGCTAGTGGCTGCTTCATTGGTGTGCACAAAGCCTTTAGTTGAAAATACACACAGCAGCTATATCTTCTGCAGGTTACCTCTTGCACATTACTTGGTTGCTTTGGATTTTAGTGACATGTGGCTCATTGATAAATAGAAATACCTCACACTGGGGCTACATGTATGCCTTGGGGTGCCATCTCTAACATACGCAATAATCACTGCAGTAAAATGCACATACATTACCCTCAAATCCACTGTATGTTCATAGGCATTATGTATAAAATATAGAATATAGGCACATTTTTAATTATGTTATATATTTTTGTTGCAGATGATGCTGGTTATGCTCTCTCTCCCCATTTCACATCCTACAGACTTCGAAACCCACTGCCACAATAGGGCGCACATTTGTGCACAAGCCATTATTGGGAGTGCTGATGTACTCCCTAGAAGTTGTGAGTAAGATTGTTGAAGCCTGTTGCATGTTGCACAAACTCGCAATGCAACAGGGCTTACATACAGATCTTAACCCTGATCTATGTCCACATCTAGGTACCTGGGGTGAGGTACTGAACAGAGGTCAGTGCATTCAGGTGGGGGATTGACTAGTTCAGTCATTTATTCTTGAACTGCTAGCTTGGATGCTGCATTTATGTTGTTGGAGGGTCTTCTGTCTGTGATGAATGGTGGCATAATACCACACTGAATAAAAATTGTATGTCAACCTGCACACCTCTCTTATAACTATGTACCTAAGTTAATCAATGTGCAAAAAGTATTCAAAAGTGCGTGCAGCTGTGAATCCAGTATCTGACTATGATCCTTCTAATAATACAATGCAACCTGGGAAGCGGATACACTCAGTTCCTACTCACAGTGCACAGCGTAAGGCCGAGAGGCTTCTACATAAAATTCATGATTCAAAAGTTTTTAACCAAACAATCAGAATTTTTCTTCCATATAATAAACAAGACCATGTATCTTCATTTAAAGTTGAAACCAAATATATCCAACTTGTATTTAATCACAAATCATGATAGAGAAATACAAATCCCATTATTCATACAAATCAATACATTGCATTGACCATCAGCATGGTGTTACATATACATCTAGCACCCCAATGCATTTCGGGTTAATACCCTTCTTCAGAGGGAAAATAGTATTTTAACAATTCATCAATGTAAACAAAATTTCTGCAGCTTCCTGCCGGAAAACAAAAAAAATGAAAGAGACTTATTTAGTTGCTGGTAGATCAAACGGAATACATGACATAAAAGTATCTGTGTCAGCACACACTGTGACTCACCCTTCCCCAAACGTGTTACTTGCTATGCCCCTGCTGCATGCAAAAACGTGTCTCTCCTTAAAAACGTTGTGACGTGACGATTTGTTATTTAAAAGAGCAATAGATACGTGATGTGAATAAAAATAAAAATCAGAATGAGAATGGGCGGTTAACCTATCTGTTACTACGTGAAGCCATGCAAACAACTCTGCGTCGTCTGTGTAGATCATATAAGTTCTAAACAACCCCCAGAATTAACTACCTCTCAATTATCATGAAAATCAATTTTCCAAGTTAGTGTCGAATCCAAGATAATTCCTGTTGTGAATAAAAAATACTGGTTGCAGACTGTATAGTCTGAATACCAAGATGTAACTGACTACAAGAAAGTGTCATGCGGTGTCTTACCTTTCGCATGCAACACTGTTATATACCTAAGTAAAACCAAGCAGACAGTAATACTCGCAAAATTTCCTAAGTGCAAGTTTCACGGTGTACATCAAGAACCGTGAAACAACCGACTCCACTCACCAGAGATTCGTTATTGAACATCCAAACTACGCCATCCTGCCATTACTTCAATGCGTAAAACATGGCCTTTTTGTAAACACCCCGCGGACCGCCTCTCACTAATTGCCCGAGTTCATCAGTGCCTAAACTTTATTGTTCATTCCACTTTAAGCATAACAGCGGATACCCAGAGTCCACAAAAACAAGCATTTCAACAGATGGGTAAAAGTCTCTACAGGCACAAACTGCCGTGACTGAAAATGTTGCTGCATTGCGGTAATCATGTGTGTAATTGATATAAGTACATAAATCCTGCCTGTTTTTATTCATGCGAAATGCCCATAAATAACTTCTAATGCCATATCCCCAATTACAATGAACGTTCATTGCGGCTTAACTGAAGTACATATTGTGCGACTCTTCCGCTAGGGTCTTTGGAAATATTAACATGTAATGAAAAAAGAAACGTACTACAAAACCCAAAATACAATCGTGTGAATGTGTGTGTTATTGCCATGATGATCTAAATCTCATCTAATGTGCTGTTTACTGAGTGATGTTTCAGTGGGTGCAGACACAGATTCACAAAGAGATGTACATTATATTTATAAAAATTACAGCAAGGTGCATTGTCTCAAAGGAAACACATCATTTTACAATGATCATTGAGACCTTTTGGAGTGAGACTCCACAAATATTTAATCCAGAAAGTTTCCCTTCTCGCTAGTTGAATGTGTAGATCTATGCCTGAATGTGCGGTGATCTTTTCTAGAATAGTGAATCGTAGCTGTGGAAGTGTGTGTTGTGTGTTAATTCAATGTGCAGCTAGACATGAATTACTGTTTTTCGTGTGGATCATGCTCTTATGTTCTTCTATCCGAACTTTAATTTTACGTGATGTGCGACCCACTTAAGTTAATCCACAAAGACATGTAATAGCATATATCACTCCTTAGGTGTTACAATCAGATGAGTGTTTCAAAGTGATGCTTTTGCCCGTGTGCAGATGTAAAAATGTATTACCCGTGAAGACATTCCCACATTGATCACAGTTCCAACATCTCTTCATGCCAGTGTGAGTTTGTGCATCTTTCAAGGCCTTGTTTTTCAAATTTTTAAAGAAATTCTTAGAACGTGTATGTGCGAATATTGGTTTGTCCATGAATACGGTGATAAAATCTGCTTCTTGTTCAAGAATTTCCCATCTACGTAAGATGCTCCATTTTATTTGACTTGACTGATGAGAGAATTTTAATACGCAAACTTCTCTTTGACTGCGAGTTTTGGGAGTGACTGACAGTAAATCCTTACGCTGTTGAAGAGTCACAATTTTCTTTGCTGAATCCAGTATATCAACGGGATGTCCTCTTTCTATGTATTTATCCCATTGCTCCTGTATGAGCGAGTCTGTTTCTTGATTATTAGATGAAATTCTTTTAATGCGGATGAATTAAAATACTGGTAAATATTTTTTTAGAGTGGGTGGATGAAAGCTAGAAAAATGTAATGCACTGTTTCTGTCGGTCGGTTTCTTGTAAACTGATGTCTGTAAACCCCTGTCGGTGTTCTGAATCAGAATGTCCAAATAGTTAATTATGTCGTTATGTATGTGATGCGTGAATTGAATACGAGAATTTTGTCGGTTCAGTATATCAATATTCTGTTCAAGTATTTGTAGATCAACTTTCCAAATCACCAGAATATCATCTATGTATCGCATGTAGGTTACGAGATGTCTCTTCCAAAGATCATTATGTAGAATATGCCTATATTCAAAGTACTTATTCTAGACAACAGTGGTCCCTGGAAGGAAAAGATTTAAGAGCAAGGAATGAATATAGACTCAATCGTTACTATATTGCGTTGACTTGTCCAGCCGGACAGAGGTCTAATATTTACTTCTTAGCAATTTAGAAACATTTAGTACAAACAATACAAAAAGTGGGACACAAGCCTGTGTCCTACTTAGTCATGAGGTACAAAGAAAACGGCGAACAGCAAGAGGCTCAGGCAATGCTTATTGGAAATTTCAGACCTCCACAGTTGTTGTTGAGCCAGTGGAGATATCAACCATATCCTCTCAGAAACTAACCCATTCAGCACATGTATAGGCAAATAGAAACGCTACATAGATGATATCTTCATGATTTGGCAGGATAGTGAGATCACACTTGCTTCATTCCTCCACTGGCTCAACAACAACTGTGGAGCTCTGAAATTCACCTTAACTCAGGATAGGAATTCTATCTCTTTCCTTGACCTCAACATTAAACACAATGATGGCATTCTCATCACTGGACTATTCCGTAAACCCACGGAACGCAACACCTTGATCAGCTATGATAGCAAACACCCCCGGGCATTGAGGGATTCCTTTCCTTTCTCTCAGTTCCTACGTATTAGGAGGAATTGTTCCCTTAAAGTTGACTATTTCCATGAAGCAAAAACACTGTGTACTAAACTAACTAGTAGAGGGTACCCACGAAGATTGGTCAGAAATGCTATGAAAAGAGCATGGTACTGTCCTCAAGAGGTCCTATTAGAGCCTAAAACTAAATCCAACTCAGAACGCTTGGTAAGCGTAACTACCTTCTCCCCAGTCTCAAATGCAATACGCAAAACTATCTCACGAAACTGGTCTGTCCTAAATGCCGGCACACTAAATTTAGAACATCCGATGTTTGCTTTTAAGAAAAGCAAGAACATCAAAGACCACCTTGTTCGCGCAGCACTACCCAGCAATAAAAAAAGCTCCAATACCCTTAATGACTTATGGGCCCTTGCACCGCTTAAAGGCCACTTCAAATGTGGTAATTGTGTGGTTTGTGATTTCACTATAGAAGGCAACGAATTTGTATGTAAAGATATAAAAAGTGAATTGAAAATGTTTACAAATTGTAATACTTGCAATGTGGTGTATGCAATTTTCTGCCCTTACGACAAAATATACATTGGACAGACCACTCAAACATTCCATCTACGAATCTCCCAACATCGAAGTAGAATTAGGTGCAAAACAGCCAATGCACCTTTGGTTGAACATTTTGAACTAAATGGACATTCAGAAAATGACATTCGCTGAACTATTATCACAGTGGTTAAACTGCCTCCTAGAGGTGGGGACATTTCCAAACTTTTGAACAAAGAAGAATTGAAATGGATACTGTGAACTGACAGCCTCAACACAGGACTGAATCGTCTTGAGGACTGGACATCATTGATTTAAAAATGTTTCTCTCTATTATAACTCTTTGAATGTTTCTGTAAAATGCACTGTTTTTCCAGGATTCTATAATAATGTCACATTCTTCCCTTACACTGTTCACCCAAGATGTCACCGCCTCCCTACCACTCGTCAGCCCCTCTTCCATTTCTCTTATTCCGCCTACTTTAGTCCTTCCTCTATCTCCCCCACATCCCACCTGACTGGCAACATCCAATCAATGCCCCTGCTCCGTCTCCATATAACTCAACATTGAATGCATCTCTCGGTACATTTACACGTTCAACTGATTCCGCCATTGAGCAACAATCTTTAACCGGTGAGTCCTTAACTCAAATGGGACCACACGCACGCTTCCACTCTCTGACAGCGTCTAAACCTGCCCCCTTTTTCTAGGTGATTGAGCCGTTCCGAATAAGCATTACTGCCTGCCATCATCCGGGTTAACTTCGGAACTCTTCAAACGGTGAGTGCCCAACATGGCTAGCCTCAGCCCCACCCACGACACCGCATGGGTTCTAACTACTTCTTTTCACCCCCAGACACCGCCATTGTAGCAGCGCACTCCAACCTCTCACCCCCAGACGCCGCCATCACAGCAGCGCCCTCAAATCCTCCTATTCATTCCCTAACCGGAATTCGTTTAGGTATGTAATTAATTCGTACATGCCAGATCACCGTCACAGGTCCCTCCTCCACCTTTCCCTGCCCCCCACCCCCACCACTGTCTTTCTCATGATTACGTATTCATGGTTTGCCTAATTCTGTGCCTTGATACTAGTAATTACACTCTTGTATTGTACTGAGCTGTGCTCCTCAATTCCCGCGTTATGTTGTGAGCCAATTGTGGTCCAATTACAAGACCTGTATGTTTGTAAAATCGCTCGCCAACGACCTAACCCTGGGTGCCTATATTATGTTTTTCTTCCATTATTTGCATGGTTTTGAACCGATAACCCATTGATCGCATTAGACCAACAAGTATAAGACCCTTATGATATCGTTCTGAACTGACTCACCGCCAAGCGTTCTCTCTGCCATGATTTAAATATTTCAATTCAATGTGCACGGTTCATGCTGACTCAACACGAGAGGTCACAACTCACATACTTATAATTGGCATGTTCCTCTATACTTCCTCGGCACCGAGTAACCATCTAGCGGCTCACAATCCTTCTGCAGTATGGGCTGTATATTTTTACCTTTTCGCTCCCATTGTGTTCTCAGACCAACCTCACTGGTCCTAAACCTTACCACCATGTAGTGCGCACGCTGTTTATTCTTCGCTGGCACCGTCTGCTCGCTCGCACGATCACCTTGATCATATTCACCTCTTCCCCAGCATGGGCTCCAACTCACCTTCATTGCTCGTGCAAGCACAGTGTTTTTGACCAATATAGCCATCCTGACAGGTCACATGCCTAGTTTTAATCCACGGTACACCGTACCCTGTCACTTCCAATGCCGCCTTTTACTACGGAACTCACTACCACTTACCGTTCTTAACTTCACACCTTCCTGAGTCTTAAACCGCGTTGTCTTTTAACTTCCTGACTTCAAGGCATATATACCCTAATGCCCTCTTTTATGTATTTTCCTTCCACACTTTCCCTTCAGGCTAATAGGCTCTACCTAACAGGCATGCACCTTATGTCCTGATGATGAACCGCCTATTTCCTCCACGGTTCGAAACGCCGTCGACACTTTGATACACCTTATACGAAAAAACTTTCATTCACTTCTGTGTCCAAGGTGTTCCTTGCGATTTGTTCCCCATAATACTGTGTATTACTCATGTGAAACAAACCAATAAGCATTGCCTGAGCCTCTTGCTGTTCGCCGTTTTCTTTGTACCTCATGGCTAAGTAGGACACAGGCTTGTGTCCCACTTTTTGTATTGTTTGTACTAATTGTTTCTAAATTGCTAAGAAGTAAATATTAGACCTCTGTCCGGCTGGACAAGTCAACCCAATATAGTAACGATTGAGTCTATATTCATTCCTTGCTCTTAAATCTTTTCCCTCTAGGGACCACTGTTGTCTAGAATAATTAGCTCCCAAGGTCCCTGGTCCATTACCTTTGGGTTCCTTTGTTGCTTTAAATATGTGTTCAAAGTACACCATAAACGAATTCGCATACGAGGGCGTGCCGGAAAGCCCAGGGATGTTCTGGTCCTTTGTAGAAAGTAGTTGTCTTTCCATGAAAAGTTGCTGTGATATAGCGAAAACTGTAATAATTGTAATAGAAAGACTCTGTTTACATCATCTTGTTGGCTGTTCAACAGCATCTATTCTACCGCCTCCATGCCCTCCCCGTGGGGGATAGAAGTATAGAGTGCTACTACGTCAATGGTGCATAACAGTGTATCCTTGGTAATATCCTTGTGTATGGTTTCCAGTATGTTCAGGCAATCAGTGGTATCTCTAATATACGTTGTCCAAGATTGCACCATGGGTTGAAGAAATAGATCCAAATATTTTCCTATAGGTTCATGTATGGAACCACATCTGGCCACTATTGGTCAGAATGGTGGATCTACTGCATTCTTATGCATCTTTGGAAGCATGTATATGTGAGGTTGTTGCGGAAAAGCAGTCGATAAAAAACATTGTGTGGAATCATTAATCCAACCCATCTCCACTGCGTGTTCCAAAATCTTTGTTAGTATAGAGATGAATTCTTTAGTTGGGTCTGATTCCAAGCAAATGTAGGTGTCTGTATTCAAAACGTGTTTATCAACTTTGCGATCATAAAATGTTTTGTCCATTGTCACAATTGCTCCGCCTTTGTCAGCTGGATGAAGAACAAGATTTTCATCTTTACTCAAGGTGCGTAGAATGCTGCGTTCTTTCGGAGTCAAAGTAGTGCGTTTGGTTGGTTGATATTTGATTAACCGTAGATCTTTTTTCACTAAAAATTCGAAGTTGTCTATGGTTTTGTGTGAGAATGGTGCCATGAATGTACTTTTAGGCTTCAATCTATCTGATGGTTCTGTAGTTGTCTGAGTTTGCGATGAAGCTACTGTGTGGAAAAACCACCGTAATCTAAGCTTTCTCATAAACTTGAATAAAGCTATATCCATTTCCAAAGCGTTTGATGAATAGGTAGGAACAAATCCCTTACCTTTATTAAGTACAGCAATTTCATCCCTGCTAAGAGCTCTTTGTGAAATATTCATTACTAGGCTGTCGTTTTTTTCAGATTCTGTTGAGGTATGGACGATTCTACAGTTCTTTTTTTGTCCCCTCTGGATCCGTTGCTTATTGTCGTTTCTCCCTTGTCTGGTGAATGATTTGATGAGTGACCCTGATCTAAAAAAGACTGTTGTCCACCAGTTGATGAAGTTTCTCTTTCTGTGTTCCTTGCCGTCAAATCTTTTGCTGATGGAGCAGCTGGTCTATCTCGAGATAAATCCTGTTCCGTGGCAACCCTTTCTCCTGAAGATGTTACTCCAGGTTTTTTTTAACACTTTTTTGGAGCATACGCCTCAGCCCATGAATAGACCTCATCCAACTTATAATCGATCGTGTCTCTCTTA
The DNA here is from genome assembly GCF_964204655.1 of Triturus cristatus. NCBI lineage: Eukaryota > Metazoa > Chordata > Amphibia > Caudata > Salamandridae > Triturus > Triturus cristatus. The sequence goes on along the minus strand of NC_140587.1, from coordinate 707,068,215 downwards.
ATCTTTCTTAGTTTCCGATCGCGTACTTCTTTAGCGTGTTGATCCAAATTAGTATTGATGTCATTGAGAGTTTTTGTCCATTCGTCAGCCTCCATACGTTTGGCGACTTCATCCTTCAATTCATTGATTTTGGTAGCCAATTCCCCCCAAAATTGATGGTAATTCCTCAATTATGAGGAGAATTAAATCTAATGAACATTTATTCAAGATGGCGTACCACCGTATCATGAAGGTTTTGTTGTACTTAAAAAGCATTGGTTTCAGGGTTATCCTTAGGCCCCTTGGTATGCATTTTACTATATGATACTGGATTAACGTTGCCCCATGTAATCGTTGGTTGAGCTCTTTTCACATAGTGTATTCCAATTGTCGCAACATTTGTTGTAGTGTTCCGGGGATGGAGCTGAAAGTTCTAACATCCTGTATTAAAGAATAGATGGATTCTTCAGCTGAGTATACCTTTGTTTCAACTTGATTTGTTGTCAAATCTGCTATATCCTTAAATGACATGATTCGATGGGTGCTGGTCGAAAATGTAGTCAAAATATAAACTAAACAAAAATTGTATGTCAATGCCATGCTGATGGTCAACGCAATGTATTGATTTGTATGAATTCTGGAATTTGTATTTCTCTATCATGATTTGTGATTAAATACAAGTTGGATATATTTGGTTTCAACTTTAAATGATACACGTTCTTGTTTATTATATGGAAGACAAATTCTGATTGTTTGGTTAAAAATCTTTGAATCACAAATTTTAATGTAGAAGCCTCAGGGCCTTACGCTGTGCACTGTGAGTAGGAACGGAGTGTCTCCTCTTCCCAGGTTGCATAATACCACACTGTCCATGAATACCATCCTGAGACAACTCTGTTTATGTCACATAAGGTCATCAACCACAAGCTATGCTCTAGTGAAAAATAAGTTGACCCTGAATTTTCCATAACACTTATTATTAACATCTAATAAGCACAAAATACCACATAGTACACACATTTTGGGGTCAAGCATACTAAAATCCTTACTTAACACACATACATTCACTGAAAATTACCAAAGGTTAAGGTGACATAATAGTTAGATATGATAACAATATCTTACTTTGAATTAAAGTAAACCTAAGAAACTCGTTGAAAAAAGGAAAGGTTAAAGAGGTATTATAGTTATGTGAAAATGTCAGTTAAAACATACTATTTTATACAAACAAAACCACTGAAAGTCATCAGTTTTAGTTATCTCAAGTGACTATAACCCGTGACCTAAAGCAACTATAATTTGTGCCCTTGCCATGTACAGTTTCGTCTTCATTTATGTCATTTCAGATGTTGCATTGATTTTATCAATGATCTCAAAGAACATGTCATGAGTGATGTAGTATGTGAGGTTTTAAGCAGTGCATGGTGAGGGTGCAAGTTACTTTAGGTCATGAGAAATATTGTTTTGAAATAATTATGAAACTGGTGATTTTTAGTGGTTTTGTTTGTTTTCAATGGCATCAGGAACCAGCACCATTCCTTTGCTCCCATCCAGGCAGGAGCAGCATGTTTCACTTCCACCACCTGGGCAGGAACAAAGTTCTGTTCCCTGCCCAGGAGAATGTGGGTAGGGTATGCCCACATTCTTTCAGGCAGGGAACCGCAGTGTCCCAGAGGATTGTGTCTGCGTTTCCCAATTCCTCCATGCTCACTGTCAGCATTCTATGATCAGACATTAAACTCTACAAGTGAGCACAGAAGAATTGGGGGACATGGACACCCCCTGACAAAGGACAAATTGCTGTCTGAAATGCCTTGGCTGCATGGGGCATGCATGAATGCATTGAACTCAATTTATACACTGAATGAAACAATAAATAAATTATTTGAACATCTTCAAGTTGTGAAAGATGATGACTCATTAATCTAGCAATGTTTAACCATGGTGAAAGATTGACGAGAATGGATTAAGAAGGAAACCCTGTAGGGTATCAAATGAGGAGTGCAGTTGGGGAGATGCAGTCCTGGGTACGGCATGTGCATAGATATTTAGGATTTGCACCCTGGATCAGAGGGTGACACCCAACTAGCAGACAACGAAATGGGATTTGGCATACTCCAGGAAACATATTTAAGTGGACATGTCCTAATCCATGAAATATTGTGTAGTTGGCAGGTGGTGTATCCCTCCTATGTTGAGGTACCTTTGAATAAGCTTCTTCATATATTGGCCATGAAGAGTAACTTTGGGATTTGTTGCTTAGTGCCTCAATCATCTTTCTGCTTAAGGCATGTTACTTTGCACTCTCTTTCCTAAAGTTTTGAAGATGTTCTTTGGCAACATTTTGCAACATTGTCTAAGGCATGGGTCTGGCTGTTAATTATCTGAGGGAGACATTTAAGGGAGACATCTATTTCATGGAGAAAAGACCCCATTGCCTGAGTATGCTCCCGCACATTGACTGTGTTGGTGAATCATATCATCTCAGTGAGCAGCATACGACTATGCCAACCCCCCATGTGTTCATCTGATATGGCCATAATGCTGTCTAGTACGGCTGTGGGTGCCATCTGGGCAGGTGTGAGGGTGAGAATGATGAATGAGGGGTATTATTCCTCCCAGAGATGTTCTATCCCTCAGATGACTTAGAGAAGGTCGGAGACACACCTTTATGGGAGTGGTGTATAGGAGATTGTTCAGAGGCATCTTTTAGTTAGGGCCTGTGTGGAATTGAGGGTTGCCTAGGCAGAACTAACATCTGTGGCTGCTTATCTAATATGTGGGGACTGGCAAACCTCAAAAGTAATTTAGGAGGAACACTGCTGCCTGGTTGGGAAATGGCTTTCTTCAAGATGTTTTGTGTGGGGACAATATCCTCCTCCTCATCCAGGTCCTTCCCCCTCTTCAGAATCAGCTCCTGCTCCTCTTCTTTCAGAGCAGTGCCGGTGGCTGACAATGTTGCTTGAAGGAGGATTGCATCTTCTCCTCAGATTACCTGCCATCCTCTGTGTGTAGATGGTTCAGTATCATCATCTGGCACAATGCCCCCAGTAACTTGAAAAAGAATATTTCTTTAGTTGAAATACATCAAATATAGTTTAGTATCTAAACTTCAACTCAGTACTGCAAATAATAAAGTTAGTATAATGTAAGCATAAAGAAACATGTTAAATTAAGGGTTGATCCAAGGATGGAATTATTATTTATCTCAACAAAGTGAACTCACTAATTCGAGGCACAGTGATTTGATTTTTGGAGATCCCAGTAAGGCCAGCTGCTGAACCTGTGTTCTTACAAAAAGTGTCTCAAAATGATCTCTAGATTTGGCAGCGATAGATGTAAAAATTATGTTCAATTTATAAAAGTCATCATGACCACAAATGCTGACAGATTAGACATACATACAAGAAAGAAAAACAAACACCACCATTAAAAAGACTTTTAGCATTCGATATACTTACAAAATAGAGATAAATGAGATATTGAAAAGACTAATGATGTGGTGAAAAAGTTAAGATCGTATGTTTCCAGACTTACTGCTGTACAAAGAAAGACGTCCAGCTCCAGGGTAGATTAGATAAGTAGGTTTATTGAGTAAGATGTTATGAAGAGCCCCACCAGGAGCAGCCTTCCTGCTGCTCAGCACATCCTCCAACTGACTTCCTCACTCATCCAACATTCCACAGCATCATCACACACCAACATTCTACACGGCAGTCACACTGGCTGAGCAGCAGGTATAACACATCTCCCTTCTTTTCACAGAATAACATTAGACTCTTGCATGGTGTTTACCAAATAGCAATGAGAAGCAATACAGATGCACAAAGATAGCAGATGGAAAACGTTGCATGCATTATGCTCAACAGGACACCAAAGACACACTAAAAGTGCATGTGAAAAACAGGTGAAAACATTGCAAGAATTATGCATAACTAAATAAGCAACACAATAATTGCAACGGACCATGAATGTAACAAGCGCACATAATGATAACAACCCCTTCTCTCTTTCTACCCAGAGCACAACATACACACTCTACCACACCCCACTAATCCTCGAACAGACCCCAAAAATGCCACAAACATGCCAGCTGGCCAGACTGACATAAAAAAAACAGCAAGCAGGGTACCAACCACAGGGCGCAGTAGTGGACCACCTATAGCAAAAGAACAAAAAGAACAGAAAAGATGAACCACCTAAACTGGTGAACCACCTTGGCTTAAATAACGCCCCACACCCTAATCTGTAGTAGGGTGGAACAACACTTCACACACACATATATTTTGGCTTCAACTTTGCCCTTTACCCTAACCCGTATCAAGGGTGGAACAACACTTCACATAAGTCATTTGGCAACAACCATGCCCTTCACCCTAAACCACAGTAAGGGTGGAAAAACACTAAAATCTAAAAGTCATCGCAAACAAACTCTAACGGTGGGTGATATTACTGCACCGTCCCAAAACCACGTATGCGTGGTAAACCGAAATGACGTCTACTAATAATGTCATCGCAAACAAACTCCAACAGTGAGTGATATTACCACACCATCCCACACCCACGTAATAGTGGTAGACCTGAATGACTTCTCCTCTTACAGACATCACAATACAGCAACAAACACCAAAACAAAATGAGTGACTAACACCTCATTATGATCTCAATGACACATCACTGATAATGTTAATGTGCTTATTTTAAGAGGAGAACAAAACAAATAAAATGACAAACCCAGAGAAGCACATATAATCTGTATCACCCATGCCGCTGTCACGCTCATTTCATCCATACATCCTTACATCATACATAACATAGCACATAATGAAGTACCTCACATCATTCATAACAGCGAACTAAGCACCAACATAGAAAAACCTGTCAGAAGACTATAACAAACACATCGCATGGTGAAGTTATAAATGCATGTAAAAAATTTTAATATCGGAAAACATTAGGAAGCACACCAAAATGATCATATGCGGCACAAATACAAAAAACACAAAACATTGGTGAGCGACCTCTCACCCCAACCACAGCATGGTCCCTGTGCTTTAATTATTCCAAGGGAAAGTGAAGCTGAAGACTTGGTAAATATCTCTTCCTCACCAGAAAACAATAAATAAAAAAAATAGTTGTCACTGTAATTTGTGCGGTAAACAGTTTCTCACAAAGTTGTGCTCTCCTGCTGATTATTGGTACAGAGCTACTCCGATCCAATTCCTGGATTATTTATAGATCTCACGCTCAAAATAGACACCAATGCAGTTTCACTAGTGCACAAGAACAGATAGCAAAATTCTACCTTCACCACGAACGGATTGCTTAATCAATATATTGTTGACAACATTTCCTCTTATTAATTGTTCAATGTTGCTCCACAACACGGAGCAAACGCTGCAGCCGAAAATACACGCTCGGAGCAAATGCTGCAGACAGAAGACAAGATGGCAGCACACATACTCTAGGGGAGCATCAACCCACCCTTGTTGCCAAAATATGTTGTACAAAGAAATACGTCCAGTTCCAGAGTAGATTAGATAAGTAGGTTTATTGAGTAAGATGTTATGAAGAGCCCCACCAGGAGCAGCCCTCCTGTTGCTTAGCCCATCCTCCAACTGACTCCCTCACTCATCCAACATTCCACAGCATCATCACACACTAACATTCCACACCGCAGTCAAACTGGCTGAGCAGCAGGTATACTTACCTGATTGATTGGTGGCACAGGGCATAGTAGCTGTTGCCAGGATGTCCTCCCCAATGGATTGAAAGAGTCTTGCATCTTTTGCCATAAGGCTTCCTTATAGGTTCCACTGAGAGTGAATGGAGGGAGCCCATGTACTTGTTTGCACTATACAAATATATCTACAAGAGCTGTCTCCATATCAGTGACATTTAATTTCCTCTCAAGCTGGGTGGTCTGCACGCTTCTGGTAGATTGTGTTGGCTGAAGGATCAGCAAGATGAATTGGAAAAAAAGGAGATCCAATGGTGTGAGCAGTATTTATGTTGAGTTGATTTATTTCAGGTATATACAATTCTCATGTTCCATTCCATGTGGAGATCTCCATCTTGGATGCGGAGTTCTCCGCCCTGAGTGCAGATGTCCCCCAAAGTGTGAAGTATGTAAAATGTGGTGCTAAAGTTGGTAGTAGAAGTAACTTTATGATTGTAAAAAATATTTATTTTGACTTCACCCTCTAAACTGAGGGATGGAGACACGCAAGTCTACACTCTGTAGCAAATTTTCTTTTGGAAATGGTGAATTGCCAAAAGTAGAAAGTCTACTACAAAGTGAAAGAGTAAACATACACATGTAGATTTACTTACATGTAAGTTTACTTTTGTGACTAACCCCATTTGCCCATTTGTTTGTATCTTTTGAGCCGCCTGAGCAGCAACAGATACTCTAAGGAGATGGGTCCTTCAAGCCTTTGCTCAGGAGTATTCTACTTTGGGGGCGGCTGTTATTGGAAACTTGGAAGAGTGTTCCAGGAAGTGAGTGGCTATTTTCTGGACAGAGGCAAATAGGATTCCTTTAGAAGATATTTGTACAGCATTTTCGTGGGCTAATGCTTATGTATTGGTTACTCATTTCCTCAGTTCCATTCAGTTCCTTAATTGATTGTCATGGTTAAAATGTATTACTTTACTTTTTTTATGTCCAACCCCCTATTTACAAATGATAAACTTCAAAGTTTGCTTGATGGTTCAATGGCCAACACGGTTCAACAGCCATTCAATATTTGAAACCCTTCAGACACAGTCTGCATCATAGAGAAACCACATTCCATTTCAGACAGGCACTAATTGCATGTCCAGTCTGACGTACTCCTTTCAATTCAAGATGAATGTGGCACATCACAGCTCTCGGACTTTTGGTAAGTGTCCATATTGTCGCATGGTTCGTACTTTATCAATAAAACTGTGCATTTATTGGGCGACCTAAACATCAAGACTGTGCGAGACTGAGTCCACGCACACCATCATGATTTGTTGGCCTGAATCCTGGCTAGCTCACAGTGCACTATCTGTACCCCTAACTTAGCAAGGTAACTGGTGGTATGTACAACCTCAGAACATGACAACCCTGATGCCCAAGGAAATAGTTCAAACATATCTAGAGCCCTTTCCTTTGGTAACTCACGCATGTTCAAAGGGAAAAACAAGAAATGCTCGAATTGCCATTTCAAATATCTATGGAAGCAATAAGATTCTTGAGTAAAATACGTGTGCTGCCGTAATCAATAGAAGGAAACAAAACAGGGTAATCAGCATCACAAGAATGGTAAAGAAAATTAACAATACAACCATTATACTGTTACATCGAACATGTGCTTGCATATAAGAACAAAAGTCATTTCAGCTAATATTACCCATACAGGCACGCAAGAAGATGTGTGTCAAATATTAACCTTCAAGAAAGATGTCAACTTTATAACGTGGACATGTAAATTGGTGGTGTATTTTCACGGGCCTGAAGTGACCACATATCAATATACATGTAGAGCTAATGGTTTTATCTCCTTTGTCTTTGAAGTCACTAAGGACAAGCTATGCTGAGAAGGTGCTCACCTAGTTTTTTTTCAGTTTACACATCTTGGCCTCTTTTTATGCTAACAACCATACCATATAGTAAACCGAAAACTCTGCTCTCACACTCCTCTATCATTTATGTTAGTAAGATATCTGCTCAAGCAAAGCATCCACTATAAACACAAAAGGATAGCTTGTAAGACCTATAATTCAGTGATATTCATGCGATAACCCTAAAAGCAAGCGGCGGTCGGTGCAGGTAAACACGGTGAGGCGGGGCAGGGGGATGTCGACAGACAATGGAATAGGATTTATTGATTTATTTAATTTTACCTACTCTGTCGTCTGATGACTTCCCAACCCGCTGCCCCGCCTCACCACGCTTACCTGCACCGACCGCTGCAGCTAAATGCCTGCCATGAGAGATGTTCACAACCATGTCCTGAAGTAAAACGAGATTCATATAACATTACATGTGACTTCAGGCTGCCGTACTGATTCCTTTATCTGTATTGATTCTATAATATTCCATATGTGTTCATGCCTTTTTGCCACATACCATGGTCATGTGGGTACAGAGAAATTAGAGATTTAGCAAGAATTGGAGGGCTGCTGCTAAGGCAAGACCATGCAGTCTCCGCCAGTGTCTAAAGTCTTCAAATAAAGCCTTATTGTTAGTGGAGGCGGACCACTAAAACAACAAAATATAATTATAAGCTCTTGCAAAATATAATTTTGCTAGGGCATAAAAAATTCTTGCATTGGGGCCTGATAGGAGGTGCAATAAGAACTATTGATGGACAGAATGCAGAACAATGTCATACATTCACCCCAGTACAGAGATCTGGGCCTAAATCCATCGTTTTTTTGCTCACCATGCCATTCCAGATTGGACCCAGCCATATGCAAATCAGTCTTGACCCTGTGCCCAATGGGAACAGTCCAGCCCGAACTACCAGGCCAGGTCCTCCCTGGACCGGAAACAAGCATCCTAGGACCCGTTTTGGGGTTTCACCCCTCTTCAGTAAGGAGAGCTTGATTCCAGTGACATGGAGAGCACGGGACTCACGTCTGAGCATACCCGTCCCACTCGGGGTGACAAATGCAAAAAGAACTATTGATGGACAGAATGCAGAACAATATCATACATTCACCCCAGTACACTCTGTACTGGGGTGAATGTATGACATTGTTCTGCATTCTGTCCATCAACTGCTGTTTTTGCATTTGTCACCCCGAGTGGGACGGGTATGCTCAGACGTGAGTCCCGTGCTCTCCATGACACTGGAATCAAGCTATCCTGGCTGAAGAGGGGTGAAACTCCGAAACCGGTCCTAGGATGCTTGTTTCCGGTCCAGGGAGGACCTGGCTTGGCAATTTGGGCTGGACTGTTCCCATGAGGCACAGGGTCAAGACTGATTTGCATATGGCCAGGTCTAAACTGGGGTGGCATGGTGAGCAAAAAAACGATGAATTTAGGCCCAGATCTCTTTACTGGGGTGAATGTATGACATTGTTCTGCATTCTGTCCATCAACTTGTTTTTGCGCCTGATGGGAGGTGTCATGTTCTCCCATTTCTCCCAATGTGCTGCTGATAGAATAACTCGAAAAATTATATATATTGTTTTTTGCTTTCATTCCGAATGAAGTGGTTCCCCAGAAACACAGACTGACAGATGGAGGTAAATATATCACTCTTGCACCTGCAGGCTTCTTTGCATATTAGCTCTGTTCAGCTTTCCTGTCAGATGGCACTTCAATGATCTGGTAGACAGATGTGGAACAAAATTACCATTGTGATATTATGCTGTGTTCATAGCTCAAAATCGCGTGATCGCAATACAGCTTCCCCTAAAACATAAAGGGAAGCATTAGATAACCTCGTGTTTTAATGTGATTTTAATAGCTATAATTTGTCACCCGGTAGAGATTTGGTATTCATTTCAATTTGAAACATCATGTTTGCTAGTGCAATGAAGGGGTTTTGTAGGGTAGACATGGGTATTTTACAAAAAAATGCCAAATGGTTAAGGAGGCTTAGAGCTAAGGTTAGTCCATGTGCAACATTACCCCAGAAAAAAATGAGAAAACAATGTCAAGGACCGAATATTAAAAACTGCGATTCACTATAGGAAATAATGGATATTTAATTTCAAAAGCGAACTTACAGCAGACGTGCCTCCAGCACCTGGTTTTCCATAAACTACAAGTTATCGAGATTTGAGTGGGGTTTGTGGTAGAGGGAGGCGATAGTGCAGATCAAACGCACATGAGAAGGAGATGATCCTAAGGCACAATAGGCTTTGGGTTTGATTGACACTATTCACAACCAATGCAGGCGGGTGACGTAACCCACTGACCTCGTGCTTCCGGCGAATCAGTATAAAGGCGATAAAACGAATTGCTGCAGGAGGGCAACGGTCGCTACAGTTTCTCACACAAAATGGTTTTGTGAATTGTGATGGTCTCTGGTGACACAGACAGGCTTCGGGGAGCTAGATACAGGTAAGAAGACACTACTGTTGGGAAGCATGAAGAGATTGCCATTAGCAGGATTAGAGTTACAGTAGACTGGCTATGAAACCAAGTGCCAGATGAGATTTACAAATATTTTGTGTGCTTCAGTTTAGGCAAGCAGAAAAAAAAAATTGCATTCACAAATGCCACATGCTGATTCAGGCAATCAGTATATTCAAATGCAGGCAATGAGGGTCAGTGTAGCTTTATGAACGTCAATTGCATTTGCGATGATAGGAAATAAGACAGTATGATAGATTTCTGCCGTCGTAGGTTTAGGGTTAGGTGGTGTTCCCATGGGTATTCATTAAAACTCTGGTAACAGCCGCACAGATGTTGGTGTTTACTAAAGAATATAAAGAAACAGACCTGAAGGCTCTTTCCTTTAGAAGGACGTACGCACGAGGCATTAACTCTTAAACTCACTCCTTTTTGCACTGCTAACCAACGTGGTCTTATTTCTGCGCGCTCAGAACTATTTGTACGGCATAATGTTGCATTTGTTGCACTGTTGCAATTGGATATGTTGGAAAGACCAAGTAGAAACTGTTGCAATAACATAATCTTGATAGCACGCCACAAGCAACTAAAATGACACTGACAGCCTCATGCATCAAGCCAAAATCCAGTCGGTAAAATACCGATTCCTTATTAGCTCCCGGTAGCGAGTCCCAAATACCCAATCCCAATGCATCAACCCAAAACGTGAGCAAATAACGAATCGCTAAATAAATATCCGCTAACATACCGAATCGGTAATACCAAAAATGCTAAGTTACCGAATCGCTAAATACCGAATTAGCAGTTACCGAAATCACTATTAGTTCCCGGAAAGTGCCAATAGCAAATAACGAATCGCACCCCAATGCAACAAAACTCGCTAATGACGAAAATGCCTAAAATCGCTATTTTGCAAGAGCTAAATAAGGGGAATCAAAACCTGGAGGTAAAGTTACAAAAAAAAAAAAAAGACAATGCAAAATTTTTTCCTACATGTGCAAATGATTGAGGCAATCACTAATCCCTTAAAGGTGGCCCAGGAGACCCTGTTGGCTCCCACAAAATGGCTGCCCTCTATGTGCTTGCAAGGAGGATGCGGATCAATGCAGCAGGACAGCGCAGGAGAAGGGTCCAGGAGCGAGTTTTCAGACTGCGCATAACCTTGCTCGGGCAGAATGAGGACGAGGTGTACCAGAAGTATCGCCTCAATCGCGCTATGATCATGCGCCTGATTGCAGACCTGGAACCATTGCTGCAGCACCAGACACACCGGACAAATGCAATCCCTGCGCACGTTCAGGTCCTATGCAGCCTGCACCTACTGGCCTCAGGGAGTTTCCAGGGTGTAATTGCGGTGGCCGGAGGTGTTTCGCAAAGCGCACTGTCACGCTTCTTCAAGAAATTCCTAGATGCCATGCTGACAATGCTCCACACACACATCAGCTTCCCCACAACCCCACAGCAGTTGGACCGCACCAAACAGGCTTTCTACCAGGTGGCACAATTCCCACATGTGATTGGATGCATCGACTGCACGCATATCCCCATATGCCCTCCATCTGCAAATGAGTACATATTCCGGAACCGCAAGTCATACCACTCGATCAACGTGCAGGTTGTGTGCGATGCCAAGAACATCATAACGGACCTAGCGGCACAATTCCCGGGGAGCACACACGACTCCTACATCTTCCGCAACAGTGGAATGCACAGGCGACTAATCAACGGAGAATTTGGAGAGGGACTCCTGCTAGGTACGTAGAAATACGCTTCCCCACACCAACACCACACATGTATGTACATCACCAATGCTAAGTCTATGCTTCTATCTTCTAGGTGACAGTGCCTACGCCCTGCAGGAATACTTACTCACCCCATACTTAAATCCAGCAACCCCGCAGGAACATCGCTACAACGCTGCACACATCAGCACGAGGAATGTGATAGAGAGGACTTTTGGGATTCTCAAGAGCCGCTTCCGTATCCTCCACAAGACTGGCGGCGCCATGTTATACCAACCAGAAACATGCTGTCGGATAATTGCTGTATGTGCAATGCTGCACAACATTGCCACCAGAAGGGGGATACCAATAGAGGTGGACAGGGATGACGACCACCGGGCTGACCAACCACCCGCCCAACAACGACAGGCACACATCCCAAACACAGCAGAGGGCCATAGGAGGCGGACATACATTATGCAACATAATTTTTGAAACATGGGGAAATGAGACATTACAAGTTGGTTTGGGGTGCAACTGTTTAATGCACAGTAGCACTGAGGATTGTGCAACAAAACTAGCATTGTAAATCATGCTCCAATTGCATCATTGTAAATAAAAGGTGCCTTAAAGTCACGCCTGTGCATACACAGTGATTGGATGGCCATGGTTGCCCCACCATGGTCCTGCATGCATGTCCAACTGTCTAGTGGCGCTTCCCACGTACCCCAAGCCTCCGCTCAGGTGTATCCAATGCCTCACCACGGCCTGACCCCGCGGAGGCACGCGAACTGCGGCGCCTGGTGCTGGCCTCTGCCAGTGACACGCTGCTGACACTGGAGGCAGCCTCACTTGTGTCATCCCCTCCCAATGCAGCAGCACTGCATGTGCTGCTCTGAAGGTGTTCCACAGCAGTGGTGATGTGTCCTAGTGACTTTGCGACATCCCCGCAGAAGTGCCCAAGGTCCACCTGCAGGGCGACTGAGCGGCGTGCCAACACAGCGGTGCTGTTGCTGTGCCGTGTGATGGCCTTGGTAGCGGCGGAGGTACGCAACATTTGCTGCCGGTGACTCTTCTTATGACACTCAAGGCCCTCCCTCGTGGCACGGGTGAGCTCATGTACCTCCTCCCTGAGCTGAGCATTGCCCTCTGCAACCGCTGTGGTCATGTCCCTGACCGCCTTGCTCATGTCCGTGACTGCTGCAGTCATGGCGCGCATCTCCCTAGCAAGGCGCACAATATTGCAGCTAATGTTAGCCACATGTCGCCCCTGCATGCGCTGTGTACGCAGCATCCTCTCCTCAATTGCAGAGGTTGTTGGGACATCCTGTTCGGCTGAGGAGACGGAACTGCGACGAGCCCTGTGCCGCCGTGCGCGTCTAGCACCTCCAGGTGGTGCATCAGGTGGTGTGTATGTGCTCTGCCTGGGTGCCAATTGCGAGGTGGGTGTTTCCATCTCCTGCAAGGGCGCAACTTGGGACCTGCGCCTCTACGCTATTGAGGCTGTAGTAGCTGCAGCCTGTTTGGCTGGTGCCGTTGCTTGTGGCGCTGGTGGAGGTGCCGTAGCTAGTGGCGCTGGTGGAGGTGGTGCTGTTGGGGTGGCAGGTGTTGGCGATGCATGCGCGTCCTGCGCTGTCTCCTGGTCTGACTCGACGGGTGTTTCCGATATGACCAGCTGGCTGCTGTCGTCCGAATCCCCAGGTGATGCATCTGTGTGTGAAACAGTGCATGTTTAGTGGGATAATTACAACTACAAGTGTTGTACACATTAATCTCCCTCTGTGGTCCACTACATGAACAGTCTCCATCCATGTTCAACTGATGTGGTGTATGGTCATTGGATTTACGCCTGTACATGCACACTGGGCTGACTAGACTACAACTCCCAAGATGCACTGGTGTCATGTGTTAAGCTGTCTGTGCCAGAGCTGCAGACACACTGAGATCGGGCTGGGGGCATGGAAATGGATTTACGCAATGCTGGGTGTGGGCACAGGCATGCATCTTACCTTGGGCACTTGTGGCTGCGCCGGACGTGTCCATCTGGGTCACCCCCACGACGGCTTCCCGCTCTATCGTCCCTTCCACAAGGTCCTCCAGGGCTGTGTTGGCTGGTGCTGTGGATGCTCCGCCTCCAGTCCTGCTCGCCTCCCGGAGCCTCTCCGCAATCCTCTGTTTGGCACGCTTCCGCAGGTCGTACCACCTTTTTTTGAGGTCGTCGATGCTGCGGGTCGTGACGCCAACTGCATTCACCCTCTCACGGATGCGCAGCCATATGCGCCGCTTCTCCTGCTCAGGCACCTTAAGGGACAGCTTGCCAAAGAGGCGGTCGTGTTTGCTGGAGACTCCCTCGATTAGGTACTCGAGCTCCCTGTCTGAAAATTTACGCTTTCGTTTGCGTGCAGACTCTGCGCTGGATGGCACTTCCTGCGCCATGATGTGTGTGGCTTTGGATTTGCAGAGTCGGTGTGGCCTCACTCTGCACAGGCAGTCCTCCTTCCCAGCTCCTGTCTGCTCCTCTGTCGAGGCAATGTGGGTGGGGCAGCAGTATTTCCTGGTTGGTGATGTCATCTGCACGTTCCCGGAGCGACGCGGCAAATTGCGATTTCGCTAATACCGATTCGGTAATAGCTAACTCGGTATTACCGAACTCGCTATTAGCTAATTCGGTATTACCGAACTCGCTATTTGCTAGGGGGAGTTTGCGTGCCCCGCTATGTAGGAATCGGTAAATTTAGCGATTTTTAAGGAATCGCTAAATTTTACCGAATCTGTTGATGCATGCCATTTACCGATTCCTTAATGGCGATTCCTTATTTTTCGCTATTAAGGAATCGGTATTCGTTTGGTTGATGCATATGCCCCTGAGTTCTTTTGGGAGGTACGTCAGAATGTAGTGCAAAAGGCAGAACAGATGGAAAAACGTGCTACATACTACATTCATTTGTGCATTGAGCCAGAAGCCCTTTCAGTAATCACTACCAACAACTTTATTTAAGACTCCTTTACCACAAAAAGCTGCTGAGAACAGTTGTGTACCTCCGTTATTGGAGAGTACAAATTGTGTTCTTTAGCTAACATCAGTCTGGAGTGCAGAATTTCTCAATGTTAAGTGCCTGAGTAAACCATACATTATGAGTGCATATTCATATTTATTGAGATATGTTACCAACACACTGATTTCAGCTGCCCAGGACCTTCTTTCTTGCTAACATGAGCACTAATCTGGAAGTTAGTCAGATAATGGTCCATCCAATGGTTTCTTCTGTAAACGGAAGACAGAATCAAGTCCAGGGTTTGGCTGGGGCTGTGTGTATGACCAAACCACCACTTGTAAGAAGGTGTACATTTAAAAGTTCTCTATATATTCCAATGCTTGAATTTCTAAAGGGTTGTCTGTACACAGATTGATGCCATCTGCATTAATGACTGTCGTGACACAGAGTAATTTGTCACAATACAACTATTACAGTGTGACGACTCAGGGCCTGATTACCATGTCAGGCAAACCGCGGTCTCGGGACCGAACGACCTCCGGTCGGCGGTCCCGACACCGCCATTACAGTGCGACCTCACATGGTGCAGTCACATACTCCCACTTCTCTACGGGAGCTTGTGCTGCGGCCGTAAACCAGCCGTAGCACAAGCCCCCATGGAGAAATGTGAGATTCTGTTAATCCCTGGGGTGACACCATAGGTGCCACCTTGGCCCTTAACCGGAGGCCGTGGAGGAATGGGGACATAGCTACCGACCCCCAAAGTCGCTTTCTGCATTTCATGGAGAGCCTGACATGGAAAGCCTGCCAGAAACAGACATCGTAATCCCAACGGCAGAAACTCCGTCCTCAGGGATAACGTTGGGGCTTCCGACTGGCTGATATGCTCCTTGAGCCTGTCGGAATCCAGCCAGAATGACCGGCCAGTTTCAATTCCGACCGTCTACATTGTTATTAGGCGGTCGGTATTGAAACCGGAGATGTTGGTCGGAAAGATCATAATCAGCCCTTGGCCTGCAAAATCAGGAGAATATTTTGGAGATATCTCTCAGGAGAAAATCTGACCAGAGCTTGTCAAAAGTAGTATTTATGTTGCAGGAGAAATGCTACTTATAAATCAATCTTATACCTGACAATCTGCCATTCATTCCCTGTATTGGAGAGCTTTGCTTCCAAGTAGAATTGTAAAACCAACCAGGAAATCATTGGAAGAGAATGGAAACCAAAATCAGCTCTGGTAAAACAACCCAACACAGTAGGATGCTGCAAGTAGAAGAGGCCAGCAACGTATGGTTTGCTCAAGGCAGCCCCGTCCCCTCTGAAAGCATCCATCTAGCATGCAGCCCATTGAGAAAATTCCACAGTAGTGGAATTGCCAGCCTGACCCAAGCACGTGCAAGATGAGGTTAAAATGTTCCATGCGCATTTGTTTATAAGAAGTACATTTGTCCCAATGTGGTTGTTCCAATAAATTAAATAGTTTTTATTGATGTTTAACCGGCGAGCAATCATTCATCCATCCACAGGATCCATGATCCTTTGTTATTGGCTACAGGAGGAATTTCCACCTGAATTTAATTTATGTACTTTCGATCTCTGTTTTGGATATTTTATGGTAAAACGAGATAGCGTTCCTATTAGTGTTGCAGTCTGTCTGAGTTCGATATATGCTGGAACCAAGTAATATTATTAAGCAAGGCATAAATAGTCTTCTTGAGATGCTGTCTAGAATAAACCACCAAGTATATCCCAAGTAAGTCCCTCCACTTGCATCGCTTTCTGGACCAATATGTCCCTTCACTGATCATGTTCACTCTACAGAAGGGCACAGGCATTCTTGCCTTTGGCACAGATGTTGGCACAAAAGTAGTGTATTTGCACTGCACCCATGTATTCAAAGGCCTGGCACATGATCTCCTGCAACAAACTGAACACAACAAGTAATGCAGTGTCCGAAGTATTGGTGAGAGTACCCCCAGGATGCCGAAGATGGCCCTAGAAAAGACACATTCACACACTAAGTTCAGCCCCAAAGAAAGGTAAAAGGCATAAAACTAGATTAAGAGGATTAGAGCTAAAATATCAGGATAACATAAACCAGATAGTAAAATACTTTCAGACCACTCTATGAGCTAAATGGCAATCAGTCAGACCTCTCAACACTTAATCAGACAGAGCATCCATAAATATTATTTTGTCAATAACTACCAAACAGATTATGCCCACTTTGGCATTGTAAAACACAAGGTTATACCTGAACTAATCACACATACTTACTCATATCAAACCTCAACAAAAAAAGTACCTGATATCCTTGACATAAAAATTAGATCTGGATAAAATTTGAAATATGCCGATGTAATTTGCATAATTTCAGAAATTTCACACTGTGCTGTTAAGCAAAAGCTCCAAAACTGTACCGTGTCAAATAATTACCTCAATTCATGGTAATATTTTACAGACAGCATGCAGGAATAAGGTGAACAGACAAAATGTGAGTGGCTGTTGCTTACACCACTTCTGTTTTTGTACTATTGTTTTTTACTGTGAAATGCATCCTCACATCAATAATTCACAAAGACTCGCTTCACACTAAAATATAGTGCTAAGTGACAGATTTTTATTTTGCATAATTTTCTAATAATTTTGTGTATGTACAGAGAAGAAATCACCCAAAATGTGTACACCCCAAATAAATATTCAATAGAGACAATTTTTTACCCTGATTTTACAGAACATTACAATATTGTTCAGACAGTGCTTATAACCCAGTGGAATCCCTCCACTATAAAACATCTTGTCTAAACTTTGAAATATTTTATATTTGATTTTACATGCCGTCTTTTTAGTGACTCTTCCACCTATTCTACTGCTGCCCCCACCAACCTTATATCTTACTTTCCAACTTTGGCACCATCCATTTCGAGAGGCCTGCCCAGCAGGCTCGAAGGATGGGATCAGTTGAATGGCCACCGGTGCTCTGCAGTGAGTACCAGTTAGCGAGGAGGTGAGCAGTGGCGACCGATGACCCGTAAAATGGAACAAAATTGTTGGTGGTTGTAGCCAGAAGAGGCCCTCAAAAATGAAGTCAGGAGGGAACTAAAGTCTAAGTGAGGCGGCAAAGCATCACATACAATGATAGGCGCACAGTGCAAAAACCAATTGGAGCAATTAGCCTGCTATTGGATGAGAGGCGCGAGTGAAAAACACATGAAGGAATGCAGACATGGAAGGGGGGCCTCACAATCCTAGTTTACTATATATGGTTTTGATTGAGGAGTTTGGAGTGTTGGAGAGACCCATTTGTGATGCTGTGAATACTGTTCGTCACATAGAAACACCATTCATTTGAGGAGTCCCCTGTGAAAGCCCCCTACTATACACTGATTGAAAAGATTGGACTGTATTGTTTGGTATGCAGAATCCTCTATAGCCTGGCAAATGTTTACTTGATTCCTCCACCAGTGGCTGCATAAATAGGAAAGGCATCACGTAATTACTCACTGGTCACTTGTGAATCTACAGGAGATCACTGGTAGTAGCCAGAGACATTGCCACTACCCAGTAGTGGAATTGAAATACTGCCATAGAACTAATGCTTGGAGATAGAGTGAGTTCAGCATGCATGATAGCAACTGGTCAGACTTAGCCTTTTAGCAAACTAGTGTTTGCATGATTAGACTGTACCAAATTTTAGATGTTCAGAATGATGCAACCAGACACGTCTCTAAATGGGAAATGTTCTTGAAGTGATCTAGGGCATGAATGAGGATTTGGAAGCTAGATCCCAACTGAATAATGTACAAATCATTGCTGTCTCAGAATCATCCTATATTGGTAAAATGGTGAAGTATGTTGAGGAGTTTCTTGTTAAAGTGCATGAAAGAACACTGGTTTTCAGCAATGTTCTTTTTTGAAAGAGTGCACTGCCTGTTGGCACCATGCCCTGCATGTGGTAACCTCTCATACCTATACCAGCATACCTACTGAACTAATGTGGTCAAGATGTACTGCTCTGTGTAGCCAGAGAAAAATGGAATATCACATATATGGGAATGATTGTGCTTTTTTCCAGGCTTCACATTGTTGGTCCAGGTGGCCAGGAGGGCTTGCGCAACAGTGAAGAGGAAGCTACAATAATTAAATTTGGACTATGCCATGATGTATCCATTAAGACCTAAAATGATGTGGAAGGGTGTTGGACTTGGCCCTTTTTTGCAGGGTCATCCCTGAACGTTTTCCCTTCCTCCTGTATTTGTTCTGACCTGTTGTTGGCTGTTTTATGACTCTGGGCACTTTACCAATGCTGATCAGTACTAAAGTGCATATGCTCTCCCTATTGTAAATTGATGTATGGATTAGTGATTCCATGAGTGGCTAGTTTGGTTTACCTGTCAGACCCTAGTACAGTGCACCAGCAGTGCCCAGGGCTTGTAAACCAAAAGCTGCTGGTGGCTTGCAGCACTGGTTGTGCCACCCACAGAAGCAGCCTGTAAAAGTGTGTCTCAGGTCTGCCATTGCAGAGCCTGTGTGCAGTCTGGTACTGCCATGCTGACTGGGCAAGTGCACCCACTTGCCAGTCCCTAAACCTTCCCTTTTCTTCATATCTGACACGACTCTGGTAGGCCCAAGGGCAGGGTGCATTGTAAGTATAAGGTAGGACATGCCCTGGTGTTTGTGGCATGTCCTAATAGTGAATTACAGCCATTTTCGTTTTTCACTATTGCAAGGCTACCTGTTCCCCATAGGCCACAATGGGCAGTTTGATTATTATTACATTTTATAATCCTAACTGACTCAAGGAACATGGTAGAAATTCGAGTTTAGTATGCCTGAACTCAGAATGATAAAATATATCTTTTAGTGAAGTTGGTTTTAACATTCTGTGTTTGAAAATACCACTTTTAGAAAGTAGGTATTTTCTTGTCTAACCATCCAAACCTGCCTCTGCTAGGCAGTGTATTCCTTGTCTGGAGTTTGAATGACAGGGGCTGGGGGATTCCAGGAGACAGGGCAAATCAGCACAGGGCTGAATAGAGAGATCTGCATCTAGATGGGTGGGGGGAGTTGCACCTGGGACCTGAATAGGGCTATGCCTTCCCTCCACAATGCTGGCTCCACCTCCTGTGGTGCGTCTGATGTCTCTGCCCTGCACTCTGCAAGGAAAGAAGGAGTCTTGTCAACAAAGTGCTCCAGGACTGACCAGAACTGGTTTGGACTAGGCAAAGGCATCTCTGCCTTCAGAGAACAAAGAGAAATTGTGTATAAATATTGAGACCCAAACCCAAGAACTTTAGATCACTTTGGGAAACAAGAAGAAACCTTTGCTGAGGAGTGGAACCAGAGAGACTGAGGAGAGACTATCCGTAAGCTTGAGGGATTGGCCTGCAGTGGTTGCCTGACTGCCAAAGATAGGAGAAAAGGAACTTTGTGTACTTTATTCAACTTGTGGAGGATCTCCAAGGGCTTTGGAAAAGAGCTTGCCTCCTGCTGAAGTGTCAGGGACAACAGACTTCACCCACCAGCTCCCCAAGAGTTCTTTGGAAGTGCCTGCTGTTTTGCAAGGCTTTCTGAGGGACTGTGTGTCGCAAGGAGCTGGAAGCGCGACTCACGAGCAAGAAGCGTGTCACCGCACTGCCGCTGCCGCTTCACAACACGAAGCTCCTCGCATTGCCAGAGAAGAGGATCGATATCGCAACAGACGCCGACGCATCACCGGGAAGCGTGTCGCAGAAGAATCGTTGAGTCATCGCAGGTCCACCGAAGCGTCTCGGAACGCCAGGAGAGAGGATCGACGTTGCAACAGACGCCGCTGCATCACTGGGAAGCGTGTCGCAAGGCCTGTCATGGCTCGCATCGTTGTGGAAGCAACTAGCATCGCCAGGGGAGAGGATAGACGTCGAAGCAGATGCCGTCGCATCGCTGGGTAGCCCAATCCACTCAATTAGGAGAAAAATGGGAACAGAATCTTTGCAAACTTGAAACTGAAGAATGGGTGGATTCTAAGTTGATCTCATGTGCGTTGGCCATCACGTCCTGCTTAAAACCTATCCAGTTGAAATTCTTTCATCCGATTTATTATTATCTGGCCAACTATGGGATATGGGTAGAGCGCCCTTCTCTAACTGTAACTGTTTGAGATGTGCTCATAGAAGGGGTACAATTGGGCATTCCCGAGCATTGTTACATTTTGGCAACAAGTTCCTAAAGAGCAAGTGGCAATGGTGGGTCAGCCAGTGGAGCTAAATCCCAAAGTAGCCATTTTGGGGTCCATGGATTGCTCAGAAGCTAAACCAAGCTAAATACCTCTTGTGAGAGTAGGATTTGTAGTGGGAAAGCAGAAATAAAGGAGTGCAGACCCTCTCACACTGAGGGAATGGCGTAGGAGTACTGAATTCAAGATTCTCTGCTGAACAGTGCTTGACCTTAGTGGGTGAGCGCAGGAAACGGAGTGAACCAAATGGAAAAAAAATATGTGCAATGCCTTATTTTTAACAGCCTTCCTGACTACATGTGCTGTACCTGTTTTGTGTGCTGTAAACAATATAAATGGGTTATTAAAAAACATATCTGGGGCTGTATTACACAAAGTGCCCCGAGGGCACAGCAGGCACTTGCACCCACCTTGCGCACCCCTGGGGCACTTTGTTATGCAGACGCTTGTCCTATGGACCCCCAGACATACCCTTGCAGGTGGGTGCAGCCACTCCCTGCACCCGCCTGTAAGGGGATCTCTATTCCCCTTTAAAAGTGCAGGCAGGTTGCCGTCTGCACAGTGAGACACGGAGCAGCTGCTTCAAAGCCGCTCTGTTTTTCACCTGAATGCGCTGCCCCCAGGGCAGCACAAGTTCACGGCTGCTCTGGGGGCAGCGCATTCTAAGTAATAGAGTGCACTTTCCTTGTTTGCCCTCCACACATCTTTTTTAAGGTGCTCCCGGTGCAAATAGGGAAAGTGCGCTCTATATATAATAGGGCACTTGGTGTCTAGTGCGTGGCTCTCTGATCAAACCAGGAGCAGCTTCCGAGCTAAGTAGGAGGAGCGTCACCCCACTGCTCTTTGAGCAGGAAAAATAAAATGATAATAACTTTATAATCATTTCATTTTTCGCAGGTTCGGGGCTGGGTTAGATCGGGATTGGTCATGAGGCAAAGGGAGAGGAGTGGTTTGCACACTCCAAGTGCACATGACTGCTTGGCTGGATTTCTTGGCCCGTCCAAACAGTCATGCTCACTTTGAATATTCCCCACCAGGCCTTAGGCTGGTGGGGAACATGCCCATGCCCCCAATCCCAATATGAGCACCGATCCACAGCACTCAGACCAATCACAATGCTGCATTGCAGCGTTGTGATTGGCTTAGGGAAGCTAATCATAATGCTGCATTGCAGCATTGTGATTGTCTATAGGGATCCTGGGTGCTTCCTTGTTCCGAGACTGCCAGAGAAGTGGAGGAGAGCTGCGGTCGGCGGAGGAGGTAAGTGTTTTTGTTTTAAATTATTTTGTCACCCCTTCCCTTATCTCTGCACCCCGTTTCCCCCGCTCCTCCACCCTCATTCCCTGACAGCCGCTACTGGTTTTAACCCTTTGAAAACCTACACCTTTGGTATCACCACACTCAGGAGACCAGGTGGAACACCAAGTGGAACACCGATGTGGGTGAAGCATTGACTAGGATATGCTCCTGCCTGAGGGAACTGGGGGGAATTACATCATTTTGAAAAGCAAATGCTAACTATCTGGCAATGTCATTGTGATCTTCCAGCCAGCCTACTAGGGTGAGAGATGGCTGGAATGCAGTGAAAAAAACCTCAGAATGTTTTATTACGGCATGTTTCCTGATAGCCCTCGGGTGCTACAAGAGATCAAAAGGCAGGTATCCTAAACCAGCATTTTACATTTAGTTGCTTTCCAAATTTATCGAATGCAATGCACCCACTTTATTGTCTGTGTGATAAACCCATAAAAAATCCATACATGTCTGATACCCTCACACTCAAATGACACAGAAGAACACAGATGGATGGCAAATCTAGGCAGGAATAAGTTCCTGCCAAGGCAAGAAAGGTGTGGCATTTTCCAATAGTTCCTTTGGGTCATACATGATTAGAAAATATATGTTTTTTATACATTTTGCACGGTCCTGAGTTTGATATCATTCATCAAATGAACCATTCACTATCAATAGTGATTCTGCCACAATATAGTGGTCTGTGATAATGTTACATCATTCTATACTTGTTGGTGCGATCTATAGTCCCAGTTTATTCGATATTGCCAAACTCCAGACACTTAGGGCAACATTTGGTTAGCATTCAGGATTTTTGCTTGTCCATTTGAAAAATGCAACAAATATTGACCATATTAAGGTAATGGGAAGGTGATTGCATCCAATGAGTGAGAGAATCAGAAAATGGAGAAATGTTCTTACACTTCTGTCTCAACATCAACCAGTATAGTGTTCCTGTAGGAGACACACCAAAGTTATTTCTCTTATAATTCACACTCAAGTGAAGTGAAGATAATGATACATACAGAGATGGATTTTAGGCACATTTAGATGATGCATTAAACACAGGTCCAATATTTAATTCTTCAGGGAGTACCTTGTGCCATACTGTCACATTAATTAACAAATGTGGGCCTAATATAAATGACCTGTGATTTTTTAACAACTTATGGCAATCTAAATGAAAGTAGTAGATCCCACACTATTTGTTGGGGAGGAGATGCCCGCACCATATTTTCGGGGAGATGACTTCAATATAGTTCTTGAATTGTCATTATAGAGATCAAAAGGAGATGCATGCTCTTTGGCATCAGCTGATTGCACACTCTCTAGAATCATTGCCCAACATGATTTTATTGATGGTTGGTGATACAGACACCCTACAATTAGGGAAGTAATGCTAAACCTTTCAGGCCATGTCACACAGTCACTATTGGCTGCCGGCATGAGACGCATATACATGAATGATAAGGGCAGACATACTAACCCGAAAAGCTACCCGATCACTCTCCCATAACCTAAAAGTGCAGATACCTGACAGGGGCAGGCAATGGCATGAGTGGTGCTTTTAATAAGAGGCCTTACTAAAAAAGAAGTGTAACGAGCTATCACAGAATATTTGTGATTTAATGTTTGGCATGGTGTCCAGGCATGGGAGGCTTTTAAGGCTTGAATATAAGAGACATGCATCTCTAAACATTTTGAACGTTTGAGTGCATTGAGAGATAGAATTAACAAACTAGGTGATGAATACAGGCCCCAGCTAGGCCCGCAGGACACAAGGGTTCGCGCTCCTGTAATGGAATCTACAAGGAAGTTGGCTCGGAAACTGCAAAGTACAAAGACAAAGTTTATTAACCCTTAAGGGTGGTCCTACAATCCATACAACACCCTTCGGTATTGCATAGAGTAGCACGCAGAACTTGCGAACACAGTCCCCTTTTATACACAACAGAGGGGCTCATAAGTGGGTGGATACAACATGAGACGAAGAACATTACCTTTTATGGACATTTTCGATACAGAATCAATATGTGGGCGGAGTTAGCACATCTCTAAGCCCGCAAAAACATGGTCAAGCGAGGATTAACTGATAACAGATGTGGTCAAGCCTGGGCATGCGCCAGACGGACAAAGGAGCTATTTATAGACTGTTACTAGGAAGATTACAAGAGCAACTAACACGAAGATAGGACTCTTCTCGTGCTGAGCACGTGGAGACATGACAATACAAAATGGAGTCCAGACTTTAGTCAACATAACGGAAGAAACTCTGTCCTAAAGGGGAATTCATGTCTTTAGTGAATGCTTAATCACATCGTTGTTTCAATTTTCAACAGACGACCCTTTCAGCATTTACTGAAGACATCCGGTTTATTAGAATAATCATCGTATATGTCAATTTTCATCATTTCTTCTATTTCTTTAGTTAAATGTTTCTGGTAAGTGACATTGGCAATAGCTTTCTTATCAGGAATACAGAGTGACATACATAGGGAACAGAGTAAAGGACCACATTGGATACAAATGCAACAGGAAAACAGAATTGCTACGATAATACAGAGACCAGTTAAAACCTTCCACCCCCATGTGGTGATCAATGCCCAAAACCATCCAGAAAAGGTCCAAGTGCCATTTTCTGTATGGATTTCAGCTGCAATTTTATGCAACTTGTTGATAGCATTATAGACTGATGGCGTGTGGTCAGGAATAAACACACAACAGCTACTTCCGATAACTTTACATGCTCCACCTCGGTCAGCTAACATAACATCTAACACCATACGATTCTGCAATGCAACAATTCTAGTAATTTGTAATTCTTCCGTAAGATTCCCAAGAGCAGCAGCGGTTTGATTTGTCACAGCCTCTACAACTCTTGTTAACCTTCGAACTTTCCTACTATTTAGGGCAGCTCCAACAATGAAGAACAATCCTAAATTAAAATCAATATACTGCTGCAGGCTAGTATCGGTTTGGTCAACATCATCAATAGATAGAGTACGTTTATACCTATTTACAGTCACATTATTCAACAACTTTAAATCTTTATGATAAGATGCAGGTGCCAAGAATACAGGAGGTAATAGGAATGCTACGTAACATACTCCAGACCAACCGGCTGGCAAACGATAATAACCTTTATTTCCACATACGAAGTATGTATTATGGGATGCTAAGAAGGTACTGTTATTCAACCCGTCGATGTTCAAGATAGTGATACAATCACTAACACCAACAGGAATATAACCCACACTCTGGACACACAGGTCCGCTTGAGCTTGTGCCACTTGAATCACGAATCGGTCTTTCCCCACAGTGTCCCTAGTGTTCGTGAAAATATAGGGAATCGATTCATTGTCTGGTCGATACTCTTCCCATTCCCAAATTGTCCCATTCGCTTGTGGATAACCATCTTTATCCTGATGACATTCCCTATTAAGTCTGAAGAGTAACCGTCCCACTGTAGGTTTCCGAGTAGCAAAAAGCAAAGTGTACCATGCTCTACAAGAGCCATTATGAGAAAAAGGAAGAGGTATGAACGGAGTTCCTCCTTTCTTCTGGTGAGCTGGCATCATGCCACATATCCAACAGTTCGTAGCATTAGTGGCAACATGGGTATGATGCAACATCTGGATGAAAGTGTTATTCAAATAAGACTGGCGATGCTTCAACTCTTGATACGGAAGGGTATAAAAGTAGTGCTCCTCAGGCACTGGAGTAGTCAAAACAAGCAACTCTCGAGCAGGAGTCACATCCTCAACAAACCATGTGGTTATCCCAACAATAGCTACTGTAAGAATAAAACCTGTTGCACAAAGGATTTTCTTTTTCTCCATTTTAGAATGAAAAAACCAATATCTTCCTGAAACTAAAAGGTTGTCAGAACTCTTCCCCTTAGGCAGCGGTTGATTTCTTCACCAGCGGGCCAAGACGGGTGTCGCTACACTAATGCAGGGCTGATCCCCCCCCCTTGCCACATTGGCTCTCCGTTTCACTAACCTAAGGGCCGTTCTGACAACTTGTCCTGATACTGGAGAATTCACTTCCTTGGTCTGAGATGATATCTTCTTCCTCCAGGAATCACGTGGTCCGGAAAGAGCTCCTCAGTGTCGTTCGGTTCCACAGCACGGCCTTTCTCTGCAGTCAGAATTTCTCGATGGTCGGTCAATACAGCAGGCTCCACCAATCCAGGCGGCACTTTACGACAGTGTAGGGAATGGATCCAGTTCTTTCGGTTGGAAACCCGCACAGCCGTCCTCGTTGCAAGTAAGACTTGCTCAGGACCAACCCATCTTGGCTCCAAGCTGTTCGTCCTTTCAAAAATCTTCAGCATAACATAGTCTCCAGGTCGGAGACTATGACCTTCGCCTGTGGACCGATCAGGGAGCGCCTCTCGGACCTGTTGATGAATAGAAACCAAGTTATCCGTTAACTGTGCCAGATAATCATTCATCATTACACAAGGTACATCATACACAGCCTTAGGCCTTGGTGGACCCCAAATATTCATTGGGCGTCCAAAAACGATCTCATAAGGCGTGAGACCGGTTCGAGAATGTGGTATCGATCTAATTGACAATAATGCCAGCGGTAAAGCATCTGGCCAAGTCAAAGAAGTTGAAGCTTGGATCTTAGCGATCTTGAGCTTCAGCGTACCATTATACTTCTCAACCAGTCCTGCAGACTGAGGGTGAAACACTGCATGAAACTTCTGGGTAATGCCTAGACCCTTCAGGACATACTTTATAACATCCGCTATAAAGTGAGGTCCGTTATCACTCCACAGCAGTCTACAAACGCCATATCGAGGGAAGAACTCCTTCAATAGCATCTTGGCTGTAGTCATTGCAGTATTATCTTTCGTAGGGTATGCCTCAACCCATTTACTGAAGGCACAAACCACTACTAGAACATACTTCAAATTGTTACAGCGTTCAAGCTGGATGTAATCCATCTGCAAAACCTCAAAGGGTGCAGTAGGTGTCACAAATCCTCCTGCTGGAGTTCGAGTACCCTTTCCTGGGTTATACCTCAGACAAATCATACAGGTCTGCACTACCCTCTTTGCCGTGCTAGCAATCTCTGGATGCTCCCGGACTTGAGTAAGCAATTTTACAATTGCGGAAGCTCCAACATGTGCTAGCCCATGTGCCATCTGAACCATAGGTTGTACAAAAGCTGTGGGTAACTTCCATCTATCCATCTGCTTATTTCTCCAACAACCCTCATCATCCAATTCTCCATCATTGGACCATTGCTCCCGTTCCTTGTCAGAAGCGGTCCTCTGTATTTCCAGCACTTCTCTCTTTGCATCGTGCCATCTTTCTACCTGCGACTTCACTACGTACATGGCAGTAGCACCAGGCTGCATTGCAGTCTCCCGTGCCACCCGGTCTGCCAAAGCATTCCCTTCTCCAACTTTATCAACCACTTTCTTATGGGCATTACATTTAATTATAGCAATCTTCTTCGGATATGTCAATGCGGTCAAAAGGTTGTGAACTAACTCTCCATGCATTATCTGTACTCCATGCGACGTTAGAAACCCTCTCTCCTTCCAGAGTAGGCCGAAATCATGCGCTACTCCGAAGGCATAGCGACTATCTGTATAAACATTCACACACAATCCTGTACTGAGCTCACATGCTCGTGTTAATGCTATAAGTTCCGCTCCTTGAGCTGATTTCTGTGGTATGCGTGCTGTCTCCACTATTGTTTGCAGTGTGGTAATTGCATACGCTGCTGAAGTCGTACCATCTGGTAGCTTCAGGCATGATCCGTCCACCCACAATTCTCCATCAACATCTGGAAAGGGCGTATCTTGGAGATCAATACGACCCTTTGTCTGTTCCTCAGTCACAAGAATACAATCATGTGCTTTTCGTGCTTCAGACTGAGTTTCCGGAAACGGCAACAATGTAGCCGGATTTAACGTTACACACCTCTTTAACGTAATATGAGGAGCCAAAAGCGTCAACTCATATCCCGTTAAACGGGCACTGGTCAAATGCTGCGTTTTTGTCTGATTAAGCAGGGCATCAACAGCATGGGGGACTAATACCAACAGTTTGTGAGATAAAACAATTCCCTCGCTTTGGCGTATTGACACAGCTGTCGCCGCAACCGAGCGAAAACAACCAAGCAATGCTCGGGCAACAGGATCAAGTACAGCCGAAAAATATGCACAAGGGCGCTGCTTGCCGCCGTGCATCTGCACTAAAACTGATAATGCACATCCATCTTTCTCATGCACATACAGCGAAAAGGGTTTTGTATAATCAGGGGTCCCTAACACTGGTGCTGAACAAAGGGCCTGTCGCAATTGCTGGAAGGCAATGTCACACTCATTTGACCAGGGAAGCGGAATAGGTGTGTCTTTTGTCAAAAGGGCTAATAATGGCTTGGCTATGTGTGAAAACCCTAATATCCATTGCCTACAAAAAGAAACAAGACCCAAAAATGCATGCACGTCCTTCTGTGTGGAAGGCACTGGCGTGTCCAAAATTGCTTGAATACGATCTGGTGTGAGTGCACGCCCCTCCTTAGACAAAAGGTGACCCAAATAAGTCAGCTTTGGTCTACAGAATTGCAATTTCTTCCTCGATACTTTGTGATTATGAAATGCCAAAAAGGAAAGCAGGGATAACGTACTCTTCTCACACAGCTCAGGAGTGTCAGCCGCCAACAAGATGTCATCGACATATTGTATAAGGGCGACACCCTCAGGCAGAACAAAAGAATCCAATTGCCTTTTCAATGCTTGACTGTAAATGCTAGGGCTTTCTGTGTAGCCCTGAGGAACTCTACAAAATCGATAAGACCTATTATTCAGAGTGAAACCAAAAAGGTATCGGCTATCAGGATGAATAGGGATCGAAAAAAAGGCATTTTTCAAATCAATATCCGAAAACGTGGTCGCCGTTGGCGGGACCAAAGTGAGCAACGTCGTGATATCAGAAACCACTGGATACTGAGGTATCACGATCTTGTTCACCTCCCTCAAATCAATGATAAACCGATAAACTTTGGCATCCGTATCTTTCTTCAAGATGGGTAAAATCGGACTGTTACAGACGTTGTAGGGAACTTCCTCCACTACTCCCACCTTAATCAAATCCTGGGAAATACGATACTGAGGGAGGCGTGGTAACACCGCCCCCTCCTGGACACTAATATGGACAGGCGGAATCACCATCTGTCCCACATCGGTATCCGAAATGGCCCACAAAGTACGAGGGAGAGAAGCTAACACAGTATCCTCTGCAACCACACACATCCGTTCTGTCAGAGGGTGATTTTCGTTTAATATCACACGTACTCCAGCGGGGGAGCAGCGGATCGTAGCTCTGAAGTGCTTGAGCATATCAAGACCCATAATGTTGTCAGGCGTGTTCGGGGCAAGCAAAAACGGACAGGGTGCAGAAAAGGGATCAACCTGGAATGCAAGGGGTCGAGAAAGAGGGCTTCGAGAGAGTGTACCATCAAACCCTACCGATGTAACCATTAAGCCAGATGGGGGAGCCCTCGGAACCAATTGTTTAGACAGCGCGCTACGAGTCGCTCCTGTATCTACTAGGAACCGATCAGTAGAACCCAAAACCTTCGCTGAGACATAAGGACCCTTCTGATCAACCGGCACTTCAACTGATTCTAACCCCCATCCAACGCATTCCTAAGCATGCTGCGAATCATGGTACCCAGAGCGGTCCGTCCCTGACACTTGATACTGGTGCTGTCGATCAAAGACATTAGGTCTATCTCGCTGCTGCACGGTAGGTTCAAAGCGAGCACGATCATTAGAATTCCCTCTGAGATTCGGGAAACCCCCTCTACCTCTCGGTGGACCTTGATTATGCCCCTGGCGAGATGCATACAACGCCGGACAATCTCTGGCCCAATGACCCGACTGTTCACAATACGCACATTGATTCCTGTTTAAATCTGATCGACCCGAAGGGGGACCATAGAATCCTCCCCTACCTCTACTGACACCCCGACGAGGCGGACCATACACTTGCGCTAACATCACCTTCGTTTTTAAATCTTTCGATTTCTTCTCCTCCTGCCCCTTCGCTTCTTGTTCCTGACGCTCATAATACTGAGCTATAGTCAGGAGGGATGTCGGAGACGCGGTGGACCAAGAACTTTCACTCGCTTTTAAACGAGCTGCTATTTCCGGTAATAAATTCGCCACATATTTATCAGCAAAAAGGTGTCGGCCCGTATCATCCGTAAGTGACTGACCACTAAAATCATGAAATGTCTCCTCAAAGCGCGTAAAGAAATCTGCAACTGATTCATCAACTTTCTGTTTACACGAGGCTAACATGTTCCAGTCAATCTTTTTAGGGGGAATAATTGTTTTCAACTTGGTCAAAATAGCAGCGGGGAGATCTAAGATAATCTGAGGCGGTTTCTGCACGGGCTTCCTCTCCCTATCCTCATCCTCAATCTCAGACCACCTAGCCTTAAAAGCGGCTTGATCATCCACCTTCCGTACAGATCGCCACATATCCGGTGGTAAGATAAGCCCAAAGAACAGATCTATATCTGCAAAGGTCATAGTACAAGAATTCAAGGCTCCTTCGACTTCTTCGTAAAAGGCCGCTGGATTCTTGCGGGGGTCAGGCAATGCATTCTTTAATGCCATAACATCAGCCCTATGCCAGGGAGTATAAACCCAATTGTACACAAAATATCCCTTAGCATCGGCAGAAGTAATATCCGCACCAGTTCCCGCTCCTTTAGGAGGAACATACAAAGGTGCCGCCTCTCGCATGGGTTTAGCATGCACTAGTTCGCCCTTATCTGACTGGGAGGAAGACGGCTGCTGGTCGTCCGCCTGCAAGGTCAAGCTCTCCTCCTCCTTGTTCCGGCGCGCTTTGTCCCGCAGTTGAAGCATCTCATCCCATAGCGCAAACAGACGTCGGACCGCATCAGGCACCTGAGAGGGAGAGAAAGTACCATTACGCAGTGCTTTAGAATCCGACACTATCTCCTGTGGCTCAAAAACATCAGAATATTTTCGAAAGGCAGCAACCACTTCATCAGAGAAAACGGCAGCAAAATACAATTTCTCCCTATCCTGCCATCCTTCCAGAACCGGTAATAACTCTGCAGAAGACATCTTATTTGAAACTGCACGATAAGAAAGTTTCCGAAGCTCACCCGAGCGTTCAAGAGATAACATGGATCGCGTGTCTATCTTATCTTTACCCGATCCAGAATCCTGAACTGTCGGAGCAGACGCACCCACATAAGGTGGCGGGGAACGATCTAATAGGAAAAAATCATCATCAAGATTAGTAAGGACAGGATAAAGAGGCTGCCGAACAGCATATTGACCCGACACTTGCAGCCTACGCTCTTTCTCTTGTCTCTCCGTCTGTTCTCTTTCCTCCCGACGCTTCGCTTCCTGCGCTCGCACATGATCATTCTTCCGCTGCTCTTTATCAAACAGCGCTTTCTCACGTTTTTCTCGCTCACGCACTTCCTTCACCCATAATCGCACCCACTCAAACATATCTTGACGAGCACGCCGTTTACACATACACTGTTCCACATACTCAATCTTACGCATATCAAATGATCCATACAAAGGCCAGCGCAACTTAGGATCCTTTTTGGTGTATTTCCTCCATACTGTGCTGTACATTATGGA
Organism: Triturus cristatus; assembly: GCF_964204655.1. Classification (NCBI taxonomy): domain Eukaryota; kingdom Metazoa; phylum Chordata; class Amphibia; order Caudata; family Salamandridae; genus Triturus; species Triturus cristatus. The sequence continues at coordinate 707,036,291 of NC_140587.1, read as the reverse complement.
AGAAAGACCAAGCTTCACATACATATCCCTATTAGGAGTCCCCTCTGGGGGGGCTGGAGCAGGTTCCTCGAGGTTTAACCGGTTTCCAAAGCAGCAGCACCACTTACGGAGTGCGCTAAAAGCAGGCATGTCCAAAAATAATGCAAAATATGCAGTTTTATCAAAAAAATGGCACTTAAACTTTGCGCCGTTCAAATTTACACAGCTCCGGAGAAATATCTCCACATTACCTGCCTATATATGTTGCAACGCATATATTCCCACAGTAATCAATACAAGATATGACCGGTCATCACAAATCAAACTCAAATAGCCAACCCAGGCTTCAAAAACTCGGAGCAAGTACCGTACAACGGTTCTTACCAATCAAGAGTGTCCAGATTCCAACTGCCAAGCTCCAAAATTCGCCCAAACGGCTGTCACGGCAGAACCGACAGAAGAGGTCTCAGTCGAGGACCGGCGCCACCCAGATGGTCAGTTCGGAAGGGAAGGAAGAAAACCTCGGGATGCCAGGACTAAAATGCCTCTGGCAGTGATCACATCCCCGGCCAAATTCCTCACCTTCGTCACGACCAGTCCTTCGAGCATCCGAGTCGCCGATGAGCCCCACGTGACGGGCGCCAATTGATGAATACAGGCCCCAGCTAGGCCCGCAGGACACAAGGGTTCGCTCTCCTGTAATGGAATCTACAAGGAAGTTGGCACGGAAACTGCAAAGTACAAAGACAAAGTTTATTAACCCTTAAGGGTGGTCCTACAATCCATACAACACCCTTCGGTATTGCATAGAGTAGCACGCAGAACTTGCGAACACAGTCCCCTTTTATACACAACAGAGGGGCTCATAAGTGGGTGGATACAACATGAGACGAAGAACATTACCTTTTATGGACATTTTCGATACAGAATCAATATGTGGGCGGAGTTAGCACATCTCTAAGCCCGCGAAAACATGGTCAAGCGAGGATTAACTGATAACAGATGTGGTCAAGCCTGGGCATGCGCCAGACGGACAAAGGAGCTATTTATAGACTGTTACTAGGAAGATTACAAGAGCAACTAACACGAAGATAGGACTCTTCTCGTGCTGAGCACGTGGAGACATGACAATACAAAATGGAGTCCAGACTTTAGTCAACATAACGGAAGAAACTCGGTCCTAAAGGGGAATTCATGTCTTTAGTGAATGCTTAATCACATCGTTGTTTCAATTTTCAACATAGGGAGATCTCTAAGAAAGAGGACCTTGTAAAACAATGGTATTCTCTCCCCCATCAATAGCAGGTTGAACTATGCTAATGAAAATAGGTATTGCTCTGAATAAACCCGTTTCTCAACTTAAGCACATTTTTCACATACTAAGAACCTTAATGATATGGCTAGCATGAGCCAGTATGCAACCCAAACTTAGATCAGACATTTTGACTTCTCCCTTATAAGCAGAGGGGATTATCAGTAGCATATTTCAAGTTGTATTATGTGGTAATAAAGTAGTCTAGATGACTATATGTTGATTTTAGGTTGAAGCTTTATTCAACCTGCCACAGCGTGACTTCCCAGTTCCAGCCACAACTCTCAACTGACATTTCTAGAATGCCACAACTCAAACAAGCCTAAATGAACCCAATAATACAGAATTCTAACAAATGTCATGAATACAACATATCCTTCCCCATTTACATAAAAACTAACCCAATAAAGAAGAAATAAAATACAATGCAATAGCGACCAAACAAAAATAAATAAAGGGAAGGGAAGGAATACAAGCACAAGAGGTTGCACAAACAATTTATGGCATTCATTTTAAACTAAAGATCATGGAAAACAAGCACAAGAGGTTGCAAAAACAAGTTATGGAATTCATTCTTGAACATAATCCTCCGGATATGTGGGTGGATTCGGTTCTCTCCTTGCATGACCCTCTCTCCTCTCTCCATCTTCCACATACCTACTTCTTACTTCTCCACAACCCCCTCCTCCAGAACCAGATGCCCAATTAGTATCAACTTCCCTTACATAATGGGAACTACATCTCAAACCAATACTCAGCTCCTCATCCCCCATTAGCATAAGTCCACTGCATCCACTTCCTTCTGCATTGGCAGTTTCACACTCCCCTACTTTCTGATACAGAGCTACTCTATGTTTGTTCCATTTATCCTCATTCACCAACATCACATGTCATTCGTTCACCTCCTTGACCTTAAAAGGAGCTCTGAACTTCGATAGACCTCTCTTTATGCGCTCATCCTTCACATTTACCTAATATCCTGATTCAATGTTACCTGACTTTAAACCTGCTGGCGTAGATAAATGCGCTCATCACTATTCTCCAACCAACTTGGTACCAATTTGGTCCTAGGTTTCTGACCTCACATGACCTTAAATGTTGAAAGTAGCAGCACCCTATTTACTGTAGTGCAATGTGCCTAAATTAATTCATTAACAGCACTGTGCACTTTAGAACAATTCTCCACTGCTATTTGAATTGTAATTTTCACCAAATGGCTCGTCCCTTCAGCAGTACCATTGGCTTGTGGATTATATAGAGCAGTGCAATGATGCTTAATGACATTCCCACTTAAAAATGTATCCCTGACCACTGACATAAGTTGAATGCCAGTATCAATGATTAAAGTATTGGGAGAACCCTCCGTCCTGAAAATCTCTTGCAAAACAGAAGTGCTCCTTGTGGAGATTTCACACATAATTTGACTTCCACCCATTTCGAAGAAACATAATGGCAAATCTTAAATCCATGTCAAATCCTGCTAATGGACCAATAAAATCCATTCAGACACTATGACATGCTTATCTTGCTCATCACAGACTTCAAGCCAACTTTGAGTCTCTTCTCACTCTCCTTACACTCCAAACATCTCTCTACCCATTGTGTCATTTGAATCTCAATCTCTGGCCACCAAAAATGTTCTTTGACCCTACTCTCTGTCATAGTTTGGCCTAAATTCCCCTTGTGTGCTAGTTGAATGATTCTTCTCCTCAAATTCTCTGGTGGAATATATCTGTTGACCCTCATCAAAATACTCTTCCCATTCAAAGATAACTCATCCAAACTTTTAACATAAATAGGTTCTTACCTATGAAACAACAGCACTCTCCCTGCATTCACTCTCTACCACCATATGGCACACCTTCTTCAGTACTTCATCCATTTCCAGCTCATGCACCAATTTCTCTTTTGAAAATATCCGAACACTACTCTCAACCACACCATCTAACCATGCCACCTCAGCTTCCTTATCTTTGGCTATCACTGCTTCCTTGTCCGCTACATGCCAATCTAAAGCAACTGAGAAAGACTATCCCTTGAGCAATGCGCCAGCCAAGAATTTATCCACGAGTGTACTGAAATTCTTGCAGCAAAGCCGCCAGCCTGGCCAATCTCGCAGAGCCCTTGCCATGCCCCCCCCCTGGTGTCATAACATTAAGTAGTGGTTTATGGTCAATCAGTAATTTGAAAAACGCACACCCCACAAGCAAGTCCTAAAATATTCAGCACTCCAAGCTGCTGCTAACACCTCACCCTCAATGATGGAATCATTTTGCTCTGTATCCATCAATGAAGGTGAAGCAAATGCTACTGTTTTCTCCACAGTTTTGTGTTACTGAGACAAAACAGCATCCATCCCTGTGGTGCTGGCATCAACTGTCAAAATGGGACTCAATTTCACATCAAAAGGAACCAAAATTATTGCTGAACATATTTCTTTTTTGAAAGTATCAAAACACATTTGGTGCTCCTCACCCCATCTGAATGCACATCCTTTCCTCAGTAACGTATTCAATTCCCCTGCCTTAACAGCAAAGTTCTCTATGAACTTGGCGTAGTATTCGATCAAATCCATAAATTACCTTCATTTGTCTTAATTATTCTTTAACTCTGGGTTTTGTTTCACCCCTTCACCTGTGATTGTGTGACCCAAATAATCAATCTCTTTGTAGAGAAAAACACATTTTCCTTTGCGCAGCATGAAACCTGCCTTTAACAACCTATCCAAAATTTGTTTCATAACTTCATTGTGTTGTTCCACCGTTGCTCCAAAGGCAAGAATGTCATCTTGAAAATATATAACATTTGGTAGGCCTCTTAAACAGCTGAGACATCATTCACTGAAAGACGATAGCTTCCGACGAAAATCCAAATGGCATTCTAGTAAAATGAAAAGTACACTCAATTGTAATAAACGCAATGGACCGCACTCCGCTAGCTCCTCCTCCGGGTCGCCCCAAGGGAAGCTGGTACATGAAGTTCTTGAGTGGTTCACCCCAGTGGGTGCAAGTAAGTACTTGTTGAACTGATGATCTCTGATGGAGTTCTTGAGTGGTTCACCCCAGTGGGTGCAAGTAAGTACTTGTTGAACTGATGATCTTTAGACCCGATACATGTCCCAGGTTTTAAAATATCGCCCGAGACATGGCTCGGGTTTCGGGATAACTTCCCTCCTCAGTAGAGAAAATAGTTAGGGGTGGAAGAGAGGGCCGCCAAGCAACCGTCAAGGGCCTCAGTGCCCGCACAGGCACGCAGGTGCGTCGTCCAGGAGCTCGTCAGCTCAAAGCTCAAGGGAGCCATTTTATGAACAAACGCAATGGACCGCACTCCGCTAGCTCCTCCTCCGGGTCACCCCAAGGGAAGCTGGTACATGAAGTTCTTGAGTGGTTCACCCCAATGGGTGCAAGTAAGTACTTGTTGAACTGATGATCTCTGATGGAGTTCTTGAGTGGTTCACCCCAGTGGGTGCAAGTAAGTACTTGTTGAACTGATGATCTCTAGTCCCGAAACATGTCCCAGGTTTTAAAATATCGCCCGAGACATGGCTCGGGTTTCGGGATAACTTCCCTCCTCAGTAGAGAAAATAGTTAGGGGTGGAAGAGAGGGCAGCCAAGCAACCGTCAAGGGCCTCAGTGCCCGCACAGGCACGCAGGTGCGTCGTCCAGGAGCTCGTCAGCTCAAAGCTCGAGGGAGCCATTTTATAAACAAACGCAATGGACCGCACTCCGCTGGCTCCTCCTCCGGGTCGCCCCAAGGGAAGCTGGTACATGAAGTTCTTGAGTGGTTCACCCCAGTGGGTGCAAGTAAGTACTTGTTGAACTGATGATCTCTGATGGAGTTCTTGAGTGGTTCACCCCAGTGGGTGCAAGTAAGTACTTGTTGAACTGATGATTGCTAGACCCGATACATGTCCCAGGTTTTAAAATATCGCCCGAGACATGGCTCGGGTTTCGGGATAACTTCCCTCCTCAGTAGAGAAAATAGTTAGGGGTGGAACACAGGGCCGCCAAGCAACCATCAAGGGCCTCAGTGCCCGCACAGGCACGCAGGTGCGTCGTCCAGGAGCTCGTCAGCTCAAAGCTCGAGGGAGCCATTTTATAAACAAACGCAATGGACCGCACTCCGCTAGCTCCTCCTCCGGGTCGCCCCAAGTGAAGCTGGTACATGAAGTTCTTGAGTGGTTCACCCCAGTGGGTGCAAGTAAGTACTTGTTGAACTGATGATCTCTGATGGAGTTCTTGAGTGGTTCACCCCAGTGGGTGCAAGTAAGTACTTGTTGAACTGATGATCTCTAGACCCGATACATGTCCCAGGTTTTAAAATATCGCCCGAGACATGGCTCAAGTTTCGGGATAACTTCCCTCCTCAGTAGAGAAAATAGTTAGGGGTGGAAGAGAGGGCTGCCAAGCAACCGTCAAGGGCCTCAGTGCCCTCAAAGGCACGCAGGTGCGTCATCCAGGAGCTCGTCAGCTCAAAGCTCGAGGGAGCCATTTTATAAAACAAACGCAATGGACCGCACTCCGCTAGCTCCTCCTCCGGGTCGCCCCAAGGGAAGCTGGTACATGAAGTTCTTGAGTGGTTCACCCCAATGGGTGCAAGTAAGTACTTGTTGAACTGATGATCTCTGATGGAGTTCTTGAGTGGTTCACCCCAGTGGGTGCAAGTAAGTACTTGTTGAACTGATGATCTCTAGTCCCGAAACATGTCCCAGGTTTTAAAATATCGCCCGAGACATGGCTCGGGTTTCGGGATAACTTCCCTCCTCAGTAGAGAAAATAGTTAGGGGTGGAAGAGAGGGCAGCCAAGCAACCGTCAAGGGCCTCAGTGCCCGCACAGGCACGCAGGTGCGTCGTCCAGGAGCTCGTCAGCTCAAAGCTCGAGGGAGCCATTTTATAAACAAACGCAATGGACCGCACTCCGCTGGCTCCTCCTCCGGGTCGCCCCAAGGGAAGCTGGTACATGAAGTTCTTGAGTGGTTCACCCCAGTGGGTGCAAGTAAGTACTTGTTGAACTGATGATCTCTGATGGAGTTCTTGAGTGGTTCACCCCAGTGGGTGCAAGTAAGTACTTGTTGAACTGATGATTGCTAGACCCGATACATGTCCCAGGTTTTAAAATATCGCCCGAGACATGGCTCGGGTTTCGGGATAACTTCCCTCCTCAGTAGAGAAAATAGTTAGGGGTGGAACACAGGGCCGCCAAGCAACCATCAAGGGCCTCAGTGCCCGCACAGGCACGCAGGTGCGTCGTCCAGGAGCTCGTCAGCTCAAAGCTCGAGGGAGCCATTTTATAAACAAACGCAATGGACCGCACTCCGCTAGCTCCTCCTCCGGGTCGCCCCAAGTGAAGCTGGTACATGAAGTTCTTGAGTGGTTCACCCCAGTGGGTGCAAGTAAGTACTTGTTGAACTGATGATCTCTGATGGAGTTCTTGAGTGGTTCACCCCAGTGGGTGCAAGTAAGTACTTGTTGAACTGATGATCTCTAGACCCGATACATGTCCCAGGTTTTAAAATATCGCCCGAGACATGGCTCGGGTTTCGGGATAACTTCCCTCCTCAGTAGAGAAAATAGTTAGGGGTGGAAGAGAGGGCCGCCAAGCAACCGTCAAGGGCCTCAGTGCCCGCACAGGCACGCAGGTGCGTCGTCCAGAAGCTCGTCAGCTCAAAGCTCAAGGGAGCCATTTTATAAACAAACGCAATGGACCGCACTCCGCTAGCTCCTCCTCCGGGTCGCCCCAAGGGAAGCTGGTACATGAAGTTCTTGAGTGGTTCACCCCAGTGGGTGCAAGTAAGTACTTGTTGAACTGATGATCTCTGATGGAGTTCTTGAGTGGTTCACCCCAGTGGGTGCAAGTAAGTACTAGTTGAACTGATGATCTCTAGACCCGATACATGTCCCAGGTTTTAAAATATCGCCCGAGACATGGCTCGGGTTTCGGGATAACTTCCCTCCTCAGTAGAGAAAATAGTTAGGGGTGGAAGAGAGGGCCGCCAAGCAACCGTCAAGGGCCTCAGTGCCCGCACAGGCACGCAGGTGCGTCATCCAGGAGCTCGTCAGCTCAAAGCTCGAAGGAGCCATTTTATAAAACAAACGCAATGGACCGCACTCCGCTAGCTCCTCCTCCGGGTTGCCCCAAGGGAAGCTGGTACATGAAGTTCTTGAGTGGTTCACCCCAATGGGTGCAAGTAAGTACTTGTTGAACTGATGATCTCTGATGGAGTTCTTGAGTGGTTCACCCCAGTGGGTGCAAGTAAGTACTTGTTGAACTGATGATCTCTAGACCCGATACATGTCCCAGGTTTTAAAATATCGCCCGAGACATGGCTCGGGTTTCGGGATAATTTCCCTCCTCAGTAGAGAAAATAGTTAGGGGTGGAAGAGAGGGCCGCCTAGCAACCGTCAAGGGCCTCAGTGCCCGCACAGGCACGCAGGTGCGTCGTCCAGGAGCTCGTCAGCTCAAAGCTCGAGGGAGCCATTTTATAACCAAACGCAATGGACCGCACTCCGATAGCTCCTCCTCCGGGTCGCCCCAAGGGAAGCTGGTACATGAAGTTCTTCAGTGGTTCACCCAGTGGGTGCAAGTAAGTACTTGTTGAACTGATGATCTCTGATGGAGTTCTTGAGTGGTTCACCCCAGTGGGTGCAAGTAAGTACTTGTTGAACTGATGATCTCTAGACCCGATACATGTCCCAGGTTTTAAAATATCGCCCGAGACATGGCTCGGGTTTCGGGATAACTTCCCTCCTCAGTAGAGAAAATAGTTAGGGGTGGAACACAGGGCCACCAAGCAACCGTCAAGGGCCTCAGTGCCCGCACAGGCACGCAGGTGCGTCGTCCAGGAGCTCGTCAGCTCAAAGCTCGAGGGAGCCATTTTATAAACAAACGCACTGGACCGCACTCCGCTAGCTCCTCCTCCGGGTCGCCCCAAGTGAAGCTGGTACATGAAGTTCTTGAGTGGTTCACCCCAGTGGGTGCAAGTAAGTACTTGTTGAACTGATGATCTCTGATGGAGTTCTTGAGTGGTTCACCCCAGTGGGTGTAAGTAAGTACTTGTTGAACTGATGATCTCTAGACCCGATACATGTCCCAGGTTTTAAAATATCACCCGAGACATGGCTCGGGTTTCGGGATAACTTCCCTCCTCAGTATAAAAAATAGTTAGGGGTGGAAGAGAGGGCCGCCAAGCAACCGTCAAGGGCCTCAGTGCCCGCACAGGCACGCAGGTGCGTCGTCCTGGAGCTCATCAGCTCAAAGCTCGAGGGAGCCATTTTATAAACAAACTTCATGTACCAGCTTCCTTGGGGCAACCCGGAGGAGGAGCTAGCGGTGTGCGGTCCATTGCGTTTGTTTATAAAATGGCTCCTTCGAGCTTTGAGCTGACGAGCTCCTGGACGACGCACCTGCGTGCCTGTGCGGGCACTGAGGCCCTTGACGGTTGCTTGGCGGCTCTCTCTTCTACCCCTGACTATTTTCTCTACTGAGGAGGGAAGTTATCCCGAAACCCGAGCCATGTCTCGGGCGATATTTTAAAACCCGGGACATGTATCGGGTCTAGAGATCATCAGTTCAACAAGTACTTACTTGCACCCACTGGGGTGAACCACTCAAGAACTCCATCAGAGATCATCAGTTCAACAAGTACTTACTTGCACCCACTGGGGTGAACCACTCAAGAACTTCATGTACCAGCTTCCCTTGGGACGACCCGGAGGAGGAGCTAGCGGAGTGCGGTCCATTGCGTTTGTTTATAAAATGGCTCCTTCGAGCTTTGAGCTGACGAGCTCCTGGACGACGCACCTGCGTGCCTGTGCGGGCACTGAGGCCCTTGACGGTTGCTTGGCAGCTCTCTCTTCTACCACTGACTATTTTCTCTACTGAGGAGGGAAGTTATCCCGAAACCCGAGCCATGTCTCGGGCGATATTTTAAAACCCGGGACATGTATCGGGTCTAGAGATCATCAGTTCAACAAGTACTTACTTGCACCCAGTGGGGTGAACCACTCAAGAACTCCATCAGAGAGCATCAGTTCAACAAGTACTTACTTGCACCCACTGGGGTGAACCACTCAAGAACTTCATGTGCCAGCTTCCCTTGGGGCGACCCGGAGGAGGAGCTAGCGGAGTGCGGTCCATTGCGTTTGTTTATAAAATGGCTCCTTTGAGCTGACGAGCTCCTGGACGACGCACCTGCGCGCCTGTGCAGGCACTGAGGCCCTTGACGGTTGCTTGGCGGCTCTCTCTTCTACCCCTGACTATTTTCTCTACTGAGGAGGGAAGTTATCCCGAAACCCGAGCCATGTCTCGGGCGATATTTTAAAACCCGGGAAATGTATCGGGTCTAGAGATCATCAGTTCAACAAGTACTTACTTGCACCCACTGGGGTGAACCACTCAAGAACTCCATCAGAGAGCATCAGTTCAACAAGTACTTACTTGCACCCACTGGGGTGAACCACTCAAGAACTTTATGTACCAGCTTCCCTTGGGGAGACCCGGAGGAGGAGCTAGCGGAGTGCGGTCCATTGCGTTTGTTTATAAAATGGCTCCTTCGAGCTTTGAGCTGACGAGCTCCTGGACGACGCACCTGCGTGCCTGTGCGGGCACTGAGGCCCTTGACGGTTGCTTGGCGGCTCTCTCTTCTACCCCTGACTATTTTCTCTACTGAGGAGGGAAGTTATCCCGAAACCCGAGCCATGTCTCGGGCGATATTTTAAAACCCGGGACATGAATCGGGTCTAGAGATCATCAGTTCAACAAGTACTTACTTGCACCCACTGGGGTGAACCACTCAAGAACTCCATCAGAGAGCATCAGTTCAACAAGTACTTACTTGCACCCACTGGGGTGAACCACTCAAGAACTTCATGTACCAGCTTCCCTTGGGGCGACCCGGAGGAGGAGCTAGCGGAGTTCGGTCCATTGCGTTTGTTTATAAAATGGCTCCTTCGAGCGTTGAGCTGACGAGCTCCTGGACGACGCACCTGCGTGCCTGTGCGGGCACTGAGGCCCTTGACGGTTGCTTGGCGGCTCTCTCTTCTACCCCTGACTATTTTCTTTACTGAGGAGGGAAGTTATCCCGAAACCCGAGCCATGTCTCGGGCGATATTTTAAAACCAGGGACATGTATCGGGTCTAGAGATCATCAGTTCAACAAGTACTTACTTGCACCCACTGGGGTGAACCACTCAAGAACTCCATCAGAGAGCATCAGTTCAACAAGTACTTACTTGCACCCACTGGGGTGAACCACTCAAGAACTTCATGTACCAGCTTCCCTTGGGGCGACCCGGAGGAGGAGCTAGCGGAGTGCGGTCCATTGCGTTTGTTTATAAAATGGCTCCTTCGAGCTTTGAGCTGACGAGCTCCTGGACGACGCACCTGCGTGCCTGTGCGGGCACTGAGGCCCTTGACGGTTGCTTGGCGGCTCTCTCTTCTACCCCTGACTATTTTCTCTACTGAGGAGGGAAGTTATCCCGAAACCCGAGCCATGTCTCGGGCGATATTTTAAAACCCGGGACATGTATCGGGTCTAGAGATCATCAGTTCAACAAGTACTTACTTGCACCCACTGGGGTGAACCACTCAAGAACTCCATCAGAGAGCATCAGGTCAACAAGTACTTACTTGCACCCATTGGGGTGAACCACTCAAGAACTTCATGTACCAGCTTCCCTTGGGGCGACCCGGAGGAGGAGCTAGCGGAGTGTGGTCCATTGCGTTTGTTTATAAAATGGCTCCTTCGAGCTTTGAGCTGACGAGCTCCTGGACGACGCACCTAAGTGCCTGTGCGGGCACTGAGGCCCTTGACGGTTGCTTGGCGGCTCTCTCTTCTACCCCTGACTATTTTCTCTACTGAGGAGGGAAGTTATCCCGAAACCCGAGCCATGTTTCGGGCGATATTTTAAAACCCGGGACATGTATCGGGTCTAGAGATCATCAGTTCAACAAGTACTTACTTGCACCCACTGGGGTGAACCACTCAAGAACTCCATCAGAGAGCATCAGGTCAACAAGTACTTACTTGCACCCACTGGGGTGAACCACTCAAGAACTTCATGTACCAGCTTCCCTTGGGGCGACCCGGAGGAGGAGCTAGCGGAGTGTGGTCCATTGCGTTTGTTTATAAAATGGCTCCTTCGAGCTTTGAGCTGACGAGCTCCTGGACGACGCACCTAAGTGCCTGTGCGGGCACTGAGGCCCTTGACGGTTGCTTGGCGGCTCTCTCTTCTACCCCTGACTATTTTCTCTACTGAGGAGGGAAGTTATCCCGAAACCCGAGCCATGTCTCGGGCGATATTTTAAAACCCGGGACATGTATCGGGTCTAGAGATCATCAGTTCAACAAGTACTTACTTGCACCCACTGGGGTGAACCACTCAAGAACTCCATCAGAGAGCATCAGTTCAACAAGTACTTACTTGCACCCACTGGGGTGAACCACTCAAGAACTTCATGTACCAGCTTCCCTTGGGGCGACCCGGAGGAGGAGCTAGCGGAGTGCGGTCCATTGCGTTTGTTTATAAAATGGCTCCTTCGAGCTTTGAGCTGACGAGCTCCTGGACGACGCACCTGCGTGCCTGTGCGGGCACTGAGGCCCTTGACGGTTGCTTGGCGGCTCTCTCTTCTACCCCTGACTATTTTCTCTACTGAGGAGGGAAGTTATCCCGAAACCCGAGCCATGTCTTGGGCGATATTTTAAAACCCGGGACATGTATCGGGTCTAGAGATCATCAGTTCAACAAGTACTTACTTGCACCCACTGGGGTGAACCACTCAAGAACTCCATCAGAGAGCATCAGTTCAACAAGTACTTACTTGCACCCACTGGGGTGAACCACTCAAGAACTTCATGTACCAGCTTCCCTTGGGGCGACCCGGAGGAGGAGCTAGCGGAGTGCGGTCCATTGCGTTTGTTTAAAAATGGCTCCTTCGAGCTTTGAGCTGACGAGCTCCTGGACGACGCACCCGCGTGGCTGTGCGGGCACTGAGGCCCTTGACGGTTGCTTGGCGGCTCTCTCTTCTACCCCCGACTATTTTCTCTACTGAGGAGGGAAGTTATCCCGAAACCCGAGCCATGTCTCGGGCGATATTTTAAAACCCGGGACATGTATCGGGTCTAGAGATCATCAGTTCAACAAGTACTTACTTGCACCCACTGGGGTGAACCACTCAAGAACTCCATCAGAGAGCATCAGTTCAACAAGTACTTACTTGCACCCACTGGGGTGAACCACTCAAGAACTTCATGTACCAGCTTCCCTTGGGGCGACCCGGAGGAGGAGCTAGCAGAGTGCGGTCCATTGCATTTGTTCATAAAATGGCTCCTTCGAGCTTTGAGCTGACGAGCTCCTGGACGACGCACCTGCGTGCCTGTGCGGGCACTGAGGCCCTTGACGGTTGCTTGGCGGCTCTCTCTTCTACCCCTGACTATTTGCTCTACTGAGGAGGGAAGTTATCCCGAAACCCGAGCCATGTCTCGGGCGATATTTTAAAACCCGGGACATGTATCGGGTCTAGAGATCATCAGTTCAACAAGTACTTACTTGCACCCACTGGGGTGAAGCACTCAAGAACTCCATCAGAGAGCATCAGTTCAACAAGTACTTACTTGCACCCACTGGGGTGAACCACTCAAGAACTTCATGTACCAGCTTCCCTTGGGGCGACCCGGAGGAGGAGCTAGCGGAGTGCGGTCCATTGCGTTTGTTTATAAATTGGCTCCTTCGAGCTTTGAGCTGACGAGCTCCTGGACGACACACCTGCGTGCCTGTGCGGGCACTGAGGCCCTTGACGGTTGCTTGGCGGCTCTCTCTTCTATCCCTGACTATTTTCTCTACTGAGGAGGGAAGTTATCCCGAAACCCGAGCCATGTCTCGGGCGATATTTTAAAACCCGGGACATGTATCGGGTCTAGAGATCATCAGTTCAACAAGTACTTACTTGCACCCACTGGGGTGAACCACTCAAGAACTCCATCAGAGAGCATCAGTTCAACAAGTACTTACTTGCACCCACTAGGGTGAACCACTCAAGAACTTCATGTACCAGCTTCCCTTGGGGCGACCCGGAGGAGGAGCTATCGGAGTGCGGTCCATTGCGTTTGTTTATAAAATGGCTCCCTCGAGCTTTGAGCTGACGAGCTCCTGGACGACGCACCTGCGTGCCTGTGCGGGCACTGAGGCCCTTGACGGTTGCTAGGCGGCCCTCTCTTCCACCCCTAACTATTTTCTCTACTGAGGAGGGAAATTATCCCGAAACCCGAGCCATGTCTCTGGCGATATTTTAAAACCTGGGACATGTATCGGGTCTAGAGATCATGAGTTCAACAAGTACTTACTTGCACCCACTGGGGTGAACCACTCAAGAACTCCATCAGAGATCATCAGTTCAACAAGTACTTACTTGCACCCACTGGGGTGAACCACTCAAGAACTTCATGTACCAGCTTCCCTTGGGGCGACCCGGAGGAGGAGCTAGCGGAGTGCGGTCCATTGCGTTTGTTTATAAAATGGCTCCCTTGAGCTTTGAGCTGACGAGCTTCTGGACGACGCACCTGCGTGCCTGTGCGGGCACTGAGGCCCTTGACGGTTGCTTGGCGGCCCTCTCTTCCACCCCTAACTATTTTCTCTACTGAGGAGGGAAGTTATCCCGAAACCCGAGCCATGTCTCGGGCGATATTTTAAAACCTGGGACATGTATCGGGTCTAGAGATCATCAGTTCAACAAGTACTTACTTGCACCCACTGGGGTGAACCACTCAAGAACTCCATCAGAGAGCATCAGTTCAACAAGTACTTACTTGCACCCACTGGGGTGAACCACTCAAGAACTTCATGTACCAGCTTCCCTTGGGGCGACCCGGAGGAGGAGCTAGCGGAGTGCGGTCCATTGCGTTTGTTTATAAAATGGCTCCTTCGAGCTTTGAGCTGACGAGCTCCTGGACGACGCACCTGCGTGCCTGTGCGGGCACTGAGGCCCTTGACGGTTGCTTGGCGGCTCTCTCTTCTACCCCTGACTATTTTCTCTACTGAGGAGGGAAGTTATCCCGAAACCCGAGCCATGTCTCGGGCGATATTTTAAAACCCGGGACATGTATCGGGTACAGAGATCATCAGTTCAACAAGTACTTACTTGCACCCACTGGGGTGAACCACTCAAGAACTCCATCAGAGAGCATGAGTTCAACAAGTACTTACTTGCACCCACTGGGGTGAACCACTCAAGAACTTCATGTTCCAGCTTCCCTTGGGGCGACCCGGAGGAGGAGCTAGCGGAATGCGGTCCATTGCGTTTGTTTATAAAATGGCTCCTTCGAGCTTTGAGCAGACGAGCTCCTGGACGACGCACCTGCGTGCCTGTGCGGGCACTGAGGCCCTTGACGGTTGCTTGGCGGCTCTCTCTTCTACCCCTGACTATTTTCTCTACTAAGGAGGGAAATTGTCCCGAAACCCGAGCCATGTCTCGGGCGATATTTTAAAACCCGGGACATGTATCGGGTCTAGAGATCATCAGTTCAATAAGTACTTACTTGCACCCACTGGGGTGAACCACTCAAGAACTCCATCAGAGAGCATCAGTTCAACAAGTACTTACTTGCACCCACTGGGGTGAACCACTCAAGAACTTCATGTACCAGCTTCCCTTGGGGCGACCCGGAGGAGGAGCTAGCGGAGTGCGGTCCATTGCGTTTGTTTATAAAATGGCTCCTTCGAGCTTTGAGCTGACGAGCTCCTGGACGACACACCTGCGTGCCTGTGCGGGCACTGAGGCCCTTGACGGTTGCTTGGCGGCTCTCTCTTCTACCCCTGACTATTTCCTCTACTGAGGAGGGAAGTTATCCCGAAACCCGAGCCATGTCTCGGGCGATATTTTAAAACTCGGGACATGTATCGGGTCTAGAGATCATCAGTTCAACAAGTACTTACTTGCACCCACTGGGGTGAACCACTCAAGAACTTCATCAGAGAGCATCAGTTCAACAAGTACTTACTTGCACCCACTGGGGTGAACCACTCAAGAACTTCATCAGAGAGCATCAGTTCAACAAGTACTTACTTGCACCCACTGGGGTGAACCACTCAAGAACTTCATGTACCAGCTTCCCTTGGGACGACCCGGAGGAGGAGCTAGCGGAGTGCGGTCCATTGCGTTTGTACACTCAATTGTAATGCATGCCGTAAGATTCTTGGAGTTCTTGTGTCGTCGAATCTGATAGTAAGCACTCTTCAGATCTAACTTTGAAAAGAACCTTAATTCAAAACGAATAACACTTCATGTATGTTGGGTAAGGGAAAGTTGTCAGTGACAGTATTCTACTTCACACTACGCAAGTCGAAACAGACTCCCAACCAACCATCTTTTTTGTATTATGACTACAGCTAACATCTGATTAGAAGCCTCCACCTGTTCTATAACTCCCTCTTTCATAATTTCATCTACCTTTAGTTTGAATTCATCCCTGACCACCAAAGGAACCTTTCTGACTTTGTGTTTCATTGGTACCGCCCCTGGTTTAACCCTGATCGCATGTACATACCCTTGAAATTCTCCAAAACTTCATAAATATTTCCTCCACAATCATCACCTGTTTAGGGGCCCTGGGATTCACAATTATATGCAAGTCATACTGATGCATCCATCTGGGAATTTGTGGTCCCCTCTCTGCAACATACACTTTTCCTTCAGTTTCTCAAATCAAGAACTTATTAGTGGTAAGAAAATATCCTACACTATTGATGTCTTCCCCTTGCTATCCCCTTGGGCAAATGTCCTTGGGTAGGAGATTAACATTAGTCCATTCTTTCTTAAACATATCCTCTGGAGCTGATGGCGTACTTAGAACCTATATCCACCATCAGCTCTTTATCTCTTCCCAACATAATCAACAAAGCTTTGGGCCTGTTTTTCCTTCTCTCCCACCCTCCAGCCTCACTAGATTCAACACACAATCACACAGTGGGGCCGATTCACAAAACTAACTTAAGACAAAATCCTTAACCTTACTACTTTTGGTATTCACAGAAGTTAGGATTTTGTCTTAAGTTTGTCTTAAGACAAACTTAAGACAGACTTAAGACAGACTTAAGGCAGACTTAAGACAAACTTAAGACAGACTTAAGACAAAATCCTAACTTAAGTCTGTCTTAAGTCTGTCTTAAGTCTGTCTTAAGTTTGTCTTAAGTCTGTCTTAAGTTTGTCTTAAGACAAACTTAAGACAAAATCCTAACTTCTGTGAATACCAAAAGTAGTAAGTTTAGGATTATGTCTTAAGTTAGTTCTGTGAATCGGGTCCATTGTTTCCCCCAAAGTATGCTCCATGACAGCCACCCTCGATTTAGGCAAATCTTTACACATGCATGCAAAATGCCCCTTGCGCCTGCACTTCCTACACTCTTTACTTATAGCGTAACAAGATTTTAAATCACTTCCATGAAAATTGCTAACACCTGTGGCAGACTTTTCGTGCTCTGCTTAGTTCCTGTAGGTTTTTGTGATTTAACAAAACCTCTGGTCACAGAACCCACACTATTGTTTGTCTTCTCTACACCATAAACAGCCAATATCTCTTCCTTGTCCCTAACACAGAACCACCTCATCTCCTTCATACAGTATTCCGATTCCTCCACTACTTACGCTATATCAATAGCATCCTTCAAAGGTGTTTTTCTTTGCCTCCCACAATCCTTCCTGGGTTTTCCTACTTGTACATTAAAAAAATAGTTGATCACATTTTAATTCATCTCCCATGTCGCAAAATTGACATTTCATAGAAAACTCTTGCAGTCTTGAGACAAATTAATCAATTGATTCACCAGAATGTTGTGGTTGTGTACAAAACTTATATCGGGCCATTACTACATTTACTTCCTTGGCAAATCTATTCTCAAGTCTCATTTTTGCCTCTTTATATACATCAGGTCTTCTTAACCCATTTTGATGTAATACTGCAGGAAGAAACTCAAATAAATGTTGGCGCTCACACCCCAATGAGCTCAACAAGATAGATTTTTCTATCAGGACTAAAGCTTTGGCCATCCAACACCAACATGTGATTATCAAATATGTAAATCCAGTCTTCCCACTGAATGATTGGAGCTCCTTGATTAGGTAGAAATGGTGGTATTGTAGCGATCACATCTTTCTCCATAGCGATTCGGGTGCGCGTCACCTCGCTTCAGATTTAGCCTTTACTACAATGGCTGAAGAGCAAATCGCCCAGTGTTTTCCTCGATGGTGTGCACATCACTGTGCTCTAAATAGTCTTACAAACTTTAATAAAAATGACAGAAGTTCATCTCATAAGGTACTATCCCCAGGAGGCAGGGGTGTGCACGTCACCATAGTCCTAATAGTCTTTCAAAGAGATGTTTACACTTTGAGATGTGTGCGTCACCGTGCTTTTGCCAAAACTTCCAAGAGGTGCCCACACAACCAGCAATGAGGTGAAGATGCTCTGGCTTGATGCGAGGGTCATGCACTGGCGTGTGGCACGTATCTTGGATTTCACATTAGAACATAATCCTCACGCTTGCGGAGACACATGGGTCTTTGAACTACCGCTGTCAATTTGCTAATACTGGTTCAGTGCTTGATATAAACACCTAAGCCTCTATGGTTAGGTGACCTCAAGCTGCACAATAGTTTCTACCAATGAAGAGAAAAGCTGCCTTGCTGGCAGCAATCACCACCAACACTCACAGCAGTCACCAATAATGCTGTTACAGTACTTTGTAAGAGAGTGGGTGGTCATGTTGTAAATCCACCAAATTGTCACTGAGATAGGCTGCCCTGATCCACAGCAATCCCACGCCGTCTTTAATAGGCTCAGATTCTCACCAAGTCCATCTACTTCCGATGCGTGCAATGTCACCCGGCTCATTGAATATGGCCTGGCAACTTGTTGCCAAATAATGTGATAATGGTCACTCAGACCACCATATATTGATTTTAAGTTAAAGCTTTAGTCAACCTGCCTCTGCATGACTTCCCAGTGCCAGCCATAACTCTCAGATGAAATTACTAGAATCCCACTCTTCAAGCATTTCTAAAGGAACCAACCAATACAGCATTCTAACATATGTCATGAATACAACATATTACTTATGTGCACAAGCTCATTTTTCTCATTATTGGTATTACCCCCTGCCGCACCATTTATGTCACACTTAGCAACAGAAAAGACAATGGATTCCCCATTCCCCTTATGACCATAGTATGCCATTTGCTGACCTGTTCAACTATGGGTATCAATACGATTGTGTGTACTGTTGTGTATAAGTTAAGTTGTACAGTAGAGCTAACTGGCTATAGTATACCATCCATATATTTCGATATTTAACCACAAAAACAGCTACTAACATGCAAAAAGAAGTCAGATGCATTTTTACAAGCCCTTCATCTGACAACATAAGGTGCTTTGATCCAGGAAGGGCACCTCTAGCCTTACCTGATGAACCTAATCATATTCCAGTAGAGATGTTTCTGTTCTTTACACTGTGGACGGCATGCATGCCTAAGTTTCCCATTTTCTCTCAAGAGCCACCAGTATTTCAAACACTGTCCATACTGCTCACCACATGAAATAATAAAGGCATTATAACAATTTTATATAAATCAGTGCAAAAGGTGGCCGATGTGACAAATCCCTCTTCGAAAGATAAGTGGAGCCTTGATTGACTAAGCTAGACATCTGTAGTAGATTGGAAATTGTGTTGTGCACAGATAGCGCCACTTTCGCATAATAGCAGGCTCAAAACACTGCACTTCAATTGTCTTCACAGAATCTACTTACTGCATCCATTTAAGCCCCATGAAATGAGGAAATATACCCCTTTGGCATTAGTTGATTGTGAAACAGCAGGTGGTTGCAGTTCAGGGTGGACCCAACAGAGGAATTACATAACTTGCTAGGAGGTCTTAAGGTGTGGTTATTCACAGTTATGATGTAATCAGAGTTCAGTGAGTGACCATATGCTGAGGAATAAAGACGTCTGTTACAGAGCTCCATGTGCGGAGTATTCATTTGCATATTTCTGGGCTGGGAAGGACGCTACTGCTGGCGACAAGTGGGGGATACATGCCCCAAAAATGTGAGACTGCTCTCCCTGAGAGTGTGCAACAATACAGCAAACTGCTTGTGCATACCACATGTCCAAATCGATGTAGTAGTTTGAAGTTGTGTGTGGAGTCGACGCCCTGCTCCAGCCTAGACACGGCCGTTGATGAAATTGTGGGCCCTACGAAGGAGTATCTTCGAAAGCACGCCAGAAACCCACTGGTAAGGCCAAAAGAAGAGATACTGTGCCACATCATGACACAGAGCCATTATCCATGCAAAGCAAATGCTGAAGGCAGTGATAACCAGGTATGAAAGTACAAAACTTATTAGCAGCATGAGCGAGGGAAGTGACACACAATCTTGAATCGAGTGTGGCGGCCAAGCCCAGTGAGAGGCCGATGCGTGCGCAGACGCAAGTGGCATCTAGTGCAACTAAAGCATCAGAATAGTGAATATTTTCAATGGCTGCAGAACAGAGCGCAAAGTACAATGCAGCTGTGTTTATGAAACCTCCACCGCCATGAAGCAGAATATTGGCGCCAGGTGGACTGCATGGACCATGACATTCGATGACTTCATAGATGCCCTAGAAAAATTAGATATTAAGAAAATCATTAGGTATTTAAAGAACCTTGCTTGAAATGGAGTAAAAGAAGTGCTGAAGAAAATCTTGCAGTCTGATGCAATATCATACCATCAGATAAAGGAAGCATTGGGCACCAAGTTCAATCCGATGCCTAATGTCGAATATGCAAGATACATTTTCAATCTGCAAAACAGCAAGCTGGTGAAATAATGGATGAGTTTGTTGAAAGACTTGATGTGCCTATCCAACACTGTAAGTTTACTGAATTTAATGATGAAGTCAAACATGTCAGAGTCATCGATGGCTGTCTTTCAGACTCCTTTAGAAGACCCAGATTGAGAGAGATGCTTAGTTTAGAGAAAGTACAAATGGCTGCGAGGGCCAATGAAAGAGCAGATTGACAAGCTGCTGCTTTGGAATCTGGGACAGCAAAAAATGAATCAGCATTGGTCATCAAAAGCAAGCACAAGTTAGATGCATGCAATTGACATGTACAGAGAAGAAAAAGTTGTGTTTCCAGTGTGGGTTTTCAATTCTCCATGAAGGCAAATGTCCAGCCATAGGACAGACGTGAAAAGGATGCGGGAAAGAAAATCTTTTCTTAACAGTTTGCAAAGGAGAAACCAAATACGTCACAGTGAGAAGAGAAAATGGATGCCAGAAGGTTCCAGAGGCATTCTCGCCATGCCCACAAGACTAAAAAGCAACATCAGTTACGACAAGTTGAAACCAAACAAAGTTGATCATCTTCAAGTTCACTCTACAAAGGCTCTTCAACGTCATTATCAAGCGCCAGTAAAGAAGATGGATGTGCAAAGATGTTACCATCCAGGGAACAACAGGCACATGTAGGTTTAGCTGCTTACAAGAAAGAACAAAAGACAAAGGCTAACCACTAAACGAAACACTAAAATTAATTTGGACACTGCCCCAAGATTACAGTAAAGGGCAACGGTTGCCCCATATCCTTTACTGTAGACAGTGGTGCATCGATTAACATCATGCCAACTGAAAAGTTCAATAGCATGTTTCCTGTGCCACGCCTCAACCCGTCAAACACAAAGATATACACATGGGTTGCTTCTAAACTTTTGCAGAGTCAAGTGTCATTCACAGCGACAATGTGACATAAAGCAGTATCAGTGCAAGTGCCAATTCACGTTCTTCAAGGAACTTCTTCCAGTGCATGCCTACTCAGTTCTGCAACTGCTGCTGGCATGGAACATATCCTCAATTACAACCTCCACACTCAATCTGAAATTGTGAGTCAGTTCCTGTTGTTGTTTCATGGCCTAGGAAGGCTCAAGACAATCAAAGTGGGACTTATTATTAATGGGGACATTCGCCATGTTGCACAGTGGCAATTCAGAGTTGCTTTTCACTTGCAAGAAGCCATTGAGAAAGAACTAGCAACTCTGTTCAAGCATGACATATTTGAGCGCTCCACATGTTCCACGGCTTGATATTTGCCCATAACGGTGGTGCCAAAAACAGACATTAGAGGTACAGTGTGCATCTGTGTTGATATGTGCCAGGCCAAGAAAGCAATTGAGAGAGAAAGACATTGTGGTCCACACATAGCGGACATGATCATGCAACTGAATGGGGCTAAAATTGTCTCCCATCTTGACCTGAATAACATCAACTTGAGTTGAGAGAACTGTAGGTGCATTACTACTTTTTCGAGTCATGTTGGTTTGTTCAGATACAAAAGGTTGAGTTTTGAAGTGTTGTCAGGTGCAGAAATATTTCAAGATGTTATACGTAAAATAATTCAACCTGTCAGGCATGCTTTTAGTTACAATGATGACATACAGGTATTTGTAGTAATGCAAAAGAAGCATGACAAGGCTCTTACACAAGTGTCCCAGCTACTTGCTGATGCAGTGTAAGTTTCACAAGACCAAACTTACATTTTTTTGGCACATATTCTCTGATAGGGGAATGATGCCTGACCCAGATAAAGTGCCAGCACTGTCTGCTACATACCCCCAACAAGATGTCACCATGCTGCAATCATTTATAAGCATGGCCAGTTATTTCTCAAGGTACATTGTGACTTCTGTGGGTGCCCTATTGAGAGACTTGACAAAATAAAATATCCCTTTCCAGTGGTATGCTGAATGTGATAAAGCCTCAAAAGAATAAAAAATGTGATTGGGAATGCAACCAAAATGGTCTATTTTAAGCCAAGTTACATACTGAGAATACAGTGGATGCGAGCCCGGTGCTCCTGGGGGGAAACCTTGCTCAACATAATGGTCATCTGATTGCTCAGAGATACATTGTGGCCTATGCCAGTCAAAGGGGGGGGGGGCACATGGGCGGTACCTATGGTACTCCCCTGCATGTGCATGCACAACATGGCAGGCACCGCGCGGTGCCTGCCACGTTGTGAATGCACATGCTCAACATGCATTTCTGACATTGCGGAGGGTGCTGCTGAAAGCACCGCCCGCTGCAATGTGAGGAATGCAGGATGCGCCCGCCAGTATGGCGGGGGCATCCTAATGCCCAATGCGGGACCGCCGCATGCATAGCGGGCAGTCCCATTTCCCGGGCCTATGGCGGGCTGGCGAAGTCGGCCCGCCATACCAATGAGCCCCTATGATTGTATAGATTAGACAAAAATGGGTTTATTTTCAGAACTCATAAAATGAAATTTGGAGACATGTGATATTGGGAAAAGGTTTTGCAAATCTTTTTACCTTGGTGCCAGAGGCATTGCAGCTATAGCTGTTATGTATACCCGTGTAAAGACAATAAGTATTGGTAAAGCTTTTTATGTGTTGCAGCTTGCAACCATGCCAGCTGGACTGAGGTGACTGCTGGTAGTAATCTTGCATATGGTGGACACTAATGTAATCTTGTCTGATGTGGTCACTATTATAAAACTAATAATATTAGTAGCTCTTATTAATTGAACATAAGTAACTCTTATTATAGAAGAGGGTGGAGACACCTGGTCTAGATCATTAACTACAAGTGCACCAAAATTCAGAAATAGAGTATCCAGTAGAATCAAGGGACTCCTCTTTATGAGTTTAGGATGGAGAAATAAATTTAATCCCTGTAGATTGTATAACTAATCCAAAGGCTTTTAGTAGGTTGGGTCCCTCCAGGTGGTAGACCTGGTAAGCGTTATAAAAGAATATTAAAACGGGTCCCTATATTTATTTATGTTAGCTATTTCCAGGGTGTTGTGTTTCTGTGTTTTTGTGTGTAACATATTATTATTGTATAGTGCATACTTTGAACTGAGTTGGTTCCAAGTGTCTTTTAACAGACCACACTTGAGAGCTCTAAAGCAGAGGCTGAAGGCATAAGAGAGTTTCTCACAGTGCCTGTCAATGGGTCAGGAAGGTTATCAGAATACATGGTCACCCAGTCCTTGGTCTATCTTCAGAACATAAAGGGCAATGGTCACATATTCCAGTTGCAATTGTGATTCTGTGAAAATTTGCATGAACGTACACTTTTGGCAAAATATTGACAAAGTGAAAATAAAAGAAAATACAGTGAGTGGGAGTATTGTGCATCTGGCGTGTGATGAAGAGAAGGAGATACGAGGAAGTGCATTCAAGACAAAGTGAAAAGACGGCGTGGCTTAGCCGCTGAAGATGGCAGACGTCTTCAGAGAGAGCTCCGGGCCAGCAGACAGCAAATTCCAGCAGAATCCTGCCGACCAGGGCCTCTTTTGCTGTCCATACACTGCTGATGGATCCCTAAAGAGGGCTGGTGGCTGTGTGGACCAGCTGAGACTAAAAGGTTATCGTGCATGCCGGGCCTACCTCCCCGTGGCCACGCTGATTACTCCTGGGGCTTGCCTGCGTGGGTGGCCCTGCTCCACTGCTGGCAGTGTGATTGACATGCAAGCTCATGCTCCTTCTTGCCGGTCTGCAGGGACTGCCCCGCCTGACTGACTGCCACCCAGGCGGCCCTCCCCTCACATTTTCTCTGCTGGACAAGCCTTCTGTGGTCCAAAGCTCACAAGGAAGAGGCACCGTACACCACCTTTAATTCCCTGCAAGAGGGTCTGCGTGAACCGGCTGGGCCGCTGTGCCCCAATGACAGGACCGCCTGTAGCTGCGGCTCATGACTCTGTGGCTGGGCTCGCCACCTGTGGGGATCATCCTGCTACTGTGCCCAGAGCCACGATAGGCCCCATTCGGTGTGCAGTCAGCAAGCGGGGCAGAGCGCCTCGTCCCCAGTTTGTTGGAGCTGCAGAGCACAACAATTAATCTGGTACCTCCGTGACCTGTCTAGGCGTTTCTCAACTGCCCCAGTCGCTCATCACCAGTGGGGCTCATCTTTCTTGGCCCTTCTGGGTCCACAGAAGGGCCGAATCAGTGTGCTGTTGGCATACAGGCCAGAGCACTGGGTCCTCCGCTTGTGGGCGAAGTGGTGTGATTCCCCTGGAGCCCTCCTGGCCCATTTCGGTGTGATCTGGCTTCCCCTGTCACCGTGCACTGCTCCGCTGCCACACCTGGGCTTACCGCCGCTGGGGCCGTGCTGTGACCCCAGAGCAGGTTGAGACACCGGTGTCCTGGCTGGCAACCTCAGACCCAATAGGGGAGAAACTGCGCTGGGGATGGTAGAACACATCAGGAGACTGGTGGTGTGCATGGGAGTCACTCACCCCTTCCCATCCTTTTGAGTGGACCTCGACCAGGGTTTGGTTTTCACTGTCGCTGGTCAGCTACCATTGCTGTCCCGTGGCGCTCTTTAACATCCCTCTGTAAGCCGCAGCACCTTGAGCCCTGGGAACGTGTAAGGGCCCAGCAGACACCCAGCACCTCAGTTGACTTGCTCCATGCATGACAAACTGCACACACTGGCCTTTTCTGATCCCCTGGTGGATCACCTGCTTGAGCAGGTGGTGGCAATTACTGTCTTGATTTGAACTAGGTGGCAAAGGTCAGTCATGGCCCCCTCACCTGTACCACGACCTCCAGACCACCAGGCATTGGATGACCTGCTCCCCGTCCAGTCCCAAGGCTCCTCAGCCAAACCCTATCCTGCACACAAATGCGACATTGCGTACCTCTGTGAACAGAGGAGCCTTGAGTAGAGTTCGGAACACTACGCGATGACCAGCGGAATCTGTCCGGTAGGGTAACGCAACAATGAGGACATACTCAACCATGGTTAGCAAATCAAAAATAATGCACGGAGGACCTCCTCAACTGGGTGCAGTGACTGGAACATTACGCTGGTGATGCCGAAGGTAGGGCCCGATGGAACAATATATGTGTGGTTGGTCTACCAGAGAGTGCTGAGGGCTCCTGATCCATGATCGAGTTCCCGGAGGAATGGGGGAAATCCTTCACGGCAGCCCAGACCCTCTCCCCACACTTCTCCATGGAAAGGGCACACCGGGTACCAGCCCACTGCCCCCCACTGGGAGCATCCCCTCACCCTGTGGTCGTCAAAGGACTCCATTATAAAGATAGAGATGCTATCCTGCAAGCGGATAGGCAGGCAGTCCTACTCGAATATGAAAATTTCCAGATTTCAGTCTTCCCTAATTATATCATTGCTCCTCTTTTCTCATGTGAAACGATACCTTCAAGACCTCGACATTAAATATTCCTTGCTCTACCCAGCGAGACTGAAGGTCGTTCACGAACAACAGACCCAGTTCTTCACAGAGCGAGCCGCGGTTCGTGACTGGGTGGAAACTCATTTTGAGGGAAGCCATTGCCCCCTGCCGGATAGGTACAATATGTCTCAACCGAGTTGGCAGATGGGGTCAGCGAGGTCAGCAGTGCAACAAGACTGGGGGAACTCCTGGGGCACCCACACAACAGGAACTGAGGCAGAGTAAGCAATCAGCTATTGCAACAGCATTTGCCCTTTGTCGATCCTCGTCCGCTCTAGATACTGACTCCAGCTCAGCCATGAGCGAAGACAGCAGAGCATCAGGCACCTCAGGGAACGTGTGGCTGTTGTCCGCATCTTGGTCACACCACAATCAGTGGATGACCTACTTTAACACCCCTTCACTCTGGTGTAGCTGTGCACTACAGAGGGAGTTGGCTTTGGTGACCAACCACCACCTCTAGCCCCTGATTGGGGGGCTCCAGCCTCCCCCCTCCACGCCACCTCCCTCTTTGGACATTAAGACACCAACACCCTACACTAGTGCAGGCCATGTATGGTTCGTCTTTGTCCCACTGAACGATGGCTTGGTTTTTGAGAAACTGTTTGGGCCTGCAACTACCAGCTACAGGCTCATGTTCTGCTTTGAGTTCTATTATTTGTTAACCATGTTAGTTTTGTACATAGCACAAACAGAACACTCCCCCCCTGCAGGCTTGAGAGGATGCTTGGGCTGGGTTGCCCTTTTTTGGCCCTGCAGCCTCTGGCACACGCACTTGACATCACCCTATGGCATCCGGACCAACCACCAGATTCCTAAAACTAAACTTGTGCAGGATGCATTTGAGATGCTGCTGTCATTTGGTTTACTCCGACATTAAACAACAACAGGTCCACATTATCTTCCTGCAGAAAACTCATCTCACTGGTGGTCAACTCCAGTGACTTGGTAAGTGCTGGAGGGGCACGATCTATGGCACAACATACTCTACCTACACTCAGGGTACCTTACTCAGTATCCATCCTGAAATGCGCTTCCAAGCTCACAACACTGTCATTGATTAAGAGGCTAGATATGCTTTTGTGGAGGGCCAGTTACACGGTGATTCCATTCTCCTGTGTTGGTTCATGTATGCCCCAAACACAGAACAGGCAGCATTTCGGCCACTTTGTTCGGAGTTACATGTTTGGACTTACATGTCTATCTGGACTGCTTTTTGTGCTTACCAGCCAGAGTCTCATGATGCACACACTCGGACTACCAGGGCCATGTCCTCTCTGACCATGCCGCCCATATAGTAGACAGGCAATGGGGAGCGCCACAACCTGGTTGTCATCTGGTGGTTGCCCAGGGAAAAGCTAGACAATCCAATATTTTGTGATGCACATATGGCCCACAATAGTCAGAATTTCAGTGAGAACCACTCCACAGCTATCACCAGTGCTGTTGATTGGGACTTCTTTAAAGTTGTCACTAGGGGTTACTAGATTCAGAATATAGCCAGGGTTCACCAAGAACTAACCAAGGCTCTTCAAGACACAGAGGTGACACTAACCACTCTTGATAATTGTGCCATTCCAGGTGACACCACACACCAAACATTGACTGACGCCAAAGTGAAGCAATCTGCTCTGATGGAGCACCTTCGCTGTTGTAATTTTTCAGAATACACAGCCCATCTCCACACCGTGGGGATAAACCTGCCTGCTTGCTAGCATGGCTAGCCCCCCAGGAGACTCATATCCCCCCAAAAAAGAAAATAACCTTGGACTCAGGTCCTGTCTTGCGTTCCCAATCAGACATACTGCAGACGTTCAGCTCCTTTTACTATAAACTACATAGGGCACCTCCTGCTCCTCCTCCTGGTGTAATTGAATGCTTCCTTGCCCCTCTCCCCTTACTTACCATTAATGCCATTGAAAGCAAAGAGCATGATGAGCTGATTACAGTAGCCGAAGTGAAGAAACTCATATTTCATCTAGCCCTGGGATAGATTGCCTCCCAATGGAGTACTATGACCGCTTCTCGGCACACCTTGCACTAAAAATCATTGAGATTTATAATGAGGCACTTACCACTGGTGTGCTGCCCACTTCCTTTTTAGGAGTACCTCCTCATCTAACTATTGAAACTGGATGGGGATCATTCACATCTCTACTCATATCGCCTTATAGCCATCTTGGGTGCAGACTACAAGATACTTGGCAAGGTACTTGCAGAGCGGTGTTTACAGGTGTTCCCACCATTGCCCAGCCAGATTAGAATGGATTTGTCCAGGCCATAGCACGGGTAATAACATCAGACAGCTCTTCCATGTTGTGGACCATGCGTCACTGCGCTATCCACAGGCATGCCACATATTAGACCTCTAGGAAGACCTTGATTCCTTTTCTTGAGATTACCTTTTTGAGCTTCTGCCGGCCTTGGCAGGTGCCTCTTGGTGTACACCAGGTTGCTATACATTAATCCAATCTCTTGAGCATGCGTAGGTCACCTGATTTCACCACCTTCCCTATCGGCCATGGTGCATGCCATGATTCCCAATCTTTTTTGCAATTGCTATGCAGCCATTGGCCCACCATTTCTGACTGCAGGACTGACCCTGGAGCCTTTCACTAGACGATACCACTCATGTTTTGTCAGTATACACAGACGACCTGTTACTCAACCTTTGGAATACTGCAGCAGACATAGAGTTGGTCTTCATAACCTTCTGGGACTTTGAGGAGGCAGCAGGCCTTCAGATGAATTGGGGAAAGTCATGTGCCTTCCCATTCCTGCAGGACACACCCTCTCAGGCCATACACCCGGGTGTTGAGTGGTTAGCATGGATGACAGCAGTGAGCCGATACCTCGGTATCAGTTTATACCACTTGTGACAGGATCTGGTCTAGGGCAACGTACGGAGGGCATTTACTGCCCTCAAGTCCCAAATGTGATTCTGACAGCGGCTACCACTTGCCCTCAGGTGCAAGATTTCTCTTTCCAAAATGATTGTCCTCCCTCACCTCTTACACTACCTTATGAATGTACCGTTGTTCCCCTACTGGGAGTTCTTCCAGGACTTGGATCAGATGCTGGGGGATTTACTATGGGATGGTAAATGACTATGGGTGGCCCTCAATAAATTCCAACCTCTGGTAGTACATTCTAGGCTGGGTGCTCAATCTTTTGAGTCCTATTACCTTGCAGTGCAGCTCCAGTGGGTAGCGTGGTGGTTGACAGGCACACATCTATACGAAACTGGAACTGGGGAGGGCCCCTACTCTTACATATTCTTCGACAGCTGCTCTACCTCACAATAAAGATGCATTGCTCCTGGTCCCATCATGTTTGGGTGTCTCAGAAGTGCCGCACCAGGATCACTCAACTGACCAGACAGGTACTCCCCCTTTATACCTCTCCAGGGTCTCCCAGAACCCTTGGGACACTTTACAGCTGACCAATTGATAGCGTGGCACAAACGTTTCCTTGAAACGGTGGGTGGTCTCTTCCAAAATTATCATTTTATTACATGTGACCAATTATGGCAGGGTCATGAAATCCCCCCAGGCTAACTCCTGCTACACGGGCAGCTGCTGGTGGCAAATCAGACACTTTGGCAAACTGTGGGCAAAGAGCCCCCAATCATGCCATAATACCTTAGACATTAAGGGGGAGGGCGTCACCTCGTAACATTGTTAAACAAAGCAATCACAAAGCACACAGGGATCCCTCTAATACACCTTCACCAACTTTGAGAGGAGGTTTTGGCATGCTCCCAACAAGATGCTGAGTGGTCCAGATCCCTGGAGTCCCCCAGACTATTTTCTGTAATGCAAGATTAAAAAATATCCAATACATGGTGTTACAAAGGGTGTATCTCACACCATCTCAGCTGGACCACATGTTCCCTCCAGCCAGGCTCACATGCCCCAGATGCCAGGTTCAGGCAGCCGACCTCCAGAACATGCTCTGGCCATGGCCCAGATTGCTAGTTATTGGCTTGCCATACACACCACCTTGTCCACCCTCACAGAACTTGTGTCGCAGAATTCCTGGGAGGCCACAGTCCTGGGTATCTTCCCTGTGGAGGAAGAATCATAAAGTACGGGTACATTTTGCCAATCTTGCCCTCCTGTTGGCTAAGCTTCTTCTCTTCTCACTATACATTGGGGAGTCCAACTGTCCCCAACATCTTCCCAGTGACACAGGGCACTTCTTCATTGGCGTGAGGCGGAGAGCACTACATTACATTGGGAGAAAGCCAGGCACCTCCAAAGATCGCCCCAGAGCAGCAGCCTGGGATACCTTGCTTACCCAATTTATGGAGTTGGTTAGGGCAGACTCTCCCTCCTCTAGCCCCTGAGATACTGTTAAGTCATGGCTGTTCGTTATCACAACGGAGAGCGAGTGACAATCAAACCAGTTGCACTCCCCACTGACGATACTCACACACAAGAGCAACTGATTAATCAAGGATTCTAACCGTGGAAGAAAAAGAAATCCCCTCTATTTCAAGATGTTGGTTATCACCTCTGCAGTATCCAAAGACATTGGAGTATCTAAAGATATTGGAGCAGATGCCTCGCTCACTTATCGTGACATGCTTCATCATCAGCGCCCATCTACATCCTGGTAAGATGGTACCGCCAGGGCGGACTCAACCATAGATGAAATGGCTGTTTCCATCCCCTGCCTCCATTGATTTGACAAAATCCTCCTATATTGGGATGGTGTTCCCCTCCTGAGGTGCCAAGAGGTGGTGTTCGGGCCAATCCTGCAGTCGCCACCTCATTCACCCCATCTCTTGCTAATCCCAGTCCACACCTGCTTCCTTGCTCCTATATACTCACTTGACGATCTCGTTCATGCTGCTCCCCCTTCGTTGTTTCTTTTACCTCATATTATGCCCTTGTTTCCTATGCTGATGACAGAGGTTTTTTCTTTCCTTTCCTCCATATTGTATCTGTCCCTACAGGGCATCAGAGATGCCAAACTTTAGGTTCTCAATTGCTAATATTCAAACGAATGAATGTCCTAGGACACATTACTCAAACCATGCCATTCTCTAAACTGAGACAATGTTTATCATCATCTCAGCTGCTCATTGTGTGTATACATCCATCTGGTATCCACTTGTCTAATGCTGTAACATGACAGTTGGTTATTTCTCTTTTTATTCCACTTGGCATGCGGTAACCAGTGTATTAATAAAAAACCTCAATAAAAATTGATTAAAAAAAAGAAAGAGTGAAAAGAAGATGCTGCAGAGGAAGAGATGAGGTGTAAAATAGGCAGATGAACGAGATGTGGAGAGAAAGAAGGTAAGGTGCACCTGTCTAACATACAGTGACTATAAAAGGAGTGATTGAGATACTCTCCACAGATCTAAGTATTGCTTAATTTACGGTCTCACAATTTCAAAATGGAAAAATCTTCAATGTTAATTATTTACAACCAAACCATTTTTGTTATTCATTTACTATAAACAGCTATCAACCGTTGACTAAGGCAATAGTTCTGGCTGGTTTTAGAAATGGGAAAAAAGAAGGAGGAAGTTTTGTTTTCTTCCTTGATGTCTGTAACTGTGGTTCTCGTGAGTACATGTACATTCTTGTCTTCATACCAAGTGTACTCAGGACCCCCTGCTGCTTAGAGGATGGCACAGGATCCCTGTCCCCACAATGGCTCTCAGGTAGACAGGCTTCAGTCATCATGTCATGAACTATTAGGTGAAGCATTAAAAATATTAATGCAGCAAAAAATGAAAATTATTTGTGGACTTTCTCACTGAGACTTCAGGTGAATAATCTTGTTCTTTGTTTACCTTTGTACTCATTCCATGCAGGATTAACATACTTTAACATAAATGTAAATGACAATAACTGTCAAGGGAAACTATTTCCTATTTACTTTGACCTACATAAATTTAGGAATTCACTATTTCCAAATAAGTCTCGTCTGCCAGATGTATCCTCTTATCTATTCTTATTCTATTCTAAATTCTTCCTCTATTACACTTTCATTTATTTTGCAAGAGCAGGAAAATGCTAGTTTAATTTCACCAAAGACAAACAAATTTCTAGGATATATAACAAACATTCCCTTCAGCAAAACAATGTACTAGATTATTCTCAGGTCATATTCTAGCTGCATCAACAGTGGACCAGTGAGATGTGTATCACTCTGAAATGTGATCCTCCTCAAAACAAAAAGGCCATAAGTGTCAAGAGCTAAACTGAGAACTCTAGTTTATTTGGTATCACAAAAGAACAAGTGATACAACGTTGGCAACAGTTTTTCTTATTGATATTTCTTTCTCCTGAGATTCATTGTCAGATTTTTCAATATGCTAATAGTACACCCTCTCCTTTCTACTGATCTTCCAGCAGGAAGATAATTAAAAATTCACACTTTAAGACTGAGAAGTAGAAGCCATGAGCTGGTCTCTATCACTTAGCCTTGCACCTGTTAGCTTAGCAAGAAAGCTCTCTGTGTCAAGTGGATGACCTTTAACTCCACTGAGTTTCTGTGGTAACAGCTTTGCTGAAAAACCTAAAGAAATCTGGCAGAAAATACTTACAAATGTACTCTGAAATTAGGAAGGTATTGGGAACCAAGGGGCATATGTATCAACATCTCCATTTGCGATTCTCAAATAGCGATTTTTTGAGAATCGCTATTTGAGAATTGCAAAACGGGATGTATCTAAAAATTCGCACAAATTTTGCGATTTCTTAAAATTCCTTAATTGCGATAAGCAAATTGCGAAATCGCAATTAAGGAATACCTTTCCATTCATTCCTATGGGCCAGGAGGCCCATAGCAATGAATGGGAAGTCTTTCTCAATTTGCGATTCGCTATTTGCTAAACGCAAATTGAGAAGATTTTCAAAGGTGCAAGGGTGTCATGATGACACCCTGATGCACCCCTGAAATCAGCATGTGTGCGCATATGGCGCACATACATGCCCTAAGGGCATGTATGTGCGCCACATGGCACTTTGAAAAATGCCAAAAAGTGAACTTTTCAAAGAAATCGCAAATTACCACCAACTTGAAGTTGGTGGTAATTTGCGATTTCTTAAGGAGAAATCGCACAACTTGGGTGCGTGTTACATAGCATTTAAGGAATTGCAATTTGCGATTTCTTAAATGCTTACGCAAACTTAAGAAATCACATAATTAGCGATTTCTTAAGAATGCGCTGCTGAAATGCCTCATACATCTCATTTTGCGATTTTGTATTCGCAAACGCTGTTTTTTTGCGATTCGCAGTGTTTGCGAATACAAAATCGTTTGATACATATGCCCCCAAATGACTCCAAAACTGATGTTAAGCCAACCCTCCTTTTCACTTCCGTAAATGATGCGCAGGTATGGTATGACTAAATATTACGGAAAGCTAGGGGTGAATGAGGAGGGTCAGAAAAAGGGAGAAACACAGTTTAATTGGTGCCTCTTCATTTTTTGTGTTCAAAATATTTTATTGAATTTCATCATATAATAAGGAGAAAGACAAAAATAACAGTAAAAAGAAGTCGTCTAACTAAGAAAATATATGATACAATAGGAAGAAAAGATGATTATCTAAACTAGTATTATACACAAACCATAAATTACAAAAAAATCAAAAAACATACATAGGTCTACCTAGATAATATTATCTAATACATTTTAGTTACTAAATTAGATAATCTTAAGAAAAACATCCAGAGTGTACCATGTAAAACATCTAATAGAAAGTGGCTTCTTATTTTTATTAAGAGAAACTTTAATTCCATTCCTCTGAAATAGTATCTAATTCCACCATTGGCTTGAAGATATATCATTAGCATGTTTCCAATTCATAGCACTGCATTTGATAGCAGAACAAAATAACAAATCAAAGAATTTAGCATCCATATACGAAAGTGGGAATGTAATAAGTAAAGATTAACCAGTAATAATTTCATATGTAAGGGGATGATCAATATGAAAAAGTTGTGAGATTGTACACCAGACATCAGACCAAAATTTACAAATAACTGGACATTCAAACAGCATATGTTTCAAGAAACCAAATTTGGATTTACAATTCCAGCAATCAGGTTTGGCAATTAGTTTTACATTATATAACTTAACAGGAGTCCAATAACAATTGTTCAGTATTAAAGAATTGGTCTGACATATAGAAGGCAGATGCCAATTCTTAATAGAATTCACTTTGTTTTAATAAATGTTAAAAAGTTGCATGAATCCATTTTTTATAGATTTTAGAAGCAATATGACAAGATAAACTATGAACACCAAAAAGACACTCCATTGACGACCTGGAATAGAACCATTTTAGGTATTGAGAGCTGTATTGCATAATGTAAAGGAAATGGTGATACAATATTTCTTTCAATTAAAACCCATGATGGTGTTAAGGAAGGATCCCAATTAGAGCACTAATAAACATTTTTATTTGTTAGAAAGGTAAAATGAAATTTCTTAAAATCTGGGATACCCAATCCTTTCTAATTTTGGAGTTTGTCAAGTTTTTAATTTAATCTTTGGGACCTTATTATTCCGAATAAATTTAATAAGGAGATTATTAATATTTGGTAAAGAAAGATGTAGGAAAAATAACCTGTAAGATTGATAGTACATATAGCACTTGAGGAGCTATTACCGTTTTAACTGCTTTGATTTTCGTCCACCATGTTAGGTTGAGGGAAGACCATTTGTCCAATTTATCCATAATTTCAGTTAGTAATGTATTACAATTTAACTCAACTGTATTTTTTATTGCATTTAAAAAATAAACACCAAGATGCTTAACAATCAGGGTATGACATATAAAATCAGTGCCATGTAACTTATCTGCAGTACATAATTCATTAAAAGGAAAAAAATCAGTTTTATTTATATTTAAAGTATATCTTGATACTAATGCATAATTATCAAAAATATCTAAGCATAAACTTTAAGAACTGTAGCATTACTGGTAATGCATGTATTAGCCATAGAAGCATGAATAAGAGTTAAAAGTGGTTTGCTGAGTGAAATCAAAATTAAGGGGGATAACGGACATCCTTGCCCAGTGCCTCTAAACAGGCAAAAAGGTGAAGAATTAATGCCATTAATAAAAACTGTGGCTGAGGGTGAACTATACAGTGCATTAAGCACTGAGGTAAATCAAGCACCAAAAACAGTTTTTTGCAATGTTCTAAATAGGAATTTCCTAAGAATCTTCTCAAAAGCTTTTTCAGCATCTAAAGCTAATAATCCTAAGGAGCATTTAAATTTCTTAAGGGAGGTAAGAACATGACAATGTAATCTTTTATTGTGTGAAGATAATCTACCTTTCAGAAAACCAGATTTATCAGGATGAATAATATGGCTCAGAATAGGAGAAGGTCTAGATGCTAGAATTGTTGCATTCAATTTGCAGTCTTGATTAATGAGGGAGATGGGGTGATAATTAGAGACTAAGATAGGATCTTTATCTGGTTTAGGGAGAACAATATTAATTGCGTCTTTAAAAGATCCTTCCACAGAAGCTTTAGTTTCGATCTTCTGAAACAAAGTCAGCTGGAGAGGCAAAATTTGCTTTGTAAACGTTTTATAAAATTCTGCTGGAATACCATCAGGACCAGGGCATTTTTTGGTGTTTAAAGCTCTGCGGCATTATAAACTTCTTTTCTCATAATAGGAGCATCAAGAATACATCTGTCAGAGTGGGATAAGGGTGGTAAGTTGCAATTGAGTAAGTTGTGAGGTTTACTATAAAGGTTTGAATACAATTTCTGAAACTGTGTGGCTATTTCTGTGACAGAGAAAAGTAAATGCTCATCTGGGCTTCTATTAGCTTGTATCTGGTTAACTTTCTTGATACATACGTAGTTGGCAAAAATGCAGCTAGTTTGCATTGAACTGGAAATTTACTTTCTGTTCACAAATAAAGACCTGCTTTTTTACTAAGCAAACTATTATATTCATATCTTTTATTTTTGACTTCTATTTTGCCTTGAATGTCTGCAGATAATAAATACATATTTTCAGCTTTGGAAATTTGATGTTCTAATCTATTAATATTTTAGTTGAACATTTTATTCTCAGTAGCCATGAAAGAGATGGTAACCCCTCTAATACACGCCTTAAAAGCATCCCAATGAGTAATGTTAAAGGTATCCTTTGAACGATTATTGTGCAAGTATATAGAAGTAGCATATTTTGTTTTGGTTTGCATCAGATAGTACAATATCAAAATTCATTCTGCATTTGGGTTTATGTTGGGCTTAAATCCTCAAGTGTTAAAGAGAATTAAATTAAGGCATGGTCTGAAATAGTTATGGATTCTATTTTTAGGACTGGAAATTGCATGGCATAAACTCCTGGAGGAGAGAAAGTAGTCAATACGAGAATATATAGAATGAGCATTTGAGTAGAAAGTTAAAAACTTGTCAGTGGGAGAAGTGACTCTCCAATCATCGACTAACTTAGTATTAGCTAGGAATGCTTCAAACAGGGCTTAAGACCATGGAGGGTGAAATTTAACTATTGAAATTCTATCTAAAACTGGATCAGAAATCATGTTAAAGTTTTCACCTAAAATAAGAGGAACATTTCTAATTGTTAAAATTTCTGAAGAAATGGATTTCCGAAAATTAGTATCATATTATGTAGAAGCATATACATTAAAAAAGTGAATAGAGTATTTGCCAATTAGTGTTTGAACATACATATATCAACCATCAGAATCAAGTTTACTATTTAAAATGGTAACTGGTAGTTTATTAGGCAGCCCATTGTTATGCCATTGTGCCGGTGATAAAACTAGAGTGCCAACCCACGATTTTGTCATTAAGCCAGAATAGTATCATCAATGTGAGTTTATTGTAGAACACATATATCCACTTTACATTTATATAAATTATCTAATATTTTCCTCCTCTTTATTGGATGATGGTGACTATTAACTTTTATAGAGGCAATTATCAAAGTGTACCTATTAGTCATAAAAAAGAGTTGGGAAAGGATAGGAAAAGAAATAGAAAATTAGAACTAAGGAGTATATAGCTAAAGTAGATCATAGAAATGACAAACAAAGCAAACAAAACAGATGTGTCAATTATCAGCCTA
Organism: Triturus cristatus; assembly: GCF_964204655.1. Taxonomy (NCBI): domain Eukaryota; kingdom Metazoa; phylum Chordata; class Amphibia; order Caudata; family Salamandridae; genus Triturus; species Triturus cristatus. Next base: position 706,999,660 of record NC_140587.1, on the reverse strand, counting down.
ATGGAAGAAAACACTAAATGAAACATTGAGACAGCGAAAGTACAATCCAAGTTGGAGAGAGAGTGCCAGAGTACCTGCTAAAGAAAAGAAGATTATTACAAAAGCGATACGGCTTAACATTATGGGGCCTATTACGATGTCTCTCGTAAAGGCTCTGACCTTAGGTCAGACGCTTTACAAGTGTCGTTGGTTTCAATTCCGACCGGCTGATTATGAGGCCGCCGGTCTGAATTGAAACCGTCTGGTCATTCCGTCTGGCTTTTGCCGGGATCCATGAACCCTTCTGCTAGTTGGAGACCAGCCCATAATCCAAATAGAAGGTGTTTCCACCTTCTGGATTACGATGCACAGTTTCCGTCAGGGTTTCCATGCCGGCTTTCCGACATGGAAACCCTGTCGGGAAGCATGTTTGGGGCCCCTAGCAGGGCCCCCTTCTGTTTTCAGCCTCCATTTGGGCGCCGAGGGGGCACCATAGGTGCCCCCTTATTGATCCCTGCACCTTGTGGCAGGCACCAAGACATATTGTCTCATGTGTGATTTACCATCGGAAATAAATGAAGTCATTACAACGTTTTTGGAGTACATGGATTAATTGCTTGAAATTTGAAAATCAGTATTAATGAAAGAAAATGCTATGCGCCCGCGCAAGGAATGTTATGTACGTCCGATTTTCTCAAGTTGTCAATGCAAGTGTGAATCAGGGCGGATCACGCAGCCGAGCTGCACGCTGAACAGTGTTCATGAATGAGTACGTTCGACAAAAAAAGAAAATAAAGGTGTGCACAGTAGTATTCTAATGGAAACAATGTTAGGCACCTTGAGGTGCCTGCCATGGGGTGAAGGGATGAACACAGGCTCCTATTCCTCTATGGGAGTTTGTGTTATGGCCGTATCACGAGCTCCCTATAGAGGTATGGGAGTATGTGACCAAACAGTGTTCGGTCGCATCGTAATCAGGCGGTCGGGACTGCCGACCATAGGTCGGTCGGTCCCGTTTCTGCGACGGTGTCGGGCGCAGGCAAGTTTGCCCGACATCGTAATCAACCCTTATATGTCAAGTGTTGAAGTTTGAGAATCCAGCACAACTGGAGCATGAAGATGCAATTAGGCAATCAAATCTGCAGGGGAAGAAAGAGACTTAGACATATTATTTTTCCATATTCACAAGACTGATAGATCAAACACTTTGTATATATTACCTGCTTCACGAAGCCGAGGGCATAAATCAGAAAATTGCTTTCGTAATGCAACAGTTTCCTTAGCAAGGACTTTAGTGTATTTTATTGCCTTCCACCATTAAGCCTGGAATTTCCCAGATAGTTTTACCTATCCTTATGAGCTGATGATAATGCAACCCTTTAAATATGACGTGTCATAGTTTCGATTGGTTAGGTTCACGTTGTGAGGGTATACAATGAGCTTTATCTATTTCAAACTTCTCTGGTAGTTTTATTTCAATAAGGATGGTAATACATTTTCTAAAAAGGCTCTGCAATCCTGACCCTCAATTTTCTCAGGCAAGTTAAAGATGCAGAAGTTATAAGGCGATTTCTATTTTCCAAATTCAACAGTATCTTTTTCATAGATTTAATGTGTATAACATGAGGTGTAAAATGAGCAATTGCAGGTTTATTAATAGGTATTTTATTCTCATTATCAGAAACTTTCATTGAAAGACCTGCTATGTCTCTTGTAATGTGTTTAATATAAGAGCAAATAGCATCACTTTTACTATGAATCACCTGAATGTCTTCCAGAATTTGTGCCATTGACTTGTCTTGTGACTCAAGTAGTTTAGACTTAGCAGGTGGTGGTACAGTAGCTTGCTTCCTTTTGTGAGAAGTATGCAATGAGTCTGAATTGGATATATTTCAACAATGTTAGGAAAGTCAATGGCTAAATTGGATATGACATGCAGCAGCAGTACTTATTGTTAGAGCAGTGGGCAACTGACTGAGGCCTTAATGGAGAAAAAAAGTCCTAAATAACGTGCAGTGTAAAAGAAAAGACACAGTACGCCTTTAAGAACTGCAAAGTGTATAAAAGGAATCACCTTTAAGAGAACCAAAATGATTTATAAAGCCCGACTCCTCTCCTCAGGCTATCCTGCCTCCAATGCAGTCACCTGACAGGATTTGGAGTCCAGAGGAAACTCACTTCTCAGCCAAGGAAACCAGATGGAACATCAACAGGCTGTAGAGAGGAACTTTCTCTTTTTAGAATCTACTTCTGAAATGGCCAAAGCGCTGTAATTTAGCACCTAAACATCAGTGAATGAGCAGGTAAGGATGGAGCTCACAGCGCACCCCCCATCTTGGGTATGCCAGCTCAGGCATCTCTTGCATTGGTGTCTTATCTGATGACGATATGCGGAGAACTCTCTTTCGGTAATTGATGTTTTCATGGCACATGCAAGCAGACTTGTTATGCAACCTGCCTCATGCAGAATGGCGTTTGTAGGGTTAAGTATTAAAATTAGTCCACTCCTGAAAACCAAGACCTGGAACGCCCTCCCTCAACACCTTAGAACCTCCCCCTACCTCATAGACTTTCGAAGGAACCTCAAGACATTGCTGTTCCAGTCCAATGGTTCATTTTGGATTGTGGTTATTAAGGCAGTAGTGTTCGTTTCAGAAATTAAGTTAGACTTTTTACAATTAACAGAAGGAAAACAAAGATTACAAGAGAGAGAAAGTGCAATGAAGCCTAAGAAGGATCATTTCAACTATCCAAGCTTCAGAATGCACGCTCAAGTAAAGGAGGGGTTATCCATTGCCTAAACTCCCATTTACAATAGGTTCATAGCAGAATCAGAAAAAAGTTTTCATATAAATTGACCTTGACCTGTTATAAATTGAAACCTTGTTTACCTAAAGTCTCAGTAAATGATGAGGTGTGATTTACATTTCTCTTGCCATAGACTGGGAGGGGTTGCTGAACAAAAGTCAAATGATTGCTCTTCTATCGTGAGAGCAAGCAGTTTCTCCAAAGTTTGATCCGGTATGTGAACTTTTACTATCCCTCATTTTTAGGACTCGCCTACACAGCGCAGTCATTGTGCTGCAAGACGTATTGTTTACAATTCAGTGGGCATACAACCCACCCACAGCATACCATTAGTTGTTTTCGTTGTCACTCTCATCTGTAATCTTTGGATTGCGTAGCTCCCGTAGACTTCCATTCATTTCTTGTGTTAGCTTCTCCCTGAAACATGAACCAAGTAAATGTGTTTTTCCTCGTCTTTGTTCTTCCTCGTCTATTTACAATGCCCTATTTTGTTATTTTATAAGTGTTTCAATATTCTTCCTGGATGTGCAATGTGCTTTCCTTCTTTAACACAGGCATACAGCTTCTTATTTATGTTGCGTTCAACATATCTGTTCTCTATTGATGCTTTAGTACCTTACACCCACAACTGTACTACTCCATGCAACTCTACTCTATGCTACTCCACTCTACATAACTCTACACCACTCCACTATGCTGTACACTGCTCCACTCCATGCACTCCACTCTGAGCCACTCTGCGCTACACCACCCCACTCTCCTCTACTCAATTCCATTCCACTCTACACCACTCCACTCTATGCTACTCCACTTTACTCAATGTCACTCTACGATACTCCACTCTACACCACACCACTCTACACCATGCCACCCTACTCCATGTCACTCCATTCTATGCCACCCATGCCTTTGCACTCTACACCACTCTGCTCTATGTCAATCCACTCAAATCTACTACACTCTAATCTACACCACTCAACTCCACACAATATAACTATATGGCACTCTACACCACTATGCCACTCCACAACACTCTACACCACTCTACTCCATGCCATTCCACTCCACCACACCCTATGCCGCACAATACAGCTCCACTCTAATCAATGCCACTCTAAGTAAGTCCAATCCACACAATGCCACTCTATGCCCATACACTCTATGTCTCTCTTCTTTATGCCACTCTACTCAACACCACCAGGGCTGGACTGGCCTTAGCGGGCACCGGGCATTTCCCCGGTAGGCTGCCAAGGTGGGGGCCGGTTTTAGGCCCTCGGGCCGTTTTTGTTACAGGGGGCCGGCAATATCGGCCCCCTGTAACAAAATCGGCCGAAATCGGCCATAGCACACAGCTCGGTCGCTCCCCTCTCCCCACCCCCAGGGGGGGTGGCCGAGCAGTGTGCCAGGGCTGATTTTCGGTTCCCAATCCGGCCCTGAACACCACTCCAATCTTTGCCCTTATACTTTACACCACTCGACTCTACGCCATTTCTTAGTGTGATCTAGAAAGCCTTCAAATGATTCAGAATGCTGCAGCTAGGCTAGTCTTTAGGATTTCTCTTGAAAACACAGATCACTCCTTAAATGAAGAGCCTTCTTTGGCTACTGATTAACAGTGGATTACATTTAAAATGTACATATTTTTTAAAGCATTAAAGGGGCTGGCCCCATCCTTTTTAGGAAAACAACTAATCAGATATGCTCCTGGGAGGGCTCTCTGCTCTGCCTCCGCAATCTTTTGCTGGTACCTAGATTTCGGAGAACAAGGATAGGAGGAAGCAGATTCTCAACAATTGACCCCAAATGAATGAAATGATCTCCCAGTGGAGATTCGCTTAGTCACGGAATCGACCCTATTCAAGAAAGCTTTAAAGACTTTTAGCAGGTTTTTGGTGAATAAGTACATTTCTTCTGACTTCAATGCTACTCTCCTGATTCTAAAGTGCCAAGAGACACTCGGTTCAATGCTGTGCTTTATAAATGTCCCATAACATAA